>NC_065530.1:27650492-28974679 GCF_020184175.1 Aphis gossypii
TTGTATACAAAAAAAGGAGACTACTTTATTTGTGGTTAAATTTCATAATTTCGTACCTAGATGGCTAGATATTTGGTATTCATTCAAAATTTCAAAACTGCACGAATATTACTGTATTAGATATACCTATATCAACAAAAATGTCTATAACATAATTCATGAAGTCATTTATGTAATGTTCATCTGTAAATATTTAATTAACATACAATTATAATATATTTATACATGTATGTAAGTACCTATACCAAATTTCGGTAAACACCGAAAGTCGATAATCATGACAATGTTAGCTATATTAAATAATTCTAGAATAATTTGAACTGTAAAAAACATATTATGTGTACCTATAACTATATTTTGAAAAATACAGTAAAATATTAAAATAAAAATGAGGCTTTAATTTAATATTTAAAAGTATCTTATAAATTTCTTTTACAAAAATCACTTTTACAAATAAATTTGGTAGTAAAAGTAGTTAAATAATTTTAACTAATACTATGATTACCAACTGTTAGTATTAATACTTAAAAATGTATTAAAAATTGTATTATAACTATAAAGTTAGCAGGTAATTAATATAGTTACACAATACATGATATTTAATATTTTAATATAGGTATCTAAACATATATAGTCTGGTAGTGGTAGTTATAACGATTTTGGAAATTTTCAAATCATTTATTTTAGATATAAATATTTAGGGGCGCTGAACTCGTTTTTGTTAATTCACTAATGTTGTTTTTAATGATGAAACTATTAAAACTATACAAATTACAAAACATACTTTGATTTGGTTGGTTATTTAGTCTAGAACTTGTTATAAACTATTTAAATAAATACATATAATATACAGTATACTGATGTGGTAAATTTATGATTAAAAAAAAAAATAATAATATTCGTACCTAGACAGGGCGTCAGCCGTCAGGGCCCCCACATTCAATTTCGAGCTCCTGTATTAAATGTTTGTCCGGGCCCTTTATAAAACTTCAAAAATACAATTTACCATGTATATATGATCATAATTTTTGGAATCATATATATTTTTTAGTTATACCAATTATTCAAATTCAACATTGATTGTTAAGACAGGACATATCAGTCGGGTCAGCTAGTAAATCATAAAAAAATCAAGATTCATAAACTTTTCAACATTAATAATGTCTTATTATTTTATTACAATATTATCTAAATTAAAATAGAAAAAAATAAGTATATTTCAATTTATATTTAATAAATTTTTTAAAGTTGAAATTTTATTTTGCGGGCTTTGAGCTCAGCGTTATCAGAGTTGGCAGTATCTTGGATACAATTGTATCTTGTATCGTGTATCTCGATACAATTATATGAAGTATCCAGTATTTTGTATCGCGATACTGTTTTTTTAGGATCTTGCCCTTGGAAATTATTTTGTTTGTTTTATTATTAATGTATTATTATTACTGAATAAATGTCAATTTTTATTATATTATTTGCCATTCCCTGTACTTAACGAAGTAACCATCCCCATAATAATAAACATAATTTTTTAAAAAAAAAACAGTGATTAATTTTACTAAAATGTATCGAATATCTAGTATCTAGTATGTTGATACTGGTTTTTGAGTAATCTTGCTCAACCCTGAGCGTAATCAATGGTTAAATATAAAATTAACTATTATTAATCAATGACTAAGTATATATATTTTTTATAAAATGTTATTCTATAATATTATTTAATATAAAATAAGTATTTCTACTAAAATTAATCGTTTTATCTAATTTAGAAAAATGTTTTTTTAAAGATTTAGCGCACAAATAAATATAGACACAGAATAAATAAAATTTTATTTTCAATTCACTTAACCTGTGATGTAAGTACTATAAAATTTAGTCTAGAATCTCAATTTGTCTCATGCATTTTTTTTTAATCAGGCCTTAATTGAAAACTAAAAATTACTTTTCCAAGAAAATCGAAACTATTTAGAATTATTCTTTACAATAAATAATTTACAATATAATTATTAATTTCTATAAGCTGGGTTACTTTTTAAGTTACTTTAAATATGTAAATAAAAGATCTATTTACAATTTTAATTTTTCTTAAAGTTTCATTAAAAAAAACTAATGATTCCAGATTCTTTAAAAAATAAATCATATGGTTTATTTTGAATTATATCTTTAAATTTCTTTACATAAGGTGTTGGATCTCATAATTTTAAGTAACAGTGATGTACAATTTTAAAAAATTATTTACTTTAATATAGTTTCTAAAAATGTATAAGATTTAAAATTTGTCTGAAAACATTTTTTTTTTTTTGCATATTTGAATAATGTCTTAATAATATTTTATTAGTATTTATTTCTATAGTTTAGTTAGAACTAATAAATAGAAACATGTTAAACTCAACACCCGTTCAGTCTTATGAATAATTTTATTTATACCTAATACCACAATGTTTCAAATTAAGCATATTATACTAAATAATGAATTGTAAAGGATAAAAAATAAGATAAATCAATTTGTCTTTGAAAGTCTGAAATCCATTATTTCATATGTAATATGCATGTATCTTATAAAGAATAATAACAATGTCATATAGTTCAGTTAGTACAATTAATGGATACTACAAATGTTCAACAAAAACAATTTTTATTCAAAGCAAACTATAATTTTAATATTTTAATTATAGTTGTTTGTTTTAAAACATAATAGATTTGTTTATTATATATAATATATAAAATAATATATTAAGCCTGTCAACAATTAAATTAATAATAAATATAATAGGTAATAAAAATAAAAATATAAAATAATTATAATTATAAAAATGTAATCACATCATCAAACTATTTAATTTTCTAGAACTGATAATTTTATAAAACTAGGTAAATATATACATTATCTAACCATTCAGTAACATATGAAGCATATTGGCAATACAAGCTTAAAAAATTTAAATTATTATTAAAATATTCTCACTCTTAACAGTCAATTATCACAATCATAATAAATGGAGATTACTTAAAAATCACCAAAAACAATACAAAGGTTGTAAAAATTAGCGGCGATTAAATGTATACAATATATTTGATGTATCTTGAAAATGTTCAGTACAATTTAAGTGTCTCAGTACTTGTCCATTCCACAACTTAATAGAATATCCTAATGCATCATCTCGATTTGAACAAATATTGTTCTCCACTAACCATGTTACAAGCTCAGAGCCAGTAAATGTTTTCTTATACTTCCATAGTTTCCATCTAGAACAATAAATAATAAAATAAGTATTTAAGCACTTATAATCAGTTAAATTATAAAATAAATTACCTAGTAAGATGTGTAATTTCTGCCAAACACTTTTCTCTATGCTTAAACATAAAGTTATCACATGTTTTTCTTGTATCATATGGAAGTTCTTCCCACGATGGACACTCAATCGGTGATCCTCCCCACCAAAATTTATTCCATCTAAACATAAACAATGTATATTATGTGTGATTAGCATTATGAAAATATTAAATAATATAGAAAAACTTACGCTCGCACAATTGGTCTATTAATAGATTGATAATTAATACCATAAATCAACAATGTGAAAATTGATTGCCCTCTCATTAAAGAAGTTTCAGAGTAAGCTAATTCAAGGTATAGTCCATTTGTTTCACCAAATATTCTCCAAATGGCTACAGAGAATGTCTGTTGACATAAGATTTTTATTAATACAATTTAGCATACAAGCTTTTCAAATTAATTGGAATATAAAAATATACTTACAACAAACATTGCAACTGCTTGCATAATAAGTAAAAGAAAATGCTTAAAATATTCATTATTATCCATAACATTGGTTTCAGATTCATAAAGGAGGCCTTGTTTTAAATCGTCTGTGTCAATACTATGAGTGTCAATACTGTAAATATGTTTAATATAAAAATTAAAAATTTGAAAGGTACTCATAAATTGGTCAAAATTGATATCTTGGAAACTGTCCCGCAACTTTTCTACTTTTATTGTTTGATATCACTATTGCATACTACCATTACAGTTAAATATAAATGTACACAAATATATAAAAATCAAATATGCTTGTGATCAAATTTTAATAGTATTTTATATAATTGTATAAATGCTATAGATATAGTTCTTAATTTAACGAAAGACACATTTATTGTGTATCTAGTGAATTAGTTGGCGCTGACTCACAAAACCTATAAAGTTCCATGGAACACCAGGTAGGAAACACTGATTTAGTTAATGGAACTAATAATAATTCTAAGATAGTCTGTTAAGTCAAATAAAAGTGGAAAAATCAAATGGAAGGAAGATAAGTAGTGAATGATTAATTCCAACTTGTGACAGCAATGGCACACATTACATAATAAACAGATGAATATATTTTAAATTATTAAATATAAGAAGATGGATATATTAAATATTCAAATAAAAACTTACGATTGCTTGGATGTACCTTGTACATCATTTATAGTTTCTGAATAAACTACTGCTGGTCTTATTATTTTATGCTTTTGGCGTTGATGCAAGACTAAACAAACAATTGTGCCTAAAAAATGCAAATAATATGAATATTGAATGTACTTATTATTCTAAGAATCATTTACAAATTATTGATGAAAGAAGAATCATTGTAAGTGTTGCAGCTTCCGGAGTTCCATACACATAATTTTGATCAAAATCTGATTTAACAAACAATGGTGGCTGGCAAGTCAACATCAGAACAGATACCAACAATATTGGTACACTAAAAGAAAAATGTGTGAAAAAATAATGTCAAAGTCAATAAATAATAATAACTACAATACCCCCAAGATATTATCATGTAGAAGTAAATAATTTTATCTTGGAATTCATCAGTAAATGGCTTATGCATTATTAGCAAAGTAAAAGCTAAGCATGCGGTCCAAATGTAACAACTCATATCACCAGCTATACTCAACATAAGTTGAATGTATGTTAAGGGGTGTGATTTTGGAGTCTCTGATAAGTATTCTAGTAATACTCCAGTACATGAAATTACCTGAAACAATAATATATTACTTAATTATCAACTTTCATTACAAATACCAATATTAGAATATCAAAAACACAAAAATACCTGTGAAATTACTAAGCAAAAAACTACTTTGAATGGTAAACTTTTTAGTTTTTTTAACATAACTAAGATAATCCAAAGCTGTAAAAAACAAAAAAAAAATAAGTGTTAAAAAGTGTTGTTTGTTATAAAGATTTATATTTAATATAAAAAAAATAAATGACTTACAGATGCAGGGATGGCGAATATACTAACGTTGAATTGATACCCTTTTAAAGCTGTTATATTATTTGATGGATCTAATTTGGCTACAGATATTATCTTGGCAGTTAAAAACATAATTGGAGCTGAGAAGAATACACATAATACCATTGAACTAGCAATCTAAAAAATAAAAATATTAATAAATTATAAAACAATCAAAAACAGTACATACCAAATCCATTTCAAGATTATATGCTGATGCATAAACAAAAACAGCTGGAGCAGAAGGGATCATTCCATATAAAAATCCAAACATGGAAAAGGCAAGACTATCGTCAGCATTTACTGTACCAAATTTTCCCAAAAAAATACTTGTTAGTTCTCTAATCACTAATGGCAAAACTATTCTGTAAAATTCAATCAATACATTAAAAAATGACATTTTTGTTAACTAATTAAAAAAAGATAAATAGATATCTTACAATTTAGCGGCTATTAGAAGTAACGGTAAAATTAAAGCTTCTCCTCTGAGTTTATTGATATTTCCAACCATTCGTAAACCAAGTAGAAACAATGCAGTAGCAGTAAACGCATTACCAAAAGTCTAAAAAATTAATTGTATAATAAAAATGTAGGTAAAACTACAAAAAAAAAAAAAAATACTTACCCCTAAGAAAGTTGTTATCATTTTGGGTGGGTCATGATTAAATACTAAATTAGCTATCATTCCTAAAGCTGTCATAAACACGACAGGATTACAAATAATATTCCTTGATATTCGTCCCATTAAAGCAGATCGTCTTGTAGTTTCATGGCGATTATATTCTTTACCTAATTCCATCATTGCAAAACCAAATGGATTTAGAATTATTAAATTAATTGGAGCCACAAGATAAAGATATTGAACAAATTCACTATGTTGATGCCTGTAAAGTGCTTCAACTGAAAAATAAAAATAAATCTATAGGTACTCAAAAATAATTAGAAATTAAATCTATAATATACTAATTGTATAACTTACATATTGGTGCTCCAATAGCAAAATCATTACTCTGGGTACAGAATATAGCAAATAGAGCAGCCCTAGCCATGTCTGGAGGTCTTGTTACTAATACAGTAATCAAAGCAACTGATACAAATACCAAAGTCTTAGATAGGAGTAGCGATCCCAAAAAAACCAAGTTTACAGATGATAATTCTAACACAGCCATATTAACAAATATGAGTGATGGTAAAGCAAATGTTCCAACAAATCTATTTAAGCCAATACCAGCAGCATGACTAACCAGGCCCAATCGCCCTGACAAATACCTAAAATAAAGTAAGAATAATTGTTAAAATGTATTTATAATTAATTGACATTTAATACAAAAACTTAAAAATAATAATACTAGTAAAAAAAAATAGAAATTGATTGTACAAATAATTACCCTGTGATAATGATCCCAAAACACTGAAATAATGCATTATACATATTATTCATTAAGTCTTCGTCAGAATCACTCATATTAATTGCAGTCTTATTTGAAACCATCATGTTATAAAATTGTTTAGCACTTGTGTGTGTACTATTGAGTAAACTAAAAAAAAAAAAGATATAGCCTGATTAAAGAACATATTATAAATAGTATATGTATTATTTATATATTAAAATCAATCATATTTTATTTATAGAACTAACAACTACTGTGGAATGGTTCATGATACTTATTACAATAATTTAGCTAATAAATAAGTAATTATAAAAATAACAGTTTAGGTCCGTTCAGGTAAAAGCCTAATCAAAAACTAACAATGAATCTACAAACGATTTAAGGGAAAAGAGAGTAATTTAAATTAAAAGTTACAAAAATGTTAATCACTAAGTTGTAAAGGCAGCCTCTTGCACCCTCTAACATCTTTCAAAAAAAAAATTTAATTATACTAATTAATATTTACTACCTATTTTCATTTCTTAAATTTTAATAAAATGTAAAAATTTAACAATTTTACCAATACATTTATGTTTGTTATACTACTCTTTGAGAAATTTAAGTATCAACAAAAAAATAAAGTTTTCATTACTTAAATTTAAAAAAAAAAACACATTAGCACAAAAAGTCAAGTATATCCAAATATTATATTTATATTGTACTAACTATCTTTACGCACATACTTGCCAGTTGTTTAAAAAAAATTAATAAATCAATTTTTGATTGATTAACTAATAAAATTAGAAATAGGATTATAACCTGTTAAGCAATGTACTATTTCATTGAAAAAGCAATAAAATCAAAATAATCAAATGAGTAATTTTAGGGAACATGTGTAACAAAAATTAGATTTTTACATTTATATTATATATATACATATTTATTATAAGTTTTTATTAAATATTGTAATTTAATTTCCATTGGGTCACAATTTTACTTACTGTACATACAAAAATTTAAATTAATATAATTCTTTTATATTTAATGGAGTTTAACTCAATATTCCACTCAATATAGAGAATGAAGAATGCCAAGAATTAGGATCAATAATTTTGGAATTCCTGAACAGTGAACATTGAACTCATACTTCTATACTATATGACTATATATATATATAATATATATATTTGTCACCGTCCACAATATAGAACAAAAAAGAAATATATATCTCTCAAAACTTTATTAAAAATGAAATCTTTTCTCTATATTAAACCTAACCACTCATTAAAAAGTTATAGAACTATTTATTTGCCTTTAACCATTCAAAGCTACTCAATAACTAGCAATATTGTATAATTTAAAATTAAAATAAGATTTTAGCTGCAATACTCATTCAAGACTCTTGAATTTAAATATTTAATTATTATGTATATTTTAAACATAAACAAAAAATTGTCATTTATTCTCTAAGAGAAAGCTTTTTTTTAAATGTATACAAAATTTGTACTCAAGAATTTTTAAACTGTGCTAAAACTATATTATACAAATAGGCTTTCTCTATATTATATATGTGATAATTGATAAGTTTTGGTTAAACATAACTTAAATTAATGATGAACCACATTACAAATAATCTTTTCCAAATTATTATTATACATAATATAGTCTACAAAAAGAGCTTCTATTAATTGTACAACACCACATGCTTTTTTTACACTTTGCTCTTATATTTCAATACTTTCTCTATAAACCTAAACAGCAAATTTAGTACTTCTAAATAGTTAGAATTAGTTAATCAAGTTAAGGGCTATAACATTTTAGGGCATTTGATCTCCCAAAATTTGACATGTTTAGACAATATATTATAGTCTAATAAAATATGTAGATTTATTACATACAGGCACATATACAGGGGGAGGTTCAACCCCCCCAGTTAGCCCCCCCCCAAAGTTAACAATTTTGTAGTTTATTTATGTCATCATTCATCGATAAATATTTATAATTGTAAATTTTTTTATGAACCCTTCCATTTTTTTTTTTGTATACATGCCTGCTGATTTTGTATGTTAAGTATATATATATATATATATATGTCTTTTTTATGTGAGTTTGTTTTACAAATAGAAAATCCATACTAAGAACCTAAGTTAAAATTTAAAATTTTGAATTTATTAGAGCAACATACCAAAATTAAAAATAATTTAAATTTGATATCATAAGAAAAGAAAATTTGACTACAGCTTTTTAATGATTAGGTATATATTCTACTTTTTCAATAGCTCTTAAGAGCTCATTTAGGGCTTTCATTTTTTTATCTATTATTTCACTCTATTTATCTCAATATTCACTTTCTTTAATACTTAATAGTGGTGCATATTATTCAGGGTTTGCTTTAATTGTGTACATTCACCTTCACCTAAGTTATCCTAAAGTTTTTTTCCTGGTTATTGAGTCTCTTTATTTATTTTTTACACCATTGGACCTCTAAATTAGCATATTCCAAACATTTGTCTCTTATAAATGATTTGATATTTGGTTTTAGGTACATTTGATAAACTTCTCTGGTGATTCTCATTATATATTCTTAATTATCAATGACAAGACCATACCTACCTACCGTATGATAGAAATAATCAAAGATAACTGTAGTATAGGATTGGTTTTGTTCTTATGGATAGTAACTTGAGCTATTATCTATATTAGTCCCTAAATATTTAAAATCAGTTACAACTTTGAAAGTATAATTGTCAACTTAAGATCTAATGTGTTTCAATTTCTTCTATCTACAACTAAATAGGTACTTGATCTTATTTTAATTAACCTTGAGATTCATAGTGTTAGCTGCTACAATAAAATCTAATTAATATTTAATTTATTTATGTAATTATTTTATTGGTTATTATTTAAAATTGACATAACATGTATTTTACATATTTTAATTATCATATACATTATAAGTAGGTATTTATACACCCATTATATTATACTTTTAACAAAAGGTTCTACCAATTTAACGTCCAAATGTGATACCTAACTTTCTCTCCTAAAATTATGTTGATTTTAAATACAGAACTGGGTAAAAATGTGGGAAAATGCCCTATTATGTTGCATTAAAGATGGTTTTTTATATAAGTGCTCGTCCAATCGTATTTTAGATTTATAGCAATAATTTTTAAAGTTTTATAAACTACATTTTTCTAAGTCTTGATAAATAAATGGATAAATCCAAACCAATACCTAAATATACGACTATATTCAGTGGCAGACATTACGGGTGGGATATTTGGACTTTTTCTGAGTAGCTGCAGTTAGTATATTTAAATAATAATTTAAGGCATTCCTGTTTACTTATGGCTGTAGAAAAAAAAATATATTGAATAATATTGATTTTGAAGAGATTATTGACATTGTTAGAAATAAGTGATTATTGTGATTTGTTAGATAAAAAATAGTATAAAAATTATGTATAAAACAAATGCAAAATATGATTAATTTTATTTAGTAATTACCAATTTTAAGGTAAAATGACATGCAATTATACCCTAAATAAATTTGAGGGGCAGTTAAATAGTTTTCTCGAGCTTAATTATTTTTTACAGTCTATCACTGTTTAAGGTTGACTATATTATATTATATTTTTGCTATACCTACTTAGTAAAAATCAAGGAAAAAATAAAGACACTGAAATTTTGACGACTAAAAAACAGCTTTATTACAGAATTTTATAATCTGTATTGCCTAATAAAATAAATTATTATTTCAATACTCACAATAATACATCTTTTAAAGCTTCGGAATCAGTAATTTCCATTTTGTTATTATTTTGATAGACAAAGGCTATAAAATTTAATGAAATATGGCTAGGAGTTTAAGAAGCATTGATAGCTAAACTCAACAAAATGTAAAAAAAAAAGAAAAGTATACCGTTTAAAATAAATTAACGAACGGTATTAAACGATAAAAATAATTTCATTAACGCAGAACTTTTACAAGAAATTTAATTTTTCGGAACAAAAGACGAACAACTGGACGAATATTAATTCTGTTTCCTAGGCGGACGTGCTAGTAGAACTTTGGAATGACGTGGGTACTTCCGGATTAGTTGTTCTACACAGCCGTCTTAATTGCACAAAATCATATCAAAAAAAATATGACACGCAACAGCATCGTTCCCTGTCATTACAGGCTCGGACGTCGCCGGACAGTTGCTGGCCACTGCACAAGTGCACGATGCGACAATACCGTAGATAAGTGTATTATGAACACTACGACGGTAGTACGACGTACATACTACGAACACGAACACACGATTATTACTAAGGACTTCGGGACTTCGTGAGTTGTACTCGGTAGGGACAGCTGAGTCGTAGTGTGGACGGTGCACTGCAAAAAATTAAATCAAAATAGAAAACTGATAACATTGACAACAATAACAATGGGTGAGCGACGCAAATCGAGATAAGACTTTATCACGTTTCGTACTCGACGACGATAAGCGTGAGAGAGGGAACCGTCGCAATTCAATGATTTTTTTATGCTACCGACCAACGTAGACTCGTACGTAAATACGTAATAATATACATATTAATATATTCATGAGTCATATTACATATTATACAGTAATATAATATTAAGCTCCTTTATCGTGTTAATATATTATAATTTTATTTTATCTATGCCGGCCAAAGAAATATGACTAACTTTTTATGCGTTTTTTGCATTTTTCGCTAGGCGTCAGACGCTGGTTACCCGTTGACGTCGTATTTCGTGTACGTAACAACAGAAACAGAATAGTATTCTGATGTCGCTACCGCTGCCGGAGTGTAGCGTTTTCGTACTATAATATTGTTGAACACGTCTTGCAGTTTTTCATATTAATTGTATGTACTGCGAATTGTACAGCTTCCACTAATAAAATTATGTACGAATTATGCGTCTTGCGGAAATCGGAATGACTCACGATCGTTATACTAATCACATACCTATTATAATACTGGCATACAAATTATTCGCATGACGCGAACGTGATTATTCTCGTTATTTCTTGAAACTCGGCCGAGAAACAGCGAATGTTGCAGTCGCTTTTAAAAACCCAAGGTAAAAGTATCGATTAAGAGGTAGGTACCTATATGAATAAAAAAAAAAAAAAATACCTTGATAGTAAGTAACTCATAACTCATAAGCAATAACTACTGAAAATAGTGTTCACAATTTATTATATTATTATAAATTATTATAAACGCTGGTAATGAAATAAGTACCCATTTCCCATTTTCACTGACCACTGCACCAAACATGACAAAATAAATTTTGTCATGGCACCAAATTTACCAACACGTTAAACCTACTTACTTCAGTATTTTTTACTTGTAATCGGTTCGTGTGTTGAACGCTATAGCCTATAATTACAATATGTATTATACTTCTATATACTACCTATTATACTAGTATTATAACATTCCCGAGTGTTACGACTTTCGACTATAATAGTATCAGCGGTTACTGGCTGTTTTGAAATGTATTAATAATTAAATAATTAAACAGAAATTCTGGAATTGAAATCAGTTAAAACATTAAACATTAGTTGTATAATTGCTTTGGTTGAAATTACAAATATATATTATGTATTATTATAATATTACACTAATAATATAATAATTACGAAAAATACTTCTCTAGTTTAAGATGAAAAGCCGACTTGAATAGTTGAATTCAAGTTTAACAAATTCATTACACTGATCGAGCAGTCATTGGATTTCCAAATGTCTTGTTGGGTAATGGGTATACATTCATTTCAACTAAATCATATAACATAGGTGTATGCGATGTGAATAAAAATAGGTAATAAATGATTAAAATATTAAAAACAATTTTTTTTTTTTTTTGTTTAGGTACACAAAAATTGTTATTTACTTATATTATTATTAATATAATACAACAAAAGTACTTTTTATAACAATAAACAAATTGGTACACATTAACCAAAATACTTAAAAACTACCACGATAGATGGATAAGAAAACCGATGGCGTTCGTGAAAACTGAACTATTATAATAATTTTTCTCGGTAGCTCGCCGGTTCAATTCGGGTCTGCTATTATTATGTCCACTAGTTATCTATATTCATTATTCACGTTTACTGTAGTCTGTTCCGGGCGGTTAAGTGTTGTGTTGGACAATGGCCACATGGGGTTGGGGGCGCTAGATGACCGTGACTGACTGCTGCAGGTGACGTCACGACTGCGAAAACAACCTTTGCTTTGGGATGTCATGCACTTGAATGACAGCGGCGATGGCGAGCGATTACGGAATCTCGGGTGAGTGCAAGTCATAGGCGCCACTAGGGAAGGACTTTGGGGGCTAAGCCCCCCCCCCCAAAAAAAAACTACACGTGGCCTCACCAAAAAAAATATTTTACCTTTGGTTTAGTTTTGAGGTAGGGCTATAAACAAGAATAGCCCCCCCTAAGATTTAGTGCTAGTTGCGCCGCTGGTGCAAGTGCACTTACGAGTGCAACGGCAGGAACGGATAGCGGCCGGCCATACGGACTCGGCTGACGGGAGGCCGGAGCGAAAACTCATCGGTGAACCAGAGCGGTGGTTCGCGTTAAATCTGTCAAGCTTGACGACTTCTCCTCTAAACCCAATCTCGGTGGTCCGACGTCGCACAAATGCACAATCACAACATACGGTCCTGAAGATCCTCCGGAGACCACTCCAGAGGGTTAGGTTAGGCTAGTCGACGGGACCGGCTTTTGTTCTACTGTGCAGGTCGTACTAATATGGCACCGTCTTGATCGATTCACCTCCAAAATAACAAAACTAAAAAATCGAACACAAAATATTGAATATAAAACAGCAAAAATTATTAAATTTAAAGAATAAACTAGCGAATAAAAAATAATGGAAAATATAAAAAAAATTAAAATTATGACAATTATTATTTTTGTCGTATCTAATAAAATATTAATAAACTAAAACGTCAAATTATAGACAATTCCTTTTCATTCATTTTTCATTTTCGTTGTAACGACTATTTGTTTCGTTGTCATTTACTAATTTTTGAATCCATTCAGTCGAATCTTTGTACTTATTTTTTTCCTTATATTATTTATTCCAGATTGATACTGCTCATATTTGATTTTCTCCGAATTCTGTTGTCTTTGAAGGCATTCAATAAATGTCCAGATGGATGGATGATGTGATGCTAAAGATTAAAATATATTAGGTTAATTAATTAATTACATTTATCAACAAATAAAATATAGATACCTAACAATGAGCTGAAACCTCTATGCCAACCCCCAATAGAATTATTGGTTTTGGCCCCCTGGCGTTTGGAAATTTCATAGCAGTTCCATAACATTGTATCAAAACACGGTGATTTCCGAACACTTTTTCTTCCTCGACGTCCAATCCACGTGTCTTCAAAATAGTTGGTGAATTAAGAAATTCTTCATTTTTGCAAAAAAATGGGGGAATCCAACAGTTCTTCAAACACGAGTATAACATTGTTGGGTGGCACAAAGGCAAGAGCCGATATAATTCTTATATATAAATCAAAATTAGGATCTAATTTATACTTTGTTGATAAATCTTGAATTTGTTGAATGTGCCTCCATATAGATTGTGCGAAATGAAAATGGCAACCATTTTGTTTTATATTTGGAAATACATATTTGAATAAGTTTAAATCACTACGTTCGAAGTCTGTTATGATTGATTTTAGATTTAAATTAAGCTTAACTTCTTTTAAAGTTTTTAATAGACGAATATACGTTTCTTTAGTTTTGTTCGGTAGTAAAGCATAAATAGTGGGTATATAATGATATTTTCGTTAACTAATACATGTATTGTATACACTTGCGAAAATATTAAAGGCGATGTTTTAAACGTGCCATCAGCAAACCAATCACTGTAATTGTCCATTATGTCTAAATTACCATGTGTAGAAAATATAATTATTCGATTATTTGAAGGGCCACTATCGTGCAACAGAAATTGTGCGCCATTTTTGTTTTTCTAAATTGTTCAGGAATATCAAGATCAAAAAGCGATTTTGGATCCGTAGGGACGCAGTTGTTCCTTTTGTGAATACGACGAAGTGTATTTTTTATTGAACTTACTGATGGCATTGCTCCCACCACTCCATTTCTTGCCCGTCGGCGAAGCTAGTCGCTAGAGGGATTTTCCGGTGTGTTACTCCATGATGTATAGTATTGGTACATTTTAGATATAATAATGAAAAAACCAGTTGGCAGTTAGTGAGAACAACAATGACAAAAAACGCAAAACCGAACCCTAGTCAGCGTTCAGTGTACTACTGATTAATAGGTATATTATATATATATTTTTGCAATGATTAAATTGATTAAAGCATCGCATCGTCGCGAAAAACCATATAAAATAAATGGAATGAATATCTGAGATTATTCCAAAGTTTAGATACATAGCGCGACAAGAATACAACACTTGGGTAGGTCGACCACGACTGAGTGCGGGGTATATATTATAGTCGGAGTGCATGATGTTGCATAATAATTCAAATACTACTTTATCATAATTTTCCATACACAGTAAAATGTTTATAATAAATTTGAACTATTTATAGACATTTTATTTTATTTAAATAAATATTGATAACAATTCTTTTGCTTTGCCACAAAGCTTAATTTGAAATTTAATTAAGATCCTACATATTAAGTTGTTCTTGAAGTAATTTAAAAATATCAAAAATATATATTATACAATATACATGATTTATTTTTATAAACATTTAAAGTTCAAATTTTAACAAAATCAGAAACTCAACCTAAGTATAGTATGTATAATTATTTTTTTGTTTTAATTTAAAAAATATTATTCGTATTGACTTGATTTTTTATCATTATTATTTAGCTTACACTATCTCATTTTTAAAATATTTAGCATAATATTATCTGTATTGTTTTAAATGTCAATAGGTAACAATAATATAACATATAAAATATTAAAATTAATAATACAACGAATATGAAGTTTTGGATAATTCAACATTTTATAGAGTAAAATAAAACTAAAAATATTAGTTTCAATTCAAATTTAATATATCCATTAGCCGTTACAATGAGCTACTCAAGTATGATATTACATTATACTTATATTTAATACCTACTACTCCTCCAAAGCAAAGAGGCTTCTCTGGTTTAAATTATGTTACATTATTTAGTTATATTATAATAAATGATTATTATTTATTAATCATTAAATAACAAACCACTTACCTACCAAATGTATACATTGTTGAAAAAATACATAATATCTAAAGGATAGCCACCACTGTGTATTTTTGTATTAGGTAGGCTGCTAATTAAAATATATAATTCATAATATTGTATAAATAATAACAAACACATATCTATATAATATGTTATGGTATATATATATATGTATACATTTTTTTTTTTTTTGCAAATAAAGTGTTTAACATTATGTTGTTTATGTTATTCCTACAAATATTAATATTTTTCAAACATATATTTAATTATAATAATAACAAAAAAATAATTTATTTTTCTTGCTTATTAATATTATAAATGTGTTTAAAATTTAAATTTATAAAATATAATTTAAATATTTCTAAATACAATCTAATACCTACTCTAAAATTCAAAAACAAAAATTTGGCAATTTTGTTGGACTAGAACACACATTTAATAACAATTTATACAAAAAATATAACCAGAAAATTAAATAGAAATATAACGTTGTACGTATTTAATACAATAATACATAATAATAAACCAGATAAAAAAAATATATATATATATTAATAAATTATACTATAAAAATTGTATTTTATTATTCAAAATATGAACATTAATAATATATATTTATATTATATAATTAAGTATATGTATACTGAAGTATAATGGAAAAACGTTCAACATATGTCAATTTGACATAAATGCAAGTTCATCTCAATTATTTTTTATCTATAAAATATTATATTTAGAAATATAATTCTTCATTCATTTTCTGTAAGAGATATCAAAGTTCAAGACCCCTTAATTTACCAAGCTTAACTTGAAAAATTAAAATTAATTATTATTAAAAAAATACATATAGAATATGTTATCAAAATAAAATTGGATAAAGTATTATTTTATTTTTATTGTCTTTAATAGGTAAAATAGAGCTGGCAGTATTTTTGGTATACTGATAAGTGATAATTGATGACAAACTTTTATTTGAACATACTTATATTCTGTGATAATTTATTAATATTCAATATAGGAACTTAACTGTAATCTGTAATTTTAACTTATTTATAATTCGCTGATAGGTAATAAATGAATATGACTTAATATCATAATTTGATTTTTATGGATTGAACTACATTTTTAAGTAAGGTAAATTTACGTTGTCTGTTTTACATTGGTAAAAGTTTAAAATACTAAATCTTCATTTTCTAAAAAATAATGCTATATGTTATTTCATGTTTTATGCGTAGCACATGGTATACAATTTTACAATTTTTATTGTTTAGCTTAACAAACAATGGTAATAATATTTAAAAGTGAGTAAAAATCCTTAAACTTGAAATAGAAAAGTATTTTTAAATCAAGTATATATTATTTTTTTTTAAGTTTGAGAGATCATAAATAAATTACATGAGTATTAAAATTAGACTTTATGTGTATAGTATACAATTATAAGTATGTAAATATTATTGGTTCACAATTACTATAGTCTTGAATATTAAAAAAAAAAACCTAAACAGGTATAGTAGAGACTAAATTATTAAAATACTGGAGAATTAATTGATTTTGCTGCCAGCTCCATATTTAAGTATTTAACAATCAATAAGTTCATTGACTGTTGTTACCTAATGTAACGTACTGTGATGCAAAGTAAATTAAATAAATTTACTTTTAATTACTTAGTCAAATACAAAACAATTCATGATCACTATGACGATGGCTCATTTTCATCTGAATGGTTACTGTTTTTTACTCGTATCATTTCTAGTTGTTTTTTGAGGTTTTGGCTTAATTGTGTTAAATTTTCCTAAATAAAAAAAACAAGTCAAATATTATTCAAAATTATCTATAATCATACTATGCTCATCCTTAAGTTGTCCTAATATTAATTTTAAATCGCAGAAAAATACCTACGAAAAAAACCACTGAGAACATATATACAAATTATAACATAATATTAAAATATATATTTATTATTATTACTTAATTTAATAAATATCAAGATTTTTTCAAATTAAACATTCATAAAATGAATCCATTAAAGTAACCTATTCAATGACAACACTTAATATTTGTTATAAAATGGTTTATACTTAGCAATTTATAGATGAATGTGTAACTATGTAAGTAGATATAAAATACCCAACAGTATAAATTAAGTAAACTGTACTTTGCTCACAATAAATAAAAACTGTATCAATAGTTGATCAATGGTCATTGAAGTCTATTAAAAACTATATTATTTGGTATTTCGAGATTCAAAAATTTATAACAAACAAACAAGAAGTAATTCAATTTGAATGCACTGCTACACTAGTGTACATTTTAATACTTTCAAAGTTCACAATTTGTCTATGTTACTGTATAACAAATAAAATATTATATTACTATAATACTATAGATCTACATATCAGAAGAATTTTATACCTATAATATTTTTTATGACTATCATTGATTTAACAAATTTTTTTTTTATAATTTCACAACTATGAAATCTTAATTAATAGGTATTCGTGGAATAATATTAAATATCATTACTAATTTTTAGTTTTTACATTAAAAATGTTTATAGGTGAGGTTGAGAAAATGATTTATCAATACTTACTTTTTCATTTTTGAGCTTTTTAATTTCTTCGTCATCTTCGTCTACTTCTTCATCACACAAGATTTCTTCTCGACTTAGTCTTTCTGCCAATTGCTCCATATGTCTTGATAAATATGCTCTTTCTGTTTGTACTTTTAAATATTCTTGAGCCAGCTAAAAATATGTGTTAATGTATTTTAGTTTATTTTTTAAATTGTTGTGATTTGTAAATAATAATAATCAAAAACTAAAAAAACTAAAAATATGTAAGAAAATTATTTATTAGAGGTAAATAAACTGGGTAAATTAAAAAGCACATTTTTAAAATGGATTGAAAATACTTATTTTAAATTGAAATCCTTTAATAAATTATGCTAATTTTAGCAATTTTCATTTTGGATTTTAATTTTCAATTCAAAATATATATTATTTATATTAACTAATATGAATTAATTATGATTAATTTATACAGAAATAGGATTTATCATATAATAACCAAAACTAAAATTATAGCTTAAATAATTTGAATAAATAATTAAGTTGTAATTTAGGTACCTGCTTATGTTCTTCAAATATTTGGACTGATTGTGGACAAGTGTTATCTGGGGGTATCGGATGCAATTGTTGATCTAGCATCAGGTACAAATTATCCAGTTCCGGATTTGTTCCAGAAACACCTAGATTATAATATCACACAGAATTGTTAAAAAAATAAACAAATCAATCATTATAATTTAATATTTAATGGTTTAATAGGTATTCAATTTTCATAACAATATTTATTTGGGAATAATTAATACATCGTAATTTAAATAATTTTCTATCATATATTCAATAATATCTATTGATGAGGCAAGTCATTAAGCTAATGAAGCCAAATAGATTGACTACCTACTTACTATAGTGTTCATTAGTGACGCACTCGCTAAGCTCACACATAGTTGTTGTCCGTCAGGAATCGAGCAAGGAAATAAACATACAAATACACAACACTAGGAAAACACTACTCTCTCTACAGCCGTGTCGTGTCTAAATCTAGCCGAATGACTCACACCCTTTACAACGTGAGCCAGATCACTCCAGACATCTGGACCACAGTTCTGACATCCCGTTAACCACAAATCATGAAAGTATTTTGTTGAATAAAAAAAGGTGCCGTACATAATACTATGCGTAACTATATTAAAAACGTAAATTTATATTTATTTTCAATTGAAATGTACAACAAATACATTATACTGTTATAAAATACGTCATCCAAGGTTAATTACGCAATATTCTGTTATTTTATTAAAATTTAAATTGGGATAAGTACCTAAGTATTATTTCTGTATTAATATCTATCAAAGGAAATTACGTATGTATTATTGTTGAGTTAATAAATTAAATGATGAGTCATTGTAGGTATATAAATTGCAACAGTCATTATTATTTTAAAAATTGTTTTATTTAAATAAATACATTATTATGAGGAAAATGTATGAAACTGGGAATGTACCTTAAGTTTTTAGCATAGGTAACGTACGAAAATATTCGATACAAGCAATTATATCCATAAAATAATTAAACAGTGCCTTCTAAAAATGTTTTAGTGCAGTTATAAAATGGCAATTAATATATTTATTATTAATTATGTAAACACTTAATTATTTATAAAAAAATTTATCGGGAATAAGGTTTAAGTCGACCTTTTATTAGCAATATAAAAGATTTTAAATTTAATGTTAAGTTATAAAATGTCTTTCAAGAACAAATAAATGGCCCTTTCTCGGAATTGTATGCAATATCCCACGTGCAACTCTATCGTTTTCAGATTAACATTTATACATGACAATTAAAAGAATATGAATAAATACATTTTTTTTTAAATAAACGGTTAAAATATTAAAATTGTTTTGATGATTTGATAAATGATAGTATATTTACAATGTTCGAACCACTTAAACGATATAATGCATATCATTAATTAGTAAGTTACAACAGTCTAGAGGTTTTAATATTTTACAAAAATTGTCATATCGTATTGGTCGTAATTCAGTCAATCATTTTATGAACATAAGATTGAGATGTTATGAATCATGATAAGGATTTAACAAAACGATATATTTTTTTAGACACTAAGCTGTGTTCACAACCCAACTAAATGCCTATACATAAATTTATATATAAATAAAAAATATATAGGTAATACTACAATAAAAAATAAAATGATAAAAGTGACAACAGACGATTGTTATTTAAGAAAATATTAATGCACTTGTTATTTTATTAAAATGTAATTTTTGTAAATACGAAATCAGCAAAACCAACTTTGTGTTGTAGTTTTAGTGTTAGAGTAAATAAATTAATTTATTATCAAACTAAAAGTTAAGAACATTATTTGTATTTATACAAATTTTTTATAAAATTTTAGTTTTTATGTAAATTAAGAGAATATAAAATATAACAATTTTAAAGTTCTCAATTCTCGCTTTATAATTTAAAATCGTAAAAAAGCCAACGTATAAAAACCGATAATGTTCTTAACTTAAAGTTTGATAATTGATCAATTTATTCTAATACTAAATTTAACAGTACTAAGTTGGTTATGCGAACACACATTTGCTATATAGAGCGTTTGTCAGACAGAGAAAACAAAGAGTGTGCTGACATCCTTTGTCAGTATCGATAATTAGTTAAATAGGTATACAGAACGAGATTATCAATTAATACTACAAAACAATCATAGAAAACTAAATTTAAATGAAAATGTAAGTAAATAATAAACACTCAAATTGTTCGCCGCTTAGTAATTTATTATTAATTGTAACAGCGCCAATTACATTATGGTGTTAAGCAGCCATTTAGTATACACCGGGCTTTTAAACACCGTACACTGCGTCTTTGTGTTCCGCTAGCTATTTACGTAAATTCTAAATTTATCTGACCATGTTCTTTATTAAGAGACGTTTTCATCAAATACCTACTCATTCGTTTTCCTTACGCAAATGTATAAATATATTATTGTCCTAAACAATTATAATAATATAGTCTATAATAGGTAGGTACATAGATACACGGAATAAATTTAAAATTTGGCATAAGACAAAAAATATAAGATTATAAAGGTTATACCTAATTTAAATTTAATATTCAAACGCTAAAGCCGGACATCGGAGCTTAACTCCACATTAAAAATAACAATATGTTTAAAAAAGATTATTATTATATATATTTATGTATAATTAAATAAACCAAGATATCATACACACCTTTAAATCAATTTTCAAAAAAAAAATATTATTTGAAATTTTCCGTCCTTTTTGAAGTATTAAACGTACTCAAAGTAGGATAAATAATTATAATTTATAATTTATTTCATATTGTATAAAATACACAATATATTACGTCTATAATTGTACTCTTTAGTTTTAGTTCATACACTAAATTAATTAAAAAAAAACTAAACAATTGAAATTCTGTAGACGAATGTTTATCAGTGAATACCATTACTACATTAGAGTAGGTGAACGAGTATTACGAGTATAACGAGTATATAATTCATATCATTGAGACAATTGACTATAATAATATATAATGCATACATAGTATGTACTATGTATAATTAATGATTGTACTTATAATAAATAAAAATGTTGTAAAATGTAGAAGATTTTTTTCAAACAATAAAATTCATCAATCATAGCCAAATTGTCAAAGTACAAAATACTTAAACGAAACATCCGACATCGGGATTGGAATGACAGGAATATTGGTTTAACATTGCATACAACTATAAGGTCACGTCCTTCTGAGGCTATAAACACCGGAAACAAAATGTTTGCATTGACATACTGATACTGGCAAATAGCCACCATACTCATAACACGAGACAAAACTGGAATACATAGATGGACATGGGGTTGATTTTTTTTTGGGAGATGGAGCTAAGTCCCCAAATCCCCCATTGTTCTCGATGTCCACCTATGTGCTGGAATATCAATCTAATGCTTTAAATTAAAATTAAAATAACACGCATTTTTCGGATCAATTTATAACGGGAAGTGTGAATCAAACTTGGAAGGATCATTATATTATAAATAATTATTAAATATGACTATTGAATGCTTCTATACCTATTATTCAAGTTAATGAAAATACATAATTTTCACAAAATAGTCTAAGTCCATTTTATCTTTTTTATTGTAATAAATATAATTATACTTTTTAAAGAAATATAATCTATTAAAATAATTAATTATTATCATTAAAAATATTTAAAATATTTTAAGATCATAAAATCATTAAGTAAAAATGAAGAAAAATGTAATAAACAATGTAAAACAATAGGAATAACATGCGAATATTATTGATATTATAAATTATTTATTTTATTTAATTTAAATAATATTATTTAGTTATGTAAATAAAAATGTGTTTAAAAATTCTGTATTAGATAAGACAATTAAATGTAAATATCTTTTATATAGATTTTTAATTTTGCATTAAAAATTGTACTGGTGAATAATATGTTTTATTAAAAAATCTGATTAAAAGCCTCCAAGCTGCAAAAATGAAAAACATAAATGTAATTATATAAAATTGAATAATCATACCATTTTAAAATAAATTATTTATTTATATTTAGTATTATTAACATATTTGATGCCAAAATTATCAGAATGTAAGTTGTTGTACAACATTTTGGAGAATTAAATTAAAAATCCAAGACAAAAAAAAACATTTACTAACAATAGTTTTACAATTTCAGAGATAAAAATAATACATTTATAATTATTGTGGTGTTGTGCATAAATGCTTAACAATAAACACCAAAAAATAGTTAATCGTTAAAAAAAATTGTAATATACACATAAGTACATTATACAACAGATAATCCAAGTTTTTTTTTTTGGCCAAGCCATGGGTCATTCACCATATGACTCATGCTTATGTGATTTATTATTAAAATAGTAACTGGCATTCACGTGTCATCAGAAAAAATGATCTCTTTGATGGATCATTTAACTTGGCGGTCATTCGCCTTAAAGAATTTTTAAAAATAAATCGAAAGAAGGGGTAAAAATAATGGTATATTTTATAGGGGTATTTTTTTAGTTATATGGTTTTACCATAACAAATTTAATACTTAAAGCAACTTTTGTATTTTTAATACAATTAAAACTAAGTACAATTAAAAATAATAATCTTCCTGATAAATTGTAATCATTTTACTTTTTACTACTTCTAATGATAATAATGAGATAATATTATAAAATATGTATTGTTCAGTAGGTTAATTAAATAAAAAGCAATACTATAATTTTTTTTCAATGATTTAGAAATAATGATTCTATTAGTGATTATTTTAATCATTGATTGATTCAGTTTTTGAAAAGATATAGCAACATTTTATACCAAGTAGATTAAAAAAAATTGATAAAAATTAATAAAAATTGAGAAGAGAAAATAGTTTTGAACATAGATGATATATTTTTTTACATTTCTGTTTGCAAGGTAAATATTCTTCTCATCCATAATACAAATGCAATGTTAATGCACTAACCATAAACAAACCAAACTCCTTTATATTTAAATATAAGCAAACAAATTATTAACAACAAAATATACAGATATAATAAAGGCATATTTTCAACAAATCTAAAAATTATTAGCTATAAGAGATTTAAATGAAATTTAAAATAAGATTTTTGACAGTTTTATACTGAATCTATTTTTGCTATTTATTCTGTTGGACATGTTCCAATTAATTTCTATTGTTTCTTATGACATGAATTTAATAAATGTTAAAAAAAAGCAATAATCCAAATTACTCAACATAGGAATAGAATATAATTATTAGCATAAAATTTTCATTGAATTCACAACTAACATGTATACATGTATAAAACAAGTCATAAAAGAAGATTTTTATAAGCATAATATTATCTACTTAAATAATGAACCAATAAATACTAATAATATTTAGAAAAAATACATTAAAATTAGAAAATTTCTTTACAATATAACAATTTTTAAATTTTTTACACAAGTTTTTATGCACATTATCTCTAGAGCACAGTCCCAAAACATAAAGATGATTTAGAATGTTTTAAAATAGGAGAAAAACAACATTATGGTACTTAACATTGGAAAAGTTCATGTAGTAGTAAAAGCTTAGTGAAAAGGATCCTTTAAACAAATGGTCTCAAATATTTCAGAATTTTGGATTGTATCTTGATACCAAATTAAAATTTTTACTTTAATCGCAAATTAAATAATAATAATTCAATATTTTTAATAATTTATTTTAATAGTAAATAATATACTATTTAATAGCATAATACATTATACAAATAACATTGATTATTAACAATATAAAAGAGGAGAAATACCTAGTAGGTATCCTATTTTTTTCAAATATGTAGGTTGTATCCTAATTAAGTATAGTTAAAATTGTATCTTGTTTTGATGATACTTTATTTTAAACTTTATGACACATTGGTTGGCAATCGAATTGACAATCAGTATACAAATAAACATCACACACACATACAGAGTCAATGTATTGACACATGTGTTAGCCAAACAAAAAAATTGCTATGATTCATTTGAGTTAGCTGAGTGGTCTTAATTATTTAGAGTTATTTATATTTTATAAATATCTAAGCCATTCATTTATTTCTTTAATTAAGAAACAATTATTTTGTTAAATATTTGTATTTTAAATCTATAATATAATATACATGATAATAATGTAATAATACGCCATATACATTAAACACGTGTTATATTGATATATAATATTTTCTTTCATAAATGTTCTGTGTATGAACCAATTTTGTTTTGAGACTTATTTAATTTGACTCAAGTCAAATTACTTAGATCTTTTACTCATACATAAAATCATAAAATACAGTTAGCTTTATAACCAGTGGCAGGATTTAATTTTTATGATTGGTTGGTGTGGGGGGGGGGTAGTACCCATAGTTACGAGATAGAAATTAAAAATAATTTAGTCACACACACAATTACTTACCTATATTTACTATTTAATTAATAAAACTTAACTAAGGTCAATGAAGAAAGGGGCAAGTCCAAGGCCTAAAACTACCACTGGTTATAACTCAGTAAAAATAATAATTAATAAACATTCAATTTTTAAGTTTCTTTTATAATAAGTACTAAGTAATTTTTTTTTGAAACCTAACACTAGAAATATGAATTAATTACAGTTAATAACTACGTATGTAAATTAAAAAAAAAAAAAAAAAAGATTAAAAAAGTTTAAAATCATTAAATATTATAATATACATAATACATATATAATTATCTTATTTAGTTACACTACTCAAGTATAGGACAAGTTAAAATATACTAATTAAAGAAATAAAACTTGATTAATATATAACATCTTTAACTGTGTGTATTGAAGATCAAGTTAATATTTAAACTTGAAATAATAATTTTTGTGAAACATACCTTTTACATTATTAGTGTCATTAAGTGGACTTTGACCCTGTGAATTTGATTCATCTTCCTTATCAGTTGAGTCAACAGTTTGATAAGCACCAACTTTGTCAAATCCAGGCATGGTTAATATTTTTAAGTCTTCGTATTGATCAAACTAATAATAAAACCATAACATTATAATGTATAATACAATTTTAAGACATACAAAATAATCTTACTTTATTTTCTACATCAACATTCAAAGGTAATGATAAATTTGGATTAGAATTTAAGCTATCATTTGTCAACATTCCATTAATTCCTTTATGACTTCCTACCATATAAACAAATATAAATTAATAATATTGATTAAACATACATTTATAGGTAATAACTGTGATTTTTAAATAAAAATTAAGATGACTAATTTATAAAATTAAAATGCTATTATATTTATAAATTACCTAGATAATTAACAATAAAATATAATTTATAACAAATTGATAAACTAGAGAATATTAATTCTACATTAAAATACCAAAATATAAAATGTGGAGGGAAAACGTTAAATTTTATAATTAAATCTTGGGCTTTATTGTCAATCTATAATTCATAATACATTATTAAATAATATAATGCATGTAAAAAAATAGACTAACCTAATAGTTATCTATCATGATTATCTATATTTTACATATTAGTTAAAACAATGAAAATACATCAATTATCATCTACTAATTGAGTAGTCAAAAGAAAAAAAAATCAAGTTTTTATAATTAGTTTTTTTCTTTTAAGATATTTTAATACTAAATACTAAGTGATTATAAATATAAAATATTGTATTTATATATTATATAATTATGATTTTTTAACCAGCAATTGGGAACTTTTGAACTATTAAATTAAACTTAATTAAAAAACATCCTATAAAAAATTATGTATTTTTAAAAGAGTTTAATAAAACAACCAATATTAAATAGATAATACTATTTATACATTTTAGGTACAAGCAATAATAATTAATTATAGTATTGTATATTATATAAAAAAATTGAATACATATTTTATTATTATGAATTAAATTTATATATTTTTTTTTTATTCAAATTGAAAAATTTACTAAGAATTGTTGTCCAATATTAAAATAAATAAGTCCCAACTATTTTTAAATCAGACATTTTGTTTAAGATTTGATTAAATGACAAACAGTGTAAATAAACATACTTAAACTTTCAATATAAGAGTCAGAAATTTCTGGGCAAGAATCTTCAGAAGTACTGTCATCTTCAAATTCACTACCTATAAATATAATATCCAATAATAAAGCATAAACAAAAAATTACAATTATTTTATACATACTAATAGTATAACAATAATTGGGATATATTAATGGTTGGTCATGCCCAGAACAAAATTGTATTAAAATCCTCATAACCTGAACGACATGATCTATTGATGGCCTAACATTTGCATTTTGATCCCAACACCTTTAAAAACAATATACAAGATAATACGCTGTTGAAATATATTAGAAAAGTATATGATCCAATATGATATCTACCATTCAGTTATATCTGCTTAAGACTCACAATTATTATTGGACACTATCAGAAATTACTTTTTGAGCAATGTTTGTATAGTAGACGTAAAAAAAAAAAATACATACCTATTTAAAAATTGGCATTAAAATCAAGGTAAATAAATAAATAATAAAAAAAATGGTGTATTAAAACACAAGTATAAATTTAATATAAAAGAAGAATATAATTTAATGGAAAAAAAATAACTAATTAAAGAATGGTATTTTTTATATAATTAATTCAAATTGTTTAAAGTATACATAAAATGTTTAGATATTTATTTAATAAAATTATTTATAATGGAAATATACTCTACTGAAATAAGAAACTCAGGAGGTCATTGAGCGCACATGGGTATGAAATCATTTTGTGTATTTGCAACTGGTGGTTGATTAAGTAGGGTTGTGTATGACCTATGCGGGCTATGCGTCACTGGACAAAACTGGTAGCTGCTAGGTCGCTTTTTATGCTGAATAAAATATAGTATATAGATACCAAATTTAGGTAGGTGGCATATTGGATCACATTCAATAATATATCTAAATAATTGTGTTAATACTCAGTAATTAAATCCTGGAACGGTCGAGGGCAGTGTTCAAATAATGGTGGTCTGGTTCCTTTATGTACAGCCCACATAATTCCATAAGCAGATCCTCCAATTTCATTAAATGGTTTCAGTCTTGTTAAAACTTGCCATAAAATAATACCCCAGCTATATATATCACATTTTTCAGTATAATTTGAACCTTAATAAAATTTAATATTATTAGTAAAGTATTAATGCTATACTAATTTTTCAATTTCAAACCTTCAAATACTTCAGGTGCCATCCAAGCTGCACTACCTTTATTATTGGTCATATAAGTTTTTTTGTCACAAGCCGTCCCAAAATCACATATTTTTAAAGTTTTTCCTTCATTTACTAATAGTAAATTTGGTGGCTTTAAATCACTAAAAAAATAAAACATAATTTAATTTTTTGATTTTAAATGTTTTAAACTAAAAATACAATTTCATACCGATGAATTAATGGTTTAGGTTTCATATTATGAAGATATGCTACACCTTCTGCACATTGTAATGTCCAGCTAACAGCATGTCCCAAATTGTACTGAGGCTCAGGTTTACAATGTAATACTATTAACATAAAATACAATTTAGAAATATTTTAATGGTATTATAGAGAAATGTATGAATTATTGAAGTATATAAGTATATAAAACAAATTTTTCTTTTTCCAATACACATTAACATGACACTAAGATTAACAACTTAGAATCAATATAAATGAGTTCTTTAGGTATCAATTAATGCAATAACTGTATAACTTAATACAATTTAATCAATAAATAAAAAAATCTAACCGTTGTATAATGATCCGCCTTCTGCAAATTCCATTACTAAACAAACAGGATTTGATGTACATGCACCATATAATTTGACAATATTAGGGTGGTTGACTCGAGACAACTGTCTAACTTCGACTGTAAATGCTTTACGCTCAGCTTCGGTGTCAATGTGTTTGACAGCCACATAGTTGTTACGCCACCGTCCACGGTAAACAACACCAAATGACCCTTTGCCAACAATCTGCATAGCGTAAAATAAAACTGTCAATATACTTTGGACATAACAAATCGTAACATTATACTTATAAACATAATATGTACTTCAAGCTTTTCAATTTCATCGTAATCAATTTCTTCCACAAACTTTTGTCTGTGTCCGTGTGTTTCTTTAATAGCCATTTGATTTGTGCATGTGCCTCGGATGGCATAGGATATGTTCGGCACCGTACATCGCCCAAACAAACCGTATGCAGTGATAAATGTTGTGAAGAATTCAAGAATGGATGAATAGAATTATTTCAATACGTATTATTTATTTTCTTTAAATATTTATATAGTATATATATACACCTATATATTTTTTAAATTATTGTTATCCTTTCATTGCTTGTGATTGATTGATAAAAATAAAATTTTGTGATTAATAACTTGCTACAAAATAATATGACGCTTATTATTATTAAAAAATCAGCTCAAGTCACGTGACTTACTTTATCACTGATATAAATGATAACATTGATAACAGATAACTGAAACCATTGGCTGAGGACGTATCAAGCATTCAAGCCAATAAACCTAAAACCATCAACGTCCAACGAACGTCGTACAACCATCGTCCATCACGCAAATCAGAATTATTTTTATTTTTAAGCTTTAATCTTTACTTTCTATCACGATTCACGAATTTATGATTTAAGAATCAAGTTAATCATGATTCGTGTTTCGTAAATCAACTAATAATAACGATTAACGATTTACTATTATATTTAGTTTTTAATACTCATTCGTTTTCATCAAATATCATTCATGTCTTTTATCAATATTCAACGCTTAAAGTTCCTGAAATTAGATACTGAAAATTAAATTTAGAAAAAATGCGTGTAGAACGTAGTCAAAGCCCTACTGAGGAGGTTAGAGGAATATTATTTTAATTATAAAGAAAATAGTGATCATCATTTATATTTTATTTTGTTCAGGTGACTAGTATTTTAAATGAAGCTGCTGTGGCTCCTGATGAAAACACTAAACTTGCTTTACTTCTTAAAGCTAAAGAAGTATTGTTGTATCAAGAACCAAAATTTTTACCACAATTCATCAATGATGTAATTGCGTATCAAAATGATCATAGTAAAACAATAAGAACATTTGTTGTAGCGTTCATAGAAGAATGCTGGTAATTTGGTTGAGAACTAATATTTTTAAAGGTATTTAATTAAAATAATAATTATCTTTCCAGCAATAAAGAAAAGTCAAATGTTTGTGTCACATTACCAAATATATTAATGTTACTGAAAGATCGATCACTTGTAGTTCAAAAAAGAGTGATACAGGCGGCTAGTAGTATATACAGAGCTGGATTACAGTGGATATCAATGTCTGATTTGCCTAGTTCTGATCTATCTACTGTATGGCAAGATTTAACAAATTTGAAATCGCATGTGATTAACATGATTGATAATGATAATGAAGGGTATTTAAGAATTATTATTTTTTTCTCTTAACTATTAAGAGTAATATAAATATTTTTTTTTATTAGTATTCGTTTTCAAGTTATTAAATTCATGGAAACAGTAGTACTTGTACAAACATATAAAAGTGAAGGTGGTATAGATCGTGAGAATGATTTATCACTTGAAGATATACCTTTAACTCTTAAAGTTACTCGTCGTAGAAGACTTGAAGATGAAGCAAAGTATTTAATATACAACTATATTATATTATATTATTATAATATTATAAAATAAACAATATAGTATTATATTAACAATGGATTTAAATTGTAGGGTGGTGTTTGATCTTCTATCAAGATTTTGTCAATCTTCTAATGTAGGCCATACAAATTTAATAACTTGTATGGTGTCATTAACATTAATTGCCAAATATCGTGTGTCATTTATTGAAAAAGTTTTAACTACATTAGAAACATTATCTAGTAAGAACTATCAAGTAAAATTCATTATTAAATTTAATTAAAATTTATTAATATTTATAATTTTTTTTTTTAGAAAATATACCAAACATTTTATCAATGAGTCAATTATCCTCTGTTCAGAGAAATCTAAAAACACAATTATTAAGTATTTTGCGTCTCCCAGCTTCAATTGAACATCAGCAAATTATTGGTAGACTATTACTAGATATTGGGGCTTCCAATCAAGAAGTATTTATATGATAATTACTATAATAAATTATTTAAAAATTATATAATATTCTGTTTTATATTTAGATTATGAAAGCACTTCAGGTTCTGTCAAAAAATGAAGATAGTAAAAAGTTATTACGATCCTTAAAACGTAAAAATGATGACAAAGATGATAAAAAACCAGAAAAAGATGACATTCCGGAAAAAAAGAGATGTACTGAGGGTACACTACCAGATCGACATATTAATTCAGTTAAAGCATGGGTACTGGAAAAATTATCTACAGAATCCATCACAAATCTAATTATGACATCCATGGTAAATAATTATATCAAGATATACATGGTGACACCTTAAGTTCTGAATCATGCTCGCCACATTTTATAACCTGAGTGGAAGTATTGGTTTAACAATAATGTTTATTTTTTGTCTATTATCAAAAATAACAAATTCCATTTTAAATAATAAAAAGAATTATGCTATCTTCTACTTTGATGGTAGTTTCTGGTAACCAAACAGATCTAATTACTTTCATCAGACAATTTTATTATTTTGACTTGAAACTTTTTTGTCATTGTGTATATTATTATTTTTTTATGTATAATTAAATTTTCAAAAAATTTAAATTTGCAGTTCCTAACTTTGGGTTAATTATCTCCCAGCAGTAAAACGAGAGTTTCTAAATAGTAAATACAAAACAATTTTTTCAATTACCTACTTACCTGTGGAATTAGTCTAATTTCCATAACTTTTTCAATTAATATTATAATATTGGGTATTTATAGTTACATAAATTTAATTCAAAAATCTAAATCTAATATGACCTCAATAAAGTTTATTTCTTTAAAATATAAAAATCCTATTACATATTCTACAAAACATGATTGTTTTTAATAATTTATTTTACAATAATTCTTATTTTTCCGTGATTTTTATTGCCATAGTACCAGGTATCTAGAATCTAGAAATTGGCCAAATAGTTGTCTCTACAAATAATCAGCTTTGATATGTTTAAGAAGATATATTTGTATACATTATCTTTGTCTTACAAACATTTAACATAGGAAATTTATTTTCAGTGGAACCGATATTGTTTTGAATGTTAATAAATCAAAGAAAACATATGCACTATGCAGGTGTAGCATCCCATTAAGGATGATAAAATAGAAAAAGTTAGATGACTTATTGATGTTAAAATAATTTATAGATTAATAATAAATAATAAAAATAACATTCTTATTAAAAAAAAACCCTTTTATATCGCTTAAAGACGGTTTTTTGATATCATAAAAATATAAGGATTTGAGAATATGGTATTAATATACATCTAAACTTTTAAAAAATTTAAATTATTATGTATAATTTAATTATAAATAGTAGGTGGGTGGTTTTAACTAATATTTGTTTTATATTTTATTTTTTTTTAAGAGTTTATATTTTAATTTATAGCCTAAATTACCATCAAAAATGCCTTCAACTTTTGTAACAAATTATACACCAATAGCTGCAGCTGGTACTGATAGTCACATAAAACATGTAGCAAAATTATTAGCTACTTTAATATGTGGATCAGAAGTTGTTATTCCTGATCTGAAGTATATAACTCAAAATGATGATGAATCTTTAGAAGGAGTAAAAGAAGAAATGATAAAAATGGAGGAAGAAGATATGCTATTAGCTCAACCAGCAGAATTAAATATGGATAACTGTCAAATTGATCCTATTGAAGCTGAAGAACTAGCTATTGATGCTTTACTTAGAGTTTTAGATACTAGTAAAATTATATTGTCAAAACAGTTTAAAGAAGTACACATTAAAGCTATAACTAAAATGGCAGTTATGTGTAGTAATGATTTTCGCAACAGTAAGTAATACTTATTAATGTACTCCATTAAAAAATAATTACATAGTTAGACTACATGTTTATTTATTTCTTGTCTAGCTATACTTGATTATATAAATTTGGATATGCCTAAAAATATGAATTTATGTTTATCGTGGTTATATGAAGAGTATAGTGTAAATCAAGGATTTATTAAACTGCCAACAGCATTCAGAAATTCTTTAACTTCAGAACAAAATTACAATACTGTTTTATGTGCATTAATCAGAGGTGCATTAAATATTGTAGATCCTAAAGAAAAAGAAGAGTAAATTGGATTTTTAATTAATATAAAATGTTGAGATAAACTTTTGATTTTTAATTTTTGTAATATGTTTATAGTGCTATAACCACTTTTTATTTTGAAAGTCCATTAATTACTGATGATGCTGTAGATATTTTGAAAGAAATTTGTGGTGATCATGCATTTGGTCTATTCATCCTCAATGAATTAGTTACTAAACGCCCTCCAAGACAATTAGTGTATTTAAATGCACTTCTTTTCTTCACTTCACATAAGAATGATAAAGTAATGTATTTAAATACGCAATAATATTTAATAAGTATGTTTAATTATTAAATAATGATATAAATTATTAGAATGAACAATCAATATAATACTTTTAATGGCTTGATTTAAATCACTTTATACTATTTAAATTATTTTTATAACTTATTTACTTTTTTTTTAATAAAATGTAAAACTGATTAATAATTACTGCAATTAATCTAAACTTTGAAAATTATGATTTTTGTTGTATAAATCTTAAAATATTAGAGTAAATAAATGTAGTGAACTCGATTATTTATGGTATAGCAACTACCACAGATAAGTAAATTCTATGAATAACCAATGTGGATTCCACATTGAGAAATAAAAACTTGACAAAAATATTTCTAATTTAAATCCCCAGGGTATGATCAGGTATAATCATTCAGGAAAATAGTTTTCAAAGGTAAGTTATGAGACTTGAGATATTCTCTAACTTATGGAAAACAAATTTGCAGAATTTTTTTTCTATGTGAATAATCAAAATTCTTTTAATTCTGTGGAACACAAACATATGATCAAGCTTATTGTGTTTAAATTGTTTAATATTAGTATTAAGTTATAAACAATTATATTATAATTAAGCATTTATTTTACTTCCAACTATTGGAAAAATGTGTTTATATTCAACATAAATACTTATAAAAGAAAAAAACTTAATGTTGTTATTATCTTATTTAATCAATTGAATTGTGTTGAATATTTTTAGCTTCGAGAAATTGCATTAAATTTTATCAGTAAATTGTATAAAAATAAAGATTTAAAAAATATTATTGAAGAATATGCTACTTTTTACTTGGGATTCTTAAGATTACAATTACCCCCTGATGTACTCTTTGGTCATGAAACAGGCCGATTGGTCAAATCTGAAGCGTGGGATGAAGATTCAACTACAGCTTGCTTGTATCTATATTTCATGTTAATGGCTGATAACTATGAACTAATCCACGAGTATGATTTTTATACTTAATTTTAATATTTAATTTATGTCAGTATACTTAATAATATATTTTATAATTCACTAGATTAGCAGCTGTATTTTCTAATGCTCAAGGAGAAGTAAAACGTTCAATAATAAAACTTTTACCACATCCTATTCAAAATATGCCAATGAATTCAGCTGAGATGTTTAGACTTCTTGAAGAAATACCAAAAGGGTCTGAAGCAATGATAACCCGAGTTTTGCATACTATTACTGAAAAAGGTGAGTGGCTTAATTTTTATTTTTAAGAGCAAACTACAAAATAATATGTTATAAAACTTCCATATATGGATTTTTTTGTTTTTAATATTATAATTTATAAAAAAATTAAAAATCATAAAAACCAAATTGCTGAAATATTTGATCTGTTGATTACTTGATTGTATGTACTCTTAAAACAGTTAAAACATTTAACTAAATAGTAAATGTATCCTGTTATTCAATTTAAATTTAATAATTTTTATTTAACACTAAATACTTGTACATTTTTAATGAAAATTATACCAACATCAACTAGCAATAATACTTTATAAAAAAATTGATTAAACAAAAAATAAAACTGCATACATTATAAAACTTATATAGTAATAAACTTAATTCACTATAAATTAGTGAAATGTATTAAGGAGCTTCAAGAAAAATAATTTTGCTTAATATGATCACAAGCAAAAATTGAACTTAATTATTAAGAGGTGACTTACATTTTTGTTTTGTTAGATTATAGCTGTCTTTCCTGTTTCCACCTTAATATGTCATGTTGAGTTGAATATTGATTACTTATAAGTTGTAATATTTTAGCTACACATGTATTAAATTTAATAAATATAATATAGAACGGTGACACGTCGGGCCGTATTTATGCCTAGGCCTGTAAGGCCCTGGCCTAGGGCGGCAAATTTTGTAAGAAATGAAAAAAAATTTCATATAAATATTAACTACATTTTTTTTCTTGGGATAGGGCGGCATATTTAAAAGGGCCTAGGGCGGCACCTGTTCTAAATCTGGCCCTGGTGACACAGTGTAATATAGCTAGTCATCTTCCTAGTCTTGAAAGTAGTGAATACTGAATATTAAAATTTTAAATCATCTATACAAGTTACAACTATAAACTTTAATAATACTTCAATAGTATAAGTAATAGCCAATTGATATTAATATTAAATTTCATTTTCAGTTTAAATTTAGTCTTCTTTTTTTGATCAAAATGATACTCGTAATGCTCATACTATTTTGGTTATACAATTTTATACTAGATAGCGCTTATAAAATTATTCTGTTATCATTATCATTTATTTTATTTGTAATTTGTTACTGGCGTTATTTTTCCATCCATCATCAGTATTTTATTGTTTATTATTAATTATTATTTATTTTGATTGTTGGAAAGTTAAATGAATAAATGCCTAGTTTTTTAAAAAAAGTAAAATAAATAAATACATAATTGTCAAATACTACATAGATTTATTAGCAGTTGTTGTTTTGATTTGAATACAAACCACACTGTCTAATATTGTTGACTGATAATATGTCTTCATCAAGTGAAAAAGATTCACCTTCAAATCCTAAAGGATCTGGAAAAATTGAAGAAAAAAAGAGCCAATCAGACAATGATGTACCTTCTCCATCTGAATCATATGAATTTCCCTGCCCATACACTTTACACAAGACTGAACAGTTTCGATGTACGAATCAACTTTGGACTGTAGGTGATATTGTATCTGTAAGTCAACCAAATTCAGCCAAAATAATTTATGCACAAATTATTGAATTATATGAAAATCAATTATGTGAAAAACGAGCAAAAATCATATGGTTAGCACCTAAAGCTAATGTTGGAGTCACAGATGAATCAAAAATGGTGCATTATGATACTTTTACACCTAATGAATTTGTACATATTTCTGTCGATCAAAGATTAGCACCCATACATTGCCTAAAATTTGTTATGAATGTTCCTAATTTATTTGAGTATAAAAAATATGTTGGCACCAATCACCTAGTCAATACGTTTATTGTATCACATGCAGAAAGATATGCAGAATCTGATGAAGACGATGGACAAAAAGCCAAAAGTAAAGTCAGACGGCTACTTAATAAGTGAATAAAATAATTATATTCATTGTTCATAATATATTGTAAACCAAAATTATAAAATGTATTTTTTTTTATATATGTATATATATATACATATTTGTAAATAATGTTATCATTTTAATCTTGATTAATGGAATAAAATGTTTTATGCTATTAACATTATTTATTAATAATACTAAAGGTAACTAATTTCATATGGTTTTAAAATCTTTTTTGTTTCAAATGTAATTTAACATTTAGTATTAATATTTCTATAACAATGTCTTTTATAATTTGTTAAAAATGTATTAACTAATTTAAAACATTTTTTTTTTGTATGTGTATTTTGTATATGAGTGGTATTATTGTTTATACCTTTATTTTTTAGAAATTTTATAAATGTACATTTTTGATGCTCAATAATAACTTAGTATTCTGTATAAATTTAACCTTTTATATTATTATAATAAATATACTTACTATAAAATTTATAATATTTTCATTAATTTTACCAATAAGTATTGTAGAGAATTGTATAATGTGTAGATATATATTATGTAAGGCTATAAATAATATATAAAGAAGTAATGTAGTTTGATAATAATACTTTTATAATACAATATTAAATATGTATAAATTATTAGTAGGGCTGGGATTTTAATGTCCTTAAAAAACTCAAAATATGTATTACATTTTTTTTTTTAAATAGCTTAAAATTTTAAAAAACTACATAGGTTCATAAGTATTTTATTTTACTTTATAAATTTATATATATAAAAAAATTATTATTTATTGTTACATTGAATCACAAGTGTGTGCTTCAGGTTTTCAAATAGAAATTGTATGGTAAAATGTTGTACACTGCACTTGTTAAGAATATCTATAATTTATATACCCTAACTAAAAGAAATAGGTCATTTTAGTTTTCATCTATTGTTAGCATATAATTAATATATTATAATAAAAATCAATAGTAAAATTTTTAATTTAAAACCACCAAAAATGACTTTAAACTCCTAAAAATGAGAAAAATGACCTTAAAATGCAATAATCCAAAAAAATGTATAATAAAATTTCTTATTCTAATTTAAAAATACTTAAAACATATTTGTGACAAAAGAAGCATCGTACAGAAAGCTTCAGAAAAAAATGCAGTGTATTGAAATCCCAGCCCTAATTATTAGATATTAAAAAACTTCTCTTTGATCTTGGTAATTTTTAATTAATCAGAGTAATCTAATATATTTTCTTAATTTGGCTAATTGGTAGAACAGTAAAATACCATAAATCATCCTGAAGCTGTTTTAATATGTTAAGGTATGCTTTATTTAAACTTTTTTACTATATTTTACGTATAATGTTGTTTTATTAATAATTTATGAATAAACAAATTTTATTATATACATTTATTTCAAGTATCCTAATTATTTGTTTGGTTTTGATACATAAATAAAATATAAATTTTATGTGACATATAATGTTGGTTTTTTGTATACTGTTTGCTCTAAAACACAGTTCGGCACCAAACTTTTATAGATCATAATATATAAATCTAAAAGATTAATTTAATATAAAACAATAATAATTAAACTTTTAGATATTAAATATATTTAAAATATATTACAAATATGTATTTGATTATTATATTTTATTTTTATTTTAGAAATTCCATCAACAGAATTAGTATCAAGAGTTAAAAAATTATATGAAAATCAGATAGTTGAAGTACGTTTCTTAGTTCCAATAATATCTGGTTTGGATAAGAAATATATTTTGAATGCTTTACCTCAATTAATAAAATTAAATCCAAATGTTGTAAAAGAGGTATGGTTTACAAATCTATTTAGTTACAAAAATGTATTAATTGATTAATATAAGTAATTATATTTCTTCAATTATAGGTTTTCAATAGAATTTTGGGTATTAACTATTCAAACTCAAATCCTCCAGTAAGTCCAGCTGAGCTTTTGATTGCATTACACACGATGGATTCAGATCCTAATGACCTCAAGTACATTATTAAAGGTAAAATAATAATTAATAGTTTAAGACTTTTTATGCTTATTAAAAATTAAAAATATTATATTTTCTAATACATAATACCATTCTATTTTGATAGCTACATCATTGTGTTTTGCTGAAAAATCAGTATTCACACAAGAGATATTGGCTATTGTCATGCAGAATTTGATGGATATTAATCCATTACCTACGTTATTGATGCGTACAGTTATACAGTCTTTGGCCACTTTTCCACGTTTGATTGCTTTTATAATGAATATACTTCAGAGGCTTATATTGAAAAAAGTGTGGCACCAAAAAACACAATGGGAAGGTTTCATAAAGTGTTGTCAGAAGACAAAACCTAATAGTTTTCAGGTGTTACTACAATTGCCACCAGAGCAACTAGAAGACGTCTTGTTTCAATGTCCAGAAATGAGAAAATCATTATTAGATCATGTACTTAGTTTTACTGAAGTACAAGTAAGAATTAATCAATTAATTAAAAATTGATTTTTAAATCTAAAATTGTTTTTTATATTTTAAGCGTTTGCATATTCGTCAAGCAATTATGGATGTTATATTTGGAAAAAAATTGGAAGTACCAATGTATCAAAATTTAAAAGTGAAATGTGAACCTGTAAGCAATACAAATAATCAACATGTTATAGTGACTGTAAGTAAATTAAAATAATTCGTTTGGATACTAAGCTAATTGTTATCAAAGTATTATAATATATGTTAGAAATTTGGAATACCATTGAACCCACTCTTCTATTAATTTAAAAGTAATAAATATATATAAAAAAATATATAAGCTGTAGGTTAACTGCTATTAAATATTTACAATATTGTTAATATTTAATAATTATTTTTTTGTTTTTTAATGTAAATAATAATATAATATGCATATTGACATGATTTGTTATTACTAAAGCCCGGATTTGGATGTTTTTGCATATTTTTTTTTTCACTTTTTTATATTTTTGTTAATAATCTTCACGAATCATACTTATTGGAATTCACTGCTAAATTTTTATTTTGCTTATTTTTGCATATTTGACTGTAAATGCATATTTGTTGCATATTTCAAAGAATGCGCTGTTGCGAAAAAATTTTGGTTGGTAGGATGCAGAATTAGCGACACAGTTTTAGCTATCTTAATTTAAAATACGTGTTACCTGTATGTAAAATATTATTAATACATTAATACATTAGAAATAGTTAAGATAATCCTGTCGTATTAAAATAAATAGTTCATCTACTGTAATCTAATCGTTATATCGTTGTTATTGATGTAATATATTTAATTTTATAATATAATTAATATAGTTACAATGACTATCAAGACCCAATGATTTTAAGCTATTTTAACTTTGCCCCAATAACTTCAGAAGATTGTAAACGATCATTTTTGATACATAAGCATTAATTAACAGACGGCATAGTTTTACCGAAGAAAAACTTGAATATCATTAAATAATTAATTTTAACAATAAAGAATAAAAACACATTTTGAGTTGTATATTTTATTTTATTTTTAAACAAAAATATTTATGCATTTATTAATGTGGTTCTTATTTATTCATTTATATTTTATTATCTTATATTTTTTTCATACTTAATACAACTTTGATTTTTTAAATATAAATTTTGTAAATATATATTTGTTGTATATTTTAATGATTTTTCTGCATATTATAAGGCATATTTTGATACTTATTATTACTTATAAATTTTGGCTTTAATTATTACCTATGACCATTAACCCATTAACATGTAGTTAAAATTTATTTATGTTGTTAAATTAAAAAAAAAATTTTTTATATTCTTACAGAATCAAGAAAAACAATCACCAGAAAAAATAACTAATTTGAAAGAAGACGAGCTTAGGCCACCAGGCGATTGTGATGAAGACTCAATAAATGGAATATAGTTGTATTATTACTTCAAAACATTATCACTTTGTTCCATTTATTTATACTTTATTTTAAAATGAATACAATTATTTCAATCGAGTGTTATATTGAAAATGCAATTGAATAAACCTTTAGTTTAATACATTTTATTAGTTTTGTGTATTTAATATTTATATAATATAATATATATTATATATATGTATTAAATTAAATGCATCGTTCTATATATATTAAAAAAAAAAAAATCAATAACCCTTGTTTTCTACCCTGCATTGCTATGAGCTCCTTGGTAACAGTTTATGAATACAAACATAACATAATATTCATTACTCTAGCAAGTTTTGATAAGTTGATAGGCAAGGTGTTTTAAGTTATTAAAACAAAATAATATAAGCTATAAAAGTGATATTTATATTGTGAAGTTTATTAGTTATATATGTATTTATAGAATAATAGAATGTCTGACAGAGTATATGTAGCTAAGCTACCAAAAACCAGTTCAGAAATTATAAGTGAAGCGAAAGCAGCTCTGAATCCATCCCTTTATGTAAAGCCACTGACAACAAATAGACCATTCACCCCTCGCGAAAGGGTATTCTTCTGTAACCGACGAACAAATCGTCCACCAAGTGCTTTTAAGTATGTGAAAATTGTTTTAAACTTATAAATACAACAATAATACTCATGAGGCTCATATGTATGATAGGTTACAACAAGTTCAATTGCAGGAAAAGAAAAAAACTAGTTGTACAAAATTACCAGCTCTTTATAATACAAAATATTCTACAGCCAATAATTGTAAGAAACATTACAATTATTTTGAATATCACATAGTCAATGTAATATGTTGTTATTAATGTAGTAGATTGTAAAAAAGAAATTAAAAGACAAACACAAAGCAGTTCTCCTAACACAACACGTCGACGTTCTAATTCAGACGTGGCCAACAACGCAAACATATCAAGAAAAAAAATTTCATCGTTGTCATTTCCTTTATCAATCGACACACTACTTAAGGTACCATTTACTGATTCGATTTATAATATTGAAACTGTTGTTGTATAGGTACTCTTATTTTTTTCTTTTTACAATGTATGTTATGATAAAAATACAAAAACTGATGAATCATAAGATTCTGAATTTTGTATTTCAAACTTTAACAAACAAAATTAGGTAAATTTTAGAATAAACAATCAATATTTGTGAAAGTCCAAAATTTTTTACCTATTATGTGATATTTTTCCTCTTCCTTTAAACTCTTATTAATTAATAAATGATTAAACTTCAATGGTTTTGCAGTTTTTAGAATATTTATATTTTATGTACTACTTATATTACAATGTTAAATGTTAATTATTAACTTGGAATTATGTATTTACTTATATAGTTACTGTAAAACTATTTATTACCTATTGATTATGAATAATAATATACAAAAAAAAGTAATGTTAAAAATAAAAAGGTATTTGAATTAAATTTTTGTTTGGAAAATTAGAGTCAATAGAGTCCTATGTTTTGTCGATAGGTACCTATACATTTTTATTAAGATTCAAAATCACTTATTAATTTGAAATCTGAATGAATTAAGAGTTAGATTACTAATTAGTTTTTAACTTGGTAGAAGACTAGGACCAATTAGGTACCTACTGACTAAGTTCCTGTTCATTTCTAACTCTTTGTCTTTCTATTGTTATATCATATTAATTATTATCTCTTATATTCAGTACTTACTACCTTCTTATTAAATATGAATTATAGTATTATATTGTATTACTTATAAATTATTGTTTTTTATGTGTATATAAAAATTTTAACCATCAAAAATGTGTTGAAAATATTGATTTATTTTTATTTTCTACACAGGAATTATACCTAGTACAAAATAAAATTTATTAATAAACCTACATTTCACTTAAGAGTTGATCAAGTACTTTCAGGCACTGAATTACACTCATATCAATCAAAAATATATTTTGAGCCCAACAATGAACATTTTGACCAAAGTCTATTTTATGCTTTTTGATTTCATGAATTATGTTTTCATTTTTCAGCTCACGAATTACTTTATTGAGCTTGTACCGCAAATGAATGGTATTAACGTTTGGATAATTTAATATTAAAGCATCTAACAATATGTCCATTGTCGTTGATTGATTGATTCTAATTGTTTCTAACACAATTTGCATTACTTTATTTAATTCGATTTTTAAGGAAGAATCCATCATATTAAATAATATATACTTACAAGTGTAATAGTAGATAATATTACTGTACAGCTTGTAACTTTTAATTTTTATAGTATATAATGTTAAATGTTAATACTTTATGATAGGAAAATAACGTGGATATAATAATTATTGTTGCTAGGCAGTAGTCATAGATTCGTCATATTAAAATATAAAAATCTACGTTTGTAACAAAAACTTTTTTCTGGTTTATACTGTTTGTAAGTAAACCAAACTTCATTTGTTTTGGTGTAACTTAGGTATTGAAAATGGACAATGATAATATGATATAGATATATTATGTATTAATTATTAATATATACCTATTTTATTTATATAATTATATTTCATTCGTATAATATCGAGAAAGTAAAGAGAAATAATGAATTAATTTCTATATATTTTTATATTATTATTTGTTATTTTTGTAATTTATTCTACCGATTTACTCTAACGATCGAATTGCTATAGTAAATAGGCTAAGGTACGATTTTCAAAATATTTTGACTCTTTTTGAGGTAGGTATTTTTTAGATATTTGACATTTTCGATTTTTTTTCATAAATATTGATAAACACATTTGTATTCGTCTAAATGATAAACATATAATTTAAAGTTACTCGTAAGTTGTTATTACAGCTAGGTTTTTAAAAATATTAAAAATAGTCGTACTTTAGTATTGGCACAATTTTTTTTTATAAGCAAGTTTTGTCAAAACCACGTAAATTTGCGTATAATATTATTGTTATTAACTTTTGAGTCACTACTGACTTACCTAATTAATTTTGAAAATATTATTGTTTGAGGATATAAAATATTAAAGTATAATGTTATTATATTATTAATATATTATTTATATATTGTATTAAAGTTTATAATTTTTAAAATTAATTTTGTAAAACTGAACTATTTATATTTAAACTTTATATCAAAAAATTGTGCCCATATTTTTCAATATTAATAATTTTATGTATTACCGACAAACGACTATTATATAGAAATATAGAATCTTGCATTTATTTTTTATACTTTAAATAGTGGAAAGTTGTTAAAATGAAATAAATATAATTATATATATATATATAATATCAATCTTTAATTATGAAACTAAAGATATATAAATAGATGTATTAAATTAAAGTAGGTTTGGTGCCCTCTAATTTTGTATAAGTTGCTTTTTTGTTATTCCTATACCTAATAACAGAAAATCAAAACTGAATAAAAAAATTAAATCTTTGTTTTTTTTAGTTAAATAAAATATGTATTTTATATTTATTGATATATAAAAGTAAAATATCTTGAGATATTTTTAAAATTAAAAGTTATAACTTATAAGTACAATTTTTTAGAATCATTATGAACAAAATATGTACGATCATGAGTATATGAGCCATGAAAATGAAATCAACGAAGCGAGAGCACTATGTTTTGATGTTCACACTGATTGCCTATGGATCGTGTCACTAATTGAAACCAAAATGAAAAAAAGTATAGTATTGAATGACAATTTTTTAACTGATGAAATTTTAACCAATTTTAGAAGACAATCACGAATATATATTAACATTTATTTTAGTTATTTAGTAGGTATATATAATATTTACAGAGTAACGCTCTAATTATAATATGCTCATTAGTCATTACCTACTTCTTACTTTTATAGTTCGATGTGAAGTAATAATAATAAAGTATGGTTTTGGAGTATGCAGCGTTTTGTATTGCATTAACTGCAGTCACCATATACTAGTGAGCATGTTTAGTGAATCACTAAATAATTTGTATTTTGTTTGATTATATAATATATTATGATATAATTTAAGATATAACTCAATTTCTATTTACTATTATATTATTATATGATAAGTACTAAAAATTATTTAAGTATATATTAATTATATTAATTGGTTTAAAGATATTGATTTATATATTGCTTGAAGACTGAGATATAAAGTACTTAAAATCATTTATTATAATTAAGTCAGTTAATATAAAAGTTTAAGTTAAAATTTCGTAGTCACTTATGATTATACGAATTTTATAAAATGTGTAATAAAATAGTCATTACATTTCATAATTATACTCATACGATTCAATTAGGTAAAATAAAAATAAATATAATGTAATTTTATTTGTAGATTTTGAAACTAGTGAGATGTGCTCACTTTTAAATAAACTAGCAATGGCCATTAAGCGCGAAAACCTATCAGTAATACGTGATGAAAATAAGAAGGAGACTATACTGAAAACAGTATTTAAACTTGTGAACACTTCACCCGACGACGAACTTACTGTTCATATATTATTAGTATTACTTCAGGTAAGTCAAATGATTTTTCAATGTATAAATACAAAGTATACAAAATACAATAATATCAAGTATTGATTTTTAGATGCAAGTGACTGGAAAATATTTAGCAACTGTTTGCAAACTAATATTCAAAATATCTCGTTTAGATAAAAACGATAATTTATTCCTCGAAACCAATATATTAACCCTTTTTGTAGATATACTTGGTTTAGCTACTCCACACGAAGATTCCGAGTCATTGATTTATGGCTACGGAGCTTTAAAATTTCTTACTATGAATCCAGATTTAATGGAACGTGCTATGAATAACGGTTGTCTATCGTTAATGTTACTACATTTGAAAATGATAAATTTAGAAAGAACAGAACGTCAAATCTTGCCGGAAACCATCAACCACGTACTATACCAATTAACTGGCACTCTTAGAAATGTAGTCAATGACAGAAAATTCTACGTTGAACTTTTATCTTCGGGTGGTTTAATGACTATATACCGTGCTTTGGAATTGTTTTCTGGAGATATCGATGTTGTTACGAACATTTCCAGAATTTTAAGGTACCAAAAATATTTATTACGAAATTCATAATAAATATAATTTACCTACAAATATATCTATATTTATGTGTTATAAACTTATTAAGTAAAACATAATAAGTAATAACATATTAATAAATATTATCAGCATTATGTCCACTGATGAGAAATGCTGTGAAGCACTTGTGGAGTGCTGGTCAAATGTATCTGTATTAATGTCAGTAATAGAAAAATACCCGGGACAAGAAGAAATTGTAGTTCGTATTACCTATGCATTAGGGAACATACTGACCAATAATGAAAACGCTAGACATCAAGTAATATTACATGAAAAGTTTTTACCAATAAAAAATTTTAAAACTTCTACTTTATACACCTTTATATTATAGTTATACGAGACACATTGTTCTATGGGAACATTTTTGAATTTAATGCAATTATACTTGGAAAAAGATTTAAACAATATATCACGTGACGTTAAATTCAACATTGTCGAGGACGTGCTAATCAAAGTAAAATAATTTCTTTTCTTTTAAAATATAAAATAAATTAATGTATTTTTGGTTAATAGATAATACGCGTCATAGTAAATATGAGCATACAACCAGAAATCGGTGCTAAGTTAGTAAAGGTGGCAGACGATTATCATCCAGTTCACAAAGTAAAAGAATGCGAACAGTTTTTAGATTCTTTACTGACTATACTTAGGCGGAAATCTATTGATGAAAACGAAGAGCTTGTACTTGCTGCGTTAGCTGCTTTAAACAATTTATCTTATTATGCGGACATGTCAAACCCAAATTGTGGCCCTTTTGGAGCTCGTCAGCTAGACATAACACAAGGTATTTATAGCCCAATTATTAATTATATTCTATGTACCTATAGACAGATATATTAGATACGGTATTATGATTATTTTAAAACTATTGTTTTAGCATTGAGCTTGTTACTTACAACCAGAAATCATTTTTGTAAAGTGGAAGTAGCTAGAGTATTTGGAAACTTAACTAGATCAGCTACAGTTCGAGATTACTTATTGGAGACTAGTGGTAAATACAGTTTTTACTTATGATTAATTTTATTATTCTAAATGAAGTGAAAGGAATGTGTTGGTTTCACAATTATGCGTATGATACACGTGGATAGTAAAAGAAAGACCTATACTTCTTTAGATTATAAATTAAAAACAATAAGTGATACTATAAGGACTTCTTAAAGTACTGATAAATGATAATTAAATTGTACAGAAAACAAACCATTTAATATTGGAAAAATAAAACTAAGTATGCGTTTTTAAACAAATTTCTATTAGTTTTGGGTGTGCCGAACTTCGCTCGCAGAATCTTTTTTTTTCTGTGGGTGCATTGATTTATAAATTAAAATATTTATAATACAACTAGCAGCCATCCCTCAACTCTAATTTACACATGTTATATGGTGTTCTATGTGGAAAATATAATAGATACAATTCTATTATAATGAAAATGTTGTTATTAAAGAAAGTGAAAGCATTTTAATTATCGAGTAAATATGGCAAAAGCTAGGGAAAATGTATAGATAATATATTCCTTGCCTAATTATTTATTATACTCGACATCACTGCATGGAATGTTCAAAACAAAATATAAATCACTATGCTGTGTACACTTTAAGATTTAGTACAACTTTAGGCCCTGACTGTATATATCTGCCATCACATTTATATTGATCTTTAAAAATAAAATGTTATCGACATTTAATAACATATTTTTTTCTATTAATTATGATTAATACAATTAAAGAATGTTGCGTGTGTTAATAGTTTTATAAACTATAATTGGCACTAATATATTATAATTTATAATGGTTTTGTTTAAGTTTTTTTTTATCGTTAAGCTATTAAAGCTGTTGAAAGTTAGTCATTTGTTTTATGCATTTAAGCTAATAATAAGTGGAAGAAAAATACATACTGTCAGAATTCCGATACGATTTAAAAATTATATTTGAATTTGTTAGCTTTTTTGAATATATCTTACAGCGAGTTATATTTTATTACTGCTTTTAGATACACTAAAAGTTAATTAAAGACACCGGTGCAATAACTAGATAAGTCCTGATTTTTCAAAAATTCGTTTTTAACAAAAATGTTCAGAAAAAATTCTGTATCAATTGGCACAGAAATTAGATATATTCAAACATTATATAATAAGATATAAAGTTATAATAGTTATATAAGCTATAAAATAATTAAAAAAATTTTTTCGATCGCAATAACCGGGTACCTATGTGTTTGAACGTATCAGATCATTTGCTTACTGATTGGTTGCAATAACCGGATAACTATATCCAAAATAAAAAATGGACATACCTAACTTGTTATTGCAGTCACTGAAAATATATTTATCAACACTTAGTTTTTATTAATTATTTTTCTTAATAAAGTATAATTACCGAAGTAAATTATTTTATTTATAGTATGTCTTATTTTTACATACATAATAACAACATAGTTTCAATAATGATTCGTTTATTTACCAATTTAGAACGTTTTTTCTTTGTTTCCTGAAAAATATTTACGAAAATGGACTTACCAGGTTATTGCACCGGTGTCTTCAATTTTAAGAAAAAGATAATTTATTTGGTATTATGCTTAATAAATAATAACACAAATAGCAAATCTATTTAAAATCCTATTACACACCCTAAAGAATAAAGTTTTAATAATGTTTTTCATTAGTATTTATAAATTATATGTATTATTTGCACGAATAAAAATCCATGTACGAATATCAAAATTAATTCAACTATTGTTTTATATTAATTATTTATAGTTAAACAACTTTTAAGTATCTTTCTAGATGGCAACTTTCAGGATTTAGGTTTAAAAATATAAGTAGGTGCTAATATAGTACTATACATTTTTAATAAATACAATTTAGCCAGACAAATAAATCTTGTAGACAAAATATGTAGGTACTAATAAAAACACATATAATTTCATTAAGTATTAAATTAAAAAGTTATATTACTATTTGTATATTAATGATTTTTATTTTATTCTATGTTATTTTTATTCGTGTTCTTGATTTTTATAGATGTTACTCTTAATTGAAATTTATTTCTACTAAGATTTTAACCTTTATATTATATGTATACATATTACGTGTCTAAATATACCTACGATAAATAAATAAATATGATTTACCTTTTTTTGTAAAACGATTACTTTATAGTATACAAACAAAACAATTGACTAATAAACAATATGACTCGTTAAAATTTGATATTGACGAACAAAAACATTATGGAAGTAAACTATGTAAAAATAATATTTATGATCTTAGGGTTTTAAGCTATTGCTTTTTCAGGTACATAACATCTTCGTGTGTAGAACAGACCAAGTATATATATTTACAATTAATGGATTTTTTGTCGTTGTTGTTACAATATTGACGTACCTATTGACATAATATTTAAAAACATTTACATATTACATCCCTAAACTCTAGACACTTAAAAAGTAAAAATAACTGTGGGTCTGTGTATTGTTGAAAATATTATCTATATAATATGGTAGATAAAAAAAAGTAGATACCTACATAAAACTGTTATATTTGATAAAAAAGTAGAAAGTCAATTTGTTGTTAAAAATGTTTACTTTAAAATTTCTGAGAGAAGTTTTAATTAGCTAGTACCTATACTGTTAATAGTTTTTTAATCAGTAGTCAGTTATCAGTAGGTATAATTAGTATTATTTTTTTATAAAAAAATAAAATAGTTGTATGCGAGTTGAGATGAATATAAAATATTATGTATAACTATTTGAAGTACCAACTAAAATAAACCAAGCTTCGCTCATATTTCTAAACTTTTTCGTTTTTAGATGCAAAATAATTATAGAGCACCTGCAATTTACCCTAGGTCTTGGTTTAATTTGTACGTACATGCTGTGTATCTTGCACATAATATGTTATCTTGGTAGTTAGATAATAACATTATGCTATTGCCTACTGAATGTTACATATTTTATATGCACAGTTAAAAAAAAAACAACAATGAGAAATATCAATTATATATTATATACTTACTTTTCTTTTATATTTATTTTCGAATCTTTTTATTCCATAATAATTGTAGATAGGTATTACCTAAAAATATTCTCGCAACTACTCATAAGCCACTGATTTTATGCATACGTATTTTAGGATTATTGGCGGTTACCAATTGCTTGGATAGTGGTGACATAGAATTACTGGTCGTATGTTGCGGCGTATTGGTTAATATGACCTCTGACGAGAACAACCGACAAGCATTCAAAAATTACAATGGCGTTTCAAAAATGGTAAATATTCTTAGGTCGTCAGGTGAACGCAATTGGACCTTGTCGTCACTTATATGCCAAACCTTGTGGAACGTGTGTTCAGACAGTGACAGTTTTCCGGGCGACCCAATAGTAGTGCTTGACACGCTGGTCAAACTCACAGGTAGGAGCTGCGAATGAAATAAAAATTTAATAGTAATGTGCATGTAGTATATTAGAGAATATAATTTGCTAATATTTTACTATGAAATTATTATATCACGTATTAGACGAAGAACAATTATTTGGTGAGCTATTGTCGTCGGACGAGGAGAAAGTTGCAGAGTACAAGCAGTGGGAAGATTTCGCTTCGGTGGCTACAAATCTCTTAGAGTGGTTAGACGAACTATTAGAAGGGAGATTTGATAACATAGAACAATAATGCTGATTGTCTAATTCTCGTTTTATTTATCATTGTTCTTGTACTCAGATGTTTGTAGCATAACTGCATAGGTATCGGTGGTTGACAAATTATGTGAAACCCCAGTACCACATGATGTGTGTTGTTTAATCAAAACTAAATTACTTTATATTATAAAAAAAATTATTCTAAAATTACATAATTATATTAATTTAATACTAAAATATTACATTTTAATATTTTATTTTTTTCTCAAGATCTGGACATCTTACGCGTATGTGTATTGTGTAGGTATAATGTTTTCATCTTATACTAATGCACTGCATAATTGACATTTACGTTCAGTATAGTTGTTAATTTAAATATTAAAATGAATTTTCCAATTATCAAATCTATATTATCTGTGTAATCGCGTTGAATTTTTCACAATATTTAAATTATCAAGCGAGTTATGAGCATTTTTAAATATTAATATTTTTATACTCTACCTACATAATTAAAAATTAAAATATGGTAAAAATGTAATGATCGAACACAAACAGTATTCTTACATTTAAGTTGAATTATTCCTAATATATATCTTAATATTCTTATATCCTAATATATCCTATGAAATATAGTCCTTTATGATTATATATAGCCATATAGGATAATTTACTCTAAAGTCTAATATTTAAAATATCAACACAAAATTTGAACTGCTGAACACGAATTTGTTATGTTGTCCATTTTACATTTATAAGACTTCGGAGACAACACTATCAGTTGTAAGTCTTCTTAAAATTGACTTATTTGTCGATACTTGCAGATTTCCCACCACCTTGGTAAACATTTTTCTTTGAAAAACATTAATCACTCAGATTATAATCGTTATATATTATAATAACCCTATATTTAATCAATAAACACTAATGATTTTGGTCCAATGTCCAATATATTTTAGTGTAGTTTTAATAAGTTACTAAAACTGTTGAATGTATTTTGTAGAATATAGAATAAATTAATATTTTTACTTATTAAAAATTATCTAAAAATAAGTTCGTCATTCAATGATAATTTTATAAAAATACTATTTCTATAATTTACATAAAGGTAATGTAAATTAATAAGTTTAGAATAATAGTGTTTCTTTCATCAACGCCTATTGACTATTTGTAATTTGTATACAATTTTCAATTTTCTGGTTATAGAAATTATAAACTAAAATGTATACTAAATTAAAGTTACTATAGTAGCGTACTAGCGTATGATAATTAGTTAAAGTTTGTCATTAAATTGTATACTATACTGTTATTACTTATTAGTTATTAGTTTATTATCATAATGTTTAATATGTTTATGTACCTATAAATTAGCTATAATATTATGATATTCATATATAATTACTTATAAAAATAAATGTATAATTTAAAACTGAATATAATAATACTTAATTTATTAAATATACATTACTCAAAAAAATATGTTCCATACATGTTCAAATGTTTTATTCAAGGATTCTAAAACAACTGATAATTAAATAATAATAAATAAAAAACTGTTTGTTGAATGTATGATAAATTCTGATGCAACAAAAAAAGTAATTATACTTTCAATCTAATCAAAAGTCATTATTATAACATAGGTACTAATAAATAAATAAATAATATACTTAAATATAATCATAAGGCAATCAAAAATTTGTTTGTTGAATTAAACAAATTTACCTACATTGAAATTATTGAATTTAATCTATTAAAAAATCAATATATACGAGAAGTTAATAATACAATAAAATAAATAAACAAATAATACAAGTATGATCATAAATCAATCAAACATGTTAGTCAACAATTAGGTTTATACTTTTTTGATACCCAAGCTTTTTAAATTTTTTCTTACTTTATATTTGATTTTGAGTGTAGTGAATAACGATAAATCTAATGATTTAACAATGATATATGTTTTTTGTGTATTTTCGTATAGGTATACGATACATAATCGATAAAATACTTTGATCTTTTATTTCGAGGGTAGTTTTTGATAGAAAATTAGGTCAAGATCATTATTGTACTCTAAAGAGATCAAAAATAAAAATTCAATTTTTTTTTTCATTTATTTTCAAAATAATTGTAAAAAAAAAAAATTAAGGAAAAATGCGAATTTTTACACAAAATCAGGTTTTGACGAAATAGATTTTGTATTTTTTTTTATTTTTTGAAAAATGTTCATAAAAAATTATTTACTGTGTAAAAATGTTTGAAAATTGAATACATCATTCTACATAAGTCGTTTTTAAAAACAAATAACAGTATTTATAATACGTAAACGCAATTTATTTTTATTAGGATTCGTAATTCAAATTTTGACAAAATTCATCAAAATTACAAATATTTGTAGATTGTTTTGCAATTGAAAATTTTTTAAAATATGTAATTTTTATAGCGAAGGCTTAAAAACTTAATACAAAGTCCCTCATAAATAATTCATATAAAAACTAAAAAAAACATACAAACATAGGTAATTATTTATTTTAGACATTCTAAATTCAAATCTAGATGAAATAACATAATATGTAAACTACGATCAATGGTATTCATTATTCTGTTATAGTTCAAAAATATTATTCGTGGGAATATAAAACTTTTACGTATATTGTTATAGTTTAAACGCACAATGGTATTTTTCAAATGCATTATTTTCGACAAAAATGAACTTAACCTATACTGTATTGTTAATAGTAAAATAACTTGCTTTACCTAATGGCTAACAGTAACAACATCAAAGAACATAACATTAAATACACTTGGTAATATAGACTGATAGATAGTATCCGCATAGAATCGTTTTTTTTTTTTTGTATACAATGATATACCATTGAATTCAAACTTAACACATCCATTTTAGTGACTCACTCGACACCTACCGCACAGCAGAGTTGTATCCATCCAACTCCTAACCTTTTTTAATCTGACCTAATCTTAACCTTTCGTTGTCAATATTTTAATAGTTTTCGACTTCCAGCTGAATTTAAATTATTCGGGAGATAAAATCCATCCATGTTTATCGTAATTTAAAATATATCTTATTATATCTCACAACATGATATCTTAGAACCCAGAATCTCTGTATGAATATACTATAAGGAGAACTCCTAAAAACGAAAAAAAAATGTACTACCCGATAAAATATATATAATCGGACACAAATCGTATTTATCCTTTGTATAGCCTACAGGATGTGACTACATACATACTACCTACTACAACATAGTACATATTATGTATAAGGTTATAAAGCTGCGATTATAAGTATTATATAGCTGCGGTTATAAGCTCCGATTTGTATGACGCAAATAAACAAAACATTGAATGGTTTATTATAAAATAAAATATGATATCATTGAATTATAAAAAAGTGGAAGGATTAATATTGATAATCTATTAATAATATTTAATTCATTGTAGTTTGCAACTATTATAAAACGAAATAATTGAAAAATATAAATCAATTAACTTTAATTTAGTTATTTATAAGTGTACAAAATAGTTAAATAAATTGTTATTATAAATCAAATAGATTGAGTTGAATCGCTACACTAGTAATTAATTAAGTATAAAAAGAGTATTGGAAACAAATGATATATATATATATATATATGTATATTAAGGTATAAATCAATAATTAAATTGCTTTTGCTAGAACAATAGACACAATTTTATTTTTTTATATTTATGAAAAATATTCTAAAAACTTTTTGGACAATTGCCAATAATACGAAATAAGGATATTGACCTCAGCAAAGGGTTTTAAAACCAGTCGCGCATTGTTGAATAAAAATAATAATAATATGTTACGCATTATTATAAACGACGATAAATCCGTAAAACAAAAATGTATTATTATATTAGTTGGTAGGTAGGTACATATTATTTCTTAACAATCGGACGCTACAGTTTAAAATGGACTTTAACACAATATAATTTTTCACCTTCATTGACATTTAGTTATTTAGTCGATTATTATAATTATAAATATTATCAGCGTTGAGTATAATACGTATCTATAAGTGCCTATTTATTATTATTATTATTATTACCAATACACGTTGATATTACCTAAATGGTTTACGGCATTTTTACACACGAAACCTACATCATAGACGCGTATCTATCTACACTGCGCCTAATACCGTAATTATTATTTTGCTGTGAACACTTACGAAACAACTATTTTCCCGTACGGTTTAATAAACACAAAAAAACGATAACGACTGTATAGTATATTAAAAATCACAAAAGATTCCCGATTTCAGAACAAGTCGGTACGACTCAGTTCCCTGTGCCGTACACATTAGGTCTGCCGTACATGTGGGACAAACAGACACATTTCAGCTGTGCACCTGCGCCTTTCATGGGTCACACACGCACACACACACATATCACATACAGTACGAGTCTTTTATGTTTCACATGGTCTGTTAATATAATTTATGAGGGTGTCCAAATCGTGTCCCTTTAGGTAGTTTAAGTAAAATAACTCAAATAAAGAAATGACTATGTATATATATATGTGTGTGTGTATATTCCAGAGACGACTTAAGGATTCGACACGCTCTCTTATTATTTTTTTTTTTTTTTTCATAAGAGTTTGTAACTGCGTATACAAGATCTAATCTCTATTACCGTTTGCTTATATACGACCAACCCCAAAATCGTAATTAATATATAATATATATAATATGACAATACGTCTTTTCGTTTCCGATTGTTTTACTACCCGATGGTACGATTATTGACGAGTGACGACGATACATTCGTAACGATAATAATTCATAATCGCTACATATTTTATACTCGTTGAAGCGTATACAGATCCGAAACGATAAAATATCATATTCATTTGGTGTAAGTAGTCGGTACTTGGTTAAACGAATCTATATTAATTCGTATGTTTGTCGGTACTAAACGTCTGTCTACCAGCAGACGACCATACTTTACTTAGGTACGTGTGTAGTGTGATGAGATATAGCCAACAATAGCTGCGATTTGTTGCTGTTGCGACTTTTGCAACATCTCATCTCCGATAATGTGTCTGGTGCATAATAATTTATACTCGTCGAAAATACGCATAATATTATTATCGCAGTACGGCTGATACGATCTTATCATTTTTATCATTTTACTAAATCAAACAAAATAATACCTATGTGCGTATTATAGCGATACCTACACATTAAATTGATATTGTTATGTTTACGCGAGCACCTATACGCGTCCTTCATACCTAAATCATTTAAAAACATTATTAGGTATGTCTTATACTATCTGTCGTGCGTGTAAAAATATATTTTTAAAATGCTCACGCGTGTAAGTCACTGCGGCGCATTGGTCGCCGATTGCGATATAAAGGTCGAACGACCGTATCAGTTATAATAAAATATAATTTACAACAATATACATAGGTAGGTATTATTATGTATATTAATCGTTTAACACCGGAGCGCGTCAAACCGTGGGATATTTGCATAGCCCACGCGGCATAATAGATATTATATTTAATTTTATAACCAGGTATTCGGTATGTATAATAATATTATGCAAGTATAATCAATTTGACGTGGCCGACGAAAGGGAAACAATAGAGACAACCTAACGCGCATTGGAAATGCAGTAAGTAAATCTAATCAGTAAATCGCTTGCACTCGACACCGGCGAATCGAGCATAATATAATATTGTGACGTATTTTACGCGTTCACGGCTGCACATGTATACGGTGTCCAAGATATTAGAATTTAGCGATCGATTTTCGTTTTCATAATATAATATTATATAGTTGTAGAATATCGGTTGCTCACCTCGCATGATAGATAGGTACCGTGTTTGGTATAAATCGTTTAAAACGATTTCATAGCGCAGGTGATCTGCAGCAGCAGGTACCGCGCCTCTTCCATACGAGGGTTGTTGTACACAATGCCGTGTGTATATATATATAGTTTATAGGTACAAGATTTCCATGCCTTTGGGCGATATTTTATTCCTTCTCCCACTCGCCCTATTTAGTACAAAAAGTAATATAATAATACAAAACCAGTATTATATACGTGCGGAGTGTAGTTGGACCTATTTCCGCGAACGTATATAAACGTAAAACTTTGAATGTTATTATATACATAGTTAGTTATTGCTCATGAATAGTGTTTCGAGATTGTTTATAAACGAAGCAATAATAATATTTTGTTCTCGACATGAATTGCACGAGTTCATTTACCGCCCCAGCCATATAGTTACTCCTCCCAAGGGCGTAAATTACTAATTTTAGTTGTTATTTTTATTTATTTTTTTTTTTTTACTAGAGAAGGACGTAATAATTATATATTATGATCGAAGTTCTTTTTTATTAAGTCTCTACGAAATAATATAATAAATATAAATAAATTATAAAATAACTTATACAGGTATATATGATAATACCACCTACCTAGTGTATTAGCAAACGTTCTATATCGCTCTAAAAGTGTTAAATTATATGTAGGTAATATTATGAAAAATAGTAAATATGCTACTAACCACACTACGTACCAATTTACGTACTATTGTGTAATCATATACCTATCTAACATTATAATATCGATATGCGTTTGTCAAGATAACAACTTTGGCAAAGTGACGATACGATGACATAAAAGGTTTATTATAGACATACGACATTATTATAATCAGTCGAATCGAGTAAAGTGTTCGTCTTGAACGAACGCGTTTAAAGTTTGTAAAAATAAACATATACATCTAGTGAGTTCATACTTGTTGTTGTCAAGACTAAAAAATAGGTCCATAATCTACCAACATAATACATTAAACAAACAATTAACAATTAATTATTTTGAACCCCAAATCTCTACGTGTCTGATAATCTATATTATACAATTAGTCAATATTAAATATTTAGAGCAGCATTCAGTGGCATAATCTAATATTGTATAGTGAGTCGCTACAGTAAAAGTTTTCATTAAAAAATGTTCTGCGAGTTGCAATCGTAGGTCAAGGAGCAATAAAAAAAAAAAATCGTTATTTATTATTTATAAAGGAGTCTTAAAACGACCTAATTCAGATGAGAGAACATACGATAATAGACGATCGCAAGCAATATTAAACAGATATACTTGTATAGTTATATAGATTTAAGTTGTGGCCTATTATAGGTAGGTATGTAAGATAATATAGATATTTATTATGTATAGTATAGTATATTAAAAAATAATCAAATCATCAAAATAACTGATACGGCTAAATCTTTATTAGCTGCACGTGTTAATTTTACGTTATATATACTATACAGATAAATATGTACCAAAGTGAAGAATTATCCTGACTCAGATTTCAACACTTATAATAATTTCAAACAATAAAAATTAAACAGCATTGTAGCGTTCATTCAGATTTAAATGAAAGTAAAGTGAGTTGATGTTGAACTAAAAAATGTATTAAATTGGTCACAATATATAGATACATGACTAACTTTTTTTGTTATGAGGTCTTTACTTGACATTTTTTTATCGGTTAGATTTTCGATGTATGAATCATTACTTTTTGTTGGCTTCAGCATAGTACACAGTTATCATTGTTTTTTTAGGCTCTGGAGTGATTATTTTTTTTTATATGATCGTTTTAGCATATTTTCGTTGAATATTAATTTACATCCATGATTGCGACTATCAAAGAAGTTTCTATGTTCAGCGATTTATAAGAAATGTCGTATACGTAAATATGGTTATAGGTCACAATTTTGTGATTCTTCTATAATGGCTAAAATAATTAAAACATTCAACGTTTTTGAACTGTCAAATACCTTATTATTACAGTACATGTATTTATATATACGACATATTATATAGTCGTTATACACTTTGCAGCGAGAACTTTAACACCTTAGGTCTTTCATTTACATAATATAAGATTCTTTTAACTTATGTCGATATGTGTGTATGATGTTGGATTTATATTAGTTTTATTCAATTTTTTATAAAAAGTTGTAACGATGATTGGTTTTTACACATAAAAAAAATAAATGGTAGTATTGTATGATAATACAAGTAATGTAAAATACGATCGTATGTACAAGTGCACTGTCATATACTTACACTTTCAATATTTTTTCAACTTTTTTACTATACTAACCGTGACAAATATGATTACTATTCGTATTTACCGTTCTGGTCAACAAATTTGACTTGATACTCTGATATAAATACTTAAACAAGTAAAACTCTGCGGTATAATAGATTATATACTGTAATATGACGTATGCAATAGTATTCCGTATAAGTCCAAACATTGTATAAAACACGGTAGGTATACAATATGTTAATATAAATAGGTACGTTAAGTACTTATATAGACTAAATACTATGTGCATACTATACAAAGACGTACAATGTCTTAAATATAGTTATATAGTTTTATAATAGAGGCCAGAATTGAACGCACAATGCATTAATTAATAATATAATATGAATTTTTTAAGCACGACGGGCGATGGGTCCCAATGGGAATTTCCGGGTTGAGTTTTTTTTTTGTGTATTAATAATTGTAACTATAGTAGTAAAATTGTCATATAAAAATTAAATTAAACCAAAAAAAAAAAATTGCCAAACGTGTTATTAAAATAATGTAATCCTCTCCACTCCCCATTAGTAGTGAATGGTATTTTATTTGCATTGTGATGAGTGACCATTGAAATTCGATCAAGATTGGTAATTCATTTGATTATATTGTAGGTATCAGCAAAAATATTATGATTTTAATAAATTTGGTTATGCAGCATTAATACATTATAATATAGCCTTCATAAATATTAATTATAAAAAAAGTTATTGACGAAGACAAACACAGCAAAACTTCCTATATTATACCTCTAATGATATGTATATATGTATATTGCCATACCTATATTGATAATTTTTGAAAACACATATTTATACGCTGAATGCGACGGTTTAAATAAAATATCAAAAATCAAGGTTGAGAATTTGAGATAAATCACATATTCTCAGATGAGATCTCGACTTTCATCGACACATATACACAAAAAAAGAATTACCAACGCTCATATTACTGCGAGTATCGTCACAAGCATTGTTGGTTGATTGCGTTATATTATATTTTGATATGCGGTTTGTTTAATATAATTTTATCGAAAGAGATTAGTCATGAGTCATATATAATATAAATAACAAAACAATCAAAATCTACGTTTATTTTACATAGGTAATTTTTATGGATGTTTTCTAGAAAGAAAAATATCAAGGTGATGAGTTTTTGAATAATATTAATTGCATGGTGTTTTAATAACAATAAATCAACAGAAAACTCAAATACTAATTAAAAAACTGAAAAATGCACATTATAATTTGACAATTATAGGTGATAAGACACTATGGTCCACTACGTTTGACTAAAACACCGATAAAATATAATTGGCATATACATGTTTTTTAGAAGTGTACGCTGATAAGTGTTTTCTATGTCTATAATATTCACATTAGTCTAATGTAGCCATTTATAGCATAAGCCATTTAAGTGAATTATTCAACAGTGAAAACTTCCGTGATGTACGCGTTGACGATTACGCGATATTGCTATTTCTATAAACGGGTTGACCTCACAATACCACCGGACACTTTATTATATATCAGTACATCAAGGAGAACACCTTAATAATAATATAATCTATTCCATATAGTTCATACAATTAATATAATATAGAGTATAATACATCCGGTAAACAAAATTTGATTTAATAAAAAATGATTTGAGAAATTCTGTATTATTTAGACTGAACCCAATATTATATATAGTTTGTATCGACTGAAAAATAAATCGTGATAAATGATAAATAAAATTTTTTAATGAATTTAAAATTCGTGACTTATGAAACAATAATATTATAATATTTATAATATCCACCTTTGATTGTTGTTAAATTATAATGTAAACATTTGACAACGATGTTATTGCTCATATAATAGACTGCTATCATAAGTCTCACTTCAACATTTATTTTGAATGTTGTACCTATATAATAATTCTTCCAATCCTATGGTTTGTTAAAAATTAAATTAATTGGATTTACTTATCTATTTTTCAAATAGCTAATGTTAATTAGTATAATTAACAGTTTTATAAAACATCCAGTAATCACTCGATTTTTGAACAACTCCTTTCTGTGAATTTTAGCAGTACTGAACATTTCCCCCTAAATTAATATAAATATTTTTATACATAATAATAGGTTGGAAAATAAGTTCTTTAGTTTTATTTGAAACATACGAGCATCTATCAACTATCATCAATCAAACTAAGTATTTATTATCCAATTTATACAACAATAATGGATTATAAGTACGAAAAATTTAAAAATAATTTTTTTTTTTTTTCATAACTAAGTCGGTAAAATATTCACTGGTCAACATTTTTGAAAATGTAATACAAGATTCCACAATAGTTAATTTTAAATCTGTATAAAAATATTTCAAATACATTTGCACATTTTTTTTGACATGTATTGGGAGTTAGAATGTATACGAATGTCGTCAAAATCATATAAAATTGAAAATTATTTTGTAGTTAGAAATTTATATAAACTTTTCTTTTTAGTTTTTATATTTAAATATTTAATGTTTAATAGGTACTAGATTCTTTATATGTATCATACTGAAACTAAAAAATCTAAAAAATTTATTAACACATTTTTTTTACAAACTTTTTAAATTAGAGAAAATCTCTTATTTAAATGATAGAAAAGATCAATATGTTAATTATTTTGTTATAATTTGAAAAATATTATTAGTGTGAACTTAAACTTTTATATATTTTATATTATTATGAATTTTGCTATAATATGCAATAACATTTTTGATTTATTTTAAACTATTATTTATTTATATTTTATAGGTACTTTAAATCCATTTAACTGTTGTATGGTGTTTACAGCAGGATCAGAAAGGTGTTCTTAAATGTTGTCTGATAGAATTTGATATAATATGATATAAATATTTAATATATATTGTTATAAATATTAAATATTAATAATATAATAAATGCAATATTTTCGGAAAAATTTTATCAACTTACTATAATATCAAAAATTAAATAAATTACTTTAATCTATATATCAAAAAAAAAAAACATATCTATCACTTGGCGTAATAGGTTGATAGATCGTTTTCGCCCAGAATCGTTTTTCGTATAAAATGATACATCATTGAATTAAAATTTAACATATTAACTACAACAGTGACCCACTCAACACACATGTATAGCAAAGCGATTTCCATTTTCCTACCTTTTTTTAATTGTATCTAGACGAACGCAATGTAATAGCTACTGGTAAGTACAACGTATATGGTATAATATTTTAAACAACGCATACCTATTCATATTAGGTTTATGATGTACCTTCATTGTATGTAGTTGTAGTTGTTCATAATGTAATATTATTAATGTGAGATACCTATGTTTGATTGTCTGTATTAAATTTGTATGATATGCTTATTATAAACTAACATATTATTCAATCTAATCGCAAAAACGAATCAAACTTAAATAAACTATGTTTGATATTATACATAATATATTATTACAAAATATTTTTATGCAATTTTCTCTTGTATGCAAGATCCATATTATTAATCTTAATTAATTTGATTGAATAAGCACGTGATGGTTACTCAAGATAAAATGCCACTCATAGTTTTTATATTTTAATCGATACAATAAAATTGTCAGTTGATACAAATAAATTATACTGTTTATTGTAAAATACTCTACGCACTACGTCGCATACCTTGAATTGGTGATGTGATTCACTTAGTATCGTTTCGATATTCAAGATTGTTGTACAAAACAATTATTATTTGCATAATATGACGATATAAATACAGTGAACATTTTAATACAATTTATCAATATTTAATAGACTTATCTTAGATTATTCTTTTTTTATTTTTAATTTAAGAACGAATGACATAACTTTTAATCATTGACTATAAAGATTTGTTTAGACTTTTTAATAAATTTACTTACTTAGTTATAATGACAACTAACAAGTATATTAAAATATTATGTTCATATTGTTAAACCTAAAATTAAACAACAGTGATTTTACCTATACTAAACTTCTACTATCAATAGCGATTGTCGTTTGCTTATCATTTAATATTGTTAATTTAATAATTGACCATAAAATATTCATACTTATTTTCAACCAGTGTTTTTCCCATTAGTTGTTATATAATTATTTAATTTAAATTTATATTATTTTATACAAATTATTATCATATCACAATATTGCGTCTGTTCAAATTATATTTAGCCTATTAATTATTATTTATTATAAATTAATTTAATTTATCGATTAATATTATTTAATATTCTAAACTTTTCTTTTAGAAATATATATAGATGAATTTTAATACTTATAAGTTATAACCTACTACATGACGTAATTAATTTAATGCAACTGTAACATTAAACTATATTATAAAACGAACATAATTTATTCAACATTTGACACTATTATTTAAAACCATAACAGAATAGAATTTTATATTACATATTATACCTAATATTATTTTTATTACTGTTAATTAACAGTAATTTATACAATACTATTATGATCTTAGTCTTAAAAAATTGTAATAAAAGAAATAATGAGCCACTTAAGAAAAAGTATGTGTCGTAATATAAGAAGATATTTTTGTGATAAAATAATTTTCTTAAATATTTCATTGTAAAATATTCTGCACAAATGTACAATTATTATACAAACACGCCATAAAACAACCATTGAACCATTGGGTAAATAAAACCGTAAAATTAAATGCTCGCGTTTATCAAATAGTGACAAATTATTTTGCTTTCTCTTCATCCGTCATTCTTGAACATTAAAATTTAAATATACCTATTATAAATATTGAGTATATATATATACAATATACATATTGAAATACTCTGCAAGCATTGTTCTATGATTTTAAATAAAAATGAAACGTTTACTTAATGTAAAAATAACATAAATTTGTGTTGCTATTATACTTTCTAGATTCTCATTCTCTCGATACCCTTTACAAATTCATGTGTACATTTGTATAGACCGTGTGTATAAGGTACAAATGTATAAGCAAAATTTAAGCGCAGGTAGGTATAATTATATTATACATTGGACGTTTGCAGTCGTGCAGTTTTTGTTAGAAGTCTTATCACGTAAAATGTTTATTTGTATAAAACTCGATTTTTGATTAATTTCATTTAACTGTATAGCAATAATAACACTATTGCACTGACAGCAATAAAATATACAATTACAGGCGTTGTTCATTGCATTGAGTTGTGCCAACAATATTATTTAACATTTTTTGTAATACTCGTTTAGTCGTTTATATTATTATCATTACATTAACCATAGTTTCATTACTTTTATAGTTTTTTTTTTAAGTGATAATCTGATTTATTTTCAATAAAGATAATTTTTTCTCGTTATAAACTTCAAATATTGTGTTTGAATGTAATATGTATTTTATGTTGTTATTAATTTTAGTTATGAGGTCAAACGAATAATCTTTTGAGATTATTTTTTGCCGGGGAAAATGCGATAAGTTATATAAAACAACGTAACTACATTAGTTGAATGTTCTTAGTTTCTTATTTATTTTTTAAACCTTATCAAAAATATTTTTGTTAATTACTGTTTAATATAAACGATAGATACATTTTTCGTAACTATTTTATTAAAGCCATTCGTCAATCTAGAACAGTCTTAAAAGAAGAATTTTTATAACGTATACTTACTATTAATATACAAAGACGAACTAAAAAATGTATACACGAAAAACAAGTGACCCTCTATCGAACCCTATTGTGTATTACGTCCTTGAAATCTAAACGATTAACTTAAAAACCAGTTTATTTCCTATTACCAGACGTTATTAAATTGTTAAATTATTGGAATAAAACCCTTATTTTTTTTTTGCATAATACTTTAAATGAGGTAGGTACTTAATTATTTCTCAACCCAACCTAACCTAAACGTTTTTATAAAGGTTATATCTCTACGTTTTAGTCTAATTGTTTGAAAAAAAACAACCGATAGACGATGTAGAGTTTTGAGAAATTACATTTACCGATAGGTATACCTTTCTTATTTTAAATTTGGCTTTGAACGTTAGGTATGTACTACAACGTATATACTAGACAATTTGTTTCGGATGGTAACACAATTATATAATAAATAATGATAAAATATAATTACATTTTTAAAAATTCAAATGTTCGAATAATATTTGTTATCATGCAAATACTAATTATTAATTTTTTTTTTATAACTTTTGTTTGGTTCTTTTTTATTTTATAGAATTTATTACGGTATAAAATATACATCACAAAACCAATATGATACAAATAGAACAATTTTTATGAAAAACACCCTATAACAATAAGTTATTATTTAATCCTGGACATTTAAAAACCAACTATTGTAATTTATATACGTATATATTTTTTTTATGAATAATGTCATAAAATGACATCTGTATATAATAGATCCTATGTATAAACTCCTTCGTCTTCGTTAAACACTGATATGCTATAAAACCAGTAACTGATAAGGTATTAGGTAATACACATAAATATTAAGTAAATATGCGTGTTGATTGAAATAGGGTAACTTGTATAATATACTCGTATTTAGTTTTAGTAGGTATAAGACAATACACCTTTAGTAAAACCATCACAACGGCAGAAAACGTCAACAATAGATGGTGGTTATAATAATTACACTGCACAGCTGATTCTTAATTAATATTTATGTTAATACTCTTAATGTTTTGTACTTTTGTGTTAATAGTCAATACTATGGTAAATAATAATTATAATGTAGTGCACTGCTCTCAAGCGTTACGATACTACCACATAGTCATATTGTCATCAGTATATTATAGCAATCAATCACTAATTACTTATAAGTATCGGAAAAAAAAATTGTAGAACAAAATAATAAATCATCAATCATTATTATTATTTATTGTATTGTATTGAATAAGAGGGATCGAAATAAATATGTATATATTAGAGTTGCTATTATCTATACGAAATACTAAAAATTAGACTAATAGTAAATTTCAATATCTTTAAAGTGACTACCTACTACACAAGTGCACAACCTTATGATAAAATATTATATAATATTTAAATCCCATTCAATATAATAACTGTATAGTGTATACTAATTTAAAACATATTTGCTAATTCGGCAAATAACATTTAAAGTATTTGTTATGGTATTATACATACTCTTTTTTTTATATTTTAGTTTTAAAAACAAATCATATCTTCTCTGAATGGTAGTTAAGTATATTAAATTCTCCACAAACCATGTGTCGTTGTATTAGTGTTATTTGTCCTTATTAAAACAAAAGATAAAAATGTTCAAAATAATTAAATGGACAGTGGTTTTACTTACATTGAGAAAAAATTTTTCTTTTTTTTTAATTCAACGTTGTATACGTCTTGTATTATGCCCCTTCTTTGTTCGTCTTTCCATCGTAAACCTCGTGGCTGAATGGTTTAGAGTAGTGGTCTCCAAACTACTACCCACCAGCTGATTCCGGCCCGTCAAGATTTTAAACCAGCCCGACACACCGAATAATGTTTTGATCTTGATTATTGAGAGTTGGGACTACACGATTCTAACTACATACATAGTATATATATATATATATATATATTACATGTTATTGTGAGGAAATCAGTCGGATAAATAAAATAATGAAAAGATTCTTCTCTTATTTTCAATCTCATCAGACATTATACTAACCTTTCACAGAAAATTCCGACTACCATAAAAAAATTTCGAGAGCCCTGCTTTAGACTAATGCCATACATTTTGTACCATTGGACATTGTTTTAAATACAATATTGTTTTTAATTGTATTAGCATAACACATTGAATCAATAATATAAAATATGAGTGTATTAATGTATATATATATATTAAGTATATTATTATACTATTGTTTTCATTCATACAGGTGTTAATGTGTTATAGTCTATGCATAGTAGTTATTCGTTAGTACATATTATTATAATCTACTATTTAGTAAACAGTATTTAATATTTATCACGTGCAGTGTCACTTAGTTTTGTATTATATGTATTTAGACATTTAGTATAATATGTTTTAATACGCGTTAGTATTTATAGGTATAATAAATACATTTTTTTCATTTCTCTCATAAAAAAATCACGGTTAGACCGGGGGGCAATGTGTAAAGAAAATTTGAAAGCCAAATAATGATTGTCGACCTGCAGTATTATACACTTTGTGTCACCAGATATCCTGCAGAAGCACAGCGTGCTATGGGCGTATAGCATTCGAACACCAGAGGGATTCGAACAACCTACCGACACAAATGGTAAGACAACCCCGACAAACTTCACACACGTGAGCGATAGGCAAAGCCGTACGATTATGGTAGCCTATTGAGGGGGGGAGGGTCTCGGCTATTATAGTATGTTGTTTAGCGGCGGAAAAACTTAAAACGAAAATAAAATAATAATAGTAAAAAAATACGACGACGGTCGTCGTTATTGATATTATTATCATATCGATAATAATTGGCAATAATCATGCACTTCCGTGTTGCTCGGGGTTGGGGAGTGGCGAGCGTCAAGTCGACGTTGTCGGCGGCGGCGGCGAGCTCTTCGAAAACACGTGATGCGAGACAACGTAGTACGTCGTACACACACACACACACACGACGATAATAATATTATCATCTGTGCGGCGGCGGCGACCTTGAACAGGTGGGGAGGGGATAACCGAACGAGGGGTGGTGCGCGATAACGTGCGGCGCAGAGAAAACGCACGCGATCGTCGACGGCCGGTCGGGTACGGCGGGCGGGCGGTGGCGGTGCGGCGGCGGCGGCGGCGGCTGTGAGAGAGGGTTCGACGGGAAGACGTTGTCGCGAGCGGTTCGGCGTCGGCGGCGGGGTGGGGGGCAAACTAGTCCGACTGCCGACACGCCGCGGCCGATCTCAACTGTTCCTCCGCGTACGATCGTCAGTCCGAATAACGCGATCGGCACGTACGCATTACGCGTCCCCAACGAGACCAAACACGCTTCTTTTGCACGCAAACCATTACACGGCGTTTTTCAGTATATTTTTAGCGACTTGTGCCTAGCGACAACGAATGCGCGAGCTTTTCGATTCGATACACAACAGTTACAGTACTCGATCGTTTTTTTTTTACCTCTTGACCACGGTCGATTGGCAAAGTCGTTGTTCAAACACGCGAAATCGCCCAGTGTTACGCATAATAATAATTACATAATAATTTTTTAATAAATTATTAATACAATAATATTGTGTGTTATTTTTAAATATATACGCACACATAGTATTGTCGTAAAATAATATATCGTTAAACAATAATAACAAGTGTGTTGTTTCCGATTTGGTTTTTTTTTGTCTCGTTCACAACGCGCTGAAAATAGCCAACAACAACGGTAAATCGATTTATTATTTATTGAATAAAAAAAACAAAAGTGCGTCGCAAAAATTTTTAAGTAAACAGAAGAATTTGACGATCTACGTGAAAAAATGACCAACTCGTTGTTCAACAGTGGAGAAACAGTCGCCAAGGTAAAAAAAAAAAAATGCGCTAATCATCGAATTATGACGATTTAATAATTATAATAATAATGTATGTATTAATAAATAAAATATCCGAGTTATTATGCCCAATCACCCAATCACAATTATGACGAAAGTGGTGTAGAGCGTACGGTGCGGGGTGCCGGAGAGTACGACGACGCGCGCAAAGCACGTTGTCGGACGACCATGTGAGCCACGTGCTTGTCGTTGGGCTTTTGTTTTCGACGTTATAATTATTTTATCGTAATGTACGGCACCGTATCGTTAGCCGATCCCCCCCAAACGCCCTGTCTCGTAAAATGTCGGGTCGGACCTCTTCGTCGTGAACGTCGACGTCGAAGCACCGCAGCGACGTGCGTCACGATGATATAATTTATATTATGTATATCGAAACGAATTATAAATATTAATAAATAATATTAATATGCTGTATTATTGTTGTGCGATCGTTTTCTCCGACGCGGCCGTACTGACACGCTAATCACGTGCTCTGCTGCGATAACGGCGTCGGTTTAATTGGCCAACAGGTTATGTATAATACCGACTTACATATCCTATAAATAATAAAATAATTAAAAAAAAAATAAGGCGAACGAGTACGTAATTCTGAAACAAATTCGTGAGCATCGAATACTCTATATTGGTCGTTATCGGCAGGCAACTCATTTTTTTTTCTTTCGGGTTTAATTGTTTTAGGCCCATAAGGTTTGTGACCTATTGATAATATTATTTTCGGTGCATCTTTGTCTGTTTTTGTGCTGCGCAAACACAATAACGAAAAATCATCTGTACACACACACACACACGTTATGTGCGTGTAGTACGTAAACCTCTTGTTTGTCGTTTTTCCACTCGTTCCCTTATCTACCCAAAGGGTCGGTCGAATCTTCGGGTGGTATTAGTCCTTCACAGCAACCACCTGTTCGATCCCCTTTTGTGTGCTCGGCAAGGGTCCGTCCCGCCCCGCCCGCTCTCGTTATATTTCGTCTTGCTCACACGCACAAAGCATAACGACCACCGTATGTGCACACATACGTATATTCTATTCCAACAGGTTTTTTTTCGATATCCACACACCAGTACTGCACACGGGTACATAAACGCACACGTGATTGTATAACTGATAATGGTGTTGTCCGGTTTTAAAGGCCAGGGACATTTGATTGGTCTCCATTTGACATTTTAGGTACGCTTTATACATTGTGAAGGCCACCACGTTTGTTCGATTGTAGCGTGTTTGTCCCTACTTGTACCGAGTACGCTCGACTAAAATATTAGCAGTTGTGTTTACTACGTTACTATAATAAGTGTAGTAATACAGTATGATCTACACTTGCAGTGTTCTACGCAAGTTTCTATTACCTTGAGGCTTTGACGATGATTCTCTCCCGCTGGTTGCAGTTTTATCGTAAAAAATCTTAAAGATCAACAATTTCGTTATTAATATGGAGAAAAGCAAATTTTCATTTGAAAATAAAACTTCTTTTTTTTTTTTAAATCCGATTTGTCGTTTGTTACGTCTACGGTAATATATTATACTAGTCAATAACGAGAGCAGGTATTATAGTATTTGTATTTCATTAGAGCGATAAACTCTAAGGTCACGGTAATACCGAACGTTTTATATGATATCGTCATTTATTTTTATCGTTTTAGATAGCTCATCCTCATTGCGTGTTTACATCTTCGCTATTTACACCGTTTAAGTGCTCCAATCAAAATCCCCAACGCGATAAGATATATTATAATAATGATTTCGAATCGTTGAATAAGTAAATTAACCGCCGGTTGTATGATTTCATAAAAATCGAAAGTGGTCACGGTTCGAGACTCCTCCGTTATACGTCTGTCTTCCGGTTTTCTCTGTTCTTGGGAAAACCGTTAAGACAATGTTTCACCAAAAACAAACAGACGACCACAATTTTCTCATAAATCCTATTGTCACGTTTCAAACCCCATAATCGTTAATCAAATACAGTTTTGTACACTCTAAATGAATTTCGGGCTATAGATAAATACGAAAAAACTATTACCTTGGATTGATATTGGATTAAAAAAAAATAAAGGTACTTTTTCATAATAAAGACCATCATGATGTCATCGACCCGCATTGTTAGCCAGTATAGAAAATGTAATAATACATAATGAAGTTGTAGTTATATACTATATAGTTATATCTACACCTAGTATTAAGCCATTTAGGTAAACGAAAAGTGATAAATGTTTTTATTTGGTTCGAAGAAGTACCGGAGTGCGTTTCATAAATATGCGTGTTTCGTCTGTAGGGGGACGATCACGTGGTAAAAAACGACAGAATAATGTTCAAACACAGACATTAGGTACCTAATATTGGTATATGGCTCCATATTGTTTGTAGTATCCAATGTTCAATAATACTTAGTAATACAATCATATGTATTGTTATCATGAATTTTATAAAAAGCAGTAATAAAAATAAGGACAGACGATTGATAGTTTAGGACGTTTAGGTTATCGAACACGTCCTTGCCCCCGGGGGGGTCAAACATGTGAGAGAAACAAGAGAAAGGAAAAACGTTTTATACGACCAGGAAGTTGTCGTCGTCGCCGCCGCCAACATCGCCACCACACCCCGCGCGAACAAACCGCATTGAGACCCGTCGATCATTAATACAAGGCGACATATGCATGAATAACACGTGGGCAGTTGCAAGCTCAAAGGAATATCGAATAAATAAAAATTACCACTGTTCCACAATTTTTTTGTCGACTTTTTAACATAACTTACCTACGACGATGTAGACAATGTGGTTAAAAATGTTCACTCAAATAGGTTCTCAATAATCGCTCTTCCCTCTCTAGAGAATTTATAACTTGCATATCCCGTATTATAGTTGAATTATTATTATTATTACCTACCATGATTAGGTATTATTAAATTTATGTATAAACGCTATCCCGGTAGTAGTTACCGCTGTGTATAAAATTGCATACACAAACACATTACGCGACCTTGTCACTAAAAATCGTACACATAAGACGCCCGTCCGTCCTACATACATTTATTGTGTGTGTGTGTATGTGTATAATAATAATATTATTTGTGGGTATGGTTTGTAGACGGTGACAATGGGTTATCATTATCAATTCAATAACATTTTGGGTTAGCGCTTAATTTGACTACATCTTCACTTATTGATGACATTGTATTGCGTTATTTTGGTGAGCGCATTTCGTGCATAACATAAATTTTGCACTTCTTTTCTTCAAGTTAGTCACGTGTTTTTTACTTGAATATTTTATTTGTTCACTTTCTTCGTCCTTCCCGAAGCTGTCGCGTAATCGTATACATATTATTTGTGTATGTGTTTGCATCGTATATGTGTGACGTGTTTCCCACGACATCGACATGGTCGGCAACGTCTTGAAGGGAATAAAAATAGATTAAAAAGAGAGAATACTGATGTAATGTATAAACGTCATCGTAATTTTTTTTTCGGACTTATCGGTGTGGGACACAATAAACGATGATAATTTTTTTCTTTTTTGTTACTACACGTGAAAATATTGTGTGTGCGTGTGTAGTATCGGCAGTATCGCAACAGCCTTATGCAACACCGTTCAAGACCGCACCGGTTATATTTTCACTTTCTAAACACTGACCGTGTCCGTTTGTTGTAATATCTGTGTCTGCGCATATTTTCGTTATTAGACAAAAAAAAACCAATATAATAGTAAAGAATGTAGTCACGGTATAAAAACCAGGCGAAACTCACAGATGACAAAATAGTATCATGAAGAAAAATTGTCTTTGTTTTGATTTCGTACATTTTTGTTTACATAAAACATAATGCACGGTCTCCATCCAAAAAACGTATAATTATTATTAGTTTTTAATGATAACAATATATTATTGTTTTTATAAAAATTATATCTTCAGATTAGAAAATATTATAACGATTACTGATTATTGATTACTTTACTTATCTCTGGAATCACTGATAACTATTAATAATTATATTATTTTTTATAAAATATGTTGTTATAAAGGTTTAGTTTAATATGGTCTATCCCCAATTTGTCAAGTATAATAATAATGTAATGATAATTTACTGGTTGATTATTTCGTTATAGACTTTGAAAATTAGTAGGTCACCAGAAATATGTTAATGTAAAATTAATTAGTAAAATCAAGCCACAACAAAAGGTATCGTTTATTATAGGTAATATGTAAATGTATATTATCTAGTTATTCTTTGTTATTCTCCATCGAAAATTACGCGCTGTAAGAATCTCGAACATTAAAAGTACTGACCTCTTTTTTAGCTAAAATTTCATTCGTATAGTACAATTATTGTATTTTTTGATTTTTTTTCTAAGTGTGTGATCGTTGAAATATATAAATCAAGAATTTTTTATTAAATAATAATTTATAACTACGAAAAATGGCAGTTATGACTTATGAGTAATGTTAGTATGCGTTTGTGAGTTAGACTTAATGTTTTCTATATCTCGGTTTAAGACTATCATCTGTTGAAATGCAAAAAACACAATACAAATGCTTATAAATTACCATTGTCACGTGTGCAATGTTTTTGTCCGTCTAGACAGTTCTCCGTGTGCGTAGTTTGTACCTTATAGATAATGACCGGATGTGTGTGTGTGGAAAGAGAACCCTCCGTTTAGTATACCGAAAATGATTGCTTCAATTGCATTTGCAATAATATTATTGGAAGAAATTTGAAAATAAAGATGATTTTTTTTTTATATAACACTGTGTTTCAATGACATTTACGCGAAGGAAGTGAATACAGATAAATCTCGTGTGCGACGTGTTGACTAAAAAAATATAATTTTTTATTACCTTATTATATTATTATGAATCTGACAATTTATGTTACATATCAATTCGCGTATTTCGTTACAAATGTGTGTTTATACTTGAATTGTGATTTTACAATTAAAACGTGAATTAATCATTTTTGCCGCATGTTTTAAAATATTCGTTTATCATAGCATGTGTAATCTACAGATAAATCATTATCAGCTATCTTAAACATATGCTGATGTGCCGTGTATGGGAAAAATATTATTACAGAATTACACACGTAGTAATTTTATTTAAGCCTAAAAACGATAAAAACGATAAAAAAACATTATTCTTCTTGAAATCTCGCATTATTTTGTTATGAGAATTTCTTTTGGACAAAATAAAACTTATGGTATTACTGTGGTTAATACAATATCCCATCAATTTGTACTACAAAATGTTTGCGTTTGATACAATGTATAATCGGTCAATTGGTATGTATACAATTACTAAACTAGGTATTCTTTTCGCTGTTGGGGATTTAACAGTTATGAATTATGATATTATTGTTTTATCTGAAAAATTATTAAGCGACAACTTTGTTTAGACACAGATTTTATTTTCGTTATTACCCCATTGTGCAGTGAAATGATTGCATTTACTGGTAAATTAAAAGTTTTAGTCCGTATATTGACATCACAGAGTATTTTGTTGCATAAAATATACACAAGTACAGAATCAAAACTATACAGGCGAACGCAGGAAAGATCAAAAACAAAAAAAAAAAAAACTCTTTTGTAATATTTCCTAACTAACAACAACTCGATACCGGTCCGTGTGTGCGCGCGTATGTCGTAACTTGTAATACGATGATCGCGTTATTATAAAATTAAAATAAAACTCGGTTTCTCTTTACGCACCGCATCGCTCCAGTACCTAACCCATACGTGGTACCCACGATGATATACTTATATAACATTTATATGTTTTATTAAAAAACACTCTACAGCCATCACCTCTCACGTTTCTCTACCCGCCCGTGCCGCAGCGAATTATGCATGCATTATAATCGTAAAAAATCATAACATCATAATATTATATATTCTACGCATATTTAACTGTACGGTTTTTTTTTTTGTTACGCAGACACAAAATCGACCGCGCGCAGTGGCCACGGAAGTGGAACATTGGTGGCAAGAGATGGTGTCGTCGACGGGCAGCAGCAACAGCAGCGGCAGCAATCAGGGATCCGTGTCGTCGGAGCCCAGACGCCGTCAGGGACAGGGTCGCCGCGGCGGCAACGGATCCGGCAAGCAACAGCAACAGCAACAGCAATCACAGGACCAACAGGACCAACAGCAATTGCCGCCGCAGGCGCCTCTGGGCTCGAGGTACAAGACGGAAATGTGCCGTCAGTACATCGAGAAGATCAAGTGCGCGTACGGCGACAAGTGTCAGTTCGCTCACGGCGAACAGGACCTGCGCCCCGTGTTCCGACACCCCAAGTACAAGACCGAACCGTGCCGCTCGTTCAACTCGGCCGGTTACTGCCCGTACGGTCAACGGTGTCATTTCGTGCACAAGGGAGACGGTTACATCCAACCGGCGTCGCCCGCCTCGCCGCCGCTGTCCACGTCCTCGTCGTCCGGCATCGGCAGCGACGGAGGTTCGCTGGCCGACCTCGGACTGGGCATGCTCGACAGCATGTTCACGCCGCCCCAGTCGCCCGAGGGCCGGTTACCGGTGTTCAACAGGCTGTCCGGCTCTCCGCCGGCCACCGGCGACGTGTTCTCGTTCCACGTCCCGTCCGCCACGGTCTTACCGCCGTCGCGCCGCCTCAGCGACCCCGAACCCGATTTCGGTTTTTACGGGTTCTGAGCGCCGTCGCCCGTACCCCATACCATCCATCACCACCACAACCCTCCCTCCCCCCAAAAAAGCGCCCGTCGGCCGTTGCCACATTGTTCTAATTTTTTTTTATATAATATACCAAAACGTGATAACAGTCTTGTACATAGTTTAAATTATATTACTCGTTAATTAATTTAGTATTTTTTTTTCTTTTTTTTTTTTTTTACAACTTTAACGGCGTTCGTTTTACAGACAACTATTATATATATGATAATTATTATTATTCTGATGTTCCGAATTTTTATACTTACGCTTAACTATTATGTAATATTATTATATGTCGTATGTGTACGACAATATTAATGATAATATTACTATACTATATATATATGTAATCATTCCTATCGTATTCGCACACACACATATAACTCTCTTTCTCTTATTCAATAATATCCTCCCCACTCTCAGACTCTCTCTCCTACTTTGCTCGCGCACGCGTAATTTAAAAGAAAAAGAAACCGTCATATATATGATATTTATATTATACGCCCGTAACGATTTTACTCGATTTATTCTTATTAATTTTATTATTATTACTTATTAATTATTATTATTATTATTATGTTATTTAGCATTAGTTTTGGTCCGCGTTAACCGGTGCACCCCGTCGTACAGCGCCGGGGTGCCGTTATTTTTTTATTATTATATTATTATTATTATTAATATTATTTTTACCGCGCGTTTACGGACGCGATACGAAGTCGTGTCGGTGTGACCGTCGTCGGTGGGCCTCAAGCGTCGTTTTACGAGGAACATTTCTGAAGGATAAAAAAACTAGGCTGGCGCCGAGCGCGGAGGCGTCCGATTGCGACCGGAAACTGGCCGGAAGTCGCGTTTTTCCGGATCTGTTCCGGTGTACGTGCCGTCGGACCGCTGCGCTCGACGCCACTCGAGTTTTCCCCAGAATTTGTCCTTTAGAACGACACTGCCCACCGACGATCACATCGGTGAGCGACGTACGTATTGCGTTCGCACGCGTGCGGCGAACCATTATTATTATTATTATTATTATAATTATTACTACATACCTATACATCAAACTGACTTCAATGTTATGATTATTATTTTTTTTTTTTTTATTATTAATCCTCATTTATAACTACTATTCGTATAACTTTACTAAAAAAAAAAAAAAATTTAAAAAAAACTGTATTTATTTAATTATTATTATTATACGTGCACGCTGATCGACTCATAACAACTTTAATATTATTATATTATTTACTATGTACATATACATGCCTCAATGTACCTACCATACGCGCGCTATCCATTCTATGCAATGTATAGTAACGCGTGTAAATTTTAAGTCGCAGATGTGTGTGTGTGTGTGTGTACACGCCGTTTGTGTGTTTTTTTTTTTTAATGTTACATACAATAGAAAAGAAATATTATCAACCCGTTTTGCTGGAATTCAAATCGATTCAAATTATACATTATTAATTTTTATGTCTGATCCCGCGTAAGTTTGTAAAAAAAAAAATTACGCAATCTTTTCCAATCTCCTATCGGTGTCCTGCTCAGAATTAACTCGACTCGACTTAAAACTTGTATTTGTGTATCATGTGCTCGTCGTGTGTGACTTATTTATCTTTTTATTTGTATTCGTGTGTTAAGCTCGTATTTACTATACTGTAGAATCGTAATTTATTAATTTATTATTTTGGCAGAACGTACCTCCCCAGTCGTTCTTTTTGTACTTTTAATATTTTTTAAAAAATCGATTATATTATATTGAGTTTTATTTATTTTTTTCTATATTTATGTATTAAGCCAACCCTCGTCAGTTACTCTTATATACAACACTGTTCTGCCGTTTAATGTGTAACAACAAAAATTAATTGTCTTTGTCCTTTGGTAATGTTGATAAAATAATACCTATTTATTTACAAACATAATTTATGTATCATGTGTGTTCTATCGAAATTGTACTTAATTATCATACCAGTGTCATCTCGACAAACTCGTTTTGTATTACTCTTATTTTTATTATTATTATATTATTATTAATATTATAACGTGTGTTTGGTTGATAGTGAAAACGAAAAAAGTAATAATAAAACTATATCGATAAAAAAATAAAAACCTCGTTTGTATTGTTTTATTCATATATAATATAATATCCTTCCCGCAAGTGCTGCGTCCTCCAATAATAAGGTGTTGGAAGTCTCGTCGCCGTCCGGTTATGCGCAGTGGTCGCGTTACGAAAAAAATAATAAAAAATTATTGGCTCGTCATCATCACTGGCTATACCCACGCAACGAAATCGTGGTTTGAGAATATGCGTATACGGTGACAACCGCATAGACCTCTGTACACATATATATGTTTTATTGAATAGCCTAGTATAACATTAAAATAATTATTAATTATTATTATACTGTATAGTCGGCCGCCGTTCCTTTCCGCCTGTATATATATAATATAATATCATAATAATTTATAATGATATTATTATAATATATAGCGTGGCACACGGTCCGTGATGCCGTGTACGCCATTTAAAATATATTATAATGCGAGAAAGAGGAAGCGATTTCGAGGCAAAAAACAATACGCGCCGACACGATTCCGGTGGAAGGAGACACCGGCAATGTGGATATAACCTATACGCGTGTTATTATTGTTATACAAGTATTATATGATATTTAATGGCGTACAGACCGGTATTTTACGCGTGTAGAGTCGATATAATATTGTTATATACGCCTATATAGTGTTTGTGTACAGTGATATATAGTAAATATACTAAATAGTATAAGTATATGGTAGTCAGTGAACGGCCGTCTTACGTAATACGTGTTACGGACCGGATCGCTTGTGCCGGGGAAAGTGGTTTTTTTTATCCCTATTACTTTTTAATCGCATCGTGCGCCCGAGGCTTTTCCGCGTCTATACGGTCGTTCGCTGATGTAGACGTTGTCGTCATATATAACACGCACGCGCGTGCGCACGTCGCGAATCGCAATGATATCGTATATTATTATTATACGATGATGGTGCGATTCGTGATGTTTCGCGTGGTATATCATTATTATAATAGACGCATAATATGCTTCCCATACGCGAGCTTTAAAGACGATTTACGTCCGGACGATCGCCGCTTTTCATTTGTATTGCAGCAAGCTGCAGTCCAAATGTCAAATTCGGAGAGAGAAACGAGCGAATGGTGTCCCCCACACGAAAATTTGTGCTCGACAAGGTTTTTCGGTCGTTGAACGCGAAAGAACGTATACTGTATAATATAGATACCTACTTTAAAATACCTATATAATCCGAAAACTGATCGGTTCGACAAGTATATATAATATTATGCAAAACGTATAAAAAACGCGTGTGAATTGCCTGTCAATCGGTCGGGCCCCGATTGCGATATTTGGCCGGTTCTATACGAGCGACTGTATATTATGCGTATAATTTAGTGAACAGATGGGGGGGGGGGGGCAATTGTACTTCGCACATATTATAATAAGAAGAGCTGTATATGCGCTACTGCAGCCGTTGCAGCAGATTCTAAAATAATTATGATACGAGTACATAAGTCGGGTTTCACATGATATAGTCGTATTATGCACATAAATTTTACAATATATTGTAATCGGTAAAAATAATATTACCCATCATAAGTGCGATACGAAACGCTTCGAAAACCTGTTACGGCTGTTACTTTTGGTTTTGTTCGCTGCGTAACTCGCGTTTAATATGGATGACTGCGGGCTGATGATGGAATATATACACTCACAATATAATGATCAACGTCACATTAAAATGTGTGTGTGTGTGTGTGATATTAATTGCATATTACGTGTTCGTATTCGATTTGACAAGACAGCAAAAACATAAATATCGATTTCAGGCAGAAAATTGTATATATATTTTATATTATTGTTTACACTGACGCCCTTAAAACGCGTACTGCCAATAGAAAATGTTTTCAGTGGAAACAATCCAAAATAATAAATAAAATACAATCGTTATCAAATAAATTGAAATGTCGATTTGATCGAGAGTGCCCCCCCCCCATTCAAAAAAACCTAAATTTACGACACTCCTGCAGCCCAACGCTGTTTCCGGCCGTTGCGTTGCGTTTAGTTTTTGCAGCACTGCCTTTGTTGAATTCCGGCTAATTTTTCACAAGAAAGCACGATATGTCTTCATTGCGATGTTTTAATATTATTTTATTTGCTAGACAATAAAATTCAATTGCTTACAAATTACATGTATCGCACGTTCTCGTATATGAGAAAATAACGTTAATCGTCGTTCAATAAATTATAATTTACGATATATTATTACATATTATTATTGTTATTGAACCTTAACGCGAGTTTTACGAGCGCACTCGACCTTATTTACCGTATACGAATTGTGTACTTGTTATTTAAATCGCAGTATCCTCATATAATCTCTTTTCGGAATGACGTAAAAATAATTGGCACGATATGAACACATTGTATACGAACAAATGATAATATGTGAGCGTATTTTAAGAAATAAACGTGTGTTATTTTAAATATAATTCATTTCGTAGTAGAATATGTACAAATCGCCATTACCATCATCATCATCATCATTATATTATAATTATTATTTATCATACATATATAATTATTATTGTTATATATATTGCGCGTATACATGAACTATACATGCAGGCTATAGTAATATTGGGCGAGAGAGGTATTACCGCCTACCGGGTAAAACGTATACCACACAGGCATTTTTTACTATTCTCGATGAGTTGATTTTCTATTGTACTGATCGAAAACCCACAGGATTAAAACCTAAGCCTCAATATGTATTATGCAATACTATGACGAGCTGTATATCCTAGGATCATAGGATCGTCTTTTCACGTGATTATTTATTATATTATATACGCATACTAGAACTCAAAATATAGCATTCAGGATTAAAAAGCTCTATAGGACATAAGTTGATGTACTCGTATAATTTTAATTTTAACATACGATTAAGGAATATGCGATTTATTATTAGAGAAGAAAACGAATATAGGTTTTTGTTTTATTTTGTTCACTGTTATCGTTTGTGTCTAATGTGAAATAAAAATCAATAATGTAATCAGAATTTGGATTAATTATTACTTCATATTATTGTTATAAATAGTGTAATACATCATACGCCATAAAAGTATTAAATATTAATTATTATGCATGTTATAGCCTATTGCATGGTATATTATATGGTAGAATAGTAATGAAGTAGATAATAATATTGTATGCACCATGAACTATTATTAAATAGTTTATAGTAGTAGAAGTGATACTATTTCAGTTTTAAAATAGGGCTCCCAAATTTTTAGGTGAATCAAACTTTTCTACTAGCAGGACGCAAAGTGACAGTAACATTTTTGGGCGTCATTCCAATTTTGACGTGAGATAAAAAAAAATATATTTTCTTAAAGCCCATCACACCCATGGACTTATTTTTTCAGTTATAATAGGTAGAAATTGTCGGGACGCTATTTTTTTTTGGATTTATTTAGACTAAAAAAATGTTCAAATGTGTAATTAAAAGCTACCTATTTCAATACTAAATGTTTTCTAAAATGTTCACTATAATTTGTTTACTACACAATTTTTGCTGTACTATAGTGGCTCTGGAGAAATTTGGCTAAAATGATGTTGGTAAAATATTACGGTCATAGTATTATGAATGCGTCTACAAATATACTTTGCTATCTATTAAAAATCGCAACTGCAGTATTCATACACATTTACTGTTGTGTATTACATATTTCTACTATTACTTATAGTTCGAATAAATATCTTTATTTGTTGGATGCTATTGTTCTTAATGTATTGAGGTGAAAAAAAATGTCTACAGATAGAAGAAACAGAAGTAATTCATAACATAATAATTTAAGAAAATAAAAATATTTGTGCAAGTTTAAACATAAGTCTAATTATTGGAGTATCTATAAGATACGTTATGATATTCATATTTCGGTACAATAGTCGATTAATTTTTCACAAAACGAATAAATACATCATTGTTTGTTTAATTATTTTAGATTTTACATAAATGTAGAATAAATGCTTAGAACCGTTTTTCATCGTATACAATAAGTTATCATTGAATTCAACAACTGTAAAAAAATCTACTATACCTATATACCTAGTGATTTACTCAATAATGAGTTCCACTCGACACCTGCTCTCATATGCACAGTAGAGCGATAATCACTTGCCTATCTATTTTGATATTGTTATTATTTTCGAATAATAAAATACACTGTTTATAATTACGGAGACACTGTCGTCTGCCACTGTTGTTTATTGCAATTAGACGAATGTGAATATTTTGGCATACATTTGCTGATCTTCACGTGGTCACGGCGACACGGCGTCACGCGTATAGTATGTTTAACAGTAGTTGCGTAATCTTTATTTAATTGAACATTGATAACTTATACTGTTCCGACGAGAAATACGCATCTTAAAACGTCTTATCTCAAAACTCTTTCTGAACTTATTACACATAATAGTCGTTTTATGTGCTGCTTACAAATGCGTTTGATTGATTTTGTCGAAAAAAAAATGTATTAATGTTTTATGATTTCATTACGCATTCAAAGCTGGTATATACGCGATCAGCAGTGTATTTGACCTCTGTATCTAAAATAGGTAGCGATTAATTATTGTTATTTATATTAACAGACAATTGTAAACAAAAATATTAGTATCAAGCCGCTGCACATGGCACATACATACATGGGTCGTTCATTAATAGGTTATGAAAAACTTTCAATGTTTTTCACGTATTTCTATATTTTAAATCTATCAATCATATTAAAATAGGAATAATTTACAATAAATTAATTCATTTATATTTATTTTATCTAGTTTTTGATTATAAGTGCTTACACCGGAATACGTGATCGAGATGACTAGATGATCTGCTTAATTTTCAATGAAAATAGACCAATATTGGCAATATTAATTTCGTAATTAATTTGAATAATTATCAATTATTAATAACTTTCAAAAATATTTAACATTTATGAATATTATTCTATTTAACATCATTCTAATATTATAAAAGTATTGCTTATCAGTTATTACTTATTATAATGATTGTAAAATAATTAATAAAGTCAAGTATAATATATAATGCAAAATTGCTTTTCCTTTGTCAATACTTATTTAAGATATTCATTCGATTATTTCGAATATTAGCTATGATATATATATACATATATATATATATGATTTTAAGTTGGTTCACATTTGAGTATATTCATGACCCGCGTTTATTCGTTGAAATCATAAAAGATAAAAAAAAAATTACACATCTGAATACCTTATTATATAGTCATTGTTTTGATAAAGAGTACAAAAATATAGTTGAATAATTTTAGCAATAAATTATTCAGAACAATCGAATTACGTATATTAGGTACATTAATACATTCAATAGAACAAATCTATGAAATTGTTTCATAATATTAACTAATCCACTGACCGGGTTTGCGTATAAGTAACCTACTATCCTGTTTACTACCTAATATTTTGTAATTACATAAAACTTTTATATTTAACCTCTGATTATCTTGAACTACTGTGCTTTTCTGTGAGATGTGAAAAAGGAATATAATCATTACATAATACTTATTAGTAAGATACTTTAATAATTTACCAACCTGATATAATATTTTGGTAAATTATATTTACATTTATTATTTCATCTATATTATATTATGGTATACTATGTACTACATAGTTTTTCTTTTATACAAATATAGTACATACAATTAACATTAAAAACAAATTTTCAGTTGATAAATATTTTTTTCTATTCTTGATTTAGTTAGGATCTTTAAGGTAATAAACTCATAAAATTTACTGAAAAAGTAAAATATTTATGTTACAAAAAATGAATGTACAAATTTATCTACAATATAAAATGTATGGTAAATTGATAAATTGAGTTACCTATACGCCATGTCGATAGATTTTAGGAATGTAAGGATTTTGTACCGCTGTCCTCTTGTGAGTTCAAATCTTCATATAACTTACCAGGAACTTCGAAGTTTGCTCTGGTTTAGACAGCAATCATTGGGTAATAAGGTTTAACTGTCCATCTTGGGCATAAATGCATAAGGTATTTATTAAACACAAACGGTTTGTGTCAAATATACATACTATATTAATTACAATATTTTCAAATTAAATCTTCGATATCAATTTTTTGTTGATGACAAACAATATAACAATAATAGTAACAAAAACATTTATATAAATATTAGTATGTACTATGTAGATACACACGTTTGACTATTTATTTATCAGAGACATGGTCCAACTTCGGAATTTGTCATAAAGATACATTATTGTGTCTTTTGTTTATTTATACTGCTATACTGCGTCATGATGTTTTGTGAAATGCGAATAATAGTAATTTATATGATGTGAATGCATGTATAATATAATACTATATATCGTGTACATTTAAAGCGATATTATTTTTTTTATCAAAATCTACAACCTTTGTAAAAAAATGTTTTCAAACTACCCAATCAACAAATAAGCTGTATTAATATTAGCTATCATTTTTATGTATATTATATAGATATTTGATATTGCACGTTTCTATCTTATAATAAAGACGGTCTTTTGTAATATTATTATGTCGCACTCGCACACTCGCACGTGCAACCACGTGGCAATCGAAATTGAATACACGCCAAATTATATTTTTTTTAGGGTTCTCGACGAAATATTTTCATTATGAGAATATCTTTTAATAAAACCAGTTTTATTGCTGATTCTTATAAAGTTCAATATAATATCCCACATCTGGAACATAAAGACAATTTTCTATTTTATAATATTCATACAGTATATATAAAATAAACATAGTGCACAAGGCACAGTTACATAGGTAATATTAAATTATTATATTTATATAGGTATGCGTAAATAATAAATCATATACAATGTAGGTGCATTTTTCCAATCAAGTTTGTAAATATTTCTTGTAAACGACCATCGACAATTCATATCTAATGATGCCGACCTACATTTTATCACGATGTTATAATGTCATCGGACATGATAATCGTGGACACAGTCATTATTTTTACATCACCGCATCGGGCTTGAGTAACAAAACGAACGTCGACACTTTCGATAGTTGCGACACGATTTGTATTTTATTTCCGTGTTCAACTTCCGATAAGATTCTTGAATTTATCGTACACGATACGATATCAAAGCAACGGTCATCTAATAAATAGGTTACGTATACGTGCGCGCGTGTATAGGCTATTAAACGTGAATTAATTTCCAATGATTTAAATTTAAATTTATTCTTTTTGTTTTATACTTGAAACATTTTGTCATCGGGACTTATGATAATATTATTTTATATTGATGTCAACGCGCGACATTAATAAACGCGACATTTTTTCTTTTCTTTGGTTATATGATCAAAAAAAAAAAAAAAAAATAATGTTAAATAAATAAAAAAAAGAAGGAATAAAATAGCAGTCAAATACTTTAGACGATAATGCTTACCATTTTATTATTATGATGATCTTATAAACATTTTTATCTTATTTCTTCTCTACGAAACGCATTATAATAACTTAAGTTAAATCCTAAATAGATATTTTTCTGCATAAAGAAATAAAGGAACCGGTTAAAGCAGTGACTATATTATGAATATTAATCGTAGCTTATGGCTTCTATCAAGTAGCTTTTTTGTATATTTAATATAAATACATATAGTTGTGTTTGTGCATCTATTGGTTTATTGTTGTGGTTATTAGTAGTTAATAATGACGAAATAATTCAGATTGGTATTAAATGTTGTTGACAGCATATTAAAAAGTATTGTGTAAACTGTAAAGAGCAGTTAAATGTTATGTAGGTATACCTATCCTGGAATCTATGTGTTAAAAATAACATTTTAGATTGGTGTGAACATTTTCAGAGAATTCAATGTTTTGCAAGTTAAATATTATTTAACAATAAATTTACTTATATAATAATAAATAAATTATTAGTTTATAATATAAGTAGGTATGTACTAACATGTAAATATAAAATTATTATTATTATCATTAAACTACATATTTTTATATAAATATAAAGTCAGAAATTTCCTGTGAGAATAGTTTTCTGTACGTTTTCCCTAACCCAACCTGCTGTAGGTTATAGCACTCCTAAATACAATAGGTAATTAAATAATTAATTATTATTTATAATTCATGTTTATCTACATTTCAACTATATTATAAATTACGATAATTATTATTTATCAATGCACTTATTATAACTAATTTTTTACGTATATATTTCTTACTTTGTAATTATAAATAATAATTAATTTGGTAACAACTATATTATATACAAGCTATTACCTATTTCTAATTTGAAATTATGTACTAAAATATTTTTAATTTATTATCGATTCAATATTTGAAAAAAAAGCTCACAGAGGTTTTGAATTTGAAATCCCCTATGGTTAAGCAATTAAATTTAAATAAATGAATAATAATAATATTGTAGATTGCTTAGAAACCTTTTTTACCAATTAACTGTAAAAAAAATTGATTTTCTCAAATTTATAACGATAAAAAAATGTATGTATTATTTCCTAAGTTGCTGTTTTTTTTTTTTTTTGACAGTCATAGGTACGCATTAAGTTGTTGACAAGTCGGTAATGTAATCTGTTGTATTTCGATACACAAGTAAGCAACACACGACTGACTATAAAACGACTTTCTATAAAACTCAAATATTTTGTTTATTCGGCCGTGAGCGCGGTTTCGCCGCCAGACTTTCGGTCATAATAGGCGATTTCTGTAAAAAAGCACTATACTCATTACTCGCTACTCTCGTGATAACTATCGCAAACCATTTACTTGTAAAACTTGTTATTGATATTGTTTACAATTAATATTATACGTATACCAGATACCTATATATATAATTTAATATATGGATATATAGGTATTGGTATGTATTTATATAATGGAAAAGGCGCATTGGTCACAAACTCACAACTCACATTGACATTGGTATAATCATAAATAACTGTAATAATAGTGTAGGTACTTTCAAATGCATTGCCACGTCTATGAATTGAATTGATTACTAGCGTTTCCTACTTATAGATTAAGAAAAAAATTACTTTAAAAATATAAAGCATATCTGTCCATTCAAAATGTCTGAAAAATTAGTAAAACAAAATAAAATCAGGAAACATTATTATAGTAGACTAGTATAATAATAATTAATATAAATTAATTAAATGGACGAAGAAAATTTCTTTTGTTATAATAAATTCATTATTAAACTTCCTAATTATTTTTTATTTCTCGGTTTTAAAGTGTAGACGCTATTTTGGGGACCCATTTTTAATAGGTTCTTTAACAGGTGATGATGATTCTTCAATATTATTTTCAATGATATTGGCTTTACATTTTTAAAAGTTCTGTAACGATCTCTCACACTACTTTTACATTTCATATATTCTTCATTTTCACTAATTATATATGAGTATAACAGAACCCATAAGATATTATTATTGTTTTACGCCAATATAGATCCTTTTTTAATTTTTAATTGTTTTTTATACACCAATTAAAACAAAGATCTATTTGTGATATTGTGTTATATTTCTATAATTTTTATAATATTATATATTTATATTTTAATTGTTTATGTCTACCGTGTATGATTTTGTACATAGTTGGACAAATTTGTAAAATTAAACTTCATATATTTCATAATAAATAATATACAATTAATAAAGGTAGTCTTTCGTAAACTACAACAATTAATTATGGAAATATTTGTATTGAAATTTTAAATTTATTGTTTAACAAATAAATTCTTTTATTTATTTTTTAATAATAAAAACGAAACAAAAGGATAACCAAAGCATGTAACGCTTTTTATTGGTTTCATTTTATATTCGTTATTCGATATTTGTTTTCTCATTGAATTATTAATAGAAAGTGAAACATTACTATTAAAAAAAAAACCGGTACCAAAATGTATTTAAGGTTTTAATGCCTGTACTCCAGTGTTCATATTTTTATGATAATAAAGGTACTTAAAGGAAAAAAATAGGGAAGTAGTTCTACTAATAAATATATAATAGGTCTTAAAATCGTTTGAAAAAGTACTATTTCCAATCAATTTTCCACTAGAAGTTCAGAAACCGCCTAAAGTTTAAGATTTGAGCATTTTTATGATTTAAAAAATAATTCCCACATATTATGAGCCATTGTAAAGTTTACAATATAAACTAATACATTTATCGCTATGTTTAATATCTGAAGAGAAAAACAAAGGGTATTTAGGCAATTAATCTAGCTGGGTTAATAGTAAATTCATAAGCTTATTCATATAAACTGAACCCAAGATAATAAGTGAAAAATAAATAATTTTAATTGAAACTTTTTTTGTTCTTTTTTTCTTAGGTCACTATAGTGTACATTGTACCATGCCTTGTATACTATACAATAACGAAAATATTTTTTTTGTATGTAGCTTTGCCGTTTTATCTCTGTGTTTGCTTTGTCTTCACATTTCATCAATTTTAGGAGTTAGATATCAATTTTGAATCTACTGGTGTGAATAACTTTAATAATGTCTTATATAGACTGTGTAAATTTAATTAGAATTCTATGTTAATCAGTATATTAATTCAATGAAATCTACAATTATTTAGACTACTCAAATTATTAGCCTGATAGTTAAGATATAAATGATGAGATCTTTTAAACTGAGGAGTTTGAAGGGGTGATAGATAATATTTAGCACTTCTTTTGTCTGGAGGTTTCTTAATGGCTTGCAACAAAACGTATAAACACGCTGACTGTTGATGCATAAAAGTTAAAATATTTAATCATACAATGCGTATAATATAATATTATGCATATGAAGGTAATGAATATTTATTACTAATATATAAATATATAATATTTACATACAAGTCAAAAGCTATTTTTAACTTTTTAACTCTTTAATTATATGTATAGCTAATAATTATACTATGAAAATATATCGTATAACCAAAATGATTCTATATATATATATCTCATATTATATGAGCAATATCTATTTAGCTGACAAAAATATAAGTTGATCTGCTGTCGGCCGTTTTTCGCTTATTGTCGCCTCTATAGTCTGATATAGGCAATAATTTTAAGCAATGCACAATAATTTTACGTGAAACTTTCAAACAAGTTTCCGCACTAAAAGCATTTGCAGTTTGTTAAAATTTGAGGTGCTGTTCGTACCTAAATCGTCATATTATTTTATGATAAGTGACAAAAATAAATACGTTTTGAGTTTTTGATTGTCGATCAACGAAAAGTATTAAATGGAATGGTTAACCTTCCCATCACAGTTACATCTTTGTACCTATATTAATTTTCTGTGCTTTCTTCAGTAAAATAACATTTCTTAAAGGATCAAGGATGTATATATTTTACAACTTAACTTAACCTATAAAATATACAGTATTTAACAAACTGGAATTTTTTTTATTAGTTACAGAAATTTGAACCTAATTTCAAAATGAAATACTACGCATAATCAATCAATACAAACAAATATTTCAATTTTTTTTTTTTTTAGATTAATTTGACCGAAACTGGCAAAACCGTAAACGGTTTATGGAGTTCATTTCAACATCATACACCGTATTTTTAGTATAATTCGTTACACAGAATTTAATACAAGGTTAAAATCACTCTTAGTCGGTATAGGTATAATGCGGAAACGGAGAAAATTATTAAAAAAAAAAAAATTGTATCTATTATTTTTTTATTATACAAAAATCAATTGTGAAATAATTAAGGTGATCTTTGTTGGAGCATGACATTAGACGTGTCTATAAACTAATGCAAATTATAAACTATAACTTGTGCCATAAAATACAGTTATTAAACTTAGATTAGGTATTTAGTAGGTACCTAGTAGGTCAAAGATAAACAATTATTAAGTAAACGAATATGATTAAAGTTTTTGTTCCAATTAATCGAAACCCATCGGATTAGGATGAAAAAGTTTTATTTCATTTTTTAAAAATGTTTAAGAGAGTAAAGTTAATATATACGTATTATATCCTATTTTAAACATTTATTCAATAATGTTAGGCTAAATAACTTTGAAACTAACTTTTCAGCATTTATATAAGTTGTAAAGAAATAGAACATTTTATTATTGTTTAAAAACGAATAAGTATACATTATGTAATATAGAAATAGTTAATAAAAAAGTGTACGAAGACCAATTTGAATGCCTTGGATCCAACCTGCCTGTCTCCAACATAATCGCCTTCCTTCAGCAAACTGGACTGTTCAAACTAATTTAATCTCCTCATTGTACAATATATTAAATTCGTAATTTTTTTTTTTTTAACTCCTAATTCACATCACTTTGTAATACTTTTTTTATACTGCCCAATGGCTCTGATGCCGAGGGTTTATCTTTAAAATAAAATAAAAAAAAAAAAAGTGTATGTAATGTATATTTTACTGATCTAGTAAAATTAAACTTTTTTTATTCCATTAACATTTTTGAAATTAAAATTCTAGTTCTATCTAACGAAACATTTTCTATTTTATAATATATGCATATAACATGCATGATTCATGTCAAACACTATCAAATGATTTAATTTTTATCAATCAAAATATTAGTTACTATATAAGATATTATTTTGGCATATTAGTGCGATGTAGATTAAATGCACATCGTACCATTGTCGTAAAATTAATATTTGACTGTGACGATGACAATAAATATCTGCGTAAATAATATTGATTATTGAATTCAATATTATTTAAAGTACATAAGTTAAAAAAAAAGTAGTTGCTTTTAAAAAGTTTTAAATATTGTTACTATAATAATACGTATGTGTATGAAAGTCAATGAAACATGCACGTTTTCCCTAAAATTGACAAAATATGCAAAATAAGTATTTTAATTTTTTTACCTATATTATAATATAGTTTTGATTTGTAAATCGATCTGCTATAATTTGAGAGCATATATAGAGCAATATATAACTCCTATAACTTCCAAGCACTTTATCATGAATCATAATTAAATTATGTCTTATAAATATTTGGTAATTTGGAGTTATTTATATTAAACGACGGTTAAAATTTATCAAATTATTTGATTATATCTCATCATTGGTTTTGTATCGGTTATTTAGACATGAGTATGATAGACATAACTACCTATATAATATGTATACGTAATCATAAAATGATAAAATAATTGTTTAAAACCTTTGATCGAAAGTAACTAATATATGTTTATTGTTTATAGGTATGTATATTTAATCAATGTAATAAATATTATCAAATGATTAATCGTAAACCCACCTTATTTATTTTTAACAATCATTGGTGTATATAGTACCTACTATCTATAGACAATATAGTATACGCACATCGTGTAATGCAAGTATTTATGTTAATTGAATCATTTCGTAAGTACGTAATAATTATTTTAAAGACCTTATATCATTATTATGACACCGGGTATACTTTTTATAAATTCAAAACGTTATCAAAATTGTATGAGCTATATGCCTATATATCGTTCCATATAGACGATTACGTTCAAACATGTATTTGTATATAAATAATAAGTATTTAATACAGTTAGTGTCGCAAATAAACAATAAATAAATATTTTTATAAGTGTTTCTAAATTGTACCTGACTTAAATTTGTATGTATAATATATATATATATATATATATTATACGCATAAAAATAGAGGTATAAAGTACCTACTTTAAACTATTTCTTAAAATTAACAAAATGGTTTTTTTCATAATTTTAGTATCTTATTCAATAAAAATTTATATTTTTTATGAAAAATATATGAAAATTTACTGATTTATAGGTACTTAACTACTTTTTTTTTTTTGAAGTTTATGTTATTTTATCAATTACTTTTATTGGATCATATCCGAATAAGTATATATCCTGGCGTAGTTACGTTGAGCTTTGCTAAACCATTTAATTTTTTTCCTTTAGTATTTCTATCAGCGTAACTACTAATTAGTAATTATCTTAGCCGGCCCTTCAATAGACGTTTTTAGCTTCACTTGGTATTTAGTATTTATCCCCGCAAAAGTCCCTACAAAAATTAATTTAACGTGTGTTTAATGGGAATTATAATATTAATAACTATATGAATTACGTATACAATAAAATAATATACATTTATTTTTTTAGGTATTTATGAAAATTATTGGATATTTTAGTTTTTACAGAAACGATCGTACAGCGACGTATATATTAAAATATATGGTTGGTTTTTTATGAAAATAATTAAAATTTATATAAGGTCGACTATATCATAAAATTGAGTCAGTGAACTAGCTGTACTTACTAAACATAGAAATATAAGAATAATAAGATTAATGATAAATTACATTTTAAAAGTATTCATTCCAAATACAGGTTAGTATGCGTGCTTACTGTAGAATAATATATAATATATATACTAAATATATACTATACATAATATTTAATTGTAAATATTTGAAGAGAAAAGTGGCACCCTTTTGAGTATGGCTTATTTTAAACATTAATTTTCTAGAACACTTAGCGCCTGTAACTACTAAAGTAACACTCATCAGTATTTTGAAGGTATAAGTTTAAAACGATATAGTAAAATATTTCCCTTAGGTTGCTGTTGGCCCCAGTAGTGTAATAATAAGTGATAACTTATAAGGATTTGTAACTGTAAATTATTTTGGAGTATTCAAAAGTTTTTTCAGTCATTTGTAATAGAAACTTTAAAAGTAGATTATTCACAAAAATTGATGTATTATAATATAGTGAGTTTCAGAGTTTGTAATTATGATGTTACTAAACACATTTCGAGTTGATGTATAAAATCTGTTAAAAATTGATCTCTTTTAAAGTTATAAATGTTTTTGAACACGGCGTACACACACACACACACACACACACACACACACACACATATATATACATACGTGTACCTATATATAATATTCGATTTAGACACTATTAGTTACTACTAATACGAATATCTTAATCTGTTGCTATATACGACGAGAATTATAATCTGACAGCCAGACTCCTGACAGTTAGTCTTTAGTCAGACCAATTATAGCATGTCATCCTTCCTCTTAACCCTCAGTGTCGAGGATACTATTTATTTCAAGGGAGCCGGGGATAATTATAATGAGTAATAGGTAAGTAATAACTAATAAGTAATAATGATACATTTGGACAGTTGTCAACACGTGTAGTAGCTATATATATACTAATATACTATAAAGTGTTGCAATAAATAACCCAGGTAATTAACCATGAAAACGACGACGATTGTTGTTAACGCATTTCACTCGTGTTATTATTATCGAATTCGTTTAAATAGAGTATACAAACCTCACATAAATAATATATGATATAACGCATGTACAATAGACGTATTAATGTATTATTATTGAACGATTGTACACCTCGGTAACTTTTAACATTGAAATCACGTTTGTTTGTCTGAATGTACAAAAACGAAAAGATATGTTATGGTTTTTAAGAATATAAAACCGTCCAACTAATTATTCATACCACCTTATTAAATTTGCCATCATAGTAAATTAGCTAATTGCAGTGGAATAATTATGTGCGTGATTAGCGAATAATAAATAAGACATAAGTATCATGTAGGTGTAAAGTAGTTGTAAGGTGTGTGTAATCTGTAACTGCAGATGGTTGATATAATTAAATATTTATAAATATAAAATTACAGATCTATGTATTATTATATAACCATATAATTACTTATAAAGTATTAGTCAATGATGCAGGGCTACTGTTGTAAAAATTAACAAATACAATTAAATACTATAGAGAAAATTATTTTCCATCTAGGCGCAATTTGAAAAAGAAATGAGAATAGTATGAAATACTGAATACATATTCATAAAATATAAATAAAGTACAAACTACCAACATAAAATGAGCAAACATTAAAATGTGTAAATTGAAACTTTTTTAATTTATTGGCTTTATATGTGAAGATAGATATATTATTTTATTATTTGGTATAATTTTAAATTAATATTTTATTATTGTTTAATATATTTTGTACCTAGCCAGACAATAAAATTCTAGAAATTTATTTTCGTGTTTAAGGAATATTTTTTCTAACTAATTTTACTAATTTTAGATTCTGATCAAAGTAATGAATGTTAATTGCATCTTAAAATTTCTGATTTTTTTTTTTTAGATTTTATTATTGAATATTGATTGATAGATAATGTGACTACCTAAACTTCAAGAAAAATAAAACGTTCTCGGTTGTGTCTTTTTTTATATTCCGTGAGTACAAATTTAATCTAATTACATACCGTTATAGTGTTATACCTATCGACTAAATCACAAGTCACAGAGTCAATGACGTAGACCAATGAGTTTATGCATTGTTTCCAATGTTTCCATCCTGAATATTCGTATTATTATTTTTCGTAAGCACCGGACCACCGAAAGAACAAGTGTGTTCTGGGCTCGAGTACATATTTAAATATATCTATATAGCTAAATGTCTATAAAGACTATAATAAGACGTGTAGAGTAATAGAAGAAAAATGTCAATTGTATACATAATATTTGTATAGAATGTTTTCATAATAATTTATTATACTTATTCTGTTCATAATACATAATAGAAACTCGTTCATACAAATAAAAGTATTATAATATATTCTTGGTCTGTTTATTTTAGGTATAATAAATTTGTGAAACTGTTTTGATAATTTTTTTCTGTGTGATATAAAAAAAATATAAATAAAATATTGTTATTCGAAGGATAATGAAAATTAATATTAAGTATGGGATTTAATGAAAAAATGTCAGTGATAAAAAAAAAAAAAAACATTAATAATTTAAAGTTAATATTTACTTATATATTTATATATTCCATTATATTATATAAAATATGATGATCACACTAATATTAAAATTAATAATATATCTGTGAACTGTAATACTCATAAATCACTGAATAATTTTACAAGCAAAAAATAATTAATAACAAAGGCTCAGATTTTAAATCATAATAAGCAATTAAAAAAGCACATGATTGTTTTAAAAAAAGCATATTTATTTTTGAAAAAAGCAAAAGAAAGCATGACCAAAAATTAACATGAACTAGTTATAAAAATGAATAAAAAAAATTGAAGTATTAATTTAAATTAAAAAAAGAATTAACTACCATGTATTTCCGTAGATTTGTAGTAGTGAAACTGATTCTATTGCCCGACAGAATATTTCTATACGTAGAAAAGGAACTCTCTACATCCATTGAAGTGATCGTTGCATACTTCATACAAGAGGTTTAAAATTACAACACTGAATCTTAAATTTTGAAATGGTCGATATCGATGTTATAGGCATACTGACCTTATAGATACTGTGGGCTACTGGGCTATATGTAGATCTAATATACATTTAATTAATTTAATAAACAAGCAGATAACAAAAACAATAATAATCCAATATCTGCATTATCTGCAATATCTGCATTATGGTTTTTTACATTTCTTATAATTATTTTTTTTTATTTCTATAGCATAATACACATAACAAATTCACAGTTGAAATAATTGAAAAAAAGCATTTACAAAAAAAGCAAAAATAAATTGGTTTGTTTAGAATCAGAATGACGTGAAATGTACCCATTTATGTAAAAAATTTAGATTTCTATTTCCTAAATAAAAAAGAAGCATATTATGCTTTAAAATCCGGTCCCTAGACTAATAACTATAATAACATATTATGTACTCTAATCTTTGTTATGCAAAGTAGATTAAAATTATAAAAATGGAAATTTTATTGTTTCAATTGATATCATTAAAACTAAAATAAAATATGAAGTTTATCAAAATCCGTCGGCGTTTAAACTTGATAAATTGTAAATAGATATTAATATACAATTATACTATGTATGTTTTACTATTTATGTACAATGCCACAACCAATAACCATGAAACAGTGAGTCAATATCACTACACAATCTCAGGTACATATTAGTTTTTCGTATAATTGTTGTTATTTGTAAATCAATAGTTAGGTATTCAATATCTTATACATGATACTTATAATAATATTATACAGAACTGGAATATCCATAAAGATATTAACATAATTATACAGGTTAATTGCAACCGAAAGTGTTATTTTCTTTACCCAATCATCATATTATTCCGTAATTCCATATTAACGAAAGTCTATCATATTTTAAAACTCTAGTTTTTATAATTCTATATAACCGTGATTTTATACGAGAATCACCTCCAATATAATCAAATTTTGTTCACGCGCGCCGGTTTTATTGCATTTAAGTTACACACACATACAACAAAAAAATATTTCACCATATTAAATAACATACTTCTTTTCTATTCATATCATTGTTGAATTCGGAATTGTTGAGAGAAATTTTTAGTTTTGGTTTGAAAATAAAAGCTTATGGATTAATATAATTGCGTATTTGCGTGTATATATAAAGATTATAATTTATGTAGTGTTAAATAAATATCAGATAGTGCCAAATTTTACCCAATAAATAATAATATACGTCTCTTCGTCAAACGATTTATAACGTCTATTTTAAGTTCTAAGTTATAACAATACTATAAATAAAACAAACGTTTCTGTGGTTTCAATTTTCATTAGAGAATACCTATGCTAGTCGATAGGTAGGAATATAATTTTAATATATCGTAATACAGTAGCTGTAAAAAATTCATAGCACTCAAATAATGCATAGAAAATGTAAATTAAAAACATAAATTAACAAAATCATCATTGCAAACTATTAACGTTTTCAAATCATAATATTATCATCATAAAATGTTGATCATATAGTGATTATACACATATAATATGTGTGTAGAACAATATTATTCGTGTAGCGTAAAATATATTAGGTACCTAAGTACAATAAATTGATATCGTCGCGTAGTATCTTACGACGTATCGCACAATAATAATAATTGCTTTGCGTTTCAGAGACAATTATTACGATGAAAATTAATTTATAAATTAATGTAATCTCGTGACTGCATACCGAAAATAAGAAAATACGTGTTGTAACGAGAAAACAACAAAATTTGTTATCAAATTGTAAATAATATTATAATTAGTAAAATAGTACTGTACAAACTGCGCGTATGCTCCAAGTCGGTCCGCGGGCCGGTAGCTATAATATACAGATACCACGCGAAGGAAACGGATTGGCGTGCACATAAATATAATGTTTAATAACACATAATATAAAACTACAAACGAGTCGAAATAATATTGTTTGCTGCTGTAGAACCGCTAGAAACTATATAGTATGATTTGTGGTCATCAATTTATAACTATAAATATCGTGATAAATAAAAATATTATCGAACGATATGATTGTAAAATATATTTTTACGATATATAACCGTCCGCAATGAAGAGTCGTGACATAATAATAATATATTATATCGTACCTATATAGGTACTTCTACTCTATACCTATATATATATTATTATATCCACGACTATAATAATATCAAAATTCTAATATTATTATTTGTTATATCATTACTTTCGCCGAAAAGCTCCGACGAGGTTATCGTGGAAGCGATGTGCGTTGGCGTACAACGATATATAATATAATGGGTAATAACAATTATTTTTGTGTGTGGACGGTATACCGTTTACCAGGTTAGAAATCTGGGCGCGGGTCAGCGCCAGTCGTAACGCGGTGGCGAAACAGTATATAATATAATAACTAAAAAGTAATAATATTATTATGGAGGAAGTGCACCGACGTTCGTTACGATGACGGCGAGGAGCGTCGGGTGCACGTCGCGAATAGAAAGGAAAGCCGGTGGAACCGGTGGGCGCGAGCGAGAGCGAACGACGGCGTGGCGTGAGCCTGGCGCGAATCGTATACATCGGTTGTTGTTGTTGTTGTTGTTTTTGTCGCCGTCGTCGTCGTTATCACACTCTCGTCTGCAAATTGTAATGTTAAAAAAAATATCAATTAGTATTAAAATCTACGATATAGGAGAAGCGTGATGAATTTATATGCGAGGGGCTATAGCCTTTTTTTTCCTTGTGGAAATAAATAGTCCGTATACAGAATTCTGGGGGGGGGGGTTGACATAATTTTGGGGGTCTATAGCCCCTTTAGTCTCCACAATTCTACGCCCATGGATAACGGTGGACGGTTGAATCGGTAACTGTAAATGTCAGAGGAAGTACACAACGTACAATAATAATTTAGACGTCCGATGATGAAATCCATCGACCATCGTATCGATCATATTTGTTGATATTTTAATATTTCTAAACTATAAAAAAAAAAAAATGGGAACTAAACAGATTTGTCTGATTCGAGTTTTTCTTAAGTCCTAGCCACGGGTAAGCAATGTGAAAAATTGGAAAAATCCTCGTTTCCTTTCCTCGCCACAACTACCACCACCACCACCACCACCACCGGCCACGTGTTGAATCGATCGTTACGTTTGGAAACGGAACACGTCTGGATTTCTATAGTATCGTACAACACACCATGTGGGCGCACGACGGCGGCGATTCACCCACAGACTCGAATCCCATTCGTATATTATAATATCACTATAAATTATTATTGTTATTATAATAGTAAATTGATATTATAAGTAATAATATAATGTATGCGCACATAAAGACAACAAGCACGCCATACCATACACACGGTCGGAACCGCGTTTGGATAAACGCGTTCGCTTTCACCGAGCGTCGAACGCATTGTAATAGCAACACGAGCACATGGTAGGCACGGGCGGGCCGACGTCTACGTATATATATATATATATAATAATAATATTATAATATCGTGTATAATAGTAGAAAGCAATTATGACGACACGACGGCGGCGGCGGCGACGGTGGTCATCGCCAACGCGATCGGCCTTGAATCCTTTCGCCCGCCGCCGCCGTTACGTCAACCACCACCACCTCCGCGCGGCCGACACGTACCAATAATAATATATAATAACATAATAATATTATATATTATTATTATTATTATTACAGGTAATCGGTTACCGCCTGTTGTACCTCGTGGAAAGTGGAAAAGGTTAGATACTAGCGATTGACCCTTTGCAAAACTTTTTTTCCCCCCGCGATGGTTACGTTACGTCGCAGTTACACACATGATACATCGTTGTATTATACATGTCATGCGGGTGTTGATATACATCATATATTATTATTATGTACAATACATATTATATAGGACGTAACTACTTATATATTCTATTTATTAGGTACATGGCACGATTCGAGAGATAGGTAGTCCAAATATATTATCTAAAATCTAATTTTAAAATACTATAATAATATGAAATCGTGACATATAACATATAATGAATATAATTTTATATATTATCATCATTGTATAGTGATAAAATTATTATAAATTATTTGGCAATTATTACGGTTATTATACAGTATTTGCAGTAGGTATACAGTATACTTGTAGGCTTATTCAAAGTTGCAATTCGACCTAATATTATATTTCGGGCAACGCAGTTGAAAACTATAATCAAGATGTTATGTGAGGTTCTATTGAAGGTGATGATATTGACGATTGCACAGGTATATTTATATAGTTTTTCAAACTAGAGTTCGGTCTGGGATAGTGTCTATAGACAGTATATGTAGACTAATATATAATATATTTTTCAATATGTATGCATTAGGTATACGGGGTACACGAAGTACTGACATATTTAAATTTAATTCCAACGTAAAATGTTTAGATCTTCGTGATACACACCGTATTCATGATAATATTATGTTCCTAACTCCCTGTATTGTAACGATACAATGATTATTAAATCATTTTTCAAACCAAAATAAATGAATTCAAAGCAAGTTATGTTAATACGTTATCGTCTATCAGATAATATTATATGAATAAACACGAATACACGACGATAACTGATTGTATATAATATAGAATATTCTGAATAACATTTTAAATTTAAAAACCTTATTGGGATTTGGATCTCCGGGGGGGCTAAAGTTTCCTCGGCATCCGTCTACAGCAGCATCATCACCACTATATTTACGCTTATACGTCTACGCACGCAGTCGGCCACAGTTACAATAGTTATAAATTATTAATTATTACATACATTATCGTATAGGTACCTACTGTGAGAGACGAGAGTATGGACCAGTGTTAGTACTGATTACTGAGTATATATACTGTACATATATGTATTCATTTCATATATATTATACACACGCGGAATCGAAAAAACTGTTTACAACACTATTCTGTAACACTAATTTGCGATATTGTATTATTTTGCGCACAATGCGCACTACACGTGTAACTCATGCACACATGTATTTCGCGAAAATTAGGTGCCCGCCGGTATTGTGTAATCTGGCTGTATGATATTACATTATTTCTATTTTTATAATAATTGTTAAGATGATAAGTCTATAACGGCTACTCTTTTACTCCGCGAAACCCTCTCACGGTCGTCTCACTAGCTCAACAATAATATAGTACATAATATTTTACATTAATATAATATGATTGCATTAAAACGGTTTGAAAGATTTACGGATACAACTGATACAAGCTTCCTTTAAATTAAAATTTTGTTGACTAGTTTTAGTGTTTCCACTGCATGAAAAAAATGTCAAAAAGTTAGAAAATTTAAATTTGCAAGTTTGGCCATTGCTAAAGTGCCCTGACATATAAACACGCCAATATTATCATCGCGAGTGCCGAGTTGTGACAGTCGACAACGTTGAACATCTTCTCTATTATGGTTTAGTTTCCTATCAATCAAGACAATATACAAACTCTAATTGATTTATGGCTTTATAAGAATTTATTATAAATTAAAATTGTATTTTATAATGATTTAGAAGATTGGAACATATAACGATTAACGATACCATTAAGCCAAAGGTTTCTTCAAGTTATCGAGTTTCTAAGTAATGTAATACCTACCTATATTATATTGTTTAATGTGTTATGATATATTTTAATGTTTAGCTTATAAATAAATAATAAGAATACAATGATTTTTTTTTAATATTTCCAAAAATGATTGAATTATTACATAAATATTAAATACACTCTATGATTAAAAACATTTATAATGTGTGTTATAATTTAAAGCATATTAACATACATATTCTGGTCTGAATTTCTGATTTACTATTATAAATAAACCATATTAAAATCAGTTTAAACACAACTGTTTGTATTTCATAATTATTAATTATTTCTAATTTGAAAATAATCGTTAATTTTAAAGTATACATTTACGATATAGCATCAAATTGGTTAAACATTAGCATTTAGCAGTTATTAACAAATATATATTTTTAAAAAGTATAATTTTCATTAAGATATTATAATAAATTGTTTCTAACTCATTAACCTTGAGTTCTTAATAACTTATATAAATAATCTTGACATATTTCTTTACTAAACGTAATGTCATTAACAATATACCTATAAAGTTATTAATAATGTTAACTATTAAGTCATATTATAAAATTTTAAAAATATTGCAAACCCGAATTTATAAGTTTTTTCATTATAAATGTATTATTTATTGCTTATTAGTTATTTATGTTATGTGTACCTATCTACTACTATATTTTTTACAATGTTTTATATAGAGTTGTAATATTGTAATTGAGTTGAAAAATAATAGGTAATTCTAAGAAAAATAGAAGTATATTTATAATTTGTGTAAACTATATGATATGGTTTCATTATATTTCATCTTATTACCTAGATAAAAACCGATGGACATAAATTGGCCATCTTTCATAGTTACAAAATCTAAATCACAGAACAGATACAGATTATCTGAAGATTTATGATGAATATTATTGAAATATAATTATTATCGATCAATAAATTTTATTTAATAAGCTTTTAAAATATTTGTTTTTCTGTAAATAAATTCGTTATTTAACTTGAGTGTTCTGTTATAAAAATTTCACTTCTCCCACATTACATAAACGACCTTGATCGGGGTTCGAGCTCATAATAATATGTCCAAGCAAAACAAAATATTATCTTATCAACTTATTTGCGGGCTTATAATATATATATATCAAAAACACAACAATTAGCCGTTGGGTGGCTACAATAATTTATTATAAATCATAAATAGTTGATTTTGTTTGAATGCGATTTTTTCATCTCAAGTATAACTGCACTACAAGACGAATAACAGCACAATGGATTAGAAAACGTTTGCTGTATGCCTATATACTGTGTATTAATATGCTGTATTATTGTGTGTGTGAAATAACATTACGGTTGCGCGGGCGAACCCATTGTCCGTTGCACAAGATTATAACGTTGAATTTCACTCTTTCCTAATGCGTGGCAATTATACACGAGCGGTGGACAAAACTGCGTAAAATTAACTGAATTATATTATTTTCTCTGTTTATATTATTTTTCTCATTCTCTAAGGCTATTATTTAGTATCGTTTTAATTGAACCGAACATAAAAGGGGAAATTATGTGCATAATAATATTATGCATGATGTTACTTGTTGTGTTACAACTTACAAACACAAAAACATACAAACATACAAATTACGATATAATTTATTAATCATTATATTATTATGTCTGGATTTTTGAATTGAGATCTCTAAAAAAAAAAATAAATACAAATAACGATGACTGATAAAGTGATAACTATGTAATGTTACAGTTTTAGTTGGAAACAATATTAATACCGACCATAATATATAATTATAGGTTATCTGATCAACAAAATATTTCAAATGCAATTTTTCTTTATCTCTAATCTCATCTATCGAAACAAAGATTTAATCCGATGCAGTGCAATATACGTAACAACGTAACCCATCTTGTAAATATAAATTCTGATAAATAATTAAATAAATAATGTATTAAGTACGATTGTGGGTTCCTTTTACCTAAGTTTTTCTTAAGATAATTTAAAAGTACATTATCACGAGTTTTATTATAGTCACTTGGTATAGTTTGGTACTCACTTGTGTATTTATAATTCACTAGATGTCTTGAAGCAATGAGTTGAGCTATGTGTAATGATTCACTATTAGTATACATATTATCGTACAGCCATTAGCCGTGGGGAAAAAAAGCTCAGGGCCTATGCCACGTTTGTGTCTCCGTGGCACTGGTCAGGCGGACACTAAATGTAGACATCATTACAAAGTAGTATATGAAAATTATAATTAATAATATACTTTCAGATTTATTTGATATTTCTTTGTTGCAATATCTATATATAGTAAAATTCGTTTATAAGATTCATATTTATTTATGATAAAACTATATTACATTAATACAATTTCGTATGCATTTTTATTTATTTTATAATAAATACTGATGAGTGGCGACACTTGGGACTCGAGAGATCGGTTTTTCAAGACTTTCCCATTCAATGAATTCTCATGTACTAAGTACGAGAAGACCTTGTAACTTGTGAGGTGTGGTATGACTAACACCTTATCGTAAACTTAACAATAAGAACATGTGTTCGACTTTGTATATAGCATTATAAAATATAAAGAATTTTCAACAAAGCTAATTTATTTTAGTACAAAAAAAGATGTGTAAAGACCTTATTGATTATAAGTTATTGCAAATATTTACAATAATCATATATTAATATCATATTTCAGAGATTAAGGACCACAACTCAAAAAATTTGAATTTTGAGATTTCAGTATTTATACGGATTCGTATTTTATTACATTGGTTAGGTTTTATTTTTCTGCACGTTTTTCATAAACAATTATTTGCACTTATTAAAATAAAAAAACTACGGAAATGAAATGATCATATTTCGAAAACATTTTTCTAAAAAATTTCCATTTTTGAGGGATAACCTTTACGTAGTGCGATATAATGTTATATTTTAATAATATATTTACACCATGTGCACATAAACTAATTTATTATAGTTACAATACAATATCGCAATGTATATTATTTATTTTATATAATAATATTATGTCAATAATCAATATGATGTGTATATTTTACGTTTATTTGTAATTACCGTAAATCATATTTTAAAATATTATACGCCAATGAATAAACTGAATATATCATTCTAAAATGTAATTGTGTTTGTATAATAATCTCTTATTATATACGAAGGTTAAGAAAACAATGCTTGAATTTCATAAAGATGTTTAGATAAATAATGCTTTTTGTAGTCGACAATGATCAGTAAGCCGTAATATAATTCCCAAAAAGGGAATCTTAAAGATGAACTTGTTTTGTATTTATAATAACACACTACATTAATTGTATGATCGAGTGTGTATGTTATTAAATTAACAAACAGAATTATAGTCTATAACATTATAAATTATGAATAAATAATGTATTCATAGTAGATTGCGTATAGAAAATAATGCAATATATACATTTTAGGTGTGTACAATATTATGTGCGAATAGATATGAATAATTTTTTATAATCTAAATAGTAATTTGTTTTTAATAAATATAAAAATTTGATATAGCTTAAGATTTTGCTAAGATAAACAGTGTAAAATGTTTTTATATGCCATATTATACAATTCTAAACATACTATTATCTATTATATTATATGTGTTTTGAACAAAAAACATGTAAGGATAGTTGTAAAAATATATATGGTGTTAAATAAAGATTAAGACAATTTGTTTTCATCATAATGATATTGTAGATTGTGCAGTGTAGATGAATCCGACACTACTCATTATTATGTGACCGTCGCTGACGACTTGCATTGGCTCTCCTTATATATTCTAGCGAACTTTCACATGTAATGGTGTTAAGTCTTTGATCCACGAACTCGATTCAAGAAAATACGAACAAGTGAAACGCTATACAATTCTGTGCTAAAAATAAAAGTAAGTATTTTACAAGTAATTATTTCGATGAAAAAATAAAACCAATCGATAGAAAGTAAAACTATAAATACGCATGCAGTTCGGATATAGGAAGTAATTAGCATATACTTATTTTTTTAAATTATCTGAAACACGATAACACAAATTTGGACCTTTCGTAAGTCTTTCTCTCTTTTACACACATATTATAAATTGTTTCGTAATTGTCCGGACAAGTTTACGCAATTACGGTAACACCGGCAACCAGCTACCGTTGTCGTCCGATTTTAAAGAGTGTATTATAATAGTATATTACTCAATAGCATGCAATGTTATTGATACAATGGTAAAGCATATACAATAAACTATCAAATTCCAAAGACTATTACTAAAACGTTTAACAAGTTCATAATATATTATTTTATTCCTTCAACTTGGGAGGTTTTTTTTTTTTATATAAATCGAATAAAATGGTGAATATATTAATAAATAATAGAAAATATATGTCTCATACTGCAATACAGATTTTACGAGTTCTGGAGAAATGCGTAGATAATTTAAGGCCACAGCGGAATTAATTTCAAATCGATAAAACTCTGATTTTTTGACCGAAATCGGAGTGGTGGCTACCGTGTGTAACTAATACAATAATTATATTATGTACATGTCCTCCGGAGAGTGTAAGATTACATTGTCCAGCTGAAATCAAACGTGAGGCGCCAAGTATATATGTATATACATTGTTACGAAACATTTTGTCCGCATGAAAAGTGAATGTCTATCTGTGTGTATAAAATAAATTTGTTTCCGGATTCATGAAACACGTTTACTCAACGTACTCTCGATTTCTTATAATACAACATAAACACTATCTTTTTTATTTTTTTTGTTTGTCTAATTTGCTTATTTACGGTAACGGCCGGAGAATTATGAGTTGAAGCGAAACATCAAAAAGGTTAAATCCAAAAAAAACTTATGTAATCAATAAATTATATATACAATACCCACACTTAAGCATGATTAATAACAGTACATTATTAATATATTAAATTGTAAGTGTATACGGATCATCGAGTACATTGCATAAAAGTATATAGTTACAAACATAAGATTTTACTGCAATAAAAATATTTACATCGATGGAAAATTGTATATTACCTATTTAGTTGGTTGTTTATTTTAATCTTCTCAAAGAAATACAATACGATGATTTTGTGATCCACACCCCCATCATTATATACACGGTCCACAGCTGTATGTATAGTGTTCCATTTGCGGGTGTATTGAAATGCCTGAGAAGGCTTGAAAGTTCTTACCTCTATTTTTGTTTATGTATTTTTAACGATACTACTTACATTAGTTTTGAAAGTTGATATATTATGAAAAGTACCAAATCATATTATAATTTCAAATCGTTTTTATATTTATTAAATAATTATTAGTGTTGGCAAATTGAATTATCCTAGCAGTCAAGTACCTATACTTATAGTAACATCTAATCAGAATTTAAAATAATATTTAAGTATGGTATTAAATATGATTTTTCTACAACTAAAATAAAATTGTATATTACATAACTCTTTCACTTTACATTTCATTTATCAAAAGCACTTCAACTTTAAAAATGTTTCCTTATAACGGTGATTTTAAATTTTAATATTTTATTACAGCACGCTACCGAGACTTATATGATTGGTATATATTAGGCTTAGGTATACAAATAATATAGACATAGATACCATATATAAATGATTACAACAACCTATAAACACATGTTCGATCAAAAACAGTATAAGATAATAGTACATAATAGTACTATAATATTACCTTTACACGCTGTAGTGTAATTTGAAAACCATACAACTCTATAAATAAATAAATTAAAAAAAAAAAAAAAGATAAAAATGACGGCCATCGCCATTGCTAACGCCCGGAAACAGTATTCGAGAGAGCCAACAAGGTCAACGAGTGCGCGAGCGTTTGCTAAGTTCAGGGCTGGTTGATAAACGGCGGCGGCGAATTTAACTTCAACGACGTCACCGTCGTGATCGTTTCCTCGAATTTGTGTTGCATCGCCGCACCGAATCAAAAAAATAAAAAATATCACACCGAAATATTTTCAAAACAAAATCGTTCAGGAAAATAATGAGGACCGCTAACTACGGTCCACGACGGATGACGTTCGTCGTAGGAGTGAAGGGAGTGTTTTTGACGTTTGCGCTTGTTTTTTATTTATTATTTACTTACTTTTTTTTTTTTTTACCATCAGTCATGGTGATGAGCTAGAGAGACATTTTACGAGTAGACTTTCTTTCCAAGATTGGCACCGGAGACGGAGAAAATAAAACATACATACGTACACCCATATACATAATATATACTGCGGTGTAATTAATAATTGTTTAAAAAATACACATCACATTCACGCGTGTACATAACAATAATGTTAATATTACGAGTGTCGTGGTGTATTACAGTGTATTGTGTAATTATTTTCGTCGCATATAAAACCGATTAATTTTAAACAATTTTAAACGGCGTCGGCGGGCGTCGTTTCTATTTTCGGGCACCGCGATCTTATTATAATTAAACAAAAAGAAAGGATTTGCGAACGCGTTCGCGACCTCAAACGGCCCTTTGTCAACGACGACGGTGCCCGACGATGACGTTCAAGGATGTCCGTTGTTTTGTATAGATCTTCGTTTTATTTTTACTACTCTATACACGACTGTGACGATCGCCATCGCCGATCGTTGGTCGCTATATTATAACGTCTGTCCGTTAAGTATAATAATATATACGCTGGTGTTTCAGGTTAACCAACGTATGTGGTGGTGATGTTTTGGATATAAAAATAAATATCGCGCATATTAAAATATTATTTTCATTCGTACACACATAATCGTCAACGACACTAAAAAACGGATAAATATATTACATATATATATATATATATGTATACAATAACATTCAGAGTTCCGACCGGGGACTGAATGTGTATGTGCTTAGATTTTCTTAATATGTAAGTAGTGTTTTTATATGACGGCCGAATAAAAACGTGTTTGGACGCGTTCCAGTCGGGACATGAGCCAAACCATCATATTGGTCTTATTATAGGGTCTCGGTTAGAGTTTGTGTATATATACGTGTGAATGTGTGTGTACACCTATAATAGTATAATGATTTTCCTCCATACGTATAATATTCGCTTTAAGGCTTATGCATATTTTTTGTCGAAGGGTTACAAAATACGAATTTGTGTACATACATCATGATATCCCTTTACGCGCGCCATTACCGAACTGTTAAAATATTATTATGGCCATCGAATAGCTTATTTACATTTTATAAGTGTTTAAAAATTCATCACGTCATAATCGAAAATGACGTATAATACGATATTGTGTACAAACAAGAATAATATTTTAGGTGTATATTGTAATCTTTATAGTCGTCAATGTTGTATACGATGATAATATCTCGGTTTAAATAAACGTTCTATTATTATAATAACATTGTTCAACTGTTGTAGAGTTATATTATTCATTAAGCTACTTAAAAAAAAACTCAATACGAGTAATCATAAAAAGCTCCAAGTTTTCAATATATTATACAAAAATATGTCCACGGTTTTAACTGTGAATAAAAAACAGTAAATGTATTCAATCTCGAAAATCTTGTATGTGCAATTATTGAATTATGTACGTTTTTAAATTCTCGGTCTGTGAAAATGTTTTAACAAATATTGTACGTATATTTTACAGTCTTGCTGTTTTATTTAATACTATTTGTATAAATAATTTCCATATTTTGAGCTTAATTTAATGTTATGATTAATTGCTTAGAATGCGTACTGTTTAGATGCTTATCAACTAATTATATTTTATTAATTTGCAGTACGTTCTTAAATTATTATTGGTATATACGACTGTACTTCGAATTGAAAAATAGTCACGGCGACTTTTTTTCTTAATCCGTATACGTGTAACTAATATGTTAATTTAAATTTCGATAAACATAAGATCAGGAAATATAAATATCATAAAAAATATAAAAGTCTACTCGTGTATCTTTAGTGTGTATCATCTATCTGTGTTTTTCATATATTTATTAATCCGTAGAGTGGTCAACAATCGATATACCAAATAACATAATATATAGAGGTACCTTGAGAGTATTTTTTATTTTAAACAATAACCTTTATGATCTAAGAATTGCAATAATATTTTTAGTTAAAACATTAAGAGTTTGTTGAAATGTTTAATATTTAGAATAAGATATACCTAAGTGTTTGAAACTCAATAACCAGAATTATAATTATTTTTTTTTAAACATCCGAATAAATTAAATAAATCATCCTAGTTAACCCAAAACCTGAATATTTTTTTTTATATACAATCATGTCTACAAAATCTATTAAAACTAATTTGGAATTAGTTAAAAACTTCCGCTTCGTGGCGGTGTTCAAATTGGAATCTCCACAAAAAACCAAACATAAACAAAATACAAACAAACATTTCAAAACGTGCTGATATAATTTGGAATAAAGATAATAATAATTATAAATGGATACAGTCCATTATCTTTATCATAAGTTACCGAAGAAGCAAGATAAACATTAATGATGTAGAGGGGAAGAACGACCTTTCTACCAAAAAAGAGATTAATTTTACAATGTTGTAAATGATATCTAAATATACAGCATGAATTTCTTAAAATTCATCTTACGATATTCGTTAAATATAATACATTAAAATTTTTTTTAATTGGATATCGCTGTAGTTAGTATTAAAAATTAAATATATTAATAATATTTTAAAAAATTGCCCTCTTTTTAAAATTGTATTCAAATAAGCCAATGCAAAGTGCCTAGGTGTTATTAATGTTTTATGCACGAATAAAGATAATAGACACCTTTGTGAGACAGAATTTAATATCTGATCTTAACTTAATGTTAGTAGTGTATTATACGTGTCCTATTCATGTTTGATTTACTTTTTATCAGATACAGGAGACATAGGTACATCATTAAAAAACTAATACGTTTCACGCTCCTCTCCTTACATACAAATAAATGTTTGTTGACTAGAAACACATGAAATATTTTGTAATTTATTTTATGAAACTTGTAATAAATGTATGAAACGATCAAATAATAAACAAGAGCATAATTTATATGAGATTAAAGCATAAAGTAAAACATAAAATATTATAAGTAATTGATTTTTATATACCTACGTTATGTTACATAATAATAGTTGTTCACAAATGTCTTTAAATTTTAATTATTTTGTTTGTTGATAAACAACTGGGAAACATAACTTAATTTTATCGTGTTTATGTAGGTAAATTATAAATAAAATATATATAACATAATATACGAGTATAATTAGTACCTGGACACATAGGTAATATAAAAATTCATCACATAATTAATTATTTTAAATATGCTCTTAAAAAAAAAACTTGTCAACTTATATCGTAGATACTATGGAATGAATTTAGTTCAAAATTATATTTAAAGATTGTCTAGTGTAATTTGTTGACAATAATTTTAATTTTTATACTTTCGTTATTTAAATAAACTAATAATATTATATTACTAGTTTGTACCAAATATAATAACTAAAATCAATTAAAATTTATTGGTATAAAATAATATATTAAGCCATAGTAATATATAAATAAGTACTGCAGTTTCAGTCTAATAATTAAGACTAATAAATATTTCAGTTATACATATTATATTATTTTTTATAAAATCAAAAAGAATATTAAATATTATTACAATTATTTTTTTTATAGTTTTATATTTAAATAATTAAATGAGTACTACTTATAATTTGATGTACTTCAAAGTTTGAGCACTTGACAGGTGATAAAATGGAAGTAAATAAGTATATAGTTGTGTACTTTTTTTTTTATCTTGTTTACTATTTGTATCACTACTATCACTATATACTCGAAGAAACTAATTACCATAAAACTATATTGTTTTGTAATATTGATATCTGATTATCTAATTAATATAGAATATTCTTACAACGTAGTTATGCTGATTAAACGGAATTAATCTAGGAAGTATTATCATTGTCATTGTGAATTGACGACTTAATTATTTTCTAATTCGTTAAAATCTACGTATCTTAAATAAAATATTAAAGTTGTATAAAACTGTTTACAGATAATATGTTCCTAGTATAATCTGTAGTAACTATCTAGTACTATGTTCACATAGTATGTATTATAATATAAAATAATTTCTCGAATAGATAAAGGTACTACGATGCACCTTGAACTTCCTAAAGATATAACAATACCACTTAACCCTAATGAAAACAGATACGAACTTTATACTACATATTATTTGCAGTTGATCCTTCGTGTAATTCTATCTACATCAAAACTCTTTTGTTTCACTACGCGCATATTTCTCATATAGTGATATTTATCATTTTATGTCTTGCAAAATTTTAAACTGTAGTGAACATCTTCGAACAATGGATAGATACGTTTTTCCTTTAACCATTTGTTGTCTTTTTTTATTATAAATGTACAACTATAATGTTGGTATTTTAATTTTATAATATCAGATATGGGTTTATAATATATTTTCAATACTTGAGCATTATTTATTTGATCGATTGACAAAAAATATAATAAATTATATATTTTATTATATGAATACAACTGCAGTTTATAGTATTGATTTTAGCTTTCAATTTTAAAGTTCTGAATTATATAGTTATATAGTTGACTTACATGGTGTATATCTAGTATTTACTACTATGATCCTTTAGAAATTATAATCCTAAACACATTATATATATTTAATAATACATTATTTCAAAATATAATATAATAATAACATTAAAGTTTTCTTAAGATTTTAAACATCACATGTTTGACAATTAATTAAACAGTTCATCGCACGACATAATGCATTTTTGGAGCGTCAGATGTTTGTCATTCATACAAACTATACGAGAAGTAACTATAAAAATAGATACTTCATTGACTCATAAGAAGATTCAAAAATGTATAATTGTTTATTTTTAAGTGGTACCTACTGATATTTAGACAGTAGAATTTTTAATCTCACACATGTATGATTTAAAATTACTAAATTTAAATGGGAAAATACTTAATTTATAACTTAAATAAACTCTTAATTTTAATTATATTTTGTGTATATTTGTTTTTTTACAACCTTTTGCAATTTGCGTTCAAATTGTGAGAATTTTTAAATTTTAAATGTTCAACCATTTTATTTCATCATAATCATACTCTTTTCATACTCACTATCATATTTTTAAAACATTTTAATAAATGCACTCTAAACTAAATGCATATTTTTATGTCTCATTGAATCATTTTTTATATTTTTACCATAGTTCATAGTGGATATTACACTTAAATAGGTAACTAATTATATAAACGCATCGCATATTAAACTACAAATGTGAAAAAAAAATTACATATAAAATTCAATACGCCAATTTACACCTATTTTTTAATTTTTAATTTACAATTGCGATTAACTTAAACTATAAAAAATTATTTATACGTACATCCTTTATTTCAAAACTTTGATGATTTTAAATTAATTTTAAACTGAAACTATAATATGTATAATTGAAAACATAATATTAGATAACGATCAATTAATTTTACTGAATTAATCTAGCCTAATCATTTTAATTTTAAAACACCGGAAAAACCTCGGGAATTGATTTAAGCTCCTGAGAACTCTAATAAAACTACATATTTTAAATGGGATGTATAGGTACTTAAATAGTTTCAAGCGTTCGTTATTCCACAATAACTATAAAGAAAATAAATTCAAAAATTGTTAGAATTCAACCCAAAACCAAAAACAAATGTTATAACACAATAAAATTATCTATTATATTATTATCATTTTAATTTATTCGAGTCTTACTTAAAACTAACTATTTTAGACTATAACATAACCATAAATTTGAGGGTAAAAATCTATTGAAAATTTAATGTAAATTTTCTGTAGTATTAAAACGCATACTAAAACAGGTACCTATTATGCCACGACAAACTAGTTTTTCTTTTTAAACCGCGTAAGTAAATCAATCGATATACGATATTTATGAAGTTTATGTGATCGTGCGCGATTGAAGAACATACTCGTATTTTAGACTTCCTGGTTTCAAACAAACAAAATGTAAATACTATAATCCGAATAACTACACGTACACACACATGTCCATAATATAATAGTGATATTGTATGATGTATAGACTGCTGTAGACAAAACGATGATCATAGTTTTTTCTGTTTTACTTTATAATATTATTGTGTGCCCTAACAACAAATTACGTCATTGTCTTCTCTATTCAGGTCGCAATAGCCGGTAGTACGTATACAGAACTGATAAAAAAAAAACCTTAGCGAAATAGAATTTAATAACTAATATACTTCCACTGTTGCTGCTAATAATAATAATAATAATAAATAACAATCAGCTACATCAGATCGTCTTCGTTCGCCCGTCGTGTCGCGTTCTCCATTAAATATTATTAATAATAATAATACATAATATAATATATTATAGTGAACTCATTATATATTATTATATCTAATAAAAATAACAATAATAAGTAATGTAAAACAAAAACATAGAGCACTACCGTCGTCGGTCCGTTCCAAAAAAAAACCTTGGCAGTAATTATTTTTGACCTTGCGCGTTAAAAAACCCGCGCGCGCGATCCGATTTCCGCGTTTGCGCGGGCCACATGCGGACCGGGAAGCGGATCGCACAGTGTTTGATGATGTTTTTGGCCAATTTCGCGCCGCCTACTTTCCCTCCTTCCTTGCGCTCGACGACTATTGCACGCCAACACTGTAGCTGACCGTAGCCATTACTTATAATATATTATCGAACCAGTAAAACATTATATTTATTTATTTGTTATATTTTTTTTTTTGGTCGATCTACTCGAAAACGTTTTACGTTTTTACGTGTTCTAGTACTGCAGGCGATAGGGAAATAGAAGTATTTACGTAACTATAATAATAATAACAATAATATTGAAAATGTTATGTCGTCGCCAATCTACATTATTACCGATTACACCGGTCACCGTTTGTCTTTCCTGTTCCCGTACTCGATTTCAATTTAAACAACGCTCTTGAATTATTGTTAGGCAAAACACTTTCTAGTAATTGATGCGATAATACAGTATTGTTAAGATTATTATTGAAGTGTTATGAGTACTTTTAGTTAAAATTATTTAATTGTTTTTAAATTTTAAAATCAAAATAGTTTTTATAGGAATAATAAATATGTTATAATAGCTGGTAGGTACCTTAATAAAGTATTATTTTATTTAAAATATAAACAAAAGATTCAAAATTTAAAATGCCAGACAATTTATTATACCATTGTTAAACCGAATATGGATTTGAAAAATACTCAGTTCACTAATAAATAAAATAGTTTCTATAAACCTATAGATAATTCTTGTTTATTTTAGTTTTCGTTCTAAATTAAAAATAATATTTTTCAGAAAATAACCAAATACTAAGAGTAGGTAAATATAATATAGTTTTTTTTTTTTTTTTTTTTTTTTATTATATACGACAACACTAAACGTGCTATTGCATTTGTATTTTTGTATTACAATGTTATTAAAAAATGTTTATCTAAGACACTATTTAGCTATTGTCAGTTTTACCTTTTTTATTCCACAAAATAGTCCTTTGGAATATTATAAAATGTCAAACCTTGAACATTTTTCCTTAGGGCTTAGGCTTAAGACCTACGCTTAAAATGCTCCTAGTCCTTACAACAACAACTTAAGTATTACAAATATATTTAATCTTGTCAAGGTTGAACTATTATTTTAGAGAAATCGCCGTAAGTGAAACGAGTATTTGTTTGAGAACGTTCTTACTAATATCAATGACCTTCGTTAAAAAGGAAGTAAATTATAATTTGTTCATTTGGGATAGGTTAAAATGTAGATTATATCATAATATATACATAACATTATTTGATTTATCTAAGGCAAAAATAAGAAACTGTTCGCTGATAAAAACAAACATGTAATTTTTATGAACTTAATTTCAAACATTCAATAACAAATAAAATACATTAAACGAACAATGTAAGGATGTACAAATGTTAAGTTCAAACGCCGGACGCTTAACAGTCAATGTCCGTGTTACTGTTAATTTTATTGCACGGATATTGCGAAATTTTGATATTTATGCCGTTTGCAGGATAAGACAAACAACGAGATACTATTTTAATCGAATACTTTCTCCAAGATTAAAATGCCCGATCGTAAAAAGATCTCTTTTTCTGGTTTTTCTAAACCGACGCGTTACGCGTGTATAGAACCACGGGGGCAAGTCTAGAGTAGTAAACTATATGTAAAGTATACACTCGTTGGTAAAAATGGTAAAAAGATAAATTTGTGGCAATACGACGTGAAATCGTATGAGATTTACCAGTATGTAAATCGTCTAATACTGTGCGCGCATAAGATAATTGTAATAAATAGGTTGTTGCTCGGCTGCTTGGCAGGTAGGTACTAACAATTATAAAAAAAAAAAAAACATTCAAGTATCACTTAATATGAGTTATGATGATGTGCTCGCCGCCTATAGGTAAGTGTCTATCTAAAAGTTAAATGCGGAAATGTTTAACGATAATGGTAGTATAGTCTCCCCTCCCCCCGTCCGTTCAATCTCTCTTTTCACGTTTTATTAAATCAAAATCAATTCCAGAGAATTACATAACGATACGCGCGACGCGATATACGTGCAAGGTGGAATAACCGGTTGGAGAAACAGCGGATTTTTTCTCGATGACCGTGAAAACCGATGACAAAAACAACAAAAATATTATTTTTCTGTGACAAGGCAAGTATCAGATTTTTACATTTTCACCCAATTCACAGCGATATTGCAAAATACTGCTGTTTGTTTCGTTTCGTCGTAACTATTCTACAACACCACTGCAATTGTACCTATCCACGTGTATACTTACCTAATTGGTGGCGGTCTAATTACACCGCGGCTCGGGATTATTATCGCGCGTCGTATTATGGTGTTCACGGTGTGATTTTGAAACGATTTCGTCGATTGCTTTGTTTATGTTTTTATTGCTGATGATTTTTTTTCTTTTCGCTTCGACGTACCTACCGCAACAGAGGCACTGAATGTTGCGGTATGCTCGCCGCTTCTATACATGCGCAATCACAGTCGTACCTATGTACGAGTAAATTAATTCGGTAGGTAAAGTATAATTTGGGCCCCGAGAGAAGTCCCCCTAAAACTAGCACCCCGCTCGACTTGGGTTTCAAAATTGCGTTATTGTTATTTTTATTACCCATTACGTGTGCGAAACGTCTCGCAACAGCCGCTTGTGAACTGCAGCTATATTGGGGTAAACTGCACCCTCGTGCGTGTTTAAATTTTACCTCACAATCGTTGCAAATGTGTAACCGTGTAAGTACACACACACACACACAAACGCACTCAAACACATGTTATAGCGAATGAAGCGACAGTGTGTACGTCTATTGCCAAGGTCAAGGCGATCCGGTCTACACATGATAACCTGCGTGTGCGTTTTTCTTTCCGTACACACACGCACGCGAGCCTATAACGTGATGCGATGTCGGTCCGTCCACGAGCTTTTCCTGATAATATAATAATGTACTCTCTGTTCTCGGCAAACACGTGAAATCACGTGCGGGCGGGGCATAACTAGCATACATGCACGTTGCACATTTTGTGTGTTCAAAAATATATAATGTGCATTATACGCAAGGCTGGGCAATATAACGAATTAAGAGTTAAAATCAAGTCAAAACGTGAAGTCTGCAATTAACTCGTTACTTTTTTTTGAAATTAACTCGTAACTTAATAAGTAATTTTTTTAAAAGATCAACGTGTTAACTTCAAGTTAATTTTATTCAAAAATATTTAAATTAATTTAATTTTAGTCCAAATAATAATGCAAACTTTTGAATAGTATTTTTAGAAAAGTGGGGTTTTTTGATAGCTATAGCTAATACTTTGATGTATCATTTTAAATTTTCCCAGTAATCTTCTTGTGAATAAAGAAAAACTATCTAATAAACATTATTACGTGTCTGGAATTTTTTATTTTAAAATTAGAAAATGTTAACTTTAAATTATAAGTTAAGTTACTTTTTTTCAAAGTTAACGTTTGACTTAACGAGTTAACAAAAAAAAAAATATGAGTAACTTTTAACTTAACTTAACTTTATTATTTTAAAATAACTTAACGAGTTAAAAAAAATCGTTATCTTGCCCAGCCTTGATTATACGTATAATATACGTGACGATTATATTATTTCGATATACTCCGGCACAATATACCTATAGTGTAATATAATAATAACTAATTTAAATATATATATATGTATTAAATATTTGTAATTATTGAATGAGTGACAAAAATATCGCGTCTGCGAGTCAGGTTCGTCACCTGCAACGTTGGAAGTTTTTTTCGCTTTCGTCGCATTTAGCGTAATACGCCGGCAAAGGAAGCATTTATGCTTACATTCAGCAATATTTTATTATTTTAATCGAAAACTTCTGCAGCATATAGTCATCGCCGTCTACTAAATGACTAGGTATATGATGTATTTTTTTTTTTTAATCAGTGTTGTGCGAGGGTAGTCGAGTAAAAGAGAATGCCATCGCTATACTTTTTATATTTTCAGAACTTACTTAGACATCAACTGCCAATTAGTAGGTAGATACAGTGAATTTCAAAATAATCGAAGAAAAGATTGTTTAGAGGCTCCGAAAAACATAATATGCATAAATATATGAATCTCAAATTTAAATTAAATTTATCATTAATATAAACTATAAAGCTAAGTAGGTAACATTTTTTTTTCACTTTATGTAAATAAATTAATGTAATAATGCTCAACTTATATGCTTACTGTAAAAACATACATTAGAATTGATCGTATAGAATATCTAAAACATTTAATGTCTCTCGTCCCCGCATTTGTTTAGGGGTTTAGGGCCAATCAGACCAATGAGTGATAATATTATTTGACGACGAGGGGGTGCATGACCTTTTCAAGAGGTGCGCGCGTGTTGTGTAACAACGATCACCTTGCTATATATACTATACAGCCGACATATAGGTGATTCATATAGCTAGCAGGAGTCCTATATATGTCAGACTATACAAAAACATTTACATTCATCGACGGACGGACTTCAGATTTGTCCTTTGTCCATAAACATGAAAAACGTACGAGACGAAATCAACATAAACGCAATTTACATGCATACGAGATGGCCGCCAGATAAGAAAATAATATTATTGTATTCAGTTCGTATCACGTACCTATACACATATATATATACAATATATATACATAAACACGGTGAAAACCGTCTAAAAGTATCAATAGGTCGACGCACTTGAACCGATAATATATAGGTTCTTGTACTTGCGTGGCGGCTGTATAGGGCGATAGCTGTTGAACTTTCATGTTTAATCATCATTCCCATACGTCATACCTACGTTTAAACGACGCAACGTTATCCGCGTGTCTGCCGTTTAATTATGTTATATTTGTAATTTATGCTCATATATATTATGTAACAAATACCTAGGTATATGTATATAAGTTGTAATGTAACCGAAAAATTTGACATTTACGAATAAAAATTTAAAAAAATAAAATAAACTATAATAATGTCATTATATCAATTGCAATGTCAGAAACCAAAAAACAAAATTAAAAACTCTGTAAGACAATCTAGAGATATAAATGTTTACGTTTTTACCGACTCGTTGAAATTTTTCAAAACTATACAATTATCTTTTAAACTTATCTATATACTGTATTAAGTATAAACTTATTTCAAAATGATACCTGCTTTATCTGGTATACGACTCAGTGATAAGCTTTTAATTCTTTTACAAGTATTAATCAGTAAACTCCGTGTTGTTATATTATAAATCAAAATTTTACAGAATTGTATGTGTATTTAGGTACTTATTTATAAAATAATAATATCTTATTTCAATACCTAAGTATCTAATACCTAAAGTGGTATTAAGACCTTAAGACCTAAGTAAAATACTCATAATTCTCTTTTTAGTTAAAGTTAATCAATTTTACAATTAATTTAAATTAATTTGACAGCCTATTCGCCCAAACGCCTTTGAAATTGTATTATTTGTACAATTTTACTCATTATATGTATATATATATATATATATATATATATATATTAATATTAGGTACTATAGGTTTTGAAAATATCAACGTCACTTCATCTCTAACACGGACTAATCGTATACGCCACATAATTCACGGTGATTTCTGCCATCCAGTAAAAACACTAAAAACCGTTGGGATTGTGTAACTCTCTCACAAATTTATATGTATATATATCATGGGTACATAAATTATGGTAACGGAGAAAACCGTTCTGCGACTAATGCAAATCGCTGCAAGGATTTGAGAAAGAAATAACGATAAAATGTCAACTAATGGTTATTATATAAGAACAGGTCACAGCACGAATTATTATTAACTTATTCGAAACTTGATTCGCTGTTAAGTATTATTGTGTTTTACGTTTTTTTTTTTTTTTTACTCAAATGGTTAACGAAAGGTAGTAACGACAAAAATCTAACACATTGTTTCGCCGGCACGCGCGCACGTTGCCACACAACGCGCATTGCAGGGTATTATTTAGTATGCACGTTCAAACGGTATAAATTGATAATATTTTCATTTTCCTTGGCGACTCGTGCGTATTAAATTATGCGCCGTCAACATCATTATATTTAAGTATTTTATTTTTATAACGATAGTGTGAATCACTGGACATTTCTTTTTGGGAATAAAAGCGGCATTCATAAGCGATGATGACTGTTGCAGAATATCGAGTACTACCCCCAATGCACTTCATTTCACCACCATTCTAGCACCCATTTTAGGCTCGACGACAAAACTTATATTTCTCGGCGATAGTGTGGGTGATAGGGGTCATGATAACGGTAGAGAAAACCTGATTTCGTTATACCAATACACAATTACAAGAATCACAATTAAAGCAGTGTTAGTTGCGTGCAAAGAAAACCGTTTTAGCGTTAAAAATTCAATCCGTTATGTACAGTTCAATGAGAATGTCAAATGGAAAATATTTTAAGTACCCTCAAAATAAAATAGTAATTTTTCTTATGGGAATAGTAAAGACAGGAGTTTTTTTATTGTTTTATTTAATTATTGTAAATAAAAAAATATCAAGTAGGTAACAATACCAGTTATTTATCAGTCTTATTAGATTTTATTATTAGTCAAAAAATGTTGATATAAAATATGGCGATGATAAAATATGAAGATTGATAATCCAATTTCAAACAATCTGTTATGATCTGCGATTAGAAGATATCGGAAACATTTTTATCGACATAAAATATTCTTCAAAAAAGTAAGTCGATTTTGAATTGTTATAAAAACTTTGTTATCGTCATAACATCTTTTTCAGAGTGTGAACAATAAATAAAAATAACTCAATGAAAAAAACAGTATCGTCTAAAAAAAATATAAACTTCTAAACATATAAAAAAAATTGCTAGTGTTATAGTTAGTACTTATTTATTATTTGTTAGATTCTTCGTTCAACTATTTATGTTAAGATAAAAAGTAGAAAAGAAGTACGGATGAAATAAAAGTCCCATACGAGATGATCAAAGTTTTTCTCATTAATATAAACAGTTATACTTGTTATATCGTTATGGACGATGGATTTATATGTGTGTATAATTGTATTAATTATACTTTGAATTAAAACTTTTTTTTTTTTATATTTTAGATCCAAAAACTTACAAGAAATTTAATTTTTAGTTTGAATTCCATTACAGTAAGCACACAGTTAACTACACTTTTGTATCCTTGTTTGATCTTTTTTACTTCACATCTCATTCTAATTTTTTTCCAATTGAAGAACTGTGGATTACCGGTTGATTGATAAGATGATAAATATAAACAATAATAGTATTAGTAATAATCATTCATTAGTTATATACGTACATTACAAAATTTATATGTGTTTTGGTCGTTTGACTCGTTCGTGATTTGATTGAAATCATTTTCACTATTCTGCAGTTTATTATTTATGCAATTTTATGTCATATTTTGATTATTGTCCACAATTCTGAAACGTCACGTAACATCGTTTTAAAACATGTCACATATACACGGGATACGGGTTATGATAAAATTTGCGATCATTATTATACATCGATTTAATTGGATGGTGGGAGAAATTTCAACAGAACAATTATAATATTATCTCATTTATATATTTAAATACGTACAAAGTATGTACCTACATGCCGTAAGTACAAAGTGATTATTTTAACATCGAAATAATTGTTATTGTTGTACTATATATAGATTGAATTCTATTTAAATAATGGATGTTTTAAATAATGAGTTCGTATGAGTTGTCATTCTATGATCCTTGAACACTACTGATCATTATAATATACAATTATTTTATGCGGTGTATTTACTGAACAGCTTTAATAAGTAATTAACTATTAAGAGATAATATTATACGTTTATACAGGTTATATTTAATTGAAAGAAAAAATACAGCAATATAATACTGGATACTGGATATTTTGTCTGTTAAATTTTAAAAACTAGGAAAGATGCAATATGATATACCATAGCTATTTGCTATGTATAGAAATCTTATAATATTTATATTGTTATGGAAATAATTCTATAGTGAACCATTGATCAGTTATGTTGTAAGTGTTGAGCTTATAAATAAGTAAACAATACTTTTACAGCCTTTGTTAATTTATTGTGTTAAATATAATATTATATATTTATAAGCATGCGATGAGTCATGAAAAGTGTCGTTGTTGAAACTCGCAAGTTAAACTAGCGGCAAAAATTGGTTGGCAGACGTGACCTCGTAAATGTCGATAATGAGACGTTGAAATACTCATAATAACGACCTCGAAAATATATGAGATGACGAATGATCTAATGAACTAATAAATAAACATATGAATAGAATTATATCGCTATGCTCTGAAGTTCACATAAATAAATTTTACCTTTAAAACATCATTATTTTTTGTCTTGAGATAATTGTGACTTAAGAGAAACCAATACCCTTTTCACCTTCTATCATTTAATCTTGCTGAATAATAGTTATGATAGTGTTTGTATTATTTAATAATATGTTCATAAATATTATTGTTGACATAAATAAGTATAATGCGTTGATTTTTTGTAAAAAATGGTATCTTAAATCTTTTACAAAAAATATTTAATATTTACTAAAAGATCTTGAGTACCTATAATTTCTAATTCAAATGTCCCAGATGTACATTGTTTTTTATGATAGTTATGGCTCTTAAATTATATTTGTGAACTCGTCGGATCCCAAACGGTTCCCGTCTATTGTTTGCTTATTTCCAAACGTCTCCCGTCAAAAAAAGTCTAACAAACAGGTAAATACCTAAACGGCTCCCGTAAAAAAAAAAATTAAATTAAAGCTCAGTCATGTCAGTTCACTTAAATTTTTAAAAGAACTAGAGTTCATTAAGAGTAAATAATTTTCATCTTGTGAAATAACACGTATGGATTATTTAAAAAAAATTATGCCTAAATTAGATGCATAATGTATTTTTTTTTTTAACACTAAAATTTAATATTATTTTAATAAAAAATTTACAATATATGATTTTTTTGTATAAGTTTTATAATTTACTAGTTTACACCAACAAAATTTTAACCACACCTCTTTTGAGACAGTTTTAAGTCTGTATAAAATGAAAATGAACTTATGATGTAAAAGGCCGGAGCCGTTTGGAAATTTACTTGTTCATAAAACCTTTTTTGACGGGAGCCGTTTGAAAATTTATCTTTTTGTAAAATGGTAGCCGTTTAAGAAAATGGGAGCCGAATGGGCTACGGCCTGTGAACTTATGTACATTTCCTGTTAAGCATCTTCTGATAGGTACCTATTTAAAAACATGGAAATTGTAATTTACAGAATTTCTTTATAGAATTAAAAGGTTCAATTTATATTTAATTTCAATTGTATTTTTTTATGGTTACAATAAATACAACATTATTAATAAAATAACTGTCTACTTTATACATAAAATGACAGATATAATAATCAGAAAATAATGGTATATACCATAATATGTCTTAATGATTTATTTTAAACTTTGAATATAATAATATTTACCTATATGAAGACTTAAAACAAATTATTTTATTTTATTTCTGTTGAAAATATAAATGATTAGATTTTTGTTGTACAAAATACACATACCTACTACGTATGTATTTTATGTACCTAATAAAATAATAAGAAAACAAAAACTAAGTTTTATTTATGTGTAACTATTTAAGTAATATAATACTCTTATATAGAACTGCAAAGTCTAATGATATAGGTTTACATTGGTACAACTGATTTTAATTTATGAAAATATGTCATTTTTACCTTAAATGTTTAATAATATATTTTTATTTAATTGGAATATTCTTACCATTTCTAAAATCTGAGACAATTTTTAAAATGTCTGAAAGAAAAGAAAACTATGGATAGACGGTAGACGCTATTCATATAAAGTTATATAATATTAAACATTTCAAATATTGTTAGTAATCATCATATATAAAACAATATATGATAGTATCTGTAAATATATACAGTTAAAATTGGTATGATACATTGTTATACATATAAAATATATTTTTAAATTAAAGTAATACATTATACGGGACTAGGTTACCTAATATAACGAAAGTAATTTACCTTACAAACATTTTATTTCTTAGTTATGAAAAAAAGAGTACTATTATATTAAATAGAAATATAGGTACACTATTTTAAAATTCTACATTCACCAACTTGTTAAAAGATAATAATTAAATAGTGTATCCTTAAAAGCTATATATTATACTTGTAACGTTTTACTCATTTCACTTTCAACTTATTCTGTCTAACATTATATGTTGTATTTATTCATATAGTAAAATAGCTCTATAATTTATCATTTAAGTTAGTTTGTGTATGAATAATGATTTATTGTATGTTGAAAATTACAAAACTAAAAGTTTACTGATCGCTTTTTATGAGTTATCATATTTAATAAAATAAAATTAATAACATTGTAATGGGATGTGCTGACTTATAATTTTAACTTAAGTTGATATTTATACTGATATACCTACACGTCCTACACGTTATATTTTATTGATACATTTATATTTTTGTAAATATCTTATAGGTAAGATATCTATAATCGTTTATAAGATAAATTAACTTTGATAATATATACATTTTATTAATTTTGATTACCTAAATGTTATTCTGCAGTGCATCGCCGCTCTTCTCACACAGTCCAATCACGACTATACCTGCTACGATTCTTCATACATGCTCAAATTTCTTAGTTTTTTTTTCACTGAATGATCGTAACAACTTGATCATAGGTCAAAAAATCGACAATTTTAACGTTGAGAATCTTATTTCTGCGGTGTAGTACATTATCTCTGTTCAAAGTTGGTTAATTGGTTAATCGGACGATTAATTTTTCTGTTCTAAATCAGGATTATCTAGACAGTTATTGTTTTTTTGCCTTTTTCGATCATACTATCCACACTGATTGATAACAAAATTACAGAATCATTATAAATGAGCGTAAAATAAACATAATATTCTATAAAAGATTCAAACATATTTTAATAGGTACTTTGACATATAAATGTACCTAAATTGCCTATACGATACGCCGTGTTAAACTTCATTAATATTAATATCATTATAAAAAGAAGCAGGACAATATAATATATTGTATAAAATTATTATACATGTAATATTTTGGTAACTTTATAAATTAGTTGGTCAAAAATACTGAAATTTACTGTTTGTCAACAACAGTTAATTAATTCAATAATACGATTATACGAGTACCTATATACATATATAAGTATCTGTATTAGTATTTAAATCATTAACCACTATAATAATTAATGATCAAGCAAAAGTTAAATTATTGTTTCAAATTAAAGCATCAATATTAAGTAGAATATTTTTTAAATTGTTTCCATTATGTACGTACCCATTATATAAATAAATTATAGTTGAAAATGAATTGAATATGTTTATAATTTTTTATTTTTTTAATTAAATGATACGAAGTTTTGGATAATGACCTATACTTATACAATTTATTGTTAGTTACTATTCGTTCTTTAACTTGAGAAAATTAATAGTCTAAGTCCGCCGAACTGGTGTTGATCGACCTCGGATGAATCGATTATTGTTCGCCTATATGACCATATGCAAGGTTGCGTGATCGGCTCTTTAATAACCGGAAATATTCAACGTATTGTGGCGTGTAATAGAATATAAGTTACAACTTGAAATTTCTTGTATCAATAGCAAAGTATATAGTATTATTTCCGGAAAATTCTAATTAAATATGTTTTTTATAAATTTATAAATATGAGTTGGTTATTGGATCAAGTAAAATTATAACAAAGTTTACATTTAACTAGAACAAACAAATTTATTTTTTGTTTGTTGAAAATAAAATTTAAAGTGCACTTTTACATCTATTATGTATACTTATATCCTAAGTAAAGACTGTAAAGAATGCAAATCATGAATAATTAGTACCAATGACACGCAAATAATAAATAATAGATACTTATATTAGTTATATTGTAGATTCGTAAATTCATGTATAAGTATTTGTTAGTTGATGAAAGCAGTAAGTAAAAAACTTTATACTTAAACTGATAATCTTTTAATGTGTTTGGCGAAGATAATACAATTTATTCGACGCATTAAAAAAAATTAAATGTTGATTTTTTTACTAATTTACGTAACGTACAATTATTGAAACGAATTATATATTTATGTAAGTATTAAGTATAAACATTATTTAATGTTTATTACTTATTAAAATGATCATATAAAATAATAAAATAATTTTCAGTTGAACCACATCTATAATAACACCATGATGAGTTCGTTTGAAGTTTCTAATGTGGCTATTAACATAAAGTTATATAAATTGTTACGTTTTTATCATTTATTTGATCCAAATAGTACAGATATTTTCGGTTATCATTTTTATCGTTTTACTGGAATTTTTATAACGGTTTTTATCCAATTATTTGTATTATTTGGACTGTTGGGTTGTTTTATGGAGATGGAAGATACAATAAATGACATAGAACAATTTATATTCATATTTGTCAATTTAAGCAATTTTCTCTCTGTAATGAAATTATGTGTATTTACGTACAAAGCAAAAAACACTTGGGATTTGTTTGATGTAACCTGCATACATTTTCTGAAAAGTGAAAAATGCTGTAAATATAGAAATGAAATACTAGAAAAAGTCCGTAACAAATCAATAAAACTTACAAATTTCATTTTTGGGTTTGCAACTATGACATTTATTATTTGGACAATATATCCACTTGTTGTGAATTTATTTTTGATTAAAACTGATCAAAACAATCTTCAGCGCTATCAAAATATTTTTAATATGCGGTACCCGGTGACTATAAATACTTACAATCAATATTATTTTTTTTTTTACACAATTGAAATGATAATGGGATTTTTTATTTTATATAACTCGATATTAATAGATACTTTTTTAGTATCTTTTTGTTGGGTTCTAATAGCTCAGTATGAAATACTTTCGGAAGCATTTGGAAGTATCGAATATAAAGACAGTAAGTTTGCATTAAAATATTTTCTTTCTTTAGTATAAATTATTCAAAAACGTATATTTATAAGAATACAAAATAAGTGTAAAATATTATTTTAAAGTTTTAAGCCAATAAATCATAAATTATAACATATGAACTGAAAAAAAAAGTATCTGTCTATGTTTTATTATAATACATTTTATGTTTTAACAAAATTAACAACTTCCTGAAATGTATAGCAATCATTTTCATGATTAAAAAGAAACGTTACTATTGCTTTCGTTTTCACAAAATATCGATATTTTCCAAATTTCCAAATTTCCATATATTAATAGTAACATCAATTTTAGAATTTGTGTATAATATTCATAATTTAACGTAATTACGTATATGATATGTATGATTAAAACATAGTATAATATTAAAAATATTTGTATTTAAGTACAACACATTTTTAAAATGGACATGGTACGTTTTTGAGTTTATATTATATCATTAATGGTAAATATTAATAAAAGTTATTGCACATATTATTAATAAAAAAAATGGAAAAGTTTAATTTATTTTAACTAAATAAATGAAAATTGATTTCTTTCTAGGAATATTTTAGTATAAATTTTAAAATGTATGATAAATTTGTATCAATAAAAATATATATATGTATGGTAAAATTTACTCTATCTCCGTATGTATATAAATAATTTATAAGTTTAAAATATTTTTGGTTAAAATACAGAAGTTAACTTAAATGCTCTTATAACAATACAATGATTTGTGTTTTAGTAATTTCTAATAATATTTAATACATCAAATTCAATTCTATTTTACTTTATTGCTTTTAAATATATAATGTGTTTCACAAAACTAAATTGTTCGATACTAAACAAGATTTCTTAACAACAAGTGTTTCTATTTTTTTTTTTAAGATACTAAAGATTGTTCTATTAAAGCATGTGATGATTTTAAATCAATATTAAGTGATCAACGAAGACTTAATTTGTAAGTATATATATATATAAATTAATTATTTTTGTTATATTTTATTAAATTAAAATGTAATTTATGTAATTATGAACTAAATAAGTGATTTTAAAACTTTCAAGATAATCGTTACAGTTATTTTAATTAATATTTTTGATGAAATTAAACATTTTATAGCTGACTGGATAATTATATGATGGATTTTTCCTTTTAGACTTTATTAGTGCCTAGTGATATGTTTTGTAATCAACCCATTCCAAATGACTGAAAAGAGAATTAAGTTGTTAGTTATTAATTTTAACTTAGCCTACTTTAAATTTGACTATCCTATGCCTATAAAATTGAGAAGTAAAATAGGCGTAATTAAACGGGAACCAATACGGCTTACCTTATTATAAAACCTTTTTCAAATATGTTTGAGCCAATTCGCCATTCATCGTGTGGGGTTGGGGCTCGGGACCAATTCAGTACCACTGTACCAGCCAGGCTACGCCCTTCTTAATAGCCTATTATAATAAATTACAGTTCAATAGATCGTTACATAAGTTATCAAGAAAATCATCCTTAACTTTTAAGAGATCATTTTTTTTTTAATGTCTTTTAAAATTTTAAACTTTGTTTTGCCATTCAATCAAAATTTAATTAATACTTTTTGAAATAATTAATGTTCTGGTTACATATTGCCATATTAGTGTATCTTGATTTCTAACAATATTACATTAACTATTTGAATGTTATATAAGCATAAAAGGAAAATTATATTTATTTATTTAATATCAGCTGATATGTACATAATAATAATATGTTATTTTTGTTTACAGAAAACTAAAACTATATTATTCTATAATATGGTATGTGATCTTAACATATGTTGTACTGTCTTCATGCTCAATCATAACATTAACTTATTCGTTTATTATGGTAATAGTTATTATTTTATAAGTATTAATTCTAGAATTCAATAAAAATTAATTTATAAATCACACTATAATCTATAATTGTATACAATTTATTATTTTTTTAATACGCAGACATGCATTTCGTCGACCAAATCGTTACCAGTTCTCAGCATAATTAAAATCATAGCACCATTTTCAATAGTTTCATTTCAAATATTTTTACATTGCTATTTTTTTGGACTTATAAACTTTAAAGTAATTTGCTAAAATCTACACAAACATAAAAGTAATGTATAACCGCTTATTGTTTTATTTTTAAATATAGAAAGCATCCGTCAGTTATGGAATGTATTCTTGTAATTGGACATCGATGGATTTAAAATTTAAAAAGTTATTACTTTTATCAATGCAGATGAATGATGCTGACAAATTAATGATTAAAGCTACACCAACTAGAATTATTAATTTAGAACTTTTCGTTAAGGTAGATAATAATTTATTACTTTCAGAAGCTATTTACAAATAGTTAATAAAATTAAAATATTATTATGAATTAACTTATAAAAAAAAAATTTTTTCACTACTTTTATAAGCATAGCACAACGTATTTAGAATTGTAAATAGTAATATTTAAAAACATTTTAATTTCAGGTGATGATAACAACCTACAACATAGTGTCTGTAATGCTGAATACATTTAATTCGAGAACGTAATTCAAGCAACAATAAAAAAGAGCACTTTAAAGTCTTTGCTCAGTTAATTGTAGTTATTTTTGAGTTATAATATATATGTAGACTGTATGAAAATGTATTTCTGATTGACAATTAGGAGTTACTTTCATATTAGAGTTTTTTGTAAGTGTTTCTGACGTGCTAATTGAACTATCTCAGACCGGGTTGAGTTTCTGATAGAAGATTATTGATAATCATTCATTCTTTTTTTTTGTTCACCTAATGCTACCCATTCACAAACGAATTACAAAACAATTTGAAGTAAAAGTTAGGTATATTTTATTTTAAAATATAAATAAGTGATCACTAAGACTACGATTTTCTAGAAGTTATTATTTAATATTGTCGAAAATATAGCTAAGTAAATAGTAATATTTACAAATAATAGGAGTTTTTATTTAAAATTTGTAATTGAAAATTTGAAAATTTTGCGTGTACAACTTTTTAAAATTTTTAAGTGCATAATTAGCCATTTTCTTATATAAAATTAATTTTAAATAGATTTCCTGGTCCTGAGATATTAGTTTGATGGTTTTATTTTATCTATATTACATAGTAGGTACATTAAAAGTATAAATAAAACTATAAAATATTTGTGTTTAAGCTTTCCTCACCGATCACATAAATTGTAACTAATCGATACGTAAAATATAACTGTTTATTGCTAGTGTTGCCAATGTTGCCATATATGTTTTTAATTTATATTATAATTCATAAATATTATCTAAGCATTAAATACTATTTCTAGTCGTATCCTGTATGTATTTACTTTGATTTTAATAGAGATAACCCCACATTATTTTTGTATATACGTAATTTAATAATATATTTTTTTAATTTTTAAAGCTATAATTCATACATATTCGAATTAATTTTAAGGCCATAGGTACCTATTATAGTTGGAAAAAAACTAATTAATTCGCTGCAATAAATTGAGAGTGAAAAAATATTGTAAATTGAATACACTTACCTATACATATATCTCTAATTATTATCAATATCGAAATTATAAAAATGAACTTTAATCCAGTTACATAGTAGGTATTGTAATTTATAGATTGATATAAATTATAATTTATCGTTTAACGACGTAAACATCGTGTACAGAAATATATTATATAATTATATGTAATAACATTTCAACTTACAAATTATTGTCATTACCATTGTAACCGATGTTCATCTATTGATACAAAACATGAGAATATGACATTTTATTTAAACGAAACACATATAGTTTTTGGATCACATAACGGATAGAAAAATAATGGTTCTCTTAGAACTAGCAGTTTAAGAGCGATAAGGCATTAAGACGGATTTCCACTAAACGCGTTCGCGAGTAGGTATCCGCGTAAAAAATTCTTTGCTGTGATTGGTTGGTATCAACGGTAAGCTTTTGATATACCAGAGTGGTTATACCATTTTATCACATGATTAATCATATTACCGTTCTTCGTGATAAATACTCTGGTAAGCACAGTAAGCGTTTTCTTCCAAATAGATAAAAAAAAAAATGATGAAAATAACTGATATCAGTAAAACTGACTATTTTTAATTTTTAGGATTCTTTTCTAAGCTTCATAATACATTTTATGATTTTAATACTTATAAGTTATAATAACGATGAAAAAAATCCGAATTAGAAGCTTATAACTATAATTTAGAAGTTAATAGAAGAAAAGTATTATTATTGTATATTTTAGTTATTATCCTGTATCTAGATTAAACACTAAAAGTGGGTTTCCACTGGACCGTTCCCGTGTACTTGCACGTTTATCAACACACACGTACGTACACGTCCTTCATGGTAAAATACTCTGGTAAGCACGGTAACTGGGTAAGCGCTTAATTTTATTGGTAAATTAACTTACTGTAAATTGGCTCGACTGTATAGTGTAAGTACACTTAAATTAACTTTTAAGACAATATAATTTAATATTAAAATAACATAACACATTTTTAAGATTTTAAAATTGATTACTGCTGCTATCGCTCAAATTTTACCGTTAAACACACGGAAATAGTTAAACTAGATCCAACTTCGTGGTATCGTGGTTATACATGACGTGGTAAGAACATATAAAATGTCTGGTATACTAAAATCTTACCATGTATACCAACCAATCACAGAAGAGTGTTTTTATGCACGTACACGTACACGTATGTAGTGGAAACCCGCCTTAAATCCATAAATTTAATATCGACGACCGCGGTCGTCATTCGAATGGTGGTGAAGTTACAGGGGTCGAATTTTCTACCAGTGATGTTGTCGACTTTGACGCCGACGAAAACCGCTGTTTCGGTGTTCCCAGTACCCAAGCCTGTGGGAGAATAAAATATTACCTGTATAAAATATTGACTCTACACTGGCGTGCCGGTCGAAGACTCAGTGGATTTATTATTCTCTAGCGGATAGACTTACAAGCTCGATTAAAGAGAGCACAAAGCGCGGATATGCGTTCACCGACTCACAGTCGACAAACAGCCGGACAAATGTTTAAAAATTAAAAGTAAGTATACCGCAAGAATATATTATTTCGATGGCGCGCATATTAGATTTAAACGTGTTCCCCAGTTGTGGTGGCGCATTATGTAAACAAATGATATATTCCTTATAACGTACGAATGTTATGACATTATTATATATCCTACGCATAATAGTACGTCGTATACGGATTATATTATAATGAGGTCACGGTATGTGTTAAATGTAGGTATAGTGCAAATAGGTATACATGTATATAAACTATTTACCGTCGGCGCTAGTGCATTTTTGGTGAGCCAGCGGTGAATTTGCGTTCAAATTAGTCACGCGATCCACAAACGGTTTTTGCACGAGACTTAGGAAACCTTTCAAAGTCCGCACATACACCTTAATATACTTCCTGTAGTCCTGTGTACTGCAACAATAGTTCACGGTGTTTACTAGATGCTTATACAATCGCCCCATGAATACAAATATTCGGACAGTGTATGCGTTTTGCTCTCAAGTTAGCGGGCAAATCGTCGTCGTTGTATCATTATATAACTAAATAAACTAGATAATGGCGCGATATAATAAACATATAAATATTATATGAATGCAAATTTGTAACGCGTACGAAACAGTCAAGAATAACAGCTAGTTGCAAAAAGTTTTTGAGATCGTATTGCTTGCTCGCTGCAGCAGTCCACTGCACAATATGGGACCGAGTGCTTCCTTATCATTAGTCGCGTAAGCTAATTTCATTATTTCTTTTTACAATATAATATTATTGCATTATTGCACTGTATATACTATATTATAGTTTACATGTATTAAAGCATATAATATTATTCATTTATTGCACCAAGTATAGTATAAACTTTAGTGGATAAGGGTGTGTATATCCACATAAATTGTATTGGTTGGGTCACCATCACCTTTCCATAATAAATATATTATATAATTTTAAATTATATAATAGGCAATCAAATGCTTAAAAACGGGTGACTTATTTCGTTAATTATACCATATATGCGATAGGAACCACGTATGTGACAAAAAATATACATGAAAAATATTTAATGTCAATTTTTTTTTCAGAATGTTTCATTTGGTACGTTCAAAGGACTTTTACGAAATGGAAACTGAGTACAACAAAAACATGCTACCAGGTTATTTCCATTGTACCATTTTTCCGATTGCACAGTTACATATACTCACCATAACCTTGACCTAAATATAATATATTATACACCTAAGTTGATCCATTTAATTTACCATACTCATCGTCACTTTTAGGCATACAAAAATTAAAATAAATTTTTTTTTATATCAACTAAACCCGATTGCGAGATTAGGTAACAGGTAGTTTTATGGTATGTTCATATAATCAATAAAATAAAGATACATACATGTAGATTTTTTTTAAATGTATAACGAATGTTAAGTACTTTTACTAACATATAGGCATAGAAAAGTAATTTAAATATAACATTTTTTCTTTAAAAATCTTTATTTAGTAACTATATTAGTTGTAAATTACTTTTTTTGAACAAATCAAACTAAGTATTTAGGAGGTACATATAAAAATACGATATAATTTCGAAAAAACCTGGATATTTAATTCGTACAATTATTAGGTAGGTATATAATTTAGTTACTAACTAACTTATATTATTGTCCCTATTTTGATAACTTACGAGTATAATTTGTTTTATAAGTACCTACCTTACCTACCTTACGGTTTATATTATACTAGAAAATAGATTTTATTCTAATCACTTGATAAATTACTTTGAATAAATTTGTAATATTGATAACGTGTAACAGGGGGTGGAATTTAAAACATACACCTTATGTTTTACTTGTCATAAATGTATAATCATATACGATGTTGCATTATCCCATTGTGGTATATATTTTATATATTCGATGTCAACTTACTCTGTTACCAATATGCTAGCACGGTATCCCATACTACTAAGTTTATCACATGCGAAGCACTAAAAACCTTTTTTTTTTTTAAATCACTAGTCTTTCACCAATTATTTTTTTGTAAAATTTAATGGCCAAGCAAACTTTTAAAATTGAAAATATGGCTGAATTTGCTGATTAATAGCATTTTGAATTTCAAACATTATCTACTTACATAGTTATACAATGAAATAACAAAAATTAATTTTATTAATTAGAATAATTATTGAGTTTAGTTCTACTACTAATTTCTTAATTTCCACACACATTTTTCTTATTTTACAGCTTATAAATACAAATAACATTATTGAAATAGGTAATATTATTTATTAATATTTAAAAATAATGTTTAGATTAAAAAGGGAAAATTAATTATGAAATTAAATTTCAAGATAAGATTTGGGGATCATAGTCATACTGAAATAAATTAATTGTTCAAGTAAAACTAATACTGGCCGGAAACTACTTTATTTTATTATTTTATATGATGTAGCGCACAATACCTGAAATCATCCGATGTATTATTACTCATTAGTATTATATGTATTATGTATATATTGTAGTATTATTTTTTTGAATTTATATTTATCAATAAATTATGGCAGCAGAGGAGTAATATTGTTCACCTTTACATCACAAAGTCTCCTTTGCTGGCTAAACAGAAAAATAAAGAAAAAAGAAAAAAGTAAAACTAATAACAAAACTATTAAAATCTATTAATTGCAAAAGATTAAAATAATGTATTTTAAGGAACTCTTATTTATTGTACAAAAAACAAATTATTGGTAATGTAATAATAGGAAACCTATTTCACTTACTTCAAAAATTACTATTGATAAAAAATAATTTTACTTTTAATGGTTATTTAAATAGTATCTTGTATTAAATAAACTTCATTATAGTATTGCACGGCAATTTTTTAATTTAGGAAGATGGTTTAACCTGTAACATTTATGAAAATTTAAAGAAAAATAATTGTTGGTGAAAACGAGTGGCTTATATTAATTTTAATCTTAGGTGTACTACGCGTTTAAAATAAAGTAATAAATAAATAGTATACATATATATGTGCAATGTGCATTCTTTATTATCTGGATGAACAAAAACAAACAAAATAAATCACAATTAAAATGTAATTACTCTGCTCAGACATATTGAGTGTATCCCGTTATCAAAAGCACACTATATGCACTGCCCTTATTATTTAATATTATATTATTATTCTTTATTACATACAATAAATAATATTTAATATCACTATTATCTATGTGTTGTGTCATTGATCAGAGGACGTTTACAAATTAAAAGATTTTACAAGCTTACAATTTTTTTCCCAAATCCCTAGATTAAAATGTAGGTATTATAGATAGGTACATATTTTATTTTTAAAAGCAAAACTTTGATTATCATAAACACTAACCTATGCAATATTAGTTCATATTAGGTACATAATATGTGGTTATTTCTCAATATAATATATTCAAGTTGTGGTTAAAAATTCAACTATTGTATAAATATTATAGAATAATATTTTCAATTAAATTATTTATAGAGTCATTTGTAATGGAGGACGACTTATCATTGTTTGAGGATATATGACTTGTGTTTATAAATAATTCAGTTAATAAATATTTAAATTTAGAAAAATGCATATCTTTTAATCTCACAGTTTCTGCTTTAAACATATATAATGTATAAATAATAAAATATTGATTTTATTTTAATATTTGATACAACAAATTATTTAAAAAAACATTTTTTTTCTCTATTATACACAAACGAGTGCATAGTAATATAATATACTACAGTTCATAGGTACTTACATAGTTACATTGATTATACTACATACTATATAATATTATTATACCTAGATTTATATTTTTCAATATCATACCTATACTACTATAAATTATAATATTTCTTTCTATTTAACTTTCTATGTCCAGAATGGAATATGGATAGTGGATACATATTACATAATAATAATTACCCACTATGGCCGTGCGTCCTATTTAGTGATTATAATTTATAATACACAGTTCAACACCTACTTTTGCATCTTATTAAATGATCATAAGATTTCGAATAGAAAAATATTCATATAAATGTCACGAATGGGTCATTGAACCGACCTATCAATCGTGAAATACATATAGTTTAAGTGTACAAAAAACGTCCAGTTAGGTATGTATATATTATATATATACTCATAACGACATAACGCATACTTTTATTTTCGTATTAAATAGAACCTCAATGGAAAATCAGAAAACTATCCTAACATAATATTATATTGTTGTAGTCATAGTGTACCCGTATTTATAGATTAATATCTTTATTACTTTATTTTATTATAACCCTATGTAATGTACCTAGTAGCTAGAATTTGGTACCTACTTATGAGAGGATGTTATGTTATGATCTTATATTTCTTTTCTTATTATAGGCAAAGACGTAGACGTATCTCTATCATTGCACATTAATCGAATATCTGGCGTAGACGAGAGCAAAGAGGTAATCATTAACATTTAATAAAATTCAACAATTACATATTGCATATAATCATAGTGATTCTCCATTCTCTATTCATTCTTGCATGCTCACTTGAATTGTATATTTTAATATTATAATATACTTGTATGTATTTATTATTCAATTTCCAATATTTATAAAGTTTATAAGTATTCACTTATAAAGAATTTATGAACATTGACATTTAATATTATAAGTGTCATGTAAGCTGCTGTGACAGAGTGACTATTTTTCAAAATAAATTAAACCTTTCTTTTTTACGAAAAGTAAATTATTTTATGAAATTCGGGACACTTATATTAGGCGTTAATCTATAAGTATATTTGGTAATATGATATTTATAGTACACTTTCAAGATTTTAACAAATATGGTTATAAATCATAATTAAAATTGAATATAGTGAATACGCTAGTATGATATGTTTGGAATATGTATATAAAAAATATTGTGTCCCATTTCACGAGTACGGCTATAGTATTTTTTTTTTTAGGAAATAGCATTAGACGTGTTTTTGCATGTGTACTGGGAAGACCCCCGAATCTGGATTTTGGGGAATGCGAGTCAAGTGGAACTAACCTGGGACAAGGACCCGAAGTTTTGGATCCCTGACCTATACATCAGGCAACTGAGAGAGATGAAAGTGCTAACGCTGTTCCAGGACTTAGCATCGATACGATTATACGATAACAGCACGCTCCGAATTAGCATTGGGTAATGGATGCGAATGATAAACGAAATACTAATCACCCGAATCCCTTAATTTATATGCATATACGTATAATATACGTTTGTTGTATTGTATTCTGCAGAGCAACCATAATAATCAAGTGTGACATGGACTTCGTACTTTATCCGTTGGATGTACAAACTTGCGCTGTAGACTTCGGCAGCTGTAAGAGAAATTTTATTTATATATTTGTTTTCTTTTTAACTTGCAAATTCGTAGAGTTTTCAAATTACGCATTTTATAAATGATTATTTTTCACTCGTAAGTATTTGAAACATTAGATCTATGTTGATAAATATCAGTAAATAGGTAATGGTCTTTATTTAAATGTATAAAAGAGCAACTGAAGTTTACTGCTATACTATTTATCGTCATTCTGGATCTATAATCTATGTGTCATGGACATTTTTTTTTATCATATCGTTAATATACACTTATTTTAATACTATATAATATTATAATATAATGGATACACTTACAAAAATGATTATCATATGTGTGTAATTTTTCTCTGTTTTTATTTCCGGATTTTCCGTTCGACAACCGTAAGACAAATACACGCTGACAGACATGAAATTCCATTGGAGAGATGATCCATTGATTTTCCCCAGCGACTTTGGAGATGGATTTCGATTACCTCGTTACGTTGTATCGTTTGTCACTGATAATCGTTTGAATGTGATTTATTACGGCGATGGTAAGTCTAAACTTTGCTACACACAAGCATATATTTCCGTAGGTACCTATATAGTCAGTCTAATATCATATTATCATCAATTTTATTCTATCATTTTTATGTTATGATATTAAAATAAATACTAACGTTTATTCTTTACAATGATTGTCATTAATAATTAATATAATAAACAATTAAAACTTTGAATAATAACAATCAATGTAACAATGATTAGAACATTAAAAAACATTTTTGACAATCACTAAAAATCTTTTCCAGTAAATCAGAAATAAATAAATTTGTTTAAAAAATGTACCTTGTATAATGTTTTATTTTAAGAAGTTTGAAGTTTTTATAATGATAAACTATAACATTTTATGATTCACATGCACAATTATATTTTTAATTACTCAAAAGTTTTTATAATTTCCATTTAGATTATAAATTAACAATAATGACATATAATAGCTGGTAACTTTATTTTCCACATTTTTTCGTATCTATAATATTATAATTGTCGCAATATTAAAACGATTTTACGACGTATTTATTAAAAAACTAATAAATTAAGCAATATTAAACATGAACAACGTTCCAATTATATTAATCTTCTGTAAAAAAATATTTCGAGTGAAGGACAGCAGTTTGATCAATATAGAGTACGGTATAATGTACGGTTGTTCCCATATTTTATGAAGTTATTATATATTATAAATAATATTAACCCTAACGGATTTAAAAAAGTTAAAAAATAACATGACCTGATATTAATTGAGACCTTGATGGAAAAATTCAATAAAAATAAAAAAAGTAGGATGTATACTTTTGTTATAACTTTTTGCTTTTATAATAAGCTTTATTTTATAAATCCTGAACATAACAATTAAAAATACGATATATTTAACTAAATTGGTTAGTATTATAGGTAAATCATTTCATTTGGATAACTAAAGTTCTCATTATGTTTTCCTAACAAGAATAACAAAAATATGAATAAATAATTCGCTGTTCCCTATCATTATTCCTGTTAATCCACCTCGGCATTGCTCTCATGATGTACTTGTTTAAAAGCCTAAAAAAAGAAACATTAACAAAACTAGTTTTGAAATATTGTCAATGGATGCCACTTTCTGTCATGCTACCACGCCTATTATAATATTATCAAATTTGCTTATTGTATTGTATTAATTATTATGTATAATTAAATACAGATTGTAAATATTCTATTGTTCTTCTCTTCTAAACATATATATATATATATATATATATTGAGCTGGCAACATTTAAAATTTAATAACATTATATTTACGTATTAAATTGTCAGTGTTATTATTTTTTTCAGAGGAAGGGAAAGTAGGTATATGTTCACAGTTTATAGTAGAAAGATGGTTTTTTTTGTGATAAAAAAAGTTAGTTCTAATTGATGACATAAACAATTTATAAATGAAATTTTCAAATCCAATATTTTCGACAAAAAAAGTTCAACTTTATTATTTATACTATCTGTTCTATTTTATAACAGATTTTATAGTCTAACAGTAAAATAAATCACTTTAAATAACAACACAAATATAGTATAAAATATGATTAGTACCTAATTATGTTGATTGGTTTCGCGTAAATATTCCAATTTTTACTACTTTTAAGATAAATAAAATATTCACTTTGACCTCCTAAAAGAATCAATTTTCTACCAAAAACTACTCTCAATAATGAAGATTTAACAATTTTTTTCTTCTGCGAATGGCTTATACATAAATATACAAAAACAAAAAAATCATTTAAAATTAATATATTCATCGCTCCACTCTGAATCTAAAATTCAACGCGTTGTCTAATTTAAAATAAAAAATGTAACAGTATGTATTTCGTACGTCGATATTACATTAGCTGTCTTGTAAAATTCTAACCAATTTGGTGAAGTTTGGTTTTTAGAATTCTCTATCTCTTGTAAACACTTATACACAGGGAATATAATATATATGTCAATTTAGTGTCATCAATCATCATAATGTAATACATTACATTTCTGAGTAGGTAATCATTCCACGGCTCGGCTTGTGATTACGCTCAGTCGCGAACTCAGAAGCCACCTGCTAGAAAGTTACTTGCCAAGCACTCTATTCGTTGTCATGTCTTGGGGCAGCTTCGTGGTAATGCCTGAAGTTGTGCCTGGTAGAATGGTGCTACTGGTCACAACACTTCTGTCACTGGTCACCATGTTCGATACTATAAGGTATTTATTATATTTTATAGTGTTTCTATTGTTTATCAACAACTTAGGTATTAACATGTTAGTAATAATAATTCTATGCAATATTTGCAATATTATTATGTGTCGCGTACAAACATAATATTATACAAAATAATGATCGACTAAATTGTATTTTAAAATTATTTTAATACTATTACTATTAGGTATTACTAAATACCTAATTCACCATAAGAACCAATAAGTCATACGTGTAATGCACTTAGGTCGGTTCCTAATGTCTATAATATCATTTCACTGTTTTCTCTTTTTCGGATATACAAATATAAAATGTGCCATACATTTATGAACACGATATTATTTGAAATAATTCACTGCATTAACATTATTATTACAGAACGCCAGAGCCACACTTCATGTCCCACGGTTTTTATTTAAAGTCTTACATAAAATATTTGGTTGCGTTTTGTTTTCTTTCAAATAATAATATGTATGGACAACTTAATTTCTTTACTCTTTTTCACTCGCTCACTCTCTCTCTCACCATTCTAGTACAATAATACAAAATGTACTATACAATACCCATTTTTGAAAATATTTAAAATAGCATGATAAGTTAAAGTGTTCTTGAAAATTATATCGTGTTCTATGCTATAAAAAGGGTATATTATGAATTTAAATTATTATATCGACCCAGTTTCTAAACAATTATTAAAACAGCCATATTTAAGAAAAAAGTTAGAATAACATGCAATCTGCGTTGATTTTTTTAAAAAAAAATTTCCTCTTTTTACAAAATAATATAACCTATCGTGAATATTATGTGGTACGAGAATTATCGTGAATAATTCATTGGTATTCACTGGTATTAGTGGTATTTAGTTTATTTGCATCGGACACTAAATAATAAAAAAATTGCTATAAACTATAATTGATTAAAATAATAATATAGTTCTAATAATATTAGAGTATCAGACTATTAAATTAAACCATCACTGACAACAAAAATTGAAAAAAAAAAACTAAAAAAAGGAAAATATTGTTCATAAATAGCTTTCATAAGCTGGAAAACTTTTTTTGAAATTATTAAAAATCTATTATCTATTATCTACTGTTATTCATTTTTGAGTTGTAAATAACAAAATTGATTTTGTCGAACATCTGTAATGCGTATATACATTCCCGCTTGTCTGTAATATACCTATTTTTGTTTTCTCCTGATTGCTTAAAAAAAACACTGAATTTTGTCTTCTTGAACTACATTCATTCCTTACACTATATTATATCTACTAGATACACCCCAAAGACGATGATTAAAGAATTTTTTTACTGCTCCAAAATATTAAAGCAGATACAAAAAAAAAAAAAAAATTAAAAAGCTCATTATAAAATATATATTTTTAACGATCAACTCAAAATCTTAAATTTACAACCCAAACTATGCACAATATAGTTTTCGATAATATAATGATCTGAATTTTTAGCATACGTGGTGCTTTTGTCTACAAATGGAGCAATGTAAAAAAGTTAGTTTCCTTGAGAAATACTAAAAATATTGTTAAGTATACGAATTCTGTAAGTCATGCCCTTGCACATAATTTTCAAAAGTAATTTAATACGTAAATTTCGATACAAATGTTTATTTAAATTGTTTTACTATCCTAAATGTGATTGTCATAGATTGTAGATATTTTATTATGTGTTAATTAAATATGTTTTTGTTATATGTTAATATTTGATATATTATAATATACCTACTAGTATTATGTATGATATATTGATATGTATGTATAATAATGAACAATAGTGATTCTGAGTTCAGTAGGTATATTAAGTAATTGATAATCTATTTGAGTACCGAAAAAAATATATGGTGGACATTTCATCAATGTTCACTGTTAATTTTTTTTAAATTTATTACACATAATCTATTAGGTACAATATTAAAAAATGATCAATAGATGTGAGTTTAGATAAATTGTGTTTGACAATTTTAATAAAGACTGCATTCATTAGCGGTACATTAAAATTTGTTTTTTTAATTTTAAATTTAAAATATTTTAAGTTTTTTTTCTCGTTCAAGTATCAGGAAAAATTAAAACAATATTTGTATTATTTTAAGTTTCATACATTTGGTAAATTGATTCTATACTTAAATATTTTAAAAATACTCAGCTAACCTATAAATATGGTTCTTAATGCAATAATTATTAGCCATTATTATTAGATCTTGATAAATTTTCCAACGAATATTGTATACATAACAATATAGACATTTTTTCCTACAAAACCTACTAATGTATCAGAATATTCAAAATAGTCAGTAGGTACCTATGTAAATATATTTATGTAAGTATTAAAAGTATAGATTGGTCGTTTTTGTTGCGTACGTTTTATCACAAACTATGACAATAGTGTTAACTCGTAAATTTCAAAGGTAGAATTCTCGTCGACAGCTGTTTTCTTTTATGTCGATCGTAAGCAGCTTGATTGCCTTGCTTCTATAACTTTTGAAAAGTTTACTAAAAAAACTAAAATAATATAATACGATACATAATATTATAACATATCTAATAATATTTGATCTGCTAATAACGAATTATAAATTCATATAACAAAAAGTCCACAGTTCATTATTTTAATTTTTTGTTTTATTTTATAACTAGTTAACAATAACTTGTACGATTTAAGTTTATCAGTCAATCAAACCGCTACACTTATTATAATTATTATATAAACAATCTTAAATTCTTTAAAACCAAAATTGTTTCAATCGCGTGGTCACGGCGGTTGCGTGTGACGTGTTCATGACATATATAAATAGGTAAAACATAATATTTTAAAATAACACAAAATTTATAAAACATAATCACTAATTTTTGTGCAATTTTCGAATGCTTTTTTGAATACTTAATAAGGAATAAAAATTACCTAATGATTTCAAGGGATAAAATATAAAAAGTTTTTAAAACTTGGTTATTCATGTGTTATACCTACATACAAAGAAAATCACTATGACCTCAATGTGACAGTGTACCTAAGTCTTAAAAACTAAAATAAACGATTTATTGGAAACCTTTAACTAAATATAAGTAAAATTTTCAAAACAACAAATATTTCCAAATTAATTTTTAATGAAATTCCTCAAGTTAATTTACTAGAAAAAATTGTATTTCCGCAACCATATTGAAACCATATGGTACATACATATATTATGAAACATGGAGAGGGGCAAGTTTTTCAGTTAGATTATGTGGTTTTACCTCAACTATGATAAAAAAAATAAAAATTTTGAATTTGAATCATTATAACGTTTTTTATGTTGATTACATTATTATAATGTTACCGGTACAATTGATAATGTAATCATGATCTCGTGTTCTGTGTTATAAATAAATCAAGTGGATACACCTGCAAGTACAAAAGATAAAAATTATTACTTATAATATTTCAATTATCATGAAACAATAACCAATAAATAAAGTACCTACTACGTATAATGTGAATCCACTGATACACGATTCCAAACGTTACAATAACACTACGATTGTGATAATTTTTATACATACAATCTTTTGTCATGTAACGTTGTCTGATCGTTTTTTTCTCAATAGATCCATCGTATATTTGTGTATAAGAACCATGGTCTATAGAATATAAGTACAACAAAGATTTGATTTAAAAAACGTTTTTAACTAGTCAAGACTTTGTATTACATACACAATTTAATAAATTTATAGGTTTTAGAAACTACACTTTTTATTCGAAATGATTATATTATTATTATTTTTACATTTATTTGAAATAAATTAACAGGGTAAACTAAGGAAAAATTAAAAAGTACCGCTAATACCTATTACCTATAATATTTATTTTCCATGGGTTTAACAACGTAAATCATGAATACCAATTATTAATTAATTTAGTATGTTTTTAACATTTTAAGTATATTTAATATATACAATATATATTATACGCATAATAAAGATGTGAAAAAACATTTCGCGCTTTTAAATTTATCTTATTGCACTTTTGGCAATCCGTCGTCGCTCCACCTATGTATACTATATAGGTATATATTTGTTGACGTTAAAAGTAGTCTAGTGTCATTATAGTGTCAAACGCCGCACTAACCTGCTTTGACATCCCATATGGTAAATTGGTGTTTCGTCGTGTTTGTTTAAAATCTATGAAATACGATTTTCGAAAACATTAATACTCAATACTCATACCGCAGAGATCTCAGATCTGTGACAAAATAATATGTAAAATTCAAATTATTTTTTATCGATTTACTTGAACAACAAAAATCATTGTATGACAGTTATTGTTATATTAGTATAATACCTACAACAGTATGAGTATAGTAGGTACTAATGGTTGATATCTATAAATATTTCAAGTCAGAAAAAATAAACACGGTGGACACTGTATGCCTAGCATATATAATATTGTCAGCAAGTCGTTTTACTAGACGTTTTTGCACCGCCACTGCGCAGGAACAACTCGCCGAGCGCGCTGGAACTGAAATGCATCGAAGTGTGGCTGATATCATGCACGCTGTTCGTGTTCCTGGCGCTGGTCGAGTACTTTATCGTGCTATTCGGTATGAGATACGATAAACATTGGAGGCATAAAAAACACGATCTGGACGGCGGTGGAGGCGCTCCAAGCAGACTGCCATTATTTGGGTCCAACAAAGTTCACGCAACATCCGGAAACGATGTGTCTGGAGAAGAAGATTCGGTAGGTGCGGTAAGTGAGTTACAACCCTATGTTATAGGGTTATATCAACCTATCTAAAAAAAAAAAAAAACAAAAATAGTTTTTCTTATAAGTATAATATATATAATTTAAATATTATAATACTCCTTATACGAATATAACATTAAAAAGATATTTTAAAATGTATCATATTTAATACAATTCCTAAATTACTTATAGGAAATTATTCTATTATATTGTAATTTTATTTGCGTAAGTATATTTACCGATAGTGTAAAAAAAGCTTTTTCGGGGGAGTATCATCGTATCCTCTGTTTTTCTTCTCAAATACACTACAGTTATCATATCAATATGTATTACGTATATGAATTGTATTTACACGCTGCAGACAGAGCGTATTTCATATTGTTTTCGGACATTGACAATTTGACATAGTCCACAAATTTGGGATCTATTACCAATTCGTAATATGCAATTAATTTAAAAACTACCACTTCGAGTTGCAATTTATATATTCCTGTGTTAAACTTTTCAAAAAAATCATCTGCCTAACAATTTACAAAAAGAAAGGTAATTCTCCTTTGATGAAAAATCGGTTTCGCCTCAGCTATAAGACACTTCTTATACACTTTAAAAATCTTAACATTAAAAATATGATTAATACTCCTTTTCTATACTTAAAAATGCCAAAAATCAAATTTTGAATAAATTCATAACCCATTAAAAGGACAATAATATCTTCATATAAATTTTCACCTTTTTAGCTCGTGTTATTTGATTTTTATATTGATATGAATGCAATAAAAATATAACAGCACATAGTATTATTACTATCTGCAAATCATAATTTAAGGAACTCCATTATTCTATGATATACATTTTTTTCGTGTAACAATATTTTAATCAACTGACAAGTGGGTCGTGAAAGAGCGATGACGAGATCGAATAAAAAAAAGTTATAATAATTCATGCCACGCTTTTCTGTGTTTGTTTTCGCTATGATGCAGACTGCAAAGGCTCAACTTCCCGCACCACAGCCGCAAATGTTGACGACGAACAACAATGGACCAGCGCAGGTGGTTACATCCGCTGGAAAACTGCGGTTCCAGTTGGTTGCTAGACACGTCATATTGTATTGCGGATCACCAAGAGGCACCCTCGACCAGGTGTCATTAGCACTGTTCCCGTTGTGCTTTGTCCTTTTTTCCGTCATGTACTGGATATCGTACATTAGCGAATCCAGGCGGAAATCGTTGGCGGCCGTCGTCTGAGAACGTCTTCAAAAATAATAATATCATGTACGTGTGATAATAACAATTTTAATAATAATCTAACGTGCCTAGCCTATAAGTGTCAATAACCTTCAATGAAATAGGTATACCTATTGTCAAATGTACTATATTATGTATACCAAATATACAATACTATAATAGTATACCTATAATATATTCTATTTCTATTTCCATAAGACCATAACTGAACTATTTCTGAAAATTGCATCAATAATATAAACGAATAATCGAATTCTGCGTACGCCACTAGTACCAGAGCTACTACATGAATAATTACGAGATAATTACGGAGATATGAATGATATATCCGGTGATCACTAACCTCAATCCCTAAAGTGCTTAAAATTTTGAATTTCATAACGGCTAAATAAAAATAAAACAAAAACTGTAGCAGTAAAGACTGAGTACAGAGTAACATAGGTCTATAATTTATAATTGGTAACCAGACCCCCATTTTGGAATACATAATGGATTACAAAATTTTCCTATTTCATACTCTTTAGTCGCAGCTATAAGTAGCTCGCGAGATGTGTACATAAGTTTTTAATTTCTAACCCTTAAGTTTCAGTTATATCAATTTTTTTATACTGCGGTGGATAAAATACAATAATGTGTCATCTCATGGTTTTTATATAGTTGGTATAACAACCTGACTTATTTTATTTTTTTATATAATATAGTTGGTATAACAACCTGACTTATTTTATTTTATTTTTTTTTTAAACAATTTATTTTAACCGATTTTAACCCTTTAAAATCAAAATTTTGAAAATAGGCAAAGTGGAAACAATTTGGAAGGTATTTGACAAATTTTGTGAAAAACAAAAATGGTAAAAATTTAAATATCTTCGTCACAAAATGGGTACATAAAAAAGATCTGTTCTTTTTTATATATGTAAAGTAATAAGAATATATTATACATCATTAAACAATTACACTATTTCAATAAAAATAATAATTATTATTTCTGTATTTGGTCTATATAGTTGCATATAAATAATGTACTAATAAAATAATACTAAGCGCAAAGTAACACTTAAAGGTGTAACAAGCGACAGCGTACCATAGTGAACGCAGTTTCAATACCCTGGCCCGGCTGGCACTTACAGCAATACTCAGTGCTGACACATTATTCAACATACAAGTTATGAGATGAGTTTATGTCATTATAACTGTCGAGTGTCAACTGAAGCAACGAAGCAGGGCCAACGGTTTTATCCCAAATTCCCAACTGACGAGGCGCCGTCGTCGTTATCTTTAAAAATTAAAAAACCCGAAAACCCGTCGAAGGAATTATTTATAGACTATGTGGCTTACTATAATTATAAAAAATACATATTTTTCGATTCAGATAAGAAATATAATCTTATCGTTATTATTTATTTATTATTAATTAATAGTAGTTTTTATGTATACCTATTTTACTTATGGGGAAACTGCAGTTTCAAAGTAGGTATCCCCAAACAGGCCTCCACTTACGCCCTGTCTAAAATGTTCATTAGTATTGTTCAATTACTGTTAACTGTTGTTCTCTTGCTCCAGCAAACTTTGAAGGGAACACTTCTTATCCCGAAGTGTCAGTGTAATGAGAAAAAAAATTATGTATACAACAATAATATAGAAAACAATATTTTTACAATTTAACTTATACAATAAATACATTTTTCCTCTAGTTAAAAAAAAAAGTTATTCAATATTTTCGATGTTTGATGCTAATTTGTTAACCATATAAAAATAAAAAATAAAAAAATTGTCCAAAATAGTCAATACCTCCCGAGTCCTAAACCAACTGAGAAGTTGTGAAATTATAATGTGTTTGAGTGATATTTTTCATATTTAATAATTGATACATACTGTATTTTAATATTGTTATTTATTAAACGCAATATAATAAATGAATATAGTTTTTTCTCCGGATTTCTCTTCTAAAATTCATCATTCAAACTATAAAATTCATTATCACTTTCATTTATTATTCTATTTGTAACAGATTGTGGATTATATTGTTATGAAAAATAAAACCTACAATCATCTATAATGTATAAATTGTAAATGTTGAGCTATCATAGTTTTATACTAATAGCTATTATAAAATAAAATAAAAATAAAAAAAACCTACAATACATCACACATACCCATTAACCATCTATACTTCCCAATCTGCCACTATTTATTTTATTAGATGTACATAAAAAATCAATAATTAATCAAATTTTGTTTTATAAGAATATTAAAAACATACAATTTTTTTTTCTTACAGATGTCAGTGTCAAGTGTGTTCACCATACTACAGATATTATTTTATTATATTGTATTTTTAAGCAAAATTTGTCTTTTATACTTGTTTATAGAGTTAGTGTAACATATAGACATTTTAACTTTTTTTTAAGTAAATTATATACATTTTCAAGTTATTTATATCCATATGCCATTGAGTTAGTATAATTAATATGTACTAACTAAAAAATAACTTTTATACATTTAAATATTCACAAATGTTTTTCACTTTCTCATATTCGAAACTACACTATTTTTCTGTTGTATGGATATAAAATATTGTTGAGTATATCGAAAATATATCGAAAAAATATTTCTAATTCCATGAGTAAAAAAAATATCTTCTATAATATTTATGTTTTAATTTTCAAATACATCTTTTTATACACCTAATATTTTTTTTTTTTATTCTACACAATAACACAAATAAATAACTATTAATCATAGCCCATTAAGAAAGCTTCAGCGTATGCAAGTTCAAAATCAACTGATTTTCCTCTAACTCTTCTTCCGATAGGTTCTAAATCTGCATAACAACGATCAAATACTTTCTCGACTGCTGCTTTTGCTTGTTCGTAAGTGACATTTCTAACAGCCAATACAGAAATAACGGCTTTATGTTTTACACAGTCCTAAACAAAAGAAATAACATATAATATAATAGGTTATAAATGTAAAATATTAGACTAACATACAATATAGTTTAAAATAAATATAAACTACACAGACAGTACAATCTTGTTAACATTGTATAACTATAATTCTATCAAATTAATATATTATAAATAATATAATCATATAATTATCTTGTTTTCTAATTTAGAATCTTATTTTATAATATTTAAGTACATAATTGTTGCTAACTTTTAGTCTAAATAACTATCAGGCATGACGTATACAAAGAGTACTGAATAATTTACTTTAATTTTTGAAAGGAAAAAAACAATATATTTTTATAACATGAAAATAAATAATGATGAATCAAATTAATGAAAACAAACAAAAAAAAAAAAAAAAAAAAAACATAAAATGTTGTGCATTTCACAAAAGCAATAAAACTAAATGTGGTACTATTAACAATATTGCCTATCGCTCACCTACAACCCATGTCGATTATCAAGATTGTACTGTTGAGTAATGATATAAATTCTTACTTGATGTTTTTTTCTAAAATTAAATATTGACGAATGCCCTTCAAGAATAGATGATACAAGACCACAATGTGTCAAATTTGCTGCTCTGATTTCTGTACAAGCTAAATGCTCAATATTCCGGAAGTCTACTTTACGTGTACAATTGTCGAACATGTGTATGAATTCGTGTGTGAGCACTCCCTGTATAGTACCTTTTGATACAGCAGTGTTTTGACATATAACAATCTATTTGTGCAAAACGAAAATAAAGAATGTAATAATAATAATAACAACAATAATAATAATCATATACTTGATTCATAACTGGATCATATCCCCCGTGGACACTTGTATCACAAAGTTCACAAGCAATATGACGGGATGGGTTGACATCGCTAAAAATATAAAAATAATTAATTATAATTAACAAATTGTAATATCAACAATAGTGCGTAACATTGCCACAACTATATTATCCCTATTATATTCAAGTTATGGATTATACTCTTAATTAAATCAGTTTTTGTAAGACAAAACCCGTTTGTCAACCTCTCCCTACCAAACCACCCATTTTTATATCTGGTGTGTAAAAACATGACGGACTTGTGCACAAGCCAGCCACTAAGTATGGTTTTTAATTTTAATAGAGAATAGAATTTGTATGCAGTAGAACAAAAGGTAATTTAGGATAATTTATTCTTGTACAATTCACCTAAAATAATTTCGATTAAAAATATAGACTTTAAAAATCTTATATTGTTACATTTTTCACAAATACAAAAGGAGTAGATTTAAAATTAAATTACTCAACTCATTAAAATGTAAAAGAAAATTATTTTTTCAATAGAATGTTTTAAAATCTGTTCAATTTACAATTCTAATTAATGTGCACTAGCTAATTACTAATTTAATAGTCTTGACCTCGTCTTAATTAATAACAATTATTATAAATTTATAACAAAAACACAATATCAGATGACTACTATACATGCTCTAAACACAATTTTTTTAAGCATGCATTATTACTGAAACTATGTTAACAATAAATTAAGCACTTTTAAAATTAGGTCATAAACAAGCTTGGAAGACTACCCCAGTGCATTGCCCAAAAATTATGCCGTGGTATTGGTCACTGAAAGCTTATAATTTACAATAATAAGTTTCTATTGTTTATGCTTTAATCATAAAATAAATTATAATATTTAAAATTTCATATTATCTGATTGATTATTTTGAAAATAATTTGTTTTATAACCATTGTGTGTAAAAACTTAAACAAATTATTACATTCTAAACAACTCAATAAATGTGTAGCTTTTTTTTGTCATATAGTTGAATATATGTTTACATGTTAAGTATTACACATATTATTTGAACACATGTGAATAAAAACTGTAATAATAATCTAACAGCAGTAAGTAGGTACTTAATAAAGAACAAAAGTTTAAAAGACTAGTAAATGTAAAAAACTATTAAGTAAATTATTTCAAAACAACAACAATATTATTAATTAAAGGCAGTTAAATCAGAAAGTTATTAATAGTATGACTAATTCAATAGCACAATTTAATGAGTAATTAAAACTATTTAATAAATAGATAAATTTAATTTTACTCGCTTAATATGGGTAGTCAATTACTTTGTGACTGTATTGGTGATAAACATAGAACAACAAATTATTATGATAAATGTATATTTTACAAGTACATTTGAGTAGAATGTTTACAAGGTTTGTATATTATAATATATTTAGATTTTTAATAATAATTTTTAAACTTATTACCAAAAATATTGATTAAAAAAAAATAATAAGCTAATTACTGTGAAGTATATATTTATTAAATTAAATAGTTTTAATAGGATTCAATATTTATTTAAAAACTTTGAAGAGAAAAAATTGCATACCTATTTAAATTTTTAACTCAATTTTTATAACAACAATTTTGACAGAATGTATAATAACTTTATTGAATTTTTTGTTTGACACCGAACTCGGTTATTTTAAGAAACATTTAACTACACTTTTACTTAAAAAGTAACAACTTACCAACCAGATCTACGCAATGCACCCATCATGATCTTTACCAAAGGACCTGTTAAATATAGAATATAGATTCAGTTAATTATTTTTTGTAGCAATTAATGTATTTCAATAAATATATCATAATGTGCTGAGCTCACTTTTGTTTAAACAGGAAGCCACTTTTCTTTCACATTTGATTCTTTCCAAGTTTTCATTTCCACGTCCTTGAAGCAAAATATTTTTTAAATTTGGTTTGTATGTACCTCTCCTCTCGGGGAATAAATCAAATCCCCATCCTTCATAGTTTTCTGAAGACTGTGAGGTGGTTTGGTCTTTGTTTTCTTTAGGCTCGGCCATGAGTCTTGTCTAACATACGACATTAATTTCAAAGTGAAAAATTAGCGATGAAAATAATTAAATTATATTCCACCATTTTATGATGTATACTTACGTAGCACTCGATCCCTAAATCGTAATACAAAGACGAATTGTACAAACAAATCGTCTAATAAACCAAACGATTATTGTCGTGAATCATTCTGTTGCTCTGCCTTAATAGCAAATAGTTTTTTACTGTCGGTTTAAGTTATAATTTTTTAAAACACATGTAATTCGTTGTTGATTATTTTCTTATCACGCCGACACCGAGCCGTTATCTGACAAGAGTTATCGTTTTCGTCTCGTGTCCACAATCGAGAACATAATATTATTATATTAGCGATTTTACTGACCGTATTATTCTGTAAGACCGCTCCGAGTTTATTATAATCACGTACTGAGGTCCGACTGTCCGAGTTTATCTCGGATAGTCGGATCGTGCAGTTCGTGATTTACACCTCCGTTATGTCATGTTTTTATTTTTTTGTTTTCTAGTAGTGTAGAATAATAGAAAATTATAGGTTCATAGGTGTTAACGACGACTGTGGTTTAAAAACATTAAAAGCATTGTTTTATTATTAAAAAAAAAAAATCATCCTATTATAACAATATTTGTCGACATAAAAAAAAAACAAAAAAAGCAAAATCTGCTGCCATCAACGATCATCGTCGTTTGGGCTGGACGATCAAAACGTGCACGTCCATCACGTTCGTGCCGGTGTGACCGATTTTCAGCAGATCGCCACCGTCGGCGTCCAGCGACGAGTAAAATCCGTAGCTGTCGTTGTCGTCCACGTACCGGGACGGGTCCATCCCGCGGGACAGCGCCGCGTCCACCAGCGCCGGGTAACCGAAGGCGCCGCACGCGTCCGTCGGGCCGTCAATGCCGTCCGTGCCGCCGCTGAAGAACATCACGTCGAACCGGACGTCCGGCCGCCGCCGCAGCCGGGCCAAGTCCACGGCCACCCTGAGCGCCAGCTCCTGGTTCCTGCCGCCCAGGCCGGCGCCCCGGACCACGACCGTGGGCTCGCCGCCGCTCAGCACGCACAGGCCCCGGCCTTCGGACGACGCTTTGACCGCGCTCCGGGCGAGGTTCTCGACGTCCACGCCGCCGCCGCCGACTATCGACGTCGACGCCGTCTTCAGTCGACTTTTGCGTTCGACGTCGTCGGCCGCCGGCCCGTCAGCGTACAAGTGGCACACGTACTCCACGAGATCCGCATAGAAGGCGGACACCAGCGCGACGTCGCCGCAGAGTCGGTCGGTCAGCAGTACCGTTTTGAAGTCTCGGCCGGCGTACCGGACGCCCGCCGCGAGCGCCACCGCGTTGTTACCGATCACGTGATTGTGCACCCTGTCGAACAGCGCGCCGCCACCGGCGAACGACTCGTTACCGAGCAGAGCTTCGACCACGGTCGCGGGCATGGCGTCGCGCAACCCGAAGCGGTCGACGATCTCCAGGGGCAGCCCGTCCGGATCGTCGTTGGGCACGGTCGGCCCGCTGGCGATGGCCGTCAGCGGGTCGCCCACCACGTCGGACAGGACGAGCGCAACCACCGGACAGTCGGGCCGCACCCACTCGATCAGCCGGCCGCCCTTGACCCGGGACAGCGCCTTGCGCACGGCGTTCAGCTGTTCGATGGACGCGCCGGCCGCGGACAGCAGCCGGGTGGCCAGGACCTTGTCCGGGAGCGGCACGGTCGGCGAGCACAGCAGCGCCGAACCGCCGCCCGACACGAGCACGACGAGCAGGTCGCCGGCGGCCAGCCGGGACGCCGTGCCGGCCACCATGCGCTCGGTGTTGGCCACGGACCGCGCGTCGGGCGCGTTGTTCGTGGCCGCCTCCAGGACGCACACCCTGGACGACGACGGCGGCGGCCGACGGGTGCCGACCGGCACGCTGACCACGGCCTCCTTGAGACGGTCGCCCAGCGCGCTCTCCACCTCCAGGGCCATGTCCAGCACCGCTTTGCCGAAACCGATGGCGTAAACGTCGCCCGGCACGCGGTACGCCGCTCCGTTCACGTACAGGTTGCTCGAGTCGAATCTCACCGCGTTCCTGACGATCGTCCTGGGCGACACCGCTCTCACGCATTCCTGGAAAACCTTCACCGCGTATTTCTTCATGTCCTTCGAACGATCCGCCTCGTCCAAACCGCTCATTTGCCCGCAGTCCTGACAAAACGGAATGGTACGCTAAGTTCACCGGCCGTGTCGGAACGAATCAAACTTAAATCTGTCCTGTGCTCGTCGCACTCGTTATGTAGTGTGATAAATAACGATAATATTATTGTAGTTCTCGCGAACAATAATTGTTGCGTACGTCGTTATCAAAAAACGATCGTCGATAGAATTCGTTCGAACCGTTATAATATGCCATGACATGTTGCTACGATTCAAATTCTGAGCGCGAAAGTTTGACATGCGTCATGCGTACGATGACACAAAAGCTGTTTTTTAGTTCTTCACGGCACGAACGACCGAAGTTAACTGGTCGTTTGAGTGCGTTTTTTTATCCAACGTTCTCAACAATAATCTATAGGTGCTTCTGAAGTATAAGTTCACACACACCGAATTATTCGAGTGCGATCGATTAATTCTGCCCGGCGCCAGCCCACTGAGATTTTAAAACCCTTATTTATTTGCTGTACAAACGAACGGCCATGCGCCTATTTCAAAAAATTATAATTAGTTTGATTACGATAATAAATTATGATGTATACTTACTCATGTTTACTGAATCGTTTAAGCGTATAAATGGTTATGACCATTGATGTATCTATTTTGGCAATTTATAAGACGAATTATAGGTACGAAAATTAAATTACAATAGTTCACCTTTTTTTTGTCAAAGATTCCATGTTCAACATAATATTAGTGCTTGTATTGGAAATTTGAAGGATGCAAAACAACAAAATATGAACACTTGATGATGTAATCGTGTTATTGATTAACCCAAAATTGAAAGGGTTCACTAAAATGATTTTAAAAAGAAGTATCTTCCTCATTGTTTAACTTAAGGCATTAGATGATTATAATAATGTTCAATTAATAGTGTGATTTACATTCAAAACAAAACAGTAATTATAAGACATCCCAATAAATAAATACAAATTAATTCAACAACAATAAACAATATTATAAACATAATAGTTGTTAAAATTTAACCATTCTTCTTCAACATGAAATCAATGGTGAAAAATGTAGATTCTCACTAAGTATTTGGCTTGAATTGATTTATAATAAAATGTTATCATTTATTTGACTACATATATTTACATAGTACAATGTTAAAAAAAATAAACAATTGCAACTAAAATGTGCGTTGGTTTTGTATTATTTCTTAAAAAAAAAAATACAACGGCATAAGATTGCTGCAATACATTCAAAAACAAAAATCATTACATATATTAGGATGGAATAGTATAAGGGTTAAAAATATGTTTAACAATAAGATTGGTTAAAAATAATAAGGTAATAGTAAAATTAGAAAAAAACAAATTATAATAATTAGAGTAACGCTTAGAGTAAGCAAAATTAGTACAAGTTATAAATAATTTTAAAAAAAATTAGAAAGCATGTTATGTTTAACAAATTTAAAAATAAATTTATATTTTTTAATTTCAAGACACTTGATTTTATATAAACTCATCGATTAAAATAGCTCATCTTCAAAATGTTTAAAAATTATAACAATTCAAATAAGTAGAGAATTACAGATACTTGGGATATGATAGATATAAGTGGTATAACAAACATAAAACCATCCTTAGTTATTTTAATCATTTACTTATTTTATAGCTAAACTATAAATGATAATGATCGCCTTTTTACAACATAACCATACAATTATAATGTTGACAGAGAAATTACAATAAAATAATATTTAAAAAAATGTATTATACAATACTTATAAAAAAAAAAAAATCCATTTCCTAATCCAAATTAAATAGATAGATTATTATCACCCAAATTATTCTGTACATAATTGAAAATTCTTCAACCTCAAAAATCATAAGTTAAAAGATGTAATAATAATAAATAATATATTTGAAATTTACATTTAACAGGTACATAACATGTAAAATTATAATTAATTGTAATCAATAGTTTAGTATGGGATCTATGCTTTGCTTGTATAGTTATATATATATATATATATATATATATATATTTATACATTTATCATGTATAAATTTATTTACTTTCATTAACATAACATAGTGTAAATAATAATTCAAGTAATATTATAAGTGTACATATTAATAAATAGATCTAAAAAAACTGCATATTCATGCAACTAATATATTTTATTTTCTATCCAGTTTTCCAATGAGTTCATCGCAAAGGTTGGTTAGCTCAGCGTTTTCCACATCTTTTCTATCTAAAGACTCTTGTAATGATCTTACTTTCACCTCCAAGCGTTTGTTCATTATTCTCATTTTTGAAGTTTCTGCTTCAAACGATCTTTCCTTATCATTTATTTCCTCGGTGGCTCTAAAAAAAAAATACAAATGATAAAATTAGTTAAAAATGACAATAACTTTAATAACGTATATATATTATTACTTATTCATTTGTTCAGTGGCGTGTATTTTTAACCTCATGTATTTGTCTTCGTATTTTTTAAGAGATTCTTCAAATTCTTTAATACAGTTTTTATATTTTGTTTCATTTTCTTTCATGGCTTCTATTACTTGCTTCGAAGAATTATACTTTCTGTAAATAAAAAATACAATTTTTATGTCAAATAAAAAAAAAAATTGTGCTTATGTAAAAAATGGTTTTTAATTGTAAATTTGATTTAATAAAGTCATAAAATAAATTAAAACAAATAATACATAAGATTTTATATTAATCATTTAATTAGGACTGGAATTTTAGATGATTATTTAAAATATCTCCAATTGTTATACCATACACTTGTCAAACATTATCAAGTATCAGCTACCTGTATCAATTTAACAATTAAAAATTACATGTTTTAGCTCACAAACAGCTTTAAACCATTTTTATGTATAACAGGATAACTAAAATGTGCATGAAATATATTTCTTGGATTATAGACATTTATTTTTGTTTTGTTTTAATTATGCTCAATCTAAAATAATAATTAAAAATTAAATTTTATATCATGAACTACTAAACTAACAGCAACTAGTATACATGATAATATGCAGTGTTATGTTAAAAAGGGTACCTAATATATGATGACATTTATTAACCTTGATTCAATCTTTAAAAATAATTTTAAAGATATAACATAAAAATCTCAGCCATAATATTAAATAATATATTATTTATAATAGAAAAAAAAATATTTAAAATTTAAATTTATTAAAAAAAAAGCATAAAAAAATGTATACCACAAAAGGTAATACAATACTTAAAACTTATTTTTCAATTACAAACCTACATTTTAAAGAACCAGAAAAAATGATAATGTATCAAAATGTTATTATTTGAGTACTTAATTCTAACCTCAATAATTAAACATAGATTAGCAAAAATGCATATCTTGACAATATGTAGTTAAAAACTTTAAAGCAAATAAACCTTACTCGTGAACATCATTGAATGCCATTTCTGAATTTTGCAGATGACGTTCCATTTTTGCTCTTTCTTCTTCAATATATGCAATTCGTGCTTCGTATTCTTTATGTACATCTTCTTTTTTAGAGACCATGTCAGAAATAGTTTTTTCATATTCTCCAATCACAGTACTACACATAAATACATAAATTAGTCAAATCAAACAAACATCATTACATAATTGAAAAAAGCATAATATTTTAAAATTACATGTACCTTAATTGATCTTTGCTTTTAGTTACTGTTATCAACGAGTTGGTCAAATTTTTAATTTTTTCTTTGTCAGCAATACATTCATTTCTTAGGTTTTTGATTTCACATTCCAACTTTTCTATTTTATCCTTTACACAAACAAATAAGTAATAGTAATTATATTAGCAATAATGATAGATGAATTTTTACAAGATTCTGTACAATATGTGAGTGAAACTTAAAATTGTTGGATGGATTATAATTTCTTTTATAAAATATAATAAAATAAAATTGTATAAATAATAGTAACTAGTAAGTTATTGGTTTAAATAAAATATAAATATATATAAAATCATACATACTTGGTAAATTTTTTCTCTATCATTAGTTTTGGGACTGTTACTGATTTTTTCATCTTTGGTAATAGATTGATTCATTTTGTTATCTGAAATCTGAAAATTTAAAATTATATATACATATGAGACTAACTAATAATTATTAATTTATCACAAAAATATTGTTTATTTGAACTAAGATTGCATACATTCAGGGATTTATTTGATCCACTAGATTGTGGAGAACTAGTCAGTACTGTTTTATCTGTAACTAGTGAATTTTCAACTGCTTCTTTCCTGAATGATAAAAATATAAAAACATAATTAATCAATGTTAGTATTAAGTCATTTTTAATTAAAAGTAAACTAGATATTAATTAGAAAAATATATTTTTAAATTTATAAAAATAGTCAGTAATCTACATTAGTTTTGGATTGTACTAAATAGTAAGAATAATTCATCGTAATAGACATGTTTTTATGAGACATTAAAAATTTATAAATATCACTAAAAATAAAGAGATATATAATAATATGTAATAGAATAGAAATCTTTGTACCACCATAACTAATTAAGATAATAGAATAATAATCAATACAAAATTAAGACATGTTTACTTACCGAGAATTAGACTCCTCGTTTGATTTTTTCACTATAGGATCAAACGCAACATATAAAGATTTTCTGGAAATAGTTAACCTTCTAATATCTTCTTCATTCAACGATCTCACGGATTCGAGAGCTTCTAGATTATCAAAATTGTACCCAGCTGATGAACTGAAACCTATAATCAAAAAAATAAATTACTAACTACAACATTCATGCATCATTAGAATATTGTACAATATCCCTCTAAATGCTATGATTTATTTTTATTCTTATATGAAAACATTATTTTGTAGAAATAAGTATTCAACTTTGATTTCCATAAATCTTATCTAAATAGTTTAAATTGTCAACTAAAATTACTTGATATAATATTAAATCTAATGGAGTAACTTATATTAACCAAATTACCTATTAATATCAAGTTAAAAAGTTATCTGAACATAATAAGTAATAACATTAACATTAAGTACAATTACCTTCAGCTATTACAGGCCCTGCTTCACTAGAATTTTTGATTTCACTTTCAAAAATATTTGACTAAAAAATAAAAATAATAATAATATTTAGTTTAGCACATAATCATATGAAGACTTGAAGAATATTGACATTTAAATGTATATGCAATAATTTATAAATAGTTTTGGCATTTATTGTACTTGTTATTCTTATCATAGAAGTTAAATAACAAATTGAATGGACATTATTCAGAATATTTAGCAATATTGAATATAATAATACTTGTGTCAACAGATTTTAATGATTCTTTCTGGCTTAAAGAAGATTGAATGAGTATTTTATACATTGTACTTTGCATATTATTACTTTTTATTGCTAAAATTGTATACTTATCAAAAACCATACCTGAAATTTATTTTCTGATTCTAAACCATCCATTAGCAAAATATTTTGTGTCTGTACTGAATTGTTAAAGTCTGGATTTAATTGGTGTGATATTTCCTCTGATGATTTATTTGAAAAAGAATGTAAATTATGCGAAGAATCTTCAAAATCAGAGCCAACTAAATCCAAATTCACTGAAGTTAAATGCTCATGTATTGATTCAATATTACCACCAGAGTCATTAATATCTTCGTTGCATATAGTCGATGAAAAGTCTAAACTATCCAACTGTTGATTTTCAACAGAATCTGTAACAAATGACCTGTAAATAGAACTGTCATTTGATGTTACAGGCCTACCGCTATCTGAATCAGCTGAATCTGGACGTTCTTTTAGATCGAAATCTTCTTCAAACACTGTACTATCAGGTCTGATCTTTGATACTTGTGGAGTAGCTAAAGCTAAACGTTCTAATTTATTTGTGAGCTGAGAAACGTTGAAACCATTCAATGACACATCACCTAAATATTCATCATGACTACTGAAAATGTTGTCTGAACCATCTATAATATATTTTTTTGTATTAATATTTGTTAGTAAAAGGTAGAGTAACTAAAAATTATAATTTTAACCATTTTTTACGACTGTCTTGTCTTGAAATGAACTGTTTGACGATTCTGTTCCATTTGGAAGATTAGGCTGCAATAAATGAATACAATTATTATTACATCATATATTATTTACTTCTATAACATAGCACAACTACAACACACATAATTACAAATTATTACATTTCATTACAATCTTATGAAAGTTGCTAAAAGAAAGAAAACTTTACTTCAAACAATAATTGAAATATAAAAGCTATTGTTGTTCAAAATCATTCAGTTGTAGCCATACAATGTTTTTTTTTTTTTTTATATAATTTTAGTGATTTTAATGTGTAATAGTAGGTACATTACATTGTATATATTATACAACTTAAATACTAATAGTAGTGTTCAATAAATACATTTTACAATTCTGTTAAATGATATCTTACTTGGTAAATGAAAAATCTATGAATTTTTAATAGACTAATAATGTTTTCTTTAAGAAATTATTATAATAATAATAATAATAAAAAGGTGTATCCGCCTACATGAGCAAGTAGGACAGGTATGGAATATCTTTGCCACATCATTACTATATACCTTCATGGGGTTTTTTTATAAATATATTTATCTTATTCACAAAATGTAAGTTTATAGATGGCAATATAATATTTGACTTTGTAAACAACAAACTGTATGGGAAACATTCATTGTTTAGGTAGAAAGCACTAGTACAGCCTTAAGTTTTATCAACAAATAGCCAAGTCTGACCCGACACCATTTCGAGTACATTGTAAACATAATATTATTATAATTAAAAGGTGCTATATAAACATATATATTTTTTTATAAGCTTTGCAATATTACAGCTGTAATACAATTTCTCCTTAACCTTACCTTTTGAGACCGGAGTTGATATAATCCTAGCCCTATTTGGCGTCGCAGCATTTAACAAAAACAACATATAATGGCAACAGATATAAGTAAGCGAGATTAATAACAATAATTTACCTGATTTTCTTGGTCAAGCATCATATCATTCCTTGTAGTCACGGTAGTAGTGAATTTCTGAATTTCTGAAATTGAAAATTATTATTCGCCCAACGAGATGCGAGAAGCGATTGACATTCAACTACGAAATTCTCACTGTGACACTGTCACAAAACCTAATAACGGGGCCGATCCGCAATATAGTATAATATTATTGTTACTGTGATGATAAAAAGTACAAACTGTAGAGTGTTGTCGTAGTGCGCAGTGTAGCAGAACTCGGACAAATACAGAAGCGATTACGCTAAGAGTGTAGTTGTTGACTTGTAGACGATGAAAGTTGACCAAACGTTATCAACGAACGTATCAGTAGAACCACATAGAACCGTTAGGTAACATCGTGGTTTAAACCGAACGCACACCCAGGTTACCGTATGGATACAGAACAATAGCCTGGTAAGTGCTGGTAATAAATATAAAAATATGTATTATGTACAATGGACAATGGTAAAATAAAGAAAATAGTATTACATTTTTTAGCTACTCACTACATTTACAGTACTACCTAATTTTTTTTTTTGATAACAATATTGTTATGTAGTTTTAATATATGTACAATTTTAATTGTGCTTCTGCAATGGCGGAACACCGTTAATATCGGAAAAACATAAAAATGACATTAAATTATACCTATAATATAGGTACTCCCATATTATTATGTTCTTATTAAGACCAAGACGCTAATAAATAGGTAACTACATAATATGCAATGATCGGTCACCAAATTGCAAGATTTGATCGTTCATAAAATTCGTACCGTCCGTGGTCCAATGATACCAATGACTATTTAATAATAATATATACAGCTGTTTAAAAAAACATTTTAATTTCAGAAAAACCAATAATTTTATTAATACGAATAATAAAGATTTTTATTTTATTTTAGAATCTCAACGCTGTGATGAATGTATTCCTATTTCCTATGACCTATGTATACATTATATTACTTTATTAATGATGCGCCTTTTTAAATTAAATTTTTTTATTGTGCTTGAAGAAAAACATTCTACGATATACACAAGTATACAACTTCAAAAGAGGTTTTAGTTAACAAAAGTCAAAAAGGATCTATACTTTATGCTATAGAGGTAATAGTAAAACAATAAAATTAAAATAGGGAATATTTATGCTAAACCGGTTTCTGAAAATACAATTTGGTTTGGTTGTTGTAATTCAAAAACAAACCATAGAGATATAGCTAGAGATTTGGAATTTAATAATTAATATTTCCATTTTTAAAATATGAAAATATATATATTATATATTTTATATGCATTATTGGCTGAATGTTCGTCTTCCATAAATTTTTTTATTGAGTGACCCCAACCAGTATCTAACCTTTTTGAAGGGTGACCGCAACTAGTACGTAATTTTTGATTTTGACCGCAACTAGTAAACACCGTATTTCTCATATTCTGTTTTATTTTTTATAAGAATTAAAATCAAAAGTTTTGCGTAATAACACCATTTTTATATAATATATATATAGGTACAAGGACTTAAATGAATTTCAAATTTTGACCAAATTCTTCATAATTATGATTTTAATATTTTATGAATTATATAAGCTGATGACTTATGTGTGTGTTTGTTCAAAATAGTGTTCCTAATACATACATTCGTTGACTCGAAACTTACACATACTCAACGCACCTTTTGTAACTGTAAGTACCTATACCTATATATACAATGAAAAGTGACTTCTCCCATTCACAGTTATTATTATTTGTAATTATGATTGAGTATATAGACTCTACAGCAGGGGTTTCCAACCCACGGCACGTAAAGTTAATTAATGTTGTTTTGAAAATAATATAGTATTATATAGTTTCTATTGTTTTTAATTAATTAATTTCTAATTAAATAACTTTTAAAAAAATAGATGATTTACAATCTCAGATTTAGCTCACTGTAAAAAAGATGGGAAATCTCTACTACCTTGTCATTATATATTTATTTATTATTATGGTAATTTAGTTATTATTATAGGTATGACTAATACAGTTATACCTATTTAAAGAAAAATATATTCATACTATTATAGGACATATAGGTATTAACCTAAATAAGTTAATACCTATATGTCCTATATATTATAAACGAATGTATTAACTTGTGTTACGCTGCACTGCAACACTGGTGAAGTATTGCAGTAAACTAATTTGCAATCGAAAAAATTTACTTTTAGGTTTTGGTACTTTTTAAAAGTTTTTGCAGACTGTAATCCAACGTTTCTATACATTTTGGGTCGTAACCAAATTATGGATAAGAGTAACCTTGTAATAAATTGTTAAACTTTTCAAAAATGTACATACCTAAATAAAATGTCTATTAATATATTTAATACTTTTAAAAGAACTAAAATGATATATTGATATGGTAACAATTTCATATCCGTATATTATGGTTAAGTATTCTTTAATAAATAACAATAATGATATACATTTTTTTTTAAGAAACTGCTACACCTAGTTATTACGTTTTTAATGTCAATAAAAAATTTAAATTTTTCTACTATTTTTAATAAAATTTCCTAAATCTTAATTATTAAAAAAAATAAAATGTTCTATTATATAACCATTCTTCAAGTTAAAGATTAAAATATTTTCTACAAAAATTGTCTTAAAAAAATCATAATATAAATGTATGAAAAATACATATTGTAAAACTAAAAATACTACATTTCTAGCTCTACTCAGTAATAGCAAAGAACAAACGTAATAGCTTAGGTACCACCATCACTGTGTAGCAAATAGCAACCAAAACAATTGATCTAGCAATGAAATTACCTACCGTGACTTATTTAACAAGAACATTGTTACAAATGCAACCAAAACCAAATTCATGATCTGAAAACAATTATCTTTTATTTATACTTAGTTAATTAATTAGATGAGTGAATATATAATATAATATATATGTATATATAATTATAAGCACACTTGACACTTGCGTTTACTTGGCGGCGTATGTGTGTATTAATTTCATAATCACTCATCACTTTTAACTTTTTAAGTTTTATTGGCACTGTTTTTGCCGATGCCGATCTTACAATTACGACGGTTATCGGCAACGACTCGCGTTTTATGTTAAATACGAGAGAGGGAGAGGTTACCTACACAAATGTACAAAAGTATAATATTTTAAGGTAATCAGTAAAAAAGAACAACAGAAAAAAGAACAATTTTTAAAAACCTATAACCTCCCGCACTTGCAAATATTAATTATTAATTACAAATGAGAATTTTAATGAAACACTGAACTTATATAGTATGATGCTTTCGTATTTCCAATAATATAGCTTGCTGAGTGAGTATAGTGACACTATAGCATGAGCACTATATGGTTTTCTACAGCCAGGGCTTTAGTGTGCAAATGGAACAAATATAAGCACCCCCTCGAAATTTTGGTTTTTTTTGGAAACCTATGTATTTTAATGTTTTAAAAATTATGATGCCAAAAGTTTTTTCCGGAAATCATTAGTTTTTAAGAAATCTCCAAAAATATATGCTTATTTTAACATACAATTTTCCGGTTTTTGATGAGATTACATAAAAATGATAATATATTCTTAATGTCTAATGAATATTTTATTAATATTTTATTAAGATCCATGTGTTAATTAGTTACCTATATTGCTTGTTTATAAAATAATCAATCACAAATAGTAATACGTTTTAATACTGCCTAGTTATTAGTTATTATAATAACTAATTATTATTATAATAAATTATTCATTGTAAATTGTAATTGAAAAAATTGCTAGCAATATAATAATATGAATTTAACGATTTTAAATTGGATGATTGATGTTTTGGCACTAATATTTGTGTTGGATGGAAAATTCAGTTGAGTATGTTGGTTCTTATTATTGAATAGCTTAACAATGCAGGCGGTACTCCTTTCGCCCAAAAATAACCTTCCTCTTTTTGCCCACGTCCTCTTTTCGATCAAAAATGATAAAATAGTTTCTTCTTTTCTCCTACAAATAATTGCATTCTTTTCGCCCACAGTTTCACGTTTTACATTTTGGAAACCACTGTCTCAAAATTAATAATTTAAAAAAAATCATATAATAATCAAATAGAAAAAATAGAACATTTTATAATTATTAATTAAAATTAACAATAATTTAATAAGTGTTAAAAATAAATATTTAAAATAGTGTTATCAATGTATAATAACTAATAAGTAGGGCTCGGAAGTTGTAGGAGCTAAAAATGACAAAATATGCATGCAAATATGCACAAAAAATTTACAAAATATGCATGAAAAATGTTAAATATGCAAAACAAAATATTTTGAAAATGCTGTATAAAAACTGTATAAAATATGTAAAATAAATGTATTAAATATAAAAAAAATTAATTAAGTAGCTGTAAATGTAGTTGGCTGATTTTCAAAGATTGTAATTTTTCAATCTAAAAATAAAAATATAGAATAAAAGTTATTTAAAAAATTATATTTATTTATTTTTAATTTAGAGACGTTTTTGCAATAAAGATAAATACGCTCTGTAGTAATAGTCGATATATATAGATATGATACGGTGTACGTTAAATAATCAAAAACAAAATAATAAAACCATAATTGTTAGAAGAAAACTACAGTTTTTTTTAGAAAATATTGAACAAACATAGAAATCCTATTAAAATTAAGAAATATGCCTAAAAAGCATATGGAAATTAAGAAATATGCACTTTTTTTCTGAAATTGACAAAATATGCAAAAAAATGCATTTTTAATTTTTGTATTTAAACTCGTCACTGTATCGAAAGAATTTCTAGCTTGGTCTGCTATAAACTGAGAGCATACAGAAAAATATGCAACTCCTACAACTTCCGAGCCCTGCTAATAAGTAATATGATCAGGTTACAACTTCAATAAATAGTTTGTTTTGTTGTTGTAAAATAATACAAATATTTATATTAATTATAACTTACAACTTATAAGTAATTATAACGTTTATTAAAGTGTTTTAAACTATATATTTCGAGAGAGGAGTCGGCACTTTTATACACTTTTCTCGACTGACTATATTAATAACAATCAAAATTCCTTCGAAATAATATAATATATATAAATAATAAATCAGTACATAAATTATGTAGGTACGTATTACCTACGTTAACGTAATGTTAATTATTATTAATAATTATATATTTTTCTATTTTTTATTTGATTATAAGGTATATGATTTTTTTTAAATTATTTATTTTGAGACAGTGGTTTGACATTTCTAAAATGTAAAATGTGAAACTGTGGGCGAAAAGAATGCAATTATTTATAGGCGAAAAGTGGAAACTATTTTATAATTTTTAGTCGAAAAGAGGACGTGGACAAAAAAGGAAGGTCATTTTTGGGCGAAAAGAGTTGCGCTCAATAATGCAAGTTTAGAACATTTGGGATTCACGGGTATGGTCAACCGTTCTAAGGGCGTCCAATCATAAGTGGAAATTTGATGAAATTACTGGGGGGTGGAGTAATATATGCTCATTACATCTATATGCACTACTGTACTAGAGCAGCTATACCTTAAACTTTTTAGGGAGGGGGTGTAGTCCCCACAAGCCTCCCCCCCGATTTCCGCCATCCGTTCTCAGAATCGAGAATTTGAAAAGTAATTATATTTGTGATCTAAAACGCAAGCTTCCTATAAATACATAGGTATATTATTATGACCACTGATCATCGTGTAACATGTTTAAAATTATTATTATACTACGTATGAGTACGTTATTTAATTATTATAGCATAATAGTAATGATAAAAATTCATAATTTGTGTTGTAGTTTTTATTGCCAATTTTTCGGTACTTATGGAGCTACTGCAGAATACTGGTTGGGGTTAGACGGTACACAATAATATTGATAAATCGTGTAAAGAAACTATTTTGGTAAATGTTGTCGTTATATTGTACAGCTTGTTACTATTATTATGTTATAAACGCAGCAGCTAGCAGGTGAAGGTCGTCGCATTTAAGTAGGCATGCCTTTTACTTAAATGATCAACCTACTATTATTATAGCTATATATTATGTATCATATATATATACATACTCACAAAGAGACGTTGGTCGTTGACATGAATTTATTATTGAAATAGTGTTTTTAAGTGTACAGAAATACAGAATATTACTGCAAAGCGTAAGTATATAATAATATTATTATTAATATATCCGTCTACAGCTGAATGAAAGTGGGGATGGAGGTCAATGTGTTTAAGCACTTGTGCTTCGAGAACACGACAGTATTATATTGAAAGACTAAAATAATGATTGTCGCTACGATAACTTCAAACATTTTCATATATCATGAATACATGATACCTAAATTACATTAGGTACATTTTTATACCTCAATAGAGTGTAGAAATTTAGTGTAACAATGACGTGATATATACACACGGTAGTTCTCAAATTCACAATATTACACAATATTAGGTTGCATCCGAAAACCGCAGACTTTTGATTTTGACCCGAAAAAGGTCAATAGACAAAAACCTTTTTCACACACTTTTTCGGTTATTATATAACAAAATACCCCAAACTTAAAGTGGTTAGGGAGTAACCGAATTGGTTCCCGTTTGGCCGAATTAGTTCCCGTTTGAAAAAGGTATTTTATTAGGTTGAGCCGAATTGGTTCCCGTTTATGTACTTTTAATTTTTAGCTTTTAATAGTTGGTACAAAATATTAATGTACCTACATAGCTACACTCTATAGTATAACATAAAATAAAATGGCAATACATTTATACACTGGAAGTTAAGCAAAATGTTCATCTTAATATATTTTATTTTATGGAGATTTTAAACAGCATTCATACATTAAATTAAATTAAATTTCGAAGTAATAATATCAGGAAACTTACTAGCAAACAAGAAAAAAATAACAAACACTTTGAAAATTGTATGACTGAGTTTAAAATTGTATATTATAATATATCATTTTTTTTATAACACACATTAACGCACATTAACTAAACCTACTTTTAAGTTGACAGTCTTGTCTCTGTAAAATTGAGAAGGAAAATGTGTGTAACTAAACGGGAACCAGTTCGGCTCAACTTAATAAAATACCTTTTTCAAACGGGAACCAATTCGATACGTGGGGTTAGAGCTCGGGAACCAATTCGGTACCAGCCAGTGGTTAAAACCGCACACTATTTTTAGTGCTAACTAATGGATTAGATAAGATAAGATTATATAAGATATATACTGCAATAATCATCCTAACACGTTTTAAGACTTTAGTCTCCACTCAATACAATTTTATAATTTTTACTTTTGAGAATACTCGTATATATGTATATTTTTTATTTAATACATTTTTACATTTTTTAAATTTGAATACTTGTATATACATTTTTTTTTTTTTGAATAAATTATAAATTATTAAGTATATCTAATCTAACCCTTTTTGTGGACGAAATTTAAAATGTTTGGTTTTTGGATAGAACAATTTTAAAAATTGTGCGATTTTAACCTATTATATGTGTGCGGTTTTAACCTACCAACAATGTGCGGTTTTGTTCTGTACTTTATTAAAAGTGTGCGGTTTTAGGAGTCAAAGCTTTTTTACCCCGTCTTCTTCGCATACCCGCATGTGTTATCTCTGTTTTATACACGCGTAACATAGTTAAAAACTATATTTTGCGCAGGACAACTTTACTCCCTCGATATTTATACCAAAATTACCAAAATTTTAAATCGCACTGAGAAGAACTTTACCTGTGTTGTAGCGTTTTAATTTTTTTTATAGTGGTAACCAATAATTTTTAGTAATTAAATGAATAAAATCTAAAGTTCTCAAACCGATAACTTTAATTATATTCATGTTATCAAAAAAATTAAAACGCTACAACACAGGTAAAGTTCTTCTCAGTAGGATTTATAATTTTAGTTGTTTTGATTAAAATATCGAGGGAGTAAAGTTGTCTCTCACAAAACAATTTTTAACAATGTTATGCGTGTATAAGACAGAGAAAACACATGCGGGTATAGCGTCCTATTTGTATATTTATCAGTTAGTCATATGAACAGTAGATATAAAAAATGAAAATATATTGTACCTGTGTCCTATACAGCTGTTTTTTTTTTTACTGTTTAGATGATATACATTACATTGACTGATTTAAGTTAAATATTATTATCATATAATTATATAATTAATATGCATTATACCTTTAATTTAATTCTATGAAATTATTTATTGTATTATACAGCAATTTATACAAGTATAGTTAATATCACAGTATTTGTAATCATATAGGTACATTTGCCAATTTAGTATTGGGTAGGGACAATAATTGGATATGGTCGATTGAACGTGCGGACAATTGGATGTTAGAAAAAGGTATATAAATCAATCAATAAAAATATAGTAATATACCTACAAGTAAATGAAATAATGATATAATATAAACAATAGATCAGTATTAAATTATATTAGGAAAAATTAAAAAGTATTTAATAATAAATTATATTAATTGAAATCAAGTGATTTTGGCTGATTTTTCTTAAAAACTATATGTCTTATATTTCTTGTTTAAAATTATAAAATTAGATATTTTAAATACATTTTAGACGAACTAGTTATAATAAATATAATTAGTATAAACAACTATTTTTAATATTGTCTTTAAATTAGTGGAAACTTATTATAATAAAAAATTGTTTAAGATTTGTATTTTTAATTTTAATATTTTTTTTTAATAAATAATTTGTTTAGATATTTTATTGATTTATTTATATATTTATTTTTGAAATCCAAACGTCTATACTCTATCGGTAGTAGGTTTTATCCTAACTGATCTACCTATAGTAACTATATTATGATGACTGATGATTAATAAACTTCTTGCTTAACCAGCTTCTGCTTTAACTTTAATGTATTAATACTATAATACAAGGTATATAATACTAAAAAATACAATTCAGATAACAAAATATTTTCTTGTATAGGTAATTTAGAGAAACTATCTTTTTATAATTATTAAAAAAAAAAAAAAAAACTGAAATTTAAACTTTTTATTTCGAGTCTAGTAATCCAAAAAACACAATATATTATTTTAATAATTTCGGAACAAATTATTTTCTCAATTTACTTTTAAAAGTATGTAAAAATAGGTTCTTCAAAAATCAAAACAGATAACCAAAAAAAATATTTTTGAAAGAAATGTTTTTTATGTATGTGTTTGTTTCATTACATTTCTCATTTATATATTATGTAAAAAATATGAAATAATGTAAAAAAAAATTTTAAAAATTAAATAGAATTGATTTTCCTAGCTTAAGAGTTTTTTGTTAACACGGTGGGTATAAAAACTTTGAAAGTATCATAAAAATATTACCAGTTCAAAATAATGAAAAACGTATTTCATTTTTTTGAAATTTTGCAATAATGTGATTGATCCATATTCACTTATACATCATATGAGTCATGAGTGCAACAGTAAAAAATACCATATCACTTTTTATGGAACTATTGCTATATAGCAATGGTTCCCAACCTTTTTTAATTCACGGTGCACTTAGTCGTTTTCTAAAAATTTGGAGCCACCCTATTGACAACTTCAGTTTTATTTAACAGTGCATAAGTATAAACAAAAGCAGTAAAATGTAGATATAATATACTATATACACATATTATACATTTATATATTATGAAACATATTATTACACTGAAAATTAACTATATATTTTTATTTTTAATTATTATTGCATAAATAATATAATAAAAAATACATTTCAAATAATTTCAATTTCGCGGCACCCTAAATAAAGTCCGAGGCACCGCGGTTGGGAATCTCTGCTATATAGTATACTAAGCCATGTACACACATATGACGATTTGTGATGATACATTATTTAACATCTATAAAGAAAGGTCTTTTAGAATTATAGGTAGTAAAATATTAAAAAATATAAAAACAATATTGTTATTTTTTTTATTATTATTTATTTACCAAATTACCTGTCTAGTTTATAAAACAAATAGGTAGGCTTTACATGTAAGATATCATACGGTAAGAGTTGTTTTTTTTATTTTGCTTTACAGAAGAAAAAATAAAGTTTTTTCTCTTTTCCAAACATAGGTTTTAAATAGGCTAATAATAATAATAATAATAATATTAAAAACAAAATTAAAATAAAAACAAACAAACAAAATGCAATATTACACTAGTATCGACATTTAAAAAGAAAAAAAAACAAACAACATCAAATATATATCATAATTATTATGTTTATCTTTCAAAACTTAATCAGCATGTTTAATCAATTAATTTAATACCCTAGCTAATAATATGTAATAATCATTTACTTGAAACGTATCAAAAATCAAAATATTACACTATAGTAGTAGGTATAAAGTGAATGTCTATATAAATTTTGTACAAATACTGACTGAACATTTTCTTATTTACAAAATAAAATATTGTATTAATTAAAATATCAATTTATGTACAAAATATAAATAATTTCCTAGTGTATTGTTTTAAGTCATGTAGGCTATAATATGCGTATATTATACAGAAAAAATGACGACACTCATAAAAAAAATTGTATTTAATAAAAAATGATAATAATAAAAATACACATATATATTGTATAATATATATATGCAGTGAATATTATATAATATTAAAGTCAAATTTAAAGCAAAATATTTTTGAAAAATTCACGTTTATCTAGAAAAAAAAGTAAAACAATTGAGCTCATTTGATGTTCAAATAGTTATCACAATTATGTTATAATTTTTCAATTAAATATTTATATTAATTGTTTTCTTTTAGAAAACCGTTATTAAAAAAAAAAATATATATGAAACGTATAAAATTGTCTTTTATGTGTTTATGTGTCATGAATTCCATAGAATTCCATAAGAAATAGATATTTACATACGGTTATATTGTTAAGTGTTTCAAAACATTTTACAGTCATTTTGGGTGTTTAAAATAAAAATCATTGTTACATATAGTTTAAAAAAAAAATTTATCGATTTTTTAAATCGCAGTATCAAAGTGAGAAAAAATTGATTATAAACTATTATAAATTACACCGATGAAATGTAATAAGGTTTGTGAACATTAAATGATTTTAACAAAATATAGCAGCCCAAAGAGACGAGCTATTGAGTATTTCTAATTTAATCTTTTTTTTATCTTTCAGTAAAAAATCATTCATCGTGTGTAATTTACTAATTAAAACTAAAAAAACCCAAAGATTTTAATTAAAAATTATCACTTTTATTATTTTACAAATGTCCGGAAAAATCAAATGGGACCGAAAAAAATATTACATTATATTATTCGATTAAAATTACACTTTAAACAACCATTGATTAAAGACTTATTCAATTTATGTATGTGAAAATGTTAAAATAAAAATTGTACAATAGTATTCATATAAAATTGAAAAAATTATTATTTTAATGTATAGGTATAATAAAACAAGTCTTATGATTCAGTTATTTAATTTTTTTTTTCATTTACTACTTTTATTGCTTCAATAGATCATTTTTTTTTTTAAAAAAAAATATATTTTTATAGCCTACATTTCTATCAAACATATTAAATTATATAATTTTTATTTAAAAGACAGATTCTGTTATACAATATTATTAAAAAAAAAAACAAAAACAAGCGCAAAGGCACCGATTTTCACGGATAAAACAGTCAGTGTTTACATAATATAATATTATTATTATTATATATATATATATATTTATATATTATAGTATTATAAATAATTTTTCTTATACACAAATAATAAACATTTAAACATTTTACAAAATCTAGTTTTCAAGTACAACGTTAGTAATGTTGGAACACAATTCATAACGATCAAGAATATAATAAAGGTTACAAATTAACAAAAAAAAAAAAAAAGGTTAAACAAGATAATAATACCTATCCCCAATATCGTATTTACTCCTATATATATATAAAAAAAACACATTGGACATAATTTACAATATTTTTCTTACCAGTTAAACTAAAGGAACATGTTTGCAACATATATATATTATATGTGTGTACCTATTTTCAACGTTATTTTTTTCGAGCCTAATATTCGTTTTATGTTTTAATTATGCACCTTAGCCTACGTAGTTATTATGGTTCGTAGGTATATTTTTTACTATTTATAATAATATATTAATATCTCTTTTTTTTCTTTATTTTAGGAGTCGTTTTTATTATATTTCAATAAATTGGTAACTTAAACGTTTGACTACCTATTCAGCTAGTTTTAAATCTAAACATGTAGTTTAGCGTATAGTGTATATCTACCTAAGCGGTTAGGTATATTTATCTATAATCGTGAATATTAAATAGGTTATCTATTTGAGGTAAATATATCATATTATATTGTTTTGTATGTATAGGTAACCTAGAAATTGCTCGAGGAATAGTGGGGTATTTGAAAACAATTCAACCGATACGGTTGTAATGAAAGCGCATTTAGATTTTATTCAGAAAAAAACCTAAGTGTTAAATTTAAATGGATATCTACCATCCGTCGAAATGGAGTCGAGAAATGCATATACATATTATATATATATTATATAGACAGATATCTAACGACATAAAATTATTTAATTTAACTTAAATTGTATATTACTATTATTTTAATATTTTAAAATTAATTTTTCGTTCATACGAAAAATGTATAAAAATATAGTTTTCACGTTTTATTTTTTTTACTTATTTTTTTTTTTATGAAAATATAAAAGTAGTATAATGCAAAATTGTTATTTATATACTGGCAGTGTGTCGATTAAAAAAATTAAGTATTCACTTATTTTTTAAAAAATAATATAGGTACAAAAGTAATATATATATTTATACATATTACGCGATGAATGAAAATTATGTAAGTCAAACTATATTTTTACTATAATAATTATAAATTACGTTAATAAGAAATCACAAAGTTGTCAGAAATACCAAAATAATTTATAGCCATCTCGAGTATATATTATGTATGTGGGAGAGCTATGTGTGTATGTGTGTATATGTGTGTGTGTGTGAGTGTCAGTATTCTATATGAATAAATTGAATACGATGACTGTGCCCATTACGTTTTGCCTAACGCCACTCGAACAAAATTAGGAGAAGAGTATACCGTATAGAAACACTCGAAAATAGAGAGAATGAGAGAGTGATAAGGGGGGGGGGAATGGAGAGAATAGAGAAACAAAGTGAAAGAAGATAATCAGCCTACATAATTTAAACAAAACAATATCTACTATCGTATTTAATATAAATAAATATATATGTATATATTATATGATTTAGGTACCATACGCGTGAGTTTATACATTCGAAATACAATATAACATTACAACTACAATTAAGTCTAATTAATAATAATACAAAGGTAACCATACGCGTATACCTATATCATCATCATATATAAATATATATATATATTATTATTATTATTATTATAATGTTTTTCGGCAAACTTTTCTCGTATCGTAATAATTATACTATCTTAAAATAATATTATACGTAGTTTATATAGACGTGGGGCAAATCTTCACAGACAATATATTATTATACTAACATTATGTTAACATTATAGATACTTTCATATATAGCTGGATTCAACGATTAAATAACTCTCAAATCGTAAAGGAAAAACTCAAGAGTTACAAAATGAAACGTATTAGTAATACATAAAAAAAAAAAAAAACAAGAAAAACTTAAAAAAAATATATACCTAATATAAGAATCTCCTCTCGGTCACATAATAGTATAACAATCAACAATGCACAATTTACCTACAAAACGAATATCGTACTAACTATATTACAGTAGCGTTCACACGCGCATGCGTGCGAGGTATCAAAATCTAGACGTTTCAAATTTCTTCTTCGTTTTCACTTTCATATATTACATATAGTTATTATTTTGGTAACTGGTTCTATTCTATTATAATAATGATGATCAGTAGCTATCCTCCGTGCATAATGTACGCACTAACTTCTGATCGTGGAGTTCAAGAGGAAAGGCACATAAAACATTTTTGACTCTAACAAGAGCGAAGCGGCTGACTGAATCTGTAAGGGGAAAAAAATTTAACGTAAATTTATTTATTCTGCTATTAAATTTTTATCACATCCAGCAGAATTACTACTATTATTTTTTTGGTGGATAAAAAATACACGCAGACCATATTCTAAGGATTTTACACTACTGTTCAAGAAGGATGTTGATAACTGATAATTTGTAGATAGTTGAAGAGTAAGTAATGAAAATTTTGAAATAAATAATGTAAGTTCAATATTATTTTGATATTATTACGGGATGGGTATACAAGAATAAATTTAAATTGAAAACAATGTATGCAGTGTTATAAAGTATTTAAGTATTGAATATTTAAGTTTTTATTTTCTGGTAGTTCATTTTTAAAATTTTATTTCTTAACATATAATTTTTATATCAATATGTTATTTATACTCGTAATTATAAAAATATAATTTTGTAGAATTATTAGTTTAATTTTTAATGCGGATCACCGAAAGAGTATTTCAAATAAATTATGTTAGCTTCTAAAGTGTAATAATTACTTGTTTAAAAAATATGTATTTAATATTTTATTGTATTACCTATATAAACACATTATTTTTATACTTTAAAACGAGTTGGGGTTTATATATTGACAAAAATAGTATTAGCCACATTTTTCATTTACATTTTAAAAGTATTCTTTATAACACTGAATAAATTAAACGACTATTTTATTCTAATTACCCATAGTCTAATTCCAACTGAACTTAAGATATATTTCCTTAGAACAAGGTCTGAAATGTACTTAAGTATTTATTCGATTTAAGGACACGGTTGTTATATTTTAGTAGTGAATAATTTACCTCTGGCAGTCGGTGAAGGAGATCTTGCAACCTATTTGGTTGCATGGGAAAAGTGTGTTCGACATAAGTCTTTAAACAAGACGTATATCTCTCTTGAATGGTTTCCAGCTCACTAGTGGTATTGCCGTTATCTGTAGAAGGAGAAGTAAAAGCAACAATTATTATTAAGATTCTGGATAAGCGGTGATTTAATGTACTTACTCTGTGTCAACATGATTATGACTTTCAGGCACACGTACTCTTCCATTCGCAGTTTTACCCTCCTGAACATGAGCGTGACGTGTGTGATCTTCTCCACCATTACACCGACATCTTGCCGGAGCTGGTCCATCGTTATGGGTTTGCCCATCATCGAGGATAGACAGTTTTGTAATATGCACAGGTTGTGAGACACCTGCGGATAACATGGGTTTAATATGAAATAGGTAATATAAGACGTGTTCACATATAGATCGCTGTTATTGCGAGGTCCAATGTTCGTACCTCTTGGTGGAACTCGGAATCCTCGTTCCGGTCACCGTTTATATTGGTGGAGTTCCATATCTTCTGCGGCCCGTGTATTGCTTGATACGCTGAAGTGGTCAACACTAATAGCTCATGCCATTTGTGTGTCAAGAGTCTCGTATGCACCTGTAAAACGAAATCCGTAAGTCATTGTAATAAAAATACATTAAGACGGCGTTTCTAGGTTTACCATGTATAACAAAAAATCATACGATTAAAGTTATTTATATTACACATATTATTTTAAATTAATATTATATTTACAGTATTATTGGTATGACAGTATAATATGATGTTAAAATAAATAAAAAAAGGCTATGGAAAAACTAGATGGGTAGTGAAATTAAATTAATCATACACCGTAATGAAAAATGCTATAACATATATATTATCGTTGTATATGATACATTTTGTTTAGCTTTATTTTTTTTTAATTATAAAATATATTTAAAATTATTTTTATACTATATTAAGTATTGAACTATTTAATGAAAGTATATTTATTGAAATTTTTATATTTTTAACTATATACGTTAATCTATAAAAACATTAATCGTAGAGTTGGCAAATACTGTTATACACTTATACACGGTAGTTAATAGTAGTTACTGGACTCACTTCAACTGGCAATTCGAGGTAAAACGGAAGACGCTTGGTCCATTGCACCAGTTTATAAACGATTGAGTCGCCGATCTGCATCAATTTGGCTGACAGATCAGAATTATGTTCAAGCAAGTCCTCCATGTTCTATAAATAATACAAGATACAATATATAATAATTCACAATAAAACAATTATAGTATATTATTAATTATGAATAACTTATTAGTAATATAAGACACCAGATATTTGGTTATTGATGTGTATTATATACATTATAGGTAGTATCATACAGTATAAGTTTGAGCTTATTAACCGTATGTATTATATTTTTAATTTATTTAATAGCCAAATACCTAGTAAAATATTCAAACTAATAGTAGTACAATTAATTATAAGGTAATTATGTATAAAATAAAAACATAATTCAAAAGAAAATGATGTAAAATTTTACTTGAATTTATATTATTAAAAATCAGTTTTAACAAATTAATATTGTACGCACGTTACTGTTTTAAACTAAATGTTAAAATAGCCTATATATGCTAAACGTATCTACAGATACAGTCAGTTTAATTTTTCTAACGATAGCTACACTGTCAACATTTTAATATAATATTGTGTATTTAGTATTTACCCGCAGGGTAGCGATATCTTGAAACTCGTCGCAGTCCACGAGATTCTTGATCATGTTTACCGTGGCTTCGATCGAAAACGTACGGTCCCTCGACGAACTCACGGCGTTGTCTAGTCGTTGTCTGAGATAAACGACCTGTGGGAGACAATGAAGATGCACATGAATATTATAAGTATACTAACGCGTACATTTGACATTTTGAATGAAATATTTAAAACATGATAGTTACCTCGCTGGGGTTCGTCAGTGCAGTCTTTAATATGGTACCGTTGACCAGAGTCGACATTGACGAGGAGTTGTTATCCTGGTTTTCCGTTTTCATCGTAGTCATGGTACTGGCCGTGGTGCATGTGACGGACTTCTCCATTTTGACTTGTCCGTTCTTCGGTGGCCTCTTCTTCTTATACTTTACCTAAAACATACGAGGTTTAGTAATGCGTTATTCAAGTACACATAATAGTACATGAACGATAAAGTGATGTCTAATTTCTTAAAACCCCACTTGAGAAGAAATAAAAATTTCTAAGCACAATTTCTTATTAATACTGTATGACTAATTAACAGCACAAATTAATGTATAATTACCTTGTACAAGTTGTATACAGCGCCAGAATTTCGTCCACCGGGCATTCTATCTTCTCGAACGGCTATAAACATGATAAAATAAAATATTACTATTTAATTATTTTTTCTATGGTAATAATATCTTTATTTTACAAATATTATATGGTAAAACGGTGTTCTCGACACGATTAGCTTACCCTGCAGCACCATTCCTTGACCGATGCATTTCTTAAACCGGCAGTATTGACACCTGTTTCTTTGAGCTTTTGTTATTTCACAAGTGCCTTCAGCTATACACGTGTATATCCTCCGGTTTTGGACGGTACGTTTGAAGAACCCTTTGCAACTATTCGGAAATAAGAAAAACGTTAATGTCCGCCAGATATAGAAAAAATAATAACAATAAACACGATAAATGTAGTGTTGTTTTTTTTATATTATAGTGTTAACGACTCCTGTGTCGGATGAATGGAAATGTGCGCGTAATACCTATATTATACTATAACCTTGTAGTAAAAAAAAGTCGTCGTCCTTGAGTGAGACGAGGCGTACCGTTAAGAGTAGTACAGTTACGGCGACGACGGTACGTACGTATACGTTTAATGTATATACACCGTGGATAAATTTGCGACATTGCGCCGTGCCGTGTGTTTTTCCCGCAGGTCAGAAAATAATACGCACTTTAACCCAATTCTGGAGCGACGAAATTTAAACTTAAATATCTTAGAAATTAATGTATGATAATTTGACGACTTGAGCGAAATGACGTAATAATTGAAAAGGAGACGCGTAAAGGAAAAAACGTGAATGTCTTCTCATATCATATATTATATCGCCGCAAATTATGGCGGAGGAACTTTCCCCTCAAAATTTATCAAAATTTTAAACGTCTTATATATATATTTTTTTTATACACAAATTCCCACTGAGAGTAATTTAGGTTATTATTTTATCAATCGAAATTGTATACCGCTACGGCAGCTCTCATCTCGACTAACCCTTGTAAGAAATTTAATACCATTGCAGTGGTTTTTCCCGGCGTAATTTTTTTTTTTTTTTGCAAAATGTCGGTTACATAATATTATTTGCTCGCAAATCGGAAAAAAAGATAAAACGCGGTCGTTGAGTTTGAGGCTATGACGTACGTACCCTTCGCAAGTGATGATGCCGTAATGAAGACCCGTGGCTCGGTCGTCGCAGATCATGCACACCATGGGTTGTTCCTGTTCGTCGGCTTCCTCCATCTGGTGGTAAGCGTTGACGGGCGCGGACTTGTTTTCGCCGTTGGAACCGGCCATCGGCCACTCGGGTCCCGTGTTGGCCGTCAGGTTGAGCGCATGCATCTGATGCGTGGCGGCCACCGGGAGTTGGGACAGGTCGCCGGCCCACAGCCGTTCCATGTTGAGCGGCACGTGGAAGCTCTGCTGTCCGCCGCCTCCGGTGACGTTGCCGCCGCCGCCGCCACCGCCATTTCCGCCACTGGCCACAGACGTCTGCTGCTGCTGCAGCTGACCGCCAATGGGCCTGAGACCGGGCATGTGGCTGATGACAGACGCCACGTCGTGGCCGGCGGCCACGCCGAGGTTTAGCAGTAGATGGGCGGCCGACTCTTCGCTGACCGCCGAGGGTGACGGGGACGGAGACGAAGCGGACGACGTGTTGGACGACCACGTGGCCGCGTTTGACCAATACGGCGTGCTGACCGTCGACGGTACGGAACCGCAGCCAGTGCTGGCTGGCGACGTGGATTGTTCCACGGTGCAGGGTGGACTGGACCAGATCATCGTCCGCACTCCACCTGTAAAACGCATAAATCAATCACATATTATATGCGTTGTAGTAACGGTGATTTTACGAAAATATGTTTTTCGAGGGCCCAAACAACTATATATAATATAACAATATGAGTTTAATATTTATGGGTTTAAAAGGACATACCCGCTTCGCCCATAATGACGGTGGGTGCAGACCGGGTGGTCCGCGGTGGTATGGCGGCGGGCGGTTTCATGTCAGTGTTGCCGGTGGCAGCGGCAGCCGTGGTCGCGAAACCCGCACCGCCGATGAGCTCGGGCCGGACGCCGTTGATGCGACACACGGACAGCACGGACGCCGCGGCCGCGGACGCGTTACCGGTGGCGGTGGATGCGGCCGACGTCTGCGCGCCCGAGTTCCAGAACGCCGACGACACGGACGTGACGACGGATTGCCGGCGCTGTTGGTATTGCTGTGTCACCGACATGGAGTCGGTGGCGGAGGAGGGCGTGTAACATCGCAGCGGCGGCGGCGGGTTCGTTTGAGCGGTCACCGTCGTCCAAGTCAACGGTGGCGACAGCGACGACGTCGACGACGACGACGACGACGATTGCGACGGATGGGTCGGCGGCGGCGGCGTGGTCGCCGACTTGACGACGCAACTCAGCGGGCTGGTCATCACCACCGACTCGCGCCTCTGCTGCTGCTGTTCCTGTTGCGCTGCCGCCGTCGCCGCCGCCGCCAACGCCACCGCCGAAGGTGATGGCGACGGCGACGGTGGTTCCGTCTTGTTATTGTCGGCCGTCACCGTCCCGTTTTCGTATCCCGTCCCGATCGCGTCTTTCGGCTGCGGGTCGTCTAACATCTCCTCTTTGACCTTGACGCCTTCTCCCACGTCATTCGGGTCTTGCCCGCTGTCCGTGGTCATGCTGCCGCATTCCGGAGACGACGCCATTCTATATACGCACAAACAAACATACGAGACCAATTAAAACGACTGTATGCATCATATTCGTATAATATATCGTACACTTTATAATATTATGTGCATCGTGCAATTATTACGTCCGCAAATATTATTGAGTACGGTCGATGAAATGTTTTTTTATTTAATTGATTAGAGACATTAGAGTTATTGACGAGGTTAGAGGGCAGTGTCTCTTTCCAAATTGGACGATTAAATTTTAAACGTAATATTATACAATGCGGATAATATACAAAACAGAGAAATTATGATAAAATAATAATAAAACATACTACACTTAAAAATGTTTAAGCTCGTAACTTGACTTTTCCATTTTTTACTAAATTCGATTCGATATTGTAGAAAATAAAATGATCGATTGATCAATCGATTCAAATAAACTTCTAAACAAATTTAAATATTTTTGCAACCGAATAATGATGGATAAATAAAGTACGTCATACTTTCAGTGAAACGTAGGTATTAGTCAATGACTACAATCATAATGAGATTTGCGTGAGTGCGCGTGTAGCGCTCCGCTATCTCTTTTAGAGTACAAACGCTATTACTAGGATAATTGTTTATATATTTAACTATATTTAAAAGTGGCCGGAATCCACATAATATGTTAGTGTATTATGGCGTCCCATACGATACTTAAGACATCGTCTTCGGTTACGGTTACTCTTGGGAACATCGTGTACAAACAGAGAGATTTTGCAACAATATATCATATAGGTACTATACTACAGTAATAAAAACGTAGAATTCAAGCCGGAGGCCATCGTTATGGTTGCGGTCGCGTGATTTTGTCGGAAAATTAGATGTTTAACGCCGGTTGCAAGATCACTAGTAAATCACGATCTGTAGTATAGCCTCAGTGGCCAGTGTGTCCCGTTACCCTTCCCGATCATGTCACTATAAATCGTACCTGTCCATTGATATGATAAGTCCGGGCGACGGTACTGATCTGTCCATTCGGCTAGACGGGGATGCTGGGCCAGCGACGTCTGGTGATGAAGTACTCGTGTCCGCTATGCTCTCACCTGTTCAAACATAAACACATAAACCATTAATTATTAAAAATCTTATATAATAAATAAAAAGTATACAGGGATGTAATGTATATACGTAGTACCGACATTGTTGTCCGTTTATAGTTTCGTAGGTGTAGGCCATCGAAAGAAATGTATGATTATAGGTACTATATGCACAAGTGCAGTTCGGGACAGATAAGATAAACGTTTAATAAATAAAGTTTCAACTACTCCTATTATTAGGTCATGCACTCAGGTGGTCGTATACGTAGCGCATTACAATACAGTAACGATATAATAACAGTAATGACGTGTATATGCGAACCACCGAATGACGAGACTTTTAAACGCCATTATACCTTTATTCTTATAAATATATATATAATATATTATGTCCTATATACGCGCGTAAGTCAGGAGAATGACAGGTATTGAGGTATAAGTGATCGACGAGTGTGAAATCGTTAGAAAAAAAAATCGAAATCATTTGGTTTCGATTTTGGAAATGGGTGTGTACTTATATATATATAATATCGTTATTATTGTCGTAAATGATCATCGGTCAATTATTATGCGATATATAGGTCGTCCGATTCCCGGGGAAAAAAACTCTCGTGAAGAAACCTATATATTAAATACAATAATACTGATACATGAAAAAAAATAAAAACGACATTACGGAATTAGGTCAGGTCAGTTCCCATGAGTCGTACCGTTGATGCCACGTGGGCGAAAACCCCGCGTGATGTACAAAAAAACCACCGTGACAAACCCATGATTGGGGGTTGCGTTGCAGATAGGTTCCCATGACCTTAGGCACAATGAAAACCGGCCGGTGTCCAGCTATTTTGGATGGTTTGGACGTATTTATTACCGTGTATTGTATAGTATTTTATAGTAATACGCATTATTGCGGCTACCATTTACTACACATAATTTTTCTTCCCCGATAATAAATAACGAGTGACTCGTAAAGAATCATCATAATACGGATGGGTACGGACGGTTTAGTGTCATAACAACAAACATGTTGTATTTGGGATGTCGATTTGTCTCGGTCACTGGGTTAAGTATTTCGTCCCTGTGACATGAAGTTAGGGGTCAACTGCGATTAATAATAAATATAATACGAAGACGTCGTGTCGTCACGGTTCGACAACGAGGAAATTATCAAAAACTGGAACTTGCTATCGTACAAAAAAATATTTTAATATATGCAATATACAGACCGCGATGTAATGATAAATATATTAAATTTTGCATATTTCTGTTTTATTAAATACGTGACTCCTAAATACGTATATCCAATACACATGTACCATTGTACCTACTTCATTATATCATTCGTTAGACATTAAAAGTTTAAATTTAAAAAATAGATCTCACACATTTTAAATTACTCGCATTTTTAAATTATATATCTTTTTTTCTAAATTTTGAGTTGCTTTTAAGAAAAGTTACTAAACATAATTTAAACAGAGCATGTTAAAAGTTTCGTGGTAACTATAACAATTCAACGATTGTTAATTAATATTATCTAACGTGAAATAAATCGATAAGTGAATATAACTAAAATAACTATTAGTTAGGTTCATAATTTATTATTATTTCGTCTATTAATCATACTGTATAGTAGCTTTAAATTTTGAAAAACTCTAAATAGTTAATGTTGTTGTTAATGATTCAAAGTTTTTTAGATTTAGTTAATGATTCAAAATGGATACAAAAAGCCGTAGGGTAGGTATTTAAGGAAATTAGCACTAAAACTATTTGTATTAATTGAGTGAAAAATAAATAAATAATAAATTATGTGAATATTATAGTATTATACTTTAACTGAATAAAACATTAGCTATAATTTTCGTTTTAATAAAATCAATAAATAGACTAGTATACTACTTTAAACTATAATTGATAATTATCTAGGTATTTTAATAAAACGATGAAAATATGTAATTAATTTTTTCAAACGTTGTGAATATTATTATTTATGACTAAGGGGTAGGGCGTGGACTAATATTACATCCTTTTTAAGTATTTATATGCAAATATAAAATTATGATAATAATTTTTTTTTAGTTAACACATAAATAGTGTATCCGAATAATACCAAAAGCTTAAGAAGAAAATATATACTAAAAATAAGAGCTGCAAGATATTAATGTAAATAAGGTAAACTTTTTATCTGTTATCATTTATCAGTTATCACAATAGAGCTAAATCATAACAAAAATCAATTTTATATTAATTGTATTGTCGGTTCATAGCTAGCTTTTATGGTTTAAACTAATTACAAAATAACGCTATTATAGTATATCAGATACTTATTAAAAATTACCAAAGTAAAAAGTGAAAGATCGTTAGTAAAAAAAAAAAAAAGTTAAGTATAATAACTATATATAGGTATCTACAAAATGTCTTACCGTCACTGCTGCACCTTGAATCTATTTTGCGCCTCTTCAGTTTCAGGTCTTGAAACAGACTCATGGTACTCAGGTCACACGGGGTACTTGTTAGGGTCATAATTCCTGTTCAACAAACAATATATCGTTACGATTAAAATAATTTAACGAATATAAGACAATGCGGTTATAATGTAATAACAATAACAATAATAATAATATTGTGTTGAACATTTTTTGCTAACTGCACGTTGTAGGTACTTTAATTCACATACACACGTGAAAACATTAAAAAAAAAAAAAAAAGAACTGTATCAACATATTATAGTATATACGTGATAATAATATATTAGGTGTCACGTAAACATTTACCTCGCTTAATGTAAAAAATATTATTCGTCGATAGGCGCGCGTGCAAGTCCGGTTATTCAAAACACGACGCGACGCAGTGTAAAAAAATCTGCCCCATAATAATAACACACGATAACGGTTGCCGAAGTTAGTCGCATCGTCGAAGAATTATATTATATAGGTAAAAAAAACAATTATTCAGTCATATAATCTCGTCGACGAGAGTGCGGCGGCGGCGGCGTCGTCGTACATGGGAGAAAATCCTATCTATATATCGTTATTTGTATTGAACATACAGCCGAGACACCGTGCGGCGCGTTCGGTCATCGAGCGAATACTGTCACTTTCTCTTCAATCTTTTGTCGCGCACGAGCTACACGAGCACGCCCCGTAGCGCACAACACCCGCGTCACGCGGCATCTATCTCTCAGCGACCGCGAACTGCACGGGGTAACGCCCAGCCACCGCGACTGCGTTCGACGAGCCGATATTATGATATACTTATGTTTTTCGAATAACGTTTTCCCGGCAAAACCGGTAAACGTCGCGAAAATACGGCGGTCGAGGGGTTATTTTTTATTTTTGTTTTTTTTTGTTTCGCCCAAAGTTTTCGCACTTTTGACGACGCGATGACGACGGGCGACGGCGACGGCGGCCACGACTATAGCGAGACCCGCGTATAATCGATGACGATCGGTTCGGGAATGATCGAGCGGCTGTTGGTGGCGGCGGCGGCGGCGGCGGCGGAGAAAAGCGAGAAAGACAAAATAGAAAAAAAACCATATATACATGTATATTAAACGAGCGTACACACGCGGCGGAGGCTTGTGCAATCTCTGTCTGTTTAATGCAAAACGAACGGTTTTTTTTCTGGTGGGACTTTCGGCCGCCAATGGTAGCTGAGGCCACTGCCGGCGAACGACAACGACGGTCTGAGAGCGTGTGTGTGTGTGTGAGCGCTTGTTTGTGTATCGCGTGAAGGTTATAAGTGGGGCCTACGTTGCGGCCGGTGTAAACGAAGAGGGAAGAGGTCGGTAACCTGCTCCGCCATAAGTAGGTCAGCGCCGTGCGAGTTCGCCCACCCGTTCGGCGGCGGCAACGCTACCGATACCGATACCGCCGCCGCCGCCGTATATTTAAACATCGTCAAAACACACGCACTGTGTTATACTCGCTTATATGTACGCCTTTTATACACCACCTCATCTTCATCCCTGGGGACAACAAACATCATCATCCCCCGCGTATACCAGGTTTCTTCACCCTCCCTCCAGGCCGAGCTACAGTGTCGGCGGCGCGAAAGTGTGCACAAACGGGAGCGCACGCGCACATCCGGACACTGCTGATGTCGGTCGTCTGTCGCAAAGTCACCCCAAATCGCAGTGGGTAAGGGAATTAACGGTATTTTCGAAACGGGCGCGTTTCCCAAGTTTTCCAACGATACAGTTTTCCAGACTATGCTTAGCCGACGGGATGTACGGTCAAATCGTTGTTGTCAGTCATCATTATTTAATATATTTACTATATTACCGAAACGTTAATTCTTATTCGATTGCATATTATAATAATATGACTCACGACAATAAAAATATTATGATGATAATAAAATCGTGCGGACGATTTTTAGTCGCCGTGTTTTTATTTCTTCGATTTTTCGTTTTTTTGCGTAACGATTTTATTGCAGAGGCGAGCAGCAGATGGACTGTTGAGATATTATTACTATTATTGTCTTTCGCTAAACCGGATTGCCAGACCGAACGAATTTTGTTCGGTTTTTATTTTATTTATGTAACACTCATCTCACTCGTCGCATGTTACATCTTTCACAGGTAAACGTGTAGGAACGTATCCCATTTATAGGAATAACATAATATTCAACGTCATATCGACGTAACGACATATAGTATCATAGATAATCCTTATTAATATGCTGTGTACGAATAAGTTATAATCCTTAGAAGTCTCGATTAAATTAGATATTATTTATATACACAAATAGAGTAATATATTATATAATATTATACTCGTATAATTAAATTTGGACCTGTTAAAGTAAATTATAAATAAAAAATATGTACAAAACGCATATTAAATCCGGGATCTACGGACTACTTATAATAGATAATAACTATTCCGATCTATAGTCGGATAGATATATTTTATAATATATGTATATGCCTTTGTGGACTGCCACGGTGAGAATAAAATGGGAAAATATGATACGATTGAATGTCTCGCTATGAACGACGCGTGATAGATATTTCGGCTTTTGTCTGTATGCGCATACATGTATGTGTGTGTGTGTGTGTGTGTGTGTGTGTGTGTGTGTGTGTGTGTGTGTGTGTGTGTGTGTGTGTTTGTGTAAATACGTGTATTACCGTAGACAACAAAAGATCTGTTAGTTTTGGCTGCAAAATAGTTTCTATATATTGTTGGCGTTCGGAAATTTCTTTTCGTGACAGCCAACGCTAAAAAAGGAAAGGGCTTTAAAATAATAATAATATATACGATCATAGGCATATTATTATTATTATATTGGTACACGCGCTGCGATACATTCGATCTTAATAACGATTGTATACCCGACACAGTCAACGTTTTATTTCCAGGCATTCTTTACGCGCCGGACCGTATCGAGTCTTGGAGGTTTTGTTTTGTCCGAACGTCCTTCTATCGAATTACGTACATTTTACAGTTTACGTACAGTTAGGTACGGCGTATATCGCGAGGTACGCGTGTATTATGTAGATTATCGTGATGGCTTATGGCTCGCTAACTTAAGTATTACTACCGTCGTTTACGCCGTTTTTCCCCTGTGTATTTATCAGGGGGAAACACGCCCAGAGAAAAAAAATAAAGATAACACCACGAAGTCTACTGAATTGCTTGAAATCGATGAGATTGCATCGTGCACCTACCTAATTCATCGCAATAATATCGTTCCTATTATAACCATGTTGTTATATTATTATACAAGTGTTGTCGGATCATTAGCCGCGACGCAACGCATAAAACACAATAACCGATATATTATAATATGTAGGTCGAATTTGTTTTTCAAACGTTATATCTAACATATGACGTCATTTCGAATCCCGGATTCGACTATTCACGATTATTATTATCATCGTTAAATAAAGCTTTACTAAACCGTATATATACTACTCGCGCGTAGCTTGTACCTATATATAAATATGGTATATACTAAATATTATAATATGTTTGAATATGTAAACTGTAGGTGGCTACTGGGACCGAAATCAATCTTGGAGATATGAGGGATGGGTAATGTTGATTTGTTACCGTTTTGTAGATTAGAAGGTATCATTTATTACTTTTTCTATTAAAAAAAAAAACAACTTGACATGAATATTATTTTATGACGTTTGATTGATTATTATTAGGTACTTGGTTAATTGTTTGCCTATATAATATTACATTTATATTATAATTATAATATCGATTACTACAGTGGCGATTATTTCAACAAAAAAACACTCGTTATCTTGAAAAGTACAAATATTCTTAAAAATTATTTTTTCATAGAAAAAAACAATTTTAAAATAATGGGTGTTTAATGTAAAATATATAATCATCCTGCTTATAGTTTGGATGTACCAGAACTTGTATATATTATACTGTCTCTGTTCAACGATGGTTAAATAAGGGTGATATATCAACCCTCTCTCAAAATAATAATATTAGATATATCGTTTATATTTTTAAAAAAAATAAAATAACTGAAATAATAATAATATTTTTTTTTTACATTTATCTGAAAAACTATTCAAAATTTTTAATATTAAAATTATAATTTTATAAACAAGTGATAAAAAAAAAGTAAAAACCTCCATGTACTAAGTACATAACAATATGTATCAAAGTACATATTAAAAAATAAGTCACGTCCACTTCCCAATTCACATGGCAAAATCTTTTGACTACTAAACTATATATAGTATATTTTATTGTACATCGTGTAATATCACTAATATTGATATTATTATAATAATATCATTAATAACAGATGAAACTAAAACACGATAATAATAATATTATTATTATAAAATAGGTAGGTACCTATATAAATATAATCGTTCGGTCGGTGTGCAACTATAAAACGCGACGGTAATATTTGTCGTTCTTTCGCAACTCGAACCAAGCAGTTTTTTTTTCGTTTATTTGTTCGACGTTTGTTTTTTATTCTCTAGCTCTCTATCTCTCTCTTCGCCAATCAAGTTCACGTCCACGAATATAGTTACAGATATTATTATTATTTTATTCCGTGTCTATTACAAGTAATGTCAACGGCGGTATCAAATGTAAAAATGCGACACAAGCCAAGAGCCGATCGTACGAAAATAGAATGATTCTTGGAAGATAATTCTACTGTGCACGGCGGCAGACATGGGACTTTTTTCGGCCAACTACTGTGACATACATTCGCCTCGGTTTTAACGCATTATATTATACCCCCGACAATAATTGACATAATAATATACATAACGATATATTATATTATACTCTTATAATACAACATGCATAGTATATACCTACATTATAATATAATATGTTCCCGATGACTGTTGTACCGCGGTCCGGATGTAATTTCGACATCCGGCTTACGCATCTGTCATATATTATACGAGTATTATAACTATGTCTAACAAGACTACGGTTTTCAATAAAAAAAATTGTAGGTACGGCAAACTCGAGTCATAGGTTATCATTTGAAAACGTTTGACAATCACGCCGCTCAAATTGAAAATCAACAATATTGTTGCATCAAGGTCTACTTAAAACGGAATAACATAAAAAAAAAAAAAACAATTTTTTTTAACCGCTTTTCTGACACATTTGTAGAACATCAACAATACTCCAAATCGATTGTTATAATTATGTTTAACAAAAAAATAATCATCAAATCGTCATCATTGTTGTCACAAAAGATGACCCAAGTTTAGCGTTGAAATTCGCATACGTAGCATTACCCAATATATATTATTATTATAAACCGTTTTATATTTTTGGCACAGTGAATACGTATCCCATATGTAATCGTATGATATATTATACGACACACCGCACTAACACAGTCAACAGTAGTCATACCTAACTATACATTCTATGCTTATTAGTTATTACCTATACCTATAATACGCGTCATATATTATGTGAAACGGAATACGGATTCCGGAATTATGGACGGGTTAACATTTGATGTGTTGTTCCGGCGATTATAGAAGGCTTTATAATTCCATTATTTTTTCGGCACCTTTATATCTTATATAATTAGATATAAACAAATTAAATAATACATATTACATTATTAAGCAACGTTCTCGGTGTTACGTTCAACGTTTTAGTCCGGTTTGAGCGATAAGAGGAAAATAAAATAGAATAACCAGCTGCCTATATCATTGGAAACGAGTTCAAGGCAAAACGGGCGGCAAAAACCTCGCACCCGTTGTCGGCCGGCCAACGACCCGGCGACCGAGATCTCGGTTAGTGCAAAGGTCGTTTCATGAGATATTTTTGTCCCCACTCCCATTCAGAACCATTTAGTAATGTAATAATCAATGGTCATAATTAGTTTGGCCATCATCTTCCAAACGATTTGTACTTGTGTAAGATTCCATTATATATTATATTGTATACATTTGTATATACATATATACATATAATGTATATTACACACACTTTAATGTATACGTACATTTTATTAATGTTATCATCATCATTATATTATTAATAAATGTGTACAGGATTTTTATCAAAAAATTCCCTGTTGCGATTATAATATTATAATGTTAACTGTATGTACGTAGGTATTTAATTTCTCGAAGAAATTTGCTGACGATTTTCTTAAAAAAGCGCATTTTGCAACATTTATAATTTTGCGTACATCGGGTGTGTATAAATAACCTATAAGCTACATATATAATCATACACGCGTAGTAATCGTGTAAAAATATTTATTTAATAAGTATAATAACCCCGTTAGACGAGATTAAAAAATACATTTCTGTTGTTTTACGAGACAGTTGAAAGTATATTTTGTTAATTCGTTCGTTTATAAAAATTGATAAGCGACAACGTCGTCATAATATATTCTCATGCAACACTCATGTAGGTATACATTATATTTATAGTAATAATATATTATGTTTCAAGACAGTTAACGGTGACAATAAGTGGATAACAAGGATTGAAACTTAATATTTAATATTAGTAGGTACATAAATGCGATGGTGTAGCCAAATAGTTTCTATGCAAAGTAATAGTACTTGTATTTTTAAGTGTTTTTTTGTGAATTCAAAGTTATGAAAATATTTACTTGTTATTCACTAAAAAGTAAAAATAATATAGTTAAATTTAATATTTTTTTTTCAATACATTACATTTCAACAAATTTATAAAAAAATACATATTTTTGGTTTTATTATATTTATGATTTTATTAAATAAGAAGATTTTGTTATATCTTATTTAGAAATAATAGTTTTGCCTACACTTGTATACACATTTAAACATTTTAAAGTACTGTCATTTTAAATTCATATTGTTGTTTAATAAAAATAGCATACGTTTTAATCGTTTTATTAAGACACAAGACACGATTTGCCATGATTTATAGTTTTTATACGGCGTTTCAGTTAAAAAATGACTTCATTTTTTTATAACAAGTTAATATTTGTTTTATTAAAAAATTGCAATAAGTATGATGAAATATTTAAAAACATTTATGCTAAAACAGTTTTTACATTTAAGTACAGAATGCAGTTAACTACATAGTATAACATATTTTAGGAAATATTAAAAATCTCACAAATTCTCATTTATTTAACTGTTGCATGTATGTGTTATAAATTTGTGATAAAAAAAATTAAAGTTTATCATTTGCAAATTGATAATATGATAATCAATAATTTATCAAATTAGAACATTGGAAATATTAATAAATCATAGAGAATAATAATCATATAGTCGAGTGTTACTACAAAGAGAATATATTATAATATAATATAAACATAAAGTAATAACTAATTAGTAATAAACAACTCTTATAATAATATATTTTTTAACTTACCAAAGCATTCGTCAATTATTAATGTAATAATGTATTTTAAATAAAATGTTGTATTACAATTTTTATAAGTAGGAAATGATGAACATTGTATTACCTATATGATTATTGATTACTATAATTTATTACCATTTACATTTATGAATTCAAATCTAATCGAATCTGATTATTTTAACAAACCAAATTAATTCTTATTGTTATAAATAGGAAAATAAACATCTATAGAATGACTAAGTGTTTTATATCCTCATACCGTATTTTAAAATACGATACACTAAATATAATATTTAAAGATTATAGACGCTTATAGTATTAAAATTGTTCAAAAAAAAAGTTTGTATGATAATAAATAATTATAGGTTATAAAGTTTCTGTTTAAATTTATTTTCAATCATCGTGATATTTCGTGTACAGGGTACCTATGTAAACTCTATAAATTATTATGTGTTTAAACGTAATTCAAAGCGGCTACTATTATTATAGGACGTTTTTAGTCTGAAATAATGTATATAGTGTACTAACGTTCGCTAAAAACCGTTACGAAAACATCACGGCATTATTGTACCTACCTATGTTTTGTTTATTTGGCATGCACGCATTAAAAAAAAAAAAGTAAAAAATCGAACAATAGCTCCGCTATAGGTTGTCACAATAAATAGGTCCTTGAAGCTTCAATCTGCCTTGAACCATACCGGCCCAATAATTAATTCCAGCACCGTTCGAGCTGTATAGGTATAGTCGGTATACGTACACGTTTTTCCCACTGGTTTAAAGGTTGTGACGTCAACATCCTTCTCGGAGATTAAAAGCGAAAAAAATGAAAATGAAAAAAAAACTACCTAATAATATAATAACTGCATCCACTCTTATCCTCGTCATTCCTGCTGCAGCACACGATGCAACAAACCGCACGATATCGATAATATATTCTGATATATTGTATATTGTTTTGTGTTTAGCATTGGCCAGAACAATAAAGACGAATGTGCTCGTTCAGGGAAAAAATTACAATAAATATTAGTTACTGCAATGCGAACGGTATAGCTGCAGCGTGCGTAAAGTGCAGTTTATGGCGTTTTGGGCATTATATTTAGGACCGATCGTACGTAGCCGATTGGGAGGAAAAAAATCCGTACAGTGGACAAACATTCGGTATTAAAATATACTCATCGCCGTGTTGTTATTATCATAGTTATTATTTATATATTCTATTACTAAATTATATACCTACTATACAGATATGAGGTATAGGCACGTCGAGAAATGGGCTGCAAATCGCGTCCGATAACGGACGAATTAGAATTATTATTGTTGCTATTATTATTTTATGCCTACGTTATAATTGTGCCTACTGTTCTAAAGTTCGATTACGACATTGGAGTGCTATAAGACAACGACGCTTCCAATCGTCGACTCGTAACAACCGGGCCAAGGTTATAATCGTACACAGTGGGTACAGTCGCACGCGTCCTATCACGCTTGCACATCAAACAAACGACACATAGCTGCGTTGGAATACAATGAACTTTACGCACTTCATTATATGTGTGTACCTTACTTACTCGTCTCCCCCATCCTCTCCTACCACCACCCACCTATACACGCTCGAGCGCACGTACTTATGCACTTTTATTGCAATAAAATGTATAATATTATACTGTGTAGGTACCATTCACGTTTATGTATATAAATCGAATATCGATCGACATTATATACGATGCACACTTGCAGCAGGGCTACTATAATATTATAACGTACGATGATGAACATTAATTATTTTTTATCATAATTCATATAAGTGTTATTGTCAACGACAGTGATTTCGCTATCGTCTTTCACAGCCGTTTACTCCGAATTCAATATAGTTTCACGACCACGCAAGACAACCCAAATCCACATAACAATAATAATAATAATAATAATACATTCAACCACGTGACATGTGAATAATATAATTTATTTCTATACACGTCTTCCGTCATCCGCACGCCAAATGCCTCTCGAACACTGTTTTAAGTGTATAGGTATACATCATTATACAATAGTATAAATAGCTGACAATCAAACACAGTGTCGTATTACTAATCAAAATATATAAACCGTTAGATTGTGCTTTCGAGAAATAACAATTCCAGTGGTGTTAATATTTTGGCAGATCGGTATAATTGCATTGCAGGAGATATTTATCTAATATTTCAATAATTCGTTATACCAGATGTCCCTGGACTAGTTGCACGAAGGTGGACACTCGTTGAAGGTCGAAGGGGGTCAAAAACCTCGACGGAGTAAGTTTTTTTTATTTTTTAAAATACGGTCACGTTATGTTGACAACATATGTGATAACTCTTATAAACTAAATATTACTGTAAAAAAGCTACCGCCACCGTTTTTCCCAAAAATATCGGTAAAAATACCATTATATAGGTACCATTATATTGTAATCAAATGGTATAGTAAGAATATAATGTAAACATACACAAGTATCGCAGACTATACAATAGGACACATTTAATTGCATACCATATAATTATTAGGTCTTACGTATAAACATATACATAAGTACATCAAATGTAAACCTGAAAAGAACAGATATTATATCTTAGTTCGCTGAAAAATGAAGTTATACTTGTTTTGTCCAATGTCTGTGTCATTTTATCTTAAATCTTCCAGGGTCTTCGTATTACATATAACACAGCTTTTTCAAAATCTTTTTTTCCGTCCAAATTCTAAAACACAACCGTAAAAGCTTTTTAGCTCATTTGATAATATCTTTGGTTCTCCGAGCCGTTAATTTACAAAACAAAAAAAGAAGATAAATTATAATAATATTGCAATGTAAACATATATATATATATTATATATATACATATTATACACACATTACTTATAAGCATTTTATTTATGCAAATATTTAATTTAAACAATCTGATTCTCGAACCAAATCGTGGTTCTCAGAGTGTAATCATTATGAACTATACTTTTAGTTAGCTAACACCAGGCTACACTGGTTATAGCCCAAGGCCTGCGCGCAAAAGTGAAAGTGACAAACCAAGCGGCATTGAGCCAGTCCATCTACGTTAATGTTAAGGAAGGCGTTTTGATTATGCAGGTTATGGCAATGTAGCGATCGTTGAACTCGGTTACAGCCAAACATTCTGAGAAATTTGGAAAAAAATCTGTGTGTAATAGGTATTTGATGACGGGCACAATATGCACAAAAAACACAATTGAAAACCGTTCTACATAGTATATATATTAGGTAGTAATTTATCGAGAAAAAATCAGACTGAAATCATTGCTTCCGTTGAAATAATATCGGTATAAAAATAGTAAGTAATGTATTTAGTTTATGATTACTAACGATGTACAATTTAATAACAATTCGAAAGATATTAATAACAAATTATTTTATAATTAATCATCGCATTTTTAAGTAGTACAAATATATAAAGTCTCATGTCGTCAAAAACTCGAATCATTATGACTCAAACGTAAGGTCTGCAATTCTGCATAGATACCAGTAGTAATATGAAAAAAAGAAATTATTGAACAAAGAAAATTTTAATTTAAATTTAGCAAACTGTAGTCTGAGATAAATTTAACGAGATATATAGCTTTTAGCTTTGCAAAGTGAGTGTGTTAATGTATTATACAATAAAGAGAGCGGATCTCCCCCTCAAATATAAATGAATATATAATCTTCGAACCGGTTTTTATGTTTAGCTTGAGATAAACAATTTCTTTTATCCTTATAACATGCAAAGGTTCGATATTTTTCACTTATTTTGCTGATAATGATATAAAAGACAATCAAAGGTGACTTATTGATAATATATATAATATATATATACATGTTTTTTTATTTTTTTAGTAAAACAATATTGCGTGCCGAAGAACGTCAAGGTTACATCTTACACGACAATCTCTATTGCGATATTCACGTCGAATGCAAAATAAAATCTTTTGCCGTATATAAAAAAAACAAAATATGTTTCAACTCAAGTATATCACACATTTTTCTTAGAATATTTACCAAATAGTATTTACTAAATAACATGATTTTTCATATGAATATATTCGTCGATATAGTCTACGATATAATTATTAGTTATAAAGCCAATATACGATAGTGATAGTGTATAATTTTACTCGGAGTTTTACACTTTAATATCGGATAACTATATGGTATGGTTATAAATGAATAATAAAATGTAAATGTCCGCTAGGACGAAGATTAAATTATCTCAATTATTATGAATACATGTATATAATGCACGAGTTGTAGTTATAAATCTTTAAGTAAACGTGTGGGAAAGTCTAGCGTAATATAAATAATATTAAATATATAATATGTATATAATTAGAGTAACGTGCACACCATTCAGTTGACCGCTCTATTAACAGTAGTTGATGCACTGCAATAAGGAAATGCAACTATGATTGACCTTACCCAAGGCGTTGGTGGTATTCTCAAGGAGGTCATTCATTTTGTAACAGTTCTGATTCATTGGATACGACAATTGGGTTTCTAAATTATCAGCCGATAATCATAGTCTATCTATATGTATACTTAATTAGAATAGATGATAACTGGTAAGTAATGAGCGTTGGGGGTGTCACTATAGTAATTTTAAACACGCAGTATGACGTTAGACGTAGGTATAATGTTTATGTAAACATTGTGAATGTTCTCTGTAAAAGCTTTTGAATAGGATTTGGAATACTATTTATGAAAACAAATTATTATGAAATTGAAAGTGATATATGATATATTATAATAGTTGCTTTTGCTACATTTTTTTTATATAAATATACACTAACTCAACTTACTCAACCAATAATTATATTCAAAGGTTATTGCTATTCGTATACGTATAAGATGCGCTGTATATATAATTAAAAATAATAATAAATTTCCAGGATAATAATTCGAAATCAGTGATGTACAAAATTAATTTTTATCTGGATTAAACAACTCATAATTATTTTAATGATGGTAAAACGCACTTATATAATTTTCAATCATGAAGCCGAACAAAATATTATGTCACTTTAAAGTCAATGAAAGTCAACGAATTTATAAAAAAAATAGTAAAACACTAAAATATAAAATAGCTGAAAAAAATAGTTTAGAAAATATTTGCAATGCCGCAGACCCATTCAGTACACAATTTCGATGTATATACAATCGTGATTAGGTAAACGATATAATTCGTTATATTTTACAGGAACGAGAGAAGAGACTATGTAGATGATAAGCGAGAAAAATGTCGGTCACCGACCTTCGAATCTCTATGATATTTCTGTCATGTCTATGTGAAAAGTCACAAACCGTACTCATCGAATGTACAGTAATATTATTATAGGTATCTACGATTTGCATCACGCTGAATTCATAATACAATGACCCCGGCAGCACATCGTTTAATAACATTATCCGGGGTACAATAAATAAATATATATATGTATACATTATATCAAGGTGTACCGATAACAATTCGCTATACCTACAAAATGATACAACATTAAATGTTAAAACCGTGTACGGGCAATCTATATAGAAAGTTGCAAACTAGTTGATAGTGATTCCCAAAAGTCATTTTAATACTATAGATATATAGGTTTATATGTGGGCAAAAATGCAAAATAAGTAAAATTATTTTTGATGCACTGCTATAGTAAAAGATTTTATTATATCGAGTTGTATGTAAATTATACTGTGAGAAAAATGTAGTCGTCGGAAGGTGCTTTGAAATATTTGATCATAAAAATCATTTGTTTTGGTGTACAGCCCTGACTTTATTACAATAATATACGAGTATACATTTATTTATGATATAACTATCTATATAAGTTTATATGTGGCGTTTATCAATAATTTATATACATATTATATATTTTACATACAATTTTTTATTTCTACGTATGAAGTATTAGTAGGTTATTATGGCAGAAAAATAACAACAAGCGAACAGCAAGAGTAAATTGTGGTAATAATATAAGAAGTATAATGGCCGATGGGATATACGCGCAAGTAAATATTTAGGGTGATAAAGTATGAGGGGAAGTACCAAGAGCTTGCACGTTACGGTAGAAATAAATCTTCTCCGAGGTCAAGTTCAAGGCACCTGAGTATATATCTTCACCTATAGTGCATATACACTAAAATATCGTTATCACTAATCAATATAGCCGTAAACTACACGTTTAAAGAATACACATAAACAGACGTACCTTAGTGACAAGGAATCCATTTGGTGTCTAATAATCAATCAGAAAAATCGTCCTCGAGAGTCGCATAAAATCGTAAAAAACTTAAAAACGTCGTTAATTGTTATTTGTATTATACCGTCGACGGACAGAGCACGATCTTCGGCGCACAGCGAGTATAAAACGTAGGTACTGAGTGTATAACTTCCAAGTACGGCGATGGCGACGACAACGACGACGACGAAAGTATTATTATGATAGTTATTGTTCGTATAATGTTATTCTTTATTATCGTTAAACAAAATGCGTTTGAGTGGTCGGTACGCGCGCGGCGTGTGTACCCGCTGTACTATACGCTTTGGGACGCCGAGGAACGCATTTCCGAACCGTCCGACCGGCAAACACTTTCTCCCGGGTCGGGGCATGGTCCACCGCGGAGAGCATAGATCCTTTCTCCTTTCGTTATCGCCGTACCACCATTGTACTGTCTTCGTCACCGTCGTTAAGAAGGAGGGGAGGGATCTATATAGTAAACACATAGAAATAATAAGGTAGGTACCTATATACCATATACGCGTGTGTGATTGTAGCCGTCGTGTCAGTCACCCAATAGTATAATATAATATTATTATTGTTATATTTTGTTAATATATATAGGTAAGTATACTCTCACTCACCAAGTACACGACTGTCTACCCCCACTCCACTGACAAAGCCATGAACTCATATTAATATAAATATTATAGACCTATGTATAGTAAATGGTCATCTATTACACTTCCGCCTTGTCTATATCAACATTATGATATCGTCGTCGTGACTACCTTAAGATTTGTTCACCACCCACATCTGTGTGTAATATATGTATCTATAACCCCGAGCCTGTGATCACGATACGTATACAGAGTGCCTTCCTATATATTTTATTGTTGCGTCGATAAACGACGACAGACACGCATTAGACGATCGTGTTTTGATCGTGATTATATATTAACGACTACTATATAGTCAATAGTGAGTCGTTCTTCAACTATTTCAAAAATATATGTAATATATTTATAAATAACAACACACTCGAAACTCGACGAAGTAATCGAACGATTATAGAAAGTCAAATAAAAACCAAATACACATTTCACGAACCAATGATCTTGAATAGGAGTCAAATGCACACGCGTCTCGAAAATTATTTCCCGAACGAAATTTAAATGTGACAATGAATAATAATGTTTTGGAAAAATTAACGAAAATGGTATTTGTACTTCTTATTGATAACGGGACAATTAACGACGACATTAAGCAACCATTTCTTTGTTCCATCACCTTACGGGTGTAACAACAATAATTCCGTTCCGGGACTCGACGGTATAAAACAAATTTAACCCGAAACAATTATTCCATAATTAATTTATTATTTTTTTTTAAAGTGTTTCCGTAAGAGAAATGTCAGTATAAAATTCGAGATTGACGTGTTTTGAGCCAAAAATAATCGTTAACTTTCACATTTACTGTGCAGATACCAAAAATAAAAGCAAGAAGAATTGAGTTTTAACATTAATCATTAATGAAACTAATGAAATAAGTCAACTCATTATGTTTAAATAATGGTTTAATTTGTTATAAATATACAATTTATGTGTTGGGTAATTTAGGTTCATTAAATATAATTATGAACATAATATGTACAATGTATCCCTTATTACCATTAAGTTTATTTGAAGTGTTTGAACCGCACATACACCCCCGAATATTGACATGATATATCGTCATATCGATTTATTTATTTATCATCATTCATCATGTTTAACAATATAATTATTTATTATTTTCCTAGAATATCCATATTATTTAAATAATTGATGAATGAATAATCACTAATTTTATTGTTATTGAAATTACGTAGTGGTATTTTTAACATATTTTTATGAAATTATTTGTAAAGTTTATATAAAGCCAAATAATTCACACTTCCAGTATAATTATACATTTTCCAAACAAAAACCTAATGATTTATTATTAATTGTTCAAAAACACTAATTTACTAGACGTCTATTATCTACATTTTTTTTTAATTAATTCTGCATTTTTAATGATAAATATTATAAATTGTAACTATTTCAAAAGCAAAAATAAATAAATATACATTTATAAATGTATAACACATTTTTATTCAATTATTAATACGTTATAAAATAATGACAATAATATTACTATATAAGACCTAAGGTATAATAGTTGAAAAATATTCATTCGTATATTTTTTATATGAATCGCACCTATATATACTGTCCTATTAAGATAAATATAAATGTGTTATGTTTTTGATGTATTATTCTCTAGTTTATACAAACTTCATTTTCATAAATATATACTGGATGTGGAATATTGCCATGTTATAATTAAGACATAAATAAATAGAAAATGCAAGGCACCGTTAAATTAAGTGGAAGTAATAAAATAAGCTTAGCGGTACAATAATATACATTTTATTGTTGACCAACTAAGAATACTTTCTAAAAAATTAATTTAGTTTACATCATTCAAACGATATCAAAACATAATCGAGCATTGTGGAAATTATTTACATTATATTATATATATAAACATAATAATTATTTTATAGTTATTATCTTGTGAAAATAATTGTCATTATTGCGAATCGAAGGTACATTACAATGAGCTTTGAACTGAGTTTTAATTTTTACAATAATTACTTATTTTATTAGGTTATTGTTTAGGTAATTTTTCTAAAATAGTTCATAGTAAAACAATGTATAATTAAAATATGGTATATTCCAACCCGGAATAATCAGACTTTTTATAATTATTATAGTTATTTATATTATAAATTATTATAATAAAGTGAATGTACTGTGTGGTGTATCGTATATATATTGATCACACTAATTATTATATCGAACTATATAGAAGTAAAACAGTTAATATGTAGTTATTAGTTTATTACGTAATACCGTATTTTTTTAACAAGCTCTTACAGTACTTGATATTAATTATTATAGTAAATAATATAGGTAAATATATTATAAATATATAGCTATATGGTTTCCTCAGTTTATCAAAACAGCATTAAACTTCAAGATTAAAATTGAACACTAAATAAGTATAATCATATACGAGTGTTTTCTTTTGAAATACATTCAGCAATGCATGCTGAATCTGTTCAAATTCATTTGTCTGACTTAATATAATATAATGTACGCTATATTAATCAATGTTAACACTTTTCCGTTGATTAGATACAAATATTATTAAATAACATTTAAAACGCAAATAATATAGTCAAAAGACAATAAGAATTGAATAATATTGTACTTCTGGAGAATGTTTATTGACGGTATTTCATTCTTTTTTTCATAATAAATATATAGCAAATATTTTCTTCAACTCTTTTGAACTATATAATTTATAATATTATGTTACTATGCATTTTCAGAAGGTTAAGAAATACATTTATTTTAACAAAATCAATGTCAATTATTGTTTATATTTTTTCTACTCGTTAAAAAGATATAACTATAAAATGTTTGGTAATGAATCATATTAAACCATTCCTTATTAGATATACAGTATATAATACAACCATATTATAGCTACTGATGTATAAAGAAAAAATTAGCTTCGCACAACTTTAGGTGAAGGTTAAAATACCAATATTAGATTAAAATCGACCAATTTAATCGAATATTTATATACATGAATATAAAAGGTTAGGTGTAGCGTTAGATTAATTATATTCTTAATTGCGTGAAAGCACCGAGAGCAGAGGAAAAAAATAACCGTGATGTACTATAGTATAATAATGTACAATATAAGTATATAATATGATTATATATATATATCTAATAATATAATCGACAATAATTTTATACAGAAGAGCGAGACGAAAACGAAGAAAGAAAAAAGTTCTGTTTCTTTTTTTACGACCTATAATATTGTAGTGCGATAAATATTTCAACGGGTTTCACGCAGGTATATAGCTTATATATATATTATAATCGCATATTATATTCGTCAGTCTTTGAGTGTATAAGTTATTCGGTTTTGATTTCGGGAAAGATCGCGTACCTACCTTTACATAAAAATATGTGTACCTATACCACTTGGCATGCGTATACGTAGTATTAATACTATTTACCATAACGACAATAATGAAAAATAAAAAATAATAATAGACAAAACAAATGGCGTGTTGGTTCGAACAAAACCCCGTGCACGCATGTATACAAATTATTATATGCTCATATATACATATACACACAATCTACATTATATCTTCAATTCATCTATACAAAAATCATCTATAAAATGTATGGTAAGTATGATGGCGCGTTGTCCTCGCGAATAATAATAATAATAATAATAATAATATAATAACCCGGTCCCGCTCGTAGTCGAAAATATCGCGCAAGAACAATGGTGAAATGAGAAACCGTGACCTCTGTGAATTTATTGAATACATAAAAGCCGGTGAAAGTCGCCCAAACCAAAACGCGTTTTAAACAACAATATTATATACATTTATATACACGCGCACGCGCAAAAATCTGCCAACACACACATGCGCATTACGCACGAAAATACGTGAACAATCGGCGGTGGCGGTGGCGATGGCGGCGGCGGCGGCGGCCGACGAACCCTAGAAGATTTCGATTCATGTTTTACGATGGAACGTTTTCGTCACTTATTTAAATAATATTGTTATTGTAATGAGTACCTTTACGTAAGCATGTGCAGTATACATTTATAACATTTTTTTTTGTTTAGGTACCACACGTCATCGTGTTAATTGCAGGAAGAGGATCGCCCTTCATTTCCGTGGTCCGTGAGAGCCACCCCCAGCTCTCGCAAAGATGAGCTATTTTATTTACACGTAGTCCTCTGTTTTCTACTCGTATAACACATTGTAGTCCACCTAATCTGCCCCGTTTAGATTTTTCACCTCTGAGTACAATTTAATAAATAAATATCTGATGGGATATAGTCCTTATTGTCATATCGTCGTTGTTTAGGTTATTTTTTCCATGCGACCACTCGATTATTAATCGAAATAATACACAAATCATATATATGTATATTACATTATAATCGCGTAATATGACAACTTGGTGCAAATTTTATTATGAATGATAAATTACATTTTAGAGTCATAGAGTTAAGTAAACGACTTAAATGTAATACTCAAGTAAATAACATCATCTATACCATTTATGTGTACAGAATCATCAAATATATTCACCTTATTTTTTTCTTCAACATTATACGATTATAAAACTATTCGATCGAATTTTGAATTAGATACGATGACAAAATTTTTAAAAAAATATCCTCTAAATAATTAACAGTAAAAAGAAAGGGAAGGATTGAAGATTCTCATTTGAAAAATAAAAGTTTATATCATCACAGGATATTACTCTTTAAGTGGTACGAAAAACTCAATACACTGAAAAAAAGTGTTAAGTATATTTGAAAATGTAAAAAATCAGAATTTGAATATTTCATCATTAAAGGAATAAAGTAGGCAAGTGGGTACCACTCTACCATGTATAGTAGATATTGAGTGGATCATTGTAATGGATGTTTTTACTTTTGAATTAAATAATCTGTAGATATATGAAAAACCACTTTGAGTGTATTAAAAATACGGTCTGTCAGCCAATATCCGCACTAAAATACATTTCAGTATGTGTAGTATGTGTTTTTTTTATATACTATTATCAATAAAGTAATTTTTTTATTATTATGGTAGATAAAATAAATTTTTGCAGAAAACATTCATTTATTTTATTATTATATAATAATAATAAGTATAATTTATACCATATTATATATTAATATATTATTATTAATTTTTGAGATTAAGCCATGAACGGCTGTCGTCCGTCCATATTGTGAAATAATGTGAATAAATTCATTGTATAAATAAGAAATATCTTAAAATTAATCAACATATTTTAAAAATTTTGTTACGTAAAGTAAAACTTATTATATATGTAAAGTTTTAAGTTATCAAAATAACATTTTTTATCACAACAAAATAATAAACAACATTATTTATCGTTTAAATAAATAGTTTCACCCCAAAAATTTCCAATGACTATAAAAAATAATAGATTTTTAATTTCAGTATATATTAATTATAAGGAATATTGTATTCAATTTTTAAATATTAGTTAAAAAATTGAAAATTTTATAAATTTAGAAAATACACGTAGTATTACTGTAATAGTATACATATTTGTGATATTTTTTCGGAAAATATTCAATTTCAAATACATATAAAAAAAATTGTTTCTATGTATTTATAATGTTTGTAGGTACCTATATTATAGATATAAGAATAACTTATCTGGAAATGTATTAAATTTTCAAGAATTTTGATGCTGGGAATAATTTTTTATCGACATTATTATAGACAAATAAAAACAAAAAAGTTAAAATAATTAGTTAAAAAATAGTCGAAATATTTAAAAATTATAATACTATATATATTTAAAACGACAGTTATATGAACACACGAAAAAAATTTTCAAGTTTTATTTCACGGTTATTCGTTTTGAAATAAAGCAAAATCTCCGATTTTTTTGATTTTTCTCAATTATTAAAAAAGTACAAAACATTTTCTTATTCCTTAAATTTGTAAAACGAAAAAGTTATACTGCTCTAAAATCGTCTGATTATGACAGACTCATATCACAGTAAAATCAATACATTCATCGCTCCGCTCGGAATTTACTCGTAAAATAGGGGTTTGATGAATTACTATGTATGTATATAGGTATGTAGGTATATCTAAGGAGTTTAGTCAAGTTAGCTTGCACTATATCATACCATTTATTAATAATAAATATTATTATAATCACCGCACGATCATCATATTATACATTAAGACGTATGACTGGATAAAGACTAATCCAAATAGGTTCTTATATACATATAGAATAATATTACCACCCTCAAGTCAAAATAATAATTATAATGACGCAGGTAAACTTTTTCTGCGCCAAATCTTCTACGCGTGGTTGCTATTAATTTAGTTTTGCAGCACAAATATTATAGGCAGGCCGATAACGAGATCGAGTGGTATATAGGAAATAAAATTATTTTGTAATTAGTCATGATATAGTAATGAGTAATCGCAGTAAATCATGGGACATAAGGAGGGTAGTCCCCTATACCGTATGGTTTTGCAACCGACAAATGATTTCAACCCCCCTCGGTAATACTTATAAGGTCTAGTTATAGTTAGTAGTTACACGTGTGGATTTTATACAAAAACGTGCTACGCAAACACCGTTTCGTGTATAAACTACACGCAGTGTAGGTATAATAATATATAGAAAACACACGCCTATTATATGTACAAATGGCAAGGGCGCTGTTAAGGGTTCTTACATTGGATAGTTCCCCCAAATACAAAATTAAAGTCTAACCTACCCGATTTGTATTCAGCATATTTACTAATAATAACTCAAAATCAAAATTCTTTGGAAAAAATTATTTAACAGACTGTTTAAAAGAGACTTCAGATTTAATGATTAAATTTTAAAAATAATGAGGATTAATTAAAATAAATCAATGGTTAATTGATAAACATTTAAAATATTATAATATTATAGGTATATTATTTTTAGATTCTAAGTGAATATAATATTAGTTTTTACTTTGATATGTGTATTTTTTTCTATTTAGTTAAAAAATGGTTTGAAATTCAACTTTTCTGAAAGTTTCTTGTAACAAATTATAGACAAAGTTCGAAATTTAGTATATAGGTTGGGATTCAACAATAAACAGTTCTCCGTAATTTCTTATTATTAAAAAAAAAAAAAAAAAAACGGAAATATCTATGAAATGCTAATTTTTAACAAAATCGATTTAGTATTTTATTGTAATTCATATAAATGAATAATTGAATGTATATACTTGAAGTTTTCAATAAATATTTCTATTATCACTGTTATGCTTTTCATGTTATTAAATTCATAAATGTTTGAAAGGACCTATTTTTTATAACTGAACTGTCATCCGTAGAAATAAATAATATAAATAATATAGGTATATTCGGTAAATATTGAAATGTAATATACACTTAAAATGATACGTGATGGTTAAAAGAATTATTCGGAAACGTGTTTATATTTTATAAACTATTTCTATTATTTAAAAATGTACTATATAGTCTTTTTTAATTATATATAATAATATATAAGTATTATATAATGACAATTATATGCACTTTATATTACATCGTATATCTATCTATAAAGAAGCTGGGCACTGCATATTTTACACTTTATACAGTTCTGAGGATACGCCCGTTTTCGTAATAAATTATGAACCGACGGCGTACACGCAGTGTTACTAATTACTAATCAGTAATTATTCCGTCATAATATATATAATAAACGTTGCAGAATTTCTGAAGCATTGACGAGGCGTCGGGACGGCTCGGGGAAAATCGTCACGATCCCAAACAGTAAACACTAAACTGTAAACACACATGCTTTGAGTCGCGCGTGGATCTGGCCGTGAAAAACTGTATTAACGCGGGTACAGACATAATTTAGTACATCGCACGTATTATATTATTATGGTCGAAGAGAGAAAGGTTTTCGTCATCGGACGCTTATGATATGTTCGCGAATATGTATCTACCTACCTAGTTATTATTATTATTATTATTATATTATTTATATACCTATTCCCATCTATACGACGACGCAGTGACCGTAGTCTGCAGATTATGTATACGAATTTCGACCGGTCATTGCCACAATATATTATATTGTATGGACGTTGACGGTAATACAAATAATAATAATAATGATAGCTTATTAACTATATACATATATCTACTTTAAAACAATAAACAAATAAGCGAACGAAATAGTCGTTTTGAAAAATCGCGATTGCAGTCTTGCAATACAGGTAATAATAACTATAATTTATACGTATTTAAAAATCCAAAAATATATGAAGGTTATATTGTAATATGTTTGTATTTTAAAAACACGAGATGTGTCGAAAAAAATTAAATTATCAAACATATAGAAACAACATGTATTATAATTGATTATAATAATAAACTGCCTATTCATTGCGGATCATCGCGGGATCCTCATCGTCAACAAAACAATGGGCAACAATATGCTCATCATTTTCAGATTGTCAATGGTAAATCGACGTGAATTGGGGCACAACGCACAAACGCTTTTTTATAACAGCCAATAATAGAGGGACCTTTCTACGTCTACTATATAAACCTATATAAGACGCGCAAATTTTAAAGCCCCCAATTCGGTAGGACTGTTATTAAAGTGTAATTTTGTGTATCGCTGCGCTCATTGTTATAATATTATATTAATAACAATAACAATAAATATGTCGTAATTACGCCGCGTTATCCTACGCGCATAGAAAAAATATAAATATGCACATTATATACGCGCACACGCGACGGAAATGCGCGGGCGTGAGTAGGTAAATATACGCGTTTTATTTTCCCTCTCATCGCGGTTCGGATCGTTTCTATTCCCAAAAAAAATTTTCACTTTTTCCAACCATCACTTTCCCTTCGATCCGAATTACCGCTTTCTCGGCGCGCCACCGACGCCGCCGGTACCGTTATATTATATTATTATGTATATTATTATATATAGAGAGGTGCGCGGAGTGGCACATATTATATACGATAAATCAAGCGGCGGCGGCGGCGGCCAAGTCACACTCGCGCGGTTAACGGCCCGGGCGGCGGATGGCAATGCCGCCGCCGCCGCGGCGTCACTGCCTCGAGAAGAAAACCGCCAATTAAAATCCGTCGACGACGGTTCCGCGCCGCCCACAGTAACCGGTCTCCGCACTACAGTATGCGCCGCCGCCGGTACCTACGCGTCCGACGCTGTTGCGTAAACCCGCAGAGATGTATACCGAATGGCAACCGATTATCCGTACCTATAATATACCTGGTATACCTCTTATATACCTGTATAATATACTGTTAGGTATCATTATTATTATTTTTATTTAAAAATAAAAACGTACTTTTATTTTTCTCTCAAAAACCAGTCGAGTGTATATATATATATTATTATTATGTGACGCGTAGCTTTCAGCGATGTTGTTCCACTGAATCGCGTACGACAGTAGTGCGTATAATATAATATTATGCATGTCTAAGTGTGTGTGTGTGTGTGTGTACATGACGTACGAGTGGTGAGTGTTACGACGATATTATTATCTACGTCGCGTTATAGATACCTCATATGTACCTATTAAAACAACTAACGGTCCCGCAAAGCCGGAATTCCGGAGTTACACCATAAATAAAATAATATATCATCATGTGTTATCATTATCCTTATTGATAGGTACTATAGAATGTATGTGTAAAAAAAAATATAATAATTAGTTCTATAAAAGTAAAACCTACAGCTTTTATATATGGTAATATACTAACGTATACGTTATAATGGTTTAAGCAAAATGCAAAATGATATGTTAAGGATAATATTACTAAGGTATTATATACATTAAACAGACTACAGAGTATATTAAATTCAGGTAGGTATCTAGTATGATCTGGTTAAATGAATAATATTATTAATTTTTTGAATATGGACCAACGCGATGATGATCCTTGGAAAAACGAATTTTGCATTATAAAACATAATACGCATTATACTGTATTACCTATTGCAGGTAATATAGTTGCATAATATTATTATTAATATATCGTAATATTTTTTTGAAAAACAAGATTTATACCGCAGAATTTGTATAGTTCTATTATAAATACAAGTATATACCTATACATTATAATAATAATAACGTTTTCATGCACAAGCGAATTGCATTCATATACGCTTGCCAAACATGTATATTCTATTTAATATTTCACTTAAAAGATAGAGGTCTACGTTTTTGCATTGTACTGCACTTTGCAATAATTTTAGCACAGGAGAAAATTCCAATTGGGATCGATAGGTACCTAATATATAATTACACCAACTGTTCTACGCCATTTTCTTTAGTTATTTGCTAGCAGGGTAATTTTTCCAGGATTGTGAACACAAATTATAACCACGCAGCTCCTTCGTCCTCGTCCCGCTTTCATCAAAACGGCGCCGCGATCGCCACGTGCGTGTGACAGCAGCTCACCGAACATTATTATAACCATACAACCACCGCATCACAATAACATCATCATCATCATCATCATCACCATCATAACGGTTATACCAACGTGACTCGATGCAATCATCGTGACCCGGTGCGGGGCAGGCGGCAGTAACGGTGAAAGTAGTCCCAGTTTTTTAGCAAATCTGCTCCCCCCCAACGCGAACCACGTATTATTATTATACTATTATAGCGGGTTGGATAGCCTTCGCGCTCGCGTTTACTCCTGACCACAACCTTCTTTCCTTTCACTGTCGTCGACGACCATTAAATATATAATATTATACGTGGTAGACAAACGTATACGGTAATACAATCACAACAAATATACTATTAAAGCACACACACACACACACACACACACACACCACGCCATCGAACACCATAACAGTTATGCTGCTGCGTACTGTGCAATTCGTTCAAAATCTTTTTCGAATTTTTCACTCTCGCTTTTCCCTAACACTATCTCATCTCTCTATAGCATCGTGATTGATAATACCGCGTTAATTATTTTTTTTTTCTTAATTATTTTTCACCGAGTAAACGTTACACTATCGAATATGCTAGTATAATATGATTGTATGATAAAACTAAAAAAAAAATTTAAATCACATAATTATTATGTTTTTATTGATATTATTAGGACTTTGGTGCATATTATATTCTTATTATTTTTTAACGGCATAAAGACCAATCCAATATATACCGTTATAGTATAACGAGTATATTGTTAGTTACCTATTTAAATTTATAATAATATTAACTTTATTATATTAGATATAAAACCATTAAAAAAAAAAAACCTGAGTTGACTCGCAGCGTAATTTTTTATAAGATTTAAATTTAAAACATAATAAAACGAGTTATATGTATTATCATTTTTTTGTGCTTATCTGAATGTTGTATCATACAAGCTCAATTTTCACTCACGTACTGTTGACACCCAATTGTTTTTAATTCGCTAAGGTTAAGATCAGTTTTAGGTACAGTCATCATTCATCAAAAATCTTAACTATGTTTAGTCTTTAGCGTTTAAATACATAGACAATTATGTACATTCGTATATAGTCTTTGGGGTTTTGCTGAACGGAAACAATTCCGCAATTATTAAGTATTTACTCCACTCATGACTCGTGTTTCGAGTCACTGACACTATAAATACAGGTGTGGGGTATACATTAATGTATAATATAAACTGCAATGTTGAATTCATGTATATAGTGAGCCAACATTGACGGTTATATACCCGAGGCGACAATATTTTTAGAGATAATATCTCATATTACATCATAATATCATGTACCTATAGTCTAGTATTATAGTCTGTATTATAGTTTACAGTCATGAACTTACTCATGTGTAAAGACGTATAATTTATAATATATATTTTAATTTATAATATATCTACCAAATATGCTCTTAGTCTTTTATTTTTGTGTTAATAAAGTCAGAAAAAACAACCAGTATTACTGTATAAAATTAACATGAGCACTATAAAAAGGTTACGAATTGTCAATTTGTGTAGTATAAATATAAAATGTATAAGTATACTAACTAAATACTATCCTTATAATATAAAAATAATATTTATTTTACTGATAAACAAATGCCACCATATTATACAAGAAGCTCTGAATAAAATTATACCACCCTTTGAAAATATAATTCTTTTTTAGTAGTTTCTTATAAATAAAAACAAATGTTTTAAAATTAAAACATTTACCGTATGAACTTCTATATTATTTTCGTGAAATTTTCTTGAAAATTATATATACTATATAACGTTACGACACGCCCTGAATATAAAGTACTCGGTGTGCAGCAGTGTCCGATTTCCGATCAATATTTTACACATAGGCCAAGTGTAAAGTAATATACAGAATGTACCTATATATAAAGTATAGACCTCTAATATAGCTTAAAATTCAATTCTTCTATACATATAGTCATATAGATATGTAAAACACCAACAGTCTTTAACGAAACATTTACTATGGCTTCTTCATATAATAGTATACCTAATACTCATTATAATACACATAAAAATAATAATTTAGCAGTACCTATATACTATATTATAATCAATGCAAAATAAAATATACACCGTGAGTGGATAGCCGAGTAGGTATGATTTGTAAATATGGTTGACAACGTTGATCATATTATAGTATAAAGACAATATAATAATTATTGGACTATAGGTCCAAATAATATACTATAATGTTATCGTTATGTATATATATAGTGTATAAAAATGTAATAGATGATGTCCAGAAACTGTTTATTAGACAGTGTTTAATATTGAGATTGACCGATAATTAACCTTAAATGTCCTAATATTATGCATAATGCATATAATATACTATACATTTAAGACTTTAACTCTGTGATAAGAACATTATAGCTACTTTATTCAAATGGTTCATCACGCATAATTACTGCAGTTTTGAATAAGATATTTTTGTTAATTTTAGATTATGTTTATTTCAGGAAAATATACTTATAAGGAAACTATTTTTTATACATATAAAGGTACATGAAATAATATTACAAAGCTTATATATCATAATAAATTAGGTATATATAATATTTTTCCATAAAACATTAACTATTCAAATTAAAAATCCTATATATTCAAGAAGATGACCACAAATTCGATTTTTAAACAATTTATAAGTCAATTTTAATTAAATTTTAGGAAAAAAAAATATTTAATTTCAAATATATTTGAATTAACTTATAAGTATTATAACTTATACCTAACTCATAAGTTATAAGTCATCAATAATTGCTTAAAAAAAAATTTATATTAGGAATATAATATTAAATTATTTAAATTTGTTGCTGGCTAATTGTATATAATTAAATTTATACATATTAAAGATTGTTAATCCATGGCAAAGTAGCTAAAAATATCTACATTATAAGTTTAATATAAATATAATAATATACATATAAGAGAACAATCTTTAGTATTATATATTTATATTAAATAATCATTTTACATAACGGAATGAAAATTTTCATGTAAAAAATTGGACACCGCATCAGAGCCGCTCATTTATAATATTTGTATAATATGTGCATTGTTTGCAATTTTTAGCAAATATATAAATATACACAATTTTACAATAAAAATAAACGTATTTCCGCGAGTCCCGACGGGGTCGATAACCGAAACGTCGTGGAAAAACACACGACTGGGTCATGACCAACCGCGTCGGTAGCTACGATGGAATGGTTACCACGGCTACCACGGGGTATACGTGTAATGTGTATATAATACAAAATTATACTATTATATTTATATACATCATACATGTATTATATATATAGTGTGTATATTACATCGAATAAGTATATACTATATAATATATATTAGGTATATAGAATACGGGACGTATATAGACGCAACGTGAGAGGGAGGTTTGTTGACCTCCCGCGGCGGCAGCAGCAGCCCAAAAACAAAAACCACCACCCCTGACGTCATTCGTAGGGGCAATATTTCGTGTTTATATATAAATATATATATATACTTGTATACCCTCTCTCTACACCCCTCACCAACACTCGGTTGAATACTTATGCGTGTACACACTACACACACGCACACACGTGCATATATCACCTCTCCCAATCAATACACGCCAAGACGCTTGTATTTAATACAGAGTGATTTTTTAAGCTCATTCTGCTTATTTTTATGCTTAAATTTTAATGGTTTTTAATTTTTTTTTTCGAATATATTATATTTATTTATTATTTTAATAACAATACAAACGTCATGTATACTTGGCATTTAAAAACATATAATAATTAATTAATATAATTTATAAATTAAATTATTGTATCGACACTGTGGTATAGACTTCAAGTATAGACTTCAAATATCATAAGACAATTAGGTGTGTTTAAAAATATCTTCAAGTCATTAATAAGTTATTATTATTATATTTATTGTAATTATTCATATTACTTCATTGTTATACAAAATTATTCTTAAAATGTACACTTATTTATTATTCATTTTGTACCTACAGCTGTTAGATTTATACATAATTTTTGAAAATGAATTTTTTACTTTGTAATTAAATAAATAGTGTATACACCATAATAGTCACATGCGCAGACACATTTCACGTAAATAGTCATAATTATTGCAGTATGTTGCAATAATGGCTGTTTACCCTGCACTTGCATGTCCAGTAATAATTATAAAGTGACATACCCCTTCTTTCTTATCATTATGGTTCAATTTTCAATTCAAAAAGATTTCGAGAAAATTTATAACGGCACGTCGGCACATCGTTTTTTCAACGACAGCATTGTTCGGTTTTATAGAAGCAGTTATTATTAAAACCTGGTTCTCATGAACAATAATAATGCAAATATGTGCAACGATAAAATGTATCATGATTTTAATGGATTAATAACGTGTTGACATTTTTCAATTGTCGCTATATAAGTACATGTGATGAGCAGACACTATAAAAACTAATTTTATATTATAGTGTATTAGTGATTTAGTTATAAAATACCTAATAATCCACGCCCGTAACAAGTTACTATAAGTTATTCGTGATATTATTTCTACATCAAAAACAATACAATTGAGTACGTTAAGTAGGAAATATTGATTTGGTTAACCATCGTAAACATGCATAAACGCAAATATACGATAACCGCTCGATGCCTAGTATTATACATCTTTCTAAACCACAATCTTATAAACAATGATGATGCTTATAGAAGATACTCCTATTCAAATTTACATTATTCCAGTCTCTGGAAATTGGAGAATTATTTCATTAACTAAAATACCTTATAGTACAGTTTATTATACGTAATATACTGTAATTAATATAAAAAAATATACAAATAAATATAAATGCAATCTATTCATTAAGGCATCATGATTTTCTTATAAATATTTTATGACTTCTATAATTGTTATTATGAACATATTTTAAGTGGACAACGCAATTAATTTTCAAGTATTAAACTAATTAAAGATTACTACAGTTATACAGTGTTTTTATAGTAAAAACTAACTGTGTCAAAAATGTCAATGGTCTAATTTTTTTTTTAATATTACAATATAAACATTACAAATCTATACTATACGTCTATAACTATAATACTATATACACATATAATATTATAAACGTGAAAGTAACTAACTGTTACGTTTTCATGGCTAAACCGCTGAATCAATGTTGATACCTAATATTTGGTATGGAAATAGCTTGAACCCTGAAAAAGGACATTGACGCACTCATCAGAAAAATATAATATGTGAGTAAAGCTAGCAGTGGCTAGCCTCGCAAAATAGCTGGTATTATATAAATAAATATATATTTAATTATTAGTTATCTGGTTAGTCTTTGAAGTCTTTTAGGAAGATATATACCTATCTCGAGGTAGGCGTGGTTTTAATCTGGGTTTGGAAATTTTTTCAACGATTTTGAATTCAAGAGTTTCTTTATTTTTATTTAGTATGTGGTGAAGGTTTTTTAATTGATTTATTATCATTATTATTGAGTTATATATGTTGGTATAAAAAAAGGTAATTCCGTGTCGTTGTGATTCAATTAACAACTGTTTATTTTACATAAACCAAATACAAAAAAATTCTTGTGATATTTTGGGAGTTTATTTTAGAGTGTTGTAGTTTTTTTTTAATTTTTATTATTACCGTATTATATAGGTAGTAATAGAAATAGTTTAATAAATTATAAAGTTGAACTGGTATTTAAAAGGGGTATAGCTGTATGAAATTTACATCCCTCTGTACTCTTAATTAAGTTTATTTTATAAACGTGGATTTATTTATATATTTATACCACGGAAACGTTCTGCGAATAGCCACAAATCGCCCAATTTGAACTGTCAAACAAGCTGCCATTAAATGTACTATAATATTATATATACTTCATACATTTATTATATTATATATTGTTTTCTTTTACGAAACAGACATTTTAGTATCAATAGTCATAAATTTATTTTGTTTTGTATGTTACCAACATACTCAAAGATATTTTCACAGAGTTATAAACAATAAGTTTTAACTAACGTGATACTCTTATTGTATTATATATTTTTTAATTACTCTTATTATTGAAAATTAAAAAAAAAACTATTACATGTTTTAACAGTTTTATTACAATATTTCATTACATTGGAGGTTAAATTGTTTATCTGTTATTATAATTTCACTGATATTTACATTGAATATTCGTGGAATAATAATATTTTAGATGTATATAATGTATATATATAGATGTAGGTATGGTATAATATAACAAAATCAAATAAAACTGCAGTGTAGTATAAATGCCTACACGGAGCGCCTTCCTACATCAAGAAATTCCTGGTTAATTTCAGTAAAAGTGTCCTTCTTGTGTTTTATTGTGTCAGTGACCAATGCCAAACATTGCATTATACTCATAATTACTAATTTATAAATATCAGAATGTCATAATTATAGTAGATTTATTCTTAAGCATATTACTCATAATTGAAGTCGCATAAAAAATTTTCATTTTGATAAACATAATTATAATTTCGATGGACGCGTGCTATATAAGATATAAGATATAACATATAAATTTATTATTGTACACAGATATTATCTAAGTTAGGATTTTTATCGAATTAATGATTGATATCCACACGGTTTGGGTTTTAAAACGTTAACATGATATGAAATAAAATGGCAAGCTACACAATACTAAAATCGCGTTTGACGATCGTACCTATTATACGAAAACCATCGTGTAGATTAGAACAAAAAACAAAAAAAATTAAATTCGATAAGTACTTTTAAGAGTAAATATAGTGTAATAAATACAGGCAATTGCCCGACCGCTGTGTTCATATTATAACACAACCGCTGATTTTCTAAAAAAAATGTACGATTATGACGTAATAATATAAAGACCGCCATAACTATATACGCGACAACGGTTAATATACAGGGTGTCTCCCCGTGTTTGTCCTCATCAGTAATCTTTTTTTTTTTAAATTAATAATTTTTAACATGATCATTACAGTATTAGAGAAAGCTATACGATCATTATATATTATACATAATATATTAGTGAGTGTAATATACGTGCAGTGAGAATACACCCATAAGTGTGGTATAAGCCTGCAGTTGATAGGGACGAGGATTGGCACGGTACTCGAAAACACCCTGTATTCTAATTTTGTTTATCGTTTTTCACATTAGGACGAATAAATTTACATCGCAAAAACACAAACAACATATATTATATGATATTATATTATATCGACGTATACAATCTGCACCACACCGCCCACTATAGCTCTGGCTCTCAGTCTCTCTCTCTCTCCCTTTGTCGCCACTGAATCTTGCACACACACTCTGTGTAAGTGTGTGTGTGTGTGTGTGTGTGTGCGTGCGTGTGTCTCGGTCACTCACTTGAACTCTTTCTCCCGCCCGCACAACAATCCGTCAGCGGTAATAACGTTGGCACGAACAATGGAAACTGTGTAAAAAAAAAAAAAAAAATGCACGCATATAACGGGCCTGAGTTCGGGTCAACGTACGGACGTCGCGGCGGAGAAGCGGCGTGCGCGACAGTGGCGGCGACAAGCGAACCTATAAACAATTATTGTCGGCGGCCGAGATGCCGTTCGGGCGGACACACATAAGCCGTCGACCAGATTTTATAACGAAACGTCGGAGGCGTCGTTTATTTTTGTAAAAGAAACGAATAGAAAAATAATGGCAAAGCCGCAATCGTCACGAGACGGGAGAGAAGTCTTACGCGAGTTGGCAGAGAGAGAGAGAGATAGATAGATAGACGACGGAGACGGAAAACCTCGGCGGAGGAGGAGGAGCAGAAGAAGAGAAAGAAAAAGACGGAAAAAAAGAACAACATTGCGTAATCGTATATCGTTGGCATTATGTGCGCGCGAAATGTGCAAGCCCGCCGCTTTCACCCGATGACGACTACGGTACACCGCCATCACTGCAGCCAGGATAATATATATATATACGTGTACGCACTAACACAAGACTATTCGGGTCATCAAACTCTTGACACCGGTCAGACCGTTCGGGCTTAAACGCGCTGGGCAACGCGCACAACATAATAATATAATAATAATATGCACGCTGATTAATAATAATAGTCATCCGCGCATAATATTTATTATTATTATTATTATGTTTCTACATCGCTTATCAAACGTACCATTATAATGTACAGTGCTCTGTGTTTTTACACGTCGTTTCGCAAATGCACGCGCTATATAACTAAATCACATTTTGTTTTTACGCAACAAATTGTGTTATATACGCTATATATATATATATATATATATATATATATATAATATAATAATATACACTGTATATATATAAGTACGTGTCTGCGCAGAGCAGTCTTTGTACTCGTCGAAGGTAGCCGTGAATTTTTAACAGTGTACGCGTATTATATTATTAAAATTATAAACGACAATATTATGTTTTATAAAAATGCGAATATTTTACTTCTAGGGTATATATATATGCAATTTTATCATTATAAGTAAAAATTGTGTTTATTTCCAAACGTGCACAATAAGACGAATGAGTTTCGATGACGGGTCTTATGTCGTACATTCTCACACACGTATAATATAAATATAATATATATAATACCAAAAATATTGAATAATGAATACGAGATATAATATTTTACTTGGGTAGCTTGGTACTACGTCAAATAAAATTTAATAAGCTATAATAGCTATATACATAAACCGTTATCGACGCAAATCTCGTTTATGTTATACCCGAAGATTTTTGAGAGGCCCTCGTGAATACGGTATACGGATTTGAATAAACTATTTATGGTTTATCGATGGCCAAGGGAATATTTACTTAAAACCCATATAAGAAACAACGAAACGCGATAGATAAACAAAATAAACTCACGATTGACGATAATAGTTCTAGAACGAAATCTATCTCAAAAATTAAAAGATTTTCGAAACTATATTTTATGAAGCACCAGGATGTTCCCTGTGTGTGTCGTTGAAATTTGGAAAATTACCCGCTAACAATTTTTCTACAACTATCATGTCACTTACACACAACACCACATGACTTTTATAATTATTCATACCGTGCGTTGCTAATTAAGATTAACGCAGTGTTATAGTCGACTAATCAACCACTAATTAATATACAGAAGTATTCTAGGGAGGGGGATACTAGGAGGGTCAATCGCCCCTGACGATACCTTCTTATATGGATACACATTGTGGTTATAAATGTTTGAAATTAATATTGCATTATTGTTAATAAACTATAGGGGCTAGGGAGAAAATAGGACGGGGTGAAAAATTATATAAACGTCTTCGGTTTATGCAGACTATTTATTACTAATACGCTATACAGATAGATTAGGTAAATTCTACGTGGTAAAAGGTATAGAAAAATAGATTCATGGCTTTCGTCGCCTTTTTTCTTTTTATATTAATCGTTATAATGTTGCTTACAAAAATATTAAGCTGTTTTTTTATTTAAAACGTTCACCACAAATCAAATCATAAATGACAGAAAAATATGAGCCGTGGTACAAAATATGCAGCTGAAATTCTTAAAAAAAAGAGAGAATATCATTATTAAAATACGCCATTTTAATTACTTACCCTTGTTTTAGTCACGGTTTTTGAATAATAATAATAATAAACTTCGCAATAATTAAAAATGTCTGAAATCTACATCTCTAATCTGAGAAACCATAAAAAATATATACATGTATACTCAAACACGTATATAACACACGTAGATATATGTTGAGCTTAAATTTAAAAGCCTGCAGATTGTTAAGAGTGCGTCCTTGATGAACAAGAGACCTTTGTATCCTCACCCATGGTGTTCACTCAGAGGGTTCTTTGATGAAAGGGTCCGCGTTGCTGCAGCAATGAATACCAGAATCAAACACTTGAAATTCGGTAATACACCCGAGGAAAATTGCGAAACTCCACGAATTCACGATTAAATGATATTGTTTCTAAAGATTAAAATTTGAATGCCGCATACTGCAGTTTTCATAGATATACATTACAAACGCTCGCGTGGTGAAGAGCTGGTGTATGTAATATATATATATATATATATATATGCGAACAGACATATACAATAGACGCCGTTATTAATTTACAGCAATTGTTATGAGAAATAAGTACTTTTATATAAAAAAAATTAATTTCCATGGATGTTCGTTAAGAAGAATCGTCGCTACGCGTATATATATCGTATAATATAAAACAGTTTGCACAAAGTATGCAGTGTGCAAGTCCTAAAATTCGTATCGAAAATATAACCCTTCTTTTTAAAATAACCCTTTTTATAATAACCCTTCAATCGTTATCACAATTTTTTAGATTTTTTCTTTAATTATAACCAACTATTATTTACTGGGTTATGTTCACTCTTTTTTTATAACTCAAGATCGTATTTCTATCTTTTACTCAGACATTAATTGTGGATTAATTATCCAGTATCCCAAACGGTTTACATCTAAACACATAATTGATATATTATTCCGTTATAAAATTTAAATTTCTTTAAAAATCATAAATAATAATTTTAAATACACTTCATAAGTATTATTATAGTATTTCAATCTTCAAGTAGACAAAAAGTAGACAAAAAAGAGGATATATTCAAGACCACGGCAATACGAAATTTCATGCCAGTCATTGAGTACTGATAATAGTATACCTAACACCTACATAATAAAGCTAATAATTTGACTACATATTATATTATGGTTTATTATGATATATAACCATATAAGTAAACATTTTAAAAATTCAGACATTTACCGACTACAGCGGAGATGAACCACCCAGATTTTCGATTTCGCACGCGCTTGACATTATTTATGTAATCGTCGGCATCACCGCACTGTTATTAGTAGTTACAAATATAATAATATCATATATACCTACGATAATGCGTGTACACGCGTATAAAACCTTGATGATGTTGATTTTTATTTATTTCATATTTTTTTATTCTTACGTAGCCTGCAACGTTCTTCCTTTTTATTTTATACAATCGAGTTTTATGTAACGCGTGATATTATATATATATATATTATAGTTCTTGCACGAGTTCGCGGTCGGCAGGGGTCTCGGTGCGCTGAGGTCGACGAACCGATACACCTGCAGATTTCACTTTCTATATTCCGAAGTTTGCATTACCGCTCGTCCAAAATCCACCACCCCACGCCCGCCACTACTCTCACCGCGACCCAAAGACCCGCCTATACAGCTATAATACAGCAATACTTATTACTGGGTATACTGTACAGTGAATATAATATTACTTTTAATTGTATTTTTTTTTAATATCAAATAATATGATAAAAATATACAGGCGTTTGTGACAACAATATAATCATAATACGCGTGTTTCTCGTATTTTTGGGACCCACATTGAGATCGATAAGAAACTCTTTACAAAAATCAATATAATATAACTGCGATATAATATTATATTAAGTACTGTTGTCTAAATTAATGTATAAATATATTAGACGTTATAGACTATAATATTTTATAATAATATATGACTCATTTGGAAAAATAATCATTACTCACAAAGTCACAAACCATAAACGCCATTTGTTAAAAAACAAATATCGATCATAAACAGTTTGTATTTTAAACAGAATCGTAATAATAAACATCGATTTATCAAACGTATATACAGAGTGTTTCTATAATGGATCAGTCAATATTATCAGGTAGAACACGGGTCATATCGACAAATTAATAGTAGATAATAATAAATAAACACAATTATCACAAAAATGTTCTAGTTTGTTATTTAAATAATGAATAGTTTTAAAACTAACAGATCCGACATTTTTTATTTTTTTTATTTATATACTAAGTATCTATTTAAATATAAACGTGTAGACTTTGTTAAGTGAACAATATCTAGAGTTACGGAATCACGTTTAATTGCGTTATTATTATATCAACTCTATTTTTTATATCCAACACAATAACATGTCAATAAATATTATTCACCATCCAAGAGCTTAAGAATTTTATTTATTTGACAAAACTTTAAATTTCAGATAATCAGACTGAACTATCAATAAATTGAGTTATCATTACCCCATATTTTGATCGAATAAATGTTATATTTGTATCCTTTTTATAAGATTATGGTCGGTAATTTACAAAAACTACAAAACTCTTATTGTTTTCTTAAATATAAATTAATTATACTAGTGTTCATCTATAATTGTTGGTTAAATTTTTTTTTATTAACGTTGTCCAAATTTAACATCACGACAACGAATTTAACTGAATTTCCTACCACCTTCACATTGCTCAAAGAATATATTATTTTTCATAATTTCGATTATTGAATGTATAATACAAATTAATACCGTCCAAGAACAATAAAAAATAGCAAACAGTATTTATGTTGTATCTTAAATTTTCAGATGGTTAAATGTTTAAAACATTAAATACTATGACACTTTTATAATTATATATAGTTGAGGCTTCATTATGACTATATATCAGTATACCCGGCCAGTACAGAATATCAGAATATAATATAGACTAATTACAGACTTGGTGCTTTAAAAATTTGAAATATATACCATACAATATGTTAATGACAATTGACAATAATATTGACAATAGATAGTTTTTTAAATTAAATTAAATTTGACTTGTCATACCTCATAAATCCTACAATCTTTTTCAAGTAACTAACGAAATTGGCAAATAATTATCTTTTCCAAAATAATCACCCACATACACATTCATATTTATAAATTATATTAAGCACACTTTATTGTTTTATGTCCTTGACAAACAAAAGCGAACGTCGAACCGGTTTGTTGACAGTGGCATTAAACCAACCGTTTACGGAAAGCGTCACTCTCAGTCATATTACATATTCTGAGCTTTCTCTTTTTTTCACATAATAATAGTTCTCTAATTTTTTGCGCTCGAATTATCAACAATAACATAATTATTTACGTTATTACTTATTATTATATTTTATTCATTAAAACTGTTACAAAACCAACCCTAAGTATACAATATAATACGTGCAGTTATCGTGAATATTAAACTTTAAATATTAACCGCGGTCCACGAATATTTATCGTTAAGTGCAAATTTTGGAAAATGACAATCAAATAAATATTTATAATAGAAGAATAAAGTAATGAATGGGACTCGAGAAAATCATGTTTATTTCTTATGTCCTACTTCATTCGCAAGGTCAATTGATAATCGACTCAACTCTACAAAGTCTTTCGCTTTACTGATAAAATAATTTTTCAGTACAAATGTGTACCTATGCACAGGTAAAATTGTAATTAGCTCGTGCAACACAACAATTTAACGTTTTAAAATTAATCCTGCTGCAGAAATCACCGCATTACAAAGTCCGAAATTTTGTTTTTAATTGCAGAAACCACAATATTATAACACTACACTGTTGTATGGAAATTATTTAAAAGCTACGAACGATCAAAATATATCCGTCCGTATGCCTATGTATACACCAAACCAGAATAGCGAACACATGAAATAATTCGTCCTTATCTGATGATATTATGTCAGTTTTAATTCCATAAACCACAATACAACTCTTATACCACTATTGAAAATTAATAAATATATAACACTAAAGTCTTATTCCGTTCGCGGTCGAAGAGAGTGGACATGGATATATACTCCTAAATGCTCGGACTCCACCCCATCCCCCAAAACGTGGCACGGAGACTATCGTTCGGCCACTGCTGTTCGGGCTGTACGCTAAAATCACAACGAGCACTACCTATACCTAGTATAATATATTATTTGGGACATTTTCCAGGCCCGTTTTCCGTCTGCCACTATATTATAGCCGCGACCGAGCCAACCGCGGTATTAGAACAGTGCATAACACAGTGTCATATTACATCTATACCTTTAGCATAAAATGGACGATGGACACAATAATATTACGTATAGTATTATATCGTAAAACGTACCTATACACACGACTCTAAATACCAATGATAATAAAGCTACAACGCATAGCGCTCGTCCGTCGTCGGCCGGAGGAGACCTTTGTACCCGCCGAACATACCGCCATTGTTGGCAACGTTTGACGCACACGCGCACCACATTTACGCGACCGAATAACGCTCGCACACACACACACTCACACTCGTCTCTGTATAGTAAAACGCACACACACACACACTGTGCTCGGTGTATATATTATAATATTATTGTACGTTATAATATATACGACGCGGACGCACTCGCATTCGCGCGTCTCGACGTTGACGACCTCGCGTATGCACGGCACATTGGTGGCGAATGACGAACCGCGGTCGGGCGACGGTCGGGGGGAACCGCGCGTGACCCACATTCGCCATCCGAGTGGATTGACCGCGTCAAGGACTCGCCAACTTTCTCGGTCGTGCTCGGGCCCCTTCCCGCAACACACACACACACACGCTCGTTCGGCGGTGTGTGTGTGTACAGTACGCGTTTCGTACATGCATAATATCACCTGTCGCTATATAGATAATGAACGATAAAAACCTAATAGTAAACTACATATTATTATTATTATTACTGTGTGTGCGCGCGCACGTTATACGCGATTGCAGTTACGCAACCGTTATACACTTATACCTATCGTATATTTGGTATACGTATACTTACGACGGATAATAATGTATACGCGATATGTATAATACGGTGTTCACTTCTCGGAGACTCCGCCGCCGCCGTTTAATCCCTCCGCGTAGTATTATAATAATTATCCTCTCTCTCGCACACGCTCTGTCTCTCTCTCTCACTCTTTCACTCTCTATCGCCTACCTACGTCGACCACTCGTCGTCGTCGTCGGTGTACGAAAACCCGAAATCGGTATAGTCGAAACCCTCGTATAACTATACTTAACCGATCGCAGTGTTACGCAACGCGCACGGTATTAGTGTGCAGAAGTATAGGTAGCTAGTCGTGTATTATGATAATATAGTGCATCTGTAGCAAAAAATCTAACCCCGCGGCTTAACGCCCGTATCGGATGTACGAGATTAGACGAGAAATATTTTGACTGCCGTTCAATTGTCGACCGACAGGCGACAATTGTAATACTGCAGAGCTTTTGTACTTGTGATTTTACGCTGTACAATGATAATAATAACAATAATATATAACTATACAAACATCGATGAGGCTACTTAAGATACTATATATTGATGTGACAATAGAGATTCAAGCGAGATGCATTGTTTATAATTTTTAATGTACAGTAGGTACTCATAAAATTAGAACAAAATAACAATACATAGGTACGCGTCGAAAATAAAACTAGCTATATTATACTTCTTCACTTGACTTTACACTTTAGTACTCAATAAAATTGATTTATATCATACAATTTAGAAATTACATTGCGTAAAATAAACTATATACCTACATAGTGTCGTGTTATTAACGACTTATCTGAAATTCAAAAGAAATTTACTTTTTGTAATTATAATTTTCCGATAAATGTTGTATATACAATTTAAATTTTAAACCAAGAGTGCACTATCTACTGGCTAAGACAGAAACTAAACAATTTCGCTTGATTTCTATTACAACTACTGTTTAATTAGAACTGATAATTAAATCAAGTGTTTAAACTTAATTCAACACTTCAGTTACTAAAACTACCGACAATAAAAATGAGGTACCTAAACCTAATCGGAATACCCAATACCCATAGACTTAATATTTTAATACATTACTGTAAATAGTGTAAGTACATGAACTTATGCATCTGTATAAATTAACCATTAATAATTCATAATAACAGAGTATATTTTATTGATGATTTAATAGAAATTTAGTAAGATACTTTATATTCTTAAAGTTACAATTCACAAGTCTTTATAATGTAGGTAAATACTTACAATAAATAAATAATTGTATACTACCACCAGCTACTAACTGGCTACTGTATCAATGCGTATTACATATTTATATCATTCAACAATACTCTAGAAAAATATTAACAACGTTTAACTCGTCATATAGAATTACTATTTTATTTTTCGAGCACACAAGTGCTTAATAAAGATATAACTTGATGAAATATTAATAGATAAATGTTATTGTTAAAAAATGACGAAAAAAAAATCGATTGCTAAGTACTGAAAACATTATTATCATATAATAACCCTTCAAGTTATGAATGAATACGGTTATAAAGTATTAAATTCATCATAAAATAATTCAAAAGAAATACCTGTTAAATATTAAAGATAAATAAAGAGCGATTTAAAACCAAAAATTATGAAACACACTAAAATATGCTAAAAAACTTATAGTTTATAGGTTTTTCCTTCATCGTTCATAAATAATATTAGTCTTTGACTATTATCACTAAATAGGTAAACAAATATTTCCTTAAAATATTGTGTTGAATAGAACTATTAAAACCTATTTAAGATCTGAATACATTTACAAATTTATAGCTTTTTTAACATAGATCCAAGTTATAATTCGTTGTATATGCAAACGTAAACTGTATTATTCACTCCATAAGTCGACTTATCCATTCATCGGAAGTTTTAGCTCAGTTTGAAAAAAATAACAATTAACCTTTCCATGAAGAATAACAATCAATCCCGTAATATAAAACTATATTAAGAATTGGTACCGCGACCTGCTGGATGAATAAATAATTACAGTCACGTGTCACGAAATTCTATCAATGAATGGATTCTTTACGGCATAAGCCTTGTAGCCCTCATCAACCATCTATCATTCCACAAAACTTTCGCTTATTATTGTAAAAATGAAATTTAAAAATTGTGGAATTATATTCATATCAATTAAAATAAAATAAATATTAAGTTTTTAACAGTAAAATTTATTATTAATCTTGAACTACGATAGAACCAAATAAACAAATGGTTGACACTATTGAAACTTATTTTACACAATTGATAGTATTGATACATATTAAATGTATTTAAGCTATACAAAGGAAATGTTTATAAAACATTTATGACAAACTAAAATATTATATGTTCTACAGTCATTGTGAATGGTTGTAAGAAAGAAAATATGTTCTATTGAAAACTACAACAGTTAAAAAATTGATTGGTAATGAACATTATATTGACATACTAATGAAACTCGATTAATTAATAATTAAGCATAATATGCTTTATGGCAATTCTGTTGAAAAATGTTCCACAGACACAATATAGTATTATAATATAATATATTATTGTATTGTTTAATGTTTATCAATAATAATAAATAATAATAACTAAAAGAATTTTTATTTAAAAATAAGCTTAAACACGAAATGTATGTAATTCAAACTATACCCATCATGATATAGAAAAATTAATTTCAGTTAGATAACAATAAGTTATGAATAACAACCAAAGTCTATAATACATAAAGGTGATGTTTGGTTATGTTCTGCTGAATATATTATTATGTAACTGTATAAATAATCGATTTCTTATCTTTGATTGTAAATAATATATTATATACATTATACAAGTACAGAAGTTGATTGATAATAAATGGTACTACTATATTGGTAGGTGGGAAATAAACTAATATCTATAAGCAGTACACATCTATGAGGATTATAATTAAATTTGTTTGTTTCCAGTTGGTGTAGGTGCCTATATTAACTGATTAATAATATTTGAGAGCTTGAGCTATTGTGTATTTACGTATACTAAAATATGATAATAATTTTAATTTGTAATTAACATATTATACATATTTTATTTTCTATATTTACTAAATATATAGGTACAACACTACAAACTATCATTGGATTAAATAATTAAACACATAATCTATATACGATATTTTACCATTTTTGTGAACAAAATGAATAATTCATAATACATGAATGTTATAATACTGTAAATAAGTATTAAATGTATAAGCTAAATAGTTTTTTTTTCATCACACTTCAACCTAACTACACACTACAAGAAGGTCAAATCAAGGTGTTAAACCATATATTTTTATCCACTTAGTATAGGAAATATGAACCTCGTCCTTTACCTGACTTACTGCGACACTTGCAAAATACCAAAAATAATATTATTATGTATTCAGTGTAGAGTGTTTGTTAACTCATTAGTCATTAGAACAGTTAACTAAATTGTTGACTGTATACCAGAGCCCAGAGGTTAATGAAAAGTATCATATTATCAATAAATTATCATAGTTTTAAATTTAAATTAATAGCAGATTTTTTTTGTAATTGGAGGGTTTGTTGTAAACAAACATTACTAATATATTATAGTCATAGGCGTATTTACGAGAGACGATAGATCCACTTTCATGATATATATAGTTTTAGTACCAAATAATATGTAAGTATTGACATATTATCGTGGCAATTGATAAATAATTTTATGATTCTTTATTATTTTTTTAAATTACTCCTCACGGCTCACTATTCAAATAATTTGTATATTCTTCCCTCTCCCCAATAGCAATTTCTGAGAACGCTACTGAATACAGCAATATGCCTACATGACTGAAAATTTAAGATGAAATATAAGCATATAAGCATTTTTTATAATAATATATGTATGGTTTATTATACTAAATGACCTACTAGCTTAATCAATCAATTGTAATAATAAATAAAGTAATCAGACGGTAGATATTAATTATTATTTAGTTAATATAAAAATATATGTAATATTATAATATAGTTTAAATAAATTAAAATATAATATATAAATCATATTTAATTATATAATTGTATACATAAAAGTTATCGTATTTAGTATATTAAGAATTAAGGTACCTAATATATAATTGCATGGTTATATAAATATTATAACTTATAACATATATTATAAATATAAAATATAAGTATATATCTAAAAATAAGTTTTACTAAGTATCATAGTGAATACAAATAATACAATTGACCGGATATAGAATAATATTGAGAACATATTAACACAATACCATTATCATTCTTCGTCGTTACCTCTAATTATTCCATCAAATTAAAAATTATAAATTTTTTTATCTTGTTCCTCAATAACCAAATAAATATCAATTAAGTATTTAAAACTTAAAAATATACATTTCTTTTTGATTACATTACAATAAGACGATTACACATCGAAAAACCTACAGCTGGCTGCGTTAGTACATTTATATATCCAGATGTTAAATTCTTAAATGCTATTGAATGACTTTAATTATGGTATTTTTTATTTTTTTATTTCTCTAGGGTTTTATTATTTAAATGGCCCATTTATCTTTATAAATATATTTAACAGTTGTACATACTTCACATTCTAGATACTAATATACTTTACACGTTAATTGAGCACTTCCAATGTAGAGGCTCCTTACCTACACTTTTAGTTACTGTTAAGTTATAATCTTAAACTAAATCACATAGTTTCAGAATTCAGATACTTCAATTATTATGTTATTAATTATATTACATTTTTTATAGCGATACAATAAGTATTCATGTAAGCCGTATAAGTAATTGAAACGAACTAATGAAAATTTTTAGTTACAAATAAACCACAAAGGATATTATAAATTCAACGAACGTTTTATATATCTAATATATACATATATAAAACCGTATAACTGATTGCTCTACATTTAAAGGTAATCCAAAGATATTTAGAATATAATAACAAATAGTTTATACCTACTGTATTATAAATTATAATTATTATAACTATTCGCGACATATTAAATTAAAGATCATATTAAATTCTAAGAGTTAAATCACAAACAGAAATGTATACATTTATAACTTTTGGTTCCTATTCGAGCGCATCTGTTTGAACGCAAACTCTCTATCTACACTAATAAAATACTTGGACAAGTGCCGGAAATGGTCATACGAAACCGTACAAAATTAGTTTGTAACGCAAAAACGGTAATTAATTCGTGTAGGCCCGACAACACATTTCATATATTTAAGCATTTCAAAGTCCACCGCTCAACACATTTTAAGCTATCCGATAATGTCAAAACATCCATAATATACGTACTCCACAACGGTATTACCTGCAATCGTGTACCACGTATAGTACATCCCTATCATATTATTATAGATTATTATTTATATGCTTTAATTCGATCGAAGGGACGTAGGAAATGAATTATTGACAAAAAAAAAAAACGTACGTTCCTGGCACGCAATAATGACTGCTGCAGTCTGCAATATTATATAATACCCGAAATATTACTACAATATTATATTATTTTAGTTAAGTATTATAACAATACGAGTCGTACGGATGCATATTATACGTACGTCCTCGCGGGCTACGACAAACGACGCCGTCATCGGTACCAACATCGGCGTCACGAGCACATGCGCCAATTGCACATGCGTGTGAACGGTACACGGTCGAAAAGTTTCGCTGGATGGCGGACGAGGAGGAGGTGAACTCCGCCGTTACAAGTTTACAACACACATATATACGTATAATACAGAGGGCGATTCACTGCGAACACGGTCGTACATTATTATATATTATACAGTGGGGTATAATGATGGCTGGGGTTTCGATTGGTCGCCCGTAAAACGACTAAATGTGTAGTTGTGAGGTATAGACATTATACACGTGCATATTATTATTGATAAACTACCGACTTTGTCGAGTTTGTGCGGTGCAGGGGGTGCGATAATATGTTGACACAACCGACCCCCGTGTACTCGACGCATGCGTAACGCGATATTGTACTTACGATATACGTTATTTAGTCATATACAAATTATGTGAATGGCGAATAAAATACGTACTATAAAAACGTTTGGATGTCCCCTAAGACTTGACCGTTGACTTGAACGACGTATATTAGTTTAGATCAGTGGCGTAACCGGGATTTACAAATTAAACAGTGATAAGGGGACAGAGGATTTCTGAAACTACTCGTAGTGTCTAACCTATCCGAGCTCGCACCGCAACTGCAATGTATTATTGCTGTGACCATCATAGACAATGGGCGTCATAGAACCATTTCGAAAATCTAGCCATGTGTCTAATTTTTGAAAAATTTCCTAATCAAATCAGTGACTGCTTGAGTTCACAGTACTTTTTATACTTTTATACTTGAGCAAATGGAAAAAAAGTGGGACTATACAAAAATATACGTATACCTAAATAATATTTATTATATTTACCATGATTATGTGGTAATTATACCGACAAATTTTGATGACATTGTAAATATTTATAGATAATCGACTATTTGGAGAAAAAAATAATAATAACAAGTAAAACCGAAGTATTACGGACTTACCACGATAACGGTATAAAAAAACTACGACGATCACGACGACGAAGACGAAAACAGAGTTCAGAGGATATCGCACGAAAACATTGACCGTACATAATATTACATACAAAATAGCACTGCGGTGGCCAGCGATAATAACACTATTCCGGTAATACTCTTCCGGTAGTACCGGAAGAAGAACGAGAAGAAATGGCCATCGCGATAATTGTTATAATTGCAGTTGCGTATCAATTATGATAATATAGTTTTTACTCTGTATGGCGGTAATTTCACGTGTGCCGCTGTTGTCGATGCTGATGTGCCGCGGTTGCCATATACACACACACACACACAATATTTATTTATTTTATCACGTCACGCTCGCGTATGATATATAATTTTTTTTTTGCACATCGCTGTACCGATATTATAATACATTATACATAATATAATTACACTGCACATGCGGAGGAATACGCGAAGCGACGTTCTATCACATTAATAATAGCACTGTGCGTCCGTAACGCCGGCAGTAACGCACACGTTATATTTTCAAGTTCAGTAACCCGGGCCCGCGCCGAGCACAACCCTTTCACGGCCAGACGCACTACCGCAGAGGCCACCGCCCTTCGCAGACGGTGGGGTCGAAGTTCACGCGCTCGTGGAGCTTCGATTTCGCGCGCACACTTGAACCACCGTAGTCGTCATCTCCGCCACCGCCGTCACCAACCGCCGCCACCACCCCCTCGGCCGCGGCACAGGCCCGTCGCCACCCGTCGGCGAGCGTCTCATCCCTGCCCGGCGCCCACCGCCCACCAAGCCGCTCGTCGGCTTAGCAGCCACCGACGCCGCCGCCGCCGTCGGCCGTCGGTCCCGGACCTATCGCAAATCTGCCACTCGATTCGAGCCCGTAACCATGACTACGACCGCCGCCGCCGCCGCTGCTGCCTAAGTTTACCAATACACATATATTATACGCATTAAAATATCGCGTACCTGGTAGAGCGCCGCCGCCGCCGCCCTGTTGTCTAAAATGTTTGCCTCCGCTTCCGCCACCACCACCACCACCACCACCACCACTACCTATCGACGCTACACATCACTACCGCCAAACGGACGCACGCAAAAGTGAAAGCGGAAACGAAAGGTGGTTGAACCGTCGAATAATAAATACATAAATATACACAAGCACAACATACACGTTACACGCCGTGTGTGCAGATACTTATTATGATATTAAGCCGTGTGATGCTCAGAGACACTGTCTGCAATATTGCACAATATAACGTATTTTTAATATAATAATGTTGTCCTAGGTATATAATATTATTCGTGATACCATATCGAATAACCGACAAGAATTTGTGATAAATTTGAATATAAATATATTGTAACTCCAGAAAATTATGAGGATAAGCCTATCAGGTTCATAGTTCAGAGTTAAAGGGATGACAGGAATAGATCCCCTGCTTCAATCCCTCGAAGTCAATTTTCAGAATAACGCGAAAAGAGATATTATTGCCCAATGATGTGGATGGAAAATCCTTTACGTTATTTATTTAATCTATTTAATAATAATTCGTCGATATGAGGCCGGAAGATGATTTGGTCATGTAAATTATATTTAAAATACCGATTTTAAAAATTTTTTATAACTGATAAACACACTTACACTAGTGAATATAGAAATGGATAAGTTTTGAAACAAATCGGATTGAATAAACAGTAAAAAGTACCTATTGTGGAGTTATTATTTGAATTTACAGTTCAAAACTATCCGAATATCCGATATATTACTGACTAAATTAAATGAATGTTTGCATAGAAAATGGCATTATGTTACTGGTCTAACCAGTAGGTACCCATATTAAAAGTACAAGCTAAGTATGTATTTAAGGTTAAAAACCAATGAAAAATGGACAGCCTAGATAAGTTTTTCCGCCTAAATTAGTTTTTCCAGAATCAAATTTATATAAAAAAAATAATAAATAAAGTGTTCTTATAATTTATTAAGACTGCGCATATTATATTATAATATTTATAGGTTATAAATATTTTAATTTTAGACTTATCCTATATTAATGCACGTAAAAACTAGCAACTTGGCATGCTCACAGAGTTTACATTTGGTTTTCTTTTTACAATGTCGTGCCTAATTTAATAAAATGAATATGTGCGGTAATAATGCATTTAATAAAAACATTAAAACAAGCTCGATCCAGAATCAACTCATAATATCGTGTAGTTTGGTAAATCATAGTAATATCATAGAATGACAGATTAGCAATAATCCCCGTGATTACGTTTATTTTATATACCTTACAACTTATACGACATAAAAATTATTTACAAATTACAATGCACTTCAAACATTTGGGCATAGATTATTTAATGAAACTATGATGATCCATCAACTGTACGATTACTGATTAGCTACCAATATTTTATCATTGTAATATATTAATACATCGTTGAAATTGTATATAGGCTATAAATATAAGTTAATTTAACAGAAAAAAAACTGAAATTTAAATCAAAATATAAAACTATTTTTATCAGTTACTTTCTCGTTTAGTTAACCAAAATAATGTGATTAAGGGAATAATGATAAAGGTTTTGGACGATGTGATAATTGGTGAAATTGGATAATCGACTTAATAACATTTACAGAGAATAATACATGAAAACACCGCACACAAAGTTGAATTGCCTATGTGATCCCATTGAAAAGTAAATTTAAATTAAACTAACCTTTGAGTATCGAACATAATAATCATTACAATATGATATTTAATTAACTAATACTTAACCAAGATAGGATATAAAATACATAAACTTTTGTGGAAACATCATTTGATTGATACTTCCATAAATGGTATAGGTAGTTAGGCTCATGCATATTCTCTAAATATATCATCATATTTTAACAGATCTAAAATTCTAAACACATTTTTTTTGTTATTACTCCGTTTTTAATTTGTAACATTGTATAGTAATTTGCGTCACGAGACGTTTAATCTATATTGATATATGTACTCATAATATTTATGTCATGTCATGACATAATTATTAGTTAGATACATTTGTATTCATTTTATTTTTATTTTATTCATTTTAATTTAATTTTTTTAAATGATATTATCATAAAATGTTTTTGTTTGAATTTATATGATTTTTAATAACAAACATTGGCAATTATAATCAGTAATTGGATAATGGTAGTTCCTTTTTTTCTGTATTTAGTGTATCACATTCACGTAATATATAACTATATAAGTTCCGTAGACTACATCTGTTTAGTATTTACATACATTTTTCAATATTTATAATAAAATATTGAATGTTTGAATATGACGTTCCTACCTTTATTGTTTCATTACACATTATGTATATCGAACATATTTATATCGTTTATTTACAAAATATTATACATCAAAGGCTTTATCAGCATCAGTGACGTTGTAAGCTACAAACTTCTGATGTGTACTTTATTAAATATTTTTATTACAATCTTTGTATAATAAATATATATATAATTATAAATTATAACTTGCACATACTGTATCATACAACACACCAGCCAACTTTTCATCTTCGTATACCGTTAAAACACTCGATTTAGATATAACTATATAACTATAAGTACAGAATTAAACTACCTAATCGTTGACTAGACGAAAACTCTACGGTAGATTAATATTTAACCTACTTTACTGGAGTAAAATATACACACGCGTAAATATTAAATAGAATATGCAAATGTGCTATACTATTAATATATAACTATACAAGCATGTTATTTTTATTCAAAAACGAACCGTCATTAAACTGAGCTAGATATTAATAAATAATACTAATATAATGTTGACCGTTTATATTAACAAACGAAAAACACCGGACTTGGCAATTTAAAAATTAAACCTATCGGAAACATAAAAAATATAAGCCCTAACAAACATGGTCTATAAAATAAAACATTTTAAAATAAGTGTACAATTTTTAAAAGCACATTAAACGTGATGCCGTATCATAGTTATACTATAAATGAAATGAATCGCGTTACTTAAAAATTTAAAAAAAAAACGTAGCTACATGATATTTTTTATTCAATCATAAAAACGGTTATGTTTAATGCATCGTTAATTCGTTAACGATTTCTTAAATGATTCTAATGGTCATAAAAATAAATAATTAGTCCAATTGATTGTCAATAAATGTTCAAAATATTAGCATTCAAATAAAGCTAATAAAACTCAATAAAATATACGTCTAAAATGAAGTTCAAACAGATATGTTTATCTTGCACTTGTGATCTATATTAAATATTAACACAAGCTAATAAAATGTATTACATTATAAAATATATCTGATTAGACTGTTATACGTAAATTAAACTTAAATTATATCATAGAATACTTTGTATAATATTATGAAAAATCGTGTAACATAATATTATGTATTAAAATGAAGTTTGCAGGTAATTATAAGTTGGTGAGTATTGAATTTCGTTGGCGAAAAAGTGTTCAGTAGAAATGTTGAAGCCTTGTGAATGAAAATAATAAAACCAAAAATATTAAATACCTATAATCAGTTGTAGTCTGTATATTGTAAGTATATTAGGTAAGTAGTAATAGTACTATATAAGTACTTAAAAATTTAAGTTAATAAAACCAATATACATTTTCAGGAATTTTTCCAATCACATAGGTATAATAGCCAAGCTCACTTATATATAATAAATTCATAAACGTCACTCTATGATAAAATAGTTTCAATTAAATGAGGTTATAATATAAATGATAGTACAAAATATAATCAGGTATATCATGTATAATAAATATCAACTTAAAGATTTATCTGCTAATGAACATTTTTGATTTTAATACCAAAAAAGTATTTAATATTATATAATGTATGTAGTAATAATAATGCAAATTATTTTAGAAATTAATTATGAATAATTATTATATTATTAATATGCATATTTATTTCTTTATTTATATTTTTAATTTTACCATCAAAATAAAACCAAATAAAGTTTTATTAAATTATAAAATATGAGGAAATATCTACAATTTTTCTATTCATAAAAAGTTTATAAGTATTTTAACTAATGTAAAATAATTTAATTTGTAGAATATAATTTATACTAATTTATGTATAATTTTGGCAGATTTCAAAATAATATGATATGATCAAAATGTAATTTATTATGTACATATGTAATATATCTATCTGTCTGTATTTAAATTATATTAATACATTTCGTAAACTTAATTCATCATACACGCCACTTATATGATATATAAATAGCATTTATAACTATTAAAATATTGTTTTCTTATTTATTTATGAATATGATAAATATTGTATTAATTATAAATACGTTATGTAACAATACTAACGTCTAATAATGTAATACGTATACTAGTACCTATTTAAACTTAAAATTGTTTTACACATTATTAATCATTTTCGCACAACACTTTAATTTAGATTTTATAACGGTCGAATGTCCTACTACTTCCTTGTGATTTTATTGCTTCAAAAATATGTATACCTACCTTTATAATATAAACACTGAACACTATATAACTAATATAATACTATAATAATTGGTAATACAGAAACTCAATCTAAACTGTCAGAGCAACTTCTTTAATGTACATTTAACACGGCGATAATTACGAAACTCAAGTTAATACTAGATATTGAACTATTATATTATCAGATAAATGGTATAGTAAAATTAAATATTTTAAATAGAATAATATATTAATATTATAATAATAATATCTTTACGCATTTGAAGTTTACAAAGTTAATGTGCCTACATGTATGTATATAATATTATAGAACACTCGTACATGCGATTAAGTAACAAACTACATTAATTTGATTAGACGTACATTTTATTAAGAATAAAAAATGAGTCCATGATTGAATAATATGTAAAAAATAATTTATATTTATATGTTATATTATATAGCTATAGGTATACAAAATAATCGATTTTACAAAATGGGGAGCTTAGACCCCCCCCCCAAAAAAAAATTTTTTTGTCAGGTCTCATGTGAAAATATATGATAATCATTCTTGAGGCTACTAAAATCATTTTAATAGCCTCAAGGATGATTTCTATAATTTATTTTTCGTTTCATTGTTGTATTTTGCCTTATAACTAAGATTACTGTTTAGTTCTTAGAAAACTAAATAATAATGATGCTTTTCCCTTGATTTTGAGAAAAGAAATATACGATAATCTAATCTATTTACTACACATAATTATGTTCTCATATAACAATAGAACATTATCACAAAACATAAATGTCTAATGTCTATATCTTCTCGTACAAAATCACAATGACATGTTTTTTTTTAAATTTCTTACGGTTTATTATCAGTTGTTTTACTACACTATTAATAATCAAAAAAAAAACGTGACTATAGGCTATAGCGACACTCATTACACACTTACAGATTATATTATCTTGGTATTCATTAATGTATTCAATCAAAAACGGAAAAAATGTTCGCAAATTCGCAATTAATTCACAAAAATATGTTTACTACTTTAAAACGTTGGTTTATTTTTAATTATGACAAGTCCATGAAGAGATCCAAGGAAGCTAATCTATACTTGATTATAATTCATAAAATAGTAACGCGATGATGATGCTATAAAGTATGAATTTATGATAGGTATACATCACGCTTAGAAAAAACTCCTAAAATAAATCTGCAAAACGCTTACATTCATTAAACCATTTTTCATTACTGAACCAGAGAGACATACGTATTTACTATTTCGACAAGTAATGGGTATATTGACCAAGCCGGACCTGCAGTTCACATGATATATTGATATATATACCACACACTACGCGTATACACAAACGTATTTTCCTCCATAATTTATTATATAACAAGCGATACCTATGACTGTAGCATACAAAATATACAATACAGTTTATTATTATGTATATAAAATGTATGATTATGTACGTATATTTATAACGTTTTTCAGTATTACGGACTTAAATACCTAAGTTCCTATTTTATTAACGGAGAATCAATACAAATCTATAATCCATATTTATACGCGGACTGGGATATATCATTTTTACATACAAAAGTAAATGGATGAAATATTTATCGAGGCCATATAAATTAATAACTTTATAGACAATAATATATATTTAATACTTTTCTCCAGTCGGAAGTTGTGATAATTGACCATGGCTTAACTTTGCCTATTATTTTTGATTCATAGGTTAGGTTATAGGGCAAGTGTTCAGCTGCTTAGGCATAAAAACAAAATATAAAAAGACAAGGAGTGTGTAGCACCCCTGCACCCCAGCCATCTAGCGCCTCACTATATATCGGTAGTATATACCTCGCCGCGCGAACGAAATTTTTCGCGAAAGTCGTCTACTGCTCAGCTCTCGCGGCTCGCGTGTACAGTGTGCATATAATATAATTACACTGTGCGTGATATAAATAATAATATTGTGTACAAGACTGCTAATAGACGTCTTTTGTAAAATCATACACGGTGCGACCAATCTCGAAATATACGTGAAATCTACAGCACACAGGCGACCCTGCAGTATTTGCAGTCTTTAAGAATATCAAATACTCAATAATCATTATACATTTATACTTAAACTTTAAAGGCGTATTATTATATTTTGTGTACAAAATACGGCATGGCCGCCGACGCGATGGGGTCGATGCTCTTGTGGCTCATCCCCGCACCCATACCATCCCTTGAACATCGCCCGAGAGCTACTAGTGGCGCGACGTTATTGATTAATCCGCCGACTCTTCCGGACGAAGCCCGCGGGGCCGCCATTGGACGTACAGTTCCAGCTATGACGTCACGACGCGACACGTACCCGTTGTCGTAGGTCAGTAACCCTTAAATCCTTGCACATATACAGACGCCGCCGTCTCGCTAGCGCGTGTTGTACCGTCGCATAATAACAGTATAATAACATAACAGGGTTGTAAAGAATACTTTTAAAAAGTATTCGAGTAAGTAAATAAAATTTCATTGAAAAAACTATTTAAAATGATAATTAAATATATAATTATCAAATGTGCTTAAAATAATTTTCAAATACCGAGACATTTTTTTGGTTTTTATTATTACTAATACTAGTTTTATTTATATATATACCTAAATGGAACTACATTTCAAGTTACATTTATTCACAAAAAGTAGTTAACCTATACCTAATATTCTCAAAACTATCTATAAATGGAAATTTTAATAAAATAATAAATGTTTATAAAATACAAGTAAAATAAATAAAAGTATATTGGTATTCAGTTCCAATTAAAAATATTTTAGTATTTTAGTATTCAATATTTAGTTATTTACACTTCTGTATAAACTGTAACATAATACAATATTATATGATATTATTATTAAACTGCAAGCTTTAAGGTCGCTAAATAGATTCAGTGCATTGGCCGAGAGCTTTGGGGGCACATAATATTCCATAAATAACTGTTAAAAGATGTTTCATTGTAGCTAAACATTTTGGCAAACTATGGTGATAGCGATCATCGATAGCTACATACGTCACAATGAAAATGTTTTTAAAACTAAAATTTAGTAGTTTAACATTTTTTTTTTTTTAATTTCTATGTTTTTACCTGATTTTACATAGTTAAGCTACTGTATCGTCTGTATCACATTATATTATCATCTAAATCATTGATCAACAAATTATATGAGTTCAGGGAAAAATAGCAGGATAACTAAACTAGAAATAAAAAAATAAATTCAAAACATAATAAATCAAGTATACAAATACTTTGAGTGAAATAATTCAAGAAAGACTTGAAAGAACTCAATTTTAAAGCAATATGTCTTAACGGCCTCGAACAGCTAGAATAATAATAAGAAAAATATTGTATTACTACATAGGTATTTTGGTTTTAAATTTTGAACGCGGTGCCGATATCGTTTTATTATAAAAAGGTGCAGGAAGAAATATTTTATACTTATATTCTTGCAATTTTATTATTACAACGATTTTGCTTCAAATACAATATTTTCGTTGAAGACTTCAAATAGTTCAAATCATAAAATGTGTACTATTTATCAATTTTTTTTTATCGACAACGATTCAGAAGAAATAAATAACATTTTATTCATTATATTGGTATAGGTACGTACGTGGCTTATAATTTAGTTATTTATAAAATCTTTTAAAGAACACTAAGCGCCATCTATTGGTTAGAGTAGGCATGTCTAACAACATATGCTATTCACCGCACGAAGAAAAAGAACTGCATTGATGTGTAACTTTTGTTTTCCCGCCAATTATATTAACTGTGTACAGCGCACGCAAGTATTGCAGAATAATAGTACAAAAATCCTACAACCATATTTTGTACAACGCAATAGATTAATTAACATTTAATTTGTTAAAACGTGTCCGACTATAATACAACGAAAACAAAAGTGAGCATGAGCCTATCTGCAAGATAAAAATATTATAATTGAAGATATTTAGTATTATTTACTATAGACAAAGCATATCAATGTTTCAGTATCATAAATTATTTTTTAAAATCGAACTTATTAATATTATTTTTACTTAATTTCGATAAAAAGTAAATGAAATAGTTATAATGATGATAATATTGTCATTATAAGTTATTCATTTCTAAAATTTTTAAAAACCAATGATAATTATTAACGTAGGTACCTAATTGTATTAATTACTATTTCCTAATATACATGTTACTTGTGTCAATGGGAAATATTATATTAGGTACTTTTATAGAAAATAAAAAATGAAGTCCTAATAACATCAATGCGCTCTGTCGGTCAACGATTGCCAACGAACAAGAATAATAAATCGTCAAAATAAATAAAATAGTATTATTGATAGGTATCTAATAAATTTTTCAACTACATACGTGATTATGTCAAATGATCAGTGTGTTCCTATCACGTGATGTATGACATTATAAGTTTATATGACTATAATATGAATTTCTAATTTGAATAATATGGAAATTATAAAACTATTAAATTCAAATCTAACAGGAAACTTATACAGTTACATAGGATACAAAGTTACACCAATAGTTAAAACATGGATATATTTTAAAGTTTTTAGATAATTAAAATAATTTACTTTCATAAATTATAATAATCACAATAATTTATTTATAACTAATGTATTTATTATTATCAACAGATTCAAGTATTCAACACAACGTCACAACGTACTAAATGAATTGTTCTAATGAATGATATTAATATCAAATTTATCTAACATTAAAAAATTATAAATTTATAACTATATTAATTACATATATTTTATAATTCAAATATGATAGGTCGTAAATTCGTAATAAAATTCTTTAGGTTAATTTTGTTTTAATGGTCTTGACATTTAAATTAATATATAAAAATTAGCTATTTTGACTAAGAAAATAGATTTTAATTACTTTGTTGTAATTTAAAAATATTATTCATGGGTACTTGAAACTTTTAACATTCTTGTATTATTATATTACAATTGTATACACATAATACCATTTTCCAATGTAGTATTTTCGGAAAAATTGATTCAACCTACTTTCGAATAGTAATAGTAAAATAAATTAATTTAATTGCAGTAGGTACCTATAAGCATACAATATACCTATTAATATAAGCTAATAGACCGTCTTCAACAGAATCGTGTTTTCCGTATACCTACCTATACTATAGGGATTTATTACGTTATTTAAATTTAATACATATACGTCCCCTTTTTTATTCAACTTTTAAGGAAAAACGTTTTATTATGATTTAAGATATAACAAATGTAAAATATACAAATAATCGCATATCATATGCCGGTACTTACAGGAAAGCACATGATCAAGTGTTCACATATTTACTAAATAAATACATTGCAATTTGCAGTACATTATAACAGGATATAACAATACAAGTGTATAAAATATTTAAATTCAGTATATTATTTATTAAACACTCGTATTACGAATTCCGAAATTTTCACGTGAACGGTTAAATAGATTCATATTTTTTTCAGTAATAAGTATAATACGACCATTTACTAATACGACTATATTTAAAAATATTTTCTAGAATGATGAAATTCCAATTTCTTTCATACATTTTATAAAAGGTTAGGCAAGTTAACTACCTAATATTTACAATAATTAAAATGCAAGTTTTTCTTACAATCGTCAATCGAATACAAATTACCTATATAAAAAGAGTATAGGCGTGGACAGGATATTAAAATTGGTTGTTGGGCACTCGTCTCGCTTCACTCACCTTGGTTATAATATTATTACTTTAAATTTAATGTGACATTATTATCAAAATAATTTTATCAAACACACAATTCTGCTCAAAGCTTTTAGATAAAATAATTGCATATTAGCAATTAAAAGTTCATTAACTACCTAATTCAAAAAGTATTTTTTTAATTTCAAAAGAGCAAATAGCTGAACTGCCCATGTAACATCGTTACCTATGCATTAACTATTCACTCATCTTCAAATTGAAAATAAATCACTAAAGAATCACCAACTAGTAAAAATGTCAAGGTCAAAAAAAAACATATTTTGTCCAAACAATATCTCATTTTACTGAATAATTATTTAAAATATACATCTATACATTTAAATTTATTATTATTCAACAGAGCTAATGAGATGTTTATTAATAATTTATTGTAAGATATAAAATAAAAAATGTTTTTATGCTCTTATTGATTTAATTTATCCTTTAAGGTTTCTAAAACGATGACTCAAATAAAATACAATTTTATACTTGTCTTATACATTGTTTTATGTACCTATAGATATCAAATTCTGTGCTGTACTATTAGTGTCATACTGCAGCACACAATCTTAGATTCAAGTTTAATTTTGATACAATTTTTTATTTAGGTAAAAACTTATTTTGGTAATTTGAATATGTTTACAAATTAAAAGTTAGCAACATTTCAATATACTATACTTATAAATGTATAATCCATTAATACCTATTATTGTCTTACATTACGTTATGTTATCATTACATTTTTTAATTACATGTTAATTTTTAAATTAACATGTTTTACATGTTTAACAATTTAAATCTTTAAAATTAAATTTTTTAATTAACCTAACCTAACCAGGACGTTTATAAAAAAAACTATTTCTTCCTCATTATTTTTATTCGTTTTCGTGTTTTTTATAATGCATAGTGTAACAGTAAACTGTAGTAGGTATAATATACTAACTTTTTTAGTTTTATTAAATAAATCGATTAAAATTTAATTATTCAATTAATGGCTGCAATATGCAAGAAACCTGCAGCAGCAAGTAATAATTAATCTTTTTCCTGGTGTTAGCCGGGAATTAGGATACATCCTTATTAACTATGTAGATATATTTATTATTTTATTACCTACACCACAATTGATACGAGAAAAATATTATAAAATTGACATAAAATAAAAAAAATAAGTTAAGTATATAATATTCATACTAGATCAGTTTCAGAGTTCTAAACAGCCATTAATACATATACCTACTCCCTTGTCCTGGTATAGGTATTTAATTATTATTCACCAATTTTAACATCACATCCCTAGCCACAGGTCACAAATATGACCATATTAATTATATATATTTGTTATTGCTTTATTGACATAAAACTATTCTGACAATAAAATAAGTAGTAAAATATAGAATATGCTGACGATGAATGGAAATTTTATGATGCAATTTCTAACAACAAAAAAAATTATAGAAAATAGTTTTAGTCATAACTCATATAATATATAAATAATATAATAATATAAATACGTATTATAATATGTAATTTAAACGACAATTTATATACCTATTATTATAAATTGTCATCTAATAGTTTTGATAAATGAATAAATAAAGGAAGTATGAAATTATAATAATTATTACCGTCATTTAAGAAAAATAATTATTTTTTTGATTTGTGTTTGGTTTCTAGGAATAATAAGAACAATTATGTTTGTTAATACAATATTAGATCTTAAATAAAACATAACTTTAAAAAATAACTCGAAATAAACCATTATAGAAACACTTAATCATGTTATCTAACTTTTTAAACGAAGTGCAATCATACACAAATTAATTGGTAAATTAGTGGTGAATTGTATTTGGTTTGATGGGTCACTTCAGTGATTGGGTAATGCGCTGTACAGTGTACATACGAGATAGTTGAAAAAGAACAATAGCAATACAAACAACTTGATTTATTTGTAAAACCACTGTACAGCAAATTCAAGGATTTATTTTCTTAATTACAATTTGAAATAAATAATAACCGATAATGACAAACGAATGGGAGGCACCCATACTATAATACTTATAACTTATAAGTAATAACTATGTAAGAAGTTAAGAGAGCTAGTGAGTAATGACTCATAAAAATGTACTTTTTAAATAGAGTATATTATTATATCTTTTTGTATTATCTTTAATTCGATTTATATATTCAGATACTTATATACCAATATCGTATCGCCGAATATCGAGGCGTATTCCAGAGTTTTGTAATTTTGGCCTGTAGTAGCAAACAATAAGAATATGTAATGCATTTAGAATATAAGACGCCGGCCGGGGAGCAATAAACTTTGAATACCATTCGCGTAGACGGTTACTGCGCCCGTGTTTATATCGAATATATCGATATAAGCTATGTGTGCCTGTGTGCAGCGACGATGACCTTTCGACGAGATATTATGTATAATATTCGGGTCCATTATACTGAATCAAAATCTTTTTTACTAAAAATTTACTCTTTTAAAATGTGCCTCATCTTATTATTGCAGATTACGATCAATTGTAATGTGAAACTAAAAACTATCGTAATACACCGCCGTAGGGCCGGTCAAAAAATTTTTTGTAATTTTGTAGAACAGTTGGGCAGGCAGATACTACCATTAAAGAAGATGCGAGCATTCTTCAAGTAGGTTTTTTTCTACTTAAAAAAATTAATTATTTTTGTTGGGACTGATTGTACTTAAGAAATGGATATAAGAGATTTTTTGAAAATATTTATGTACTTAATAAACAATCATAAATAACATTTAAAACGCACATAGTTTCATCCTGCTATTGGTACACATTTTTTAACCATATCAGCTTTATCCAAACGTTTCGCCTACCTATACCATAAGTAAGTATACGGCCCCCGCGAATGGCGGACCCTTCGCTTGTTCCGTTTAATCGCGGAAACCCGCGTAGGCGACCGTGGACGGAACCGTTGTACTATGTATACGCACAAATAACTTAAATTACAACAATAACAATAACGACGGAAGAAAAAAATACGTATTGTTTTTTCTCTCGGGGGTACCACTTTGCGTTTTGGGAAGTGCTGCTGTGGCGGCGGCGGCGGCTGATGTTGTGTTGGTGAATAATATAAAGTCGATGCGGAAGTGATGGGCCGCGTGTGCGGGGGTGACCGTTGGACCTGTGCAGAGAGTTCGTTGAACCGGGAGTGAGCGCGCGCGCGCGCAAAACGCTCGAGCCGCTGGCAGCGTTCACTCTCGCGCACGCACAAGTTCCCGTCGCTTTGATAGCACGCACCCACGCACACACACGCAAGCGAGAAAGGGATCCCGTGCGAACACGGCGTCAACGGACGTCGTCGTCGTCGTCGTCGTCGTGTCGACCGGCCGACGACGATATGGCGGCGACGGAGGTTTTCGAAAAATCATCGTTTTCGGAAAAAAAAAAATAGAAATAAAATAATAGACCGCACCGGCCCCGTTACGTTTACGACGAGCGTGTTCGATCGATCACGTGCGCCGTCGTCAATCAACGATTGTCGAACGAACGGTTTCGTTATTTTTATCGTTATTTGCGCGCGTATTTATAATATTATTATTATTACGTATGTGTGTGTGTGCGTGTGCGTGCGTGCGCGTGGGACAGAGAGCCGCTATCGGTAGACGGGCGCGAGCGACAGAGAAACGACGACGGTGCGAGAAGGCGGAACGGGTTCATTGGCCGTCCTTTGCATCATCTGTGGCCGTCAGTAAAGAGCATGAGGTCATGAACCTCCCGCCGCCGCCGCCGATCGTCTATACCTGCGATGGGTGACGCGCGCGCGCTCTCCTCGCTCGTCGTGTATTATCACGGCTGTGTTATTCCCTCTCTCGACGCGTTTCGTGCGGCGGCGGCGTCCGTATAAATATAACGATTACAATAATAATATTATATAAAAACCGTTGCTCCGCTCTCGTTGTTATCGTATATATTATTATTATTATACCTATAGCAGCAGCAGTAGCGTTATTATAATATGCCGTGTTTACACGTATTTTTACGTTTATAATTTCTCCGATACCACCACAGTCAACGGCTTGCGCGTAACAATATTGTTATATATATGTACGATAACTGATATATGCGCTCGCTCTTGCCGGTTCCGAGAAGTAAAGGTCGTTCACCCCGTGTTGTTATAACGTTCGCGAAACGCGAGTGTACCACACACACACACACCGCCGCCCGTCCGCCGTTCGGCGGCGTGGTAGAGAAGGGGTGGTCGGAGAAATTAACCACGAAAAACCGCTCTTGTTTTTCGAGTTCTTATAATATTATCATTTCTGCAGTAACGCGGATTTCGGCGGTTTTTATACGCGCGCCGACTATGGCGGGATAGGAGCAGGGAATACCCGGACTCGGGATTCACCCCCTCCCCCCAACGGACAGGCTACAAAGTCTCCTCGCCGTCGCACATCACACTGTGCGTCCGTTCGCGTTACGTCAACCGCCGAAATTCGTCAATATTAATAAATACCTAATATTATTGATCAAACGTTTGGAATATTATTATGATATTTATTTCTATCGGAACGCTTATTATTAGCTTATTATATTGTTATTAGGGACATTCGATATCTTTACAAATTCATTAGGTACGAGTTACGACGAATGGTATATTTATAACGTTATAACAGTGCGGTTAGTGCATATATTAAACGTTACAGACGTAGTTACACATCGATTTATCGATATGATTTCGTCCGTATTATTATCTATTATGTATAATAACACGAGTATACGCACGCAATATATGCGTAATATTATATATTATATTATCGATATTCCCAGTAGACCCCGTATAATATAATATTATAAAGACTATACGAATTTCACCTATAACCCTGTACCGTGTTTGGATCGCGATAACGCGGCGCGGAGGAACGTAAAAAAAGCAAACAAAGTCGTCACGCCGAATTGGACTTGACATTGGAGTGCGCAGCGATTAACACGTCTTGCCGCCGCATTCGTATACACTCAATATTATAATACGATACACGTAATATACGCTCGTATTATGATGGTTTATAATATTATTTATACGAACAATATTCCTGACGAACACGAATGCGCCGCGCGGACGGCATTACAGCGGTTCTCGAAAAGTCTTATCTCTATCGACCTGCGCTCAAGTGTTGTTGCGAACGTTACATCTTACATCGGGCATAACTCCTCCATCCCCCCCCCTCGCCACCCGACCGATGCGTTGCCACAAACGGCGTCTGGTTGCCCCTCCTACGGCGCCAAAAAGATAATGACATTTTACTTCGAGATAATAACTCGTGTTTAATGAACAATATTCATCGTCAATAATAAAAATATTATAATATATTATACCGCGGTTCATCGACATCGGTCGCGGAGAACTAGTCGCTACCGATCGCGTACGTATATAATATTGTGGTTCATGTGCTATATTATGGTGTACATGACGGATACATATATATATATATATAAGCCTATTATATACATCGAATGCGGAATGACGTGTTTCGAGAATATGATCATCACATTGTTATTGTTCAATGACCGTCGTCGATTGCTGCGCTGCACTGCAGCACCCCCTCAAGCATTCGTTTTGGGAACGAGCTTTAGGTTACAATGTTTTATTCTGTATTTCAAAACATTTTGTGTAGTGGTTGAAAGGATATTATTGACATCTACGGCCGAAAATAGAAAAAGAAAGTAAAGCCCTTTGAGACACTCTAACGCTGTAATATACTTGTGCAAGTATAAATAAAACAACTTTGCGCGTCCCGCGGAAACGAAGAAAACTGTACATACACTGACTTTATTTTAGAGAAATTTTTCTGATGGTTCAAGATTCTCCATATAATCATTTAACTGCATTCGATACCGAATGAATGATCATAATAAATGATCCATTTTACTTACACAATAACTGCGGTTATTGTAAGCGTACAAAGAACTAATATAATTTTAAGCAAATACAAGATAGGTAATGAGAAGTATAGTTCATAAAATGCTTATTTATTTTAAACATGTACCTACAATTGTAAAATGTATAAGATAAAATGTTTTATTTTTAAAACGTTATTGAACAACTCGACAGTCGACACACCTTTACACTGCAAGTATTTTAAGAAGTTCGAATCGAATACAGGATACACTATATACATTATACAGTGTACATGCAGGTTTCTAACTTTTCGAATACCTTATGACTTATGCATAACATTATATAGAGAGATATTTTACGAAATTTCATCTGAAACAATTAAAATAATATATTCTGTTGAAAACGGCACAAATTCGACAAATAATGAAAATAGTATAATATAATAACATTCGCTGATACATTTATAAGCGCGTGTAGTGTATACATAAATATATGTATTTATATATAGACAGTGGCCTATGAACTTGATGATAAGACCTCAACCTTCAATCGTTGCAGTCGAAAAAATCCGATACACATATTATATGAAATATTTTTCTAACATAGTTTACTTATGTACCTGCAGCTATATCATGGAGAGTTAATAACATACCTACATAATAATAATAATAATAATAACAACAAAAATAATATCAATAAATTTAATAACAAACTTCAGGGAGAAAACCTATAAAAAATATGTACGAAATTCGTGCAGCGACGTAATGATTACAACAATAATGTGATACTGTGGTCTCCGAACAAACTGAAATGAGTTGACAAGAAAAGGGTACGGGTATAATGTAATAAAATAGGGGAGAAAACGCCGAACCACCCGAAAAGATGACGAACAAAAAGATCCCCGTCGTCGAGTTTTACACGTGTGGTGGCGGACACCCGTCGACTATTTATCCGCCACCGCTAGCTCGAACGCAGCTCGAGCGGTCGTTGCTCTCGTTCGGCATCTGAATGTAGGTCAGTAATGAGGCAACGACCCCAGACGACCCCGCAACGCCGCCCTCAGTTATTATTTGTATACCCAGAACATCAAAACGAATAGCTGATTTTCTCTGCTTCTCGTCGCTATATATTTCCTAATCCGGAGCTAGATCATCCACATTATACCATCAATCTGCAGTTCGAGCAATTTAAAAATTTATATTTTGTGACAATTTTTAACCGAATAATGTCATAAAAACGCACACTCTTATCCTAACAACGACGAAAATGAGTAATAAATAACAATTGTTCATGTGCATGCAGATACTTCGTCGACCAAACAAAATTCAATAAGTGCGGTTTTTTTTTTTTATTTTTTATAAGAAAGTAAAGAAGCCGTGACGCCGAACAAGGCCAAGGCCAGTTAAACCGGTTCTTTTACGTTCGGTTATTTATATATTTTTATTATTATTATTATTTGCTCCGTCTTCCCACTACACGTTCGTCGTCATCGACTTTCCTCCAACGGAGTACATAATAACAACATAATAGATGCACGATTATTATTTAAGTTTAAAAATATTGTAATACAGTTACAATTGAATTATTTGTCAAACATACCTACATAATATTGTATTAATTCTTATTTACATCGGCAAACAAAAAAAATAAAAAAAATACGATTATACGGACTGTATAGTTCCTCGCAAACACGACGTCGCACGTCTCTCTCTCGCTCTGGTTGCCAATTAACGCGGCTCTGCGCACCCAACACATACACTCGAGTCGGTCGTTGAACTCGACGCGCTCGCGGGAGAGCTCGAATCGCGTATAAATATAGCCCAGAACTTTCGACCGTTCAACTTTCCACTCACACGCGCCAACTTTAGTTATGCAATATAATTTGTTATGTACTTAACGTTGAATCGCTCGTGTTTGCATTCGAAAATCAAAATTTACTAGGTTATTGCCACAGACAGTGACTGCGATGATATCTCATTAATAATAATTAATTAACATGCATCGACCGATAACGCGGTATATATACCTATATATAATACAACACAAAATCGCCACGACGACGATAATAATAATAATTATACGGTCGTATCATTCGACGTAAATGTATAGTTTGTTGAGTACCTACTAAAGTTACCTGTGTACGGGGGAGTCGCAGTTTAAGACTTAACTACGTGTAAGTGGATTGTACAGTAAAACATAGATACCTAAATTGTACATTATACATTTATAAACACATATTGTATCATGAAAATATGAACGATATTGTGTCAGAAAGCAGTGGCGTAATGGTGACAACTTATTATTGTTAACGAAATCACCAATACAATACAAATGAAAATAAGTTAGTACTTATCACGTCATTATTGTTATTATTTGAAATAAATAAATATAAAACAATTCACAAATCCCGTCAACAAGTTTAAAATAAATAATAATTTTACTATATTTGATAAGTGATAAGGTGATAACAAAAATCGGTTTAATGAGTACTTACATCTATCAAAGTTACCTGAATTGGGTTACCTATATTTAAACAATATTAATATCGTTTTATATTATTATTTTTCTACCTATTTAAAATCATATAATTTTAGTAAATAATGCATATTATGTATTTATGTTTAATGTTAAATCATAAACTGTGTGTAAATTAAAACAATATGTTATGACGTATGAACGATCGACAATTTTATTTTTACACCTAAAGTATTTCAATAATACTCATTAGCATAACATACGTTTTAGAAATAGAAGTATTTGAAAACTTTACACAAATACAAAATGAATCGTTTTAAATAATTAAAAGTCTAGAAATGTACCTACCTATAGCACCATTTATTATTTAAGAAATTATTAGACACCGATAAAAGTATTGAAATATTTTTATCGAAAAAATACTATAATTATTTTAATTATTTTTTTTAAATAGTTATAGTTATGTATACTGTATAGTTATCATTAGTAATGACTAATGAATAATAAATAATGTTGTATAATATGACACGTTATATATTAATATTTTATTTTATTGACCGACTGCTTAATTGTTTATAAAATACATAAATGCCATGATCTAATAATTCATGTTTGCTTATAATATTTAACTCGAAATCAGTTGTATACTCTGAATAAAACAATATGTAACTTATAACTCGTAATCAGATACCTAAAATTAGAGTAACTTGTAACTTATATATCAAGTTACATTATATATGTAGCGTAACTTGTCCAAGTGCCCAACCCTGAATCGCGATGTCACTCGCAACCATGACACGATTACATCACACGAATAAAAATTAAAACTTAACAATAATATTACGTGCAGTATGAATAAGTATAAAGAAAACTTACATTTTAACGACATACGCCGGCATTCTGCAGCTGTGTTGAGGTGCACGCGGACGGATAATTAATATTATTATTATTATTATTATCAATGACGTATCGGCAAAGTTTACGTGCCGCTAAACGTCTGGCGGCCACTAGCGGTTTGCCCGAAATAATGTCGCCCACAGCACTCACGAGCGCCGTCACGCCCGATCATCGTGTTTATCGCCGGCGAAAATGCGCGGCCGGCGGCGACGACACCTCGCGAAACGCGTACACATTGAATGATTAGTCCGCACACGAAACGACGTATCGCACGACCAACATATATATATTTATATATATTATATTGAATATATAAGCGTGACAATTAATATTTTATTGTTTTTTCACCTAAAACACAAGAAAAAAACCGAATCACGTGTCTTTCGCATATACCTATATATACAATACATACATATACATACGCAAGTGTAATAGCGTATGTGTGTGTATATATACTAAGTATATTAATGTACGATAATATGCATTTCACAAATATCTCATCCGATCTATCCCCCGGCGGGTCTTACGAGGTATACTATATGCGCGTCTCACTGCAGCTAATACGAACTCGGGTGTCAGAGCTGCAGTGCAGCTGCAAATATTCGGGAAACTCGGGAAAAGTTTTCTTTCGCGCATGCCGTTATGGCGATGTCATAGGTATGTACTTACGCGTGTGTTTGTCTCAACGAGAAACGTGATGAAGACGACAACAAAGTCACATCGTATGCCTAAACCGCGGTGGGTATAACAATGATTTCGCGGCGCGTCTGCAGAGCCAGTAAACTATACTAAAACGCGGACCGGGATGGGTGTGAACATCAAAATATTATTACGATCGCGAAATACGCGAGATATCTTTTTTATTGGCCTCCCCTTACAAGGATAGATCGGATCAGATGAACTTTTTCGGGTTTTCCGTCAGTCCGGTTGCAGTGGACATAAGGAAATGGCGCACCCGTGTACGGTCAGCGTGTCGCTATTTAACTGATGATAGAGGCATATATATGTCCGCCGCACAAGGCACGTGACGCACTAAAAAAGTAAAAAAAAAAAAAAAACCACGTAATAGCAGATATATATATATATATGTATAGTATATCGTATGTGTGGATATATAATATATATATATATATGTATGTGTGCGTGTGGAGTTTACCAAACTGTATTCGATTTTATATCAGTTCCCGGATATTATAAGCGATAGTATATTGTATACCGACGCACTGCACGACGACAATAAAAACACTAGTACAATAATTATAATGAGAACGAAATACCGGGGCCGATTAATATCAACGCACCGAAATTATAAAAACAAACCAAACGGAAAACTAAATTTCGATCGCGAGAAAAAACACACGAAAACCCGACGAACCGACGACGGTCGATGATAATCTCGTACTAAAATATTATACTTGCGGTACTCGGTGCTTAATGTTTTCCTCCGAAAACCCGCGGAAACTAAAAGACGCGTGCGACTCGTGCGGACGAAACGGCGGCGTTGGCGGGCTTTCGGGCGGTTGCGGAGAGACACGATCGCGAGCTGGTGCCGGCGCAAACTTGGGAGCCGGGCGGCGGCGGTCCGAGCGTGTGCTGCGAATGTATACGAACTGCGGCGGCAGTGGCAGCGGCGGCGTTGGTTTGTCGGACGGCGGGGTGCGCGCGCACTGCGGGGCAACATGTGCCAACAGTTATCGCCGGTCATCGACCTCAGCCGCGGCCGCCGCCGCGCGCGCATTTACGTTTATGGTGTTATATATATGTATATACGTTTTTGTGACTTATATACTTAAATTAGTATATTACGTGTGAGTAGAGTGTACGGATCTTTGGTGGTATATCGTTTTCGTGCGAGTATACGACGGGAAAAAATTAATAACGTAATAATCGAATCATAATCGATATGCCCGCATCGGCCTGCAGGTGCCCCGAGACATTCGAGGACGAGATTTTGTTTTTTTTTTTATTGCGGATTTAATGGGGATAAGATTTTGAATTCACGGCTGTGCTGGGCTGCAAAGCCGAGTTTCCGGGTGCGAGCGGGTATATAGGCGTATCGTACGGATATATTATTGTATGACATATACGTCGTATACCTCCTTGTCCTTTTTTTTAAAAATTAATTTATGAAATTCTATATTATTATAAGATCACACTTGAAACCGCTATAGTGAAAGAAAATAACTAATTATAGATAATATTTTATTTTTAAACTGTTCTCTATTCGGACTTCTATACCTAATATTATGCTGTTCACTGTTAAGAAACCTTTCGCACTATAAACCGCTGTGCACATCGACTTCCGAGTGATTTTTCCCAGCGTAAATATAATAAGAAACGTTCTTATAGTGTTAGAAAGAAGTACCTATATCGATTGATCGTAATAATTCATTTTTACATTAAAAGGACATAACGATTTGTTATAAATTTTATTTGATTAATTAATTCATGTATAACATCTACCTATATAGTTTGAACTATCAATATTATTAAATAATAATTTGTATATTATATTTATATATCAATAAAATATTTGATACTATTTAAAAAAAATAGTAAATAATAATAATAATAATTAATACACAAATATACAAAAAAAAACCGGAGAAATCGCTGGCTGTATATAGTGTCTACTATTTTCTAACGATACCTATATTATTACTCAGTGGCGGATTTAAGAAGGGGACCAGAGGGGCTTGGCCCCCATTGCCCATAAGATGTGATATTTTAAAATACCATTATACTAACATAAGTGTTTTTATAAAAATATTTACTAATGTAAAAAAATATTGCCCCCCCCCAAAAAAAAAAACAAAATTCTAGATCCGCCACTGTTATTACTTATTAGTTCTTAGTTATTATATTATGTTCATAATGCAATTAGTATAATTTATTTTTATTTTAGTATGATTGAAATAATTTTTGTCTAATACGAATCGCATAAATTATTTCATATATTAGTATCTATATTACAACACGCTTTTATTAACTTATAATTTATAAATCAATTCTGATGTAAAAGAATCGTGTGAGTAGGTTCATAGTACAAATAGCTTAAAATTAATTTTAAATATTTTGAAAATTTTATTATATTAAGTAAATTTATTATAACATATACGTTAAAGCGAATAGTTTTGTATCCCTACGAATAATGTTTTATGAATTACAAACAAATAACTAATATTATTTTATTTTATTATTTTTATTTTGAATAAATATTCAATTATTGTAAAACTTTAAATATTACTGAGCAAAGGTTACATGCATTTACAATGAAAAAAAGAATGAGCATATTATATATTTTTTTAAGCTGCAAACAAGAATAACTTAAGTAAAATCTTGTAATTGGATTTTAAGCGATAATTATTAAAATTGAAATTATGGTTTAAGTAATAATAAAATGTCTTAAATATTCCCGTTTTTACTTCACAAATTACCAACCAGATTTAATTTGGAAAAACAGTGGAAACTACACTCAAAGTAACAAAGTATTGTAGATAAAAACATATTTATACACAATTATATAATATAATAAATAAAAACATATACAATCATCATTTTGCATCATTGCAGTATAACCAATACATACATTTAGAAATCTTTCAGCTCAGAATCTAATTAATAATATAATAATAATTAAATTAAATTAAATTAAAAATACTTCTCTTTCAATTTTTTTTCGAGCTAATGTAGTTATTAATTCAAAAACAAAATTTTCCTCACAAAATAATATAGATGTAGAGCTAAAATATTAAATAAGAGACTTCTATTTAGAAACTAAATATATATTTTATATAAAACAACAACATTTCGAGATTTATACAAATCCACTATTTTCTAACTCACCCTCTCAACAGAGAACCTTAAATACGTATTTGTTATAAACTGATGAGTGGTGAAATTTCAAAATAACACAGGGTGTTGCGACTATACACAGAATTTTTAGAATGTGACGTTCTGCATTTCATTGAGTCGTGGATTGAGGAGAGATTATAATATTATAAATGTTCACCATCGTCCACTTCAGTGGCGGCGTGAACATTTTTCATTCATGAAACCAAAAAAATTTTAGGGACCACCCACCTCCAAAATTGTTGGATAAAATTTTTAATATTAAAAATTTATTACTAAAAATGTACATATTGTATACTAACACGGCATCGATCATACATACACCCAAAAACAGCCATAAGACCCGGTCTCGTACTCTCATAGAACCCTTGTCACGCCGCCACTGCAGGTCCCCTTAATTGTAAAAAAGACCCAAAATACTGCATAAATATATTTAATAAAAACATTTTACGCACTACATTATTTGAAAACGCCTAAAACTACACTAATTAATAATAGGCAATAGCTATACAAACAATAATTTATATACTCAACATCATTAATTTTTGTATGAAAACAAAAAAATAACGCTTAAAACATATGGACATTATATGATTAAAAAAATAATATGTATGTTCATAGATTATATAATATAATGTATCTACGATAATTTTTAACAACGGTATACCATGCACTTACTAAAACACTCAAAACGATTAAAACGTAGGAATCACTTCAGTTTTCAGTTTCGATTTGAGAAACCAGAATAATTCAAATGAAATTGTAAAACTAAAAAGTTCTATATTTTTTCTAAGACAAATTATTAAAAATTATAGTTTACGAATAAGTTTGAAGACTTAAATATTATTTTGTATTAATAAATGATGAATATAAATATTGAATACAGCAGTCGCTATAATAAGTATTAGACAATATAGTTAGTATATTATATGGTTCACTAGCTCGAGCAAGGTTTATTAATTACAATACATACAATATACATATATATATATATATAATATATACTCGCATAAAAATAAAATATACAATGCATAATAAACGATTTATCAGCCTCTTTCTACGAGTAAGTACAATAGTATAAACGGCTTAGCATAATAACTTTTAAACATATTAAATATTTTAACTCAATTTTTACAGACCTCGGATTACTCAAACATTCAAACAAACTGGAACAATATACAAATCCAAAAACCATCCATGTGCTTATAGATTATAGTACCGTCACAGCTCACATCCAGCGGTTGCTTGCTGTGGTCGGTTTTTCTTACTCCATACATTCAGATAAAATTCGAGTACAACCCTAAAATATTAGAAGTAATGAATTACTCTGATTTCAACCACTTATTTTTGCCATTACTTAAAGCTTTTTAAAAACATTAAAGATGACTTATAGGTATAATTTTTTTTATAAGGTTTCTGATTTTGAAGTTAAATTTTGACAAAATACTTCTTCAAAGAATATTTTTAATTTTTTTTTTTTTGTAAATTCATAAATGTTTACTTTTTTAACAAATTTTCAAATTTAACACATGATGCATTACCGTGTTCCATAATATTTCGTGTATTCTGATTACTCGCTATAATCATGGTATAATTCATTAACCATAATCCACAATGAGTAGTTAGGCCGAGCTCAACTTTAGGACACGATACGACAGACGACGTTGATGAGAACAGATTTACAGATGTGATACATAATTTATGTGCGTCGGCCGAATATGTCTACGATCCAGTGCCTTGTATAGTATACTGCAGTTTATCCACGGATATATAGAATTTCAACAAATTGTATGGATATCGTATCCAGGATATGTCTGTGGGTCCAAAAATTTCCTTACACAGAAACTTCATGAAATATCTAAATTGACCATGTTATATAACTAGGTGTATATGTTTGTATAATTTGTTTGAATTAATAAATTCCAATATTAGAAATATTTCTTACATTATGTAGGTTTAACTGTTTTATAACTATAATTGTGTGTATTATTACATTTGTTACTTGTTTGATTATATTGCTAAAATAGTAACTTTTGTTACAACATTACAATTCTACAAGCAGAAGTTGTATTTTTTTATTACATTTCATTTTTTTTGATTAATTATTTAGCTTTCATATAATATTATAAAAGCTGTATGCCTGTATGTACATTTACTATTTAAAAATATCTTTAACCCTTCATAAGTATAGACTACCTATACAGAGCTGTATCTAAGGAGCTGGTACTTTATGCTTTATGACTTCTTATATGCGTATTATGTATTTATATTTATTATTTTATATGCGGATGCCGCGGTCGGATTGATAATAATAACTTATAGGTAAGTCACATAATACTTAAATAATATACTTCAATTTTAACACCTAATACAGATGTGCACTCGATTCTCAGTAACCCATATTTCAAAGAGAATAGAAGAAACAAAATAAATTCGAGTTATACATTTTCAAGTTGTATTGCTTGTATATAATATATAATTGCACAGCATATTGAGTAATGAGTAAATATTGGTACTTTTGATAACCAAATGTTTTTGGATGTTTTTGAAACATATATTTCCGTATATGTAAATATGTTACATGACTATGTCACTGTAACCCAAGTGATCGCCCCAGACAGCTAGGAACACCGGATAGCACTTATACGTAACACTATTTAGTGACTACGGCCGAACACTATACGATGATACACGCCATACCCTACTTACAAAAGTATTATTAAACTATTTAATTATAAAAATAATTAAAACCGTAACAATAAAGTTAGGTATTTTTTTATGAATAGAGGGGATGTGATAACTTGATTTCATTGAAAAAATATAGTATATATTATAACACATTTTAAATTAAGAACAATTGAATATGGGTTTTAATAAAACTTTAGAAAAAAACTTTGTTTATAAAAATTCAAAAATGTTGAATTAAATCAAAATAACTTCTATTGGTGGGTTTAAGCAATTACACAGAATTATAAGAAATATAATAATACAATGATGACATATTATGACGTTATTTTTTGGGGACTAGTGAAATGTTGTTCCAATTGACTAACAATATCTTCAAAAATGCTATTATTATACACACCTATGACTATAGAGAAATAATAATACTCAATAGACAATCAGTATTTATACTCATGACATTTTTGACGATTTATTATTCTAATATTCTACGAGACTATGAATTCTAATTTTTCTTGGTTATCGAAGATTTTGGAAGAAATTCAGCTTTCTCCAAAACATCTTTAATAATATACCCAATGGATAATACGAATACCTATGATCTAGGTTAGTAGTGTTAGTACTATTGACCAGCTAATTAAAATATTTCTGACAGGCTCAATAATTTTATACAATAGTAAATTGTTTATTGGTATTAAATAATTTCGAAAAAATGTTACCTACGTTGTAGTTTTTGACTCAATATCCAAATGTATACTATATCACGCATTGAAGTAAATTTGGACCATTCAGTACTTGAGACAATTTTTTTTAGTATTATTTTCCGATAAATTTTCCCGCGTAGCTGACATTTCCAACATATTTAATTGTTGGTAGATACACATTTGATAAACACGAAATGAATGATAAGCTATTTCAAATTTCATTTTAATGTAGGTATATGACGTGTTCTACTGTTCTAGAAACAAAATAAATAGTAGAATGCATATAAAGTTTCGCTATGGGTGATGTTACATCACTGGTGTAGGTACCTGAGGTATATTACTTATAACCTACTACGTTGAGAAGTTTGGGTAAGAATGTATTATCTGAAGTTATGATAAACAATTTATTTTTAAAAAATGTTTGTAGGATCATTGTAATATTTAAATTTCTACTTTTTCGATTAATTTATATATATTTATACATTAATTTATAGGACAATCGACTTTTAATTATTCATTCCAGTTGTAGAAAGTTATACTACAATGAATTAATATTATTTGGTCAGGTCTTAGGAGTTGGGATTTAGATTATACATTATCCTATATATTTTGGCTATATTGCCTATATTATAAATACAATTTTGAATATTTTTGTGATACCTAAAGTTTAATTAAGCTGGTTATTCTGTTTTTATCATTTTCAATTGTACAGTTTTACATTGGCGACACTGATATTTAGAAATATTATTGTTTGTAAGACGAATGTTTGGTGTGATACTGTGACTGTGAGTTGTGTTGTGATAACAAATAATTAATTAGCTGATAGTCACTTGTGAATCGTGGTTTAGCCGGTTAAAATAAGTTAAATTCTACTAATATTTAATTTTTATCGATTATCCTATTTGAATTATTTGACGTAGACATCAATCCAATAAAATGGCTAAACATCATCCAGACTTGATATTTTGTCGTAAACAACCCGGCGTTGGTAAGTGTAGTGTACGCCTATTTTTAATATTTTCATATATGTATATAGTCTAATATAGTTCTATATTACTTATACACTTTTGTTTAATTAACATATTTTATCTCTACAACAGCTATAGGACGATTATGTGAAAAGTGTGATGGTAAATGTGTAATATGTGACTCATATGTCAGGCCATGTACTCTGGTACGTATATGTGATGAGTGCAATTATGGCTCGTACCAGGGCCGATGTGTTATATGTGGTGGACCTGGTGTATCGGATGCATATTATTGTAAGGAATGTACAGTTCAAGAGAAAGATGTAAGTTATATTTCAAATTGTCTTATAAGTTTTATAAATTAAGTTCATAATGTTTCTATTATTTCAGAGAGATGGATGTCCAAAAATTGTAAATTTGGGAAGTTCAAAAACAGATCTATTTTACGAACGGAAAAAATATGGATTCAAACGGCGTTAGAAGCACTGTATTTTTATTTTTATTTTTTTTATGTATATTATTATTTTTAATTAGTTATTGAAATAATTAAAATATTGAATTCATGTTCTTGTTTTCAAAACTAAAGCTTAAACTATATATTATTTCAATATCTTTCATCAATATAACATTATGTTTTAAATCATAAAAGTAGTATTATGTTTTTCTATTTTTATTTCTGTGAATAATAACAGTTTAATGAATATTCATCATAAAGTGGATCTTTTTTTACCACTCCATACCAATAACCAATTTCAATTAACAAAACCAATATACTTAAAATATAACCTGCAACCAAAACAACAAGTGCCCCATAAAGTTTCTTAAGATCCATAAGTGCTTTAACTTCTTCGATTTGCTGTGGTTCTTCGAGTATTACTGTATCCGACATAACATCATTTAACCATTTTTTTACTAATCCAGCTTCTATAACTCTTCTCAAGAATCTGTCAACTGCTGGCTTTAATGGAGAATTCTTTTGTAATCCTAATGATATTGGCATATTAATTATACATGTTGACATTATATGTAGTGTAAAATCTCCATTACTCGTATCATTGCGTGTACCTTAAAAAAAAATTGAAAAACAAATAAACTTAAGTGGTTTGTTTAAATTAGTATTAATATTTTAGATTATAATAATAATTCACTAAATGTTTAGTCTTAGAATAATTACTAATTTGTGTTGGGACTAAACTTAATAATCATTGTCCCTAATCATTATATTTCATATTAAAATTAAATTTTTCATTATACCTTATAACATTTAAGCTATGTATTAGATAAAGTAATTATAATTACTGTAAACCATATTTTTATTATTGATTACCTAGTAGTTTTAGATTCTGAACGAAGTGATGAATGTATTGATTTTACAATGATGTGTGTGTTTTCTTTTTGTGTCTGCGTACAGCATAACTAGTCGAAATAATGCTTCAATTTCAAACTTTGGAGATTGTATCCGATGGAAAAGTGAATATCCTTGGTGCATTATACAGGTCAAAATTAAAAATTTTCCAACAGTTCTCAAAAAAATCGAGAAAAACAAAAAAAAAAGTGACGGAAAAACGGGAATTTTTACCCAAAACCAGTTTTCAACTAAATCGATTTTTTTATATGAATGTAATTCAAAAACTAATCACTGTAAATACTTTAAATTTTCACCAAATGTTTATGTTAGTGTTATCTATGTTTATCTTAGTATTATCTATATTTATCTTAGTGTTATACAGTTAAATTTTCAAAAATTTTGTCTTTTTTTAAGTTATTTATAGACCACTGAAATTTTCAATTTTTATAAGATTTTTTTTTTGAGTGTCAATAAAAAAAATTTGGATGACCAAAAAAACTTGAAAATTTAATACAAGGTTCCTTACAAGTTGCTCTTATTGTAGCTAAAAGAAATTAAAAATCGTTAGTCACAATTTTTTTTTATAAGCGTTTATAATTAAAATTTTTACGAAATCTGTCGAAAACGCGAAAATTTGCAAATAATTTTGAAGTTGAAAAATCATAAAATTTTTTGTGTTAATAACTAAGGATTTAAAATACAACACTAAGTTTACCATAAGTTTTCCTTCAAGTATCTATAGAGAAAACTTGAAGCATCATTATAGGAACAATTTTAAGTGCGTTTGAATTTTAAATTTTTACGATATATCGTAACGATAACAATTTATCCTCAAACGATTTTAAATATTTGTTATTATTCAAAAAATATAAGTCATAGATACTTGAAAATTTCACCAGTTATTTAAATATGTATTTTCTTTACATGATTTAATTTTCAAAATATTTTGACTTTTTTTGAGCTATTTATAGACAACTGAAATTTTCAATTTTTCTGAAAAAAATTTTTGGACAATAAAAATACTTGAAAATTTAATATAAAATTTCTTATAAGTTACTCTTAAAAATTATAAAAATACATAGGCACAATTTTTTTTTATTAGCATTTGAAGTTCAAATATTAACAAAAATTCATCAAAATCATGAATATTTGGAAATTATTTTGTAGGTATAATTCATTAACAGTTTTGCATAAGTAGCTAAGAGTTGAAAATTTAATACAAGATTTTTCATAAGTTTAGCTTACAATAATTATAAATAACTTAAATTTTGGTGTATTCAGATTTCAGGTCATTAAAACATAAACCACCTTTTTCACCAACCACTGGAAATTATATCCTAGGCTGACAAATCATCTTCGTTCAGAATCGTTTTTCGTATACAATGATAACTATCATTGGATTCAAATTTAACACTCCTATAATATATAATAGTGATTCACACGGCACCTAATGTACAGCAGAGCGGTACCCACTTACCCGCTTTTTTATTTAATTCTGTAATACTATTTAAGAAACATTTTTCGATTATTGTTTAAAAGTTTAATTTAATAAAACGTTTAATCATTTAAAACTAGTAAGGCAAAATAATTTTTTAACCTATTTTATAACAAATTATTATTTTTGAATACCATTTATTAATTGAACATTTTGTTCATATGTTTTGGTATTTTGCATCACTTTTACATATCTTAAAAAATGTATATTATCATAGTAAGCAAATTGCCCTTTGGATACCAAATCAATAGCTTTATCAACTTCATAAACTTCTTGAAACTTTTGACCAACTTTTTGTCCAGTTTTATCTAGAGACGTCATGAAAAATTCTTTTGATTGTTCTCCCCATCCTCCACAATTTATATTACTCTCAGCAAGAGCATCCAATGTATCAATTGTAACCCTGTTAATTGTATTAAAATATAATGATTAAATAGTATTATTACAATAATATTTTAACCTGGTATCTGGATTAGCTAGGATTGCCGTCATACTAGCTTTGTAAGCAACTACAACTAATAAACAGTAAATCCACCACCACCCTGTTAAAATTCTTATGGCCCATCCACTGGGTACTTTTGGCAATGATACAGCTACTAACATCCCATAAGTATACAAAATACTATTCTCTATATTTTCAAATAAATATAATCCAGTTACATCTGTGTTGTTAAATTGATTATTTTTTGTTTGTTCGTTGATACATTTTTGTTCTTTGATTATTTTTGGATATTTAACTGTATGTTTTATAATATCTATATTTTTTATAATTGTTTTATTTTCTGTTAATAGTTCAGGTTTATTTTCTAATATTTTTGTCTTCTGAATATCACATTGTATCATTTTAATTAAGTTTTCATTATCTTCAATATGTTTATGAGCTGTAGCAAATGCATAAAATAAAAAGCCTCCAACAAGAAGTGTAATAAGTACGCCAACCCACATATTTAATCTAAAAAAAATTAAGTGTAAATATTAATTTATTAATATAATTTGTTATATTATATTTTTACTTGAAAGGAAGAATCAAAGTTTTCCATGAGTTATCTGTTTTTGATTCAAATGTTAAGAATGTTAGACATTCTGTATTGTAAGGTATAGATAAATCTAAAATATTTAGATGATATGGTGTGTAATGTAAATTGCCCAGTGCTAAATCAGCACGAGCAGACCAAACTTCTCCTAGCAATCCTGATATAGTTCCATTAATTTGCTTTTTACCCCATTGTTCTGTACGCCAATTTAGTGGTTCATATATAACTGGAATAAAATTCATTGCACTTCCTAGTGTTCTAAGAACCTAAAACAATAACACATAAAATTTAATTTCAGAATTTTGATACATTTTTATGATTATACCTCTATTTCTAAACCCTTCTTATAACCAGAATTTTCATCATTTTCATTCATTAATGGATTTTTTATTGCAGATGGAATATAATTAAAAGTTACTACTTTAAGTAAATTTCCTTGTAGATCTGAAACCTTGTCTATGTATAAATCCGTTTTTTTTTGAAAATTTCTTTTATTCCATATATCTAGTCTTAGTGTAACCAATGTCCCTTTGATTGGAGCAGGATAAGGAACAGTGGATAATTCATACATTTCTTTTAAACGATATTTTCTAATAAACACAACATTTATAATTTTCGTCCATAAAGCATGATGTTGCTTTGTGAAAAGTCTACGATCATGTAATAACATAAATTTAGTCCTAAAATCCAACATTCTGTGCCTGAAAATTGTGTAATGCTATATAGTATATTCTTCATTTAGTTACCGTATTAGTTTTGCACTTTAAACATATTTTAATAAATTATATAATATTATTTAAATAGGTATTCCACTCTATGAAAATTCATTGTATAATATTTATTTTTTTGTATAAAAATTGTCCCCAAAAGTTAATTTGATCTAAATTAAAAATTATTGATTATTTTTTAACCTGATGCTATTTAGTTCGTATGAATTTTTCTTATTAAAAATATAAAAAAATATTTTTCTGTTACATTTAGTTGATATAAAAAGGTATCTCTGTCAAATGCAATAATAGGTAATTTAAAAAAAAACATTTTGTTCGAATAATATACTCTGTAGCTATAGAGTGTTAGAAAAATAGAAGCCCTGCTATATTATTATTTATTAACATACCTAGAAACAAATTTTATCAATAGGTGCTATATTGTTTTTAGTTTGTACATAATATCTTCTTATCGTTAGACTTGGATAATTAATATCTAGTAGGTACCTACACTACTATCAATAGAATACCTACTTATAATAAATATAGTTGTAAATTACATTTTTAGAATATAATCATTAAATTATTTACTTATCGCTAAATTTTAGTAATCTCATTGTTTGATCAGCATTAAGAATGAATATTATATTCATGTTGCATCCTTGTTTTCTAACATTATTTAAAATCTGCCAGGTTTGAAAATTTGGAGACATTAAATCCTCCGAGTCGTCAACTAATGTCTATAAATGATTTTCAAAAAATTTAAAATTTAAATAAATATATAATATAAACTATTTTGTTTTTGTATTACTTTAAATAATGGTATTCCAGCAATAGCTGTATAAAATCCTTTATCTAATATACCATCATGGTAATGATCAAGTATTAAATTCAAACAAGTAGCCGTATCTTTCCATTTATATGTTATATCTACAGCTAAATTTTCAAATTCTGAATTCCATTTTATCTCTCCATATGAGCTTTGAAACAATAATTTACAAATGTAAAATATATTTAATGTGTATATTAAAACATAATTAACTAGAGTACTAGAAATTAGTTAAAACTCACTTAAATTTATTTGTATTTGCTGAAGATGTAGCCGACAACTGTGGTTCACAAATTATGAAGTATTCGATAAAAATAAAAAATATATAAGTATTCATATTATCATAATTTTCTATGATTACTTTTATAAATAGAAATACAGTTTAAGTTTTTCTCAGATACAATTTCCAAATAAATACTATTTTATAAAATAAAAATTACATTTGTTTAAATTCCAATCACTAACATGAAATCTATGCTTCTGTGCAATTGAAAGCAGGTATTACTGTAGGTATGCAAATTGCATTTCAATTCAAATAAATTAGTAAAAAGTAATTGAATATAAAATTAGATTGAACTAACCAAATAAACCAATTACAATGAAACAATCGCGTGTAGATAGCTACCTATTTTATATTGGAATTGTAACTTTCATGAATACATTATTTTCTTCAAAACTTATTAATTTAAAATTTTAAATTAGAAAAACGCCTTAGCGGACTGTGAAAGTGTGCAGAAGCCAGACCGTTTGATCAGAAGGTGTTTGTTGGACTGATATTTTGTTAACTTATTTTTTTTTTAACATTTATTTAAATAATCATACTTAAACATGTTTCAAATTTAATAAAAGTACAGGGCCAGTTTTAGGCACAATACAGGCTACAATAGAGTCATACTATGACAGAAAGCGAATTGCTCCTCTAATTCTATTTGCTTATAAGCCTTAAGGAGGGTTGCCAAAATAATTCTTGTGCTGGGCGTTAAAATAGCTAAAGCTAGCAGGCCCTATAAATAATTATAATTTGATTTAAATACTGATATACGTGAAATTTCTATTCAACTTGCAACAAATTAAAAATCAGTGGCGCTAAATCTATAACCTAGGACTTAGGAGCGACTGCCCTTCTCTTTTTCCGATGGACGGAGGTCTACGTGTACCCAAAAAAACTATTTATGTAAGTTATAAATCATAAATCATAAATGTATATAATTATACTTACCAATTCATAAGGAATAGAGATAAAAAAACTGGCCGATAAATAACATACGCAGCGTAGTGCGTACTATTTTTGTTTTCGTAAGTATTAAATTATGTAAGCGCATGTATGGTGCAAAAGGTGGCGGGTTACAAGAAATAATTATTGCCCCTCCCCAATTTAATTTTAGTATGGTGCCACTGTTAAAAATCACTTACTATTTTTTTACAATTTTTGAGGGTTGCATAAATCATTTTTTTAGTAAAAAAACTGAAAATGTAACACAAAGTTCTTCCTTATATAATTTATATTTGTTTAGCAATTTAAAAATATCAATAGTGCATAAAATATGACCATTTAGTACATAATATATCTACACAATTTGTTTTGATAATCGCTTATTGTAGTTCTGATTTTGATAAAATACAATACGTTAAAACGAAGAAAATTTGCAAATGACCTTTTATAAAACACTTAAGTTTAAATACTTGAGAACTATAAGACTTCAAAATCTTTAAAAATATTTTTTACATCTCTTATAGGCTATAGCTCATAACGATTATCGTTGTATTAAGAAAGTTAGAAATAAAGCGTGATAATTATTCTGAAACTTTTTTAAAACTTTGGTAACCATGACCATCTGCAGGTGTAGATGTTTTCTTACGATATAGATTTGTGGAAATTGTGGGAGGACATAGCTTCATCATTAAAGCATCATCTTCTATTTATGATAGTTAAAATGCAGATAAGTAATTTGTTTAACTAAATTTTCTAATTATAATGATAGGTAAGTGCAAATAATGTTATACATACCCCAGGGGTGTACTCACCGGGGGGGGGTCATGGGGTTTGAATCCTCCCCATTGGCCTTATTTTCTTGTTTCTGAACGAAGTGATGAATGTATTGATTTTAATTTCGGGGGTGGTTTCCGATGGCAAAGTCAGTATCTTTGGTGCATTATATACAGGTCAAAAGTAAACATCTTCCAACAGTTTTCAAAAAAATCGAGAAACACAAAAAAAAAGTGACGGAAAAACGGGAATTTTTACGCAAAACCAGTTTTTGACTAAATTGAATTTTTTATATGGTTGTAACACAAAAAATAATCACTATAAATACTTGAAATTTTTTACCAAATCATTATAATATTGGTGTTATCTATATACGGTAAAATTTTCAAAATATTTTTCAATGTTTTTGAGCTAGGTATTTAATAACAACTGAAATTTTTGATTTTTCTGAGAATTTTTTTTTAAGAGTCGATAAAACATTTTGGGTGTTCAAAACTTCAAAACAACTTGAAAATTTAATACAAGATTCCTTATAGGTTGTTTTTATTGTAGTTAAAAAAAAAAAATCAAAAATCGTTGGTCACAACTTTTTTTTATAAGCGTTTATGGTTTAAAATTTTACGAAATATATCAAAATCGCGAAAATTTGCAAGTAATTTTGTAGTTGAAAAATGATAAAAATTTTTGTGTTCATTTCTAAGGTTGAAAAATTCATCATTAAGTTTTTCCTAAGTTTTTCTTCAAATAGAGAAAACTCGAAACATCATTATAGGAAAAATTTTATGAATGTTTGAATTTTAAATTTTTACGAAATCGCGTAACGATTTATCCTTAAACGATTTTAAATATATATTATTATTCAAAAAGTATGTCGTAAACATTTGAAAATTTCACGAGTTATTTAGATTGGCATTTTCTTTACACGGTTTAATTTTCAAAATATTTCACTTATTTTAATTAATTTATATTTATAGGCATTTATAATTGTTATAACTTATATTTAATTACACTAATTATTATGTTTATCTTTGTATTTTGTATTATTACAAAAGGAGAGCCCCCAATTGAAAATTTCTGAGAACGCCACTGACCTACCCTCTAAATAGGTGAGTTCCGAAAAAGATATTTTTCCGTTACCTAGTATTTGATAATGATTGAAAGAAATGTTTCATTCTTAATTTTATGCTTATTGTAAAATACAATTTCACGACAAGGTAGCCCTTCATCAATAAAGACGTTTTTTATTTAGTTCTATATCCTCCCAAGTTGTCAAGTTAATATAGGTATATTATATAATATACTACTCATTTTTTGTGTTTCATTAAAAAAAAAATACAATGTTACTTCTTTTTTTTTAGAATATAATTCAATAATGAATCGATATTGCAGTGATAGTATTCGCCCATCAATCTACCTAATACGCACAATAATTCAAACATAGATATAGGAAAACAGGGGCGTGATTTCAATGGACAATCGGGAGGTGCTGAATAGCCCTTCCTCTAAGGTATCGAGAAGAATATTCTGTTAAAGAGTTGATCAAAATTAACAACAAGCACGTCGCACGACGAATTTGATAAATATCAAACAAGTCGAAAGTTTCAACTCGTAAGCGTAATAACTACCGAAACGCTGGTGGCCACCGCGTGTTGCCGAGATCGGAGTCACCCGAATCGGCGACGGACGTGTCGACCGACGGCGAACAGGGGCCACGGTCGCGCTACTGCGGATTGGGGCCTGCCGCACGCCGTCTACTCCGCGTTCGGCGGCGATCATCATAAAATCACAATATTAATTGCCGTACGAGTATTAGGGTAATAGCTGCTGCCGTCTGGTGAAACGGCGAACGTCGCGCGATCGTGTGGCGGCGGCGGCGGCAGCGGCTCTACGACTCGCGTCCGTTTAATTGGCCACACTGTACCGCGGACGGTGTTCGCGCCCAGTGCGTACCAACCGCGCGGGCTCACTGGCAGCGGCGCTTTTCCCGTCGTCGTTCGGGGCTCGGGCTGCTGCAGCAACTCTGTCGTGCGATTATTGCCGTCGCGTTCACGACTGTCCACGGCCGTCGACTACTGACGTGCGCGCGAGCGAGACAGACTGCGCGTTATTTTTGTTTTCCATCCTTTATTATTATTATTATTATTATTATTATTACTACTATTTTTTTCTCTCTCTCTCTCTCCGATACACTACTACTACTACTACTACGGCGACAAGTGAGTGTGTGCGCGCACGTTCTCTCCCCAGTCCGACCGACCACCACTGACGTCTATCGTGTGTGTACGTGTTTGACGTGTGTGTGTGTGTGTGCGTGTGTTTTGTTAAATCAATTGCCCCGTTCGCGTTATCGCTTTAGCCGCCGTCGCCGTAAGATCTCTTCGTCCGTATTTGCCCGTTCCCGCAGCCGTTTTACGCCATCGTCGCCGAGTCAGTTCACCGCGGCCGCGAATCACACGAATATTATTCGATCTCGGAGCATCGGTCCCGGCGGTGATGTCGTACGCTAGAGCTGGGACGGACGATACGACGTCGTCGCCGCCGCCGCCGCAGTTTGCCCGTCTGCGCGTCTGATTGCCAACGATAATAGTGTTATTCTCTCACGCGCAATCGTGTGTACACAGCCACCGCACGGGCCAATGATCTACGGTCGCGTCTCGTGATATTATAATTATAAATTATATGTAATACATAATAACGTCGTCGGATTTGTGTGCGTGTTTTTTTCTCTCTACTGTTATTATAATATCCCCACCGAATTATTTATTATTATTATTTATTTTTTTTGATTTTTTTTTTTGATAATTTTCCAATTCGAACGATGTGATGTGCAGTGAGTTCCGCCGATATTATTTGTGTTTCGTTCGCGATGACCGGCCGACCGGCGTTCGACGGGTTCAAGTTTGTTGTGTGCTGGACGACTGACGTGTCGTGATAACATGGAAACGGATATTAAGCAGCAGCGTATCAAACGCAGTAAGCGCCGCGAACGGGCTCAGCGTATGCACGCTAAGAAACATGAGCTCGACAGTGGCGAAGAGGACGAACTGTCCGCAAAAGAGAAGGCGCAGAGGCCCCCGCCTCCGAACCGGAGAAAAAAGAAGGAAACGACCTGTTCGACGAGGACGTCGTCGACGGATTTGCTATTCTTTCCTTCAAGTCATACGAAGATCTCGAAGTGAGTGATCTCAACTCTTAATACACACCTTATGATGTACCTACTTATTACTTACACAACCTATTGTCTTATCGAGCATAGGTATAACAAAAATTAGGTAGGTAGGTATGTAGTATTGTGTTTTCTCATGACACTTACCTTATGGAATCGTAAATTGATATTTGACTTGGTCTGTTTGAGACTGCATTACCTTGTAAAAAGTCTCATTTGTGAATAGAGGTATAGCAGCAAAATATGTTAATCAAATTGTTTATGTGATAAGTACAATTGTCAAATTGTCATGATAAAATGAATGTGTTTGGAAATTTCATACCTTCTATTGAGTGATAATATGCTTTTATTATTGATCTTATAAAATATGATATATGGGCTATATTGGTATTCTTTAAAAAGCATATCTAGGAATATAGTTTGATATATATTATAAACATTTTTCTATACCAACTAATCTGATTATCTGATATAATTTGTATTTATTTTATTTTGGTTCCTACATAATAAATAAATAAATAAATATTTTTCAAGTGGGTTATACTAATAAGGAATAGTTTTGCTGCAGCGTCTTGTGCCTGTAGATATTGGAACAGTACGGCAGCATCACTCCATGTTTAGGCGCTGCAGATAATCTATACCTTAACATGAGTATCTATTGTTTAGTACTTTATTATCAATTTACCTCCTGATACAATTTGTACCCTTAATTTTTATTTCGGTACTTTGTTGTAATTTTAAATGAGGTATTGATTAAATATTGATAGTAATGTGTTACAATATAATGTCAGGTATGCACATGCATTGTATATTAGTATGTGATTAATTAATTTTTATTGTATTTAATATTTATGTGATAAGTTATCAAATATTTATTAATAATGACATATTATCTAAATAAGTACTTTAGAAAATATTATTAATATTGAATATTCTAAAATCATACCTACCTAAATAAAGTTTTATTAGAAACTAAAATTTCTTTGTTTTTATTATCTTTAGTGTTTTAAAAATGATTAATTTGCTTTAAATTAGTTAAAATATCAATATTTTAGGTGCTACCGACTAACAATTTATGAGTTTTTTAAGGGTTTTACATGCTATTGATATTAGTAATAACTAAGTAGTTATTTTTACCTTGAAATATATTTTTTTATAATATCCAATATAATACTTACTGTTTTATTATTATTTTTGTTACGTTTATCAAGTTATAAAAAATTAAATTGGACAACTTAGCATAGGTACTATCCATAGATGTAGATAGCAATCAAACAGAATTAAGCTATATTCTGTCCCATGCAATACTGTAATTGAGATATTGTAGCAGGGTGTTGTATGGGTATGTACCTGTACACTCAGAGTAACTGATTTTTATCAGATTGCAGTGTTCTCTCACTGTACAGAGTATATCAACCGAGATAGCAACATATAACTTTATACCATTAAAAATATATATACTTACATTTATGTATAATTGATGTCTAATGAATTTAAAAATGTTACCAAGGGCGCCCACAGAAATTTTCACCGGTATGGGCAAGGTGTATATTATGTATATATATATATATATATATAAAATGTTAGGTTAGATAAAATTCTGTAATAGGTATACAAACATTGGCCACAAAAGCGGGGAGGCATGGCCCCTGCGAACGCCCATGAATGTTACCTATCATTTTATATAATATTATATTCATCTACAGTAGGTATTAGTTAACCTACCTATAGAAAAACAATATGCCATTTCTTCTGCCATTGATCTTTTCTAAGATAAGTCTTAATTACATTTTATTTATTTATTTCAATAGACAGTATATATTTAAAATGTATAGAAGTTATGTAATTTTATGGTAGAATTAAATTAAAATATTTAGCTAAGCTAAGGTGATAACTCATTTAATTATCTATTTTTATTCAATTTTCTTAATTTTATGAAGAGTATTGATAACATAAACTCATAGTAAGCATTGACTAAGCAAGTAAGCTATTTAGTTTGTATTTATTACCTATCATAAATTTAATAATTACTTACCTACTTAAATACTTAAAAATTGGAGAATATACATACTGCCAATTCAATTAAATTTAATACTGAATTAATTTTAATGAATCAGAATTTAAGTAGTTCCCTATCTATATATTTTATTTACCTGTAATACCTAACCGAAATACAACTTGTTTCTTTATGCGTCCGTTCTACATGGTGTAATTATAATTGAATATTAATTAATTATTAAATTTAAATTTTGTAGTTTAATTACATAGGTACACATCTTATCATTTGCATTTAGTTTGTACCTACAGGTATATTAATTTAATTACTTGGTTAAGGTACTTACAATTATTTTTAATTTCCTAATTTAAAATATAGATATGAAGTAAAAAAGATATTCTTACATAATTTTAATGAGTTCTATGATATGTTCTAGACTTCTCAATAACCTATCATTATTTATAAATTATTTGTTTTAAAAGGTTTAAATACTTTTATTATAAAATAGGTACATTTAAATAATATAAAAATGTACCTACCTATGTATTACAATTAAAATTATCTAAATGTTTTTCATTTAAGAGTAGGTAGATATATTAGATATATATATATATATATATATATATATATTTACATAATATCAGAAATAATATTAATGTTGCCTTTTGACTATGCAGATAAAATTAAAAATAAATATATTATTTATATTTATAATGTTGGATTACTAGGTAACAATGATAACTACTAAATATATAGATATATAAATAATCTTGATAATATAAACCATTACTCAAATTAAATGATATAAAATATAGTTAGTATTTGATTGATGAAAATGTTGGAACTAGCTATATATTAAACTATTTTTATTGTTTTACTTACATATGTTTTACCTAGCCTTAAAATAGGTGCTGAGTCTTTAATTTATAATAATTTTATCAATGTTGATGATTATTCAATCAATTGGTCAATGTTAAGAATAAATAATTTGAAAGTTATTTTAAATTTTTCTAACAATGTGAGGTTATGTTATATGTAAAATATGATATTTCAACTACCTATATTTTCAAAATTATGGTTTTTGATTTTTGAAAATATTATCAAAAATCCAGGTAGCCAGATCAATTTTTGTCCTACCTTGGTTATTATCATAAAGATAATATACAGAAAATTTAAATGTTATTTATTTTATGAATTTTTTTTGCCAACTTTGGATTGAAGTTTTAAAAAATAAATATTTTATGTCTTCACGGTTTTTTATGTAGTATGTACAACAGTGTAACAGTGCTAGGTAGTAGGTTGGTACTTTAGTTAATATTATAATCTATAGGTATAGTACCCTTATGTCAATTACCACATATTAACTTATTATTTTATACTTTTATTTTTTTAAATAATAATTTAGACATTAAGTATGACTCGGTGGTTAAAATAATTACCAAAAATTACTAGGTTTGTACCGCCATGGCAATATTTTGTTTTAATATAAACTTATTAATCTTTAAGTTATTAATTTTTTAATTTGAACTCATAAATTATAGAAATTAAAATTGATAAAGGATGTATAATATGCAAAATTGTGTATTAGGTACTTTACCTAATACCTTTAGTTACTTGGAAATTATAACTTATTATATTTAACAGTACCTTTATTAAATATTATCATAATTTTATAATATTTGTTTACAACTTTTAAAATGTTATGTGGTACTACTAGGAAGGCGTATATACTTACTAATATTATAATAATGTATGAATAAAAATAAATTCTAAATCATTTACGATATTGATTGATTTTAAATTACTTTTTACAATCCAACAGTTTTTTTTTTTTTATTCATACTATTAATTTTTATTATTATATATACAGCAATCCCTTTTGATTTGATAATAGTATAGTGTAACTTACTTACTAAAAACTGCATATAATAACAAAATTATAGATCCATTAGAAGAATTATTACAAGTATGAAATAGGTTAGTAGGTTAGTTAGGTAGTAAGTATACATATTGCATGAGAACTAAGGTCCATATCGGCTAAACACATTAACTACATAGGGGTTTGTTGAACATCTACAGCTGAGCACATCAAGATGAATAAAGGTAGATGATAACAAGAAATGTGATAATTTCAATATTTGCAACTGCTTTACAGAATATTCATATATATTGATAATTGATATGAGTGTTGATGAGCCATTGAACGAATAGATATGTTATTAGTGTTGGTTGTTCTATAAATTGATGTTATAAAGAAGAATATTTTTCAGTTAAATATTAAAAGTCAGTTTGTTGCTTTAGTTGTGTATAATTATTAATTTATTTTTTTAACATTTCCCATTATCTAATAATACTTACTACTTATATACCTAAGTATGATAGTTACAGTGATTATTATAGATCATAGAATAATTGACTTATTAATTTCATTTATCTTGGTAGCTCAGGCCAATTATTTTGCAATTTTAAGTGTTAAATAATTTTCTGATATGCTATACAATATTGATTGATTAGTATTATGCAAATTAAAGGTTTATTGTAATTTTTTAGAATAGAAATACTGTGTATTTAGGTTAGAAAAACTAGAAATGTAAGCTTGTTAAAAATATGTACCTACAGTTATATTCCTCAGAATTATTTTTATTAACTAAAACAAATCAATATACTTCAAGTAACTAGGTTATATTGATTGTGACTTTGTATGATTATTATTAGCAAAATTAAAATTACAAAAATATATAACTATTTAAAGTTAATTAAGTTGAATTTTTATTTGCTCTTTAAAATATAGTTTAACATTAATTTTTTACACCGTTTTTTTAAAAAAAATCTGTTAGTTAAGTGAAACTTGTAGTGAAGAGGAGTACCTACATTTGTGTATAAGTTAGGTTAGGTTAGGTTAGATTATTAATTTTACAAAGATTATACTTTTGATTATACATACACTTAAGTACAGTTATATTAGGTACTGAATAGTATGAAATTTTGATAATTGTTAAGAAATAAACATGAGAAATGTCATACATTTTATTTAAACAAAGTACTAAAAATAAGTATTATTAAGTATAAGTAAATAAAATAGTCCTAAAAAATAAAATTATCGTGAGTTAAAATGTTAGACAAATACTTAATTTGATAGGGTAAATTAATATTTATCAATTTTTAGTATTTTAGATATTATCATAAACTACATTTATTTAAGAAAGTTTATTCACTAGGACTTTAATTTTTAGTCTAAAGTTGTTTTGACTATAAATATCTAGTAAAAATTAATCGAATGCTCTTTATTTATAGTGCAGTATACTCTATACATAGTCAAAAGAAACAAGTTTTAGTAATGATATTACTAGTTTAGGGTTAAGCTATTTCAAAGTTTTAAACTAATACTACCCTTTTAAAATATATTTAAATAATTATAGTTACTGTTAGTTATATGCGGAGTTATATGTATTTTGAATTACACTTTATAACTTTTTGTACATAAGTACCATAATTTATTTTAATTAATTAATACAGATATTTAGTCATTATTCATTGAATAGCTTAAAGTATAAAGTTATTTTATGGTTTTGATGTTTATTATTTTATATGTTTAAACATAAATATTATTGTTAGTATACATTTAATGTATACCTAATACTGTATTATTTTTAGATTTTAAACAAACTTTTAATAGTAAAAAGTCAACTATCATCATCGCATTAGCTACAAGTCTTAGTATTTCAAAAAACATGAATTTATTTATCCTAAATAAATAAATAACTTGTTATGTTAAATGATTTCTATATATTTAAGTAATTATCAATCATCATGTTTATTAGGTCTTTAGAATGATTTTATTGCTTTGTTATTTTAATATCCTTATTCCAATCTTTAAAATTTTTCAAAAGTTTTCTAGAGTTAATTTTAAGTCCAAAGTGGTACTTAAATTTTAAATTTTTGTCAATTATCACTGATTACATATATTTGTACCTTGATTTTAACAAGCTATTTTGTTCGGTTATTTTGGCTCAAAAAAAAATGTAAATTAAGTGTACTCGTTGAGTAAGGAAGGTTTAAAATAAATTTATAATTACCTATTTTAAAAGCATATTATTTGATAATAATATAAAATTTATCATAGTTTTCAAAAGTAATTATAACATTACATTATAGGTCATGAAAAAAGTTCTTTTTTATATAATGTGAAAACTTGAAATCATCTATATGACTACATAGTATGATTAAGCTTACAAGATTTATCAAATTCAGTTATGTTTATATTAAAATATTGTAATGTTATAATAGGCACCATTGCACTTATTATAAATTTATTTATTATTATTTTATAACTATACATTATATTATTTACATATTATTTTTTTTTACATAAAAGGGTTTATCAAGATGATTTTAATATTTTAAACAATAAATTGATATATCATTTTAAAACTATAGATTATTATTTCCTATGTAAGAACAAATTGAATCTATTACTCATTTTTCATTTTGTGATGTTTTTATACTTTGATATGATATATTATTTTGTATTATTTTGGGTAATCTGGAATTTAATCAGTTTATTTAATATTTTTAAGTTAAGATATTGGCTCGTTTGATCGTTAAACCGTTTAATATCGATACTAGTAACTTATTACTTATAAGTAATAATGCAAAGTATTAGTGTCGCCAGCAATAAAGGAACTTGATATCATTATAGTTCGATACCCAGAAATTTTGTCCCCCTTATATTATTAAGTTTTCCTTTCAAATCAGTTTCACGATACTTATAAGATATCGATTATTTTCCTATCACTCGTTTCCTTGTCGGGCAAATTGCCCATTAAAAATAATAGAATTAATAGATTTTACATTGTTGACACGAGTTATTGTGTCAACTTGCTCAAACGTCTCGGATAATGTTACAGTTACAGTGTATTTGATTCGGATTAATCTTATCCCATATTTTTGGTTATTTAAACAAGCATCACTTGAGTTTAAATAATATTGTAATGTATTGTATGACATATTATTACGTAATATTATTATAACAGTGGTAATAATAATGTGTAACTTGTTGCATTAATTTTTTTTAACGAACATCTTTATCACCGATTACCTTTCAGATACCATAATTGAGGCGTAAGAGCCAACAAGAGACCCCTCGCATAAATATGTGTATAATATAAGTAATTATCTTTTGAGACTGACGCATATTAATCGCGTTAAATGATTAACAAATGAGGTCGGTTCCCGTAAGGAACACAAAACTGTTAAAGAAATATAATAAAATAAAATAATATATGAAAGAAAAAGAGTTATAGCCGGTTGCAGTGTACGATTGTCGTTTGTATTATTAAACGGCCTGTGGACGAAGAGAGATTGGGGCGGGAGGAGGTGATAATTTGTCCATGTCATGTTCATCCGTGCCCGTCGCGGCGGCGTGCCGCTCGTCGTTTTATGAACCCGAGCCGGTTGTTTCGACGCTAACTCCACCCACCACATCGTCCGTCGTTCCTTCCATCACAAACCTTATCGAACAAAAGCAATGACCGACGGTACGGCAGCGGTAGTTCGGCCGTGGTCGGCTACCATCCGATCGATACGTTCCTGCCGTCCGCTGAATCCGCCATTCAGTCGGCGGCGAGGAAAAGTCGGCAGCATCTTTTCCGCGTTGTTCGGGTGGCGTATGGTGCACAAACTAAACGGTTGTAGCGCCACGTGATAGTCTAGACACACGCGTGTTCGCAGTGTTTCTCCTTTGTTCCCAGTGGCCGATGGGGTTTATCTTTGCGATTTCGCCGCGGTGTAGTTATTTTGTTACGATAATTATAATATTCTTACTCATGGGGTCTCAGGATCATAATCATAAGATTTTCCAAAATTTTATAAGATCGTAAAATGTTATGATTAAAAAGACGATCTCTAAGAGATTCTGTGGTTAATTTGCAATTCGTCGCAATCGTCATTAACGTGATCGCGACGCTTATCATTGCATTTAATGTCGTGCATATTTTGTGCCTATTAACGATGTTTGTTATGTCTTTTTGTAAAAGACTCTCAGACTAAATATTATTTCGATATAAAAACGAATGTTATAAAAGCCAAATACCTCTTATATTTGAAATAGGTATAAGAAACACAAAAAAGTGTATTCGATATTATTTTTTTATACTTGTATCGTTGGTTTAAATTATATTAGTCAACTTACCAACTCGAATCTTTTATTTTTCCACATAACTGTTGAGCTAGGTTTTAACATGCTATATTTTATAACGACTTGTTTTATGTGCGTAACCGAGACGTTAAACATCGTTGGTACAAGACAGGTTTTTTTTTTAGAAAGAAGAATCTTAATGTAAATGTTAAACAGTTTTTTTTTTTTTTTTGCTGGCTTGAATATAGGTACGCGTAAAATTATTCCGTTCGTTTATTCATTACATATTAACTGGCGTGTTAGTTGAGTTTAACTCATAATTAAACCGAACTCGAGTAAATCCATACTCTTGTTGGGCTGCATTCTTGTCGACCTTCCACCGATGCAATCAAACTATTTTAAGTGTGGAAACCTTGTTAAACGTCAATAATAAAAATAGTAGGTATTGCAAAAACTACAATTTACTCCAACTCTATAGGTAATTGTTGATTTTAAGATTTTAATAAAATATAATCTTATATTTTAATTTAATAAAATCCATCAGGTATGATTTTATAAAAAATATCTATAAGTACTAGATATAATATGATTTTAAATAATATTTAAAAAAAAGTAGGATAAGTATTTCTATTTGTTGTTGTTTTGTGAAATTGTTTCTTAGCATAATTTATTGTTTTAGAATAGTACTGTATGATAATAGACATATATTTGGCTTGTGTAATACGTATTCTATAAATAAGTTTATTATTCATTCTTAATAAGTTATTTATTAGACAAATTGATTTGTTTCTTCCGCTTTATATCTTTAGTTTATCTATTATAAATATTAATCTAAATTTATTTATTATTTAATTATATTTAATAAAGTAACTTTTTTCTAAAAGTATTTAAATAAAGTATAAATACTTTACTAATCATACCATATTTAATATTATCATTTACCATGAATAAATTAGTAGATACATAATTGTAAAACGTATAATAAAAATAGGTTTCAACTAATTAGTGTTTTAATTATTGATATACTTACAGTATATACCTACTATATTTAATATTTTTTTTATCATAATGTTAACCTAATTTATTTAAAAGAAATAAAAAATATCTCGCATTTTTAGATTTTGAATTTTTTGCTAAAAGTTTTACGATTGTTATTAAACTTAATATTATTATGTAGTATAAAAATTACATTTTGAAAAACTAATACACTCTTAAAAGAAATTTTTTTTTGTATATTTATTTAGGGCAATACGTGGTAAATTAAACTGCTAAAACCACTTGTATTTGTTTTCTTATTTTTAAATTTGGAGAGTAAATTACAGTTTTATTAAGGAAATAACTAGAGAGAAATGTGATTAAGTATTCATCAGGTATGGCATTTCAAAAATGTATGCGACCCCAAGCACTTGTGAAATATGTTTATAATAGTTCAGTGGGGACTGGGTGTGAACAAATATGCTACCCTCATTAAAATACTCTTGGGAACTTATTCTCATAATGCATAAGCTTTGAAGTAGGATATAAATTAAGTATGTACAACGTAAATAAAACACTTGATTTTTTTAAAGTAGATGTTGAGTTATATGTTGCATACCTACTGTTTATTCATTATTTTCCAACCTTTTGAAAAACCAAATGGTAGACTACCAGTTGTACCTTATAGGTATAAATGTGCTCAAAATAAGTAATAACAACTTAACATTATTCCATATAAAAGGCAGATATAATATGAAAATCACATTATCTTTATTGAAAACACGATAATATAAACATTGTTAATTTTAAAATTGTTATAAGAAAATATTAATAAATAATAATTATTAAATGGCTATAAGCATAACACTCATAAATCATTATTTATACTCGGCTGTTCATTTAAATTTTGTTATTTCACTTATATTACTGTCGGTAGCAATATTGGTTCTAGTTATTAAAAGTGTTGATTGAATTTAAATTTCACTTAAAAAATATTTTTTATTATACGTAATTTAAAATGTAAATAAATTAATATTATTAAAATATTAATTATTATAATTATTTAAAATCATGAATAACGTGGGTTAAAAATTAAAAAATTAAACAGGATTCAGATTAATTATTAAGTACTTATCTGGAACAAGCGTAGATCCAGTGTCTTGTATTATATATTATACACAATGGCAGTCCATTCTTAATCTAAAACTGACCAAAAGCGTCATGCAAAGTGACCTTTAAAGTCATGTTTAGTACACTTATATAAAAAGAATTTTTTTTTTTTTAGTCAGGGGGTTTACCGCTGAGATCTCTTTCGAAATATTTTTTTACAATGTCTTCTAATAAATTCAAATTTTTAGTTATTAACTCTTAAAATTGTATCATCGCATTGTTAATTTTATTTTGAAATTCTGATTTTTTTTTTTAAGAACTTTTATTAAAAGGATAATAAAATTATATCTAAACCAAATACCTACTGACATTAATTTATCATTAAATCTGTACTCAAATTCGGAAACTAATTCATCTAAAAAATAAATAAATCATCAAGAATATATCACAATTGATAAAATCATATTAACCGCGGCTATCTTAGTATTGAAATGACAATTTAGTTTTTATGTATGATATTTAGATAGCCCATACCTTTTAAATTTTTATACAAATAAAAACAATATTTTTTTACGTCAAAAAAGTTTAATGTTCGATTAAACTAGAATTTTCCGAAACGCAATCTATAATGCATTTTATCGGCTGCCGAAACCAGATATCTTAGAATTCACTAGAGCCTACGATGGAATTCTTTCCTTCGCCTGGCTATCGCCAACCCCCCTCCATCACCCATAAGATTCAAACTTGGTCTCGCTTCACTGATCCACCTAAGCGAAAAATAATTGTAATGTAATATAGGTATATAGATATTGTTATACATACAAAATGTATAATTAATCATTTTATTTGAAAAACGATTTTTTCAATAAAAAATAGGTTTACTTTTTGTGTAAAAAATAAATCAAAATAATTATCCAGTTTACGATACTTATATTATTGGGCACTCTTTTTGCTTTGCTCGCCGTGATGCAGGATACGTTACCTGATTATTTTAATGGTCAGCAAAGTTTTATGTCTACTGCCATAAAAGATGTTCATAGTTTAAAGCACTCGTTGCCGTTAACAAAACAGCCTTTTAGCCCAGATCAGAATAAAATACCGCAAAAAAGATATTTAACAAATTTAAATATATTATTGTGTAAAATAACTGATGACTAGAATGTTTAAAGACAATAATCCTTGTTTAGTTAGTTGTCTTATCTTGGTTGCTCATAGTTTATCCTTTAGTACGTTAGAAAATATTTTTTATTACTAATAGTATACGTCAAATATTACAGATAAATTAGATAATGTGGCTATTTAAAAATGTAATTGCCTTCGCAAAATATTTCAAAAACGATTGTGTGGGTTATATAGGGTAGTTAATGACTACAAAGGGAGTTTCTACATTAAACATTTAGTATAATTTTTATTTCTTTTCTAAAATAATTTAACGGTCACATAATGTTTAAATTAGACACTTTATAAGAGTTAGTGATGGGATCATGCTAAGTATAAACTTTTAAATTTTAAATTCCTTGTTAGACTAAAAAAAAATCTTTAACAGAATGTTTTATTGTTGTTCGAAACTCCGAAATATAAGCGAAGGACATCATGGTACGTACTCAAGTTTTAGAATTTCAGTAAGAGATGGGATGAGGTAGATGATAAACACGAGGAACATTACATTTACTAGAACTAGTAAAAAGAGAACTAACAAAAATACTGAAAAATGCTGCTATGTATGAGAGAGGCGTTAAGTGTATTATATAGAAGGGGAACATAATTAAATTGTTCAATTATTAAAATTGGCTACATTTATTACAGAAATGAAATCTCGTTTTTAAGTAGTTAATGCATTTTCGTATTTACTGAGTTGGCATCTTAATTCAACTTACGACGAATATAATTTATTTTCCATAAAAATGTTTAAAGAAAAGAATATAATACGTAAAATTATTTAAATGCATATTGTGTTATTTTTATAATGTGTAATATTGCCAATTTTAATTTTATCTCACTAGTTATGGAATGTGTATGATGTATATATTTACATTCGTAGAATAAATATATGCATACCTATATTATGTTGGTATTATTATTTTCAATATTATCTTATTTTATCATACAATATCTTTAAAAGATTAGAAATATTAAATTGTATATTAATGCCTATATACTAAACGGTACAGAAGTAGATGTCAAGTGATTCAATAACTAATAATTTCTCACATAGGTAGTAAATATAAATAGTTAATAAAATACATTTTTTTAATTTTTATATGGTTAAGTAGAATTAAGAGTTTATTGTTTGGAGATATTTTATAGTGTTCTATATTATTTTATGTATTCTTACAATGTAGTATAGTATTGTAAATAATGATATGTATTATCTACATATATATTTATTATATGAAAATATAATTATATGTACCTAGGCTATACCTAAAATCTTCAATGATGTAATTCATAACCAATAGCCAATGATTTGTGTAAAAGAAAAGTAATGCTAACTAATGGATATTAATTGTATTCAAATTAAATATTTAATTTTAAGTTAAGAGATAACAAAGTTAATAAATCAATAGAAACATTTTTTTTTTTTGGCTCGTATAGTACTTTATAATTATTTAAAAGTAATATAATTTAAATTTTTATTGACTGTTACAATTATTAAGAAAAAATTGTTTTTCTATGTGTTGTGATTCAATAAATTGTTAATACTTGTATATAATTATTTTAATAAATAAATATATGCTAATGTGTTTGCATTTTTTTAGAACTGTGTGCAACAATGTTTGGTGAAGAGTGCAGTGACTCTTGGGTTAGATCCATCATCTCAAAGCTTTTTACATCGGAATCATCATAAGCATCACCGAAATCATGCACATAATCACAATAACAACAATCATCACCACGACAGTAATTCCAGTACTCCAGTTACGCCAGTTAAAACAGAATATAATGTTCCCAGTCCTCCTACAACACCTAATAATTTTAATCATAATAAGGTAAGTCGGACAACAAACATGAAACTAGAAAGTAACACTATTTTATAAATAAAAACATGATTTCGATTTTTGAGAAACAAATATTTTTTAAATACGTCTCAAAAAAAAATCGTGATTTTATGGGTAAATTATTTTCCAATAAGTTTTATTTGTGTTTATTTTAAAATTTGTTTTTTTATAATATTTTTTGTACAGGATTCGTCATCGTTGGATTTAAAACACGATAGCGAAGGAGGAGACAATGATACTTCTGTTGTACATTCGAATTCTGTACAATCCTTTAAAAGACCATCTGGCAATAAAGTATCTACATCGTCACTTAGTCAGAGTGGTCAAAGACGATCAAGTTCAAGGGAACGATTCAGCGATGTAAGATCACAATATATATTTTATGTTATTCATTTTTAATTATAATTAACACTTAATTTATTTTATAGGCGAGTAGCAACTGTAGTTCAGGCAGAGGGTATATTGTAAGTAGTATTTATTATTATAATTATTTTTAATCACGCGATTTTAAAATATATATTTGATATTTTAATATTTTACTCATACATTCTTGGTAAACAGTTTACTTAAAAATATATGATCTGTTTATGATAATTTAATTTATTTAAAAAATTCTTAGAATTTTAGTTAATATTTTAATTTAGTGAGTTGTAATAGATACGTTGTATTATTATTTTTTAAGATAAGATAGTTTAATTTTAAAATATATATTCATTTTAGTAACCGATATAGTACATTTTTAAATAGTATTGGTCTTTTAACAAATTTGCTTTTTTTTTTAGTGTTTATCTCTTTGAATTCTGACTAGGAAATGTTTAGTATCCTAAGGTACGGTCTCCCTGCAATGTTAAGAAAACTGCGTGTAGCGTCAACTACCGGACATGGAAAACGTCTAGACGCAGATTCATGACGCCTGCTGTTCCTTTGTTTGGCGCTACGAGGAAACCGTATCTTAAAAAATAAAACACAGATTTACCTATATTAAATGGAATATTATTCAGTTAAAAATTAATTCGATAATAATTTTTTTTTCTGATGGATATAAACTGAGATTTCAATTTTTTACAAAAAGAAAAAACGGCTACGTTACATGAATGATTTATTGTTAGCATCATTATTTGTAATATTATTTATTTTTTTTCATTCTTAGGATCTTACTAAAATTAGATTACATGTAAGATTTTGTTGATGTCTATCCTTATTAAACTAGTTTTATAAAAATTATTGGTTTTCTAAAAGAATGTGTTTAAAGTTCTTTTTTTTACTAAGGTTTATTGTTGTTTAGATATTTGAAATGATAAATTTCTTAAGAGGTGTTATGTAGTATGAACTATGAAGTACTCGTATGTTCCTGAGGATGTCGTACCTGCATGTGTTGTCTATATCTTATAACATTGCAAATTTGAGCATGGGAGTTCCAATTTTATGTTAGTTTTATTATTAAAGTAAACTAACCTATTATCTCTGTTCTTACGTTGTTTTTTTTTTTTACAATATTTAAATATACGAGTATGTGCATTGTGCATCTTAAAAATGTTCATAACATACAAATTAAGATATTGCGTAAAATTAAGAGCACTAATAATGTTCTTACCTTTAAGTTCGATTTTAGGTTAATTAATTTTAAAATAAATGCTACTACACAAAATTGTAATTGCTAAACGTATATATTCCTGTTTTCTATGGAAAGAGCTATGACATCCTCAAAGATAACTACTGTACACGCTATTGTGCATACACTTCTAAGGTGATAACAAAGTCAGCTAGAATTTCTTGTAAATTTAAGGATAAAGCACTGATAATTTGAACGTTTTTAAGTCTAAGAAGAAGTAAATCATATTTATTTTATTTTAAGTTCTAATTTAGTATATAAAAACTAAAATATTATATGAGAAATATGGAACGTAAATTTAGTAATGCTGTGTGTGTTGGGTGTGTAAGTTTATAAAATATAAATTTGACTCCATTCCTCTATTTTTTGCCTGAAAAATAAACAGCAATATATAATTGTCGAAGCATTTATAGTAAAATACTTTGTGCAAAATTATCATTTTAATGATTTTGAAAACATTTCTTCTTCTATACAACTTACTAAATGCATGTATAAATGATGTAAACTGTAAAGTATCAATTTATTATTATTTTTTATATCGAGGTAATATGTAATATTTTTTTTGTGATCAATACATTTTTTGGTTTTTACTAATTATGTATATTTTTTATATTTCTAGTGTGATAGCGAAGACGAAGGCGATAAGGTAAGATTTCTTTGAATATTATTATTAAATAATTATAATGCTATATAATCTATTAAATTATCCAAGTATTTTTTTTTTAATTTATTCCATCTTAATTATTATTAGTATATTTTAAATGTTATATTTGAACTGTGATGATTTTCAATGTTTTTTTTTAATCATTGAGTAAATCTTAAAAAGAAACTTCGTAAATTCTTTTGTTATAATTGCAAAATAGTATTTATTTAGTAAAACTTTGACGAGGAAATAGTTGATGGTTTATTAAAATTGAAAATTATTAACGGTAATATTTCTCGTAGTCTTATAGATCAAAACATATTAATAATATGAAGTGCGTATTTTGGAAACTTTTAGGTATGCTTATCACATACTCGTATATCAAAAGGATTTTGTTTTTATATAAGAAGTTTTTAAGTATATTTAATAAGTCATTACTTTTATATAGCACAATATTTTGTGGTCTTTAATAATGTGAAAACGTTGGCGAGAGTATTGTGTCAAAATATTAACCTAACCTTTATTTACATTTCTTGAGTTCATTTTGTTCCGTGTAATCTTGATTATCTTGGTAATAAAAACTGTAAAATATTATATTATTTTCTCTCTGTCGCCATTTAGAGGAGAAAAAGAAACGACCGTAAAATCTTGTCGGCCCGGGGCCTTTTTGCCCTGTTCTCCCAATTCGTTTCTGTATCCGTTTAGTTTTTATTTTCGTCGATTTGTTCTCGAGAAAAAAACCCCTCTTTCCCTCTGGGCGCACACACAAAAGTCTGAAAGTTATCTTTAATAGAGGGGGATGAGGTAAAATCTTCGTTGATGTTTTTCCTTCTACAAATAATAATAATGGGCTTTTCGACATCGCTTTACAGTGGTAGCGACATGAATATTTATTAAAAGTTTTAACACTTGCGAGCGCGGGGGCAAAGAAAAATCATCTCATACACCCACAGCACCTCTTTACTCCTCCCCTTATGTATATGTATAAATATTGTATATACACTTTGCTGCTTTTGAATATATTGAATTTTTTATTGCTCATCTCCGTCGCCCGGGCATTTCCAACCCTCGGGGTGGCGGCTACAGTCTAACGACGATTCTCGTCGTCTCTGCAGCAGTATATAGACATCGCGTAAATTTAGTACCTCAGACGCAATCGATGTCATGCACGTTTATCGATAGTAATCTCGAGTCATAATATTATATTATCGTACTCGAAAAAAAGAATGCCTAATGTCCGTCCTGCAGTTATATCATTGTATTTTTCGTTGTATATTCGATGACACCGAAAGCACAGGTCGATATTTTTTAAATAAAAGAAAGGACGAGGAAAGTATATGTGCAGTTTTTATATACATATTACATATACGTATATATATACAGTGCGATTGCTGGTTACTATACTTTTTCTCTCGCGGCAGACGTGCAGGAATTTTCTCCCGTGTTTTTCTCCACTTTCTCGGCGCGTGCATGTGCGCAAGTCCACCAAAGTTTTTACGACCCTTGGGGGAAATACGGATGATGGCGAACGGTGGTAACCAGACGGCGGTGACGGTGGCTGTGTGCGTTCTGACGGCGACGCGTGCGCGTCGTGTCGCGTTTTCCCTTCCCGTCCACCGTCGTCGTCTCGACAACAATACGGCGGGTGGCGTGTTCGGCTGCTACCGTAGCACCAAGCCACGAGTCATGTCAGTAGTCGCTTGGTGAGCTTGGCGCGCGCGCGCCGCTGTGTACGTACGTGTTAACGGTCCGCCAAGTCCGCCGCGGTCGTCGCCGAAATCCGATTCACGCGCACGTGTTCGTATACGTATAGTTCGTTGTTTCCCGCCTATTTACAAAATAATCAAACGACCATCGGTCGGGGGCTGTCGTTACGACCGATCGCACGTTTGATGCGATTTATATTATATTCCGATCGACACGGAAACGCCCGAGACGTATGTAGTCGTTACTGCGGATCGTCGTCCGACACGTATATATACGCGCCCGCCCGTTCACGACCATGCTCTTCTTGAAAGATGCCGCCTTTTGAACGCAATATCTCCGCGACTGCTATGACCGTAGACAGGCCTTGTTGCAACGACCGAACGGTAAACATCGACACATCGGATTTCCGTATTATAATAATATATTATCTATTATTATTCGCGTTTCATGCGTGCCGCAATAGCGTATATTATGAATATTTATAGAATTCGCTAAAATTTCTTCTTGAACGTTCGTACATCAGATCGTGTATGACATTATTTTATGATGTTTAAACCTGTAACCTATTTAGGGGAAACAAGTGTACTCGTGCGAAACAACACTCCGTCGTTGTTAAATTCAAAGCTTTCCCGTCTGTGTTATATGTATTTTATTTTTTTTTTATTTCACTTTAACTGTGTGTATTTTATAACCATTTCAAAGCCTACGTGGCTTTATGTATCTACCTCTCTTCTCTCTCTCTCTCATATTATGTTCGTGAATTCGTGATACATGAATACAGTGCAAGTAGCATACCCCCGGTGGTAGTTTTATTTATGCTATACGCCGCGGTACAAGGTGGTTGGCGACGACGGTAGCAGTGATTCCACATAATGCGCTCTTGGAGTTTTATTGTGAATCAAATTCTCCTGTTTTAGAAATAACGATATTATCTATAGCTACTAGTTAGTGTAGGTGGCAATAACAACTAGTTGGTTCGTTGATTTGTGCCGAGATATCTTTTATTTATTTTTTACTGTTTATCCCATTCGTATTATCGAGAAGAGAAAAGCGTTTTGAAAAAAGTTTAATTTAATCATATTATATTATCGAAGTGGGCCATTTCGATTTCCTCGATAAATAATGATGTTGGGTAATTAGATCATAATACGTATTTATATATAATATATATATATAAATTTAAAACGAATAAACGTCAAAGTAGCATACCTAGTTTTGAAATATTAATTAATCGCATATAAATATTAGATATATATTTCACCATGAATAATAAGCATATTATATTCTTTGTCTAGGAAAATAATCTAAGGTTTTAATCAATATAATAAGTAATATAATATTTGTACGCGTTTAGAAGTTATTGTAACTAATTTTTCATTATCTATATTACCTATGACCTTGTTTAACGCGTATTTATGTTCACAAGATATTATCTGTAAATTAAAAAAAAAAGTGGGAAATATTAAAATATATTTTATACGTTAAATAAACTGTTACTTCGGATGTTAGTTAATAAAATATGCTCGGTCATCACAGCATGTCGATATTATTTGTGTTGAGTGTAGCACTTGACGTTTTTACTTTATTTCGTGCACAATTTTAAAATATAAATATCTACGTGAATAGTTCGTCAGTGACGGACCTTGAAATAAAATATTTAAAACATTTGTATTATTATTTTATTACTCGTGTAAGAATACTATTTTTATTTTTATTTTTTATCGCTATTCAAGTATAATAATTATGTGTGTACGGTAAAATACAAAAAGATTTTAAAAACAAATATATTATTTAATTTTACTTTGCAATTAAATATTACGCTTATTATACGTCGTTATAATGGACGGAATTTGTTATACGTGTCAGAGGAGAAACATTAATTTGATAAAAACTATTGCAGAAATAATTATTTATAGCTTAATCACACCAAGGGTCAAGTTTTATTTTTATGTGTTTTGATAAAATTCAAATTTATTAAATGATCTGTTGCGAAGTAGGTTTGGATGTATTTGTGCCCAAATTGGAGTAGTTTAATAATAATTTAAATTAGTTATCGTTAAATGTTAACTATCAAATATTAAATAGTTTTATACTATCCAACAAATGCTAATCTCTAAAAATGACATCGTTCTAATGTCATTGAATTTGAATAGTCGTACTACTTTTCAATATGGTTTACGATCATTGCAGTGAATCGTTAACTCGACTACCACACAAAGCTTATATGTTTTTTTTAAGACCGTGATCGTAAAACTCGGAAGTTATTAAAAATATAGTTGCTTAAATTATGGCTTTTTGAAAATATCATAATAATAATGATAATAACATTTTATTGAGCACTGAAAACATACTAGACGAAATTATATAATTTTTGTTTTATTATTATTGTTTCAGGGTTCAGATAATTCTGATCTCTTCAGGACCAGTCTAGTTTCCAGGAAAGGTAAGCCGTTTTTAAAATGTTTTAATAATGTTTATTTTATTAAACTTTTCGTTATTACAACTTTTAAGTTGTATGCTATTATATTTTCTTCCTGGTGTCGTGTAATTACTTATTATTTATTGTATAATGTTGAACTTAAGTTAAAATTACATCCTTATCTAATTTGTATTCATAAATAAATTTATTAAATTGAAAGTATTCCTTTTGAATAATAATAATAATAGGTATTTATAATACATTTATTAATAATTTTGGGTTACTTAAATTTATTTATTTAAATATTATGTTAATAATTCATTTTTAAATAATTAACTTTTTAGATGAATTACCTGGAAGAATTTCTTCTGAACCTACCCAGAATTTGCCTGCTACGGTCTCTAAAGAACCTATATCATTAACACCACCAGGTCGACAACCTACTCCCCCATTAGTTAATGGCATAGAGCTTGATAATCATTCGACGCCTGAAACAACCACAGCATCTACGACTCATATTAGGCCCTCACAAAATCCTATGTTACCTCCTCCTTCAACAACTCCTCGGGCTCTACAGGTGTCTCAACCAAAATGTCCATCTCCCACGATACCTCCAGCATCCACACCCCCTACAACACCTAAACTTCAAAGTACACATGTTAATGGACATGAACCTTCAACGACTCCTGCAACAGTTACGTCGAGGTATTCCCCTGTAAGTAAAATTTTCATACATTTTAAATTTTATTTATAAAATATGAGTTTAAATTTATATAGATATATTTATATTAATTATAATTGTGCTGATGTTTCTTAATGCATATCTTTCCTGGTTATATATATATAAGGTTAAAACTTTATTTATATTACTGTTGGTTATAACTTTTTTATTTAACTTGATTTATTTTCCTGATCCAATATCTAATTGTTAATGTTCATTATCGCGATCAATAATTAATAACATTTAGAAGTTTAGAATACTCTTTTCAGTGTTCACATATCAACATATCCATCCTACAACTTGGATTTTAATTGACAAAATGCTTCAAAAATCGAGTAATGATAAAGTTAAAAATAAAAATAGCATTAAACGAAATTTGTGAACAAAATAATAGTTAATAATAATAAATCTAATAAAATAGTAAAATCAAGGTATTGAGTCGAAGATTTGTTGTTAATGACGAACTGATTAATACCTATCTAATTACTATTGAAGTATAACACAGCAGTGTTAGGGAAATAAATTAGAAATTATGATCAATAGTAATATAATATAGGTTGAATCTATTTTACTTTATTTTTTTAAACTTATCATATTTTTGTTCGGACTTTTAATCTCAAGGTCATCGAAGCATATTTCAGTAAATTGTGAATTTGGATATTTAAAACAGATTTTACAATGGTATAATAATTAGTACCTTCAACTCAGTACTTATTACTTTATTATTAATATATTTTCACCTATAACAAAAATTTAATTCATCATCATCAACTATATAAAATAATCATTATGAAATTATCATATTAAGATTAGCTTCATATTTCATCAAATATTGTTACTTATTCTATACGTATGCCTACCTGCTTCAATGAATTGCGTGTATAAATAAAATCATTTTGATCTGTATTTTATTTCATCAACCACATAAACAAATAGTTATAGACTATAGTATTTAAACTGAAGACTATTATGTATTCCATACACTCGTTTCAAGTTTCTCTTTATAGTTTATACCATTATTGGCAAAGGTTTTTTTATTATTATTATATTATTATCGCGGGGCATTTATATAGCACTCTCCCCGGTACACTACCCGGATTACCATGGAAACGAGTTCATCTTAAAACTATCGTATTTATCATCACATCAGTATTCTCTGTAAGAAATAAACCAGCTTTAAGCTGCCTGATATCGCACTTGTTTCTATAAAAAAAAACATGTAGATATACACTCAAGAATCATTGTCATGTTTCGCACGTGCATTATAATTATCATTATAGTGACTTATAAATAAATAAAATAAGTGATTGCCTTATAAGAGATGTTACTGAACAGAAGCTAATAATACATTTTTGTTAATTACTACTTGTTATTCACTATAAAAATATACATTTATAGAATATGTTATTTTAATATTAATACCTTCTTACATTTTGTTATTGATACATAGTAAATATATAAATATCTTGCTAAATGTGCGTTCATTCTTTATTTTATTACAGTAATATTTCATTCATTACGTTTAGTTGAATATGATTAATATTAGTGTGTGGGGTATTTTATGCACTAAATACTAATGTTCTTTTCATAGCGTAAAACTGAGAAAATAACTTCTCGATTTAAATTTAAATTTTAACTATATATTTTTATTTTTATATTCTACTAAAATAATGGTTTTAATATTCTTTAGGTACCATCTTCAGGACTTAATAGTCCTCGGAATTTTTCAACGAATCCGGTACCACCTACGAGTGCACCGCCATACCAAACACCACCTCAAGCATGTCCATTGTCTTTGAGCATTACAAATTCTTATATTACTCCTTCAACATCTCAACATCCAGTTTTATCCCACGCTGCATCGAATTACATCCCAAAATCCCAAAATCAAACTCCTTCTCCTCACCAACATAGTTCTCCTTATATGCAAAAACCAAACATGATATACCATCCACCACACGGTGCCCCTTATCCCTCACCTAATTTTCATCCTAGTCCATATAAATCTACTCCATCTTTATTGGCTACAGTGTCTAGTGCATATATGCCATATTCTACCCAATCATCCACAGTGACTGTATCTGCTTCTTCTACGATTCCTAGCACGTCCAGCAGTCCGTTAACAACGGCAACGCCAGTAAACAATTTTAGCTCCCCATACCAACCTCCTGTCCATCAACAACATTATCCACCGTTGTATGCTCCATACAGAAGTACACCATATATGCCATCTGCGCTATCAAATGCAGCCGTAAGTATTATTTTAGTTAACAAATACAGCAGAACCTCGATTATCCGGGGTAATGATGGTGAAGGGATCACGCGTATAAATGAAAACAACCGTTAATTGAGACTATTTATTTAACTGTGTGTGTGTGTGTGTGTGTGTGTGTGTGTGTGTGTGTGTGTACATTGTCTTGTTATATAAAGTTATACCTACCAAAGCTTAAAATATGGAAGAATTATTATGTTCTTAACCTACGTACAATATAATATTATGCACTGCTTACGTGTCTATTTCTTTACTTTTGGTACATATACATTTTCAGAAGAGGGGGCACGGTCAATCGAGGTTCTTCTGTAAAACAACTTTGTATTCTTAGCAAAGCATTACATGTATTGATTTTAAAATAATGTGTATTTTTTGTTTATATATTTATGATAAGTTGTACAAGAAATGCATGAGTTTTAAACTTTGAGGGTGGTTTTGGATAATAAATTTAGTTTGTATTATGGACAAATCACAATTAAAAATATCTAGCATTTTTTTTAAATGAACGGGAAAAAATTAAGCAATTTTTTTACACGAATTCAATTTTTGACAATATCAATTTTTTTCTTTGTACATGTAACTCGAGATTAAATAACTGTAGATACTAGAAATTTTCTTCAAATTATTATATTTGTACACATACTCAAATCCATTATATTTTCCACAAACTTAATTCAATCTATTGTATTAATACTAATAGTAAAATTAATTATTTTACCTAATGGCAATATCAAAAAACATAACATGAAATATACTTAGGATATAGACTGACAGATGGTCGGTCTCCGTTCAGAATCGTTTTTCGTATTCAACGATTTATCATTGAATTCTAATTTAACACATCCATCACAATAACTCACTTGACACCTACTCTACAGCAAAGCGGGTATCCACTTACTCGTCTTTTTTATGTAAGGGGTTAGGTTAGTTAGTAATTATGTTTTCCTTTTAGATGTTTAACTATTTACAAATTAATTAAAAAAAATTACATAATATTGGTAAAAAGTTAAAAATGAAGTTGTTAATCCTTCGTTTGATGAAAACAAAATTCCTAGTTTTTTTTTTAGTGTACTACAGACTACAGTTACTATTATTTATATTATTACCTATGTACAAAAACACATGTCAATGGTTATTGCCAAATTTAATTTTTATTACAATCTGATCCAAAAATTTTAATTATTTTAATTTACTTATAACCTCTATTTACTTAAACTTGAAATATACCTACCTAGAAAAAACTGGTGTAACCAAATCGCGGTATTAACTTTAAAATTGATAAATAAAAATTAATAATTATATTTATAAGAAATACAGAACAATTTGTTAAAAACTAAGGAATTTATTATTTAATCATTATCCATTAATCAATCATCAATTATTATATGACTCATTAGAAAAACGGGAGACAGTTAACTTATTTCTAACTTAAAGCTTAAATGAGTCTTTAATTGTCTTATTTAATTTGTAATCTATGCCATATGTAGTTAGTTGGTATGTATATAAAATCGAATATTTAATATTATAAAATATAATAAATAATAATTTAATTGTATTGAACTTTATCTAACCATGCAGCAACATCGGTATACCATATTATTTCAGTCACAATTATTTTAAATAATTATTATCTTTTAAAAAAATTGCCTATATATTAGTACATCACATAAAATTACTTTCAGGTTATTCATTTTAGAGTATACTAGTAATTTCCTATTAAAATAACTTAGAAATTGTTAGCAAAATAATTTACTCCAAATACTCAAATTATGATGTTGATAATATGTAATTCTTGAAAAATATTATTTTAAATAGGTATGCCATAAAAATAATCAAAATTCAACGCGATAAATTGAAAATAATATTTAAATTTATGTTTTACCTAAATTCTTTACTTAACTTTTTTTTTTAATATTACTAATTAATAACGTTTATTTACCATACATTTAACTGTTATTTGAAAATGCATTGACCATAGTTTTGATTATGGTTAGATAGACCATCGTTTTGCTGTTAAAACTTAACGGCATCATTAATATTAATAGAGTTTCAACGGAGCAGAAAACGGGCTTGTAATTAGGAAACCGAGGGAAACGTTGTACGGAATTTGTTCGCTTCACTCTTTTCTCTCCCACTTTATCTCTTTCCCTACTCTCTTTACCTTGGGTACGGATGTTAATTTTTCCATTCGGCTGCTCCGACGAGAAGTCTAGAGAAGGTTAATGATAAAACTACATGATGGCGGCGGTAGTGGTACCTCCTTAATTACTACAACAGAATCCACCCCTACCTTGTACATAAAGCTCACCGCTTATCGACTTTTGCTCAGCCCGATATAAACTTTTTGGTTTCCACGAACTTACAATTTTAATTTCCCCTCGTTAAACACTTAAAAACTCCTTCGTTTAATCGTGTATGTACAAACAAACCTTTTAACTTAATATTTAATTATTTATTATTATTTTTTTTAATTTGTCATCTTATCCCAAAATTCCAAATACCTAGTATTTATTTTACGATGCTTCAAAACATTGTATTATTAAAGTTATTATTATTTTTTACTGATCAGTTATTTCTTTAAGTGATGATTGATAAAAACAATCTTATTAAAATATTAAGTTATAATATATGTAACATAAGTTACACTTATAACATTTTATAGTATATTTTAGTTTTGTCACTTCAATTATTTTCCAGCATTTATTTGTCAACAGATAAAAAAATTAAAATAAAGTATATTATTATGATTATATTAAGTATTAACTATTTTAACTTAAAAGTCTTGTTTTATTGAGTTGTACGTAAATATATCTAATCTAATTATTTTCTTTACAAACCCATTACATATTATTTGAAATTATCGGCTATTGATTATTATATAGAATAAATTAATAACTACAAATTTCGTAAAAAAATTTGCATTTCATTTATTTTATTTTTATTTCAAAACAGACTTAGCCTCAAAATAAAACAAATTGATAACAATAAAGTAGATACGATCATAATATTATTAATTTGAATAAGAAAGCTAAATCATTTAACTTAAGTTACAAGAAAACTTAGTACTTTAAAAGCTTATAAAACAAAAATTTTAACTTAATTAATAATATATAAATCGAAAAAAAATTCACCTGCCTGTAAATAGCACAACAAAAGACAAAATTTATTTTTATAAAACACCAATATAAATATTTTGTAAAAATACAAGTCTGCATTTATAATTTTTTAATTATAATAGTTCAATAAAACTTTTCAAAAATTGTTTTGTCATTTCATGTTATGTTTTTTGCTCCCAATTATTATATATTTATTATATTTTATATTTAATTTATATATTTATTTTATAAATTGTGCATATTTTTGCCCAAAGAAACCACCTAGATCTAATTTTCTACCAGGATTGTTAATGGTTAAACATTTTTTTATTCTCTACATGGTTTTCCCCGACATCATTGTTAAACATTGTTACATTTAGTGAAGCTTAGAATCTAAATCAGTAATTTTCCTTTTTTTATTATTTACTATAAGTCACTACTACAATGGTGGTGAAATTATGGAAATTATGAGTGGGGCACTAGGGCTGTTTAACGTTTTGTATGAAATCAAAGTACTTATTTATAGTAAAAGAAAAAAAATAGATTAATATTTTACTCTTAATGTATTTATTATTAATAATAATTTCAATAATACTATTATTTATATAGAGATTAAGTCGAACTTCTCCCATGTCTGTGATATCAACAAAATCAAGTGCTGTGTCAGCACCTCCCCTTGTTGCACCAACAGTTGCTGCGTCTTCTACTTCTACTACTACTACTACGTCAATTTTAAGTGGACATCCAGTGCTAGGTAGAGGACAGTCACCACGAGGACCAAGTCCAAACAGAGAACGTGATAGTTATATGTAAATTTAAAATATTGAAAAATATATTTTATTCAAGTAACATGTATTAATTCCATTTTGTTAACAGTTTAAATCGAAGTAATGGTCCTCAATTAAATTCTCCTTCGTCATTCAATGCTTCATCATTAGCATTACCTCCTGCCAATACTCCAACATTAGCACCTACTGTTTCGTCTTCAACACCTTCTAGTCTTGTGTATAATAAAACACCATTATGGGGTCCAATGGGGTAAGTACACAAACTTATTACTGAGGCATATATTATTTGCTATAAAATAATATAAAATTGTTTTTTTATTTTTTAGAAATAACAGTATTGCAACATCTACAATGGCAAATATTACACGACAACACCCATCATCGTATCCTCCTCCATTATTTTCTTCACCAGTAGCTACTGCTACATCGCAGTCTTCTTCATTGCCATCAGCACCACCTGCTCATAATCCCTTTTCCGCTGAATCTTTATTTCAATCAAGTAAGTTATAGTAGATAACATAAATTGTATTTAAAATTCTAAAATTGTTTTAATTTAGATCAAGCTGACATGTTAAGGAGAGAACTAGACTCAAGGTTTTTAGCATCATCGCAAGAAAGAACTTTGGCTGTTGGTCCACCGTACTTACGGACAGAAATGCACCATCATCAACATCAACATACACATGTTCACCAACATACTGCTACACCTCTAATCCCTGCTGTTGCTGCAACTGCTACAACTATACCAAATGCTTCAACAATACCACCTGCACCAACTTCGGCATTATATCCTCCTCCACTGGTTAGCATATATTAAACTAATATATATTAATGTATAATATAATTATAATTAATTTATATGCATATTTGCTTATAGTTTAAAGATATACCCAAACTGGGAGGAGTTGATTCACCATTTTATAGGCAGAATTTATTATCTGGTAGCTATCCAGGATTTACACCAGGCCTGTTGCATTCTTCAATGGGTCACACACCATTTACACCACCAAATCATATGCCAACATTTACACCAAAAGTAATTATACATTTGAATCTAATTTCACATAACGTTTATAATATTTATTTAGTATTAACAATTTGCCCTTAGATTAATAAAATAAAATAAAATTTTGGGGTCTCACCAAAAAGTCTTGCTCCTTAAAGATCCTGTACTAATTACTAAATTTATATAATCTTATAATCAATATTTATTTATTTTATAGCAGTTGACCGATACATCTAAACCAACAAAGTCAAGTGTAAGTGAATAAATATACTACCTTTTGAATCTGACTTAAAATTAATTTTTATGATTATATTTAAATTTGTAGAAACCTGGAAAATGGAATGCAATGCATGTGCGATTGGCCTGGGAAATTTATCATTATCAACAGAAACAACAAGTTGCAGAAACCAAAAATATTGCAAACAATCCGGTGCCAAAGACTGAATTATTAAGGCCACCCACACATTTATTTCCACCTAGCCGTCCACCACATGATCTCTCTCCGTTTACAACGCCTCATCATCATCATCCAGGATTGCCTCCTGGCTATCCACCTATGGGTAATTAATATCTATATTGTCCATAAATGTATTTTAATATTAATATATTTTATATATTAGGTCCTGCAGCAATGTTTACGAGATACCCGGCTGGATTTCCACCAATATCCTCATTCCCTCCTAATCCCATGAATGATCCATGGGCTAGGTTACAGCCTTCTCGTGGACTACCTACACAAAATTCACCATATGGTCCTTCTGGAGGTTGGCCAATAAAACCAGATCCTGTAGAAACAGAACGTGTTGAACAACAACAACGAGAACGTGAAAGAGAACGAGAGCGAGAGCGTGAGCGCGAAAGAGAACGCGAGAAAGAAAGAGAAAGAGGTCGAGAACGAGAAAGAGTGAAACGCGAAGAAAAGAGAAGACATATGATTCAGCAGCAGCAGCAGTTGCAGCATCAACAACAGCAACAGCAGCAGCATCAACAACAGCAGCATCAACATCAACAACAACTTCAACATCAACAGCAACAGCAACATTTACAACATCAACATCAGCAACAACAGCAACAAGTAGCTAAGATGAGAGAACGATCACCCTTAAAAGATCCCAATTTAATGTCCAAAGAAGAAGATTTAAATAATATGATGTTGGGTCGTATTCCACCACCATCTCATTACCTACCTCCGCCACCAAGGCATCCTCCAAGAGCTACACATCTACCAACACATCATTTTTCACCCTGGGATCAATATAGGTATGTACAATTATATCTTAATCAATTAAATATTTAAAACAATACACAATAATAGTAAATAATAAATAACAATAACAATAATACATTTTGGTTTTATGTATTTTTCCCCCTTTTACTGTAATTTGAAATATTTGATACATTTTAGATATGATTCTTTAAGGTTCAGTCCATTAATTGCTGCTGCTGCTTATAGAGCTGAAGAAGAAGAACACAGAGCCAAGTTATTTGGTTATCATCCTCAAGCCCATTTAAGACCAAAAGACCCATCTCCTAATACTCATCGATCAATGCCTCCAGATATGCAACTACCTAAAAAAGAAGAATCTTCTCAATCTAGGTAGTGCAAAACTTAAAAAAGTTTTTGAATTTGAATATATTTTATTTTTATAGTCAAAATATTGACATAATAAATTTAATGTTAATTTATTCTTTTAATTTCTCATCACTACCCTTATTAGTGTCCTTTAAACATAACTATATTATTCTTCTATGTATACATTTTTATTTTACATATAAAATGTAATGAACAATTTTTACTTATAATTATTATTTTATGTAATTTCTAAAAATTAATTATGTGCAATTAATTTAATTTCAATGATTTCTATTGAATTAAAATGTAAGTAATACCATTTTAATAAATTTATTCTTTGGTTAATGAAATATTATGAATTTTTTTTTTTAAATCATGTTGTATTCGTGCAATCAAGTTCTTATTTTTTTCAAAAATAAATATATATAATATATATATACATATTAAATTGTTTGTAACGCCTGCAACATTCTTTGTAATAATTATATAGGACACACAGGGTTAATTTTTATTTTCTGAACTGATTTTTTGACCCTTGATATATATATTTATATCACGTCACAGTTGTATACTACCAAATTAAATTTAAAAATAGATAAGAAACCCAACATTTTTAATAAATATTTAATATTATTTGTAAAAAGTGTTTTAATGAATTTTCATTGCTTTTGTTCCTATTATTGTTTAATATAATATATCTGTGAATACATAATTTTTACATGGAAATAATTTTAATTATGATAAATTTGAAAAAAGAAATAAACCCCATTATTTAAGTTACCAGTTAAAAATAATGATAATTTTATTATTATTATTAAGTTAATAAAGTAAATGTTTCGTGCATTGTGTTTTGTAAAGTATAGACACTTATTAGTAATTTTGCTACATTAACTTAAAACTTATTGTATATACAAATAATACTGATAAACGGATAAAACCTGTGTCTTTCTATCTACAATAATACAATTAAGTATTTTATTTAGTATATTATTTTATAAAGCAGATTTACTTATTAATTTGTCTATATTGAGGAATCGTTTTGCACGATAATCAATATTCTATTTTAATCTCATCCTAGTAATAGTTGCAAATATATGTATATATTATATATTTTTATGTTTTTTTTGTCAAGCTTAGGAAGCATTGTGTTGTATTATAAAACTGAGTATAAAACTTATTTCTATTATGTGATTTATCAATATACATATTATGTTATGATAATAATATTATCATGTTATTTATTGTACTTAATAATTTTTTTGAGAATTTGTGAAAGAAAACTTTTTATCAGTTATCTTTATATTTCATAAAAAATTATAAAATAATTATATTTCATCCAGCTACATGAATTTATAAATGGGTTATTTTTATAATCATAATTGATTATTTGCTTTTTCAATTAATTTCTACATTTTAGAATGCAATTGGTGTTTCATAGTTTTAATTTGTTATTTTATTTTACGTGCCAGTGATAAGATTTTCAACCAAAAACGCTGTTAGAACATTATAATAAATATGGTTATAACTTATAATACACATAAAACAAAAACTTTGTAATTATGTATAGATTTTAAATATTTTATTGTGATTCTAATGTTAATTAAGTAAGTGTATATATACTTGTAAAGTGATGATACAATAATACAATTTTATGTACCACATAACTGTTTTTATTTACTACTGAGACATTAGACAATAATACTATAATATTTGTACCATTATTAATTTTTCTTTGCCTACTTTCCAATGACCATTAACATCATTAAATGCTAATTAAGAACTACAGATGAAAATTATTAAATTTGACAAAATAAAAAATTATTTATTTTTAATATATTTTATTAGAGATTATAAATTACATTTTTTTTTTTTTTGATTTTAAATTCTGATTACAAAATTCAAAATCAGTGAATCGGCTTTCATTAAAAGTTAAATTGAGAGCATTTAGGCCCTAGTTTTCCTGGCTATGCAACCTATATAACTTGTACATAATATAAAGTTGTTTACATAATAATATACTCGTAGATACTATTTATTATATTTTAATTTGTATTGGAAAAACAAAGGTCAAGGCCATATTTATGTTTACCTCTGTTATTTCAGGATTTATCAATAAATTATTAAATAGACCGGTTTTAACATTTATAACTTGAACTATGACCTTCTAAATCTCTACTTTTATATTGTGTAATTTTTTTCTGATGTTCATTCACTTCATTCACATAGCTATAGTGTATTTGGACGCGACTGGTAGTGTTGAACGATTTCGTGTAGTCTTTGTTTATTCTTTTTTTCCTTGTATGCGTTTATACACAAACTGCATTATAGTATAATTATTACCTTTTTGATTTTTTAGTACCTATACAATACATTTATACATACAAACATACATATATAATATCATCCTCCGTCTGTCGCTTAGAAATCAAAAATGTCCTTCTTCACGTTTTTGGACAAGTTCGTGTTAAACTTGTTCAATCTATTTTGTTTCGTGAGTACCTACTTACTATTTAGTATTTTCTATAATATAATATTATAATGTCATGATAAATTTAAACATTTCATCAATGTATTTATATTATATTGCTTTAATACGTAGATAATTCAGTATTTTTTTGTGACATAATAATATTATATTCAGTCTTTATATAAGTAATTATGTAACATAATAAAATATAGATAATGATAACGTATTATCTATGTATATTTGTTTCATGCACTGAGATAGATAAGATATACTGGAGCGCGCACTCGGCCGTAAAAACGAGCCGTCGTGTTTGACGTTACCCCCACCACCGAAGGGCAAAACATTTCATTTTTACATAGGAAAATACGATGAATTTGTAAATAACAATTTATTTTCGTTCTTAATAGCTGAGATATTTACTCAAATGCCTATATAATCTCAAGCCTTTTCGTTAGTTTGTAATTTGTTACAATTTTGTATACCTAGTACCATATTCAATATGGTTGTCTCGTGTTCAGCTTTTGGATGTACTAATAGGCACATTAAGGTGGAAGTATTTAGTTCCACAAGTACCTAAATATTAACATTTTATACAGTTTTATTGTGGCCAGGGGCCCGGAGGTTTCTTGAAGCCCCGATGGTTTTATAATTTATATAATTAAATATTTAATCAATGAGAAGCGGAAAAAATACCCAAACTACAATTACACCTGAAAAAAGCCCAAGAAAATAAAAGTGCTATCATTGTAATCTTATATTTTGAAATATTTTATAAACTGTGGTTGATTGTTGATTATACAATGGATTTACAATCATATAATACATTTTTAATAATAAATAATAATATTTTTTAAATAATTTTATCATATAATTATTTAATAGAACATAGGAAAAAAATATTAAAAATACAAAATATTCTCGTTTGTGGTAACATAATATGATAATAATAACTAATAATTATAATACGAGAGATCATAGTCATAATAATTAAATAATATATAATAGTAAATTGTTAATTTAAAAAATAATTTTCGATAAGTAGTCTATACAATCATGATAAAATTCTACAATAACCTCTAGGCTATATCTATACATAAAAAAATTAAAATTAACTTAACTGTATAATAATGATAATTAACTATAAAAGCTAAGTTAAAACAATACAAAATTTAACTGAATAAGTTATATTATATTAATAAGTTTGATTGAACAAAAATAACTAACAAATTAAGTTATTATACCTACCTAAATATTAATATTTTATATATATAGATTTCCACTTAATAATCCTGAATTACTTAAAAAATGGTTGATTGAAGTTAAAAGGAAGAATTTTATACCTACAATGTATAGCACTTTATGTAGTGAACAACTATTTTAAACAAAAATGTCCATTGTAAATCTCAAAATCCCTGCTTGATCACTTTCCATATCGTTATATCTTATATTATAATCATGGTAATACAATAAGGTAATGAATAATTACTACTACATTTAATTTGTTAAAGAAATAAGAAAATAAATTAAGAATTATGAACGAAAATAATCATAACTACACGTATACATAAGCGCAAATTGGTTTAATTTGGTGGGGGGGCTTAAGCCTTGACTATTTATATATTGAAAAAATCCGCGGGTACTAACTACTAATGTTGAACCATAATATTATTAGTATCTTAAAATTTAACACAAAGTTTTAATGGTATTTATACGTTATAAAAATATTATATCTATATATTCCAAAAATATCCAACATGTTAAACATTAATATATATGTTATATTTAATATTTTATATATAATAAAAGCATGTATAAATACAATTGTTTAGCAAATAGCAGTTTAGCTTAAGGACAACATTCTATCTTTTTGTGAAAAAATATTGAGAACTTTTTCACTATCAATAATGATATCCCTTTCTATATGTAATAATGATACATTGGTAAATTATATATTTATATAGACGAACGAGTTTTAAAATTAGAATTGGGGAAACAACTACAACAGTCGATAACGATCGATATTACCACCACACAAATTCGAGATATGTCATGTAGGTACCTATTGTATTTATCATGAAAACATTATATTATACCTAATATTATTATACGTAGCCTGAAATGTTACATAATCTCCAAATTACGTATATTATTGAATACCTATTTGAATTATGATTACTTTTTATTCTAAAATTTTTATATAATGCATAGGTATATTATGAATTATATGAACACTTACTAGAAAAAAAAGTACACTAATCAAATTTCAAAATTATTGAATTTTGAATAGTTTGCGGGCAACTTATAAATTGGGGGGGCTAAATATGACTTTAGGGGGGCTAAGCCCCCTTAGCCCCCCCGCGATTTGCGCCTATGCACGTATATCGTATGTAAAAATGAAATGTTTTGCCCTTCGATGGTGGGGGAAGCGGGATTCGAGACGGCTCGTTTTTTGTATCATTGCGGGAATGGCGAGTGCGCGCTCCAGTATATCTTATCTATCTCAGTGGTTTCATGTGTTCGAATCGCAGATATCAGGTGTTGGTATTTTGTGGATCGCGTACTTCATGGACAAAAATATATACAAATGGTCCGATTTCATTGATTCGTCACTGATCACAGTGCCTCAAATACTGACGGTCGTCGGTCTCGTACTTCTAGCCATCGCTATTATCTGTACGTTTCTTGCACCCAAGAATATCAAATGTCATTTATCTATGGTAATTATACTTGCGCAGTTGCCTATACATAACCATTGATCATTTTAAAACGACTAAATTAATAATAATACAAGCAGACTTGCCGGCTGTCCCTAGGCGTTCTCTAGAAGTGATAATTTTATTACGTTCTAAAATATATTATGTACTCTTGTCTCTTAAATAACTACACAAATGTTTGATTTTGATAATTTGCTACAATGGTAAATTAATGGTATTGACTGCTGAGGCTATATTGTCATGATACTTCGTTTTAAAGTGAAAGTGTAAATATTGTAAACAGTATATGTGACAGCTGTTTGTCTTGTGGTAGTGACTTAAATTATTGTGCAGTGCAATATTGGTAACGTACCAAGAGGTATTGGCAATCATTCGTAAGCAGATAATTTGGAACGCTTGAATGATTTTAGCGTTTGCTGATTTGGCCGAGCTACCAAAGTTCAATAACTTAGAACTATGGATAACTTGCAGTAGACTTTTGTACAAAACTAGGCGATTAGAAACGTCCATTAATTCAGTGAAAGGTCTTAGCAAAGAATAGATGAATTCATCTATTCTGTGGTCTTAGTCCTTAAAATATGAAGGCAGAGAAAAGTGTATGTTTATTGTAAAATGTCTTTTTATAAATCTTGATAAATATAATAATGTTATTTAATAGTTATGATACTATGCCTAATTTTTCCATTTTTCGTTATGAAAATTCGTTACGAAAGTTTTATTATTTTTATACACTTGTTGTGTAGAAGTAATTCAATACTAAAATGGCGACCTACAATCTGACTACATTTTCTGACTTTTCAGTCCAAATTTTTATTTATTTTTAACTATAAGATTTTATATAAAGGAAGAAATGTAAAAGCAAACATTTTTGCAGTGTTATACCTATCCCTTGTAATCCGTAATCCGTATATTCAAATGAATACATACCTATTACCTAACTAAAAAGAAAAACAAAATAGAAAAATAGAAATTAAGTAGCATCTTATTTAAACTTTTTGATTGAAATATATTAATAACCTATCAAAAACAACTAAATTAAAAAAACAATAACATAACCTATCTATTTTTAGTCAATTCCTACTAATGATGAGTTACATAAACATAGCTATAGATTAATTTTATAAACATTTTATAATTTTACATTAATGTGTTTTCAATTAATGTTTCACTTTGTTAAATTCGTTAAATATTCTTCTTAAGTGCATACATACAAAATATTTAAGTTCATAGTTGTTGTTCAATATCTATTATTACAAATAATCTCATTATATAATGTAAACAAAATAATTTGGTAACATTAATACTATTAGTATTTAGTGGACACTGTACACAATGTTTAGGTACACAATCTTTATAAAACTTTTAATATTTAAATACATTTCTTGTTAGAATTTATATTGTCACTAACTTGTGGTATAAAGAACATTAACAAATTGGTGTAGATATTTTATATTCAATTATTAGATTTACTACAAACTTTTGCGATTTCAAATTATTGATACATAAGATATGCCTATATGGCCATATTATGACCATATTTACAATACTTATAGAAATGACGAATACTCGTTCAAGAGTCCTGAAAGTCTGAGGAATATGGTTAAGCGTTTTATTTAATCGAGTTAAGGAAATATTTTCTACCTGTTCAAAGTTACAATCGATTAATTTAGCCAAATCATTTGACTACGCATAACATGTCATAAACTTATAGAATCATAAATAAGGAACTATTCAAAAATTGGAAAAACTATTTAATTATATAATGTATAATGGCTCCGGTAAGAAAATAATCATTTCTTTTAAATTAGGATATGTGGTATAATCAACAATACAGTCGACGCAATTCACTACCAAAATTCAGCGGGTTCCAAATTCCAATCCATAGATATAACTGACAACTATACGTCATAATGTATACATTTTTACTTCCTCATTTTTATCCAATTTCCACGTGACATGTCGTTAGTCGCAACTTTTTTCATATACTCATACCTGTTCATAGGCGGAAATCGGGGGGGCTTGCGGGACTAAGCCCCCCAAAATTTTAAGGTAAAGCTGCTCTAGTACAGTAGTGCCATATAGATGTAATGAGCATATATTACTTAGCCCCCCCCCCTCAGAAATTTCCGCTTATGTACCTGTTGAGTGTTGATACATTTTTGTTATGTACCTACCCAATTGGATATTTGGGAGTTTTGAATCGCACTAAAATATCTAATATATAGTAAAATTATAGTCATATATAGATAAATGTATGAATGTATTATACAAGACCATTTTAATCGACCTTAAACAGCATAACCCACCGATTTTATTGATACCTATGTTGAAAAAATATAATATAGGCTTATTAACTTCCCAATGATATTTATTAATAAGCCAGTGGGCAAGGATTCAGTGAAGCCGGTGAAGGACACGATACGAATTATAGATGCAGCATGTCTTCTTTCTTACGAGTTTGCACAGACTGTCTTAATCTTTTAATAACTTAAAAACTATATATTATGTAATAACTAATGTATATCAATATTTTTATTTATTACTCGTATACCATATTTATATATAGTTATCTTTGCTGCTCGTTCTCATCTTGATTGGAGAATTCGTGTTGGGCGGTATAGTATACCACATACGTAGTGAAGTAGAACAACACGCATTGCAACAAATGGAATACACAATCAACGGTTACAATCAAACCGGACACGAAACTTTTAGACAATCCTGGAATGTACTACAATCTAACGTAAGCTTAATGATATAACAATGATAATAATTTTTAACAAGTAAACATAGTTTTACTCACTTAAATTAATAAAAATGAAATATTTCCATCTTTTAAAACTCATAAAACATATTATTTTACACGTATATTAAATGCACATAAATATTAGTAAATAGTAATAAAGCTACATACCAGCGAGTATATTACTCTATTTTATCCCAGACATCATCGTATTACTAGGTATACAAAAAAATATATTATTTTATTTTATTTTGATGATTTCTTTAGAATTATATGTATGTATGATAAAAACTAACAAATTTATTCATAAAACATTTAAATATTTGATACATTTTACAACATTTTTATAACATCAAATCATTTTAATGTGTTGACTGTTGAGTGAAAAACTATAAAAATATACAAATACTCGTATGAATATTGTCAAATAACACATCAGGAAAACGTATACTACTATTATATTATATTTAAATACCTATATTTAGTTCAAACACATGAAGGTGTGCATAAACATGTAAATTCACTAAAATCATGCATGTTATTACACGATAAGGTAGTTTGGCGGTTTCTATACTAAGTATATTATATAATTTTCTTATGTCTACTACTTAATTTAGTTTGTAGTCACTAATCACTATATACTATATAGTCGGCCGCACTATAAGTCTATATAACTATATGCTATTTTTCTATAGAGTGTTCGAGTATAATAATGCCCGTTTTCAGATCGAATGTTGCGGAATTAGCGGACCGAAAGATTGGAAGTCGGTTTCTCGCAGCGGTAAACTGCCTGCGTCGTGTTGTTACGCCTTGCAAATTGATGAATCTTGCACGGAAATCAATTCGTACACAAACGGCTGCTATGATGAGTTCAAGAACAGTCTCCAGCATAATAACCGAATAATATTTTGGTCTGCTTTAGGATTTGCTTTAATTCAGGTATGTTTATAAACAATGTATTATTATTGTACATATTTGATATTATATGATACAAAAATATTAGGTTAAGTATATACTTTGTCACAATATCGTTATAGGTCAGTGCGCCCAGTGCGGTCACGTTATATTATTTATATCTTTCTAATGTATTAATTATACATTTGTTAGAGTTACTTATTATAATATTAGACATCACTATTTACACCTATATGGAGCTTTGTTATGACTTAGATATTACAGATCAATATAATGATTGTGTATGAATTTTTTATTTCAGATATCTGCTGTGATTTTAGCATTTTATACCAAGTGCACTGTTGCTAACGAACTTAACGAATATGAGAAAATATAATGATCATTATTCATTATTATATTGCGGTACTGTTTAACATATAATTTACGTTCCTGCAATATTCATATAAATATATTATGTACTTACCTATACCTAATACTTTACTTTCGATATCATCTGACTTGTCAATATTTATATTAAATAAGGAATTATAGATATTATTTTTTATAGTTGTATACTTATGTATCATTAAATAAATTAACTTTAAATTACTTACCTATATACCTAATTTTTCGGTTCAAAAAATTATGATATGGTCTGTGTTGGTAAGTATTTAGAATTTGCAGGCTTTTTCCTTGTAGAACTGTAAGTATATAATATACTTTATTGAAGCATTTTTTTTGAATTGATTGAAAATGTGACTATGTAAATAGACAACTTCGTCAAAATCTGAACTTTAGCTTAAAAAAAACTTAACTTAAGCATTAAAAAAAACCGTATGTGTAGCTTAACGCTAAACACATGTAGGTAGTAGATTTATTATACAAAAGCTGTACTTATAATAAAAAAATTAAAATAACTTGGACGTGATATAATACATCACATTAGAATTAGTTTAAACTAAGATTTTTTTATGTCATCAGTTATCACTTATCCATTTTTGGGTCTTGTGAGTCTTCTTAAATTTTAGGGATATTTTCAGAAAAATATATAAAATATTATTTAATTAAAGGATTGACGTGGGTGTAATTTAAAATGAAATTTGCCCAATTTTGATTGTAGATACTTTTAGATGTTAGTGATGGTTTTCATTTGTTACATTGAAACCTATATATTATCTAGGTACTAATGTACAGAAGTTAATACATTTTACATGGACACATAAACATTGAAAACTTATAAAGACTTATAGCTATTATGTGTGTTCGATGTTCAACGTAGGTTATCACTTAAAAAAAATGTAATTCGAGATATTTGACTTTATTAGCTTATATAACAATATACTTGGTTGTTGCCTTGTTGAATAATACTAGTGGGAATTTAAGATTTCGTAACGAGAAGTATAATGCTTATTGTATATTTTTTTTTACTACTTACTACCAAACTTATTTATTAGAAAATAAAAACGAATTTTATTTTTCATAACTAAGTTTATTTGATAGTCTATATTTATTAATTTTATACATTTATTTTTATATATCTACTTGACTATTATTTGTATGTATATTATTGAAAAAAAAAATTATATTTTTATAGATTTTTGCTATTATTAGACATGTGTATTGTTGTATTATTTATTTAAACAAGTTTGTAAAAAAATGGAAACTTCTAACGAGAATTACATTTTATAAATTAGCCAAAATTTTGAAGACTAAATAAGCTGAAAAGCATAATATGTTATGTACAATGTACATTGTACATGTACGCCCAATGAGTAATGAGTAATGACTGTATACAATATACATATACAAAACATAATGTTTGCTATATATATGACAATCTATCATATTATAAATTAGTAAGACTACAAATTAGCTTCACTTGGTCTATTTAAATGTTTTATCTTATACATCTACCTACGCAGTAACTCTAATGAGTATAATAGTCATCTTAGTCATCAGAACAGATAGTAGTAGAACATAATACAACATTCATTATAAAAAAAAATTATTTCATATATACCTACAGTGTGATCATGATTTCACGTAACACTAAATATCTCGTTTGGATGACCACTACGTAAAAATAAATTAATTTTCAAATTTGGGGGGGGGAATTTCCTATACTACACCAAAAACAGTTGGGGGGGAGTCCAAGGAGATATTTTCCATTTACCGTTATATCAAAAATAAATTTAAAAAATCGCTTACTTATTATTTAAATTAAAAAAAATTATTTTTTTTAAATGATTAGGTACCTAAATTTTTAAGTCGATTTGACACTTGGTTCAAAATTCAAAACTAACTGAATGATAGTCATAAAATTTAAAAAAAAAAGCTGTCTCCACGAAAATCTTGCATTTTTTGTTTTAACAATAATAATATTACATAAGTTTTATTTTTTTTTTTTTATAGAGTATTATTTTATAAGCTGTGATAACACTCATTCAGTCATACAGCACTACTGTAGAATTTATTAGTGTATACACCCGTCGACACATCCTCCTGGAAACAACAGTCCACACTCCACGCTATCCAATATTATAGGTAAAAAAAAATCACCCAGATAAAAAAAACCATGAAAAAAAGTTACGGTACAAATAAACTGATATTTTCCACTGTACTTATTATTTTATTTTACAAATCTAATCTGTAGATAGTAGATAGTAAATGACAATTGACATAGGTACAATATACTAGTTTTATGGTTTGTCGCACGCATGATGATGAATGATGATCATTGATTATCTATATAATTATTATATATTATAATTTATAATATAGGTACCTACTATTATATATTTCTAGTTTATAATTTGAGTTGTATTCGAATGTCATGAAATAAAAAAATTGTGATTCATATAGTAGCATATAGCTTATAGGTAGATATGAAATGCCAAAATGTTATTCGATATTCTAAAAAGTCACCAATGAAATGCACTGTAATATTAATTACAAACTGAATTGTATTCAAGAAAATAGGTTAAAATATAAGAAACAATTTTTATATTTGAAAAAATACATTTTTCTATAAATAAGTAATTTTGATGTGACGGTAAATGGACAATATCTCCCATGACTGTTTTTGGTGTAGTAAGAAATTTTAGCCCAAATATATTTTCGATGAGGATTGCGGACATTTTCCCTTATTTTTTTTTCTTTAAGTTAACTATTTAATAATTAATATTATTTATTATTTAATATGAAATTATATCTTATTTCATAAATATAATAAATTATAATTGTAAATGTAATTTTATATACCTATTTATAATAGGTAGCTAAAAGATTGTCTACATATTATAAGTCATTGGCCATTGCTTTTTATTTTTTATAAATACCAATAGTATCTAATATTTTCAGTGACTTATTAATATGTTTTTTGAACTATTATTTGATTTATTAGAAATTATAATTGATACATTTTTTATATTTTTTAGTAATTTGTTTTTTTTCCTTTTAAAATCCGCGGTCTAAGGCTGATAATAAACGATAACAGTGATAACATGAGTCATCAGCTGTGATCGTGTGGAACAAAGGTGCTATGGTGCCATGGTGGTTACTTTTTTCGTTGTATTCAGTATTGGAATGTGTATTATTGAATTATCGATTACTTCGCATTTCGCAATCCCCTTCTTTTACGACTTCTGCGCACTCTTTTGTCCATAGTTGTTTGTTGTTGTTAGTGTTTTTACTCATCAGTCATCAGTGAAGAATAAATATCTATTATCTAGTGGCTAACTGGCCAGTCATCGCCCGTCGTGCATTTGTGTATATTGTTTGCTACTCGTACTACAAAATTAATATTAATTTATTTTAAATTGTGGTGTGCTCGTTATACACGACTATTGTTGGTTCGTATTTGTACGTTGACGTTACCACGAAAATCATGTCTATCTGCACGTTTTTAGGCAAGTACATTTTGTACTTGTTCAATCTGCTGTGTCTCGTAAGTATTAAAGTATACTATATTTTCATATTGTAATATTTATAATGCATTACTTCTGCTTTTTTTGGTATTTCCATTCGATGTATTATATTAATAGAATTACGAAATATATTTAAGACGCTACGTTATATCAAAGGGGTAGGTACAACTGAAATTTATTTTATTTTTAAAAAGCTTGTGATGCTGCATTATAGCCTATAGGTATTATAATGAAAGTGTTTTGGTAGGTAATGTACTAATATCGATATTAATTGAGAGAGATATTTTATACATATAGAAAATATTACTGAGGTTTATAATTTAGGTACATAATCCTCACCAGAAACATCACTCATTAACTTAGATAATGTAACTGTACATAAAGATTACTCGTAGGAACAATCGGACATTCTACAAGAAATTGAAAAAATTAAGTATTTTCTAGACTTGAAAATTAAATCTTATTTTTTTTTTTTGGATTTAAACAACACCGAGTCGAATTAAAGTTCTTTGGACATAAAATATATCTTTATTAATTTAATTTCATCATTTGAATATATTTGATGATTATTCAATAAATACTTAGAATTATTCTGAGCTTAAACTTTTTTTAAGTTGCTTTTTTTTTCTTTCAATTACCTAGATAGTAGATACTATTAATACAAGGGGCTGTTAAATACCTATATTATAATTATTGTGGGGATGATATTTGGAGAATAGTAAGAAAGAGCACTCATTTTTTTCCCACATCAATAGTACCTATTATAATATACGAGATAATATAATATAATTTTTAAAAATTGCAGATCTCCAGTGTTGGCATTTTGTCAATCGCCTTCATTATCAATCAAAAACTATACAAATGGTCAAATTTCATAAGCACAGATCTCATCACCACACCTCAAATATTGTTGGCTATTGGTATTGGACTGTTTATTATATCCATCATTGGTCTATGTGGTGTGCTGAGAGACATTGGATGGCTTTTGACACTGGTACATATCTATGTTCTTCAAACTGTTGTTTAATATACTTTTTTCTACATAAAATACCTTGGATTCCAATTTTTGTAGTTTTCCGTTCTGCTTACAATCGTCTTGATTGGAGAACTCATTTTATCTGGTTTTGTGTATCAAATGCGCAATGAAATCAAAGATTATGCATTGAATCAGATGAACCATACAATTTCTGGATACAATAAAACTGGTTTTGAAGCCTCCACACAAACTTGGAATTTGATACAGGCTGATGTAAATAATGTTTATTTTTATTACCTATTAAATTCTGCATAATCTTGTCCAGCTTAACTAATATTCAATTTTTAGATTGAATGTTGTGGAATCTATGGACCAGAAGACTGGAAACCAGTTACAGCCAATAAATTGCCTACGTCTTGTTGCTATGCCATACCGCTAGACGGATTTTGCACATATGATGAATCATACAAAGATGGCTGCTTTGAAAAGTTTGAAAGTATTCTACAAGAAAATAGTAAAATAATAATATGGGCCGCAATTGGATTTGCTTTAATTCAGGTATGTTGAAACAGAATCATAAGTCAAAATCATAATTTAATATACTAGGATAAACTTATATGTAATTTATTTTTGTTTTAGCTTTTTGCTGTGTTTTTAGCATGTTGTCGCAAGTGTTCTTTACACAAAGAATATGAAACAGTGTAAACATAATTATCATCAAAGTATGTAGTTATTAATAGAGAAACATAAATAATATGTACTATTAATACCAATTTATTTCATTATTCCCAACATTATTATTTCTTTCTTTTATAAATTATAATGTGTTTAGATTAACTGATATAAAATTTTAATCGATATGATATTAAATTATCATTTATTTTTATCAAATTTACAATAATCTATAATAATTTTTGGTTGTCTTTTGTATTCATTTATTTTAAAATGAATTGTTTATCATTTTTATTTATCTAAAACTTAAAACTATCCTTTATATTATTTGCCATTGTTCTTTACAGATTAAGCAAATATTTGATATTATCAGATAATATCAGCAATTAATGTATGTTTACAATTTTGACTTAAGTTTTGAATCTTAAAATAATAAATCAAATTATAACATTGTATACAAATATACAATATTAAGTATTTATGGAATGATTTCTTATTTCATACATTATTTGCTATAATTTTTACACTTTTGTTACTGTTTTTTAAAACTATACAAATAAATACCTAGTTCTACTTAGATTTACTACTTATATTTCTTTATTGTATTTATGTATTATACTTCATTATCCATTTTTATTGAAGTCTTGTTCTCATGTAGTAATATATTTTACTTTTAAGATTTTCATACAAACAGTTGTATTTGTATTATTTTAAAGATATTAAATATATTGATGAGGAATGTTCGTTTTATTATTTTCACTTTTATTAAAATATTATTTTAACTAATTTTTAATGTAACAAATTAATAATTTAACAATACAATTATACTTGTAAAAAACAAATTATTTAGCTTCTACATTTTTTAACAAATGTAGACAATGTAATAGAGTAATAGACCATCCTTTCATTAAATAAATTTGATTTCCAAAATATGTTATTGATTTGTTTGAGAGCAAGTGATAAAATATAATTAATAATGTTTACTTCTTTATTTTTAACTATTACCTATATTAAGAAAATGTACTATTTTTATTGATATCCTTATACATGTTCATTTACAATTAACTTATATTTAAAAAAGTGCTGAGTATAGATTAGAAAGAGCAATAATTTTTTTTATTATTTATTCAACAACATGGTCTGAGCCTAATTACATGGAAATGTAGACAATAGTCAATAACAAATGATAAATAAGTAAAAACAAGTAAATATACAACAAATACTAAATGATGATGATTCATTATTTACCATACGCATAATTGTAATGATAGATTGGTCCTCAAAATAATTGGTGTTGTATTTATGTAAAAAAAAAATAAATATGAGTGACGGATAGAACTGAAAGGAACTTTAAAATTAATCATAGAAAGTAAAATAGAAGAGTCAATATACAACAATTATTAGTTGCCTAAGAAAATATAGACGAGCTACTTGTCTTTTATCAGTTAAGGAAATAAAAACCAATCTATCTTAAAAGTGGATAATATTGACAATAATCAAGTGGTAGATAGTCAATGTTTAAAATAAAAGTTGCATGCTTAAGGAATTTCCATTGAACCCTTTTAATTTGTTTATTTCCACAAGAAGTACAAGGATACCAAAATAGACCTCACATAGGTTTACAATTCATATAACATTTTTATAAGAGATAGATGTTTAAACTCATTCAAAATTCTTCTAATAAAACCAAGCATTTTTAGGGCTTTTTAACATGTATAGTATTATAATGAGAATGAACCTTTAATTCACAGTCAAAGGTGATACCCAAGTTAGATACCCAGGGTGTTCCCCCCTAAAAATATAAAGACATAGTTTTTATATATAATTCCTTCCCTAAAAGTTTGGTTTGCCCCACCTGAAAATTTGGTCTGGCTACGGGCCTGTGGGGTACCTATTGTATACATTTTTGCTTCTCGCCAAAAATTAATTCAACATATCACTGGTGAGTGGTGGGACCCGGTACTCATTCAGTTCACAAATTCTTACATGCATGATTAACTTCAGTGACAGATAAGTCACACCAGACACATACGTTGTGAATTGTGATAGAACAGTTTGCTATAAAGTAATAAATATGGAATTATTTATTTTTCAGTTTGGTGAAATCATTGACTTTAAACAGAGTAAATCCCTATTTATTGTAAACTATTAAGTGTTTTGAAATCGAAATCAAAATTTGAATGAGTGTTCTTGGTATATTTAATTTTGTCTATTGAGGATAAAAATTCTATGAAAATAGGTAGGAAAATGGTTGTTGACAGTTAATTAGAAAATGTAAATAATTCATATTTATAAAAAATTGTAACAAATAACATTGTACCTATAATATAATATAATATATTTAATATTGTACCTATAACAAATACTCATAATCATTATGATGTACAATTTTTATATTTTTTAAAACCATTTTTAAAATATATAGTATTTGGTATGAGTATTTTAATTGCTGATAAACAATAAACTGTACGTTCAAATTTTGATTTAGATAAATTAAAATTAAATATATATATATATATATCACCTAAATAATTCATAGTGAAAAAGCATAGTTAGCCAATGAAAACTTCCCGAAGTAAATCTCGAAAATCTGAAAATATAGTCCTCGAGCGTATGTAATAATTAAAAAAATCAGAATTTGAATATATTATTCATTACTATTAACATAATAAACGTATGAACGTACACACGGGGACGAAGAGTATAGCTCGGGGAATCACTCTGTACAGCACATTATGAGAATATTGAGAATGGATATCATACCCACAGGTCTACGGCCTATATCGTGCTGTCGAGCCAATTAAACAGTAAACACGATTACGAAAGAATTCGATATAAATGTTTAAATTTAATTAAACAAAACAATTTATCGTGGTTTGTGATGTCGCCGCTGTGGCGCTGCGCCGTCGGTAGGCGCTGAATGCAGCAGCTGATGGATGGCGCCGAACGCGCTGATCGCGGCCGCTGATGCTGAGGTATAGTTGTTATTATTTTTTACGTGTGACACGACGATGGCGCGCGCATGCTCGAATCGAACAGTGATAACGACGACGTATATTATTGTGAAAAAATATATATAACATATACGCGCGCACGCACGCACACGTACCGGCAACTATAATCCGACAACCGTGATATTCGCCGGTACGCGTACACCATTTTTGGAACCACTATCGTTTTCGAAAACTCGACGCATGATTGTTATTTCGGTGTTTTCCTTTGTTCGCCCGTCGTGCCGCCACCGCCGTCGTGCTTTTTTTTTTTTTTAATCGCCGTGTGCTCACGTCTCGCGGCCTTTCCGACCGTTTAATGCGCCGCACCCGGGCCAGAACACCGCATTTCGCGCTATAGGTCAAGCCCGGCACGTTTCGCAACACCGCTGTTGTGCAGTTTCCGTTTGCGAAAACGCCGCCACCGCATGCAAAGGCTCCTCTCCATCCGTCGTCACTCACGTCCGTCCACGGTCAATCGCCTAGCCGCCGCCGACGCCACTCGCTGGCCGCACCGACAGACCGACGCCGCCACTGTTATTCGTACTCGATGTCTTAAGACTGAATAAATTCACATCATTCCTTCCCCGTGTTGTAGAGGTTGGCCGCCGCAAGTGTTCGAGGTATGCGACCGCTACAGCAGCTATATCGACCATCGTTGAAATAACCGATTTCATGTGCAACGTTGTCTTGTGTCCGCAGGTCGCCAGTCGCCACTAGCCCTCAGTTGAAAATGTCTACTACCCCTACCCCACGTAGTCCTAACAATTCTGGTCGCAGAGGTGTGACTGCGACATTGCCCGCAGTCACAGCCGTCCAAGCGACTCCACCGTCATCGCCATCCATAGGTGGCGAAACTACCAAGGAAGTGAAACCAAATCCAAAGATGTCTAAATCTCTTAGCACTTCGACTAAGAGGTGAGTGTTTATTCTCTTCAAATTGTCACATGTCGTTATCTATCACAATCGGTGCCCCACTCGATTTGTTGTACCTATTCTAGTGTTCACATAAAGGGTTCTATTTTATCAGTATTATTTTCAATTATAATAACATCATACCTAATATTTATTAAAAATATATTATGTGGGTACCTACAAAACAAAAAATTAACCTATATTATATACTTATTCTCAACTCTCAAGAATTAACTTTAGTTGTATAACTATTATGTATTTACGAGTGTATTTATATCCCATCAAAAAATCTTGCTTACCTATAAATCTACCATTCTATCTAACTATCTGTCTATTAGAAAACATATTTATATTAGAAGTTGTATGTACCTACCTAATTATTATATAATTATTTTCTATTATAAATTAATAATTTTTCATGAAAAAAAAATCAATAACTTGTAATAACTATAAATCTCACTACCTATACATTTTAAATTGATATCCAGTTTGATAGTTAGATAATGCTATACTTGATGATTAGTAAATACAAATAAAATAAAAAAAGTAAGTAAATGTACCTAGGTAAATGATGAATGTGAGATTTTGCAAATATAAAATATTAGAATTGGACATAATATAGGTTTTATAACCTGTTTTGTTTTAACTTAATTTTATTTTATTTTTTTTTTTCTTTATTAATAAATACACAATCGGTACAATAAGAGTATGAGCTTTAGACAATGGAGATGAAATTTTGATTGAAGAAGCCACCCACCGATGACACTTACGTACATACATACATTTTTTTTTTATATATATAGATCCTATCTATCTAAATGAATATATTATATAATATATTGATAATAACTTAACTACAAATGTCATTTAGTCTAAAATACTTAGGTAAAAAATTTGTCTAGGTACTACCCCTTTGAGCAAGTTTATAAGTATCCCAATTAATATTTACCTAACTTATACAGTCACATTTTGTGCATATTTTTAAATTTTATTTTAAAACAGTTTTCGAGATTATTTTAGTTATTAGTCATAACTATGAATTAGAAATTAATCTGTAGGTAGTTATTATTAATAATTGGACCTAATATTACACACATCTTAACATGGTACGAAAAATTAATTATCTCTTTGATAAGTTCTGAGGTATAATTATGTAATTTTTGGGATTTGGTATTTATCTAAAATTAGTGATTATACTCTGATATTTAAAGATTTTTAACCGTAATATTATGAAATATATTACATTATATTCATATTTTCTAGGATTCAAAAAGAACTAGCTGAAATTACATTGGACCCTCCGCCCAATTGCAGGTAAAGTTAATTCATGATTAAAAAATTAAATTACTTATGATTAATATCATAAGAGGTTTTTCATATATTCAAGTAATAAGAACACTAATCTTGTACTAATAGGTTAGTCAAAACAAAAAATGTATTTTGGATTCTGAGCGAAGTGACAAATTTAATGTATTTGTTTTACTTTTCAATGATGTATGTTTTTTTATTTTTACACGTGTCATATTTTTAAAGTACTTAAATTTTCAATTTTGAAATGTTAGGTTTTTACTGCTTTTAGTATCAATTTGGATTTTGTTGGTACTTTAGTGCAGCAGTTCCCAAACTGCACTTGGGGCACCACGAGCATTTCCTACGGGCACTGCAGTCTACGGCTCATAATAAATAATTTAGAATGTATAGAATTGTTCTTATGTTCTGTGTTTTATGATATTCACAATAGGACACCGGGGCTAAATTTGATCTTGGATCAAGCAAAGGGCATCTTGAAAAAAAAAATTTGGGAACCTCTGCTTTAGTGGATCAAATGTAAAATATGAGGAACAGAAAAATATTGTGGCAAATCAGAAATACTTACACTAAATCAATTTTATTAGTTTATTGTAAATTGAAAACAAATTACTAAAAAAATTAAAAATTTTTACCAAATATTTATTATTATTTTTATTATATATATTTTTTAGACGTATATAATATGGTCTTTTGAGTTACTTATGAGTTATGAACTAGTTTTGTTTGTATAAATTATGTAAATACATTTTTAAACTGAGTCAAAAAGCTTGAAAATGTAATATAACCATTAAAATTTAGGGATTCCTTTTTAATTGTACTGACAGCAACTATAAAATGCTGATTTTTATATCTTATGTTCAATTATAAAAATTGAATTATTATAAAATTCAAATTTAATATATCCATTTAAAATTTGCTGTACATTATAGTAGCTTCTTGAAGATTTTCTTATATTTTCCTAAAAATAAATCTTAATGTTTTTCATTAGGTTTTTTTTATTTCAGTTATAAAGTCGGTATGAAATTTGATAAAAATTATCCATTGCAACTATTTACTAAATTTATTTATTTATTTATTTTAGCTATTTTCTATTTTTTTTTTTTTTGCAGTTATTTAAATTTTTTATTAATGGTTTTTAAAATTCTATGTTTAAAGTTGTTTAAAGTTGGATTTAGAATAATTTATTTATTGGAGAAAAAAAAATTTACTAGACAGCAATTTGAACAAAAAGTATGGCTATTTTTTCTATCTCATCTATATTGATAAATCTACATATTGATAATCTACTTTTGTCTGCTTTGTTAAAATAAAATATATTTTTTATGTTATATCATATTTATTTGTTAATTTATAAGATAAATCTTAGAATAGGTTATTACTATTTCATTAATTTTTCAGTGCTGGACCAAAAGGAGATAATGTATTTGAATGGGTCAGCACAATTTTAGGCCCACCAGGTTCTGTGTATGAAGGAGGAGTTTTCTTTTTAGATATTCATTTCACACCAGAGTATCCATTTAAGCCTCCTAAAGTATGTAGCAATTTTTAGGTTTTTTTTATGATAATGATTGATAGTTGATGAGAAACTAATTTTAATTGTTATTAATTTTTAGGTAACATTTAGGACTCGCATATATCATTGCAATATTAACTCTCAGGGTGTAATTTGCTTGGATATACTTAAAGACAATTGGTCTCCTGCATTAACTATCTCTAAGGTGCTGTTATCAATTTGTTCCCTATTGACTGATTGTAATCCAGGTAAAGGTTTATTATGTATTTATACATTATTAATTGTCATGCTTTAAAATTAACTAAAATAACTTAACAAAGAATATAAAGTAATTAATAATCTAAAAGATAAATATTAATATTTTTTAAGGTTAATATTGAATGTCTTCTTATGTTAATTAAAAATTTAAACAATAATTAATGGTTTAAAAAAATAAAAATACTATTTATATTTTAATATAATTACTGTTTAATATTTCATTCATGATAATTAAAATTATTTTTTTTTTATAGCGGATCCCCTAGTCGGTAGTATTGCTACACAGTATCTACAAAACCGCGAAGAACATGACAGAATTGCTAGGCTGTGGACAAAACGGTATGCTACATGATTGATCCTTGAAGAAACTTAAAAATATACCTATATATTTAAATATACATGCAAAAAATCCTAATTCCGTACATTATTAATGGGTGTTAGCATGATAAAATTTTAATCATTATTATTTTATAGTTGGCATATTTAAGACCTGAATATGAGTCAGTTCCTACATTTTTCATTTTTCTTTTTTTTTTTTCTTAAAACAGTAATATTTTAATAAATAACTTGATTAAAAATGTTTTACTGATTTTATGTATATGACTTAACTGCGCAACATGTAAGGCCACAATCCATAACAAAATCTCAAATTAATATTTTATTTTTATTTAAGTTTTATAATAGAAAATGTGTGCTTTTTTCATATTTTATTCTACAAATTATGGATTTAATTCAATATTATATAAGATTTATTATTTACAAACAAGTTTAAGTTATATTTTTAAATTGTAATTTTTACTTTATTTTATGAAAAACAATAATGCTAAAATGCTAAAAGTTGTGTAGTATCTATACATAACTAAGTATTGAAAGCCTAGACTGCTAATTATAATTAAATAACAAAATATAAACATTTTGTAAACGAATTTCATCTTAATGTTAATGTATATTGACATAGTATACATATTTTTGTATGTAAAATATTATTTAACTAAATTAAAAATATTGATCAATTTGTTTTATAAAACTTAATTTGTATCTCAAGTCTATTTAATGACTTTGAATGAAGTTTGGGGGTATTATAGTGAAAACAGTTATTTAAATTAATGATTTATAATATATTGAACATTAGGCGATACAAAACGTATTATGTTTTCCTATTGAATTACCTTATGTTGTAAGGTTTTCATTGAATGCTCTATAGCAACTTTACTTATACTATTTAAATATTGATATAATAATATAGAGTTATTGCTTTATTCTTGTCTGTCATGTGTATTATCAATGTATAATTTTTTTTTTTTTTAATTTATATTCAATATTTGTGAATGGTTAAGTGAGAGTCTTCAGTCAGACTATTATCTATTTATACATTTTATTTTTGTTTTTAATGTATAATAGTTAAAGCTCTGGTTTGTAATGGTGTTGCGCAGTAATGTTTTGTAAAAACATTGAAATTTAATTTTACACTACTTTAAACTGTTTTAGATAAAAAAGATAAAAATAAAAAAATGGGTGAGAATTTTTCTTTTCTTTTTTTTTTAAAAAAAAAAAATGCTTTGAATGCAAATTGAATGTATATTTTTTTAGCCAATTTATTGGAATTAAAAGTCATCTTATTTAAGTTGATGTGTAATTTATCTCATTCTTGTTGGTCTGAATATGAGGTTATTTTGAATTTACTATTTACCGTGTAATGTATTACACAAATTTACAAAAATTTTAGCATATCTATATATTTATAAGTTATATATATTATATATTAATAATTAAATTAATATTAATATTGTAATATTTAGAGTAAATAATGAATAAAAAATATTGTTGTGAAATATTAAATAGAGTATATTTTGTGTTTGTACATATTTGTCATAGAGATTGTGTATCATAAAGAATATAATTGAAATTTTACTTTAAGTTAGTGGTGATAAAATATTTAAGTGTACATATATGGAATTTTAACAATTCCGACATTTTTATAGTCACTACTCAGTACTCATTATTAATACATGTTGGTATCATTAATTGTTTAAACTAATTAATTCACAAAATTTGTTTTACAATTTAGGTCTTAACTAGTAGTCATAGAGTTAATGTGTTCTCAGAAACAGTGTCACTCCTGCTAAAATCCACTTTTTTTGTTCATTTAATGGTATTGCCATTGGTATCAACGATATTAAATTATCTCTGAATTGTGTCTCATATAATGCCATTTGTAAATCAGAATTTTTCGTATAGTTTGTATGTTCCTATAAAACGATTAAAAAATTTTAATTTTACAGATAAAATATGTGAAATTTTGTAAAATGCACATAGTATGAAAATCAAAACAACTATTACACGTGTATTTTTTCTAAACTTATTTATGTATTTATTCATAAACCTGTGGAATCCATGCAAGTGTAATGTCGTCAATGACTGCTACTGATGGTGAATCTGCCGTGTTTTCAACGAGTGCGTTGTGATTGAGCCTAGCACCTTCTATGATTAAATTAGATATTGTCAATTTGATTTTGGAACCTTTCAATCCATTAGTTGACAGCGAACAATCGAGTATGAGACTATTCATTGGTATATCATACTGTCTATATTGAAAATTAAAGATTATTATTACTGTAGTACTGAAGATCAAGTTCTTTCAACATAAGAGTAGTACGGTATGTCATATATTTAATATACATTATCTATTATATTTTTCTACGAAACTTATAAAAAATATCAGGTTCCTAATTGAACCCTTAGAACAAAAGAAAGCCACATAAAATGTTGTCTATAAAATAAATGTATATCACACATCAGTACATGAGTGTCATAAATATAACGGATTAATATTAGGTGGACTTTATTCTAAAGTGTGATGACACCATTTTACTAACATACAACGGCAAATTTATGTTTAGTAAAACCAATTGTGTATTGTTAGTTTTAAATTTTAATACTTCAGTAAATTTACCTATGATCAAGGTTTAAGTTAAGAACATTATTTGCGCTTAATTGTCGGATTTTTTTTATATTGTAATTATCAAACAAGATAGGAATATAGTAAATATGATGATGATTGTACGAAGGGATGCTGAAATAATGCTTCGAATATTTTTAGAAGTTTCGTTGGTTTAGCATAGTCCCAAATTTGAGCTTTACATGACTAAATTATTCTTAACATTAACTTATAAATTATGTAATTTGTTGTGTGTGAAGTGGAAGTTTTTATTTTTCATTTTTGTACATGATGTAAATATGTAATACATGAGATCTAATTGTATAAGCCTCTTTCTTTTGGATTTTAGGGAAGAGCCCCAGGTTAATATTTTATCTTAAATAAAATCCATGTATTTAACATGATATTTTGAGGGGATAGGAGAACGCATTGAAACAAGAGAACATACACAGATTTGTTATCATTAATTTTAATTTTTCTGCTGGAGGACATTTTTTTTTCAATATGGTCAAAGTGGCGTTAAAGAGTACCTATTGCATGCTTCGATTAATTTCTAGCTTAAAAATTAACATTTAAAAAAAACGACAACGGCTAATAACAGATAATATTCTTACCTTTAACTTTGATAATAGGCAAATTTATTCTAATAGTAAAGTTAATCCAAGCGGTTTTACTTAACGTAAATTTGCTATGATGTATAAAGTATATGTGTAAGATGGAGACAAAATATGTAACTTTAGCTATGTAAAGTTAGTGTCCTCTTAAGTTTTATTTATTACACTTAACTAATTTTTGACAAAATCGATTTTGTTTTTACCTCTAAGGGCCTACGTTATGTCAAGAAAAAAATGTGGGCTACTTGATTAAATAAATATTATATTATCTATAATCGTGCATTTGTACCTACAACCTATACACACTTTATAATGTTTTTATTAAATACTAATTTATTATATTCATAATTAATTTATTAATAATTCGTCGATAATGAAAATTTATTTTAATTCTTATTTTAGGTATTTTATTTTTTTAAATAGAATGTGCCTAAAAATTATTTTTCAGAAAATATTGATGTATTAATGTTAATAGTTAAAATACCTTTAAGTCTAAGTGTATACGTAATATACTTTATTACCTATATTATTTACTGTTTTGCGACAAATTACCTAAATAATGATGCGGAAACGCGGAATATTAAGATAACTTAGCTTATAGTAAAATTGAAATCAGAAATATTTCGATGTATCTGTAGAGTAACTTACAACATAATACATATCAACTTTTCGTTTCATTGCATTTTATTATAGGTATAAATTTGTAGTTTATAGTTATGTACTATATACATACTTAGCTGTTTGTTGTTTTAGTGCGATCAGGAGCGTTCTGGGGTGGAACAGCTCGTCAAGGTTGATTTTTTGCGACAATTTATCAGTTGAAGTGTTAATTTTTTTCACAGACATCGTTCTCGCCACGATGGTTCTGACATACGTCACTGGATCGTTTGGACCATTCCATTGATCCAACCACAATTTAGGCGTCTAAAAAAAAATAGTAAAGTAGCATATAGTATAATATATTGTATTAGTTGCAAATAAAAATATTATCTTTATTACGGAACCGTAAAGTTATTTATACCTAGCAGATGAGTTTGATCAGACACGGATCTAGTGTAATCAGCTATTTTACTCGTTTGTTACAATCAAGAGCATATTTCTGGGGGGGGGGGCTAAGGCCTAAGGGGCTACAGTCTCCCCGAAATTTCAGATTAGTTGTAATTTGTTACATTGTCATTAACAATATATTATTTATTATGCACTTACCTATTTTCTTTCATTATTTATTTTGTAAAAACAGTTAAGACTAAAACAGAAATTAAAATTTTGTAGTTAATTTCTTATCTTGTTTTTAATAGGCTGAATTAAGAAATTTACCTTGGAGAAAATACTCAACCACTCTCAAAAAAATTTAAATATCCCCTGGTTAAAATGGTTGAAAAATTACAAAATAAAAATTGCAAAATTGAATTCATTAGAACACAATTCAAACCTTTCAGCGTTAAGGAAGCTAGAGTTTATAGTAGGTAAGTTAAGTATAATGTATTTTCATATTAATGCACATCCCCATTGAAGTTAATAAATGGTTGGCCTTGCAACACAGTAAAAATAATTAGGGTTCTGAAATCGTATTTGGGTTTTATAAATTTAGAATTTGGGTATTTTAAAATATTATATATGTATATCTTAGTTATTATTATTTTCAAGCAGATACTAAAATTAATTAATATATTAATATCAATCAATCGAAAATAAATTGAAGAAAAAACAGTTAAGCCATTACATACTTACATACCTTTTAATCTAGTATTATAAACTTAGAATTTTTTACAACAAAAAGTTGTTCGTATTATCTACAATTTTGTGTCCTTGTTTTATGCAGGGTATCTAATATATTCTGGATTTTTTTTTTTTTGTAAGTTTTATTATTCGTAAAGTAATTAATTATAATTTTAATCATTAAATCAATTATTTTGCTTCGATATCTGTATATTTTCTCGAAGCTAAATTTTTGCCGTCCGAGAGCATAACAGTAATAAAAAAATCCTCACGGATCACTGAATTGGTTGCCGACTGAGACCTAAAAGTTATCTAACTCTCTGTCCACTTTTTGGGAAAGGCGATATTATCATACTTGAAGTGTAATAAGATGTAACACTGTGTCTGACACCGTGGTAGAGGGTCTCGTGTTGCTGCGAATCGTCTGGTTTACAGCGGCTAAAGTCTTGTGCACGTTTCTGATCAATCGGACCGCGAAGTTAAGTTCTTGACTGAAAAACGCGTCCACCGGCCGTGGATTACTGTCACTACTTCTGCTCGTCGGTAACTCTGTTAGGTTGACACCCTTGTTTAAGGCCTTCCACAGGTCTAGAATGGGTTGGACTTCCAAGTGCCAGTCGCTCTTTATGTGCAATTTCGTTCCGATGCGACCAATGCTAACACCTATATTCAGTATATACATTATATATTCCATTCGTATATTAATCGAGTATTATAAAGACGGTGTATTTTTTATGCATTTTATAACCATCTTATATTTATGCTTAAACGAATATTGTACACTATTTTATAAATACTCGTTAATTTTGAAATTGGTTTTATGGAATTTATGTAAGCATAATAAAATTTTGTTTTTAATGTTAATATGAAACGGAATTTCAAATTATTAATTTTTCAGTTATTCAATTTAATTAGTGGAAAAAAAGTATTAGGTATTTTACAAATAGGGTCCTTAAAAACAAAAACAAAAAACAATGTATATTAGATTGACGTGCACAGCGATACAAATTAAATTACAAAAATATGTAAGTTTTTGGGGTTAGACTCATATACTACAAGTATTATATACTGGTCGTACAGGTGCACCGGTGTTCTTTACTTAATCTTTATAGAATTATAATAATTAAAAAAAAAAGTCTTAGTTATCGTGAGGCTGAGATAGGTATATATGCATTATTCAATTATTATGATAAATATTTTAAAATTCAAGCAATAATTAATTTCCATTTTTATATTATAGTGCTATGTAGGTTTTTAAACTTTTTACTCACGTCGCAACTGTGATATTGTCTCGGTGCTCTGTTTCTTTTGCCATGACCTGTCAACGTTTTCTGGCAAATCCAGCAGTTTTGGAGTGTCTTGCTCCGGGACGCTTCTAAGTGCGTTCTCGACATCCTATTTGTAAAAATAAATAATAATGGTTTACAACTACGATTAGACTGTAGGCTTACATTCTTATTGATCTATTAATCGATAATCGTTAGAATTTTAGATACTAAAATCGTTTCATGTTACCGTATTAAATTGTTTATAGTTATAATATTAACGCTAGTATAGCTATCAGTTCATTTTAAAACAAAATTATAAATAAAAAAAAAAAAATAATCATTTCAGAGGCAAATTATTACTAAAGCATGTAATATACGTGTTCTATAAATTTTAAATAACTTACGATATGAAGAGGTCAAATGATCATAGAAAAATAAAATAGTTAATTAAATTTAAATTGACTTAATATTTATTGTAATTAAAGATATTATATAATGATTATAATTTGACACCCGATGTTTTGAGATGTAAGTACTTTAAAGGTTATAATATTTAAAATAAAAGAAAATAAATATTATTTTGTATTCAAAACACCTGACTTACATTTTGTAGGGTAGTTTTTATAAACGTTACAATGTCTATATTATGTCTATATAATATGACCCTTTTGATCGACAAAAATAATAATTATGAAAATCATCGCACCAAAGGAAAACAATTAACATCATACTTTACTATAACTATACTTATACGTGTTTCACACTTCGTTATTGTAGTACACTAGTACGTATATACTCTAGCCTATTATCGAAGTAGGTATTGTGTACAATTTTGATTTTTTCATAAAATGTTTTATTGATATCTATAATTTTTTAATTGATTAATAGTTGGTACCTATATGCATGTTTTAAAGTGCATATTATAAATTAATTCTAAAATATTATTTACAAAATTGTGTTATTTTATTTTTCGGAAAAGTTATTTTAGTTTTTTGATACATTTTTTTAAAAGATATGTTCGTCATTTTACATATACGAATACACGATATACATACCTTTGCGTCACCAGAATTTAAATCCGTTATTCCAGGTATACCATTCTTCCAATTGACATTGTCCGATGTAAACACACATCGCAAATATGTTGTGAGGATAGCTATATCTTGTACATTTGTGATCCGACCGCCGTAGATAGCCTTTTCACATAGCCCGTGAATGTATGCCCATCTTGTCGAACTGTGTTCTATTGATTTAAATCAAAAAGTTACTTGTATAAAAAAAAATCAATTTCATTTTTTACGTTACTTGTTTAAAATTTTGCAGTAACTAGTGACGAGCGCTTCTTATCCGTAAAAAGGATAATATTGATAGGGGGGGGGGGGGTAAAGTTTAATATTGAATTGCCGACAATTATAATAATTAAGGTGTACAAAAAAAGTTTGATTAAATTATTTACTTTCATTATAAATAATAAACAATTATAAAAGAAATAGGTATGACATTGCACTAATTATCTTATATTTTACAAGTTATTATAATATATAACTTCAGTTAAAATACTGAACTATAATAATTTTATTCGAAGTATTTACAATAGAAGTATTTTCAAACTTTCTATTGTAAATAATAATACGACTATTATATTATAACTATAACATTTTTTATCTACTCTCGATCCTTAAGGAATTCGGCTTTAGTCTATTATACTCGTATTTAGTTTTGTGTAACGTTTACGAATTGAAAGTTGTGCAGCGTGCAGTGAACATTTTATGTAACACCGCGGTTATTATTATAGTGCACATAAATACACTAATGTAATCGCTACTAATTAAGTATGTGTTTTAATCGATAGTATAATACGCGATTAGTAAAATGTGTTAGTACTTGCCTCGATGTATCGATTTTTGTAAGATTTTCAGGGTCGCCGTTAAATCCGAATCATTGAACTCGTAGTATTGCGACCACCCCTGCGGTATGTACGTCCTGCGTTCTAAGACTATGGAATGGAACCAGGCCAAAGCGTATGCAGATCGAATTTCGTCCGAAGATTTCCACACCACGTGTTCGTTCTTCCAGATGTCATAGGCCCGTCTCATGTTCCTCTTGACGCCGTGCGGTGTTTCGTACGCGACTTTAACGCACGACACTACTAACGAATGTTGAATTTTTTCGTTGGGTTCCGTGGTCATCCAAACCGCAAACTTTTCGTGCACATTCTCCAACGACTTAAGCCGTTTTTCCAGCTCCATTAGGATGGATTCCGAACTCAGGTGAATGTTTTTCAAAACCACCCATTTCGGCTGTTTGCATAGTTCCTGCAGTGAATCGACTTCACTTCGGTCTTCGCCTACAGCTATCTCTATACAATTTTCGTGAGTCATCTGTTTGGCCAACATCCTTAGCTCGTCGGATGGGTCGGATCCGATGGACGTTATTATCATTACTGGTTCTGTGTTTTCTCCGACCAATTTGGTTAGGCTCAATGTTGACGGTGATAAGTCGGTCAATTCTAAAACGAAAAACATATATTATATTGAATAAGAAATTTCCATTGTAAAATAAAAGCGTCGTAATGTACTTAGTTGATTGAGAGAGAATTCTGTCAAGACTTTATGTAATCTATCGGGTTTCAATGCTTGTGTTATTAATACTTGTTGAAAACTTGACACGTTTACTAAATTTGGAATACTCGAATTTGTTGTTCCGACAAAGTCCTTCCAAATGTTTTGATTATCAAGTTGAAGCATTTCGTAAAGTTCTGGTACGGATTCCTGATTTTAAAATATTATATATTTTAGTTTAAATTATTTAGACTTAAAGTATTTTAGTGTTTAGTCTGATAAAATATATTGTATGTGATAATGTAAAATTAAAAGGCGTCCCTGAGCGACTGTTGTGACTTTGTGAGGGACATGCTTGAAAATGAATGCAATATAATTATAGTATTTGACAATAATAAAAAGTTATGTGCTAATGTAAATAATGGTTAAAATTATTACAATTGAAAATGAATAATAATACAACAATGATGGTTATGTATAGGTATATAAAATATAACACAACATATTTTTTTTTCTTTGAATTAATTAAATTTTGAACACCCAATCGCTAATAAATGTACTCAATACAAAAAAATATTTACTTTTAACATGTACACATCAAACGATCTGTCATCGTTAATCCACTTTGGAATATTATCTTTATAATTCAATTCTTCGTCAATATTTGTTGTTTTTTTTCCAATGAACAATTCCCATTCCTGTCGATCATACGTTACAGTTAAATCACCCAATTGGCAATTAATCAAATCGTATAAATAATTTTAAAATATACTAACGTTGGAACCGAAATCGTTAGAATTCAATTTATATGATAAGTATGTGGCGAATGTCAATCGTTGATCTTTGAAAAGCGATCTCGAAACATAATAATAAACCGTGTGCAATAGTCGTTTCTCTTGATTCGTACCGCCGGTAGATTCCTGAAAAATATAAACAGTAAAAATATAACTAAAATCGTTTCACAGTTAATGATTATTATTATACTTTTAATGTAGACTGAAACAGTTTGACAAATGTTGCCATCGAAATTTGACAAAAACGGTTAAAGGCGAAGAAATCTTTCAACGCGAAATATATTTTTGAAGCGTAACTGGAAAATGGCTTGTACACTTGACATTCAGATTCTAATTTGCTCTGCACTTTTAACGATTCATCGAGTGATTTTGATATCTCAGTGCTGTTGGTTTTTATGCTGTCTAGCGAATTAAGAAGTTCCTAAAAAATTGCATGTGACCATAATTGCGATTGCATCACGTTCACAAATAATATTATAATATTATAACATTAGGTTTATGATTTTTTAAATAACAAAAAAATGATTTTACTTGATTTTCGAGTATATTCCCTTGTGCACCAGCCAAGTCCTTCAGTACGTTCTCTTGAAGTACATGCAATTTCGATTTCAATTCTTCTTCTGTGTGCAACAGTTCCAAATGCATAGAATCTAACTTAGGATTTTGTACTTTCAATGCATGTCGTAGAAGCTATAGCAATTGAATTAAATTTCGAAATTAAAAATTATTTATTTAATTTAAAAATATGTATACTTAGGTACCTGTTCAGTGAGTCCAATATGATTGAGAGTAAAGTTAACAATAGTTAAAAGAACAGATTGATCTGAGGACAAGGTCAAGTCAGTGCTATTGCTGAATAAGTATAATTGGAAATTCTCGTTGTAATCTACCAGTCTGTCTGCAATTTGGACCATTTTTCTGCTCCCTAATTAATAATTATACATATTTATTCATTTATACGATGACGTTATTGCGATCGTAAATTATTGTATATATTTACCTTCAATTATAAAGTCACTTCTCAATACAGGTACGAGTATAGGGTCAAGTTTGCTTACGTTATATATTACCATTGTTTTACCAAAACTTAAAAAAAATAAGTGTTTTTTTATTTTTATTTTTATTATTATTATTAAGTTATACTATACGTATCTATTAAACATGATAAATAACGCTTACCGAACAGCTAACTCTAAAATTGAGTATAATTTTGGATTTTCAAACGACGTAAAGTCTGTTGAATTAACAGGTAATTTTAATTTTAACCACTCCATTATGTCGTTATTAGGGTCAATTATCAACGGATAAAATTTAGCCTATACCGGACAATCATCATGTTAGTATGTTTTTTAGTTAATTTTTTGTGTATGGCATATTTTTCGAGTCAACTTACCGAAATTTGAAGAGTTTTAATCTGTTAAAAATAATGTGTTTCATATAAATATAATACTATAAATAACAAAATAATAGGTTGATTACTAAAGTAGTATAGGTATAGGCACAGTATTTACCTGTTTGAGTATTATGGCATTTTGATGCGATGTTTCGTCAGACGGCAAGCCTTCAGTAATCCACTGCAGTATTTGACGCTCAGATTCCATAAATTTAGAAAACGAAAATTCGTTTGATTTTAGTTCGTATTTCCATTTTTCAATTTTTTCATTGCGAATACTATCCGAACATTCAGATAAATAGGTCATAAACGCTGACGCTAGCAGCGTACTTGGTAATAAGTTTTCTAAACTTAACGACAATTCGTTTACCTACATGATAAAACATCCTTTACTTTAGATTTAGATTTAATGTATTTTAATATTTTCTATAGTTAAATTATATATGTATACATTATATACAATATATATATTGGGATAATATATAAATATAACACCATGTGAAATATATTATTCATATTTTCATTATATTACATCATAAATTCATTACACTTCGAGTTTTTTTAAATGTTGTATTTGTAGAAATCTATAATAAACTATGCAACAAAACAATGTATTTGTATAACTTCATAATATTATCAGTACATAATAATTATCTAAGGTCAAATGTTTTATTATAATATTTAATTTAATTTAAATAATAAGTTCAAAAGAAAAAAAATTTCAGGAATTTGATAAGGTCTAAGCACTCTGAGCTATAATCAAAATTAAAAGTTACCTATTTCATATCTCATTATGAATAATGAGACAAAATATAAAAACCTAATATCAGGTAGTTATGTAATTAATAAATATTATAGGTACGATAATTGAAACAGTTAATTCTTTATTATAGGAATTTAAAACATTTACGATTCTTAACCATTTAATGATTAAACAAATACAATAAATATAACGATTTATATGATAATTACTGCATTTAAAATTTTTCATTTTATAACATAAAACACATTTTATTTTGTATACCTATTGTTAATATTAAATTATGAATTTATGTATAAAGTATTTGATAGATATTATACAAGATTATATTAATTTAATTTGGATAATGTGTATAGTATTATACTATAAGACTACCTCGTATTATACAAAATGAAAATATTGCTGTCTAGTGTAAGTTCTTATGTATAATGTAATATAATTTAAATATATAATTAATGAGTTATAATTTTGTAACGAAAACGAGCATAGATGATTTAATATTCGAATTTATTAAATTTATAATTCATATTTTAGGCTTTATTTATTTAATAAACTTAATTTGATAGCATAATTATTTAATAATTGAAATACCGATTTCCTACAAATACCTGTAAGCCCCATCTCGAAAATTCGTCGTCCAATTTTTCGACAAGTTTTTGGGCTGCTTCTATTGTCTTTTTCTCTTTGTTTATGTTCAATTCGATTTCCGCCGCTTCTTTAGTATTAACAGTTAACTGCTCTCTTAATTCTGACACGTTCTTCTCGACACTGTCCAACCCATCACTTAAAAGTTCTATTTGCTCTTCGGCTTTTTGCAATTTTCTATATTGTACATACATAACATAATGCGTTATGCGCGACCGCAAATAAAAATTTAAAACTTCGCACCAACTACGAAGTGTAACTCAGTTATACATATTATTATAAAAATTATATAATTACGATTTCAATGAAGCGTGTTCAGTTTCCAATGGTTTTATCTTGTGAAGTATGTGAGAGTACTCGACATTGGCTACGACCCACGAAGCCAGCGGGGCCGCAGCTGCAGAAGCCCTCTTCGCGTTTTTTGAGTCAAACGAATCGCGTTTGGACTTCAAAAGCTTCTCTACCGAGTCCCTATTAGCCTCTGAAATCCTACGAGCATCGAAAAACCTTATGTCCTCTTTAACGCCCCTCTTTGCCAAGAACGTTTTCATGCTGTTCCATGACGTGTCTTGTATTCCCATAAGCCGGAGCACGCCCTCTAATATGTCCCTAATTACTTCCGGTGGAGCTCGAAGTGATCGGATCTCGGTGAGCGCTTCAGATTTGATGTTGCTTACGGCTGCCTGAGCCTCTTCAATCAATGGTTCCACTTGCGCTAGTTCTTGATCGATTTCTTTTTTCCTAAAATGTATACTTCTACTTAAGTTTTGGCAACGTTTCATGACACCATTCACATATTTATATTATATATTATGTCGAAAAATTTGAAGACAATTTCTATTACGATTGACAATTAAATGGTTATATTTTTTCGTATACTTATCTATCTTTTAAGAAAATTTGTTTTATATTTTCATAATTCAAACGCTTATCATCTTAGTTCGTTATTTATCTAAAATATTAAATAGATTATAATACTAAGTGATACCTACCTCTGGTTTAAAACATCATTTTTTATTTGAAATTCTTTTCTAAGACTTTCCATTTGCTCTTTTTTCGTATTAGCTCCTTGCATAGTTCTAGATATCATATTCAGGGCTTGATTGGCTTTCTCTTGCTTTTCCGCTAATTTTGTTTCTTGAACTCCAGCGTCAGATTTCAATTTTGCCACAATGTTTCTGGCATCGGTTAGCTTAGACAATCCGGCCTTTAAAACATTTAATTATATTATTAAATAATTATAATAATATTATAAAAAAATCGATTTTAAACTACACTATATAATTGATATTACTTTTAAATGCGCCATTCTTTTATTAATTGATTCTTGTTTGTGCATTAGTAAGACACTAAAAGTTTGTATAAATGATAAATAACGTCTTGGACAAGTATTCATCCAGGCTGCAGCTTCTTGATGGATACTGGCAAAATACGACATATGTTCATTAATACTTGGGAATTTGTCAATTATCTTATTTCTGAAATTTAGATTTGAATAATAAATAATGAAATTTATTGTAAGGTTTCAGTAACAACTTTTTGAAAATCAGTTCTGGTATTATTTCCATAGTTTTGTCATCCCATCTATTAAGCCATAAGATGTGACTGTGATCTAGCACTGCCGGGCTGTTTTCTAAACAGTTGTTGAAAAATTCACTTTCCGAATCCAAAATCATCACTACGTGTAAATTATTTTTAACTCCTAAAATTAAGCAAGTTAAATGCAATAAATTTCATATTTGACCTTAAATTAGCACAGCTTATAGATGATCAATATTATAATGTAGGTACTATTTATATTGACATACTTTGTGTAAAAAAATTAGTCGATGTTCCATCGAAATTTTGTTGAGACATTTGATCTTTGAGAGGGGCACACAGCGATTCTAATTCTTCATTTTGATAGAGCCCCATCACTTCACCAGACACTATTAAACAACTTACGATATCCAGTACTTCATTGTTTACAAAGTGATGTTCCTCGACAACATAATAAACCTCTTCGTTGTCTATTCCACACGTCTGCATTATCTAATTAAAATTTAAAATAGATCATATTTTATTTTTTATGTGAGCAATATTCATAACATAAAATATTTTTATGAATATGTAATACCTACCGTTTTTAGGTCGTTTCTAAATGAATTTAAATTAAAAATTGGTCGTATTTTAGGATATACAACTGTAGCATTATGTCTGGATGCTACGATTCTTACAGCCAAGTTTCGTCCTATTCCCAAGCGTCCTACCAATAACATACACCCACTAGGCTTTGTCAAAATCCTTTCACAATAGGCTGTAATAAGATATAGTAATTCTGTGTTCAACTCAACCTCCTGATTCGTGGTTTCTGAGTTAAATTTAAAAACGTAAGCATTATTCAATTAAAACTACATTATAGACAAATTATTTAGATTTAAAATACCATTTGTAATAATACATTTTTCAATTATTTTTTTCCATTCTTCTATGTTAAGTTTTGAAAGTAAACCAATTTGTTTTGGATCGATTTTTCTTTCGCATATATAAACAACATCTAAAAATAATATACTAATTTATTATATTTACGAGACGATCGAATAGTATTTCACAAACATCTAATTGTACATATTAGTATAATAGTATATTACATAGAAATAAATTATTTATGTATTCATAATTATAATAGTATAGTATACGATACTATATTTTGTTCTTAAGTGATTTAACTTCGTATCATTAATTATTTTCAAAAATATTAAAATTAGTCGGTATTTAAATACAATTTTTAAACGGTATTAGGGATACTCCGCGGAATGTTGTTAACTACTCCACTCAATTATCATTCAAAAAAATTAAATAAATATGAAATAATAAGTGGTGGTTCATGATAAAATAATAACATGATATTTATAATTTAATAGGTATTAAACTATTATGTAATACTATAAAATCACCTTCGTATTTGTATTTTAAACGAAGATCTACATAAATCTTTTGAATTAGTCCTTCGAATTTCGATTTATCTTCATACGTCACTAGTCGATCATTAAAAATGCGGTTTGCTTCGAAAAACAAAACCTAAAATATGGTTTTTATTAATATTGTAGGGATAAATAATTTTTTTTTTTTACTTGAGCTGCATTGTTTTCATCGTTAAATTGGTATCGACTTAGATTTTTGCATAATTCAACTAAAATATGATTTGTAAATATATAATGAGGCGTCTGTACTGATGTAAGTGTTTCTCTAGTCTAGAATGATTATTAATATACAATGTTAATATTTAAAAATTGAATTAACTTAAGTGTTACAGTTATCGATCCGATACTGACATAAAAATACCTTTACTAATAAATCTACGATTGCATTTGTAATTATTTCTGATTTGTCATCTATCACAGTGCTCAAGTATTCTGAGCAAATCTTTTGAAGTTCATGTTTTTGTGGTGTTCTATAAATTATTTTAACATTTGAAAATATATTATTTTTTAATAAATAATATGTTTAATATATTTTTGATTTACTCGATGTGTAAAATGTTACTAGCCGATACAAGCCTTGGGTTAATTCCATCTATTGAAGTTAAACTATTAATTATTACAATATTAGAGTCAATTCCCATCCACTCCAATGTAGCAGGCTCATAAAATCCTCCAAAAAAAATTAACTAAAACATATTTCATTTTTATGTATAAATAAATGGTCAAACAGAACGTAATAAATTTTATTTTTAAAACACTATATTTTATAAAAGTAATTACTATTATTATAAATATTACTCTCACTTGTTGTATAAATGCAGCTAGATGAATAGAACCCCATTTATCTGGTTTGACATGATTTAAATTTTTGAGGTGCAATATTAATCGTTCCGAATTTTTTGGTCGATAAACTCTACCTTTATTGTTAGAAACTACTACACATACCTTGAAAACAATAAGATACATGATCGTTAAATAAATATTAATAAATAAATAAATTTATAGTTGAATTTTGGCTGTTAAAATTAACTTAAAAAAAATAAAGATAGATTAACTTTCCTTTAAAATATTTTTATGTTATTTATTCATGGCAATACAAACATTTAATAAAATAAAATATTTTCTATAAATCTGTAACATATTTAAATGTGTGGGGGGCCAAGATGACAATTGCTGCACACTCTTGTAAATTAATTTATGAGTGCAATTATCAATTTATGTAATTTTACATAGTTAATTAATACCTGTGACATTTTTAATAAAATCTGCTCAGGTGACGTTTGAGCACTACAATGAATTGTGACGCATTCAATTCCTCTTAAAAGATTGGTACATTTAAAAATAACTTTACTGTAAAATAAAAACTTTATGTTGTACTTTGTGATACAATCTTAATGATTATAATATTAATATTATACAATGTAATATCGAATATTATAATATACCTTTTACCCGATGCCGGTGGCCCAACAACAAAAATTGATTTGCTTTGTTGTATCCATTTGATTAAGATATCAGAAGCATTTGCTATTCTTGGTGTTTCAATTAAATCACCGATTTTGTTTCCAAATAGATTTGAGTTTTCTGTATTTAGTAAATTGTAAGCTTCTACATTATCTCTTATTTCGTTATAGCAATAATATTTCACGTCATTTACCTCCGACACATACTCTTCAAACATCTCAAAAACCTTTTTTTAAATATTAAACATCTTATTTTTATACAGTGAGTAGTATGATATTACTTTGTATTTTTATTATATATTTTTTTACCATTTTTGTAAATTTATCTCTATTTGATGCAATCAAATTAGCTCCTAATCCGTTAATTAGACAAATTATGAAGTGGGATTTTGATTTAACATCGGTTAAAAGATGTAAGACATTTTTTACTGTTGAAATCATCGAACATGGACAAACAAATTGTCCGTTAATTTCCAGCCATTTCACAGCTTTAAAATATTTCATAAGATTTACAAGTTCATTATTTATAGAACAATTTTAAAGTTGTTTATTTTACCTTTATATAATTGAAGTTCATAATCTTTTACAATATTACTATTGGGAAATGTATGAGTCCAAGAATCGATTACATTTTTTATACTAGTGTCTTCTTCACTGTAGTAAAGGTAAAAATTAATACAATGATTTTATTTTTAGAAATGTTAATTATATTTTAATTTTATTACCTAAGAAGAATTATACCCATTCTCGATACAGTCGCAGGAGATGCATGTCTAAGAGAATGAGTTTCAAAAATAAAATTTATATTGTTTCCAAATTGAATTCTCCAACCAGAAGGTAATGTCAATAATCTATTATCATCTAAGACTGAATTTAGCGATTCTATCCATTCGGGATCTACATCTCCATCAAATATTATCCAAGAAATAATATCTATAAATAATAATTTAAATTAAAATGAATAAATAAAGTATATAATAATAAAAATAAAGTTTATAATAATATTAATTGCATGTGATGGTTTTATTATATAACCACCATTGTATAGTTATTGTATGTATAATATCTGATAGAAAAAACATTTGGATTTTGGACTAAATTATTGTAGATTAATATAATTTTGTAAATTTTTGGTGAAATTTTTGTGGAGTTATTTTATAAGACTTATAATTTAGTAGGTATTGACATATACCTACAAAAATATAATTTTAAAGTTCATCAGTCATCTATTACATAAATTATCAGTATTTTAAGCACTATTATCAGTTATATTTAAAGTTAGTGACTCTCATAAACTTGGTGCACACTTATATAACTGAAAAATATTAGGAAATGTATCTAAATAATTTGTTGACCATTATTTGAGCACTATTTTTTTTTATGAGACTTAAATATTCAACCAAAAGATATTTCAGATTCTGAAGGAAGTGATGAATGTATTGATACAATGATGTGTGTTTTTTTTGTGTCTGTGTATAGTATAATTTGTCGAAATAAAGCTTCAATTTCAAACTTCGGGGGTGGTTTCCAATAGAAAAGGCAATATCCTTGGTGCATTATAAATCAAAAATAAGAATTTTTTAACACTTAAAAAAAAATCGAAAAAAACAAAAAAAAAGTGACAGAAAAACGGGAATTTTTACACAATTTTCTACAAAATTATTTTTTTATATGGTTGTAACTCAAAAACGAATCACTGTAAATACTTACAATTTTCACCAAATGTTTATATTAGTGTTATAAATACAAGGTTAAATTATCAAAATATTTTGGCTTTTTTTGAGCTCCGCTCTCGTGGATAGTTGTTTGCAAATTTTGGGATTGTTTCTTTGTCTTATTATAGTTATTTCTATTATAAAATGCTACTATACTTTATATCTAAGCTAAATAATAGTAATTTAAGGTGTTTATAAATTCTCATAAATATACGTCTTATAGATAAATAAAAATAATTTTTTTCTCACATTAATATCATTATTCTTACACCCGGAAAATATATTATACAATAATATTATAACGTCATTAAATGAATAACAATAATAATGATTATTAAACAACAACATTTAGGCATGACATTCTATGGGTTTTTTTATAAAAAATATCGATTACATTTTTTGGCTAAGTCAAAATACTTAAAAATTTAATACAAAGTTCCTTATAAGTTGGTCTTATAGTAATTAAAAAATTATAAGAAATATTGAAATAAGAATACTTAGGCACAATTTTTTTTATTAGCGTTTGAAGTTCAAATTTTGTCAAAAATCCGTCGAAATCATGAATACTTGCGAATTATTTTTTAGTTAATATTTATAAAAAATGTTGTATAAGTAGCTAAGAGTTGAAAATTTAATACAAGATTTTCCATAAGTTTGCCTTACAATAATTATAAAATAACTTAAATTTTGGTGTATTCAGGCCATTAAAACATAAACCACCTTTTTCATCACCTATTAGAATATATATTTCCGTTCAGAACAGTTTTTCGTATACAATGATACCTATCATTGAATTTAAATTTAATACATTCATCATAGCAAAAAAAAGGTAAAAATTAAGATTACTTTTAAGAAAATAATTTTCTAATTTATATATTTTCTTATATTTCAATTGTTTTGATCTAGACTAATTCGTTTAAAACTAAAGAACTATCAATAATTTTTAGTTATTTTAATTATTATTTCAATGACACATAAATAAACGATTTTTTTTTACCGGGATTCTCTGAGTATGCTTGTTGAGCAGCTTTGCTGATTATGCCATCAATCCACTGACGTGTATCCAAATCTACTTTTCCTAATAGCTGCGATCGTGATTGAGCTTTTGGGTTTATTTTATGTATTTTTATATTGTTGTTAGTGGTTAAGGCCTGAAAAATGCCAAAACTTACTTAAGTCTATTCGAAAATCAACAACGTTTTTAAATGCCATTACTCGTGACAATAATTGAATTATTGTTGTTTTTCCGGTCGACGGTGGACCCATTACCACTACTCCCATACGTTGTTGTAACTGTTCATAAAGTTCAATACATTTTTGTTCCTTAATAAATTAAAATGTACATTTAAGTCTTTTAACACACTTAGATTTCGTAAAAAGGATTTGAACTAATGATTTACTTGTCTTGGATTAATTTGTAATTCCATTTCCTCTGCTGCTTTTCGTATTTTCTGAGTCAATGTATCATATATTTGAGTGCTGTTTGATACTTTAACTTCAGGAAATATGTTTGAAATCAGTGATTTAAATAATACACTGTCGTCAAACGTTAGCTTTGAAATTGTGTTCAATTCCAACGCTTGTACGGCTACTGAACATTCTTCTGAAAGCGAGTTTAAAGTCACTGCCGAAGCCTTTAAGATTGTACCGCAAAAACCAATTACTGTCTTCATAGCTCTAAGACCCCAATCATAATGTTGTTGATTACTTAGCAATTGCCTAACGGAATTGATTTTGTTATTAAATACATTATAATTTATGGTTAGCTTAAACTATTATATTTTATTAATTTAATAAAATTTTACTTGGCAGAATCAAACGTTTCTACAAGTTTTTTAGCTATCATTTGCGGGTGTTTAAATCCTTCGGCATGAAGTGTTACGTTAGCTATTAAAGTTTGATCTGGTTTGCTCATAATTACAGGTCTGAAAAGTTGCTTAAGATTGTCGGGTAATTTATTTCTACCACCATAACCTTGTCCAGCTGGATTTAATGTTACAAATATTCCCGCGTTCAAATTCAAATCAATCTGAAATATATTATTTTTAAATCATTAGACAAATTATGGTGAATCATTTTCTAAATTTTACGCAAATATATAACCTAACTACCATCCTCGATTTAGTAGAAAACTTATGTTTTATATGTTTAAACTTATAATATATATTATAATAGTATATTGTGATTGTGATTGTCGAAAAACAATGTTAAATAGATAATAAATTGTCTTATTCATTAAAAATATTTTACAAAACATTCTCAGAAATTGATTATCAAATAATTTTAAAAAATATATATATAATTTTAATTTCTAATTTTATAGAACAAGAATCATATGTGTTTGGGCAAGTGTTGACTCTAACAATAATACCTGCGTATGTTTGCACCTGTAGATTGTATGCGATAAACTAATAATAATAATTTATTATAATTTAAATTAAAAAATAAGTTTTTGAAAATTAAATTAAATTTTTACAATTTTAAGGAGTCACATCAAACAATTTCTTTGATCGAGTTTACATAAGAAATTATATTTCGAGAACTTAAATTTCAAACCTTTTGGTTTTCCAATACGAAGTTAGTTTCTTTGTTTTTTATCGCTTCTTGTATTGGGTGTATTCTTGTTGAGATCATTGATAGTGTGGAATCTTCTAGACGATTAAATTCGTCAAAGCATCCCCAAGCTCCACATCTTGCCAAACCAATTAATATTCGGGTTAAAGATTTGATATCTATGCCTTCGTCACAGTTAAAAACCAATACTTGACGGCCAAATAGATAACCGAGCGCTTTGATCGATTCTGTTTTTCCGGTACCAGCCGGTCCATATGGATTTCCTCCAAATCCCATGTTCATTGCCTGATCATAATAAATACATTAATATTCATGAAATCTATAACCGATAATATTTAAATATAATATATACTTGAGTGAGTGTTAGATAACAGTTATCCGTGAGTGGCGTGTGAACCAATTTAGGCGATATCCCTTGGTATTCATACGAATACGTAAATTCCGAATCCACCATTCTAATGCTTATTTCACCGCCAGAATGTGAATAAAATCTGTAAAATAAATATAATATTGATTGATTTGTTTTATTTCATAATCTATTATAAAATATTAGGCAATACACGTTAGATTCAAACCTTATTCTTTTTTGCCATTCCCAATCGTGGATAGACGATACTCGCGAGTTAATAAGTTCGTCTACTACACTTATATGATGAATTGTGTCTAAAATTAGGCTTTTTATTTTTAAATGTAGCACATTTTCTCCCCTTACAGAACTTTCGACATTTAATGTTGTATAAGTATCTAGTTGATTCTAAAATAGTAAAAAATATATTGGTTTCGACAATTTGAAAAATAATAAAAATATTGATGAACAGTTTTAGTGATTATAGTTTGTATTAGTAACTACTATTGATCTTCATTATGTTAAAATAATAGTAATACTCAAATGGGTTTATTTAATTTATAAATTATATAATTAAAACATAATTCGGTTACTTTTAGAGACTTTTGTAATTGTTGTAATTGTTGTTTTTTTATAGCGTCTTCGCATCTTGAACTGAAGAGCACTTCATTTACCATACATAAAATCTGTGATGGATATTTCAAAGGATCTGGCTCTTTTAGACAGTTCATAAAACATATTTTCAATGTATTAGTTATTTCTTGAACAAGCAATTTGAGCCATTCCTGTAAAATCAATTATATTATGACTTTAATAACTTAATTAAGTTTTAAAAATTATTTTATACTGAATAAATTAGTTTTAATATATTTTTTTTCAGTTAAATATAAATTAAAGTGACAAATTAATTTAAACGTTTTAAATTAAAATAATTACATTAAGATTTAAATAATATCATTCAACACTTAAAATTTTTTATAAATACTTTAACCGTTCAAGCATTTGCTTATTTAAATATAGTACCTATGACAGAGATTCCCAACCGGCGTGCCCCGAACTTAATTTAGGGTTCCATGAAATTATATGAAATATATTTTTTATTAAATTATTTATGTCATAACAATTAAAAATTAAAATATATAATTAATTTTCAATGTAAACATTTGTTTTATAAAATATAATATGTGTATATACTACCTATATACCTACATTTTACTATTTTTTTTATACATATGCATTGGTAAATAGAACCGAAGTATTCGTTAGGGTGCCTCCGGATTTTTAGAAAATGATTAAGGGGGCCATAAGTCAAAAAAGGTTGGGAACTTCTGACCTATGGTATGATATAAAAGTTTAATAGAAATAAAAATAAATACCTCGATTTGATTAGAAACTTGTACCGGCTTGTCAAGGTTTACTATTTCATTTTGAGGTGATTCTATTGCTATTATGTTCCCTGATGAATTAAACTGTACGTTTCGTACACCACTAAATAGTTTTTTAAGGTGGGCCTGTACTACAGATACCTTTTTTGTTTGTCCAATCATTTCTAATAGATCTTCATCGCTGAGAAAGTAAAATCTTGGAAAACTCTTTCGTTTATCCTTTATATTGTAAGAATAAATAAAAACTTATTATCATTATTGAATAGTAGCATAACAAGTAATTTAGAAATTATTTGAGTAAATAAGTACATATTCGTTTACCTCAAGAAAATCGTTTAAACTCTTTTTCGTTGTTGCTAACAAATTAAGCATGGATTCTAACAAATGTTTTATATTGTTTATTTTCAAAAACTGTAAAATTTTTGAATCTAAAGATTGCTGTAATATATATTTAAAATCTCTATCCACCCTATCAAATCTTAATTTTACTTCTTTGTCGATTTTCAGTGTACCACTTCCAAATATTGGATCTAAGTATAGCCACCTATCAAAATTAACGATGCTTATTAGTAATTATTAACAATGAATAGTATTTTAATCTAAACTCATCGAAAGACTCACTTTCTTTGTACATGAGAAAATTGTCTTAAGTGCGCATCAAGCTCCATTAATCTACTTTCCCATACATTAGACTTATCTATAAATTGTTCGTCATTTGAAGTATTTTTAATCGACTGTAATAAACATAGTTTCTCTCCGATCTATTCAAATAAAACTCATAATATTTTGGTTATTTTATAAAAATATGTACATTTTATTTTGTGTATTAATGTAAAATCATGTGTTAAGACAAAAAATTGCATTTGTTTTTTTTTTAACGTAGAGACATTTATCTTACCGAGCTGAATATTGTTTTAAAATCGTTGATGATCCTAATAGTTTGGCCTTTAGAGTCAACATAATTTAAAGTAAAGAAATGTGTTTCAAATTCCCACATATCTAATTCAGATAGTGCTTGTCTGATTGTAATTTCATTAGTTGCTTTAGTATTTAATTCCTTCAAATACATTTAATATATGTATTATTTATTATATATATTATTTACATTTTTAAAAATCTTGATTATATCACGCATTTTTTTTTTTACCTGTAAACTAATTAATTTTTCTTTGATTTTATCTTTTACTAAAATAAAATCTTCAAATTTCAGTTGTTCAATATGTTTATATGGAATTCCAATTATTGAAAACATTTCGATCCAATGTTTTTCTGTAAAGGTTTCTCCCTGAACATATTTTATACAAAGAGAAAAGGCCTAAAATCAACATATTTTTACAATACACGTAACAATATTATTAATTCATGTGTTAAATTAACCATACACCCATATATGGTTATAATAATTACTTTTAATGTTTCTAATTCATTGTATATTTTAATTGTTAACGGAGATGTAGTCATTTCTTTAAGTTTCTCTTGCCATTTTAAAATAAAATCCATACATTTTTTATAAGCTTTACTACGAAATTCAATCCACTTTTCTTGTCCAATTTCTTGCAAATCTAAAATTAATTTTTACCAATATTTTTTAGTATACTCAATTTTATATTATAGAAATATGTTTAACCTAAATTAAATTCATCATAAAGGCCCCATATGTTTTCCAACTGCTGCAAATCATTTTCGATTGAATCATATGAACTAAAGTCTGGTATATCAATATAAGCATCTTTACAGTCATTTCTATACACCAAAAAAGTTTTTTTTAATTACATAGAAGTTATATAGTTAAATTGTTCAATAATCATACATTATTTTTTCTTTCTTTTCCTTTAACGTATTCCATTCGGCGCGACTATTTTTTAAAAATTCAACAACTTTTTTAAATTTTGAGTTATTTTCATCTTCAAAACCTTTTGGTTTGTATTGTTGCCATTTTGAATGAAATGCATCCAGCATATTTAAAATGTTTTGAATTTCTGCAGTTAAATTACTTTTCATTGTATCTATCTGCTGTTTCATAATCATCTGATGATTTTCCAGCATATTTTTGAAGTTTTCCCAACTGGATAAAGCCTGGTTCATTTTATCTATTTTTTCATTTGTCCAATTTGATAAGACCTTTTGTTTTTTTATAATTTCTGATACTACAAGATTCATCTAAAAAAAAAAAATGTTATCAGTTCACATTTCATGGCAAATATTTTAATAAAAATTTTACTTCATATGATGATTCAATTATTTTTTTATGGTTATTGTTCACTTGTTTTGCTGACGAAGTTTGTTGTTGAAGAATTTCGACAGATTCTTCGATAAATTTTTTCAACCTAGCAATGTCAAATAAAATCGACGAATGCAGTAGAGTAGACATTGTATCCCAATAACGACGATTATGTGTTTCCAATTCTAATCGCACAGCTGCAGTGCTAACAATAAAGCACTCGACATTCAACTCAGCGCTACAATGTTAAATAATTAAATGAACAATTAATTTTACATTAATTATTGTACAGATTATTTTTTTTATATAATATATTAAATGTAAAATTCACCAGTTGAATTTAGCTATCTGTTGACCCCACGATTTTGAGGATCTAAAATTATTTTCCCAATCCTGTGCAGTCTTAATATTTTCTTGAATCATTTTCTCCATGTCTATTGATCCTAGTGAAACTCTATTTTCCCATTCTTTTAAAATATTTTCTAATCTTTCAAATAACTTTTCAGCTCTCAAGAACAACTTAGTGAATTTCGTAGCATTACTTATACAAATAACAATTATATATTATTAAAACGATTAAGTATATAAAATAAATGTAGGTTGTAGGTATAATATAAAAATATAGTAATTTTTTTACATACCGATCTACCATGGGTGCAAATATTGAAACAGACGAATCCACTATACCACGAAAACTAATTGGTACTGATATAAATTTTTTTAGCTGAGAAAAATACTTCATTCTTATTTCTTCTATTGGAGGGTTAAACTTTAACTGTCTTTGCCTAATAAAATTTAAAATGTATTGAACTATTTTTAATTAAAATGTTTTACATCCATATTATACCTGTAAACAATTTCTATTCTAAAATCTGGCAAATGTTGGTTTAAAGCTTCTAGTCCTATTTGATATCTATGATTTAAAGCTTTGTATATTTGAAAATCCAAGTGTGTTTTCCACGCTTCGCAGTTTGAGAACTTTTAGAAAAACGAGAGATATTACTCAGGTATATTTATGTAATAAAATATAAATATAGATATGTTATATATTACTTTTTCTTCGACTTGTCTTACAATGTCTTTGATACTTTTTAATTCGGTCTTCCATTGGTGTTGCTCTTGCAATATATCTATGCTCATTAGATTTATAATCTAAAATATGTTATAAGTGACATAAAATATATTTTATTTTATATAAATATAATAATATATCAAGTTTTATTTACATTAAATTATTTAGTTTACCTTATTGGATATGGATTGGTGGTAATTAGCTAATGTTTGATTTTCAAGAGATATTTTCTCCATTAGTTTTCGCATTTCGAGTATATACACATCAACAGAGTGGATATCTGTCCATGTCACTCGTTGTTGCTGTTTGACAAGATTTAACAACTCAATTGCTGACGACAACATCATAGGCCTTTGTGATGAAATCATTCGATCTCCTATTGTATTATGAAACGAAGCTATCTAAAGTACGTAAAAAATTTCTCTAGTTATTTTGAACTAATAATACACCAAAACATTGTTGTAAAAATATTTAAGTTTCATACTTGTTCGAGAGATTTTGCTTGTCGTATAAATTTGCTCCCCATATCCGACACTTTTTCTATTTCTGTCGGAATAACATAGCCAAGAATTTTTAACATTTTCACCTCTCTAATTAGTAATTCTATATCAGGATTAAAATTAACTTTCATAAGTTTATTTGATTGAAAATAAATCACAGGATCGTCAGAATTTAACCTTTAAATAAAAGGTAAATGTAAAATTATATTTATGTATCAATTATTAATATTTGTTGTTCAACTTGTCATATTCATTATTATTTATTATAGTTATTTATACTAACTTAATATATATATATTATATACATATAAATACATGAGTAATTTACCAAAGATGTTCTATACCTATTGACTATGTTTTATATGTTTCAATTATTAATATACTTTGTGTGTGTCCAATACATCGTGGGCAATATGAAATTTCATTAATAAAAAAAAAATATTGCGGTGAATACGTCAATACCTTTATGTACATTGTACATAGTGTACCGAACTTTCTAGATAAGTAATTCGTTTCTGTCAAGCTTAACTTTAGTTTTCCTAATTTCTTCTCGTTTTTGTAAAAATATTTATCCAAAATAATTATTAAACAGAATATTTATACAAGATAAGAATATTAATTTTTTCTTTATCATAATATTTTTTTTTTTATGAGATATTATTTTTAGGTATTTTTTTTTACAACTTCTAATATCTAGTATAATTGTATAAACTATAATAACATTTTTTTTAGGTATATTATCTTTATTTTTTATATGTATAAACTATATCACTCAATTAATATCGTATGTGAAAAATACATACAACTATATTCAACATTCGCGTTGGTTATTAATTAAATAATATTTTTTTTCGTTTTAAAAAGTCCGTGAATGTTTTACACACTTATACCTCCTACTCTTGTAAACCATATACATAATTTATAGTTATTCGAAAAAAATTATCAATACAATTTATATCTAGGATTAAAGTTAACGTTGATGGTTCATATGGTTGTTATTTACAACTTTATATTTTTATTATAATAACATTGTTTTCATAAGTTTTGCCGTTAAAAATGTAGCTATTTGTTTTTAGTGATACGCTTATAATAATTAAATTATTTACATAGATATGATAAATATTGTTTACAATTTTTTAATAGGTATACCTAAAACTTTTATTAATGACTGCAGATCTTCTGTCTTTTACCCAATTACCATAGGTCTCTGTAATCATATTGTTAATCGTTTTCTTCTGAACTGTTAATGTATCTTTCAGTTGTTGATAACCATTTAAATTTGTTAGTATACGGTCGCTTACTTTTTCAATATCATTTAACTGAAATAAATATATTAGCATTAATAAACAAAATACAAAATATATTTATCAAATGGTGACGAATTTTTCAACATGATTTTCATGACTTATTAGAAATTAGAGTATCCTAACCTTAGCTTCCTGCTGTTTTAATGAGTATAAATTTCGTACAATCGGTTCTAAACCAGCTAATTCTAGTACATTTATTTTTTGTTCTCCGTCGACATTATCTCCCATTGCATTGATAATTTGTTTTAGACAATTCAAAAAATTTTCCAACTCTCCTTTAAGTTGAACATACATTTTTGGTCTTTCTATTATTTCTTGGTAGTGAATGAATTCATGAATTAGCTATTTTAAAATGAATAATAATGTTCTGATAGTTAAAAATAAATAAATAAAAAATATAACAATAATTGTTTTTTATTACTTCTACTGTGTTTGATTTTTTACGATTAATCAAATTTCGAAGTTTCCCAGCAATTAAGTCTTCGGCTGGTTGTAATTTCTGTTCAAATTTTTCGACAGCAGCTTCCCATTTTTCTCTTGTATAAGTATTCAACTGACTCACATCATTGAATTCTAAGTATACAATAATATTAATTATTTTAAAGTCTATACACTTTAAAAGCATTAAAATATAGTTTTAATTTTTACCGATAAACGATTTTAAATTTTCCGATGTTCTTAATTTTTCTTGTTCGTATGCAGTCAATAATTTTATCATTTGGTTATTCACGCTTAATATTGATATTATCTAAAAAAATATATTTAATTAAAACAATGTTACTCTTATTTATGTTTAAGACTAACTTCTTTAATATGATTAGAAAATGTGATCAAGTTTTCCGGCAAAAATTTTGGACCAATCCATTTATGATAAGTGTAATTAGGCCAATATAACATAGTCAACTGTTCACATGTTTTAATCCATTTATTACATGTTTTCAAACACATTTTTAATACATCGATATTTTCATTATGATCTCCAGTCCATATATTCATATCACTTGTAGTTTGTTGAATAAGTTTTATTATACCGTTTCCGATAACTTCAAATATGTGTTCCATTCTCGGTTGGGGATATTTAATTTCTTCAATTTTCCATATGTCATCTAGACAATTGTGTATATTTTCTAAGCATTCTTCTAAGTCCTGAATTGACGATTCTCTAAAATAAAAAGTTATAGTGAATTTACGGAATGTAATATTATTATGTTTGTAAAATATTATTTAATTATAATAAAAAATAATAGATACTTTAATTGTTTTGTTACAGGTAAAAATAATGAACATATTTTTTCCGCTGCGATTGATTCTTCTTTATTACTTGTATTTTTTTTTACAACACGCCAATAATCAGCTTCGTCCTCAATGTCTAGAATAGCTATGAAGAATTCGAAAAACTATTGCAATATTTCTCGTGGCAATTTATATAATTTACCTATATAGTTGTACGATGCTTACCTCCTAAGTGTGATTCTATTGAAGTATTTGACTGATGAATCGACGACTTTAAAATAGTAGTTTTTAAACCCATTTCGAGGTCTGATATAAGGCATTGTAGTTTTGGGTCGAGTTTTATTTCTGATTTGGTATCCTATATGAATGATTATTACAAATAATAATAATTATGTACGTAAAGAATTATTTTTCTACTCATATTTATAAGAATATCTAATTAAATTTACGTTACAACGTTAAAACGTTACCGTCTATATTATTATACAACTTAATACTTATTGATATTAATTACTTTTAAAAGTGAAGGAGTGTATATGTAATGCAAACTATGATAGAGTGCTTCTGTTGGAGAATCTAACATGGAATACACACATATAATGGAGTGTAAATTATTTTCTGTTATACTTTCAGGCCGTGTTTTATAAAATACTATTACTTTGTTATTCTGATCTTTTTGAAAAACCTAAAACCAACAAATAAAATTATGATTAATATTATAGGTATCTATACACCTAATAATATATCATTATTCATAAAATCTAAAAAATTAAATAATTTTGTGTAATATATGTTATGTTGTTATTTTCTATATACCCTGGTATATTATAAATTACTACAACTATTGAATGTATTCATTATTTTTACTCACGATTTTCTCGTTTGCTTCAAGTGTTTCAGTGTCTGTATTTTTTATGTATAATGTGCAACAATTAGGAGAGTTCAAAAAAGAATTTAAATGCTCGATACCGGATTTTAAAATAGTATTTTTATCAAGCATATCAAACCCAAAATAGTTTCCTGTAAATTAACAATTTTTATTTGTATCTATTTAGTTAAAATACACTATTATAAATATAATAATATACCTGCTGTTTTTATAATAAAGTCTTGCCGAAAGTCTGACATGTTGAAAAAATATTTTATTTAAATTTGTTACATCTGTAATAATTCTTTATACATTACAGGTATATGATCAAAAACATATATGTTATCTACTGACTACTATCCTACTATAATAGCATGCATGAAGTTTGTTGTTAATGTAATTACCATGGCAGCAATATAACAACCACATACAACGTCACGTGGAGTCGCGGAAAACATACTTTAGGGTAAATAATGAAACGAATATTATATTATGATTAGATGAATAATAATAATTTTAGATTTTTAACAAAGTGATAAATGTATTATTTTTACAAAATTGTAAGTTTTACGTTGACCTGTTTTTAAAAAAACAAATTTTGTTTCTAAGCTTATAGGTAAATAAATTTTTGATTTTTATTCGATGTGTGTATTACTATCACAATTAAAAAAATATCAAAAACAACAGTCATGTTTTTTTTCTATTATAAGATTTACAGCTTAATTTTTGATAAATTCATCAAAATTTTAACGTAAAAATAATTATATTTTAAGTTTTAACAATTGAAATTTGAATTTAAAATACCATGAATTTTCGTACAGTAATATTATTGAAAAAAAAAGTAGAATTTCTAACAAAATTTGAAATATAGAAATATTGAAAAAACAACAAAATATTTAAAAAATAATAATTATTGAGAAGTAAAATAAATTTACTATATACAACAGTGTTATAATGGGAAAAGAAAATTAGCCTCCCTATTTCCGAGACCTGCTCTGAGTATTTGAAGTATGTATATATATATTATGATTTAAATTATTAATTTTATAAAAATTGTATTAAATTAGGGATTTATTGTTAATTAACATAAATAGACTTACAACTTTATTTATAATATACAATAAAAGAAAGTATAAATAATATAAAAAAAACTGTACGTAACACGTAAGCATTTTGCTTAATTTTAAATTGCTTATTTAAGAATAATTTATAAAGGAACTCTAGTATTACCTACATTCTAGATTTTTTCTCATCAACTTATTTTATCACACATAAATCGAAAAAGAAGCAAATAATTTTAAATGTTTATAATTCATAAACCTAACCTAACCCAAAAATACTCCAAATTGTTTACAATTGACCTAAGGTATCTAAAAAAATACTACTATAAATATTTTGTGAAAAATTAAAGTCTATTAAGAAATCACCTTAAAAATTTAAAAATTAAATTACTTTTACTGTTTCAAAAGACAAACATGGGTAATATAATGAATTTTATTAGTTAAAACCTATTAAATCTATTTAATACATTCATTATTTAATTTTTAGTAGTTAATTTATTTGATTATAAAAAAATAATAATTTTATTAAAGTATAGTAATATGAATTTGATGAATACAGTTGAATACATTTATCGTGAAATCATGTTATGTCATATGGGGGTAAATAAAATATTGTGGGTAGGTAGTGCAACTGAAATTAATTGTCTTGTCTCACTGGTAAAAATATTAGTGCTGTCATTGCGTATAAGAACGTTTTGTAAAATTGTTAAAGTTAATACTTAATAGTCTGCAATAATATATATCAATGATGCATGTATACATATACCTAAGTATATAACACATTATTTCTTATCTAATCATGTATATATTATTTAATTTTTTAATCTTACGAACGATTACGTTAATGAGTCTAACCGCGTAATATGATTTTTGTATAATGTATTTTATATTTTTATCTACATAGTATTTGAATTACTACACTATTTTTAATATAGGTTATCATTTATTAGTTAGGTACCTATTACTTATTACTATACTATCCCATAAATATAAAATACTTATTTATCTCTTGATTTATGGGTTATTATAATAACTATTAAAAGAAAATATTTGTATATTTAATTTTAATAAGCGGTGGCAGTCTTATTATTATGATAGTTTTATGACCACTGTTTATGTAAAATAAAAAACATATCCTTTGTACTCCAAAATAATGTCCCCATCAGTTATTGAATTAATACGTATTAAAACCTTTGACCCGCGTCTAGGTCATACCTCAATACTAATGAAATACTATGCTTGCTAGCTTGCTAATAACAAACGTAATAAAGGCTCTAACAGTAGTTAAACTTTAAAACATTAAAACAATGTCATATACTAATAGACTATTAGTATTTCTATGAAAAGGTATCCTTGTACCATTTAGATGTAATATAAAAGTATGTTATTAAAGTTTGAAGAAAAATGTTAGGTAATTATTTATTTTATTTACCTATTTCTTGTTTTATAGTTAAAATATTTTGGTAGTTTAAATATCGTGTTTCAAATAAGTACCTATGATATTAAATCGAAAAATTAACAGTGTAATTATGTATAGGTAATGTACCTATATATTTAAATATATATTTAAGGTATGCCTGTCAAACAATTAATAACATTAAATTTCATACTTAATAATTGATACATTCCATAATCAATTCCATCATGAATTATTTGACAAAAACAAAACTTTTTAAATCATTATTTGCTAATTTAAAAGAAAAAACATGTTTTCTCTAACGTTGCAGTATGGAGCGAAATTTGCATTAATAATTATTGATAAACAGAATTAAATCATAGTTTTACTTGTATTCTTAAATTCTGTGAAATTGTTGTGTTTCAGAAAAATATGTATCTAATACATACAATCACACAAACCTTATCATGATAAATTAAAACTGTAAAAATAATTAACTAATATAATTTAATTTAGCCGCTGTAACAATTATTATGTAAATATGATATATAATGTGTACCTCATTTAAACTTTTATGGTGTATTAAAATGACTTAATTGTTTTTTTAAGGAAGTATGCTAAATTAGGGATTATAAATTACGCTAACGAGTAGCAGCGAAAACACGAAACTTCATTAATAAAGTTTGAATCCAATTAAAGCTTTTAGAATTTCTAATATTTAATAAAAATGAATATTTTACACAACTAATTTAATTTTTATATGAAGTACACTACTTAATATTATTATTAGATTTACCTACTATAATAAATTTTCAACACAATATATTAACAACAAAGAAATAAGCAGATAGGGACCTAATATTTTATATATTTTGTATGACTTGAAAATTTCGATACCTACCAAAAATAATGCCTACAAACTAATTTTTATAAGTACCTATTGACAGTATTATAGAATTCAAATTATAAGATTTAATAATATATTACATATTGCACTTCAATTTTAGCTTCATAAATAAATAAAACCTACACACGGGAAACACTTTTTGACCTTTGATAATATTTAGAGCAACTATTAAGGTTCCACGTTTCTTTGTCTACCGCGCAATTAAAGTACATTTCATTTACAATTATTCTAACTACATGTTTTTGAGAAACAATTTTTATACTATAAACCCTATACTCATGGCTGTAATATTTATAATAATATTATAAAATTATAAACAATATACATGATTAATGATTTTAGATGGATAATATACATAATATAGACTTTATTCCGGATATTTTATGTCTATTGTACTTTCTTGAATTCATTTTTAATCGATTTAAGGAAGAAGTACTTATTTCAAATGTAGTTTTTAATAAAATGTAGCCAATACACTCACACAATCACACATTTATACATTTATAACATTTTTAAAATAGAAACATTTAAAAGTTTTTATAAATATGTTGCTTTGGAAAGTGTTTGAGCCATTCATTCAACTTAAAAATTTTACATATTATCATTTTTTTGACTTTTATTAAATCTTGAAAATATAAAATTTGTAAAATTACAGACATTTTTTTTTAACAGTTCAATTTTAATGATATTGAAATGGTAAATATTTGACTACGTTCCTGCTATTATTATTTAGTATTTACCAAAATATGATAACAATTTCATCTTAAATTATTATTTGACTTTATAACGAACTAAAAATTATTACAAGCTTAATGCGTTTTTATTTTTTTAGATGGTACAAATAATTAAAATACAATTTTTATCCATATATAATAGATTTTTATTTATTAACAACTAACAACTGCTTGGCAATAAATTTTAATGTAGGTATCTAATTCTAACTCTATTACAACGTAACTCATAGTTTTCATTTATCAAAAAAAAAAAAAAAAACAACTGTTGAGTATATAAAATTATAAACAATAAATGTACTAGCATTAATAATATAAATAATACAACTGTAATATCTATAGTAAACAAATTATTATAAAAACTGCAGTTTTAAATTATTTCCCATGTGTAAAATGTTAAAACTAAGGTCAAGACTATTAATTTTAGTTGTTAAGCATTAATTGTATTCCTACTTCATAAAACTGTATACACTTGTGTGTATTGCATTTATGTTTTTTTATAACGTTTACATAAAATTGTTCATAATTCACCTTTATTTTAAATAAGAATTACCAACAAAATTAACTACCTAAACATCTCTATTCTCTATCTTATCTTTCTTATTAAACATTTTTGTTATGTTTTTATCAATACAGGGGTCATAGAGTCTATTATTCCAACAAAGAAATGATATAATTTATTAATCATTCCGCTACGATACATGGAACACTACTGACGGAAATAGTAAACGATATACTTGTGCATTGTACCTTCGACGATTAGTTCATAAATAAGTAATTTAAAAATTTAAAATGAATGTCGCTACACCTGTGAATTCCGATAAATTGCGGTATAAAATAAAAGTTAGCGGTCTCCCTAGATTTTATTCGTTATTGGTGAGTAATTTATTTTATTTTATTTATTTATAACAGATAGGTGTTTTATATTTAATAAGTATTATTGCATTGGAACGATTATTTTAGAGCAATTAAACTTCCATTATAAATTATTGTAATTAATTAAAAAATTATATTACTTTATAAACGCACCGTTTTGATAAACTTTTGGTAATTATTTTTACTAATGTTTATTATAATTATAAAATACATGTATACGTATTTACATCTATTTTCAATAAATCATTGTAAATTCATTTTAATAAATGCGCATATATTATTATTTATTAACCAATGTTCTTTAATATATGGTCTGTGGTGAATCTTGTAGGTATATGTATTTAAAGTTCAACCATTTTAGTTTTTTTTCATACAAAATTATAAAAGCTCAGTTAGCAATGATATGTACAACAACGATTAGATGTCATTATGTCAAGATCATTTCTATCTTACCATAAAATTTTGATTAGTTATAAATACCAGGCACAATGTTGGAGCTTTTAATTTAAGTATTTAACTAAGTTCCACTGTACTACACAATTAACAAGTTAGAACTTCTCTCATAGAATGTTAACTAAATAAAAATTCATCGCTTAATCTATATATTAATTTTTATACAAAAAAATCAATTATTATCACTATCAAAAATATTATTGACAAAACGTTATTTGAAAATATGACTTAATTCAAAATCAAATTAAGTGAAACAATTATTATTAATTTGGTTAAACATTAAAAATTATACATAACTACCATTTTACAATTAGACAGAAATCAATTGTTTTAATAACTACAATAACATTAAAACTTTAACATAAGATAGGTACTATAAACTGGATATACTTAAAAATATATTCTTATTATAATTATAGTAAGTGACTTATTTTAAGTATAATCCGAGTTATTAAGTACCTCTGATTTAATATAATTTCTTTAACAAATGAATATAAATCTTCATCATACTAAATATTCACATATAAAAAATTTAACATTATGAATAATTTATTTTTTCTAGGATCCATTGCTACAAGAATTTTTAAAAATGATTAATGAGGAGTTGAGACTAAATTGCATACACGCGAGATACAGTAAAAAGGGTAACGCATGGCTATACCTCACATTTCCAACAGAATCCGAACAAGCGGTTGCTTTAAGACTATTAAAAAAATATAACTGGAAAGGACGTTCTTTAATCAGCACAGTTAGTATTTTATCAAAAATGTTGATTATTAATACAGAAAATCAATTTATATTTATTATTTACTTAGTTAGTTACGGCCGACACGCCTAAAAACAACTTAAATTTAACATACGTCGAAGGAAACCATGTAGCTAAAAGACCAAGACTCGATATTCCACTTAGTGAACAAGTTTTGATGTCTACAATTCCTTATCATAGTATCGAATACGAAGAACAAGTGTGTACAAACTAATTACAAATGCGATTATTAATACGAGCTTATAACTTTATATAGTGAATAATGATTTTAAAATATAACCCGTGATATAATAGTGATATATTCATTATACAGGGTGATTCATCAAGTATACACACCCCCAATGATTTTTGTAATTTTCAAATATATTTAAAAATCATATTTGAAATTTTCGAAATTTTAATATAACGGGTATTTTGTCTCTTGTAATAATACAAACTTCTATTTTTTAAATGAAAATCATCTCTTCTACATTAAGTTATTTAGCAGATAATTTTTTTGAAAATTTTGTCATATCAAAATAAAAATTAAAACAAGTATAATTTCTTAGTTGTAAAATGTTTAAAAAACACGAGTGTGAATCTTCTTATAACGCTCCTTAAGGAATACAAAATATCTTAAAAAACTAAAAATATAATTTTTATATGTGTATTTAAAAAAACTAAATAATCAGATTTTCAGTACAACTATACTGAATCGTAAAATAAAAAGGGGATGAGGTTACTTGATGAATCACCCTGTATTTATATACATTTAATCATTTTAATCTCAATCAATAATGTTAAAAATATTTTATTGTAATCGGCATGTACCATTGCACTTATTACCTCGTATATATAATAACATTATATTATCTAATGAATGTTTAATTTAATTATATTTTCGTGAACAACGGTTTTTATGTTACTAATTGGCGATTCGGTGCGAAACAGTTGAGAAAAAAAAGCGAAGAAGCGAGAATATTGTTTCAACGGTTTGGGACGATCATTCAACGGAAACAACCACCGCTCGCGGAATGGTGCGCGGCGCGCAAACGTCAGCTGAACAGCGATCTAGCGTTCGAACTGTCGCCGATAATACCGTCGAAAAAAGTCGACCGATATCGCAACAAATGCGAGTGGAGCGTGGGTGAGTAAGAACAACCGTTTAATTAAACGCGCGCAATAATAAGATCTACAGTCGGAAAGAAAAATAATGGGAGGGCGTCTGATTTAAATTATTATTATATGAAGTCGGTCTTTGTACATAACAGACCGACAGGACACTGTAGCTGCAGCCCGCGATTTATAGCCCAAAGGAATGGGTTTGTATTATACAGTAATACCCACTGGACTGGGTTTAAAATGTATACAGGAATTAATCCCGACAGCGATTCAGTGGCCGTCGGACTGAGAGTGAAAGATTCGATGGACGGAATCCACTATGTCGGTCCACCGGATTGTCTAAGAAATTTGCCGATGCCAATGATCACGTTAGCGAAGGTAGTGTAGCAATAATAATAATATTGACAAAATAAAATATTATATATACTAACTCAACAATTTTTTTTTTTATGTTATTTTTGAATTTTCGAACTGCGATTATATGATGATAAATGATAATATCGAACAGATATATAATTACATCAGCTTTCGGTCGCTTCAAAGTTCAAATAATATGTTTATTGTTTAAATTTGTTAAAACTGATATTTTATCAATGTACCTATCTTATATAGTAATTTATTAAAAGACTTTTTCTATATTTTCTGAATCAATCACAATATATTATTGTGTTTAACGGCGTAACATTTCTTTTTATTATAAACGGCCAACAATTATACAAGTACCTATTATTATATATACCTATATGATAGTTTTCTCACGTCAGATTGTAATTAATTTAGAAATTCGAAGATTTTGTGAAAAATAATTCTCAAGATTGGAGAATATGGCGCAATATGATAATTCGTATGAACGAAGACGGAGAAGTCATGGTGTCGATAGTAATCAATCAGCATCTTCTGGACAACGATCAATTATCAAACATTAAATGTTCAATATCAGAATGGTCTAAAAAAAACATAACCGAAAACGTAGTGTCGTTATATTTTCAAGTCCATGGAGAAAAGTGAGTTTAGACTTATTTAACACATATTATATATTAAATATAGTAAAAGTTACAAAATACATATTGTAAAATTGATTAAATTGTCAATTAAATGTTGCTGTTTTGTACTTAATGACGCTTTTAAAATAATGTAAATTATTGACATTTGAACATTTGTTTTCAATGTCGATTGTTTAATATATATATAATTGTATGTGTGTGTGTGTGTGTAGGACCTTGGTTGATTGTATCGGTACCACAATCGAAGCTGAATTATTGTGGGGACAAAAGTACATTGTAGAAAAGCTATTAAACTTATCGTTAGAAATCTCTCCAGCCACATATTTTCGTTTGAACAGTTTAGGTGCCGAAGAATTGTGCAAAGTGGTTGCTGATCTTGCCGATGTGAACGAAAATACTACAGTTTTGGATTTGTTCTGTGGATCTGGATGCTTAGCTCTTACATTAGCCAAGGTATATTATTAATTGTTGATTAACTATTTTGTCTTATTTTAAATTATAGGTGAGTAATTATACATATTATATTCAATGCCAAGATTTTTAAAAATCATGTGATTTGTGTTTATTTATTTATTTTATTATATTTTATAATTATATATATGTATATTAAAGAAACATTAAAATATGTAAAAGTTACCGTACACTACTTAGTACTTAGATTCCAAATAATTTATAATTCCAAGCATTTTCTAAATGAATATAAAATTAAAATTTCGTGTAGGTATCTACTATGAATTTTCATAAATAATGTAAATAGGTCAATATTTATAATTTATTATTTAAAAAAATATTTAGCTTTTAACAGCTGGTAATACTACAATAAATCAAAAACTATTAATTTTCTGTTATATTATTTATCAATATTTTAGATTCTGAAATTAATGTTCCTAATGATTTTACAAGTTACATAGTGTGTGGTTTTTATTTTTATTTTTCTGCCTGTTATTACTTTATGGAGCAGTAAAAATTCTTTGTTTTTAAACGTAGAGCGTAAATTAACGACTTTTCATCAAACGATTTTACTTTTTTTTGTTGTAACTGAAAAATGTTTTAATCCTTGAAACTTGAAAGGTTAATGCAACAAATTGTTCACACAATGGAACCAAAAATAAAATACATATATATACTGGATGAAATGGTGCAAAATATATTTTGACAAAATTATATATTTAATTTATACGTTTACATGTATGTATAAATATACATTACTTTAATTTGTCTGTGCATCAACTACAATATTTTTATTTTGGATACAAACAATAACAATTATTAGTAAAAAAAAAAAAATATTTACTCATATTAATTGTACCATTAGTTAAATTAAACATTATTATTTATTACGTCGTATGTGATTAGTAAAATGGACTTAGAACTATTAATTTCCTATTTTTAATTACTTATATAGAAATGTAAACAAGTCGTGGGCATCGAGCTAATTAAAGCAAATATAATGGACGCAAAAAGAAATGCAGAAATAAATGGAATTGTCAACTGCGAATTTATAGCTGGTAGGACGGAAGATATTTTGGACTCCGTTCTTAACAAACTGAAAGGGTGTAACGTAACTGTGATAATGGATCCGCCTTTAACTGGAGTCAGTAAGTGAAATAAATACTTTGAATCACATAAATACTACTATGAATATATATAATTAAGAACTATAACGCTAAATGTACGTTATTTTTTAAAAAGGTACCGGATTGGTCAGAACTCTTCGTAAATTTAAAGAAGCTATAAATTTAATTTACGTTTGTTCTAACCACAAATTGCCATTGAAAAATCTGCTAGATTTTTCCTCTGTAGTTAGATATTGGCAAAAGCCAATAGATACCGATCCATTTCTTCCACTTCGTATAGTTCCTATAGATATGTGCCCTCATACACTTAGGTCAGAACTGGTTTTGCACTTTAAGAGGTTTTGTGTAGATGACATATTGTCAACTAAAAACGATAGACCGTCGAAAATCTATAACAACAGACAATTTAGGACAAAATTTAATCCAAGGACATCGGAAACAGTTACGTCAAATATTCAACCATCCACATCCGGAGTGGGTGGATTGTTGGACTATCTCAAGAAAATCGAAGAAAGAGCTTATCAAGAAGGGTTAGCCAAAGGATTGGAAAGGAAAGCGTTTCAAATGGGCTATTCTAGAGGACTTCAGTGTGCCACCGCGGCTAATGACGATGATAAATTTAAAAATAACACTTCTACTAATTCTGATCAGTAATTACCAAACACTATAATAGTATATAATATATATTTATAATTTTAAAAGTTCCATACACATTGTTCATAAACAAAATAACCAGTCCTTTACAATTGTATTTCTATGATAACCTATACGTTTTAAATTTTTTCTAGGTAAAATATAAATTAGGTTATAAATCGAGGAAAAATTATTATGCTCAAATGCACATTATATAATTCACAGCTATTAATATACATTATAATATATATTATATATTAAGTATACAATATATATATATATATATAATACAGAGTTTAAAATAATTATTTAAATTTAATAAATAATCTTAAGTTAATATTTTACAATAGCATTTTTGTTATATTATAAATTTGACATGTATTATTATTTCTTTTTTACTACCTACCTAGTCAATGTTGTATACTACAAACAATATTACCTATATTCACCTATATTATCTACATTCACATAATATTTTGTATATTATTAATTATTATAAGTTATACATTTTAATGAAGTACAAAATAAAATTGAACATATTTTAATTTTCTGTTTACTTACTATACTTGCAATAAGTACTATTATTTTAATTTCTAGTATAAATAATAAATATACATTACATAAAAAAATAGTATTAGTACCTACATTTGTTAACAATACCTACTTTTAAATTATTTAATATAATTTTATTGAAATTAACATTCTTAGAAAGTAGTATCAATGTATATTGTGAATATTATATGTATACCTACTGCATAATATAAGATGTTATTATATGTAAGTTATACAAATACAATCGATATACCTATAGGCTATAATTTATTAATAAAATAGAAAGATACCTATGTACAATACGTGTATTTTTATTTGTTAAATGTATACTTACTCTACTATTTTAAGAATTAAAAAATTTAATATTACTAACTACACTTCATATTATTTTTATTTCTTTTGGAGCAATACTTGTAGGGATAAGTACCTACAACCTACGTATAAGTACGAAAAGAAAATAATACCTACTTAGATATTATATCAAATACGAGCTTTGTATGGCAATTTCTATGTCACCTAAAAGATTACATTATCAATATACACCAATAAGCTTATGACATAAATACTTTTTCAAGGTTTGGAAAGGATGACAATTCTCATATCATAAATAATTTACGGTGTATGGATTTATAAGGTTAGTTGGGTTACACCCTAAAATATCAATAATGGCAATGGATATTAGATTATATACATTATGTGCTCTTCAGAGTTCAGGCTATATTTTGTAAAACTATATTTTATTGCGTGTTCATTTTTCTTAGGTATACCCGACAATAATACTATTACTTTTTAGATTCTTATCAGTGCAGTATTCAAATAAAATAGTAATTTTTTCTACATTTTCTTGTGATTTTTATTTTAGGATAATACTGTTGAAATGAGGTTTCAACATGCTATTAAGAATTGACAGGGGCGTACGCAATATTTGCTATTCTTCATGTGTACGGGTTTATAGAGCGCCAGAGCGGTAATAATTTAAGGGTAGAAAATTGAGGTTTATTAATTCACTTGGATATTAAAATAACTCTCCTATTTTTTTACATAGCTTTTAATAAAATCCCGTTCATTAATAAAATATAATATTTGATTTGATTTTTTGATTACCTGTCTATTTTTAGTAAAACTGTTGTATTAAACTTTTTGTTTACCACTTTTAATAACAGAATAAACAATTAAAACGTCACTTTTCTGCAATTTTAAAATACAAATGTTTTATTACTAAAGCACTATAAAGGCTATTATAGTCATTAGTATCTTAGTAGGTATCTTAATTTATTATTATTCTATAAGGCTTAAATCATGATTAGGGCTCGGATTTGTCTTTGCATTTTTTTTTTGGATGTCTAATACGATGCTTTCCAAGCTACAATTATGTTTCAAGTTCTACCCACAACATTTTTTGAGGACATATTTTGCCTTTTTTTTTGACGTTTTAATGCACTTTATAATTTTTTAGGTCATTTTTAACCTATTTCTCGTGTTATGATTAAAAAAAAATGACCTCGTTAAAATATAAGTGCTACACAGTAGTTTAGTACTACCTACTTAATATAATTAATTATTTTCATTTTTAACTTAACATCGGGTTATCCGATTTTAAATTAGACAAGGCTGAAATTTATCTTTATGTCACACCATCCAATTATAATTTCTCTTATAATTTTATACTCATGTTTAATAGTAATTTGAATTTTTTTAAATAAATAATGCATTTCTGAAAGGGAATTTTTAGAGTTTAAGGTCATAAATGCATTTTTTGATATTTTTAGGGTATTTAAAACCAAGCCATGATATAACAATATTATAAAATTCATTATGCCTTAGATAGGTAGTTAAACAAAACAAATAGACAATAGACTTATCACTTATATATTATTTATTATTTAATATGATTTATGATTTATATAATTTTTTATGTAATTCTGTGTAATAGTATCATAGACATATAATAATTGATAAGAAAAATATAAATGAGATAAGAAAAAAAATTAAATATTGATTTAAAATTAATTGTTAATTAAAAATATAATATATTATTACATTGTAATTTATAACTTATAATTATCACAGAATAGATTTCAACTTTTAAATAATTAAAATTTTTCGAACCCCTGGTTTAAAACAAGTTTCTGTTATCAGTTTATCACTGTAATCACTTATCAGATATGATTATACTAACACGGAATTCACGTAACCGTGTTCTGTTCTTACGACTTACATCTTACTTTCAAGTTGTTAATGTTTAATTCGTGAAAAGTGTAAATTTTAAGACATTTACTTATTATTAGGTACTTAACTGTTGTTTTTATTATTTCAAATAATTATTTTCGAAAGTTTCATGATTGTTTGCTTTAAGAGGTATGTATATCAAAATATGAAACCTTATGTTAAGTATATTTAATATTTATCCGTAAGTCACTAATCATAATACCTATAATTTATCTAATATTTAACTATGAAAGTTTTATAAACACAAAAAAACAATTTTAATATTTTTTCATTGATCTTGAATACTTGCAAATTTTGTTTTATCAACTAATGACAATTTAGTTTGTTTTTGTTACTCAATTAGCTAATGTAACTATACCTACTTCAATATAATTAGTGAAATAAAATTATGAAACTTTATTTTTACTTTGCTGTTTTCGTATTTTATAATATGATGAATAGCTAATTCAATTACAAACTATAAATACATTTATTATTCTATCTATAAAACAATACAAAATAATATATGTATATTAAAATCATTAATTGATGTGCTGCTTTTAAGATTGATAGTTAGTAGTTAATACTAACTACAAAATTATTATAATATAAGGCTTTATTAAATTTTATGTATTTTTATAGTGCATAGAATGTAAATGATAAATAGGTTAATGTAAGAAAGTGATCAGATTAAGACTGATGTATTATAAAATTAAGAACTCGGATAATACTTATAAATAACGTAGGTTATTTTGTAAATACTCACCTATAGAAAACTGTTTAAATCATGAGTGAAATATAAATATTTCGTGTTTAAATATCTATTTTCCCAAAGTTTGTTTAATATAATAAAAAGAATAATAAAATTAAAAACGAACATAATATTTACCTACCAACTTAAATTTATTTGTCAGTTAGCATAAATAGTGTAATTTTTTTTTTTTTTGAACAAAATAATATTTATTATAAAGTATAAATGCATAATATAATATGTTTGTAGTCAAGCACAGTGTCCGACGTTCCGTAACTTTTTTTATTAACTGAATACCTTATTAAAACTGACCTAACCCATCGGGTTTTATTGTACATATGAGATTTATATGGGTTAATGGTTATATCGATGACTTGATTTGCGAAAGCCAAAAAAAATATTGTAGGTAGGTCTTTTTTTTTTTTTATTCCGTCTGTCGAGTGTCAGGAAGTCGACACTCGTTTCCTGCACACTTTATACAAGTTTTGTTCGACTTTGTGCATAATTTATTGATATCGTCTGCCAAAAGTAGTACACCAGCTGCGCGCCGCTGCATTATTATATATATACTAAATAGGTACTCTCGTTACACAAATCGTTAAAAAAAATTTTCTCTTCTCTTATTGTAATTCCTCGTCGGACGTCTAAGCGAGTATAATGTTGCGCAATATAATAATATACACGTTTACACCGTCTGCCGATCGTCGTTGATTGATTGATTCCTGTCTCGGCCAGAAATGGGTTTTCGGAGTAGGTTGTTGTGATATTATTAAGTCTGCGAGCGCGTCACGACCAGCCGATGTTAACCGTCGGTTCTCGTCGCACGCGGTCGGCTGCGGTAGTGCGGTGGTGGTTAACGCGGTGTGGACGCGTGCGAGGGTGGCTGCGTACACTAATCGATACGGCGTGACGCGGCCACGCTCGGAGGGGAACTTTTGGACGAGGATGCGTGGGCGGGTTGCCCCCCCCCCTCCGGCGCGCGTGTCGGCGCGCACATTCCACCGCCGTTTCGCGCCCCTCGCGGAACGTCGTCGCGCATCCCTCGCCAGTACCAATCGTCCCGCCGTCGACGTCTGCCATGCTTCATCCGTCCCGAGCCTTCTGTCGTCGCCTACGCCGCCGTTTCCGTCACCGCGTCATTGTGCACCGACTCGATTGTTGACGTTAGACCGTATAACCGCACTCTCGTACATAATATACCGCAATCGTTTAACCGCCGCGGCCGCCGGGTACAGACGACCACTAACCGGGTGCCAGCTATAACCGTTTCTGGTGTCGCCGCCGTAGTTCGGGACAGTGCGATGCGCAGCGGACCATGACACCGTGCCACAGCGAGACCAGGAGAAAACAGCGGCGCGTCCACGGGCTGCAGATGCCATGGCACCCGCAGCAAGTGGCCGGTTGGCTGGTGCTGGCCACGTTCGGCGCCTGTTCGTTCGGAGTCCTGTTGCCGGGCCTCGGGCCCGACGTCTATCCGGTCGCTCTGTTCGTGCTGGGCAGCCTGTTCTTCTTGCACGTCGTGTCGCACGTGGCCGCGCTGCTCATCGATCCCGCGGACCCGCAGCTGCGCGGCGGAATGTCGTCCCGGAAGCCCGTCCCCGAGCTGGACAAGACCAAACACGCGCACGTCATCGAGAACGGAAAGTGTCACCTGTGCAACATATACACGTCCGGCCACCGGACCAAACACTGCGGATCGTGCAATAAGTGCGTGGAGAAATTCGACCACCACTGCAAGTGGCTGAATCACTGTATCGGAGCCAGGAACTACGTGGCGTTCATCGTGAGCGTCGTGTCGGCCGTGCTCGCGTGCCTGGTGATCGTGCTGGTGTCGTCCGCCGAGCTGGTCATCTACAACTCGGATCCGGTGCACGTGGACCACTACCTTCGGCCGGTGTTCGGCAGCAATCAGACCATCCAGGTGAACCAGCTGTTCAGCGTCAGCCGACTGTCGGTGGACCGGAACGTGTTCGTCACCGTCGCGTCGATCCAGTGCGTCTTGGCCCTGGTCGCCATGGTACTGCTGCTGCACCTATGCGTGTTCCACGTGTACATATCCGCGCTGGGCATCACCACGTACGAGTACATCCGGAACTACAGGCGGTATCCAGAGTTCGATTCCAGGAACGCCGGCGCGGCCGCGCTGTCGCCGTCGTCGTCGTCGCCATCCGACAACGGCGTCGCGACGTCTTCGTGCAAGAACGCCGCGGGCCGGAAGTCCGCCGTGGCCCGAGCCATGTACAACTCGGCGTGCTGTTACGGCGCGGTGACCTCGGGCCGGCGCAGCAAGCGGCCTTCGTGCGGCATCCACTCGAACCTGAACGGCGCTAGCCGGAACGACTCGGACGGCGGCGGCGGCGGCCACGACGACATGACCGTCGAGACCGTCGAGTCGTACGGTCGCAGCAGCAGCAGCAGCAATGGCGCCGGTAGACAGTTGCTGCACCCGAAGCAGGACTCGGAACGGACTAGACCGGAAGACCGCGACCAGCTGCAGAACGGCGCACAGCCAAAGTGCCGGTACTGTCTGGAGAAGAACAGGATCCGGGGCGACGGCGCGCGGTTTTTCGTGTTGGGCAAACGCCGCAAAGGGTTCTGTTGCTGCTTCCAGAAACCCGAACCGGTGTTCGGTCGAGCCGCCGTCGCCGCCGCCGCCGCGGCTGCCGCGCACCACGTCAAGGTACCGCCGTCGCCGTTCGCGGTCCGCCGGAACCGCGTCATACCCGCCGACGGCGGTCAGCTGTCGTTGGTCGTCGACGAGTGGAAATCGTTCAACTCGGGCACGCTGCCGGCCCTGCCTCACGCGGCCGCCGGCCACCGTCAGTTGCAAAAGATCACGCTCAAGGAGCTGGGCCAGGTGTTGGCGTTCGTCGAACAACAGCCGTCGAAAACCAAGCGGCGCAAGATCGGCGCCGGAAACGGGCAGATAAAACACTCGAAGTCGTCGTCCAACCTGTCGCCGATTCACGAGTCGGGACTGTCCAACCCGTCCACGCCGCAGCTGAAAAACCGTTACCCGCAGACCAGGCCGTGCAGTTGGCTCTCGTCGTCTTCGTCGCCTCCTCAACCGCCGCCGCCGCCATCGTCTTCCTCCCCGCACAATACTTCTAAAAGCGCGTGATTTATGTGTGCGTGTGCGGGTTTTTCCATATCCACCCTTTTATCCCCCCCTTGTCCCTTAGACCCACGTGATATGTGCGCGCACAATTCGCATTTCATTTTTTTTTCATCGTCAGCTCCTACTCGTTGACCGATAAAATGTTTTACGAACGACGGCGTTTGGTAATCAAAATTGTAAACAATAATATTTTATAGTTTTACGACCGTATAAAACCGTGTTTAAGCCGTTATAGACCGCCATCGATTGACTAACAATTAATAAGTGACTATTGCTATTTCTTTTTACCAATTTTTCTGTTCTTATGTCATGCGTGATGCAAACTCTTCCTTATAGCTGTATATTATATAATATATAGGTACCTATTTGATTTAACGCGAAAGAGTAACGAAAACTATACTTACTGACTATTACTGCTCTGGTAAGATAAAATACCGTTAACATTTGAAAATGTTAAAAAATATTTTTTCATTTCTCATACAAACAGGGGCGCAGCCACACATTATGCTAGGAGGGGCAAGCTCTAATTTTGCCGTCCCTATTTCCATCACTCAGCCCCAATAATTTTCATATTTTTATGGCATTTTAGCTTAAGAAGACAGTATTTATGTCATTGATACTTATACATGTAAATGTACAAAATACCCAAAACTTCGAGGAAGAATAATTGCATTAAAAAAGATTTGGATTTTATTGTTTTTTATTTTATATAATTACATATCATAATATATAATTCAAGTAGGTACCTACTTATTGTATTATACATTATTCTCAAACTGATATATCTCCCTAATCCCATATGAGACTAATAGTGACTACCAATTTGTTTTCACTGTGACCTGTAATTAACGTTTCCAAAAATCAACTGCAACCCATTTAAATCAATGATGATATTTAATTTTTGTAACCAAATAAAAAATGATTACCGAGCACGCAATATTATAATATTCCTTATCATGTGATATATAGGTACCAATTGTAAGTCGTCCTTTCTTGTTGTACTATTATATTAATATTTTAATACTTTTCCATTTTTATAAATTCATTTAAAATTTTATTATATTTAGAAAATTATTATCTAAAAACAAAAGTTTTTGTGAAAACCAAATGTTTGAAGTACCTAATGAAGTGTCACGATTTAGTTTTAAATTGTATTAGCAAAATAATATGTTTGTAAAATTTTTATGGAAAATTAAGTATATTTTTTTAAGGTCTTTGATTTACATTATACAATATTTAAATTATATTGGAAAATCATTAGTTGGTGTTTAATATTATGTTCAAAAGCATTTGTTAATAACATTGCCTACAACAGTCTTATAATTATATAATATAAATGTTAAAAAAAAAATAAAGATAAAAAGTCCATTGTAAGTTTATTGTATTTTAATTTAAATTTTAATGAGAGTTGAGAGTTTTATAGAGTAAGATATCTTTTTATGACTGTTTAGTATTTAAAACTATACCTACTGAATTTTTTTTTTTTTTTTTAATTTACTAATATCAAGGTGTTTTAATCTAAGTAGTATTAACTAATAACAGTGAAATAATATATCTATAACCTAATATGTTTTTCTATATGCACAATAAGTCGTAGCCTTGTATAGTAAGGAAGAAAGGGTTAAACAGTATTTTATGTAATTACGAATTTGTGATAATTATAGTCTAATCATACAAATTTATTTACATTATTCAATATTCAGTCATATTTTATTTCATCATCTAAATTTAAAAAACTTCTATTGATTCTCTTCCAATGTCACTTATCAATACCTACTAATAAGAAAATGAAAATGAATACTATAATTAATACATTTAGTTTATTTTCTGTTTATTTGATAAAAATGTGTTAATGGACAATTTTTTCCCATGAATTTTTATAACATTTGAAATCTTACTTTTTTATTATATTTTTATCATAAATTGGTATGTTTAACTATGATTTAAATTTTACTTAAACGTATTATTTTAAGTATTAATAAATAATATTTTTGTGGTTTTAGAATTTCTACTTATTTGTTTTTTAACCATACCTAATAATTATTTCCTGTTTAAACATTTTGAAAGTGAAATAATTTATAATATTTACCTATCATTTTGTTTTGGATTAATATATACTTTATAAATATAATATTGTATTATCAAATATTGTGTTTATTTATTTTTGCATAATAAAAATGGTGTCCATATCAGTTATGGTTTTAATTTATTTTGGATTTTGTGGATTACAGTATCTATTGAAATGTCAATAAATACACCTTACCTATGTTCATTTTTATTTATAAATACTAAAAACATCCGCTGTACAGAATGCATGTGCTATACTGTGTTTCTAAGTAATCAATTAAAATTGAAAATGTGTTTTATAACTTGTTTTTACAAGCACATTGCTCACTAACGATAAGAACTTATAGAAATTGGTCGATTTTATTTCATGTAGTACACTATATTGAATATTGTATGCCTACATCTTCTTGAATTAAATAAAAACAAAGAATGTATAGATTATTGAATTTTTCAAATAAAAATAAATTTAATAACCTTAGGTTAGTGAAATAGAAAATGTAAGACGAACAATAGATTATTAGTTTATGTATCCTTTGAAATTGTTAAATTTTATTTTATTTTTTAATTTTTATTAAAATTATTTTTCAGTTATATTTATTTTTAAGGATAATCAATTAGAACTATGGAATCAAAAGAAAATTTATGGGAAAGGCTTGGAAAACCAAAGCATATACTAGCCCCTATGGTTGAACAGAGTGAACTACCTTGGCGAATGTTATCACGTAAACATGGCGTTCAATTATGTTTCGCACCAATGTTGCACAGTCAGAATTTTGTTCAAGATCGTAAATATCGCAAAGAATTTTTTACTACTTGTCCTGAAGACCGGCCTTTAGTTGTTCAGGTACGACTATAAAAACATAGTATTATATTCATTCAATAACATTTAAAGGTCGCTGTCATTGTGTCATATATCTCCCATTTAGTGTTGTTAGCTTTAATACTAAAGTGGTATGAAACATAAAGGTAAGAACATTTCTAAGTTTGCACATTGGTTTTTACCATATTACAGTTTTTAAGCTAACTATGAATAGATATGTAGACTATAACAATAAGAAATCACTTAATAATTAACATATCATAAAAACCAATGTGAAAATATGGATAATGTTCTTTCTTCTCAACTTGTTAGCTTGTTGATATACCAATAGATTCTTATATTAAAGCTTACCAAAAATTAGTTTTGCCAAACTCTAACTATATTGTACATTGTTATTGTTAAATAGAACATAGATACCACATGTTTGTTAAATTAATTTTTTGTCTATAATCCCTATATTTTGTTTTTAATAGTTTTGTGGAAATGACCCAAAAGTAATACTAGAAGCTGGAAAATTAGTTGAAGATAGTTGTGATGTAATAGATCTAAACTTGGGCTGCCCACAAGCCATTGCTAAGCGTGGATTTTATGGTTCTTTTCTTCAAGATGAATGGAAACTTATATTTGAAATTGGTAATTGGATTTTATTGTATTTACTTATTAATAAATAATAATAATATGATATTGATATGCTCAATATCCAACCCTACTATACTCTGGCCAGCAAGAAAATTTGATGCTAATTGTATGTCACGTCACGACACCCTGACTACAATGTTTTCTCTATCTAGACAGAATAAAAATACAAAATATGTTATTGGACATTGATATATAATGTTTTTTAAATTTCAGTAAAAACATTACGAGACAATCTTAAAGTACCAGTATCATGTAAAATACGTATTTTTGAAGATGTAACAAAAACTATTTCGTATGCTAAAATGTTAGAAGAAGCAGGTTGTCAAATGTTATCAGTTCATGGTCGAACTAGAGATCAAAAAGGACGATTTACAGGAATAGCTGATTGGAATCAAATAAAAGCTGTAAAGTAAGTTAAACAAAATCCAAAATAAAATGTAACTATCTACTATAACTTATAAATTATATTATCATTAAAATAAATTAGATAAGTTTACACCATTTATATTTTTAACTATGTTAGTATACATATTATGGTTATTTTTTAGGGAAAATGTATCAATCCCTGTCTTAGCTAATGGCAATATTCTTATATATCAAGATATTGAAAGATGTTTAAAGGAAACTTTGTGTGAAGGAGTTATGTCTGCTGAAGGACATCTTCACAATCCATACATTTTTGATAATCAATCACCTCCTGTTTGGGAACCAGCACTTGAGTACTTAGATCTTAGCGAACAATATCCTTGTCCACTTTCAAATACAAGAGGTCACTTATTTAAAATCTGCTACCATATGTACGTGAATAATTTTTTTTTTTTTTTAAATTATAATGTAATTATAGTTAATTTATTTTTTATAATTTCAGATTCAGTCTTCCTGAAAATGAATCAATTAGAGATATATTAGCAAAAGGTCAAAATCGTAATGATTTTAGAAACGCTATTATGCAATTAAAAGTAAAATATTTACCATATCATACTGGACAATTACCGTGGAACAACAATCAAAATGGTAGACTTATTATAACACTTAAATATTATAAATAAATTACATCCTAACAGTTTTATAATATAATTTTAGATTATAACTTAATTTTACCTCCCTGGTTGTGTCAACCCATGATTCGTGTAGTACCTAAGAGTAATTTAGTTGAACTTGAAACTAATGAAGAAGTAAATAAATCAAAAACTGACGAAAAAGAGGTAAGGATTATTTTTGTTTGACAATATATTATATTTTAATTTCTAAAAAAATTATTTAATTTAAATAGAATTTAAAAAGAAGTATTGATGACGAAGATTTACTTGACCCATTGAAATTGTCAAAAAAAAAATTAAAACAGTTGAATAAATTAAAAAACAAAGAAATCAGATGTCAAAGAATACTTGAAGAATTGTGTTCTGAATGTCGAAATCCAAAGGTACAGTTATTTAAGTGAACTTTAAAATTATAACTAACTTTAATTTAAATGTTTGTTTATTTATTATTATTAATTATATATTTACTATCAAGGGCTTAAAATGTGAATATAAACTTTGTAAAAAGTGTTGCCGAAGTAAATGCTATTTAGAAATTGCTGATTGTCCGGGTCATCGGATATTAATTAAGACAAAGAAAAACTTATCTTGTCACAAAGAAGGTATTTATGATTAGTAAATAAAAATTGTATAATTCATTTAATAAGGAACAATGATAATCAACATTTACTTAGGTCTATTTCATTTTTATCAATTTATAAAATACTTAAAAAAAAAACAACTAACAGCATTAACTGTAGTTTTTTTGTAATTGATGCACATGAAATTTTCTCAATGTTTCATAATTTTTTGAAAATTGGATAGCTAACATTTCTTTAGTATATATTACTAACAACATTGATTTTGTATTATTTTATATTATTATGTAATGCTAATAAATAATAATCAAAATTATAACAATAATTTTAACTTACAATCTTATATTCTTATTTAATATAAATTATTATGACTTATTCATGTATTATAAATCATTTTACTTTGATATCAATATCTAATATATTTTTTTATTTTGCTTATTTTCAGAAAAAGATCTCAACAACTGTAAGCAAATATACAACGATGTTTCATGAAATTTAAGATTAAGAATATGATAAACTGATTAAATGTTAAAATTTTTTCACAAATGTTTTATTAATATTCTAACATTATAGTAAAGATTCATATATTTAATTGTTATTTTTATTTAATTAATAAAAAAATTAAACTCTAATATCATATTTTAGTTTGTTCATCTGAAAAAACCAATTTCGGGAATAGAATATTAGATGCAGTAAAGGTTGTGACACAGTGGTGGTTTGAAAATATTGTAATATATTCTCTAGAAACAACAACTATTTCAACATTTTAATAGGGATTTTTACTAAAACCAAAAATTCAACGAATTCTACTCAGACTCTGTTAACATTTTTTTCTCATCGAAAATCAGCTGATGGCATATTATTATTATCATTATTTTCATTTTTATTTTATGATAAATATAGAAAATGAATTAACTCACCCACCCTCCTAAGTGGAATTTGTGATAAATGTAATTTATATAACATAATTAGCAAATATACACTCAACAGTTCATGTTTATGTTCTTAAAAATAAACATAAGAATACAGATAAAGTTTAAACCATTAAAATTCATAATGAATTGATTTACTTTAATAAAAGCTAACAAAACTAAACATGAATTAATGAGCCATTTTAGCAAAGATTTGCTTTATTAGTTATTACTTATTACACACTTGTAAGATGGAAACAACAAATGCGGGTGTTGTGTTCTCTTAAGAGGAACTTTGTACTACATTTTGAAGTACTAAAAATTTAAACTTTTCATTAATGGATTTTAAAAAACATTTTTGATCTCAATTCTATAAATATTTTTTTATCAGCATAATAAACCTAAAAGATGCAAAAGAGAACTATATTTGCTTCTTGCTCAGGGCCAGATTTAGAACAGATGCCGCCCTAGGCTCTTTTAAATATGCCGCCCCTACCCAAAGAAAAAAAATGTAGTAAATATTTAAGTGATTTTTTTTTCCATTTCTTACAAAATTTGCCACCCTAGGCGTAAATACGGCCTTGTTCTTGCTTCTAGCTGTACTAGAATTATTAAAAGAAATTGTCATTGTAATTATTCAATATTTTTCTTTTTATATTGTTCAGTAATATAATACATAATTTTGTAAAAAGTCCATGTATAAATCATAATATAAATGTTGCTACACTTTTTAGATTTTTTAGGTTCAATATGAAATCGTCCCTACGACAAAGAACGTATGAAGAACTTTTTATTAAAATTTCAAGCTTTTTGACTGAGCAAAAAAATTGCTATCAACATTTTTAGAAATAATACTAAAAAAAAGAATAATTGAGAATTGTATACAGTATTTCCATTAAAATAATTTTGTAACAATGGAAACTACCCTTTACAAATAAGCTATATAATTTAGGCATTTACATCGTCATCTTAGACATTAGTTATAACTTAATAAAGAATTAATAATAAATGTCGTTATTTAAGTAAAAAAAAAAAAAAAAATTGCCAATTACTTATTACTAGAAATTCTATGAATGGAATGCTTTTTTTAAGAATAAGTTTGTCGGAAGAATGCCGCTAGATGGCAAACCATTACGGCCGTATAGATAACGCGACGCGCAGTCCATTCATTATATTTTTTATATAATATTTAACTTAAATGCGTACGATCAACATCACTCAAACAACAACAACAATAATGGTATTGCACGTTATCTGCATCTTGCAATAGCAGTAAGTGGTAGCAGCTGTAACTGCAGTTATAGCCTGTGAAACTTAAAAGAGAAGTGTTTCAAACTTTCAAGTATAGTCCATGGTATTGCGTTTTTCGGCCCACTTCCGCCGATCATAATATTTTACGTGCTTGATTTTTTTTTTTTTTTTTTATTATTATTCCTACTCCGTTATCAGTATTCAATAGCGTAAAATATCAGTCGTCAAGAGTCGTGCCGTCGGCCGTCGCTATCGTCGATATCTTGACATTTTCTTTTATTTACCTGATTTTTTTAATTACATGGTTTCGGTTTCATTTGCAAATTGTACTATTGTAGTGTTAAAACGAGAAACGATCCCAATTTTTCATGTAGTAAAATCCACAAATCGAAGAAGAATCGTTTTGTGAACGACGTCGGGAACAATTATTTATTTATTATTATTATTACTATTTTTTTAATTGTTTTTTGATTGACCAAAATGATTATTGCTGGATACCTGTTGTTGTGAAACAACAATGTTTTAATCGTCTGCAGTTCGTGACCACAGAAGTAATAATAATTATTGTGTTATTCTAATGATAAAACAAAAAATTATGACACTAAACAAACACATATGTTCAATGTTTGACATTGTGTAATTTATTATAATTAAGAAAATATTTTAATCTACCCATTCTCTTCAATAATTGTTAAGTACCGTAGTACTGACTATACGGAATTATCTCTGGGATTATGTCTTGTCGAATGAAGATCTTAAATCTAAGGCTACTGGCAATTGAGATACCTAATCTCATTTTATAAATTACACAATTTGTTGTTCAGCGAAATAAATTAATTAGGTATGTGATTCCATTTTATGAATAGAAAACCAAAGCAATTATGGAGGATCAAACGTTATTGCAAGATCTTATGGAACTAGCCACGCACATGCGACAGGAACGACTTTTCACTCAATATGAATTGAACAATTTGCAAACATTGAATGAACAGGTATATGTTTTTAAAATATTCATTCATGCTCAGTCATAATTTTTATTATATAAAGACTTATGAGGTTTATATTTTGTTTAATTGTTTGACTGACCTATTTTTAACAACCAATTTTGATTTAAAAAAAATATTTTTATTAACAGGTGACCAGTGTATCAAATAGATTGGCCCAAGAAGCATGGATAACAACTCAACAACGAATTAATCTCAACAAATTAGTTTTGTCTAATCCTGATTGTACTCCTGCTGATTGTTGTGAAATTGCTCAACACTTGGATGATGCACACTTTGTTGAAGTTCATGAATCAATTGGCTATGATGTAAGTCTGTTTTCATACAATAAATAACAAATTAATTAATACATTTTGTTTATAGAATGCACAAGGGTTTGGTGTTCTTGTGCAAAAATTGCGTACAAATCCAAAACTACTAGCAAGCTGTTTAGCTGCTGGAGATCGATTATTTACTAACAAAATGCCAGAGGTTGTTAATTGCACTTTATCTGGAGTGTTTGGATCTTGTTTGATGGCTGAAGATAATGTTTTAATATTAAAATTACTTAGACATTTGGCTGTGCTACAATTAATACCTGCAGATAACCCTCGCAGGTTTGCTCTTTTGATTGAATAGAATGATGAAAATTTCAAATAAAGAAATAATAATAAATGCTTAAATATTTTAGGGTATTAAGTCACGGATCATGTGCTTTTTCAAGATTGTATTCAGCATTCCACGGGAGTTTATTTTCTGCAAAGTTATTTTTGACTGCTGCCTTCCATGATCCCATTATGGAGTTGTTAAAAGATGAAGAAAAGTACCTCGACATTGATCCAGATAAAGCTCAACTGAGGTAAATAAATCATCCACTCAATTGTTATTTATTATTTTTACAAATAAAATATATTGAATTTAATTACTGGATTTAAATTTTCTTGTATACTCTATTCAAATTTAGTAGACAATTTGGAATTTGGCAGCCTAACACTACAAAAACATATAATTAAATATAGTATGTAGAATATAGATGCATAAAATAAATGTTTTTAAACTTATAATTAATTGAGATGTATTATATCAAACTTAAAAAATTGCATTATGTGTACAATTATTTCTAAACCTAAATACAATATAAAAATATTTATTTGTTCATTTATCTTGAAATTTGTTTTAATGCTTTGTTTCACTTGCTTAATGCGCTACAATTTTATTAAATCATTAAAGTTAAGCCTTATTAATACAATTATTTTAATTTATAAAATAAAAAATGTACTATCTATCTATAATAATTAATTTTATATAGCTTATTATCTTAGTTTTAATCATAATATTCCTTTTCTGTTTAATTAAAAAATAATTTATAAACCTATAGTAATGGGTAGGTTTATCCAATTATATTTTAATAATATTTACTATAATAATTTGTTATTTTTTTATGAAATAAAATCAAATATCTAAACAATGTTTTTAATATCTATTTGTCATATATAAATTAACTTAAAATTTCAGATTTTCTCATCTTAGAATATGCAACCGTGAAAGTTCAGATTATAATTTAAAACTACAAAACTATAGAAAATCTATTGTAGAGCAGTTGGTAGCAATTGCTTCAAAATTTATTAACAGCCTCAATGAAAATCTTTACTGCTTTCCGAGTTCAGTATGTTGGCTTGTGAGACAAATTCATACATTATTAACTGCTGGAAGTACTTTGACTGAAAAACAGGTATTTGGATTTTAAATTGTATTATATTAACTTAGATGTATAATTGCTAATGTATTTATATTTTATTTTAGATCTATGGCATTTGTGTAAATCTAGTTTTTACATATTTTATTTGTCCAGCAATCATAAATCCCGAACCACATGGAATTACTGATGCCGATATTACTCAAATTGCTCGTTATAATCTTATTCAAGTGGCCAATATTATTCAAATGTTGGCTATGTACAAATATGAACCAATTGATAATAAAGTTCAAGATTTGTATCAGCACTTTAATAAGGATTGCATTTCTAGCTTAATGGAAGCCCTATTAAAAACATCATCACGGAATTCTTTAAACGATGACAATTTAACTGTTAATTCTAATGTTAAGTTGGAAAACTTAATTCGATCCGTTGCATTATTTACTGAGGAGGAACTCCAAACTTTTGTAAGTACTTAAAATAAATTATTGCTATAAACATTTAAAATTGACGTTTTTAGGTAAATTTCCTAAATGTGGTTTCCAATGATGGAACATTGAGTGAGTTGGATAAAAAAGAATTGGCTGATTTATTGATGAATATGCCAATAATGTGGCCTGATAATAACTCAAATGATAAATTTCAATTACCTTTAGAACAAAAAAAGTTAGGGATTCTTAGTAAGACTGGTAAGAAATTAATTTTATATTTAGTTTATAGAATATAGAATATATTGTATTATATACGACACTAAATATGTGCAGAAGTATGCCAATTCTCAATAAAACATATTATTTCTAAATAATAATAATAATTATAATAATTTAATATACAGTAAACTCAAGATCAGTAAAAATGTTTCTCTACAGAATTGAGTTAGATTAAAAAATGTAAATTATGTATATGCACAATAAGAAAACTACTTATTATATACAAGAAATTAACAGTTTTAAAAATAAAATTTATTATTATAAATAATAATAATAATAATGTAATAATTTAATAAAAATATGTTAAAGCATTTTTGTGTTAATTTGAACAAAATTCAGTAATCCACGGTTGATACTTCATCTAATTCTGTGGATTATCAAGAGTTTATTGTAATTAAATTAATGTCATTACTTACAATATACATGCTAATAAATTAAATTTTACCATCAATTCTTTTTCAAGTAAAAGTATTACCTAAATAAAATATCTTAAATGATTATACTACAAAAGTGTATGTTTATTTGTGTTTGAGTATAAACAAATTATTAGACTTCTATAATATAGCTATAACAATAGGTAGTGGCGCCGAAGTTTTTAAAATGGGGTTGGGCAATTTTAAAACTTTGCGACCTCAATATCTATTGACGTAAAAAAATTATTCAAATTAAGGGGAGGGGATATGAAATATACATTTACTCATAATACAAGTTATATGATGTTAATATAAAGTGGCCTACCAGTCACATTTTCCGACCTCAATATGGACTTTGGCGCCACTGACATTAGGTATAATGATTTAGTTGATATTATTAATCCCAAAATAAGGATGTATTTCACAATCACTTAACATTTTTCTCTTTAAACTATGTAGTAATATTCTCTTATTTTATTTCTTTGGCAATACTATTACTTGTATTATGTTTTATAAATATTATAACTACACATGCACAGCGCATGACTTTAATGACTAAACTTATAATATTTGATATTTTTTAAATTCTATAAATAATTTTTATTATTATTGAGTAAATAAATATTATTATTTAATATTTTAGCTGCTTCATCTCTTGGAAAAGTATTACCAAATACAAATATTTTAAATTTTTCTAACTCTGAAGGTTTTAATGATGATGATGACAAATTTAAAAAAGATTTTGATCAAAAAGTCCTAATTGTACCATTTGAGAATACATTTAACTCTGGAATCGGTTTATTACCTGAGCATAAGGTTTTGGAAATTGAAAAATCAAACCTCTTAGAAGATGGCGAGCAAAACAATAAACTATATGAAATTGTGAAGAAAAAAGAAAAACCTCTGCATTCTGTATCTCATGAAGGATCTATTGGTAAGAATTAATAAATAATAATAAATTGACAGTTTTCATTGTTTATAAAAATATATTTTATTTTTCACATTTTTTTTTTAAGTGGACACTGGAAATACTAGTGATTATTTAGAAGTTGTCTCAGAGGCTGCATCAAACCATAGTGTTCCGTCATCTGTGGAACTTGACCAGGATCAAAATGATAATTTATCAGACATGATTTCTGCAAATGTATCAGGACGAGGAACACCAAATATATCAGGTTAATTTTGTTTATTTTTGTTTAAAAAAAAGTGTTAAGTTATATTTATTTGATGAATTAGGGCGTGATACACCATCATCACAAGTTACAGAAAATGAAGATATAGTTAATGGTCCTCCAACACCATCTGCTCGTATAAATCCATCAGCAAAACAATGTAAATTCGATCTAGATGATAAATTTGGCAAATTTGAAATAAAATCTAAGATGCAAGGTAAAGATATTCATGTTTTTAATAAAATCTGAAATACTTTTTGATTATTTTTTTATTATGATGTTTATATTTTATTAGAGTTGCAATATAAATTATATACTTTCAAATCCACATTTCATAATATTTAAAAATAACAGAAATTTCCATTTTCATATTCTGTATTATAATAAAAATGGTTCTATGCTTTTAATATAAATTAAAATTTAGACTAATATATAATTCTGTCAAAAATTATAATGCTTCAATTAAGTTGTATCCTTTAGGAAAATACTATTGGTCTTTTTTTTTATTAAACTAAAATTATTAAAAAATTATTTTATCTAAACATTTTTACTCAAAAGTATTTTAGTTTGAGAATATTAAATAGTAAATTCCAATTTTGATGGTGTTTTACTTTTACAAATTTTAAGGGATGGGACGTGATGAAACCACGTCATCCATGGTATCGGACACATGGAGTATGGATGTTTTAGCAAGTGATAATGAAATACTCGATCAGTCTGATAGATCTCAAATTAGTGTACAACTTCCTCCACCACCACAATTACAAACTATTTCTAATAATCAACAAGTTAATAGTTTTTATCTATTTTAAATGTTTTTTAATTTAAATTGATTATTATTTATTAACTATGAAATAATTAAAATTAGATATTAGACATTAATGAAACTGCGTCTGAAGCCTGGAGTACAGATGTTTTTGCTTCTGACACTGATAGATTGGCTGAAGTTGATACAGATGATACAGCTAGTGTTGCAAGGTAAAAATTTTAACTCCATTATTAATTTTCACTTTATTGTTATCATTTTTTTTTAGAATTGACTAAAATATATTTTCATTTTATAACTAATTGCATAGTTATCATTGTGATATTAAAATTTAACATGTTTGGTTTTAATTTTAGATCTGACGATATGTTAAGATATGAATTAGAAAGTAGAGGTGATATGGATGGAACTGACGATTCTTCAAATTATCATTACTGTAAGATTAAGTTTGAGTATTGTTATATTTGATCCTCTTGAATTCATTTATAATTTGTTATTTATTATTTCATTTAAAAATTTACTGTTGTTTTATTACATTAGTTTTAATATTTATTTCTAGCGCCAAATGTATTTAGACCTATAGTAGAAGTACAACAAGAGAGTAATTTACGGTCAGAAAATGCATTGTCGTTTAACAATAGAGTACAAAGACGAAAAGTATCTGATAGTAGTGCTGAATCTAATACTAATAAATTTGTTGGTTCCCCTGATGATGTCCCATCAACTAGAACTGAAACAGGATTAAATGTATCTAGATCTGCATTTTCTATGGCGTCCACTTCTAGTGAACAAACTCCTACTGGACCACCCAAACTTTCTCATAGACCACAACCATCATCTAGTCAAGAAGTAAATCCTATTTTAAAAATTCTATATGTTATAGATCTTAATATTAAAGATACTGTTACTTTGATTAATCTGCATAGGCTTCAGTCGATGATGGTGATACAAATATGGGTTTACATATGAGTTCTTGTAGTTTATCATCTACAACTAGTAGCAGTGGCAGCAGTCTGGGAGCTAAACCCAAACCTATGTTGATGAATGGTTCAGTTGTAACAATGAAAACTAATACCAATGCAGTGGCAATTAATACAAAAATGGGAAATAATGGAAATTTAATCACTAAAAGTATAAGTTTTGATAAAACAGCAGAACGTGGTGATAGAGAAGGATATGATGATGATAGTAAAAATAAAAGAGGGTTTTTCAAAAACTTTAAAATTTCTTTTAAAAATCGTCGAGGAAAATGGTACAGAAATGATGAATTAGGGTAAATAAAAAAATATATTATAATAAATGCTAAACACAAATATTAATAATTATATTATTTATAGCTATGATCCATTACAAGGTTGTAGTAATAGCAGTGGAAATGAATTAATATTGAATAATAATTTATCTGAAAATCTTCTTCTTGATGGTTTGTGTATTATTATTTTATTTTAACTATCTAATATGTAGAATACAGTTTTTAATTTTTAATCGAAAATGTACTTATTTTTAAATTTATTTTTATTATTAAATAGAATCTTCTGAAGACATATTGGCCAAGTACCGTAAAAAGCCCAGCAATATATTGAATACAAATGAAAAGATTTCTAGTCAAAAATCAGGAACTGCAAAAAACGATGAAGATTCTGTGTTAGAGCTTAACCAAAACATTGATTTTGAAAAATACTCATTTGATGATGCAAAAAAGAAATTGCGACTTGTGCTGAGTACTGTGGACATACAATATGTACCCTGGTGTAATGAAACTGAGTCTAAACCTATGGTAAAATTATATCAATTATTAATATTAAAAAATAAATGTTTAGGCCTTAAATTCAAATAATAAATTATTGTACAAATTAATTATTTTAAATAGTTAAATACGTGGCGAGATAAGGATAACGAAATTGTTGGCTTGTTACAATATCAACTTGCAGAAGCTACCAATCTTAACGATCATTTTATATCAGCTAGACTTCATGAAACAATTAGGTGCATGAAAATGTTTGATACACACAGGTAAGACATTAAAAAATTTTATGTTCTAAAAATGTACAGGTTGTAATTTATTGTACATACTAACTACTTTAAATATTGTTTATTAGTTGTCAAAAATTAATTGGTGCATTAAAAGAAGACTATAAATCCAGAGCACCCTATATTACATATCTTGTGAAATGTAGAAAAACATTATTAACTAGTATAGCCCAGTTAAACAGGTACTTAAACATTAAATTCTGTTTTAAAATATGCATTTAATTGTTTTAACTTTAATGAATTTGGTTTTTTTAGACTGTTGGAACAAATCAAATGTGATCGTGAAGTATGCCATCAATTTTTAATTACAAAATGTGTGCAGATATTTTTAGAACAAAAAAATCAATTGGTTTTGGAGTTTATTGATGAATTTGAACAAAGCAAGTTAGCCGATGAGAAAAATCAACATCTAAATAGATTTTTGTCGACACTTGAAATTGAAATGAAACGCAACAATATTTGGAAAAGTAATCTATTTCTCTAGATTATTAAATTATAAAATAGTTTTTTCCTTATTCCTAAATTTATAATGATATAAATTTAGAGAATAATAAGTATCATAATATTTTATTATTAGTATATCATAACATCAACTCTTGCTATCAATTGTTGTAGATGCTAGTTTTGATCAAATTGATGATGCAAAATTGACTATTGAACGAGCGATTATTAGTAGAGTGTACACATTAGCAATGTACCCTAATGGTGATGCAGACTTTTGTAGGGATCAGTAAGAGAAATTTTTTGTTATAATTTTACTACTATTCAGTAAATATTAAACATTAATGTTTTATTATGTAATTTTAGAGTTTTACGAGAACATATGTCTAATTTGTCCAAGAATTTAGTACCTACCCACAATGATCTACGTATACCTAAAGTATGTAGTCATTTATTTTAAAAATGATAATAAGGGAGAATAAAAATGCAATTAACTGTTTCAGAAATTTCATTTTGAATGTCCTTGGCCTTCTGCTCAAGCTGAGATTTCAGCAATTTCAGCGTATAAGACACCAAAAGACAAACTGCAATGTGTATTTCGATGCACTACTACTCTTTTAAATCTGATGTCAATGGCCGGTGAACATGGAAATATGCATCCAGCTGCTGATGATATAGTTCCAGTGCTCGTTTACGTTCTAATAAAAGTAGTAACAATTAAAATAATTATTTACTAATCTTTATCATTAAGTATTATTTTAAATGTATGGTGTATTCTATCTTTTAGGCGAATCCCCCTTCGTTGCTATCAACTGTTCAGTATATAAATAGTTTTTATGGGGATCGTTTGGAAGGCGAAGAACATTATTGGTGGATACAGTTTTGTGCTGCGATAGAATTTATTAAAACTATGAACTAAAATTATACTGAGGTTTACGTGTGTGGTTATATAATATGTATTATATAAATACACATTTTATATATTTTATGTGTATTTTTATTATTTTTTTATCTGTTGTCTATAGTTAGTTAAAATCTTGGTATTTTATTAAATATCCAGTTATATATATAAAAAAAAAATACCAATATCTCATATTTAATTTCTCATTTTATTCTAATTATATTCTCATAACTATTTTTTGTATTAATTTATCTGATTACTACTCTAGTTTACTTCAATGTCTGAATTATATATATATATAAATATATTTGTAGTTTACAAAATATTATGTTTTATAGTCAATACTTATTATTTTTTATGTATGTAATTTGTCTCCCTATCTGTTATTATATTTAATTTTATAAATTATAATGTTTGTTTAATTTTACTGAAATTATTATTGTATACAAATTTTATTTAATATTATAATATCAATTTTAAAAAATAAAATAGGTATATTATATTTTAAAACACTTTAAATAAATATTATTGCTATAAAACAAAAAGAAAATATTATTAATTCAATTATACTATTAAATATATTATATAAATAATACTATTTTTTTTGTTTTTAACTTATCTACTGAATACTAGTAGTTAAGTAATTTATTTTTCTAAATTAGAAGAATATATTTTGATGAGAAATAACATATTCCAGTAATCCAGTCAACTATACAAGTATATAACATATATGTATATTATAATAAAACTAATTGAATGATTTTTATGTTTTCTTTTGATTTTATTAATGAAAATATAAAACTTTAAAGCTATTCAAATTTTGTAATGAAACTTGTTTGACATGTACTCCTTAAAATTTAAATTCTGATAAAAAACGGAAAATTTGTGAAACGTTTTTATTCAAAATAACGTAAAACGAATTTTTTTTTCCAAATTCAAGCTCTGATTTGGAGAGGTAGCTCTTTCCGTAACGTGTTGATTGACACTCAGTAATACGTTGATGGAGAAGAATTGTACGGAGCAAAAGTGACATTTTTTTCTGGTGCGAAACTGAGGTACAATGGAGCATAATAAGTTGTTCCTCAACGTTTTTAACCTGTATTCTATCACAACCAATTTACATTCTATGTTAAGGGATAGAATTCTCTTGTAGGTACAGAATTTTTCGTACTATTTTTGATGGCATAGTGTATAGGCTCTTTAGCTCCGTCTCCTGCAGCGACCGCTACATACTTCTATGTTATTGCAGGTATGGTAGATGTGAGATAAAAAAAAAATCAATAATTCCTGACGAAAGAAATCGGAAATCGAAATTAAAAATTCTTCCTTTTTTTCCTTCTTTTTTTATTGTTTTTTTTCCTTGGTCTTTTCCGCGATTCAGAATCATGTGGATAGTATTAGAAAACGCAGACGCGAATGCTCGTCTGATTACTACGCATTCTTGAAAAATTATACACTAAAATTAAAATAAAAACATTTAAAACTAAAAATATTTTTTTTGTAAAACAGAACTACTTAAAAAAAAAACTAATAGTGTACTTAGATTTATTCGAATGAAAACAATTAACAGATAAATTATTTATGTATAAAAATAATATACACCATGAGATTGAATTCAACTAATTTTACTGACTGAAGATAAAAATTATAAAAACAACAATAGGTTTAAATATTATTATAAAAAACACGAGCCGAGTTTACAATCGCCCATATTTAGCCATGCTCGAGCCGTTCGGCTCAGTATGCATGCGCGAAAGTGGGCATTCTTATTCTAAATAGACTATAATATACATATTATCTCGTGGGGCGCATTTTCACGACGACAACATTTAAATAATTTAGACACACATTTTTAATAAATGTTACTAAAGTATCGGTCATATTGATTAATTTATTTTGAAAATTAATTTAATTTTAACACCAATATATTTGTTTTAATAACAATATTGATTTTTGTTGCTAAACAACCAAACAAGTTACAAATTCTGTTAAAATATTGATGAAAGTTTGTACTTATTTATATTTATTGATTTTAAGCCATTATATAGGTCTAAATTGTTAAAAAAAAAAATAGGTCTAAATACCTAAATTCTAATCCTATAACTTTTTAAAAATCAACATTAAAGAGTCATCATTGGATGACTTCTTTACTCATTTTTTTTGTGTATACTCATGCTATTGTCTCTTATCATAATATTATAGGTATATACTTATTATGTTGTAACGTGGTCGGGGATGACCCGTTAAATATATGATATTCAGGGAAGAAGTTGGTTTCTTATGAATATAAGTTAACCGTAGCTCGGGAGCAAATGGTACTCAGGATACAAATAAATGTGGATTGATCCAAATACTTATAAATATATCCAGTTTATTCTTACCTAACTAAAACGTTTACAAGCTGTTGGGCTGGCTCGGAGTTCGTGTGCGCTGGTGTTAACGCGGGGAACTGGCTGTCTCTTACATATATTCTTATTCAGCCGTAGCTTTACAATAGTTAAATATGAGACAGCACAGGAGGGGCATAATGTACATTCATCATAATATATTTTACATGTTTTGGTCTACGATACACATACATATACCTATATACATATATGCACGTATACTATATAATATATAATCCTATATATTATCCTAGTATAAATTTAACTTAGTTTTATTTATAAAATAGCTGATCTTATACACATATCGTTGTAAGTTTATATAAAATCGTATCATTATGAATATAAAAAAAGTTGCCCAATTAAAAAAATTATATGTAATTACCTACCAGATAAGGCGAAAAATCCCGAAAAATTATTATTGTCATTCGTGTCTATCTGGCATCTAGTCAGTAGTCTTGACGTTTACGAAGATACCAAGGAATAATCGAATATTTCGAAATCGAATACTCGATAATCGAACAAACAAATTATCATTTTGGTGCAAATTACAAATTCTATTTTCGACTACCTGAAGGTGGTGCAAATTACATAATTACATATCTTTAATTTGGTGCAAATTACAACCTCCCGGGCTATGACCCAAAATATGACCTTTTTTTCGTTTTTTTCTTTGGACACACTTGAACTTTAAATGGTGGTTATTATGGGACGCATTCGGGAATTTTTCGTAAACAAAGTATTAATGTACCTAGGTTGATTTAATTTTTTTTTTTTTTAATATATTTTGTAATAACTAATAACATGTTCCAACCTAATCTAGATTGCGCCAGAACATTTACATCATGTCCCTTAATGCATGCCAAAATAGTGCACTGTTGAATAGCTATATTAATATAAGCCATAAGGAAAGAAACATTGTAAATTATTTGAAAGTCTTAGCCTATAATTTATCACTACAAGTATACATTTTTAAATTTTTTAAAATTTTTTAACCTTATGTACCTATGACTAAACACTGATGTAACACTAAACACGTAAAATAATAATAATTTTAGCTGTTTTTAACATTTGCTATTATGTCACTTAGCTATTTTACGCTTAGTTATTTTGCCGTCGCTATTTTGACATTCGCTTTTTTTGGATTCGCGGTTTTGACGTGATAGTGTGATACCCCAGCATCCAAGATAGCCATAATACTGAGCATAAATCGAACACATTTTGCAAAGATGTAAAATATTTTACCAGGTATAAGTTATTTACCTAAATACTTGTAAAGTAAAAACTCAAACAAATCGTTTTATATTCATTCCATTTCTTCTCGATATTATTGCTTTTATATACACTGACGTATTCTTGCGTGTTGCGCCGTGACAAGAACATGACATATATGTAACGCGTGTGTAGTCGCGCGGTTGTCTGTAATAGTTAATGTTATTTAGGTCCGTTTATTTGAGGCATTTGACGTCATAAAATATAAATATTAATTTTTCTAATGAATTTGCATGCATGCATACTTGCATAGGAAACTCAATAAGGAATATAACCTAACCGTACCTAATTGACGTAATAATAAATTATTGAAAAATGATGATGATCATGTTGTTAACATTAAAAAAAATAATAATAAATTCAATGTTAACATTCACAAAATACATATAATATTATATTTATTTATTTTTAAATATATTATTATATAATATTTATACTGTCCCATAATACAAATTAATCTATCATGTAAACATGAATGTAAAACTTATATTATTGTTTTAGCGTATCATTATATGGTCTATGACTGAATAATTTTTCATAAAATTTAGTAAATAACATAAAAAAAGGACGTGTTTTATGATATACTCGTATTTATATTAATATGCCATGTTTATAAATTTTACATAATGCCTTTTAACTTGTTGGCAACTTTTAAATTGGCATAGCTTAGCAAACACATTTTACAATGATATTTTAAGTCTTACGATCGTTTTTTACAGCACTAATACAGCGTATTGTATGCACTACAACTAATAGGCTATACAACACTATAGGTAAGTACTACAACTCCTACTGTGCGTCTATGTTAGCGGTAATAATATTGCGATTTATCGGTTAGTCGTCACGGTGAAATTAACATTATTGTGTAAAAATATATAGCTATATACACACAAATATTTGTCTTTATATTATTTATAGAATTAGCTATTATAACGTGTGTGGTACTCCATAAATATATGTATATACAGTAGAAACCGTTTAAAATGACATTCAAGGGACCAAGGAAAATAGATCATAATAACCGTTTGTCATTATAACCAATAATAGGAGTCTATTATATATAACTCCATATAGGAGTTTTGCAGGGACTTTCAATCTAAGGTCATTACACCCACAATATGTCATTACACGCATAAACATATAAACAGTTTCTACTGTATATACATATATATATATATATATTACTAATTGAATAAAGACAATTTAAAAACTTTATGAATACGAAAACATTGTTTTTTATGATCTGTTTTAATAATATCTTGAAGATATTTAAATGGTTCAACATAGACAATTTGCGGAAATATTTTGGAAAAATATTAATTTAATACTGTAAGTATTAATTCAACGTAATTTTAATGATTGCAAGTTATAGATAATAAATATTTGAATAAGAAAAATGTGCAACTAGTTATTTTTTAGTTTTTAAGTCAGAGAATTGACAAATATTTAAAAAAAAAAGCATTATTTGGTCGGAAGGGATTTTGCTATATTTAAAAAGTGAGTCATAAAAATTCGTAGAAATTAGGTACCTACCAATTAAATATTTGGAAAAAAATTGTTATTTTTTTTATAGAAAGGTTTTTGAAACGTTCCTATAATATAATTTAATAATATAATATAATGGCACCTCTATGCTAAGCATACTATTTCGTAAATTCCTTTGAAAATAAATTCATATAAATTCTAGTTTTTATCATTCAAATTCCATACAAAATATTTATAAAAATAATTTTAAAAAAATCAGATTTTTTAATAATACAGCGATGAAGAGGAGTTGGGGAAAGGAACGTATATTACTCGATTGATTTAATTTGAACCTACCTACTTATAATACTAGTAAATGGTTTTAAATGTATATATTGCAATTATTAAAATATTTATATTACAGAAACAATTTAAAGTTTACAATTAGTGGTATAAATATTATTTAATATTAATTAATCTATCTGCCGGAGTGGTGCAGTGATCAAGCAGTTGACTGCGATGCAACTCACACAGTCGTCGGTTCGATGTTCGATGCATAGCTGCAAAGTGCATAAAATTTGTGATTCTCTCGACTACCAATTTTCCGTAGGTACTGTCGTCTGATTGCGCCATCCAGTTTCCAACTAGGTCACACTCCACTGAGAGTGAAGACCGCGCATTGATCCATTTGGAGAAGAGGGATAGTAATATGTGTTATGTGTATAGAGTTAGGTATATACATATAGATGATAAATAGATCAGATGAAATTCCTCACTACCCACTTGTAATAAGAATTGACAAGGATCTTGATGTCATTTCAAATTTCAATGAACAATGAATAATATAATATAATACTTATATCGTTTACTAAATAAATAGTATTATAAAATCAATGGTATACCTATTAATACATATGACTAATTCCATAAATGTTGTTTTTTTTATTCATTTCTTAATGGTATAAGTAGGTTTACCTATAGGTATTAAATGACTAATATACGCTGTTATAATAGAGATTTTATAATTTAAGATTATTCAGCCAATGCTAAGAATCCTAGAAGTAATTTTTTAGTTGTTGCAAATATTTTATGTAGTACTCACAAGTCACAACACTATTTCATAGAATAAGATATAATATTTTTATTATAAATACTTACACATAATACTCAACTACATTTATTATTGTTATATTTTTAACACAATTATTTTTACTAGGCATATGTTTATTTAACTTTATCAGACTCTGAAATTTAAAAGAAATTCATTAAAATATTTCAAGGATTGTAAAATAAAATGTTGTGGTGCCAGAACTATTTTTACTTAAGTGGGCCGACCTTTGGCCAATCGCTTTTAAGGGAGGCAGGGACTAGGGAGGTTATTATTCTACGTCGAAAATATACGCCCCCGAGTCTGTCGTCTACGCGTGTATACACTACACCTGCTTACTTTATACAAATATACGAAATGTGTAATGAACGTTAACCATACAATAGTTATTAATTATATTATAATATACATATGATACACCTATATATGATCGTATTAATACATATTTTTATTATGGTTATGTATTATTCTGATTATTATTTATGTTGTACAACTACGAACTGTTTAAAAATATCAAGGTGTAAGCCAACTGTTTTGATGTCTAGATATTTCATAGTGATCCATAGCTCATAGTTTATAGACGTGTGCAGACTCCGGTTTCAGGGGTAGTAAGAGATTAATTCTGTCCGTTCTTATGAAATTCACCATTAATCCCGGCTCATAGTTTTACTTTTTTTACTATTGGTATCAGAATTAAAATTGTATTGGTTATTTTAGTTATTTGTTTTTTTTGGATAAAAATGTATACACAGTTAAGCACTAAAGTGAACTTTTCCATAGGCCTATATGGTTAATATATTTATTATTTATAATATAATAAAATAAACAAGCATTAATATCAATATAAATAATAATTATAAAATATATATTTTAAAAATAATTTTAGGTACTTTGAATCGACTGTATTTGTAGGTACTTAAAAAACTAAAGATGTCTATTAAAAAAAAAAAAACTAATGGGTACATAATTAAAATTATAAATAAAATATTATTCAATATTTTCCAGCCTCTGCGGAAGCCCTAAAGAAAGTCAAAGCATATGCTGTTTCTGCTGCCCCCGCACAAACTTCTATATGTCTAGTACACTTACTCTATTACTTTAGTTCACTGCTAATATCTGATGTATATATATTGACAAGTGACATGTTACAAATGTTACAACTCATTTTACAGTTCAAGTGTAAGTTTCTATAAAAATAAAACTTTGTCTAATTAATCACATCAATAAAAATTACTTAGGTATGTATAAATGTGTAATAACAATGTAATGTTACATATATTGTAATATATTGATATTTTACTAAAAGTATAAATGCGTTGTACCGATCAAGGCCAAAGATACAATATCGGCGTCGGAAGGGTTAAAACTTATACTTTATTATCTTTTAAATTTTTTTGTAAGTATACATATTTATTTATAACGTCCATAGTGTGCAATAAAAAAATGACGATAAAAGTACGCCTATAAATATTAAACAAAAACAATAAAAGTAAAAATAAGCGTCTACATAACTCTTTAAAAGTGTGAATACTATTATTGTAATGCAAGTGATACCTGCATAAAAAAATACAAAAAAAATGTTGTTGTTCTTGACGATGACGTCTACTGGTATAATAGTGGTATGATTCTATATAGACACACAGTTGCATATCATAATATGATGTGATATGTATTTTAGGACTCAAACACGAAAGTTTCCGAATGATATTATTACGATTACACAACATAAAATTTATATCTTACTATAAAATACTTCTGCTGCAACTGGTGAGTCTTGATAAAAATGTAGTATCATTGTAATCTGCAGTGTACTAATTAAAAATACATCGTTTTCATACACATATCTTATTCTTGTATGCCCTTGAATTGTTTTTACCGATAATGTTGCTGTCCGCGGGGATACCTGGTAATTAATGTAATAATATTATACCAGGTATTTAAAAATTAAATGATTCTAATTTGGTTTTTAAAATAATATAGTAAAGGTTTCGATTACGAAAAACGCCGGTATTCATAGGTTTCGAAAAAATTCAAGTAAATACAAACTTATCATTATTATCTTCAAGACTTCAACGAATAATGATAGTCGTTTAACGTTTTAATACGAGTTAAAAGAACTTTTTACGTAAGTTAACGATTTCGATTCTAATAAACCTAATAGCATTGATTATCAATAACCAACGGCGATGAGTAGGTAAATAACAATAATTCATATTATATTAAAACGCATACTCTCACATTTCATCGGATTTTGAAACTTTGTAAATTATAGGAATAGATATTATATTCAATGAATCAACTACCATTTATTGGATGCCTAAATAAATAAAGTAGACTAATAATTTTGGGGCCGAAAAATTCTCTACCAACGAATACCGATCTGGGTAAGTACCTGCAGTAGGTATTCCGGTTTATACCTAGGTATAGGTTCCTAAGAAAATCGAAAAAGGGGTTCCGGTTTAAAAACCGGTATTTTTAATTTCGCGGTTTCGAACCCTGTAATAGCAGGTATACCCAATATTATTTCGGTATAAATTATATAGTATCAATATTTAACAATGTATCATTGTTCTACATACTTACACGTTCCTATATGTGTACTTTGAAATTTTTTGATCCGGCGTCACTTGTGTCGTTAGCACAACCTGTCGGGAGTGGGGTTGGTCGGGTCTGCGGGTGTGTATTCGAGTATCTATTATATACATACTTAGTGTATTCTACACACACACACATATTATTTAATTGAATAAAAATACGCATAGACCACCCATCAACCCCGAGAAAATCTCTGGTTGCCCTACTGACCGGTGCACTTATTTTCGTGACACACATGCATCGCGGTCACGGTAGCCAACGGTAGTCGGACCGACTGCAGTGAGACAATATGTCATCTCGTGTGCGACAAATATAATAATAATAATAATAATACTGTGCGGTGAAGTGATATCGTACACGGCACAATATATATTACAATATCATATACTTACCTGTATAGAAACGGCGCGTGGTGGTAGGCGTGTCTGCCGGGACGTCTTGTGCCGCCGCCGCCGCCGCCGACTAGAAGAGTGACATCAGGAGTGGCGGTTTCGGTTCGCGCGGCACCGCCGTTAGTCGGCCCGGTCGACGCACGAACCATTCGCTATACGCACGTGTGTCCGAGCGCACAATCGCCGCGCTCGTTTTATCGTCGACAGTTTTTTTTTTCTCCGCAAATTCTCGAAATCGTATCGAAACGGCGACTCGATCGTCGCTCTCTCTTCGAATCGCCAGCAACCCCAAATAGTAATATAATAATAATATTATAGTAAACGACGTTTTTTCGTTCAAAGTGGTAGGTATTATCGTAGTCGTCGTCGCGAGACGCTTCCGGTTTTCGTCGCGGTGGCCCGTTTTTCGCTCGCGTTACGTCCGTCGGCCGGCCGTTCCGGAGTCCGAGTGTCCGCGTCCGCCGCGCAACCGGATGGCATGAGCCGCAGACCCGTCGCAGTCGCAGTCGCCGTCGTGGTCGCCGTCGTGGCGGCCGTGTCGTCCATGTCGGCCGCCCTCGCGGACACCGTGTCCGCCGACGTGCTGCCGGACGGCGAGGTCGAGATACGCGTGAGCGCCGGCAACGTGACGGCCAAACGGACGTCGTTCACATCACCGGAAACCGGGTAAGTAATAATGCTCTGCGATGTTATATTGTGATATTGTGTTATACTATTACTACGCGAATCGACTACGTACGCATAGATCGTATCGAAAGTTACAAACTTTGTGTTTTTATAGTACTTGCTCTCGACAGTCTTGAAAAACGTCTATGCGTGTACCGTCGTATTTATTGGACAGTCACTGTGAGTCCCATATAAGATTTTTAATAGGGTACCGTTGGCCATTGCAGGCGTTTAAAACGTACGCAACAAAATAATACGCGTGTCGTATAAAATTGAGAATATAGGTTGCGAAAACTGAAAATATTCAAAACCATAATAAAATTAGATTTAAAAAAAAAATAATTTTCAAGCAAATTGCGATAGAATTTCAGATTGTAAAATAATATTTTCATAAATATGAAAATTGAACGGAATAACGAAAGGTTTACGATTAAGATATTTTCATTATTAGGTGCATTATAAAGACTGTAATTTGTTATTTTCTTGTAATTAGATAAGTACGCGTGGGTTATATATAGACACGCTTAAGTAATATTGTACAGGGTGATTCTTTTATCGAACATTCATTATTCCAAAATCTATTAACGTTTTTGATGATATTTTTTTTTATATAATTTCCAGTAGAAATAAAATACATTTTTTTAAATATTTTTTATTTTTGTAATAATACTCGTTATTACGAGCAGTTTATGAATTATAATGTATAAATATTTAAAGTTTCGGAGAGTGGTGTGTGTTTCTCAGACTATTTTTCTAAGTCTCATCCAATAAACTACTATTTGTTTTACTACCGTCTCAATGCCTCAAAAGTAGAAATTAATTTAAACGGTAAAAAAAAATATCGTTCATATTTATAAGATATACATAATCATCATTGTTGTATTTTTAAACTTTCTGTGATCTGCTGCATGACAATCGACACAACCAACTGAACTAAGCTAAAATGGCAATATGATTAAAAAAATTTTCCTGGTAAATTGCAAACCAGTTTTATATTATAAATACATACTATCTAAGTCGCGAGGTTACATTATTTTATTATGGATTTTGATATAAATTTGTTTTAAAATAAAAAAAAATATTTAATCAGTCTGTTATATGTATTAAAGACATTATAGTAATTTAGAAAATAGATATAGTTGTAGTGTATATACTATTTATTTTCGGATAGATATAAGTAGATTTTTTTTTAAATTTAGTATGATTTATTGTTTATAACACTGTGAGACATATTACGCCTTAAAATAATGCATTTATTCATATTTTTTCCATTGGTTATTTTTTTTATTTTACAAGAATTTTTTACTTTTTAATACATAATAAAATTTTATTATTTCATTCATATGGATCTAAAAAAAATTTTAATATGAGTTTTAATAATAATGTTATTTAAAAAGTTGATAAAACTGCTGCCTATAATTTTATAAATTTATAAGTGTAATTTTAATTGATATTTTTTTCATTCTATTCGCAGTAATTTTTAAATACCAAATATAGGTATGTATCCCAATCGACATATCAATCAAGAAAAGTGAAATAATTTTTAAAATAAAACTAACTGTAGAATATATGTTCTAAATTGTATGCATGAAATTAAATAGTAATAGATAGGTAGTATGCATTTTGATATAATTAAATCTAAATTACTAATGACTATATAATATAATTATCGTTCATTTAAGTACTGCAATGTACTACTTTTAAAACATAATAAACATACCTAATTCTTTAAAGCTCTATATTATATTTTTTCACATGATACGGTACGTATTTTATTTTTTTTTAAATCGATTTAAAATAAATAACTTTTGTTTATTGATTAAAGCATATTCATTTTCAACAAAACTAAATATAGGTATACGGCGGTGTATCGTATAATGTACATCCAGTTTTATTTTTATTTTATTATTTGTTTTCTGAATGTTCGAAACAGTCCGCAGGATTAATTAAAAAATAAATATGAGCATGTATATCGATATAATTTGGCGTATTTGTTAAAGGCACTATATTTCTGTAGTTATAGTAGTTACAGACGAAAATCGTATAAGCTGCAAATACCACGGTGTATCGTTCGTAGACACACAATGAAGTATTTTTAGTACAATTATTTGTGAAAGAATCGAAAAACTCTCGCTCATTCATCAATGACAGTCTGGACGTTGTGGTTTTTATTATCTAATATATTATTTTGTACTGTTTTATTTCGATCATCCAACCGGTTAATGTATACAGCGCACGTGAACCGGTTTTGATTGCATTTCAATTTTGGGGCATATTTTCGTTTTCAAAATTTGAAACGAGTATCTCGCGTATGTGTATACAATGCGCGCACCATACGCTCGGTACGTGTTTTTTACCGTTAGTGGTGTGCATTTTGCAGAAAAATCAAACCCCGCAATCAGGTGCCAGCGTAGATAAGTATATACTTATGCTTTTAGATAAAAATATAGACGAAGGCCGACAGAAAAACTATTCGCGCTAAAAAGATCGCTGCAGCCGGTGTATCACGCGTGTGGCTAAGTTTTTATAATATTGTACTTTGTATCTATATACTATACTGCACGCGTCGATTTATCGTGAGCGTGAAATTCTTTTCGTCTCGATTTATAAATACGCTTAACAATATATATACATATTGATTCTATATACAACGTTCGTACGTCATGTACGAGTGTACACATTATAATACATATTATATACAGCAGATGTAGGTGCTACGGGTAGGGGGAGAGAGCTACGCGTTTAGCGCCGGTCAGTCTGTTGTTGGACATGGCACACATATTATAAGTATCTATACCTATATATTGTATTATATTTATATATCATGAATAGCGTTTGGGTTGGCGTGGGCGTGTTGTAAATGTTATATTATATTATTATGTACATTTAAAGTTATATAATATACACTCGTGTATTATAAATGAGTCCGAGGCATTTAACCGCGAGAAGTCTACTATAGAGTGTTGTTACCTAAATACATCGCGGCATCGCGCATTCCCAGTGTGTGTACACCATTTAGGTACCTGCCGCAGGTGCGAAGAGACTATAGTCAACAGTATAATATATAGGCATGTACGGCGCTGCGAAATGTCAAATAAAAAAAAAAATATACGCTGTATACCTTCAATGCGTCAGAGGTACATACATTAGGATGAGTCTTCTCCGCGTGTGGGCGCTCCGACGAAGTGGACCGTCTTCCGTTACGTTTGCAGGGGTGTATTATACTTACAATCGTCTGTTTGCTGGGAATTGTTAGATCGTAATAGGTATTATGTATACGCGACAAGGCGACAGCGGTTATAATATCATACGCGCGATAAACATCTCTGGCGACGGCGGTCGGATGACGAGGCGCAAAACACGCAGACAATATTATTGTGTAGACAATGAAATCAAACCACAATAAAGAATCGATTTTGAAAAAAAAAACACATATAGGTTCACACATTACGCAGGTTCCGCGACCTAGCTGTACCTACCTATATTATCCTATATGACGTAAATACCATCATACCCAAGCGCAACTCGCTTACGGTCCCTTTTGAAGACGAAAATAAAAATAATAAAACCCCCGAATTGTGGTTTTCTTCCCTTGTTTATTCGAATGTTTACCTTGACGTTTTCGGCCTATATTGACGTGAAAGGGGGATGCCGACACCAACGACGCCACCGCTGCACATACGACGACCGTACATAAGTGATTTATACTGCGGTGTTACACCGTGGCTGAGACATTCTTTGTCGATGATACGCGTTCATTATATTACACACTATTATTATATTATAATTTTTTATCCGACTCAGTATATACGTATATATTACGCTTGAGTATGTATAATATGCGCGCGGATCCGAACAAGGTCTGCCGCGTATGTGTGTATAATAGCATATACGCGTCTCGCGTATTAATTTAAATTGTTTTTTTTTTTCTTTTTAATTTTATTTTAAACAACTACGCGACTATAATACGCTATATTATATAAAATTGTATAACAAACGGGCGGGCACTGGTGTTGTTACTATACATATATATATACGCGGTCGCGACGGGGAAACAATAGCCGGACACGATCGGACTTACCCCGGGTGGTCATTATAAACCCGTAACTGTTTACATCATTAACTATTTTACGCATCTAAAGGTGTGAAGCGCTGTCATCGGAAGATACACATCTTCTGTGTATAGACAAACGACATCAAAGACTAATTATTCGGCCCATAGGTCGAATATTTATAAATTATATAGGTGTATATAGTTGTATATAGGTAGAAGAAATCGGGTTCTCCTGGATCTAAATAGTAAAAACGAGGCGAGGGCGGACCGATAAAAACCATTTCTAAATCAAACCTGTAATATATGTTAAAGCGTAAGGGAGATGTGATTTTTGTAATATTATGATTTATTATTCGATTTTATTGTTATAGTTAGCTTTTTTATCCGAATACAGTCAATATATAGTACCTATACTTATTCCGTTATTATATTTTGTTGTTATTCCATTGAAAATTCACAAAACGATCGGCTTTTGTTTTTGTAACTAAATAATCTGCAGTAAGTTTCGAGTGTCGACTGAAAAGTCATGTTAAAACAATTCAACATGACTACATAATATTGTGGCATGTCATTGTAAAACCAGTTAAAATCTAAAATATGTTTAGTAAACAACCATTCCATCATATCTCCATTACACAACGCTGTAAAATATTACACAAATAAGTAATACCTGTCTATAATTGTACTGAAGTTAAAAGTTAACAAAAACGCTCAATCAATACCAGTAAAAAAAATCGAGGAAGCTTGGAATGATCATAGTTTTGTATTTTGTTATTTATCTACTGCATCATCAAGAAAACAATATTATTATTATATATTGATAGTTTTACACTAATTTGTCAATCGAATTTATTTCACATTTGACTTTTAAGAAAATACTATTTATATAAATATATTATACTTAAAAAAACTATTTTAAAACTAACTATTTCAACTAACAGTATATATACCGAAACGGCACATAATAACAGCTTGCCATAACCGCACTTTTCACGCCCACAAACCCACAAATCATCACACTTCAATGTGCACTTTATTGATAACCTATAAACAAAAGTGGCCCAACTATAGAAGTATAATGGTCATATCAAAACCAGAATCCTTAGAATAAAGTATTACTATTTTTCTACCCAGTTTCAACTTATAGGTGAATTTAAAACTTTAAAATATTAGTTATATCTGCAGTTTATATAGATGGCTTTAAAACGCCTTTTGCATTTTTCTTTATTACTTGTTACTATATTATATTTTATTAACTTATTTATCGACTAATTTTCTTTTTCAATTTCAAATGATAATAATGCTAGTAAGTTTTAAATTAATTGTTGAACACAACATGGTTACATTTTAAGTAAAACTGTACAAACTTGTGAATTTGTTGTATAGATACTTGTATGGAAAATAATATTTTGCTTTTATAGTCTAGAAAATGTATAGTACAATTTTTATTTTATTCAGAATATTGGAATATATAATATATAAATCAATTTATTAGCTGTACTAGACAACAATAATTAGTAACAACATTTAAACAGATTATATTAAATACTAACCAAATCGAAACCTGTTAGTATTATTAATATTTACGAGTACCGCCTACACATGTCTATTTTTTATTTCTGTTTATAGAGAATTTATAAAAAGTTAGACAAATATAAAATTTATTAAAATATTAACTTTATAAAATATTTTTAAGTAGTTATTTCATTTATTTTACAATTTTACATTCTCTAAGAATATATTGTATAGATTATGTTTGTAGCCGGAAGTAGTATGTACTAACTACTGAGGGTAAACCGCATTGAAAAAGACCATTCACTAATTAAAGATAGGGCGGATAAGGGTAGTACAAGGTCACTTGAACTTGAATACCTCTTAAATGTTTTTCACTTCATTTCAAAGTGGTATCAAATTTTCAAATTTTCTGTTATACATTATATAAAATATAATATATTTATATATATATTTTCTACAAAACAGTAACTGTATAATGCTGCTAAACCATATAGACAGTATGTCCGTATATACTGTCATGGTATTTAGAAATTAAACACTTTGTTAAGTCTTATAATTTTGAGAAATAATATATTATACATAATATACAATATATTTAAACATAGACTGAGCTAAAAAATATTATCTAAATATAAGATTATAATGTTATTGTATTGATTATATTAAAAAAAAGTATATTAACACTTTTATATACATAAATCAAACTATAAATGCATTAAGTCTTTTAGGCATATAGTAGTATTTTTAAATGACTTAAAGTAAGTCAATTTGTTCTTGAATTTGAATTTCGTCGACAACGGTAACGCCACAGGAGCCGGTAATGCGAGTTATGTAAATAAATTGCACATGTAGACTTTTAGGTTCCTTGCCCAATTATAATACGAAATAAAAATAATTCTTTCGTATTCACCTATAAATAATTACCTACTCTAGTTATTTAATAGCATTATATAATTATACAATTTAAACTCTACAAATTATCAAGGCATCAAGGGTAACGATATACTTACAATCTACATACACATTTTTTTTTGTCTGTATAAAACTTGACCCAAATTGTTTTTGGCAAAGCAGTATAAACTCTGTTTCTCACCTACATATACAATACACGTGTGTGCAAACTATGTTGGCTTGTTCGTTTTTTTGTTGAATCGGAAAAAAATGACACATATAGAGTGAACTTAAAAAAAAAACAGAACTCCGCGATTTTATGAGAACATAAACATAATTAAAACTCGATTGATTTGCGTATAAATTCATTCCGTTTGTTCGCAACATAAACGAATGTGTGTGTTGTGTTCAATAGGTTCTTCACGATGCACATTTTTTCTATAATACTATGTTGTACATTGTTCTTCGTACACCGTAGGCCACATATCATATATATTTAACGTTTATACCAAGGCATTGTAGGTATAATAGCTGAGGTGTGGAGTTTACAATGTTTATAGTACAATACGACCGTTGTCCGATTTCATATGTTTAGTTAATTAGGTAATATATTATAAACAATGTTATTATAAGTGCTAAACGATATTTTTTAACTCCCGTTACCAACCTATTCGTTTAAGAGTTTTTTTTTTAAATTTGAAATAGAAATATGAACTTTTAGAGTATATAATATATATATCTATTAAAATGTGCGCATACATAGGTAGGTATACTGCATTTAACTAAAAATAAAAAATTGTTATCGTTTGGATTATTTCGGATTATGCGTTATAAATTTATGTTATATTCGTAATCTTATAGTCTATTATTTCAAATGACATCACCAATATTAGTTATTACATTAGAGGTATGTCGTAATTTTATTCAGAAATTAAAAAAGTATATTTTTAGCACATTATGCACTATGCAATAAGTACTTAAAAATATCTAAATAATAATACTGAAAATTGGTATGCATGCAAAATAAAATTATCAACACATTTTTTTTTTAACAATACTTATTTTATAATTTTTTTTTTTTTTTTTTATAATATGGTAGTGAATATTCGGAAATATATACCTATGTATACTTGGTCCAGCTCTGAAATGTAAGTACGATGAATTCGATTACAGTGTTAATTAGTAAAATAATATTATGATACCAGGAAAGTGTGAAACAAATTTGTTTCTTAATTTTGATGTTCTATGACTAACCAAAAAATATGTATTTGCTAGAACTTCAGAGTCCTGGACATGCATATTTAAATATTAAATAAATAAATCTTAACTACATCCATATACACAATTCAAGACAATATATTTTGAAGTCTTTATAAAAAGTGTCTTTGAATAGTGGTAGAGAATATCTTAAGACTTAAATATAACTCTAAACTCTATAATAATAATAACCTATAACTTTATACCAAACATGATTTTAACTGGTTTCCTCGATTTGTGCCCTCTGCAATTGTTGCTACCGATAGGTACTCATTATTACTGCATAGTGCATATATATTATTATATAGCTATGTAAACATCACGTTAAATAATAAAAAAATAAAACTATTATTATTTTATCTGTTACTGCAGGTCAATAAGAGATGAAATAAAATAATTTTTCTGAATAAACAAATAAAATAAATAATGATAAATAACTATACCTACTCGTTTTAATATTTATGTAAATATGATGAAAATAACTATACATGTGTGCCTTTTTTACGTACACGGTACACCTATAAAATGCTGCAATAGTATATGCATAAACATCTATATTATAGATACCTATGTATATTACATATTATACAGCTATTATATTTATATGTAATGTAATTATATAGTCGAATTTAATAAACAGAAAAAAACTGCCTTGTTGTGCCTTGTTGAAAGAATTAAAAAAAAAAAAAACATAGCGAAGTATTTGCATAACTCTGCACTCTGCAGTTATTGAAATATGCAGTGTATATACTATATGTTTATTATGAAACTATGCTGCAGCACGATGCACGCGCGGCTATAGTGTTTTTTATAGATATAATAACAGGTATATAGGTATATTTTATTATAATTTATAATACATATATGATGTTTTTATAACTCGGAATCGGACGGCGATGGCTCACTATTTGACTTTGAACTCGTGTTTGTCGCACCGTTTATGATAAATAAATAATGATATGCATTAAAGCAAAAATAAATTTTTAAAAGCTCAGAAAAAAAATTGCGTAAAATTTTTTTACGCTCACGCCGCATTGCAGCACTACTATATAGCTGTATAGTACCTACCTAAGTCTAGTATATAGGTATATATATATATATATACATCGATTTATCTCGTGAGCGTTACAGCGGCTCGAAATCATCCCGATTATGGGCTTCGGATTAAAATTGTCGTTGGCGGCGGTGTCATCGGCTAAATTACGGACTGGCGGTGAGAAGGAGCTTTGGAGCTTTAAATAATACATCAGCGAGCCAACACGCGGGCCAGCAGCGCGCCGCAGCACCGACGTGTGTAAATCGCAGCAGATGTCAAACTGGTGTACAAGGAACTCGCATTATAATATTATTCGCGCCCAAAACGCCACGGCATACGTAATCGAGAAATGCGCGCTTCTGCGTCTGTCGGTTCTCACAGTTTATTAAAAGCGCATTTTTAATCGGTTTATGTATTGCCGGATCGGCGCCGCCGTCACTTGATCGCAGGCTCGCGATACGACGATAAGCTTCATAACTTATTTACTTATATTATAATATTATTTCCGGCGACCCGTCCATAGCTTATGATATATATACCTATATATTATAAACTTACAACATGCAATTTTATATCTTCGCCGAACTCTGATCCTGCGTCCGTGTTTTAAATCTTTTTTTATGTCTTTATAAAAGTATATATATATATAAATATTAATCGTTTTAATTCACCCATCGCACACCACCCCTAACAGGTAAAACGGTATCTATATATTATTTATTTATACAGTGGATGTTAATTCTGAGGAAAAATTATATTGACTCCAAAAACCCTACGCGAGAAGAATACGAATGATACAATACTATCTTAAAATTTATATGGTTTAATATTATGTATATCCATGTGTGTTGTCCACAAACAAATCTATATTTATTTATATATATATATATATAAAGGAAAGTGTACTTTATTAATAATCGACGCATAGCCGTATCGCTGAAGCTACGAATATGAAATTTGGACAGTAGTTTTGTTTTGTGAAGTAGACACCCACACCAAGAAAGGATTTTTGATTTTAATTTTAAAGGGTTAAAATCGGTAAAAATAAGTTTAAAAAATAAAATAATTCAGGTTGTTATAACAACTATATAAAAAGAATAAAAATTAAAAAATTAAAAATAAAGTAAACAAATAAATGAATTAAGTCAGATTGTTATACCAACTATAGGTATATAAAAATAACCACTAGATGACACATTATTGTATCTTATCCACCTAGGAAAAAAAATTTATATAACTTTGAAACTTAAGGGTTAGAAATTATAAATTTACGTACACATCTCGCGGGGTACGTAATCCACCACAGGTGGATTGCCTACCTGTTAATATACTGCTCGCATGAGAGAGTCCCACGGTCAACGCCAAGCTAAATATAACCTGACTTACTCACTGACTGATAAACGTAGATCCTGAACAAATAAAAACAAATAACAAATTAAACAAAGTTGGAATCATATTAAGTATAGAATTTTCATTTTTTACGGACAACGAAGTGCACGAGGTCATCTATAGTTTAAATGTATATAGAACCTAAATTATAAAATTATAATGATTTTGCGGTATTATAACATTCACTGCAGACACGCGAATTACACAATATAATATGTATATTAAATTATTAAATGTAGCTAGTTATATTATTTATTATCATTATAATATGTTCCTATGTATCTATGTATATTGAATATGTACTTTCACTGTGTGCGTATATACATAATACCATATATTATGTACGTTTTATATTTATAGTCAGTTATTAGAACGATGCGTAGACATAATTTGATCCGCCGGTTTGTTCAAATAGTTGGGCAGATTGTCAACGTCCGTTCTTTGTCGCCAATCGCTATTATATACAGTCATTACTTATTTATATAGATAAACTTTTAAAGTCAACCGTATACCGCATCATATACGTTCTAATATATGCAGTGTTTTAATATACAGGTACAGCACGATACGGTATACATTTAAGTCGTCGTTTATAGTCCCGATGTCATCAGGTCGGTGTGAATGGCTAGGATCAGATTACTGCGGCTAGATTACTGATTGAAGTCCCGAAAATCACCGTGGAAAAAATCTAGAGAGTTAGTTCGAGAAAAAGTTGATATATATTTAATGTCATAGCACTTACTAGAAATTCGACGTCTAGAAAGTTCTATATGGGAACAAGATCGGATAACAGATAATTCGGATGACCGAAAACCGATAACTACAATCCAACTGTCAATCAACCATACAGAATTTGGATAACACTAAATCTTATACATCATCTGTACCTACTTATCTGAGTACTAAACCAAATAGAAACAGTGCGTTGCAAAAGTATACCATATGCGATATTTAAATACGTCCACTTCGTACATTCAAAGGTACCGTTAAAGACATCTATCTGACGAAGATAAAAGTGGTGATTTGAATAAAGGACCTGCAGGATTTACATAAACACGAGTATTATCTATATAACGACTATACCTATATGAAACCATTAGTATTATTATCGTTTCATAAATATTACAGTGTTAATTTTTTTTTTTTATATTTATTGATTTTATGTTTTATCTTGTTAATTTATAGTTCGATATTGATAATTATTTGTTGTTGCTCAAATCGCCGTACGAAATATATATTTAATATATACATTATACATACATATATTATATACGGTATACGCTATAAAACTACGTGGTTGCGTGTCGATCTACTGTCAATGCGACTTGACGATTTTATTATCATAATTAACTAAATCAATTTAAAATTCCATACTTTTGTTGTAATTGCAGTATAAATTAAAATATACATTAACTCCTGTAACGACATATTATATGCATTTATGTAATAATTGATATTATATTATAGTAAAATCTCAATGAGTCACGACCGTACAATTATTCATATTGATCATGATTTCGATACTAATCGTATCATACGCTGGCACGCCGCACTTATTAATAAGCGGTATGCGTTCTAACATAATATTATACAGTATTATTTAGTGTGCTGTATGTATCATGCGCCTTGTCGTAACGTTATAATTAAAAATAATAAATATTGATTTAAATTTTGACGATTTGATGTCGCGTAATATGCACAATGCGATATTTTGTTCGTGTTTTAAAAACTCTAGTAAAAGAAATATGTGTACCTACCGTGTATAACAGTTAGCATATATATATTATATTTGTCTATAATACTATAGTAGTAAGAGAAATCGATCATAAAGTTTCTATTCTATATAGAAGTATTGAACATAATCATACGATAAATGGTTTATAAAAAATCACAAACACGAATCAAATGATGTAATAACAAGTATAGTTGTAATATATAGAATATAGACTCTTCCGGCGGGTATATAATATAATACGTACCTGTAGGTCATTTCCGGTTAAATACCTATACAGTTAACATGCGCGTCTGGAATATAAGTGATCGTAAATGTGTGATTTTATTTTTTAATTTTTATTCTGTCGTCACATTAAAATATGTACCTACAATAGCTGAATAATTAAAGTTAATCTGAATTCAATACACGCGTCATAAACGCAATGCAAAAACGTGATAATACGCGTTCTTGTGATTTCGATGTTGTGCGTAATTGTTGTAAATTTGCCTACATAGTTAATACTACATTACAGCGATGTTTGTATTGTATGCCGCGTGAGTAAATCAGATGTACCTACGGGATAACCTTATAAGATACCAGGATGGTATTTAAAATATATTTATTGGTATTTAATGATACGTTATATTTTATTTATATTATTACGTCTTCTGTATGTTAAAAGCAATGAAAAAACAAACTTCGAATCTCAATTCATAGAGGGATTTATAGAGATAGATGTAGATGGCTTATAAGCTAGAAATATCTTATTTTGAAAAAAATGGAAGTATATTTTTTATTAGGGCCATGCTCAACTATCAATTTTAATACTGATATTTTTTATGCATTATTAATGCAACAATCACAATTTCTCTGGTACAAAAAAAATGTAAGGTTTTTACCCCGTAGCCATTTATATATATATACATATCTATATATATTGACTCGTATTCGTATAAGCACAAAATGGTGAGGACTATAGCCATCTTTTTGGAATTTAGGCTCTCAAATATTATTCAATAGCAGCTTTATTTCCATAATAAGATATATTTAAATTATATATTCATATTATGGGTACCTAGCTAATTTATTAATAATGAGTTGTTATCATTTGTTTTCTATTTAAGAATTACGAGTATAACGGTTTAGACCGATATAATCATAGGTACCACTATTTAAGTATTAATATGCACTCGCGGTGAACGTAGTTTTCATTAGTTCAAGTCCTTTCGTTAAACTCACTATATAAATATGCGTTTGAATGCATCAAAGTCTTACACCACAAGAAAAATGTGTAAACATATTTGATATTTAACACTCGTAATAAGTATATATATTCCAGTGGCCTCTTGCCAACAGTGATGATTTATGATTACCGATTTGTCGATTCATTCGTGTTTTCTGTAACATATATAATATTTTTTTTCCAAAATATAAAGCCAGGTGTGTGTATATTATAAATACAATGCTGTAACCAGAGGATGGGATTGACATTTGAAACCTTCACCCAAAATTGTGAGTTTCTTACGAATTCTTTTTAATACACTGTTACATTTGTACTGCAATTTTAAATATAAGTATTATACCTATTGTAACGTTATGTACCTACGTGTACTGCGCGTATTACATATATTACGTACACGTCATCCCCTATATTTTTCTCGGAAACCACTAACATCTGCAGTGCATAATATTTTTTTAAATTCATAAATCACACGACCTGGAAAATAAATCCTGATTATATATATAATATTATAATGGTTTAAAAAAATACGTGTTTATATAATATAATATGCACCTTGTAATAGTAAAAGTGTAACAACTATAATGAAAAATATGCGAAATGCAATCATCGCTATCATACATTTTTTTTTATAAATAAACTAGTCTTATTAGACAGGTTTTAAAAAAAGTATTTCTAAAGAGAGAGACGTCTAGGGTTAAACAAAAATAATTCAACTTGTACAATGTACAAAACTGTCAAAACTATAAAGTGTACTACGCAAAAATTTTTATTCACATATTATATTTCACGTAAAATTTCAATCAGCAAATTAACAAAAAAAGTTGTCATAAAATAACACTTGATACCGCGCCAACTACATGCGTAATGAACTTGTTATATAGGTGGTTAATGTCTCGCGCCAAAACTGAAGGCTTTTTTCTATATATATGTACCTATATGGTTATAACAGTTTATTTTGTATGTATATCGTGTAAAACCTCTAAACCTGTAAACAAAATATGATATAGCGCGCACCGGGAAAAATATCGATTTTCACAGAAATCGCAAAAACGAGAATCTGTACTCTGTAATCTATATAATCCAAAATATCTCAGTGGACAGCTAAAAAAAATTCTTACGCGGATGAAGGGATGTGTGCAGCCACCGCGTATTACGTATGTGCCCTGCACACCCCCGTCAGCGAGTCTATTTATTATGTGGAGTAATTGCTCGGCGACGACACCGCCGCGGCGGTGGGGTCCGCGTGGCTAACGGCCATCATCTCACAAATGGGGCGATCCGCCGCAAACGCGGCGTGATTAGTATTATATACGTATCGTATTGTAACGCGAATGAAATTTATCCGAAAGTCACTGTGTAAAATCGAACGCCCGCGTGTCCGTATATATATATATATTATAAAATATGTACAATACAACCACCGTGAGCAGGAGGGCGCGCGTGAAGTGACGTGTCGTCGAATATAATGTAATATATGTACATAGCCGGGTGCTCCGTCGCTCTCTTCTCTTATAATAAACTCCGCAGGGACACAATGCAGGCTCCGACACCCTCCCCTGTACGAAGAATACGACACGGTATACACCCCCACCACACACACGCACACAAACTCGACGTTTAAATAACGTACATTATATGTGAGTGGTCGGTTTCTATTATATACGTAAATAATGTGCGGTATATACGTATCCAAGTACAATATTATATACATAATGTGTGTGTGTGTGTGTGTGTGTGTGTGTGTGCGCGCGCGCGCCCGCGGTGTGTCTGATCTAATTGTTGTTTCCATTGAACCGTCAACAGCCGCGTAATTGATAGCGGCCATTTCTGTATATTATCGCTTTTGAAGGTTTTTGGGTTTCTATTTTTTTTTTTTTTTTTTTTTTTTAATTCCGTTTCTTGCTCAGGTCGTGCGCTGCGATTATATATAGATACACCTACAATACTGCGCACCAACCCTACTGACCTATACTCGTCTCGAAACGAAAAAAAAACCGTAATTTACGATTATTTCGTATCCATATACACAACACTGTAACGTTTAATAATATACCTACACTTCAAAGTTTACGATTTTTTTTAGACTCTAAACCTATTAAACGCATAATATCTGTCCTATTAATTTTGTATATGATGCGTACACTATACATACTGTTGATTGCAGGTCTTATTATATTATATTTTTTGTTTCCCGTTTTATTCGGACCCTCGGCGCATATATTATAATACGTATAAATATATAAACGACGGCTGCGGACGGCCATTGTTCGGTCTCCGCGGTATAATGTTTTGCGGTTTTCCGACCGTCGATTTATATACACACACACACGCACACATACGACACTCGTTTAAAGGTGATATATCCTGTATACATACAAATGGTCGGACGACGTGTGCGCGCGTGTAATTAATCTCGAAACAAGGGGGCGGACGCGATTTTTCGGGTCTCGTGCTCTGTCTTTAACGCTTTCGCTTTTGTCGTCACCACGCGATTAATATAATGTGTTAAAGATAAAAAAAAAAAATAAATAAATAACAATAATAAACTCACCCCCTTCGCCACAATTAATCACGCGTGTATACCACTGCAGCGCGCAGGGGACGACGACGTTGAGCTATAATGGAAGTTTCTCGGGACACCGCGCGACGTACGTCTCTACAATCCTACCACTCGATTTACATATTAAAGAACTGTATATACGCTATCGTTTCGAATATAATTAATATACGTGAGTATAATGTGTGTACGGTGATTTATAACGCTACGTCTGCGTCTGTGGTTAGCTTATTCTGCACGTCCCATAGTGTTTCGGATAAAATAAAACGTCGAACGATGAGACGTTAATGCTACCGTCATCATTGCCACGCGATATGCCAATACGCCATAAACTACCTATATTCTCTCCATTCTGATTTATCTCTCGAAACCGTTTTTTACGGGCATTAAAATTATTTTGCAAGAGTAGATGGAGGAGGGCACGTGAACGCATATTATATTCTTATTAGGTACCTCAACCCGAAAACAAATCATGTGCCCACCTGATTATTATGCTATTTTAAGTTTAAAAGATTTTCATTTTACATATTCTTTTTAGATACCTATATAATTATGACTGTATACAATTGGCTTCCTTATATTGTGTAATTTTCATATTATATAGTTGACAACGCGTTTTTCTCATTCTCTTCTACCACCCCGCCTAAAAATCAGAAAAATAAAACGAATATAATATGATATACTCGTAATAGTATATATAGTCGATTTTGTTTGTTTCTTTTGCGATAACACTGCTATTTGAATATTTTTACATTTCATTAGATATTTTACACATACTTCACACATTAATACATATAGCCATAGGTATAGGTACACAAAAATTATAAATTATCGGCACTGCAGAAAAATTAAGGCATAATATCAAATAGAAAAATACATTTTGTCCACATATAGCTAGTTAGTTACTATAGTTACTAATTACTATATACTATATAATATACGTTAAAGTAATACTACTAAATACAAGTTGTAAAAAAATATAGTATTTAATTGTATGTATGAATGCGTTTTAATTAGAATTACATAAAACTATTAAAGTGTTTCTTTTAATGTCATACATTTACATTGGTTAAAAAATATTAATGATATATATTAAACCACAGTCGATAATAAAACGTTAGAATTGGCTTTAACGATATACCTAATAATTAATGTACTTTAACAATTTAGTGCACATAATATAAAATAAGAATTAATAACTTTGTTAACAGACATAAATAGTACGTTTTATTTTTCTTTAAATCGATTTTAAATATTATGATTAATAATGTTAATATATTATGATGATCGTAAAAAATTATGCAACCTTAATAACTGATATATCAACGTCCACTTAATGAAGTATGCCTCTTTCGATATAAATTATTTTATTATTATTATTCCTTTTTTTTTATTTATTTATTTTTTTTTTTTTTGCAAAATTGTATTAATAATACTCTCGTAGAATAATAGCAATAAAACAAAAACCGCTTTGTGTTTTAAGAAGGAATTCAACTTTCGGTCGGAACACACTTTGGTTTTTTTTTTTTTTTAATAATAAGTGCGTTCGTTTTGTAACATATATGATGTATATGTATATACTTCATATAGTATTTTCTATTGTATACCGCGAACAATAATAATATAGTCACTTGATGTCATGGCGCGGTGTACACTATACGCACAAAACTATTATAATATATACATCGTTGTCAAGTAAACTATAATACGCTTGTAAGTTGTGCGTGTCCTGCGTTGAATACCATGCGACACGCGTATACGTACGTACAATATTATGTATTATATAACATATCGACTGTAATAATTGGTATACACCGACGCAGATCCTGCAACGGTTGTGAAAACGTTATAAATTTTATAATATATAGAGTCGACGGCATTGCTGATAAGAATTAAATTAATATTTTTAGATATTTAGGTATTTTTTATAGGACTGTTATTTTCTTGAACATTTAATTTTTTTTATTGATTTTTTTTTTTCATTTGTTTGTTTAAGTGCGGAATTACATCCTACGCGCTACAATAATCTTATATTTTAGGCTATATATATACTAAATAGGCATATAGCTGTGTTATGATCATTGAACCATCAGTATAAATGCGTTTTAAGATTTTGTTGAATTTCATACATACTGTAAAAAATAAAAATCATTAGCCATCAGATTATTGTTATTGTCGTTCAACTTATATAATATATATACCTTTTTATGTGTACAAATAAACAATTTAAATCGTTTATTTCATTTTAAATAAATATAATTTATCGTTGTATTTTTTTTTTGCCAATAAAAACGCCTACTTATATATTATAGCTTGGTGGTTATATTTGATTACGAAAAAAATTAAAAGACTCAAAGATATCGTTCAGATCTCTTCAGTCATAGTTCTCATAGTGTCAATTAAAAAAAAAATTATCATCGTCGCATACTTGCATGTATATTGTATACATATGACCATAATATGTGTTATGTTTATTACTCCCTTTGTCTTCTACACAACTAGATGAATCTTTAATGTAAATGATATGTATCATTAGTAAATACTAATATAATATATGTTTATATTTTTGTAAAGTTCAGTGTTTTGAAATAGTTAATTTTTTGCTAAAGCCATTTTTCATTGAATAACTAAATTAAAGATATACGAGAGTACTACACTGGTGCTCAACTGGATTTCTACTTGATATTTTAAATGACAAATTTACCGAAACTCTACAAAAACTTTATTGGTTATTTACTTGTACTTGCTATTTATTTAAGTTGATTTTGTCATTAATATTAAAAAATTAAAAATTACTCGCTGTAGGTATACTCGTACTATATGAATTTTGTCTCATCTCATCGGATAAATTGGATCGAATAATCATTGACCAAATACATTCTTAATACTTAATTATATTACAATTATTTAATTATCATATAGTCAAAATCAAAAATATATTATTATACTCAAGAATTGTTTTTCTCAAATATTCCGGGTGTACCGTATGCACATATAAATTTAAGAATATTTACTTTTACAAATAATATTAAAGTTTTGAATATTAATAGTTGAATATCATTTGGAATGGTTATAATAACCAAAAATATAAACATCACGAACAAAAGCCACTTCCCTTACACATTGACTTGTTGGTGTAGGTACCTACCTTCATATACATTTTAAACTGCTTCATATCTTTGATTCACAAAACTTAAATCTGTAAATGACAACTCAAGTATTTACCTTCCGAACCATTTCCGTCGTTAACTCACTCTTTCAGAAACTTTACTGGTCGTGCACCGCTGCAGTATAGTGAACGCGTGAGAAAAAAATGATCGGTATACGATTTCACCCGGGAATCTGAAGTACCCAATTCATTTTAATCGAAACAAATTTAATAAAAACCCGCCCACTTTAAGTTATTTTTATTTATTGCCAATATGGGAATTTTATGTGTGATGTAGTAAATTTTCATACTATATTATAATATTATATACGTACGTGTGTAAATAAAATGTTTATGGCACTCGTATAAATTTATTGTAACTCACACAGTGAGTGTTAAATTGATGATACCGATTACTAACAGACTTATTATAAGATTAAATAATAAGAATTTGTGACAGTAAAATTATAGTTAGGATAAGTGTAGTCTACAAACCATAATTTTAACTTCACATAAAAATTTTAAAAAAGACATTTACGATTTTTTTTTAAACAAACAATATTTTTTTATAGGTGTTAATTATATTTATTAGTTATACTATTGAACGTATTATACCTACCTGCAGAGCGCCTAATGGTACCCAGTGCCTACCTCGTTAACATAATATCTATTCGATGAGTTTGCCGCGGCATAACATCTTATGTGGTAAAAACCCCGAAGCGCCTAAATATTCGTGTTTCCGAGATCCAATCATCGAATTTACGTAATCAGTGATCTCAGATATTTATCGTACGATCCCATTGCCCACGGCTAGACAACTAAATAGTAATCATATGAATATGAGTTGTACAAGTATTATTATAGACCTATATGATAAACAAATACAGTTCTAATAATATTATATCGGATAACGGATATTATACATTCGTCGCATACACTGTATAATACAGTTATAAATTATAATATTATATAATAATTAATGAATTCGTCTTTAATTTTATTTTTATGTCTCTACAATAATTTGATATCGAGTGAGATAAAAAATAATAGTTTCCAAAATCCGTACGTAACGCACAATACGGCGTTTACGCGTCACTGCAGGAGTCTGAATGAATATGATGTTATACGATCGAGAATCTATCTTTAAGTTTATAGGCACTCGACACTCGTTGACGTTACAACATACAATTGAATTTCACTTGAACATACCTATCTTTATGTACTTGACACGATTAAGTTTATAGTAATATATTATGTCCGGCACGTGCTCGCGTGTAAGCGGCGATAAGTCCAAATCGGTGTCCGAAGTGCGCCAGCGTAATATAAAACTCATAAAAATATATTAATTATTATTTATTGCTTTCGTTTGCAGCGAGGAATTGATGTTGCACCAAGTCACGGACGGCATACATTTCATGCAAATGATATACGGCACAGGAATGACGCTGTTCGACTGTGAATACGTCAGGGAGCCGGAGACGGCCACGCATTTCGTTCGGGAGTTTTGGAACGAGGAACAAGGCAAAAACCACACGGTCGGGTCCTTAACTAAAGAATATGCGTCCATGGTGGATTTCAAACATTTGAAAAGAGCGTGCCATAAAAACCATAAGAAAACTAGAAGAAAACTAGCGAGCGAATATCAGCAACACGAGGGCACCACTAGCGTGGTCGGTAACGACGGGTCAGTATATATTTACATTATATATTATATTATTTAGTAACTATAATATATTATTATACCGCACGCATTTATTAATAATAAAATATAATATATTATACTGTCCTTATAGTTAACTGAATGTATACATCGCAGTTTTTTTTTTTATTATTTCAGTCGCGTTATATACATGAAAAGTAGTTTTGAAATATATTTTTGGATTATACTTAATTATATACCTATATACATACGAGTAACGTTATTAGATTATCAGTCCTTTTATTTTTCTATGCGCTCTTTAAACCAGTCAGTTATAGATTAGCTGGTTACTTTCAAATGTTATTTTAAAGTCGTTCTTCGTATTTTATTCTAAAAACGATTGTGAAATCACCCGTTTAATGGGTATAATTTAATAAATTCTTATTCAAAATTGCAGAGCTTTTAATTTTTATTGAAACTGTTTTTTTTTTTTTTTTTTTTACTGCCGATACTCTCTTATTTAAATTTCTTTAATAATTTTACCTGTTGAATTAGTATGAGCAATTTAAACTTCCAAATCGTTCTAATAGAAAGACTTGGAACTCTAAAGAAGATGATATTTTACTGTTAATTCTCCGAGGTCCAGACGCTAATCACTTCGACTAATATATATATACCTATATATATTTAATGAAGACAGTCTGAACATTATTTATTAAATTATGCGTAATAATACGCATGTATTTATACGTATTTATGAAATATATAGCTACGGGAAACATTATTTTTGATATATTTTCTGAAATATCTATACGTATAATATTGTTTGAAAGCCTATAATGATGAAACCGCGGACTGAGCGTTTATGATTATGATTTACAACACATTACAGTGCACTTGTTTTATAACACATTATAAACTTTTTTTATTGTCGTGATTCCAGCAAACGCAGAAAGAGAGATCTGATGTCCGTGTTGAGAGTTCCTGGTACAAAATGGTGTGGGAAAGGGCGTTCAGCGAAATCGTACAGACAACTCGACGGGTTTGGTGGAGCGGATCGGTGCTGTAGAGTCCACGACACGTCTTGCCCAATGTGGATCGGCGCTTTGCAAAGTAAATACGGTCTGTTCAATTGGAGGCTGAACACTCTCATGCACTGCTCGTGTGACCGCAGGTACATCTATAACGTTTTGTATTTAATATACTTAAACATCAATGCCTACGTCATTGATCAATATTAATGATTCATAAACGATGATTATCACAGCAGAAAATTAATTATTCTTCATATAAGTATATACAACAGGTGTGAAAAATTAATAGGTAATTGACATATACCTACGCACCGCAGTCGTGATCTTTCTTAATAGGTTTATCATATTTCACCCCTTCAAGATATTTTCTTCAAATCACCATGAACCATTAATTACAAAATATAATATCTTCTAATAATATATAGCTAAGTAGGTATTTCAACTAAAAATTATAATATGTATACACGATTTATTTTATCTATTTTTCTGACAAAAACTATATTTTTTGTATAATTGTTAAAAAAAATATTTTAAAATTTTTTTATGATTGTATCATAATTACTTTAAAATGGATATACACTATATAGATAAATTTTGTACAAAAAACTGTTGATAAAAAAGTACCTTTTTTGGCACAAATAAGTAATTCTCATTTAATAAATACCTGTTATACGTCTATACAGTAAATTGTAGTAAAATTTTTTGATTAAATTTGTGTATAATAATTTTTATAGTTAATTATATACTCGTAAATAATTATTTTTACCATTTCAATTTAAACATAAATCATAATTCAGTGGTTTTATAAAATTATTGTTGAGATGCTATACAGATTGCTAAGTATAATTTTCGTAAGAAGAAAATTGTTCAACTAATAATAATGCTCATAAAATCTTAATTGGTTTTAATTAAACCATTAATCATAATTATTCACTAAATTAATTCTCACTGATTGTACAAGTTATTTTAATTGAACATTAATAGATAGCGTTTTAATATATATAATTTTTAAATCATTCAGGTTTACCGGTATTATTTTAAAATCAAACTGCTGTTTAAAACACTTGCAAATTATTATGAGTTCGTGGTATTATTAAAAATATTTACATTTTTTTTTACGTAGGCATATTGACATAGTGTGCGATGATTTCCACTGGGGAAGCATGCTTAAGGTGATGATAACAATGTTGACTTTGTTGTTCAGTCTACCCACTGTTTCAGACAATCTCAATATTTGTTGACTTGTTGGACATTCATGATTCAATTTGAAAAAAGCCTAATTGACTGTCCTGTCAAGAAACAAATATTAAATTTTTTTTTCTTTATTTATTTACCAAAAAATAAATATTACGTCTTTGTCGGTCGTATCTTTGATGTTACATCATGTTACACGGGGTTAAGCTCAGGTTCATCTGTATCTGTTAATAGAAAGAAAACGTAATAACATTTTAGATCAATATGCTAAAAACTATATAATCGAATAATCCAAGTGAAGTTAGCATAAATTATTTTATTTTTATAATAATGGATTAACCGGTTTTTCAAAAAGCGTAGGTGCCGCAGTGATATATATACCTATATAATGTAATATTATCATTTCTAGACCCGATGGGCATTGAACAAAAATTAGAAAAATCTTATTTAAAGTATATAATAACTATTTTCATCATAAACCTTACCCGAATAATGTGTATATTCACGAAGTTGTTTAACAATTAAACTATAAATATTTGTTTTGACGATTTTTGAAAATTAATAACTTTACACATTTTATCCACATTATTTAATTAAATCAGAACTATCTTATAGTTTATTATCAAATATAATATTAAAAAATTTAATTCTTAAAATTGATAACATACTATTTGATTATTAATTAGTATATTTTAGTGTTTATAGCACAATACTATCTTGAATCATACAATTCATACTTGAATATATTATATTTACACAATAAAATATATGCGCAATACTATAAACCTATATGACTATATAGCTTTATGACATGCACATGCATACCTTTTTCTGATATAACATTATATTTGTAGTATATTATGTTCACATTACATTTTAGTCATTCACATTTACACCTGTAGGTTGAATGTAGGCACATGAATCATTTCAATTTCAACTGAAATGCAAAAATTAAAATACATTTTGAATATTGTTTACCGAGAGTGCCATTATTAATGGATGACAGCTCACATCAAAGCTATTATTACAAAAATTAACGTGATGCACTAATATTAAAATGTACAATATGTATTCTGCTCTCAACACTTACAATAATAATTTTATCCCTTATTTATAGATATAGATTGTATATAGTAAATAAATAAAAAAAGAATATTGTTTACGCATATTCATCCTTAGTGTTAGTTACCATACCGTCATAAATTGGCAGTTATTCAAAAATAAAACAAACTCTGAGAAGAATATTCAAGTGAATACTCAAGGTTAATTTGAGAACACATCCGTTTTGATATTTTAATTACATTATTTGTACTATTTTATTGATTGTGATATTATAATACTTTTGCATTTAATTGCTTAATGTTATTATATCACGGTGTTAGGTTTTTCATTCTGTTAATATTTTTACTCTTAACATCGTATTACTTTAGACTCGAAAAATAATGTAAAGTATTAATACAATTGCATTGAAACGTAATATATTACAATATTACCTATACTGTTATACGTTAGTTAACAATGTTTAAACCGTTTTTATTATTATTATTATTATATATTACGTGAAATGGTCGACGAAATGATTTAGTGTCTTCAAATAAAATTATAAAATAAAAATAAAATACTCGTACGAATGAATCTGTCCCATTAGCCACGGTCTCGCGGGGCCCGTTTTCTAAATTTAATTTAAATGGTCTATCCCGCTAGGAGAACGAATTTAAATGTATATACTTCTTTTCTTACCCTCCTTTCAGTATTTATTAGCCACTGACATAAATTATTATAGCCCTACATCTTTGTGTACAATAAATATTTTTATTTCATCGAAATCGTATTTAAAATATATTGTGCTTGCACATCATCAAAGATGAGTGGCTTGTCGTCGTCTAAATAGATAAAAATAATAACCCTGTATTCAAATAATAAAAATGTAGAACACGAAAAAAAATTCCGATATAATGATGTTATTATTTTTCTATTTTATGTTTTTGTTTTTTTCTATACTCCCATTATGTATAATCATGGAATTTATATTAGCATACAAAGTGCTTTATTTTGTAAGTCAATTCATCTGTATTTATACATATGTGGTGTATCACACGGATATAATACAAACCACAAGACGTATCTTGTCATATCTTAGATTTCTCACACGTGCATTAATCCTATTTCTATCGTTAATTTTAATTTTATCTCTAAATATGTAGATATATTTTAAAACAATTATTAATCCATTATAGAATATTTTAATAGATCTAGTTTTATTATTGAAACATCATTTACATTATACAACAAAAGTTTTAAATTTCCCTTGAATATTGAATTTAAATAATAAACAACAACTTAAGTAAAATAAAAGAGGACAAAAAGGTACCTACACTACCTATCTATTATGTTTTTTATATCAAATAATTTCTGTATACCATAATTTTTTTATATAGTAACAATTATGTGATAATATTCTATATATTTGAAATTTTATCGTGTGTATTTAATATTGTCACTTTATATAGTTACATCGTAATATTTGTAGTTTTTATATATTACCTATATCGTTGTATGCGTAGCCCAAAGGTGATAATTTTACTTTTGCCGTATGAATATTTTTATATTTAGGAAAATATTTATATTTTTAACACAAAAAATGTATACATGTAACATATATTGTTCATGGATAGATCGATAATATTTTTATGTAGCTTAAAGTATTGGACAGGTCATCATTCACGAGGCATACAGACAATGCAGAATTGTCCTTCCGGGCATCGCCAAGTTTGGATCAATGGACTGTAAAGATACGATAGAAATCCGTGTTTTCTCTCAATGCCAAAACCCCGATGAAGTCTTTTGTGTTTTTATAACCAAAGGGGGACGTATTTAATATTCAAAATTTACATTGGTTATTGAGATGACTAAGGAGGATTAATAAAAAAAGAGTTATCGCTTGACGTCCATCATAATATGACTGTTGTATTTCGTAAAATTGGTTATGATGTAAATTTGATTTATAAATTTTTAATTTAAAAAAAAAAATTGCTGAATATTAATATTTAATACACTTTAACTCAACGTTTTTACAAAACCATAACAAGGCGTACTTTAGTCATACCAATTTACTTAGAATATTTAGTACTACACGGTAAAAAAAAATTGTACCTAAAAAAAGTGTTAGAAAAAGGAACATGTACAATGATTAAAGCTAGTATACATTACTAACCAAACTACTACTATAATATATATACAGGATCATTCTCCATACATACTCGACCCCATTTTCTCATTAAAAATTAATTTATTCAAAATCTGATTTTTTGAATTTTTAAGTTAACTTGAGGATATAAATATTCAAAACAGATTGTTTTTCTATTGAAAAAATATTTCTATCTATTGCCACATGGCATTTATTATTAAATGGTATAAAAAAATTAATATATTATTATATTATTATTTTTATGTATTGGTATTAAAAATTTTAATAGTGGTTTTAATAAATTAAATGTTATTTTAGGTTAAAATTTTAGTTTTGATAATTTAAATTTTTTACATAATTTGTATTTATGTCATCTGTTACATGGACTGAACTATTTTTCTAAATTAATTGGTTTAATTCATATTTTGGATACAATAATAACTACAAAAAGTACTGAATTAGTTAAAAAAAACCATGGACTGTGGATGTACATAATCGTGGAATATTTAAGCTATACCTATTTAATTTAATTTAATTTAATTTTTTGGGGGGGAGAGCATCTAATTTATTTTTATAAGTAGTATTTTATGACATTTTTGTTAAAAAATTTTTATAGAATTCAATAAATGCAATAACATATTAAACCATCATTATATAAAGCCATTGCCGTACACGGTACAACCCGTTCTCTTTGTACTTACTACTCATCTGTCGTCATTAATACCCAACTAGAAATTCACCCTTCAATTTATACACCATTAAATATACATATAAGTACTAATAATTACCGTAGTCCTCCGCATATATAAAAATGTGTTTCCATGTGTGGGTTCGATAATCTAATAATATTGTCGACTGATCCAAGAACTTTATCGTGACGTCCCTCGGGGCTAATAATGGCGTCTATAGTGACATGACTATATGTATAATATAGAGTGTTATGATGACAGTGTACAATTTTTTTAACATTAATGGTGGGTGGAAAAATAACCCCAGAATATCTATTTTGCCAACGGGTTGAACTTATATTATACTGTATTAATATACATCAATAATAATTATTGTTACAAAACTAATAATTGCATTAGATATATTTTATTACACATGTATCTATTATATATCATGTCAATTTCGTAATCAATTTCGAACCTCTGAAAATAATTAAAGTATTAAATAAAATAATTTTAAAGTAAATACTTAAAAAAACAAAGTAGAAAATCGGCCTATAAGTGCAGAAATCGAGATATGAGTTATGTATTTACTAAAATGGAATATAGTTATTCGCCATAATGGCTGCTTTTCGATATTATATTGGATCTGATGTTCCAATTTAATGATATTCGCACAAAATGCAGTAAATTCATAATAGGTCTTAATGGATATGTAGTAATATGTATATTATATAACCTTTTCATAAATTACAAAATATCGAAATAATTAAACGTTTTATATCTCCTTTAGGCAATTGTAAAATATTACGATTTCATGCCATAAATATTTGTTAGAAAAAAATATATATCAACGACATCGATGAGATTGCGTATTTTATTTGACAATACCAAACTCTTTAGGCTTTTGTGATTACATTTAAAGAATATTATTATTATCATTTCGCTTTGCCTATATAACAAGACCGCCCGAACGCATACAGTAATATTCAATAAAATATTTATAATACAGCTCATCTACCTAATCGCTAAATAATTATTTCGAAATTAACAATATTATCGTCAAAGTACTAGTATAATCGGTATTATTATAGGAACTTATAACCACCAAAGAGTTACAAAGAATAATCAGAAAATTACACGATGACAATAACCGGATGACGAGGTATAGGTCGTAATGTCGTATTAAATTGCTAAGTATATAATATAATAATGTTGTGAACGTTGATTACAATATAAAATAATATGTAGGCGTATCAAAGAAAACAAAAAAGGGAAGATTAGAAAAATACATTTCAGAACCAATATCCTTCTTTTGTTAAACAATGATCAGGCTCTTTAAGCATAAATATTTTTGTCATGCAATTCGTGTAAAAAAAGATCTATCAAATTACATATGGTACATGCCATTTGTAAATTTGTGAAAAACTTTCTTTTTACTGCAAGTTTATACGGGAGACACAAATTATTTTTAAATTTCAAAGAAGCGTAATTTATAGAATATACTTATATCATAGCACAGAAACCCACTACAGATTAAAACCTACACCATACTGCAACGCTAATGTATTAATTGGCATCGTTACTTTATTGATTGGCTGCTCGTAAATTAGAATTTTATAGTGTTTAGACGTTCAGCGGCCTATGCACACTGCACAGGCCTATTTCATATAAAATTCAATAAAATGAACGTAAAATCGATATCCCGCTGTCGTTATGCTCGTCTATTATGTGGCGTATACATTTTAATCGATTTATACGTACGACTAGTTTATAAATTACATTAAAATTTATTTACACTCGTCAATATACATAATATATATATATATACATTCATACAAAACGACACTTTGTATATTCTCGTTTTAATTGAAACTCGATTTATGAACGCATCCCTCCGATAAATGGTGGCTCGTTAAGTCGAAGAAAAAAAAACAACAAACAAATATGTTCGTGTATAACCCTAAAAAAATATATGTATATAGAATCTATGCTTGATGTCTGTAACCGATAAAAAATAAAACACGAGAGATTATCTGCGGCCGCGGTCCTTATGCGCTCGTGTGTGTGTGTATGCATATTAACCCGATGCGGCACCCGACCATAAGAACATTAAAGGTCCACCGATAAATAGCCGAAGTGCCCAATTTAAATGTTCTCGAGATCTGGTCGGGAAACACAAACGATCGCGACAGACGACTAATATACGTACCTATACATACCTATGTACGCGACATTTCCACGAGCGTCTCGCAGCGTGCTTGTTTTCTACATAACGTCATAAACTAAATATTTTCAAAAACTCATTAAACTCGTCACAGGATATAACAATACGTGTATGTATGTATATATATTTATTTATTTTAGTGTGTCTGCAGTGTAATCTATATCCTGCGTCACTCGGTCATCCTTATACGTATATATATTGTACGCCGTACATATTATTATAATATTATGCATAATAATTATTATACGTTCGGGATCGTAAAAGAAGTTTGTGTTATATACCGTCACGTCCTTATACGATATCACTATCGATGCCTATAAATATTGTGGTACTTCGATCACCGCGACCTATAATAAATATTTTTAGAATATCGATGTACAAGCATAATATCGGACAGTTAGACGTACTATACAAATTATATAAATAATGACGCGCGTGTTTTGTGGTGGATAGACGTGCGAAATATCGGAAGCCAGCGGGTCGTCCGATCGTAAAACTAACGCACGAAGTCTTCATTTGAATAATATAATTATTACATATTTATATACTACGCGTGTATAACGCGCCTATATGTGTATACGTGTTTCTTTTTAGTGAAATTTATTTCATGCACGCCACAGTAATAATAATTATTATTATGGCGCCATCGTGTAACCGTCCCCGACGACCCATTTTGTGATTTGCGAATAAAATTTACTACGTTTAAGACGCGAGATAAATTAATATCAGCACCGCTGCCGCCGACCGCCCACTCCGCAGTTAGGTCGGGAAACGCATTGTCGTGACGATGAATCGTCTTTTTTTAGAACAAAATGCTTTTTAATGTCACCGGACTTTTTTTTTTTTTAGATGAATTTAACCTTGAAATAACGTCTTTATTCCCCGAATAGATTTGTAACTCCGACTATATAAATATTAGTTTAGTACAGTTACGACTTGATTTAGTCTAAAAACACACATTTTTTTGACCAAGTAATATATCATGTATAGTATACATAATGGAAGTATTTACATTATCTAGTTATTGGTTATACTAAATACTAATTATTTGTATACAAAAAAAAATATATGGTAGTCATAACTTATTACTTAATTACATACATATCCTGAATAATTAATTTCCTGTCTGTAGAAAGTATTTAGTTCTAAATCGCTTTTTTTTTTTTTAATATTCTTTAATGATATAGGTACTTCAACAATTTAATAATTATGTGGCAAAACTACCGATAGAAACCAAAAAAAAATTTAATATAATAACATGGCACTACCGGACCATCTAAAAAAGTAGAAATAATAACCAATATATTGAGAATTCGCAATACCCGTTAGGTTAGAATGATTATTACTTGTATGGGAAATAATGATCCGACAATTTCATGAGGAATGCCAATTATAAACATATTTTCATAAAATTCCGATTTTACGAAGATGCAAAACACAACTACAACATTAACTCAATAATCTTCATGAAGTCGTAGGCCCAGACTCAAAGAAATCGGACTGGACAAAAACTTTAATAATAAAAATTAATATTCTACTGTATAATGAGTATAATGTACATATATTACAATAATAGGTATGTATATAAGAAAAAAGTAATATTTTAATGTAATTAAACGTTTTATAAAAAAAAAAAAATTATAACTATAATGGCCTTAACTGCTGATGAAATTATAATTGATCAATAAAAAAAAATAATCACTATTTTAAATAGGTACTCATACTTTTTAACACGTTTATATTGTCTTGTGATGCCGTATAGAATTTTAAATGGTTTTTAAATTCAAAGTAGTTAAACTTAAAAAAATGGCATGGCTTGTTAAAAAACTGTATTGGCATTTCAAAAGACTTAACAGTTTACTGAACCCCGTTTGACCAACCTTTTTTCTATTTATACAATATATAACGTGGATGAACGCGTTCTTGTAAGACCATTGGAAGTATAGAATTAACATTTTATGGTTATTTGAATAACTAAATGTGTACATTCATAATTGGACTGGGATACATTTAAAAGAAAGAACTAAACAAAACGAACCAATTTATTTGAGTTCATATATAATAATATAATATGTGTGTAAAAGAAAAACTCTTATAGGCTATAAAACATACAAAATTATGGACAACTGAACAAGTTTCATAAAAAAAAAAAAAAATAGGTGTTGGATGAAATAATAAAACATTATCATTTCTAAATCTATATATACGACAACAAAACAAACGTTTTTTGATGTATCTAACACGAATAAAAATAAAGTAATAAAAAATGCATATAATGTTAATGTACGAGTATAATATTATTATATTTTATATATTATGTGTTGTACACTTAACAGTTATATATACCTTCGACTAGTACCTATAATATATGATCTCAGTTCTATTTATGATTATGGTCAAAAAACGTAGACTGTTTCAAAACAATTCCAATACCTACCTACTGGGTATAAAATATATATGTACACTCGCGCATAAAACGTTCTTTGGAGAAATGTTATTAAAATAAAAACAATATTAATCAAAATTATCTGTACCTACTCCTATATAGACATGACTTACGTTATAAAACCTATATATTATTATAACGATATACTTACTTTAAATGTGAACACGCGTTAAGTGACTAATGTTTTCTTCTATTTAAATACTACAAATGTATATAATGTTTAGATTGAATGGCTTTCGCGTACCTATACAAAGCAAACGATACGAGTGCTTCGAAATATTAAATTTCGTTTATTCTGAGGCTTCGATAATAATGAACTCATATTCCTAGATGTCTATTGTTTAACGATTCATAGACACTCGTAAAAATTAAACGCATCATGACAAGTTCAATATATCTTCAATACGTGATATCCATACGTATAGAATATAACGTTATAGATCTATGATGAAAAAAACCTGTCCAATAAATCGAATTGTATACATATTATAATAATAATATGTAGGTATATATTATATTGTACACGCATGATACTGTCAAAACATTCATACCAGTTTAGTTGATTTGTAAGATTGAAACACTATAAGGTCACGTAGAAATTATAATACATATAACTGGTAACAGCTATATAGGATTTCGAACAAATCAACCAAATATAGGCCTCTTTGATTTATTTTGTTTTAATTAGAACATAAATCAATTATTTAATTATTATTAACAAGTATCTTATGTGTTATGATTTATTTTTATTAGATAACATCATTTCCCACAACACAGTTCACGCGACTCGATAAAAAAGCGCTTGTAAAAACTTAAATGCACTTACAGTTTTTCGACAAATATTTTACATTTTTTACTTGTCGTTACCAATTTTAAATGTCAAATTATTAAGTAAGGCCTGTCTCTAATTGAATAAAGAATATTAAGATTGATATAACAATATTATACCTGTATCAACTATGCTTCAATAAGTGTTCATATTATTGAAGCAATATCAGTTATTTGGACTTCAAACTCGATAAATGTAATGGAAAATTGAAGAAAATATTCCTTTACTCGAATTATCATAATTCAATGCAAAAATAGTTATTGTTTGATTTTCAATAACTTTTAAATAATTCTATGTATAACATATTATTGTAATATAGTTTGTACATTATATTTACTACACAGTATAAATTTACAGTATACTAATACTAAACATATTTTGGTATCCAAATTTCTTCAAGTGTTAATATGCTGTTAAAAATGTAGTTATATTGTTAATTTATTTTAATAAATGTATACTTAACATATTTTACATTCATTAATATTGGAAAGTTAACAATTTTTTTCTATATACATACGAGTATTCCTAGTTGTTTGTTAATTTCATGTTTCAAAATAGCTATTCACTAACTTGTTAAGACTTTTATGTATGTGTGTTATAATACACATTATGTATAATAAATGTACGTATACACATAATATTGCACCTACGTGTTATGGTGAATAATATAATGTAAAAACTATTAGACTATCTAACGTAATTTACAAGCAATTATCATAATCATCCACAAAATACTTATGTACTTATTGCTATAAAATAAATTAACGTGAATATAAAAGTTAAATATAAGTATAATATTAAATATAAAATGCTATTATAGATACATACATTGATACATACTACGTTTTCAAACATGACTTAGTGACAATAAATACAAAATTGTTATTAATCTCTAATTTATAATTGAAATATTATTTTACAATTTTTTCCCATCATAACTTTTATTAGTAGTCAACAAAAATAAGGTTAGGTTAAGTATATTATTTTTACAATATATACCATCGTTATAATTGGTCGTTATGACCAATAAACTAATCGAATTTAATCAACTATTATTGATGATGTGCTCTGCTTATACGGATAACGTACCCTGGTCCCACCCGGAGAAAGTTTGACTTTCCCGGCAAACGGGTAGACCAAGTCAAGAATCCAACATCCGTTGTTCACAAGAAAGAAATTTAAAAATTCTATTATGTATATGTATGATGGGGGGTATGTTATTTCTCTTTTGCTCTAAATTTTAATCACTCAGATTTTATCTCAACGACCTCCGCTAATTGGGTAACTTTAAATTTAAAAATAGAATGGTAAAGTTATTTTACTATAAGTATGTGATATATAGCTAGATTATATTTATAGGATTATATTTCACATTAGAAATAAACTTAACAATAAAAAAACCTTACTTAAATTATTATATTATATAGTTGTTAGTCGTGTTGACACAGCGATATTGTGTAAAATCTCACAAATTCAATGGTATAAATACTTTATTTTTATTTTTTTTTTTTTACAACTATTATAAAATTACACATACCTCTGTTTTAAAACTATTTTGGAATAATAACATTTTAATTGTATAGATGTCGTTAAACAATTAGTATAGAACGTTTTCTGATTTTCATTTTCATTTGATGTCAAACAACTGTATTATACGAATTTCAAGCATGTGATAATATATCATATTTTGTTGTAGATTGTAGTACGTAGATTAATGCACATAACTGTAATTATTTGATAGACGATTTGATGTAGGTACAAGTGTACAAATAAGCACACGTCATATACTAAAATATTCTCTAGCTGTCTCTCAGTTTTTATTTTTTTAAATAGATACATAGGTTCTATATAATATCTATATATATGGCGATAATCCATATATGTAACGATAATTTATAATGATCGTAGTTATGAGTATGTCACTCGTTACTTAAAAAAAAATTAAATAATAATATTATATATGTAACATATTTTGTATCTTATACGAATATAACGAAAAAAACATAATTTTTCGTACACATATTTTTTTTTTAACCAAAATAACCACAAATAATTAATAATTAGAAATAAGGATACCTAACCTTGGCAATGTCAAGTCGTCAATTACGTTTTACACCTAAACCATAGATATTTGGCAAAATTTAACATTTCATATTAAATTTGTTTGAAATACAAACATTATTGCTAACAATTTCAGACAGGCGATATAATACAATATAAGTATATAACCTTGTAGTGCATCATATATATAAAAAAGAGTAATAATTAGGTATAATACAATTATTATGATTACTTTAATAGTACTTACGTTAGTTATTATAATAGAATGTTTATAAAGTTTTACACACATGTAAAAATAAAATACTTAGAAGATGATGTCGAAAAAATAAAAAATTGGACAACTCAAATTGTTTATAATATATTAATACCTAATAATAATAGGTACCTACACTAATTTTTTATCGGTTTTCTAAATTGGTTGAATTTGTTTTACAAGTTTATTCAAACTCCTGTATATTTAATCGTTTCATATTTTTCCAATACATTTACATTTCCTCTTGTCCAATAAAATTTAATTTTTATACATGCATAGTTTAGTGCACATATAGGTACTATTAGGTATGTATTCTTAATGAAGTTACTTCGTTAAAATTTAAGACAACGCCCATTTCCTGTTATATTCGAATAAACAATAATTAATTATAGGCTACAAAACTATAATATATGGCTAAATGAAAAAAGTATTTTCTTAAAAGCATCATCATTTTTTTTTTTTTTTTTTTGTAAACCGTTTTGTTCAATCAAAATATTTTTAACATTTATTATAAATATTTATGTGTAGACATCAAGGTTATATTTTATTTAAGTCAACTCACAAACTATTACAATGACATTAAAACAACTGTGATAATGTTATGCCGATATGTATACATATTACATAGGTATATTGTTTTATAATTAATAATTAAACGCGTACGCTTCAGGAATTAAATAAAATTCGAATAATTCGTTCTATGCTGTAACGGAGAAGATATCAAACAAATTGGCCACCTGCTGCTGTAGTAGTTTATCCTAGTTATACCCCGATAACGAGTATAATGTGTATCGCAAATTCAATTATCCCAAATTTCGGATAAAGTTTTTATGTTTTATTTAACTTTTAAGATTTAAAGAAATCCTTCACTAATAAACAATACCTACCTAATCATAGAATTCGACTGTTGTAACCAAAAGTGCAAATAGCTGTTAGTTTAACAAAAATAATCTTCACCAATCAATTATATTATATATAGCAGTAGAAAAAACTAAGCTTAAGACGACGTCTGCCAACGGTCAGATAAAAAAAAATCAATTAAATCGTCTAAACTTGTTTTAAAGCCTCGCCGAATTTGGACCTTAGAATGATGCTGTATATATACAGTAGAATATTCGGGAAATCTCCTAGTACGTTTATAATATAATCTGTTCGACTGTTAAACCTTGCGTTGAGTTCGATAGTATAATCATAGTTAGTATAGCAGCATGATACAATGTTGTAAAATTTGACATAATATAACAGCGTGATATAATAAAATTGCATGTGAATAACACTCGATAATATTCCGCCTGCGTTCAAATCTCAGAATATCTCTGTATAAATTGTGTTAGAAGGCTGAGATATTTCATTACCTGTATAAATAGCTCATACATCAGTGGTTCCCAACCTCTCTATTCTTTGCCAGAGCTAAAGGAGCCCCTTTGGAGGTTTTTAAAAGTCTCGAATCCTCTCCTATTAATTGGAAAAATTGATCACCTTTTTTGTGTATTCTTAACGAATAAACTGTAGAATATTAGGAACAAGTACTTTTTTATTGATATAATAATAATTGTAAAATAGAACACTTGTAATCTTTATCGATACCCGATAACCGGTTGTCGTTTATTTTTCATTTTTCCCCTACATTATAAAATAAAAATAATTAAATAAATACAAATTGTACTTCGTGATGACAGCTTGCACCTCCCCAGAAATGTATTCACGCCCACGGGTTGGGAAACACTGCCATACACATTTATGATTATGTGAAACATTAAATTTTTTAACGCAAATATTGATGATATTGGTACATTGAGTGTTGTGGTCGACATAATATTACTATATGTCTATATATTTTAAGTTCGTAATGCTATTGTAAAGTAAGTGTTCTGTATTATGTATGATAAAATTGTATCATTTAAACATTTTCGTTTGTTTTCTGTCAATATAAAGCATTTTAAATGTTTTTATAATATTAAAGAATAAAACAACCACTATGCAACGACAAAATATATACATACAAGTAAAACTTTTTTTAAATATATACATATTTAAGTGTGAACATATGTATTTCATTAAATTTTTCAAGTATTATAATATAATATTTAATAATATATTTTATTATGTTGTTTAAAGTTCAAATCAAACACGAAAACCGTACAAAAAAATCAAATAACTGATACGACTATACTGCACGATATGCACGACTGCGCGTCTATAAAATATTAAATTATACGATTGTATATTGTAAATTTATTGTAATATTACCCGCATCGTATTTTCCAGTGGTATTATTTTCGCACCTATGACGTATATAATAATTATACGAACGATACTCGTAAAGGTAATAATATTTAATAATATTATATTATCATATTGCGGTGTTCTCGCGTCCGGATTTTATTATGTATATACCTCTTATACCGGCATATAAATTTATATATGCGTATATATTGTGTGATGGCGGCGTCCGAATGTCCGACCACTAAATAGCGATTTCATCATGTCGTGACACGGACAATGCCAATATCGTATAGTAGATCTACTTACCTACGTAAGTATAACATACACGCGTATATCAATGATTCCCAAACTCTTTATCTTTACCTAGCACTTGTAAAAAAAATAATAAAAAACGACAGTCGCCCCCCCCTCCGTAAAGAAAAAATGTATTGGTAGGTTAGTACGCAATAAAAAAATGAATTAACCACGTAACCCCCCCCCCCCTGAATAGCCCTGTCTTCCTCTCGGGGGCGATATTGCCCACTCTGGGAAACGCTGATGTATGTGCACAATCGACGTCATAGCTGACTCAGACATGCCATACATATGCGTGTATAATATATAAATTCGCGAATTTATGGAAGCGTTATACGGTTCGCTACAGCGAAAAATCGTTCTACCGAACCTTGAACTCGTCATAACACTCTGTCGGTTGAGTACTCACGATGTACGAGAAAACCTCGAACGCGGCTCGATTACTCAAACGTGTACATCATGCGATATATCATATACGAGCTGAAACCCAGAAAGTGGCCGCGTATACGCCTATAATAATAATAATAATATGTTAAAGTCATACAGCATTAGTGTGTGATGTGCGATTTTTTGTAACCGTAATTAAAAAAAAAACAATCAAAAATGTTCGCGTAGTGTGCGTATATCTGCTATTGAGAAGGGTAATGCGACGATTCGCGCGTCATAATAACTGCTACACCGCCCGCCCGAGTTCACCTGCATCCCGCGAGTACCGGAACACAGAGTTTTTTTTTTTTTATTGCACATTATGATGTATTGTAGACAATGCGGTGACGCACAAAACTATTTATAAAGTATACAATAATAATATTAATAAAAATTTGTTGACCTCGATTCGAAAGTCGAATCGATAAAAAAATTCGTAATTTTTAATTCCACATATTTTTGTACGATCATTTTTTATGACTAACAAGCGGTTTATCGGTACAGTTATATGTTATATGTTATATGTATTATATTACAATAAGAATACTACAAGACACTCTAACGAAATCACTGCAGCTATACCCCAATATAATAACTTCTTAGTTTTTGAGAACGATCTATAATACTCGTATATACTATATAGGTATGATATTTAGACTAGATCTTGTAGGTATTGACTTTTAGTTCAAACTTCTAAAAAACGCGTTCAAATACATTATTTTTAGTATTTTTACTACTGTTTACGTCTGCAGCAAATCAAACTATCACGATAATAGTTAAACGACAACAGATCGTTTGATTACCCCATACGTAAAATATACAACTCCAGTAGCACGTTTCTGTGACCCACTTTATGGTATTAGTTTAACCATATATAATATATTACAAAGTAATAAAACCACATAGCGATATTTAAATATAGTATCCGTTCGCCGAGGAAGCTGTCGTAGACGACTGTTTCCTTCGTTGACTCGCAGCACGTCGCGTTCTTTTGTTTTCCGCTCTCCGCAAGCATCGCGAACAATAAACGTGTACGTACCTACCGACATGACGTATAGCACTATTTATCATAAATACAATATAATAGAAGTCCTAACAAACCGTGGTAACTCTAATAATGAGTGACCGCGCGGTAGTACCGTATATCGTATTATATAATATAGCTGGAGATTCAGCAGCGTTCGTATCGAATTTGTCTGGAGAGCTTCTAACGCATTTTAAGACTTATTCGATTTATCCCGATCGAGCGACCTTCCCACATAATTTCATCGCTTTGGTCAATTCTTTCTCTACGCTCATCCTATGTGTTCCGATTCACACGTTTTGTGGACGATATATTTTTCTCTCGCTAAATCGTGTCGTAGCTACCTGTATAAAATATGAAGTAGCACTATAGAGTTGTCTAATATTTTTGTGTTATAATAATATATTATGTTCTATACAGCCATATAGGAAAGAAAACGTTACTACTCATTCAATAATTATTATGATTGATCTATTATACTCGCACCAGTCACTAATAACGAATGTGTTTCAGGTTTCGGTCGTGTTTGAAAACGATCGGTACCGGATCTGCGAACCTGATTGGCAAGCTGTTCTTCAACGTGGTGCAGACCAAGTGTTTCGTACTGAAACGAGTGCGTGTGTGCACGAAAAAGACATGGTGGGGCAAGTGCCACAGGCACGAAAATAGGAAGAAAGCTTACATCAGAAACAATCTTAGTTATTGAACATTTAGCTTTTGTATATAATAAACCTATATGTATATATATAATATATATACATATAAATTATTTATAAATAAATTATAAGACTTCTCATTCTTGTCGAACTCTGCAGAGCTACTTATTTCCCATACAATAAGTAGTGGTTTATTCATACACACATCCGCTTCTACACTTTATATACCTTGCTATAGCAAACTGATCTTTTTTATGTAATCATAGATATGTGTATATATGTTTAGCCATAAATTACGTATATAAGTAGGTACCTAGAAGTACTAAACGCAACAACTATTCAACTGTTATTATTATATATTAAATTATGTTATAAATATATATATATGTACGATTTGTAGTTCTATTTAAGGCGGTTAAATTATGTAGATATAAGTAGGTATAGGTACCTTTATAAAATTTAGATTATCACCATTATTATGCTGTCGATACACATTTTTTCGCGTTTATCTTCGTTTATTCGTACTGTGGGTATCTTTATCGTATTTTACCTAAATATATTAATTGAGATTGAATGTTTTTGCTGTTCAATAGCGATTTGTATATCCATCTGTTGATTTACCTTGAAATGAAATTAAAAATAATTAAAAATACAAACTCAGGTATTTTGATTAGAGTTTAGACCGTTTAAAAGTAATTATTTGTAATAGCTGAAAAAAAAATATTGAATAACTATAATTCACCTACATAGAAATATATACGCAAATTCTCATAATACTTGTAGAGGTCGGTACGTATTACGTGTTACATGACTAAGTCCACTTGTATTAAATTACATTTACGAATTGATCTGGTGTATGCGCATTTTTTTACATTACCAATGTGTGAATAAATATTATTTCTAAAAGTTTCCATTATAGATGCGGTATAAATTTATTATTCATAATTTTTTATTAATATATCCTTTATTAAAAAAAAAAAAATAGCATCTTTAAAATAGATTTCCAGACTGACCAAATGAATATCAATTCTACTGTTTATTAGTTTAAACAAAATTAGACAGGTTTAATTGATTTTAGTTGGCGTAAAACAACTTTAAAATGTAATTTCTCCAATTATAAGGAACGATCAACAAAAAACAATAACTAAATAAATATTGTTTCATAGATCTGCAATTTTACTATACATTATAAATGAATGCCAATGTTCGTTATTATATATTACAATTATTTCTATTATAGGTTATTTATGAAAAGACATAATATTATACAATATACATAGAAAATTATTGCGTTACGATATAGCGATCAAGGTAGAAAATCATCAATAATACCTACCTTATTATACCTAGTTTCATCATAATTATTTTAATAAACATGAAAAGAATTACAGTCTATATCTATACATTAGGTATCTGTAAACTTACGACTCATTGTATGCGTAGTTATTTTCAATAACAAAAATGAAGTGACAGTAATCATTTTTTATTTTCGGTGAAAAAAAATATATATATCTAATATGCGACAGCAGGAAAAATATTGTTCGCCAATTGTTTAACTATTTATTTACTGCATTTGTTTAGTACAAAAATCATACATAATACGCAGTATGCACGCATTAATATTAATACAATATCACCCGTGTTAAAAAAACGATTCATCAACATTCACGATCATTGGATACAATCACAAAAATATACAATTACTCATATAAATATGTTTGTAAATTAGAATAGTATAATATTATTATATAATATATTTAAAGTGATGTCTCAAGTTGCATAGATATAACGCAACTAACCTCGCCCAAAGTCAGTATTATTATTAATTTTTTTATTATATAAAACATTGATAATAGGCAATAATAACTTTAATCGTATTATAAACAAATATACTACCTATAATCTATGTATAGATGTCCATAGGCGCCGCCAGGAATTTTATCAGGGGGGTGCATTTGTGCATATAGTATACGCGGTGATTTCTAATTCTAATATATATTATATAATATTAGTTATTATTATATATATGATATAATAATAATTTATACTATTATTATTTGATATTATAAATATTATATTATATAATACCATTCAATTATTTTTATTTATTTTTAAAGCCAGGGGCTACAAGTGCACCCTCTTGCACCCCTCTAGTGGCGCCCATGTAGATGTTGTAAATTTTGAAAATAGGTATACTGTGTTATGATATATCACTAGGGTGTTACATAAACAGTAAATGAATACGAAATACTATTAAACGTATATATGTATAGGCTTAGTATTTATATTTGTTCGATGCTGTACAATATATAATATTATTGTAGTATATTCTGTCAGTGACTTGCTATACGTAGGTACGCTATATACGTGTATAATATATATTATATATTTTATTGTAGGTAGGTAGGTACTAGGTATTCACCAATATTTATTGTAGTCATTTTACTATTATAATTAGGTATAATATTGTGTAATTTGTGTACTGCTATTACTTATTAGCTATAGTTATTTATTCATTTTATATGACTTATGAATGTGTGATTTTTTTTTTATGAAATAAAAACAAATCAATAAATAATTATTATCCTTGAAGTTGTTAATTTATTTAAACATTGATAATTGTTTGTATTCTTAAGATTGCATATCAAAAATTGAGAAAACGTCTATATTTATATTGTGTACTTACCAATTCCCGATACCTATTTAAAAATAATAATAATAACTTTATTATATGAAATTTACAATAAGTGGTAACGCCATATAAGGGAAAAGAGTACAGACAGTACCAGTGGCGTAACCGAGGGCCCGCAGACCCCGCGTTTATATTACCATTTATATTTGAAAAATTACTGAGTAATAGTATAACAAGCACAGACTGAACGTACATCGACGGACAACGATTCAAGTGTTTTAGCCAAGGTGTAATTATTTATATAAATACACCCTGGTTTTAGCATTTAAAACAAGGGTATGTAAAATATCAATTAGGTATTTTCCATGACAATTGTATATATCACTATAAAATCAACTAAATCGCTATTAACTGTTATAACAATTGGAAATGAATTTTTAATTACTGATAATGATGTTAAACTGAATTAAAAACACACATAAACTATTTGTAATTGTCTTTAAATTGTCAAAGTATTGATCGTTTAAGTGTGTGTTATTCGGTAAAGAGATATATTCATATATCTTTAACGAATTTCCAAAAGCATTTGCTTTTATTTATATAACCTCAACTTTTAAGTACAACTGTTATTTTGAAAATGGTTTGAGTTTATCTGGGTAAGCACGTTTTCACCAAAAGAATACGTTTCCCTTTTCCACCAAAATAATTTCTATATGGACCACTAAAAGCTGTGAACTTTGATACAGTAAGTTTATTTAAAAGACTAAATATTTATGTATAATATTGAAAAACAATATATTATTATAAATGTTAGTCAAATTATTTATTTAAAATTATATTATAAGAATAAAGCAATAATAATAAGTCGTGAATTGGTTAAATACGCATATAATAATAGATTATACATTAAAAAAAAAAATCAAACACTGCCGATAAGTTGAGAACCTTGGTAAGTCGAAACAAATGCCGTTCTCTTGCGAAAACCTCGATTAATCGAAAGAAAAACAGCTATATAGATAACTCGAACATTCTACTTATATTCTAAATATAAACGGATATAATGACGGATAATTTTTAAAATCTGTTGTCTAATCTGCTTGTGCGTTCCGATAATTAAACCTAATCGTGTTTAAAGTTTTTATATCGTATTTTCCTTTGGTATTATCATTTGCGATTGGACGGTTACACGTGTATGGTGGTATCCAATGTAAAAACTATTAATTATTTAATCACTAGCTTTTTTCATCATATTTAAATATTTTTCTAGTAACAATTTTAAAATAATAATAACAATAGGTACACATTACACTCTGCAATTTTATACAATATATATTATGTAATAATTAAAAACTATAATACGTACATACATTTTAAAAACTCTTTAAGTCGACATGCTTTCCTAAAACCTTGATAACTCGAAAACCTCGATAAGTTGAAAAATTGCATTTCCCTCGATTTTCGATTTTACTTTTTGGATAAGTAAAAATAAATAAAATTTTCATATGTACTATGTATAATTAGGTAAAACTTAACTTAATCTGCGCATAAAGCAAATACAGTAATATAATATTATATGCATAATGTACAATGTACATAAAATAGGTATAATTATTATTTATTAACATATTCTACATTTAAGTTGAAAGGTTTTCAAAAATACAACGTGTATTTATAATAATTGATAACTTGGCCAAGTGGCAAGTACCTAAAAGTCTACTTATTTATCTTTTTCTCGACTTATATAGTTTTATTGGTTGTGTGTCCCGCTGTGGCTTTTGGTAGATTATAATTGGGTACTTTGGGAGTGATGAAAGAAAAACGTTTTTTTTCTCATTAAACAATCATCAACTTCATTTAAACAAAATTTGTTTACTTTTTTTTATAATAAACATAATATAATATCTGATACCTACATTTAAGTACCGACACACATATATAAATTAAACCATTCGAAATGAAAGGCATAACGTATTCGAGCATATCTAAATTTTTATCACTTCGACGATTTGATGTCTGAAATCTGGACGTATTATTTATCTTAAGACTTTATTATGTATCACTGGAATCAAGTTATATACCAACGGTATTGTTTAATTTTAGATTTTTAGTGGTTTGAGAAATGTATTTCTTGTATTACGTTAAATAAATAATAAGTGAGGCGCCTTGTAATGGTTTTCTAGTATCATTTTTTGATAGTGATGTCGTACGCGATCTACCCAAGTAGGCGATCTACCGGTTATTATTAACATTGGATACCGTAAACAATATTTTTATAAATATGTTAAATTTAATTTAAAAAAAGGGGGGGACAAGTATGTACCGCTTTGTAATTTTTTTTTTTGTTAGAAGTAGAAAACCTTATGAGTTATCTTGTATTCAATTTTAAAATTTAAGCTATAAAAAGAAATGCGTGGGTGTTAACCTATCTTGTTCGATTTTTTTTTTTTATGAACTATTTTAAAAATATAATCATCATAATGGCTACATTTTTATTTCGAAAATTTAAAAATCTTAATTGCATAGGTACATTTTATTTTATAATTTTTAAATTTTTGAAAGAAAAAAAATCGAATTTAATTTATAAAGAAATGCATTTAAATAAATAATTAATAAGGTAGCTTTTTTATAGAGATACTAAGGGTGGTATGGGACTTATGGGACATAATGTAGGTATACAAAAAAAAAATAATGTTTACCAAGTAGATAATACTACATTTATTGCGGGATATTACGAGTATATGTTATGTATTTATTTATTTATTTTTTATAAATATAGAATTTGTAATTTTAAAATTTAATATTTTGTGATATACATAACAATAGTCCGTTTCAGAGTATATTGTCATTCAAAAATTAGTTAAGGGCATTTTAAATATTAAAATAATAAAATAAATATAAATTTTGTATAGCAATCCCGACGTGGAAGAAAACTTTTTGCACCACCATTTTTAAAACGTTTAAACTTAAAATACATGGGTTCCCAAAATAAAAATTTCGAGGGGGGCTAAACTAGATTTGTTCCTAGTATGTAATTTTTGCCCCTCGATTTTAGCCCTAACTGGTTCCCAGCGCACATAATACCATTACCCAACGAATTTCTTTCACGTCGAGAACACTGGAACAGTATCAGCTCCGTATATTTTAATATTATATATCTATATAGTTTATAGAACGAATTAATATAATTTTAAGTAAGTACCTATGTAAAACTACTAAAACTATTGACTGTCAGCGCCCAGCGGTATACTAAGACTCAATTAAAAATCAATTAATACGTCATGTTGTTTTTCGTTTCGTAGTTACTCGATTGTGGCCAGTTTAAAAAGACAATAAAAAAGCAGCAGTGGATTGTATTTTCTGGAAGCGGCGGTAGACACAGACAAAAATTTCAATTTATTTCATTTCAAATTTAACACATCATCCATTATAGTGATTTACTCTATGTCTGAGGTCCACTCGATACATATCTTAATATCTACTATAGGTACATCAGAGCGTTATCCACTTGACCCGCTTTTTTTTTTTAATTATTGTTTTATTGACTATTATTATGTAGTTGATACTTGATAGCATACGAGTACACTGTGAGTCTTATGGCTGACGTCCATAACCACACTTATTTTAGATTTATAAAGTTAATCAAGAGTTGCGAAATTCAGTACCAAACTTTCTAGATCGTCAATTAACGACCAGCCCCAGACTTGAAGGCTCGTATCTTACCAAGTCAGGAGACACTTTCGTCGTTATGGTCCATTTCTTACCAGACAAAATTATTTTTCCTAATATCTTGCACTAATTCAACTAGGGTTGAACTAATTTTAACAAAAAACAAAATGCACTGATTAGCCATTAGGTGATAGCTTAGAATTAAATGTGTAATACGCCCACTTTTACTTTTAAAACGTGTTTCAGAATCGCTCTCATTTGGATTTGGGCTACTTACAATTATTTTTCAGTAGCCCGCAGAGGCACTAAGTACCTACTATTATAAAACATTGTTGACATAGATGTCAAAACAATATTACCTACCTATGTTTGTATATTGTGTTTTTGCAATAGCTATAATATGCTAATAATTAATAACTGTTGTTTTTAATTTTTTAGGATTTGTTATCGTGCATATTAATTGATCGAAATAACGAAACCACGTGCCGTTGGTATTTTATAAAATTAGTAAATAGCAAAAAAAAAACTTATTTTATTATTAGTCACCTAATAATTTTTTTGAATACGTTTTAATCACTCAGTTGGCTGAAGTAAATTGCAGTATTGCACTAGTACAGACTAAATAAAAATTTTTTATACAATATTTCTAAGGAAAAAAATCGGAATAAATTAAGGTATTTTTAATTAATTCCAACTTGTATAGTTATAGGAGTTAGTATGTTTTGAATAATTAACATAAACTAATATTGAAGTGTATAATAAAGTACCAATATATGAAACCGATACATCAAATCTGAAGAACAATTTATATCAAAAATTAGTAGATTATAGGGATTTAAACAAATTTCCTATTTTTGAATTACTAAAATAAACTAGATAAAAAAAACTACACCTACCTGACAATTATTTAAACACAATATTTATACAAAACACAAATGTGGCCTAAGTTGACACAAGTGACGAGAATATAAAATAAAATTTAACATCCAAATATTCTTCAACTAAACAGTACATTGATACTTTTTTTTTTTTAATTTTGATTGCCAATAACTTTTACACATAGAAATTTAATTAATAAAATATAAATTTTCACAATTTGGATTTAAATAAGATTGAACAAATCAGCAATGTTGATTTCACTTTCATATTTGAGAAGGATAAAATTTAATACTAAAATATTAAATTTGCTCCGAAACATGTAATACCCGTTTTTTCATTTTAAATAAGTAAAATACAGGTACTGTTTATCGACCTTATTATATTAATATATTATTCAGGATATTCTGTATAAAATGTTAAAAACTTTTAACTAGTATGAAAATTATATCTTAATTTCACAAAAAGTATAATAAATTATAAATATATATTTATGAAATATACAGATATATTTTAATCTAAATCTAAAATATTGCTTTTTCTAATAAATTATTCATCAAACATATTACAAATGTTTGGTGGTAACTAGTATGAAAATAATTTAATAAGTTGATATGTGTACAATAGTACAAAAAATTTCAAGTTCAAGGTAATAAATTACATGTACCACATTTTTTTTTGTTTTATAACTTAGTTTTTTAGAATAAATAAGGTTTGACATAGTAATAAAACAATTCTAATACATACGAAATTATACAAATATATATTTCGTTTTTCCTCCATTTACTCATGCACACATTGCTTGTCTAAAATATAGTATTATTCAATATTTTTATTGTATTCAACACATTTATGTTCATAAAAAAATTTTTTTCTTTGTGATAATAAAAAAAAAAAAAAAAAAGTAAATAGGAAAAATTATCATGCAAAATACTTTAAAGATGTACAATTTACAGATTAAGATCAAGCAAGATAACCGACAACCCAGATCTTATTTGGATTGTAATAGAAGAGTTAATACATATCAAAAGATGTAGGGCAATCAAAAAAACCAAATTGATTATTGTAGAACTTGTTAGAGTCATAATCGTGGCGAGTGGAACAAATAAAACGTCCGAGATTAGATACATGAAAAACACAAATGCGTAAGAGAAAATTAAAACAAGATTCTATGATAAATATACTGTTTGCGACTTAATGATGTTTAAGCATGACTACTTTCATCCAGTTCCAATGCTTCTCCTCCAAAGTTCTAAAAACAAAAGTAAAACTCAAAATCAGTTAACAAATGTTAACACAAGCATATTAAAAAGTTTTATCTTTATAATATGAATAAAAATGAGGTTATTTAACTTTTTAAAATTAACTATGTAAAAATTACTTTTTGTTTGGATTCATTGTCACTTTGGCTATTGGCTCTTGGAGGACCATCACTTCTCGCTCTAGAACGATTATTGCGGCGGCGATAGCGAGGACGGGGTCTATTTGCTCCATTTTCATCACTTTGATTATATTCATTGTCCTAATAGTATATTAAATTAATTTAAAAAATGCAACAATAAAAAATTTTCAATAAATTGAAGTTTCTTTCAATTTTGTTATATATAATATACACAGTAAGTTTATGTTTAACGTTATTTCACTATTATGTTGTAGAAGTTTAAATGTGTATGTTTCCTTAACATTACAACAGTTTCAATATAACATACATATTTAATACATTTTTACATTAAATATTTGATATAGTTTTATGTTAGTATGTATGCATACCATTTACTTAATACTGTTATCGATTTTATTTACATATCTATCATACATAGGTACTATTCGTATTATTATTTATTATATTTAATATGTACTTTAGATTCGTTTTTCATTTCATTAATAATTAGTTATAGTGTACATAATACTATTATGTATTACTTTATTAAAATGTGCAAATTTTATCATACAATTATAAAATACTACACTGTTATTTATTAGCAGAAACACATTTTAATGAAATGCATTTTTTGAGTTAATGAGTATTTTCTAGGAATCTACCAATCCTCAACATTAAACAAAGACTTACTGTGTATTTATATAAAATATACATTAAAATATATAAGTATCAGTAACCTAATAATATTTTAAGTTATATATTAAAATATTATATAAGTCTTAAATTTAATTAAAAATAAAATATTTCTCATAAAAATAGATTTTTTTCTGTATAATATTTTTACCTGATTTTCATCTTGATATGGTCTTCTGGGTGGACCACCTGTTCCACGGCTCCCTCTAAATCCACTGCCACGTCTAAAGAAACGTCTAGGCGCACCCATCCCACGACCTCTGCCTCTACCAGGAGGTGAACTATCATATCCATAATTATCTCCACCCTAAAATCACAACGTGTAATCAATGTAGTTTTTTAGTTTTCAGACACTAAATTATATTAGGGTATCACTCTTAATTACACATAATAGTCCTACTCTTATTGCCATTTTGCTAGAACTTGACTAAATTAATAACTCCTGTCATTATTTCCAGAAAGCGTATAATAAGAAAAACAACATAAAAGTATCCGTTTTCTAAAGAGTTTGACTTTATAACTTTGAACGTATTAAACTAAACTTTAAATTTTGTCATAAGGCTAAGATCTTTTTATCTCGCAACTTATTAAATTATAGTACAAGCACCGGAAAGAACCTGAATATTTTAATGTTTTTCAACATATGTATAAATATAATTATAAAATCCTTTTGTAAGAGTTACTCATCGTACAGTCAGAAAATCTAAAAAACAAGCAGCCTTGAATATACCATATCCTAATAAATGCTCAATACATTATATGTAATAGTTTTCTAACTGCAAGATTTAAAAAATTGAAATTAGGTAGGTACTTCAATAATTAATTAATAAATCAATAATTCATGAAACCTATAATTACTTCATACTTAATAAATATTTTATTAATTATTATAGTATTATAAATAATTCTTACATTGTAATCACCACCTTCTCCTCTATTTGGTGGTGGACCTCTTCGATTTCCACGATAGCTATTATACCAATTCTGTTGACGTGGCTGGCGGTAACGTCTTGGTTGTTCTCCTACTTCATTTTCAGTTTCTTCCTTGTCACCTACACAATACAATGTTAAAATCGTTTAAAGGTAGAAATTAGTAAAAATGGTACATACCACTTGGACTACCATCTCTTGGAGGTTGACCACCATTTCTTGGACGGGTATTAGGACGGCGTCCGTAAAACCACTGACGATAGTTATTTCTTCTTCTTTCAGCTGCATAAGGTGATCCTTTAACAGCTTCTCCATCTGGACCAGTAACATTTGCTGCTTCGTGACCTTTTTCGCCCTCAACAACGTCAAATTCTACAGTTTCTCCATCACCAACACTGCGTACAATTTTCTTTGGGTTGTTCTTGATAATAGCAGACTAAAATTTAATTAGAGTATATGTTTGAAAATTGATATTTATAATTGTACTTCAAATTTAATTGTATTAATAATGTCATCTAGTTTACACACCATAAAAACATATAACTTATAACTGGCCCCAATATAATTGATAGATAATTAAAATCAAAATACTCTTCATCGGTACTTTGTATTAATAAAATTTATTTTTTGTTTTTAAAAGAAATTATTAATTAAAATAACCAGATATAATTTACTATTGAGTAGTTTTGGTTATCTTTACTAATTTAGATTTAAAGAAAATGAGATATTGGTAAGTTTAATTAAAACATATTAAGGAACTGTAAATAAGTATGAATTTATAACTAGAGTATTTATTACAAAAGTATACCTTCATAAATTGTGCAGATTGAGATCATGTATGAAATATTATATATTTAAAAAATAGTTTTATATATTAAAGGATATCAGGACGATTTGAAAATTGTATACTCTAGTTATTTTTTTTAATCATCCAAATACACCTGAGTAAATATAATATATTCATACTAATAAATACTGATAAAACAGTACATGTTTATTATAATAAATTACTAAAAAAAAGTATACTATACAATTAAGTATATCTTTATCAAATTGTATGTAAGTATTTAGTTTTATAAAAAATAATAAATATTTATAATTATGTAATTACCTGATGTACAAATATATCTTCTTTTGTATCATTACTAGAAATAACATAACACAGATCATTATTAAATGCATTTTCTATGTATCATTAATAACATTAGTATACATTTAATTTAGATAAATAAATAATTATAAAAATATTAATAAAAAATAAAAGAACTCAAATTCTTTGATTTGTAATTTAATTCAAGCATCAACTATCTTACCGATTAATAAAACCGTAACCGCTTTTGACGTTGAACCATTTAACAACGCCGGTGACTTTCACAGCTAAAAAAAAAAAATTCCCCAAATTTAATATAAGAACGCAATAATTGCGTTTTTAACCACAATCGTACTATTGCCGGTTAAAATAGTATAAAATATATCGTAAATACGACCTAGGTGACACAGGAGGTTAATAATTCATGAAGGGGGAGGGGCATTGAATATTATTATCTGCGCATTTATTTATGGACTTAGCAATTTTAGTCCCGTCCACTATCCGTCATAATAAAAAGCGATCGAACTAAAAATACGCCAAGCGTCATTATCATTTATCGGTTCCCGGAATGAGGGTACGTCGCGTTGTCGGGGCAATTTATTGTTGTTGTTGTTGTTGTTATTATTATGATCATCATCATCGTCATCGTCATTATCAACACTACGGCGCATTACGACAACAAAGGTAATGGGTAATAGGTATAACAAAGCATTAACAATGACCGCATACATTCGTGGTAAGACGTGAAAACACTTTCATCCGTCGATCGGAGGGGCAAGCATCGTCAACACAATCCGATCCCCGGTGATATTGGCTGCAGTGATCGGATTGAGGTGTGGGTGGAGGTTTGCAGGTCCGGAGACACGATGCCGAAGCGCGGCGGCGTGTGTACGATATAATAATACAACACGACGGAAACGAACACCGGACGTTTAAGTACTGTCGGTTTAAAACTTCACCGAAGTCGTCATTTCCAAGTTCAGACGTTTTCGGTGGCGCGAGGGATGTGAACGCGACGCGCGCGTTACGGCGTGCAGCCGTCTCACGGCGATCGACGGGCGGCCGGGAGACAAACAAACAAAAACAAACAACAATCGTCGAGTGACGCGCGTCGTCAGTAGGGGGTGGGGGGAGGGCAAAGAACTACGATTTCGCGTTCGCGAAAAAACGCGTCTTGGCGACAACGGCCGCGGCGACTTAACGCGCGCTTCGGACAAAAAGCACGTGAACCGTACGTGCCGCCTCCCGATCGTCAATGGCGACGACGACCGTTGTGCGTGGGACGATTGACCCCCCCGCGGAGAGCGTGCGCGCGCGATGGCTTACTCACATATGACCGGCTTTTGGGCCACGGGCTTCTGCGGCGGCCGTTCCGTCCTCCTCTCGCCGACTTGTTCCGCCATTTAGTTGTTAAAACGACGGCGGCCCGAACTATGATGTTAAAGATGGAAAAAAATTACCCCAACGCAAACTCCTGCCTGATGTTCACCTTCTCTGTCGTTGTACTCCACTGGCTGGATGGCGGTCGGCGGTGGCTGCTGGCCCGCCGCGCCGAGCCGACGGTGCCGGCCGCCGCCGACAGCGCACGACGCGCGACGGGCGCAGAGGTACGGTCGATCGACAGATGCGCGCGACCAGCGGCGGTCGCGTGACGTCACCGCGCGGAACGTCAAACTCGTTATCGCGCGGCAAGTTGCTGGCGCGCGTGGCGGCCGCGGTGCCGGGGCGATCGTCGACGGCCGCGCCGCAGCGGGTGACCGCCACCGTTGTACCTTGTGATCTCGTGCCGCGACCACGGTGCCGATAGACGAGAGGGCGCGGGCGCGAGTATTGTTTTTTATTCAAAGCCTAAACAAGATGGTCGTCGGCCTCCTCTGCCGGCGAGTCGGCTCAACGGAATCATGGAACAAACGAGTTTGTTTATTATTTAGCCGCGTTTTGAACGATCAAACCGATGATGAATAATAGTAATAATACGTAATAATAATAATAATAATATATCGTAAGTGTATCGCAAATTCACAAATTGAATGGCCGAATGGCCGAGTAAGTATCTGTCGTCTGATTCATTTAATATGCAAGCTCTACTACACTAACACGGCTACACGCTATGTGCTGTGTACTAATTTCCATTAGGTATTAATAGGCAATAACACAACGCTGCTATCAGATCATTTTGATCATTGTAAATCATAATTTAATGATTAGTAGCTTTTTTATGCCTATTTGTGATCAATTTTTAATGTGACGAACAAAAAACGATTATATATATATATATAATTCTCGATAAACGGTAAAAAATTCCGAAAAAAAACCGAGGAAAAAAGTCCGAAAAAAAATTATTGAAAAAAATATTATTTATTAAGTATACATATATATATGTACATAATTATTAGTTATTTACTACTAGTCAATCAACCATTATTTTAAAATTACTTGTGTATTAAATTATTATTACTCCCTGCTCTTTTTCCGTACTTAACCCTAATTGAGATAGCATTGTGTATAAAAATGTCTATATATTTGTTTAATAGTTACCTAATTTTATTTTAATAATTAATATTTGTTTAAATAATTTTTGCTTGGACTTTTTTTCCTAATATCATTATTCTCATATTTAATTTTTGTTTACATCTCATGATCGTTTTATTAAACGTAGGTATTGTGGTCTACTCATTCTCAATAACCAAAAATAAAAAAGGTACAATATCACTTTGCTGAACTGTTTAATATCAGTTATTGGTGTCGATTGGGTCTCTGTAGTGATGAATGTATTAGGTACATTTGAATTTAATCTAAATATAATTAGTATTATCATTGTACATTAAAAACGACTGAGCGGAGACGATCTAGCATATATATAATTTATCAATAACTATATTTTATGTTGTTTTTTGATATTATAATTGTTATTAGGTAAAGTAATTTATTTATCTATAATCTATTAATAATACAGGTAGGTAAGTACGTTAAATTAATTTTTTCTGAAACATTTTATAGGTACCAATTTAAAAATGGAAAAATTTGAAAAATATTTTTGCAAGATACCTACTATAGACTCAGTAGTCAATATCTATACACTGTATATTATATATTCTAAACTATAAAATAAATCCATATCAATGTATGGACATTGGACATTAACCATGGCCCATATTAAGTATAAAAATAACCGGAAATTCGCTCTGCTGTATAGTAATTAGTAAGTATAGTAATGTCAATAATATGACATGTGTCGATACCCTCGTCACAGTTCTTTATTTATTAAATTACACACATATATATACATATATATACATGAGTATATATAAACAATTTTCCATACCTACTTACTTAAAGAGTTAAACAAAGTTTACGTTTAAAATACATAAATAACAAATTATTAATGAAAATAAGAAATTATTGTAGTCCGAGACCAAGATTTTTCTCTATATTATTATATAATATGAGGATAGTGAACATTAAAACATTTAAAACTAAATAAAGTCTAAGAACTTATGTACGGATATTTTATTGTATATTAGCACATTAGCTGTATTATCATACTTCGTCTGAGTTAAAATTGATCTATTTTTCTATATCATTTTCCAACATATTGTAGGTATCTTGATTCAAGAAAGCAAATCATAAAGTATAAGCATATATAAGTGAAATAATATTAGGTATAAATTTATAATTTAATGTAGGTATAGTTCTACATAGATATCGTAATATTACCTATATTATTGTAGCGGTATGAGTTAGACGTACAACCATATTTTATACTCGTATACACGATTCTACAAATTTAATTTTTATTTTCACGACTTCGCATTATTGCCATAGTGACGTAATATAACCAAATACCTGTATATTATTGTAACATAAATATCGTTTTATATGTGTAACTAATAGAAGGCTATCACAAGTGGTATTGAAAATAAGAATTTTTGAAAAATATGATTTTAGCATGGGCCCAAGTAACATTTTAGGGGGGATCAAAATAAAAAAAATTCTTAAATGTAAGGTAATAAAGATAATAATAATATGGTAATATTTATTGAGCTGCAGCCTACAAGTTTTTAATATTTTTTGTCCAGGGGGAAAGGCAAGTGCCCTATCTTGCCCCTCCCAATGGGCACCCATATGGATTTTAGACTTCAGTGAACAGTTTACACTTTGCACATGATTGGACTTATCGTATTTTATACTTAGAATTGAACTTTTAGTTTAATTCCTTATTACTAGACTATATAAGAAACATACCTATTTGGATAATAACAAATTGTATAGGTAATTTCATAATAGCTTTAATTTGATACTAAAATAATCATGTTTTTTTCGTATAACGAAATATTTTTTATAAGTACTATAATATTATATTCTATTATTTCCAAAAAAAAAAATTATATATATATTTAAATTTGTTCAATTATTGCAACTATAATTATTATTTTACACAATAATAATTAAAATAGAAACATTTTAAGAAAGTTTAACTTATCTGTATTATAATTAATGAGTAACTATTAAAATACTTATATGTATTTATATAAAATTAAAATAAATATGCTTAGGTACTCAACAGTTCGACACTGCAGGTTCTCTTAATATTAAATCCTTTTTAATTTTAAATTATAGTAAAATACATTTATCATTTATGTATATTGTATATTATATATTTAAATTTTCAATGAATAGAGTAAACAAATGTAATGGTAACGTTGCAAAAAAAATTATGCAAAATCGTACGTATGTATATAAAAGTATTTAAATTCTCTTGATTTCGCAAATTTGTGGAGTCGTTCTCTACTGGATATCACTACCCACTGGTATCAGCTATATAGTTATTTTATACCCATCACCTATGTACTGATCGTTTGTTCTCCATACATATTTTACCTACCTATATTAATATTATATTTTATACATCAAATATGACCAGATGAGTCATGAATGTTTATTCAACAGGAGTTAACATAAAACAAGTTTTGAAGATATTTTAATATAGAATATTTGTTATTTTTACTTAGGTACTATAAATTAAAATACATTTCAGTATAGAAAACATCAGCACCAAAATGAGATCGTATCGTACAAAAATGCCAAAATCCTAAATACAAGTATCTGTCACCAGTGTGCCACAGTTAATATAGATGTATTTTAATGTATACATCTATTATAATTTATAACCATGCTTATGTGCATGCGCATAATTCTAGATGATAGATAATAGATATTACATTTTAAGCTATATCTTGAAACATATTTATTTAAGAACAACCCTCCTAACATAAAATTAATAAGAATACCTCACAAAAAATAGTTATACAATGAAAAAAATTCTAGGATGATGAAATAACTAATAAGTCTATGAAAATATGTGAAAAAGTTGAATTAAAAAATCTATCAATTTATTAAAATTATATTTATAAAATATTAATATTGGTGCAAATAATACTTCTTTTTTATATCTTTTGTGCTTGCGTTGTATTGGATATAATAGGTCCTAACATGATTTTAGATTGAAGCTTACATCCTACATATTTTAGCGTAAATGATATCATATTTGCACTTTTGGCGCTTATGTTATAGAGCCATATAGTCATTTTATCAGTAGTTACTTGTTAGGTTGTAGTTTTATTTAGTTAAATACATAGCAACGTGTACAATTAATATAATTATATTGCCGTTGATAATTGTCAACATAAATCCCAAACAAAAAGAAAAAAATTGAATCTGAAACATTAAACTATTACCAAACTGATCATAATGTTGATTATTAATTTTCCTTGATTTTTTTTATCAAAAAAATAATTTAATTAAATAAGAAACGGTTAAATATCATATTTTAAACGATTTCGGCGCATATTTATTTATGAAGTGCGTTTGTTAAAAAAAATATATTTTAATAAATCATAAGAAGCATAAAATAAATAATTTTTGTGTTTAAAAAATATGGAAAAATAAAAATTACAGATAATTTATAAAAGTGTATATTCATTCATATTTTTATTTGAAATCTATCTAAAGTATTGAAATTGAAAAAAAATGTGTTTGTTAATTTAATTTTGTAATAATATATAATTAATACATAGGTATAGGAAATAAAAGATGAACTTTTTTTTGTAAATCTAGGTATTATATAATCTTATTGCACTATTACCAGTATTACCCATGTACTTACGACCCACCTATAATTTATTAAAAGTTACCTATACACAAAATAGTAGCCATATTCGAAATAGCTATTTATATTTTATAATATCGAATTCAATTGAGATAAGGTTTATGTTTATCTGCAATTATATTATAATCATGATGTAAAGTGAACCTATTGGCTATTATATCATACAATTATTATTTTTTAACTATACCAGTTACATGACATAACGATGTTTTTTAACTCTCATACCTATACGGTTATGCATTATAATATTGGTTAACGTTGAATAGCAATAATCTAATTACCCATCGACAACTATATATTATTGCATGTTCACGTGAAGAGAAACCATCGAATCTATATTTGTTTTAGCAAAAGATAAGTTAACCAAAAATATTGTACACCGATTGGAGCTGACATAAATTAAAATAATAAATTATTATTTAAAATAACAAAAATAGTTAAAAATTAACGTTATCTATATCATTTATGAAATTTAATTTCCATTCATCAATTAAAAACTTTGTAAATAGTTTAGTAGATATAACATTAATTCAACGGAATATGACAGCCACAGCAACGCGTGGCCGGGTCAGCTAGTTAATAATAAAAAAATAAAAATATAATGATAATATTCATATCCTATACAGTGCAAATAAGTATACTACCTATATTAGTATAATATAATCATGATAACTTGCAATTGAGTTTGTGTGTTATATCACCATTAATAACATTATTGTAAATTGTTATATATAGTAACTATAACCTATTGAACTCTTGAATTTTAAAAACTAAACATATACAAGCAAGGGCATATTTGAGGGGGGAAAGGGGGCATTCGCCCCCCATCACTCGTATTATTTTCTATACAATACATTGATTTAATAATTAAATTTGGTACTCATATTTTCATTTATTAACGCGAAAAAAGAAAAATTAGTTTCGCCCCCCCCTCCCACGGTCACGACTCAAATACGCCCTTGAATACAAGACCAATAACTATATGTACAGTACTACAGTATATTATGTAGTATATACTATACAATCTTATATTCTTATAAGGTATAAAGCAGAAGTATCTATACCATCATGGCATCATGGTAAGTGTATACAGTAACAATTTCTTCAAATTGGAAAAAAAATAGCCAACATATTATGTTTCTAGTATTGTAACTTATAACACGCACAATGCTATTGATGCATATCAATATAACTATTTTCAATTATAATTTATACATAATATACTACCTGTTTACCTTATGATTATAAATGAGTATATAATAATAAAATTCTGCACTTCTGCATATATATTAGGTAAGTACCTTGTACCAAGATATAAGTACTTAGGTATATTAATAGTATCATAATGAATAAAAATAAGTTATATATAAAAAATATCAATGTGCTTACTATTTAAAAAAAAATGTTATTTAATCAATTGACAATTATATATTATAACACTACACTTTTTACGGTTTTCAGTTACTCTACTTTTGAAAATATAATAATTAATGCATAGGGTACATAAAATATTAAAATGTAAAATACAAATTATGCTAACAAACATAACGTCATATTAAAATAATTGCTTCCACATGTAGGAAGGTACCTACTAAGTGAGTATATACAAGGTGATTCTTTTAAAAGTAGACATTTATTTTTACGTAAATTATCAACAGTTTTTGAAATATATTTATTACATAATTTGAAAATAAAATAATGTAAATTAATGACTTCAAATTATGTAAATAAAAAAGCTTTAATTTTACTACAAATACTTTTTGAGAAAATGTATGTTTACTGTTTAGGTATACATAAATGCAAAATAATAATCGCCTTGTATAACTGCTGACAATTGTATATTATAACACACATTATTTTACATATTTTAATATACAGGACTGTAAGGTAATTGCTCATTATTTAGAAAACTAAACTTTTTTGAAAATATTTTTATTTTATGTTACCTATTGCAAAACAATATTTTTTTTTAAATTTTATCATTAGATAGGTATATCATTTCATTTTTATGTTATAAAGTTTTTATTATTTTGATTTTTGAATAACATGATACATTTTTATTTTATATTTTAACATAGAATCTTACTATTTTACTTGGAGTATTTTGATAAATAACTATATAAAATCTATACCTACCTTAATCTGGCACCTGTTGCTGTCAACAGTTCTGTTATTATAATATACATATCTACAAAATAATTCAACAATTACTGATAATTTAAATATTATAATTAAATTAATTATAATCTATAAAACAATAATTTTTGTTCGGGAAAATTATTTTTTCTCTGGCGGAATCGATATAGGTTGTTTGTAGACTACCTATACCTGTACTGGAGGAGTCGATATACCATATACCTTATACTAAGGCTTATCCCTTAGTATAAAAAGGTCTGGCGGAATCGATGAAATCTCACTGTGATGATCGGAAAGACTCTTCCCATGTATGTTGTTTGTAAGGTTTACCGTTTACGGCCACCTACCTGCATGTCCTTATAGATGTTCTGCATGCTTACTAGCCAAGGGTTAAGGTTACAGTAGTTTCTAGTTTTTATGTCAATTTGTTCTATGATATAAATAATATATTGTTGTTGAATGTTCTATTTTATTCCAATAAATGATGCTGCATAGTCTTACGAAATATTGACCCCTGTGTGAAAAAGATACCTATATTATTTTATTTTAAATATAGAACTTGTTATTTTACGTACGAACGTTTACGTATACGAATATCCAATTTCATAAAAATGTAAAATTCAGGTGCTTTTAAAAATTATTTATGGAATTGCGATCAAATATTTTTATAATGTTTGTGAAAAAAAAATTATAATAATAGGAATCTTGCTTATCATGCGTGTACTAGTGTTTCTAACTAAGTGTATGACAGAATAACTTGCAAAATTGGGGAATATTGTTGAATTTTGTAAAAATTTACTTATGAGGAATATGTTCCTATACATTTTCAAGTTTTATTTTTGCCGTAAAACAATAATCATATATAGAACATTAACCATAAAACTCTAAAAATATCTTAGATTCTTATAAACAGTGCAAAAGAGCCAAAAGGAATACTTCGATATTTACTAATGTATGCCAGTTGGGTTTTTACATATAAATAGTAGGTAATAGGTATGAAATATTAAATAATACATGAAATAAAGGCAGTTGTTATAGCGTAAGATGATTCGATTAAATAATTAATGTTGTAGATAACAAAATACTAATAAAGTAAAATAAAAATTATATAGAAATTTAAACCATAATATAATATTATTGACAACGAAACGGTTATCGGTATTTTTCCTGAAAGTCCGAAACCTTTTTTCCCGAATATCTTTTACGCGAACCGATATTCAAGTATATAATTGCAATTATAATACATATACAATAATTACAATATATTCAATAAATATTATTGCTTTGCACTCTTTCCTACGTACTTTTTGACATTCTTATAGTGTGTTTTGTCGTTGACTAGTACCTAATAATTTAAACCGCACCTTACATAAAGCCACCATGAATCAATTTTATTTCACTCATCATTTTAATTTCAGCCATGGTGTATAATAAAATAAAAATAATTTTGCGATGTAGGTACCTAATTTTCGTTGAAAAACGCACTAGGTAATTTTATAGAAAATGAAAGTTTATTCTATATTCTGTGGTATAACGACAACCGATAGTACGCGAATAACGAGACTACGTTTACAACAATTACTACGATTTACGTGTATACAAGCGATAATATTATCATAATAATAATATCACAAGCGCGGATATCGGTGTAAATCAATGAAATGTTCATGTAGCAAAGAATCGCTAAAGACAATAAAAGTAAATAAAATTATACATTATATGTCATTGTAACCGATACTTTTTCGTAAACACTATCTTAATCTTTATTTAATAGTAGTATTTTAGTTATAGGTATAAAATATAACAAACAGAAAATACGCCAGTAATAACAAAATTTTTAAATTTTTTTTCATTTCGGGAACAATAACCGTCAGGAAAAGATGTTCCTTCTAGAAAGCAGGTTTCTGGTTAACGGACTTTCGGGTAAAGTCAGTTTTCAATAGAAAGCCGGTATAGTTAGCAGAAACATTTCTGCACTCGGTCAACTAAGGTTATTTCAATTCAAAGATAAGGATTCCAAATTATCGAGCCATAATATTAAGAATTTATCGTATATAAGAGCAGAATATAAAGGGTTCCTTATACTATAAACAATGCGTTAACATGTTTAGTGTGTACTGCGTTGAAATAAAAAACGAAGAACAAAAGAAGTCATAAGTCCTTACAAATTAAATAGTCAATATGAGATTTGAAATATACAGTGAGCAGAAAAAGTATATAATATACATATACCTATATTACCTAGATCCTTTACCGCTGAAGATTAAAATAATATATTAAACTATTCTGTGCAAGTAGGACTTTGCTATCAGTATTGAAAGATAATATACAGAACAACTTAACATTATCGGCAAAAGAAATAAACATACGGATGGAATACTACTGACAAAAACTTCTATTTAGCTATTTAAGCTATTTTTTATATATCAATTTGTGATTACCAAAGACCAAGTTAATAAAAAGTTTGAATAGCAGTGTGGGTATAAATGGCGTCCTTGTGGACTATATAATATCAGAACTCAGAAGAAACCTTGAACTTATTTGATGAAGTATTAGACAATAGACAACCAGACAACCTACGGGGTATTATTCGTTTACATCAAAATAATATTGGCCGTTTCCGCTATAGTCTTTTTCTACTTTTTTCGAAAAAAGTACGATTCCCGTTTCCGTCAAAAAAAGATTGGAAACCGATGATTTTCAAGCAATTATTATTAGGCTAGAATTATAGACTGGGTACTGAAGACTCAATTATACAAAAACAATTAGTAGGTAAGTACCTACTAGTTTGTAAAAACTGTATTTCTTTAATCATCTGATTTTTTAAAAACTTAAATGCAGCATACACATTTTAATGGACAATAATTATACTACTAAAAGCAGCACAAGAATAGTATAGGTACTTCTCAAATAATCTACCATCTACACTTGTAACTTGTATATAGCAGGTAGACCTGCAGACTACAGTCTTATACTCTTATAATAGTCTCGTGATTTCGGATTTGTATAATATATTTTGTTTTCGTAATTTACGTTATGTTAGTTGATTTTATTATTTAATCCTGTAAGTACCGTACCTATAGTAAATTACGACGAAGTCCAATATTTTCTGTGGACAAATCTTGTAATATTCGTATTTTCAATCGTTGTGTGTTTAAAAATAGTATAGCTAGGTACAGTGGCGTATTTACGGGGGGGATATGGGGGATAGATCCCCCCCTTGGTACTTTTTTTACTAGTAAGTTTAATAACGTTGGTAAGTGTACCCCCCTCACCGTCGAGGAAATTATGTTTTCCAACTTATATCCCCCCCTGGACAAAATCCTAAATACGCCACTGGCTAGGTATATGAGTTTAAAATGGATAAACATTAAACACTTTAATATTCATACGTCATACCTAAAATGTGAAACATTAGTTTAAAAAGTTTCTTCTAAATTTATCTCACAAATCACAACAAGTACCTATTATAAAAAAGAGTTGAGTGCTTCAACAAATAATTGTTTACTATCTTGTCCTGCACGACGTCGCCGGTGATAAATTAAAATGTTTGTAGATTTACCCAAATACTCAATACCCATTATTAAACTCTGTTAATTATCAGATTAAGTTAAATCACTTAAAGTGTTTACGTTTATTGCTTTGCACAGAATCTAAGTCTTATAATTTTATAGGTACCTACTCAAGTTTTTAAAAAAAAAAATGTAGTTAGATAATAATAATATAGTAAATAAAAATTATATTATAAGTGACTGTTAAAAACGTTGTAAAAATTAACATAAGAAAAAAATTATTTAAAGTCAAATATTAAAGTATGAAAAATTAAAAATATCGAAAACTACAAAATTAAAAGTTTGAAAGTTCAATTGAAATTGAATTTATTGTTAGGTACCTACATTATTTATGTTTAGGAATCATTAATTCATGTAGATACAAAGTTAAAAAAAAGCAATTGCTACAAATTCACAGCTCTACTAAAAAATATTACTATATATTTTAACCTTTAGTGATTTACTTTATTTCTAGGTAATTGATGTACCTATTGATCATTTAAATTTATATCAGATACTTACCACTTAGGATAATATACTATTTAGTTAGATAATTATTGTTTTAGTATTTTAGTAATTTAAAAAAATATGTAATGATTAAATGATTATTGATAAATATTTTTAGTATAGATTTTATATCAATAAAATTATGAAGTATAAATTATAATATACATATACCTACTAAATTTACCAACTTATATCTTTAATAATATTAAAATTGAATAGGTAATTATTAAAACAATGTACATACATATATAAATACAAAAAGATTATGTATAAACTATGACTAAATATTAATTTAAATTATATAATTATTAATTTTAGAAACTAAAATATAATTATTATAATGCAAAAATTATAATTTTTAAAGCACTGCTTGTTTACTAATAAATAAATAAATAATGTTAGATATCTTGATTATAAATTAAATAATTAAAAAATATTTAAATATTTAGGTATGAGCTAACAAAAATCCTTTTAATGAAAATAATATAATTAATATATTATAATATTTTACTAGTTATTCAATATGTTCTAAATTATATTTAGTATTCACATTGAATACAATTAATAGAAGTTTATGTTTTGGATTATTTTTAACACATTTTATAATGAAATAATTACATTTGTTAATAGCATAAATCAGAATGGTAATTTATTATTTCTAAGTACCTATATACATTTTTTTAAAGGATATTTATACTCTTCAATTATCAAAAATCTAGAATTAAACATAACAAATTTAAAATATTCAATAGAAACTAAGGGTATAAAAATAAAATATATATTTGGGTAACTCTAATTTTTGATATACCTACTTAACAATACTAATTTATAAATGATATAATGAAATTCTAAAAAAACTTATTGGCATGGAAGTAAATCACATTAGAACTAAACTTAACATATTTTTACATATTATTAACAATATTTTTATTGAAATAAGTCTTAACAGTTAGCATACCTAATATTGTTTGACAAAAAAATTATAATAGTTTAATAGAATTATCAATTGAAATTAATTTATTACTTTATGATGCCATTAAATTGTTATAAACCAATTTCTTCTAAAACTATATTTATTCAACTCTTTTTTATTTCATAAAATAATTACATAAGATCATAATACAAAATAAATGCTTTATTCTTCATTAAAATGACTAGGTACTACAAAGTACAAAGAGATCATACCAATGTGAGTATTTGCATCACATTTGGTATTTTAAAATGTTAAAAAGAAAGCATTATAGGTACTTACATTGTATTTTAAATAAGTAGATAAATAGTAAAACATAAAAACTACCTAGTTAAATTTATTATAGTATTTATAAATAAATAGATAATGTTCAGAGAACATACCACATAACAACAGGTATCACAAACACATAATGGTAATGGTTTAAAAGCAGTGTTTCCCAACTTGGGGGTGCCCCCCTGGATAGGTGTGTTAACATTGCTGGGGAGTAAAATTTTATTTATTTAATTATTTTAATTTTACAATGTAGGGTAAAAATGAAAAATTATTATAGGAGGGGGGAGGGCGCGAGATTTTTGAAAACCTAGGATAGAAGAGATTGAGAACCACTGTTTTAAAAGTTAATATATTTATAGTTGTGTATGACATAAAAACATTGTTTTTAATAAATTATTCAAAAAGCTAATAAAAATGTCTTTCCTTGAGCACTGATATTTAATGAATTAAAAATAATAGTTACTTATTTAAGTTATTAGTTTAGGGCAAAAAAAAAATGTAAATCATTAATATACTTTCCAAAGTTTTAATTTTTGCGTACTAATTATTCATTTAAATCTTATATAAATTAACATATAACATAATATGATATTTGATAATAGTTTGGATTACAATTAAATATTACTATATTAGGAAATAAGTAATAACGGTCTGTAATCAGTAAGTCATGAATAAATAAAATATGCAGCTTTAATTTAATCTGAATTTAAGGATATATCATAAAAGAGCTAGTATTTTATAAATGCAAAGTCAAGATTAATTAATTTATGTCTGGCATAAGATTTAAATATATAAATTGTGGAAATTCAATATATCACGCAAGTAACAAATTTTACTTATATATTAAATAAACACAAATACTGCTGACATAAAATCCAATAAAATTATTATTAGATACATTAATTTTGTACCATCAAGACACATACAAATTCAATTGACATGAGTTACATCATTAAAGTGAAAACATTATTTTATCTAAAATTTATTTAGTTAAATAATGGTGTGTACAATAATTAAATAACCTAAATAATATATTATTTTTATATAATTGAAACAGATAAAACATGTTTTGATCACAGATATAAAACGATAATAATAATAAATTAATAAATAATAATTAAAATAGAAGATAATAATTCAACTAAAACTGTCAACTGAAAATAAGTTGATATACTAGGAAACATAGATAGTTTACACTAAAGGTTCAAACAATCATCAGATCATTACATTACAAAAAAAAAAAAAACTTCTAAAATATAACAAAATCTAAACTTAATACATACTATGTGATGAATTAACAAATACTTATACAATTAAATATTAATATAGAGATTATAATAGGAAATTAAAAAATCAAAAGGACCATGCTTAAAAAAGACAAATATTTCTTTTAATAAATCCAATAAATATTATGTGTTATGGATAATTATATTTATAATTAAAATTATTTATTTAGTTGTTTGAATACTTCTAAGCTTTCTAAACTAAAGATTTATAATTTTGACTTCAACTATTTATAGGTTAAAAATTGAATTTATGAATTCATAATAACTTGGTAAAAGAATAAAGAATATAACTTAAAATTAAAATAATTAACACAACAATAAAAGGATTTTCATTCATCTTTTACATACCAAACATATTATTCAATGCATCTCCTTTTTTTAAAAAAAAGTATGGTCCTTAATATAGGCATAATGATTAAAACCGTATGTTAAACAAAATACACGATAAGTTAATTATCTGTTACTAAGACAAGAAAATTTACTATTGGCTGACATCAAACTTGACATTGAGCCCCTGTAAAATATATAAAAATAAAATAATGTTAATAAAATAACAACAAACAAAATAATAACTAATAAGAATCAAGTGGTTGAATACAATGAATCAAGTTCAGATATTAATAACATTATCTAATGTGTTTCTTAATTACAAATGTAAACACAATATCATTACAGTTAAATACTTTGTTTTAAATATAATTTTTTCTACTTCATATTTAATTTATAATTACCGATAATCAGCAGATTTTAACATTTCATAATAATACATAATTTTGGCTTTAGTATGATGCCCTGAGCTAATTATTAAGCTATCTGGCGACCAGTACCATTGTAATACATATGTTCCACGTTTAGTGGTAAGATGAGATCCTTGAACACTCTCACCATCATGACATAATATAGTCTGTTCCACTTTTTCATAATGTTCTCCTTCTTTCCAGCCTTTTTCTATAACATTTAGATTACCTAAAACATGATTTACAAAACATTTATTAGTTAACTTTTCTTCGTTTAAATAAAATATAAAATAATACATGGTTATTGAAAAATTAAACAAATAAAATACTTATAGTAATATTTTATAGTATTATATTATAATATATTGATTTATAAATACCTCTGGCACAACTGAGAAGAGTTGATGGCTGAATTTCAATTAATAATCTTAATACATTAAAATTAATGTCTTGTCTCATTACATCAAAATCCCATGTTATTACTGAACTAGATTCCTCAACATCAATAAAAACTTCATGAGCCTTAAAAAAAGTATACATATTATATGCTTAAAAAAACATTTATATATTAATATTTTATAAATAATACAAGGAGATTTACAGTATGTTCTCACATTATTTATTATTCTTTGGTAATGTAATTTTTTTAATTCTGATTTTAGATTTTTTAAGTATAACTTAAGACTATCTAATGAATATATTTTAGTGTACTTAGATTTGTTTAAACCAATGAGTATCTAGTGGCAATACAAACTTTGGGACGTGTTATAAATAAGCTACTTACATAAAAAAATGTTCCTCTTCCTCTTTAATTTATTTTGTTAAATATGTTACCTACATGTATTCTATAATGATATTTTATTTAACTTATAAATTATTCTTGGTAAATGTTTAAATATTGCTTTGTCTAAATGGTTCTATTTATATTTTCATTAATTTAATTAGATATTATATTGAATTTGATTATCTTGTATATAATATATTATATATATAGAGTTTAATCGACAGAATAATCAACACTTCATAGCTTCTTAATACATTCTATTAAACTAAGTTGATAAGATACAAATTATTTAATACTTAGACACTAGGTTATCAATCCTACTTTGTTAAATAGACTTTTAAGTTAGTTGTTGTTATAATAAAAATAAGAGGAGAAAATTAACAAAAGTTTGCAATGGATAGAGAAGAGGTTGAGAAATATGTTTAGAGATTTTAGGGATTTGAACAAAATTAAATTGCATTAAAAATTCAAATATTTGAAAATATTACCATTGAGTATACTTAAAAATTCAAAAAATTAGAAATTTGAATGGAATCGTTATTAAAAGAAAAATGAGGTTGAGCATGTTTGGTGAATCTTCTGTAAATAAAAAATAAACAATTATAAATTACCTGTCCTTTAGTGAGCGTAACAGATTGATAAATACTATCTTCAGTAATTGTACATGCTTCTTTTTCTAACTCTCCTTCTTTTAAATATAAATTTTTGGGCACAAAACCACCTTCAGGAATTTTAACCTAATTTTTAAAAGTAAAACAGACAAGTTATATAATTAAATTGAATAGAATTATTATGCATAACTTAAAAACAACATACTTTACAAGGACCTCCGAGGAAATCAGGTACATCATCTTCGGTAAGAAATTCAGTAAGACCACCAGACGATTGATAATCATTACCTCCATAAAATAGGAACTTTTGACGTGTTGTCTCATCTATAAAATTAATTTATAAATATTATAATAATAAAGAAGCAAAGGTATAAAGAGGGTTAATAAATATTTTTCTTACTGATAAATGTGCTCACTAATGTCCACAAGACTGGAAATACTCTAGGTGCACGAATTATAAGTACTTGACCAAGCGTCTCTGGATAATTAGATTCAACGATTTCAATAATTCTAAGCAATGCACCCACACCAGGTCTCCATAAATGCCTCATATTAAGTCCTTCTAAATCAACCAATAAACCCCAAGTTGTTATTGGTTTGCCAGATGTATGAGTAGCTTCTTTTGTTAGTTTTAAACCTTCTTCACATACATGCATAGCCTAAACACAAAATAATAAATATTATAATGTATACTTACACATATTATATCAAGGAGAAAATAATTTTGAATTGTCCTCTTCATAATAAAATTATAGTTTACTTGTTTAAGAAGACAATCTTCACCAACTGATTTAAGAAGACCTTTCACATCCATTTGACCTAAACGTAATATATACAAAGGACGTCCTTCTATAACATTAAACAAAATATGCATTAGCAAAATTAAACCAGTTTTTTTAAAAAAAAGTTTCACATAAAATCACTAAAAGATTTTATGATGAATCTTATATCAAGTTACTAATACTAATCAAGACCACATTTGCTTGAATAAATTTATTGTACTAAAATGTATATGCTATGTTAAATAATTTATAAAAATAGCATGTCAACTATTTTTTTAAATACCTAATCATCAATTAAGTTAAATCTGTTGGTTTTTAAATTTTTAAGAAAACTACTGGTTATTTGGTATCTAAAATAGTTTACACTAAACTTTTACAGTTCTTCTTTAATACGTTGACTGCATATGTCTTTTTATAATTTTCATACAGTGCGTAAACCACTTTTCTAAAAATAACATAAGAATTTTATCCTATTTGGTCAAACGTTTAAACCGCAGATAAATAAATATTTTAAAACCCACGTTTAACAACGCTAAATAATAATAAAACAACATTCAGCAACGCGTAGAAAATAATAAACCATTTACTTTAAATATATATTGGACGCCAAATGGCGTCAAACGTGTTGCTGAATGATCCTCATGATGCCGATTGGCGTCAGTACGCAGTCAACATATGTTAACCATAAAATCAATAGAATACTCAAAAAAAAAATACATTGTATAACTAGTTCATTTCTTACTTTACTTAAAATATAAGAAACAGTATTATTCGTTAGTTGCTAAAATATTTACTTGAGCTTATTGCTTATACTTATATTTGTAATGAGTATAAATTATTTTATTTTACATTTTACCTTTGTCATGGCGATGCCAACCACAAGGAAAATATTTTTTAATTGCTTCAGGAAACTCATGCTCTGACAATATATTGTCAATGTTATGTTTTTTTCGCCAAATAAGTGATTGAGATAAATTTTCTCTAGCTTTTTCAATGTTGAAATCGGTGGCACGCAAAAACCGCAATAATGTAGTATCACTTGGTAACTAAAACAATATAGTTAAAAAATAATAGTTGTTTTTCCTTATACGTTTAACAAATATTTATAACAACGTTTTGGCTATTTATGACTTTATGGTTCTTATACTAGTAAATTGTCATATAATTATAACTTCTAATAAATAGAAACTGCTCTTTATGGTCATATTTCCGAACGGTGTATGAATAAACATCTTAAAATATCTATTTAACTATGTTAAATAATTCATAAATAGCTTTAAGTTATACCATTGATTATAAATATTAGTATTACTTGGTCTAAAATATTAGGGGGGTTGTAGCCCATAAATCATAATTAAATTTAGCCAAAAATGATCCATAGAGGTTTAGACCCAATGCCCCCACCAATCACCAAGTAATTACTTCAAATAAAAACAAATATTACACATAATATATTCAATTAAAAAAATATGTACTTGTACATGAATACATAAAATATGATATGAATTATAATTTAGTATTTACAGATTAATATTTATCTTTCTGTTTTTATTATTATTTAAAATATATTCTAATACAGTATCACTGTATATGATATTGGTTAAATCTCTTTCTATGCTTAATAATGATATGTTTGTAAATCAGTCATATAATATTGTTAAACGTGGACAATAGTTATTTTATAAGCTATGTTAAACAATTTATATAAGTTTGGAAAAGTGTTAGAGGATAAAATGTTAGCCATTTTTAGAGGTGTCAACATTTGAATATCGGTAGATTGTTTTTTTAAGATTTTGTGCTAACATAATTTATATGTATACAATTTTACTTTTGAATAATTCTATTATAATATTTCTTTATATTATTTTTTATAGTAAATATTTCACTATATTATGCTTAAATTATTAGTAAATCTTAGAAAATCATAAAACTTGGGAGAGGAGAGCTAAGCCCCTTAGTTGAGCTAATGATAACTAGTATTTATAATCAATCGTTATACATTCAAAATAATGAACAATTTACTTAAAATAAATATTTAATACCATTTTGGGTCAGATTTCAGTCAACATGTTAATTGGTTCATTATTTGTTTTTTTTTTAAAGTATATTATAATAAGCATAAACATTTATTTATTATAAAACTCATTAGAAAAAACTAATTAATGGGTAATTAAAATTGAAAAATGTATTCTAATTAAAAACAAAGACAACATTAAAAAAAGTAGCTCTTTTGTTTTGTTTAAATGATGCAATTCTATTCTAAATATTAAAAATATACAATATACCTACATTATTTAAAAAATATTTTTAAACCAATTAATTAAACACCAAAAATAGATATATTTACAATAAGAACTTAACATACAAACTTAACTAATAACAATTTTACCTTAGATTTTTGTAGTTGAGACAATTGTTTCTTAAATTGTACTAATTTTGATTCTTGTAATGGTGTTAATTCTCCAATGTATCTTTTAATATACTCATCTTCTAACCATATTTTTGACTGAGAATCTAAAAATATATAAATACAAAATTTTTAATCAAAACTGTTTTTATAATATATTTTCAAAGTATATAAATGTAAAGTGATTCACACAATAGAACAATGTGAACATTATTGTTAAATAAAATGAAAAAAACTAATCAAATACCTATAATTTTTATTTAATTTAGTATATATTTTTTTTTGATTTAATTGTTTTTCTTCCTTTTCAATTTTTAACTGTATGTTATTTAATAGCATACATAATATAATACATACTATACAATTCATAAAATACTTTTGCAATGAAAATGTGTTAATAATGATATAATAATATAATATACTACATTAAAATAGAGAATATATAGATGCTTGTAGTGTACCAAAATATAGTAATATACTAATTTGGCTATTAGATAGAATCTTGCCTGAGTGGAATTTTATTCTGTAAGCGCTCTGGGTTATGGTTTGTATTAGGTTTATGAGAAAAAGTGATTATGTTAAAACGAGTAGACACATATTTAATAACTTTACCTGCAGTAGTTGGACTATCTTTGCTAGGACCAATTGGACTTTCTTCTGGGTTATTCAAGTCACTATAAAATAAAATTTTAATTACAATATTGTATATACTCATTTATACATATGTATATACTTCATATAAAAGTAAATCTAGTTAAATCACACTCTTCAATAAAGTGGTTTTCATTATTAGTTTTTGTATCAACAAAAATTGTTTACTACCTAAAAACCACTTTAGAATGTTATCTTATCAAAATTCAAACTAGACAACAATTATAATAATAAAGAAATATCACAAGAGTGGCACTTGTCAAGTTTTAGTTGGACCCATTGACAGTTACCAATTAAAAAACCCAGCATCTGAGGGTTACTCATATATGAGATAACAAAACTTAAATTTTTAATGATTAAATAAATATTTCTTTATATTTTACAAAATAAAATAATAATTGATAAGTAAAACATTTTAAGAAAACCAAAATACTAAATCATAAAAAATATAATTTATTTGTGTTTATTGAGTAAACATGTAATTTAAATCAAATAATTTTAGTTTGAGTTCAAAGAATATTGATTTTATTTTTTTTTTGTTATTATTATTATTTTTATAAAACTACTTATAAAATAAGTAAATAAACAAAATTTGACTAACCAAGATTGATCGCCTCCAGAAGGTATCCAACGAGGAATACTAATTATTCCATCTTTTTTTAATTCGTCAACATAAAATTCTATTATTTCTTTACCTTTGGAAATATTCTGAATGTATTGCTTCATACCAAGTTTTTCCATGGTTGACTCAAAACCCAAAAAATATTTTATATCTAATAATGCACTCTGTTCATAACATGTCCATTCTGAATTTTCTGGATGAACCTGAAAAACACATGAATAAGATGGAGTAAACATATTCTATTAAAAACTGTTTCATATCACTAAAATAATAAATATAAATTTGATATTTCAATTTTAATTTATGCATCTTTAAAAAATGAACAACATAATTTTATGGGAATTGAAACTAATCAATATTTCGTTTTTTTATTTTGAAATATTGTAATTGTAGATTAAAAAAATAATAGAAAACGCATAGAAGCCAAAATATGAAATTTTTCACAAATATTGTGAGCAGTTCACGTTTTAGCTAGCTATTTCTGAGGTTTGACTGATTTTGACTTTTTTCAATTACATATTATTATTAATATATTTATAATACAGGTTATAGCAATTTTAAGAACATAAAATTAAATTTTAAACTGTTAGTCATCCTTAATAGTTAATAGCATTGATAATGATTACAATAAATCATAAATATCCACATTTATTAAGCATTTAGAATTTAAAAAATTCAAACTTCATACTTACAAAAATATTTTAAGCACTTATAACTTTTTTTTTTAAATCTATAGATTTAAATTCATAAATTCAAATAACTTATGGAAGTATTAGGACTTTTAACTGATATTTTTAAAATACTTACAATTTACATTTAGCATTGAGCATATGGGTTTTAGTATATTACTGTTAGTTAGTTAATGTTAATTTTAAATTATAAGATAAGTGTTTAATTAAAATAATAAAAGAAATTAAATATTAATAAGTTATAGGTAAAAGATTTATAACTTTATATTAAATCTTATATAGTTACTTAATATATTTAATAATTTTAAAAAAATTAAGTGTTAATAGTTAATTATTTTTTTTTTTAAACAATCATATCTGTGGACAGACACGTAGCCAGGATTTTATTTTACAATTATTTTTTTTTTGTGGGGGTGAGGGGATGTAACTAATTTAGAATACAATTTATACCTTTGTTACATGATGGATACACAAAATTTTATATTTTTAATTTTTGAAAATTTCTGAGGTATCCAGACTCCATAACCCCTCTCCCCCTATTGGATACATGCCTGTCTATGGGTGTCAAATGTTCTACATTTATCTTAAAAAAAAAAAACTATTAATAAAAAAAGAAGTTTAAGTTTTAATTTCAAATAAATATTTAAACATGAATGTTCAATAACTAAAGAAGTCACTCTGTTGTATTATAAAATTTTAATGAACTTGTCACTTAGGCTAGTAATGGAAGTAATACATTTGAATGAATGAAAATTAAAATGATATATTGAGAATATGTCAGTGTAAATATTTGTTGAAAATTTCATGGAGCCACTAATAATCAAAAAAATTTAAATTTCAAAATAATTTTGTTAAAAACTGAAATTATTAAAAAATGTCTTTGTTTAATTTTTCATGATTAGCTTCAAAAATTATTAGATATTTATTAAAGATTAAATTAAAATTAAATAAAAAAATCTTCTACCAGATACAACCCCAGTTATACAGATTAAATAATTTTTTTAGAATTGTGAAACATTATTGTTTAATCAATATAATAATTGTTCTACTTAAAATATAATATGAAATATGTGTTTTAATAATATTATATTTTTTATTGATATAACCTACACTGTATCCTCAATGTTAAATCTATTAACTCTAAATAATTGCTTTAATTTATTATTTAAAATTGATGTATTAATGTAGTCAATATGGCGATAATAAAATTGAATATTGATAGATTTGACTTACATAGTAGCGACATTTTTCTAATACATTTACACGAGTTGAAAATGTCTCATTTGTTGCTTCAATATTTAAACAACGTTCCCTCAAATCTAGTACATTTTTTTGAATAAAATATACATAATCTACTCCGATAATCTAAAACATAAATGTTATTACACGTACGTGAATATTAATTAACATATATTAAGTATGGCAAACCTTTTTTAATAAATATGGAGCTTCCACAACAAGTTTACACCTTCTTTCAGTTGTTCTAATTGAACCATCATTTGTTGTAGTGTCGGCAGTTACTTCACTTCCAACGAAGACCGGTATTAACGGAGATGTCGGAAATCGTCTTTCATAAGCCTGCACAGAAAATGTATTAAAACTCAATGATTTTTGACAGCAAAATTACAATTTGTATATAATTCTTGTGCACTGATTGCAATTCACTGTTATACTTACAGCCATTACGATTTCAAATGGGTACTTGTAAACTCGGACCGGCGATTGGTATTCTTGGACCATCTTAGCGAGGAATAAAAATCAAAAAACAAAAAAAGAGTAAAATCAAACAATAAAAACGAACTCTAAGCTAATTGATTATCCATTAAAATTTTGATCAGTAATTAAATTATTCAAACACCACTATAGTTTATTTTATCACTATAATCATAATCAATACTATGACGTAACCGATATGTTTAATCTATTTTACGGAGGGGATCAGCTGATGATAACACATATATGTACCGAGGTATAAACCCTAGGTATAAGCGTATAAGCAAAGGCCATCATCATTCAGCGACTCAGCGCCTTTCTCAGATGAAAATGAAACTATGGAAGTTGAACTTGAAAGATAAGATCACATTTGCACATTTGCACCATCATCATTCATGAACAGTCAACAACAACAAAAAAAAAATAAAAAAATAAAAATGAGATCCCAAAATTCCCGACCACAATGAGGATGAAACGTTTTTTTATTTTAATTATTTATTTATTTTTTTATAGGTTTAACATCTACAGTCAATATTTAAGGGCAACAAAAAGTTACGAATTTCTTATAGCCAAACCCAATTAGTAATTGGGCCATTCAAAACATTAATTTATTACTTCTTTGCAAGTCCGTACCCAGAAAAATATTTTTATTTTTTTTTGGGGGGGGGGGGGTGAAGGGGTTAATGTGTATACATGTTATATTATGTAATAAAATATGAAATTCTAACTAATCAGTCTAATTTCAAAAAAAAATTAGGGGGGGGGGATTGAACCCTAAACCCCCCCTGGCTACGGCCTTGCTTCTTTGTCTTCTAGTGTCCTGTCATTTTACAATCATATTTTATTTGTTCAGTAGGCTGACAATTGTATAGCTTTGTCATTATATTTATTATTTTAATTAGTGATCTCTGATCTCTACTATAGAAATTTAAATTAATGAGAAATTATTAAAAAATAGATATTAAGCATCATTGGTTTAAAGAAGAAAAGAAACAGGATGGTTTCTGTTATAAATTGTCAATAAGTATTCTATTTTACTACATAATTTAATTAGCTAAACAATTATTATAAGAATAATATCTGGTAGGGAAAACAAAATCATTCACAAACGGTTGTCGGTCAGTGACTGACCTCTTAATGGAAATGCATAAAAAACATTTGTATCAAAGAGGATTTTAAATAACCTAGTATAAATTTGTCAGCATATTCAATTCAAGTAATCCAAAACTTGGATAATACTATTCTCTACAGTTCTATGCTAGTATAAAATATAAAAATATAATAGTGGTCATGGCACGATTACTCATAGATGATAAATTAATAATTAATATGATAAGTTATTACTTATTGATAAATGGGATGCAAATAACAATTATTATTAAAAAATCATTTAACATCAAAAAATAATACCTATCGGCCAATGCACAAGTTTAGTCTAAGTTATGAACAAATTTAATAGTTTAAGGACCAAACAAAATATCAAAAAATTTAATGTATTTACTATGGATTCAAGATTGTAACAAGTTTTTTCAACAGTAAATTAGAGGTCTTAAGAACATAAAGCAATAAACCCCTTTGTGGTTCTCTATTAACATTTTTTTCATTAACAAAAAATTGTAAGAACATTTAAGCAGTTTTTAAATAATTATTTGTCTATAACAAAAATAATTTCATAGAGTGAGTTGAGCTTACACTTCAAAGTGATAGTAAATTCATATTTTCAGGGTTTTAACTTCATAAGCTACAATTTCTGAAAAAGAAAGCTTTCTTTAAAAATAAATAAACTAGTTTATATTAGAGTGTTTTGTCAAAGGCTTGTTATTAATTTATAAAACATTAACCATTTTAATAATTTTAAAGCAAAAAAAATTGATTTTTTCGTTGTGTACATACATAGGCTACATAGACAAAACCAGATAATTGTAGAACTTAGACACTAAATTATCAATTATATTTTATGAATCACTGAACCATTTATAAATAATTATATTTTTATTAACTATTACAAGCATAATTTTTATAATTATTTAATTCATGTTTCCATATTTTACATATTATAATAATTAACAATTACACATAATAAAAGATAAAGATAATTCGTAAACATTAATTGCCAGTAGTAAGTATCCATTTTAAATAATAAAAAGTACCAATTTCAATATTTTATTATAATGTGTAAATATTAATTTTGTATTATTATTTATTTTCTAAATGAGGACATAAAAGAGTTATCATTAGCAGCTGTTAGGAAACGGGAATGTTCTTCATTTACTTCGGAAACCATGGAACTTAAATTTTCTGCATTATGCTCTATGTACTGTAATGCTGTCATATGGCAGTTCAATATTCGACAAATAGTATCCAGCTGAAACAAAAATTAAATCAATCATTGTACAAATATAATTCAAAAGTAAATATTTTATTTATATCAATATAATTTAAATTATATTTACATCATCATCAGAATCTTTTTTTGAGTTGGCTTTGTTTAAATTATTTACTATTTCTTTAATATCTCCAGACATTTGTTTGACTTGGTTATCGATTTCTTGAGCAGCTTTATATCTATGTAAAATATTATTAGGTTAAGAATCAATAATAAACAATAATACCAATAATTTTAAATAACATACATTGGTTCTCTTTCATTGTTCAAGCTACTCAGTACTTCAGCAGATTGTAATTCTTGTTCTAGTGGAACTAAACAATCTTCAAGTTCTTTTTGTTGGGATAACAAGAAGTCAAGTTCATTTTCAATATCTACTTGTTCTTTTTCTTTTTGCTCCAGAATATCATACAATTTTACCAACTGCAAATGTATTTTTATGATTATTTAATATTTTTAGCTATATAATTCATGAAAATTACTTTAGTAGATTGATTTGTTAACATATTATCCCAAACAGTTATTTCATTTGCTTGATTAAGAAATTGCTTTTCTTGATTTTCTAAGCTGACAGTCCAGTTATTAATTAAATCAATAAGTTGTTGGAAATTTGTTGGTTGAACTGCACTGGATTGACTATCTGATCTGTTACAAAAATGTATAAAGTTATTATTATTGTAAATGAAATATTGAATTGTACACATACTGAGATGTAGCAGGTGGAGCAAGTGTAGTAATTGCAGCAGTCGTTTGTACCGTAGTAGCTGGGGCTGTGGTTGCTGCAGAAGAGCTCAACGAAAATCCAGTAGTACTTGTTGTGCTTAATGAGAAACTAGTAGAAACTGCTGGAGTTGTACCTAAAGAGAAACCTGTTGATGGTTTAGTTGTTGCCAGAGAGAAACCAGTTGACGCTTGTGTGGTACCACCCAATGAGAAACCACTTGATGCTTGAGTTGAGGCCAATGAGAAACCGGTAGATGCTTGAGTGGTACCAGCTAACGAGAAACCGGTAGAAGCCGCTGGAGTTGAACCCAAAGAAAAAGCAGTAGATGCTGGAGTTGTGCCCAATGAGAAACCAGTAGATGCTTGAGTTGTGGTCAATGGTAAAGGAGCAGCTTGAGTTGAGGCTAATGAGAAACCGGTAGATGCTTGAGTGGTACCAGCTAACGAGAAACCGGTAGAAGCTGCTGGAGTTGCACCCAAAGAAAAAGCAGTGGATGCTGGAGTTGTGCCCAATGAAAATCCAGTAGATGGTTGAGTTGTACCTAAAGAGAATCCAGTGGATGCTGGAGTTGTGCCTAATGAGAAACTAGTAGATGGTTGATTTGTAACACCCAACGAGAAACCAGTTGATGCTTGTGTGGTACTACCTAATGAAAAACCAGTTGATGCTTGTGTAGTACTACCTAATGAAAAACCAGTTGATGCTTGTGTGGTACCACCCAATGAAAAACCAGTAGAGGCTGGTTGGGTGTTGGTTCCTAAAGAAAAACCAGCTGAAGGTTGAGTTGAACCCCCTAAGAAAAAAAAATGATTAAGTTGTGATAAGTAAAATTTTTTTAGAAATTTGAAAAGTGGGCTTTGATGATAAAATAAAACTTGTGATGCTGAAGTTTTAGTTTTATCTGTTGAGATATTAAAATATTTAAAATTATTTATTTCATAAGACTTGGCTAACAAGTCAACTTCAATAACATGATATTTTATTGTACACTGTATATTTAATAAAGCAGTAACAGTTATTAATATTTTAGTTCAAACTCATTATATTCTACCAGCAATATATATTTCTCAAATAAAAGTTTTAAGCTCCTGTTTAAGTCATAAAAGAAACCAATAGTGAAGGTTAATAGGTTTCCTAAAGTAACCTCCAATTTTATTTTAAATAATGGATTTATTTTAATTTTAATTTTTTGGTATACCTACTAACTTAAGAATCGTTTATTAAATTACATAAATGTATATGCTATTTAAAGAGCTCCCTGTAGCAATACTAACTTTTCTTTTTTTTCAAGTGAGAACCAACTTTTTTAATGTAAATTATTATTAAGCAGACAACTTGAAAGTATTGATTTAAATCAAAAATTGAAAAAAAAGTTAGTTAGTATGTTATTAATTTTACAAAAATATATTAACAATTATACTTATAATACTGAATTTAGTATTTATTTTATTAAACCATTTCTTCTTATTTTTTTTTATTTTACGTTATTTTCTTACAACACCTTATAACTAAATCTGTATATTGGCGAACTAGTGCATATTATTAATAAATAAATAAACTTAGATATTTTTACACATTTTATAATGTTGATTGCTGATAGATTTATATTATTAACATAAGTTGTAAATACATCGTAAACCCCACGTATTCCAAAAAATTATAATTTATTAAGGATCTATTATTCTTAGTATACAAAATCAAAATTAAATACTACTTGTTAAATATTCTGATTTAGACACATTCAATTTAAAAAAAGAAGCTAATATACATACAGAGCATTCAATCAATAGCACAAACAAAAACTAGAATTTAAATAATATATTCTATTGGCTCAAACTTATGGTGCCTACATCTGTAATTTTAAAACTGGTTCCAACCCGATATTTATAAATTGTAATACTTTAATAATAGTACACAGTTTTTCCCCAAGCTCTAAATTTATAATAGATCACTAAATTATAATAATTTATAAGCTATGTTAGCACTTAGTAATATATATTTTATTTATGCACAATAATAAAGAATTGAAGGGTAATAGGTACTCAGTTGTGTATGATAACAAAAAAGAAGATAATTGTTCAAATAATTATTCAAAGTTGTTAAATTTAAAATAAGGTACCTACAATAAGTATTTGTAATTCAAATTCTGGTTAACAGATTAAAAATGAATGCACATTTTGATTACTTAGGTATATACAAATTATTGTGTTAGTGCAAAATATACTGAAATATAAATAAATACTTATATCAGGTGTAATAGATATTTTTATGAACAATCATAATTATCGTTTTTAATACACAAAATATTTTTCCTTCATTCCATTGAAAACAAGTTCTGCTGCTACCTTTTTTGATTAAGCTTATGATTATGTTATAAAGATTTTTTTAATTGTTGATTATCATCAGTTGTTAATAAAGACTCTTTACACTCAATTTTACATGCTCAAAATGTCCATTTTTTACTATTTTTAAAAAAAAGGTCCTATAAATACAATTTTCTAATTTCCTTAATGACATAAAATTCATCATTTTTATCTTCGTAATAAAAACACGAATCACACGATAAACATAAATCAAATTATACATAATTATTAGAAGAGTTCTATTAAACTTGTTTTATAATTTATGAATAACTTTGTAAAGTTCGTATTATGAACTTCACGAGCGGCCACTGTGTCTATATAATTATCAACTATTTTATCAACTTACACGATGTATTGGCAGGAGAAGTCATTGAAAACATTGAAGGAGTTGTGGTTTTGGGTGTCCCGAAATTGAAACTCATATTATTGGAAATATATTATACTTTTTGGTATTTTGTTTTTTTTTTGTCCTCCCAACAATCAACAGTAATCGCAAACACAGACAAATACGGAGTAACAACTAACAAATAAGAAAAATGTAAAAATCAGTTAGTTTACTATTATTTTTATAATATAGCCCGCGAATAACGATAGTGGCAATACCCGTGGTAGCATGAATAGTACTGATATTTGATAATATGTATATCGTGGACCATGGTTGTAAACAGTGGTCAAGCTTGGTTGTGGTAGTGGGTAGAATGGTATCAAATTCGTTATAAAAGACCGGATTATTTGAATTAAGTCACAGATGTCAGATATATCATGGCTAAATAGTGGACAAAGGTTATTGTTGCGTCCCGACTAGGTCGATTCATGCATCAACGTACGAAATGAATACGTCGTATTTGTTCAAGTATAAGTTAAGCGTTTATTAAAATAGTTCTTGCACGAATAAAAATATTATAATCTTATAGTAAAATATATAATAAGATGGTGAGTGGTGTTACGACCGGCCTCTGAGTGTCATCGATATCCCTAACCGTCTGCTACATTGTAACCGTCTGCTGAGCTCTTGTCTCGGTCTCCCTTAAAATGATTTGTCGTAAAAGAGTAGGTGGCGACTCCGTCATACGAGGGGGTCCCGAAAAGACTTAATGTATTCTTAAACACGACTTATCGAAGAGACATCGAGTTTCGACTTTTAGCAAAGAGACGTGTGTTTCTACTTTAATTGTTTTATTATTTTACTAATAAGATATTTCACACTCTCTTGTCCTCGCATGCCTGTATTAAATATTATATGTTAAAATGTGTCATCACACCATACATGTAATATTAGTATACGGACAGTACGTGGTCCGTAACATTATTTAGCCATGAGATAATAATTGAGATACATACAAATACTTATTGTATATAAAATACTTATATTTTATAAATATTTTTATATATCTATGGATTAAGTAACTTTAATTAGGTATTAATTAAGTTTTATAATCTTAGTAGGTAGGTACCAATGAATTTACCATGGCACAATCTGGTGCTTTTGCCTTACACGACATTTCATTCAATAGTGCATAATTATTAATTAATGCAATATGCTGTGTTATTCAAACTACAGCATGCATAATATACATTTTTCGTAAGAGCCCAGACATTTTGTCTTTTGTCATTACCTATGTCTATCTATTTGGAATTACTATGCAACACTTCTGCAGTTGCTCAATGTTTTTAGTCAAGACCATGTCAATATTATCTAAAATATCTTTATTAGAGTTGAAATTATTTCATGAAAAATCGTTATTTTAAATTCAAATTATTAGTGACATCGAAAGGACGAACAATCTACAAATGTATCTATATATACTATAGAGAATTGAGCTGCTCAATTTGAGGAAATAATCCATATAAAATAATAAAATAAGGTAAAAATGTAGGTACGGTGTACAATATATTATATTTAATTTTTTTTGTAATGATTTGCGTAGGTGTATAAACATAATTTGTTAATGAGAACCTCTATAATATATATATATAATAAAAAAACTCCCATTGTTGCGTTCTAAGAAATGGCGTGAACACTTTAAAAATTATTATATACTTTCAGTGTTTACTGTTCAACTGTGGTTCAACCTTACAACTTCGTGGGGATGAATATTGAAAATCCCAGCAGAACAAATTATATTAATTTGGTCATTACAATGTAGATGACATTCCTCATGATGACATAGCTGACATTTTATCTACCTATTATGTTATTATAATTTACAGTATTTATAGTTCAAAACTTGTGAAATGTGAAAAGTTAAATTTTTGCAGAAATATAAATTGGAGAACATCACGTCTTCAGTTCCTATCAGATTTTATTTTCTTAACCATTGATTTTATATTATAATATTTTTGTGTGTATTAATTAGAGTATATTATTAGAACCATGTAAAATGTAATATAATTTATAAAATTGAAATTTACTGTAATGTACATTTCTAATTTTTTTTTAAATCTCTATTTTTCCTGCAGCCACAGCGAGTACTTCCATAAATACAATAGACTATTAGTATATTATAAAGAATACATTATAACAGCCAGTTGTCAATTACAAGTAGCCACCAATTTAATTGAAAAAAAAAATGAGAGAAATTTACTATAATAAATACCTTGCCAGAAACTAATAAAATATGTTTGATGTTGAACAGGTGGTAGGTAGTATCATTAATTTTGATTGTTTTTTTAAATAATTTTTATTTTTTCATGAATTTCAATCTGTAGCTTGAGATATAATTATTACTAACTTATTTGTTATTGCATTACACATGGAAAGCAATAATTTAAAAGAAAAGAAAAAAAAATTTTAAATACAATGTATTGGTAATTTATTAAACATAGTATATTAATTACAATAACTCTTATTATTTAGGTTTAATATCAAAAGCTTCAAATGCACCTTCCGAAGGGTCAATTAAACACGGGAAAGTATTTACTGATGGAGGTGGGCTCAACCTGAAGATTGGATCATAACGTGGAGGAACTAAAATAAATTAAAAATTACATGTAAATAAATTAAATAAAAGTACACTATTAAACTATTATTTGATATCATACCTCTGGTAGATGATTTAGCTCCATTATCATCAAGCGTATCACAATCTACAAAATAACAAAATGTATAACAAAATATAATTTAAATGTTTAAATCATATATAAAAAATATTTAATAATGTAAAAATATAATAAATATTTCTTTTTCTTTTTTAAAATTTAAACGACCCTATCTAAAATAAATAATTTTGTGACCATGAGTTTACATTAGTAGATTTAAAGATGAAAACCTTTCTAGCATAACTTGTATAAATATCATTTTATTATAATTCAACTCTAAAATTATACTAAATTTGAGTTCACAATACAAAATAATCATATTTTAAATTTTAAATAATGAAAATTTGTAATATAATGCATGTTTTTTGGTTATTATTACCGTTTTTTTTTTATCTAAATAAAATGTATAGTTTTAAATTAAAATTATATGGATTCACTATTAATTAATATATTATAAAATGAATACTATATTATAATTGGTTAACCATAATATTATATTTAACAATCGTTTAATTGTAGAAACTGTTTATCTAATAAATTGTATTAATCAAAAATATGATTATATTTTACAGATTTATGAATTTATTAAATAATAAATAAATATTAAATAACTGAATGACAAAGTTTTTTAAATTTTTATTTAGAAAATATAAACATGCAATTACAAAATCATAACATAATACGGGGATCACTTACTTGTATTTTTTTCCACTTGTTTACCTTCTTTATTCAATACAATAATTTCTTCTACATCGTCAGATTCTTCATTATCTAAAAATAACAAGGTATATTTTTAATTTGATTTTATACATTAAACCTCAGATTTAATAGTATGTATCAGATTATATATATATAATCAGCCTTAATACCTATGTTAAAACTAATATTCAATTATATGTAAAGAAAACACCTTATTATAAACATAACCAAGCAGAACTAAATCTAATAATGAAATTTTTTTTTTTTCAATGTAAAATTATGTAATTATTGACTTTAATTGTATTAAGGAATCAATAACTGAATAGATTGACCAAAATATTTTGATGAAAGTATAGGCTTCCTAATGCAAAATAAGTTCTTTAGAGAAAAAAGTGGATTTGTAACAATTTGAAATAGAGACGGTTTGAATATACACATTTTTGTACAGTACACAATGAATATAGTAATATAGTAATCAATATTAATAGTAGTTGAAATTCAACCAGTATTAAGTTAAAATTATTTTAACTATAGATTACACCGAAGAGTAGATATCTATAGTTAATAAACCTAGTTAACAGCTGACTAATGTGCTAGCCATACAACTAAAACTACACAGCAGGCATATAAATAATTAACTTGATATTGATGATAACGGGTGTTGCCTGACTGTTGACATTAAAAATTGATCGCCGCTGATTATATTTCTTAACTTGAACAGAGCATAATATATGCTACTGTCCTAAACTATTTAATTCAATATTTTCAAACTGTTTTTTTGGTTTGAAGGTAAAAATAATAAATGTTCAGATGAGATTCTTTTAAAGATAAATTAAAATTAAAAACATTTTTCTATAATAGTACTTACTATATATAACACTAGATTTCACATCATCAGAAGAATTAGTGCGAGGTATTTTTCTTAATTTACTATTTGTTTCCGAAGCACATCTTTTATTCTAAACATGAAATTATTAATATAAATATTACATTTGTATAAATATAATTTTTTATTAATCTTATAATATAAAATATCATGTAACTAGTAACATATTAAAATAAAATAAAATTACCTCAAGTTGACCAAATGCTTTGAAAGAAATAAGATTCATGTTAACTGGCACAGTTTTAGAATTAATATTTATCCTAAAGGGCATACTGTTATCGGATGATTTTAAACTATAATTTCGATTAAATTTGGTTCTTGGTATGGAAATACTAGCTCCTCTAAGTGCTTCCATAGGTTGTACAGTAAACACTGATCGTTTTTCTTGTTTATTGGAGATTTCACTACTCAATAAATACATGTAACGAGCAAAAGATTTTTCTTCCTTAAGCACTTTAAAATCACGACTAAGAATCTGAAAAAAAATTGTTATGGCTTTAACTTTATATTTATAAATAGCTTATATTCAAATGGGCATTTTTCTGTATAAATAAAATATTTAAGTATTTATAGTAGTAGTTTAGTTATTTACATAAAGTATATAATAATAATATAATAAGTATTAAGTACCTAATTAAATGTGCATTCAATGAAATAAAAAGAGGAAGGATCAGCATAGACTATAGAAATATAAGTGTATAACATTCAATTTAGTTTTTTAGAACTAATAAATCCTTGATTTTTAAATTTTAGTTATCTGTATAACTTATAAATTTTTTAAGTAATAATTATGCTCTGGTAATAAATAGCTAGTTAACTTTAATTATTGATAAATATACTTCTATAACTACTATCTATATTAAAGAAGCATCATGCTTTTTAGATTGAACCGGATCTATTGTAAGGTAATTTGATAATGATTTTTCTTAACTAATGATCTGAATGAATATTTACAATAATCCTATCTTGCCTTAAAAGGATGTCAGCGCAATATTTGTTTCTCTCTCAAATCCACGTGTAACATAGATAAAACTTTCACCTAAAATCAGTTTATATGATTTTTGAGTTATCTTAAAGCAAAATCACCTATTACAAAAATTATTGAGCATAATATTTTTGAGAGTTATAACAGTATGACATATTTATTTATATATTTTATTATTATTTGATTTTATATTCTTCTATCAAAAAAAAAAAAAAAAACAATTTAAATTTAAATGATGTTTAAATTATTTTGAGTCAATATTTAGATAAATCGATATATTTTACATTCAAAATATTGTTCTCTATAATTTTTGTAATGGGTGATTTAAATCTAAGGTTAGGTACTCAAAAACTTTAAAAAATTGATCATACGTAAATACCAAATATATTTTCTGCAGGTTGCGCATAAGCTAGAGGGAGAAAACAAACAGCGCAGACATCCTCTTAGTCCAATAATTCAAAAATATTAAAAGTAAATAACAATATGGTTTTAACATTTTAAGTATAATTATCTTAGGATTAAGCTTTTAAGTTGTATTAATGAAGCATAAGTAGTTAAAATTAAATAATTTAAGCCTAATGAATTGGATTTTATAATGTTATTTAATTCTAGCAATTCACCTCTAATTGTTTATCTAAAATATCTTCTTGCCATTTTAAAGTTTGTATTTCTTCTTGAAGTTTTGTTCTCATTACTGCAGTCTTATCATCTTCACTTGTTTCAACTCCCCTAATAAATAAATAATCATTTTAATATGTAAAAATAATAGTTAAATTTTAACTGAAGTCTGTATAATACAGAGTATTTACCTCCATCTAACTTGATTTTTGGTCTTTTTTTCTATTAAACCAATACCTTCAAGTACATTTGTAATATCATATATTCTTCTTTTTTGTTTAACAGCAAGCATTGCAGTAGCCTAAAAGAAGCACATAGTTAATTTAACACTTCAAATAGGTACCTAGCTTATTAATAAATTATAAACATTTTTAAAGAAAAATTAGATTTAAAAAAATGTACTTCATAATTTAAACATTTTGTTTCATATTTTGGAGTAAATAAAGCAAATAATAATAAGTAGATTACTTTGTTTAAATGCATTACTCCATCTGGAGAGTTTCGAAGAAGATCAGCAAACTTGGTGGCTAAGTTGCCCAACGATTTTTCTTGCCTGCCTTTGCCTAAAAGCATATCCTCAACAGACAATAATTTTGAAAATGATGGAGTTTCCTCATCACTGCTTTCCACAAGATCCATAAGGTTTTGATCGTCCATATTTACTTGAATATTAAACGTATAAATACTTAAAATAACATTTATATAATATACAATAATTATTACTGTACAGTTATCATGTAGGACTTGTTTAAATTATTATTAAACTAGATAAAACTTTAATAATATTGAATGGAACACCGACATGGGAAATTAATAACCGATATAATACGAAATAATATTTCTTCACGATTCACAATTGTTATTGTCGGTGTGACGGTGTTTAATATTCTACTGACGAAACGTTCTGTGACAAAGCAGCGCTACATACTGTGTCTACAGATAAGCAATAATCGCTTTTATCATGGTTATTGTATAAAGTTTCTCTGATAAGATGCAGTAGGGGTGATTTATTAAACAATATAATCCTTACTAATTCCAAATAATCCCAAAAATAATCGAAACAAAGAAAATATTATGTGTATTAAAATATTAAATTGTATTATTTTAATAACTAATTAACATAAATGTTTGTCAAGTTTGAATTTTTCTTTTTTGATGTCTTATCTACTTTAATAAATTGTGCATACAATAGTAAGTTATCGAGATAATAATTATTTTAGCTTTCAAATTGATAGATGTACCTTTTACTGGTGATTCCCCAAGCGTGTTCACCATAGACAAGAATATTGTGTTCACCCCATCATAAGTTGACTTTCAATTATTTGTAATAGGCTGACACTAAAAAGTGAAAAAATTGCAATTAGGATTCTGTCGAAAATTGAAACAAAATAAATGTTGACAGAATATTGTGCAGAACATACAAAAAAATCAACTAATATCGATTTGTAATATAATTAAATACCTACATGTTAATGATTGTAAAATTAAATTTAATCTTTGTCTATGTTGTGCTTTTTTGTTGATAATTTGAATATTTACTGTCACACTGAAAATCACTGACTGAAAAAGTCAAGAATTTTTACTCAATATATTTTTGAACAAATTTTTATCGCATCAAATTAAAGACGTAGGTAAACTGAAACCAATATTCGAAACTACGATCAGACTATACAATTTTATCTATATTAGATGTATAATTTAAACAACTTAACAGATAAGTAGTGGTGTTTCCACAATCCACATAATATTACCTATTTTAATATTTTTACGCTGTGTTATTATATCGAAAAGTATGTTTATCGCATGATATGAATTTTGATTGTAATGCTCAGATATAGCATACAAGTTACAACTGGATTGACCGCAACTGTTAATTGAGGCGTGTAGTTTCAAAACCAGCCATAATCAATTTTTAAAAATTTTCAGGAACAATATATTCTGGACTTTGGTATAATATAATATACCAAGGTGGATGTAGACAACCTTGATAATATACATTTTATTAGTCAGTATGTAAGTTAAGAAAAGAATATAATATAATATAAATGATAATAAAATCTTAAAAATAAAACTACATTGTTAAAACTATAGATATTTGAAATTACAAAGACGTGGAACTTGGGGATGCTTCAGCACCCCCTAGAACCTCCATAGTTGCGCCACTGTACGGTTCACTATTATTGATTGAGGAAGAGAAATGTATTCAGAAATTACAAAATGGTGATTTATTAAGAAAATAATTATCTTAATAATTTAATTATTTTATTTATTAAAATTTAGACTTTAATAATTATTTGCACTCTTGTAATTTTGGCCACAATAGTAGAAGCAGTTAATATATTAATATATGAGTTAATTTATAATTTACTTTTAACCATCTAATCTAATTTTTTATAAAATTTGTTTTAATTTTTAATTTAATATTGTTTTATACGTGCATGATGCATGGGCACATCGTGCAAAAATTAAAGGTATAGGTGAGTGAGATTAAGTTACCTACTCATATGTTAAACTTACATATTATATTAAATAAAATATAATATGTATTATGAAATAAATAAGATAATGACTAGAAAAATTTGTTTTCAATGTTTTTATGGAAAATTATTATTATTGGATGGTAGGCCGGTCATATTATGGTAATTTCCCGGGCCGACATTTTTAGCCAAATTATTATCATTCTATATGTTGAGTATAGTGTAGTATACTCTACAATTCTACATGGTATGCATACTAAAAGTATGCATTTTTCTGTTTTAGTGTTCTTATTATTTAATTCTTCACAAAAATGCACATTTTTCCTTCTTTGGGACATTAATACTAATATTATATGGAAATATATTTTTCATATTTATTTATTAATTTAATACAAATAACGGACAAATCCCAATTTATACAAAGGCATGTTTTGAATACATATATAACAATTAATAATTTAAAGACAAATAATTTAAGAGAAAAAAAAATAATAAAAATAAAAAATAAAAAAGAATTAGAAGAAGAATGTCGGATCCTCATTGGCAATTTTCATTATCCTGAAGAGAGGTTCATTTTTAAATCAGTGGTATAAAGAAAAAAACATTATTGCGGGTGTTTCTAATAGGTACCTTTATATTAATAAGTGCAAGGAGGGAAGTGGAATCAATAGAGCCACAGAGGTTTGCGAAGTAAAGTTAAATTGTATTGGTAACGACGATCGGATAGGGTGGAGAGATGTAGAAAACGGAGAACGGGAGTGAAGTCACGAGGTTCGCTATAATACTTGCAATTATCTAATTTTAAAATTAAATTTAACGAAACTAAGGAACTTTCGCTGGACACGTTCAAGCTGCAGCAGTCTGAGGATACCAAACTACAGAGCCACATTCAACAATAGGCTTAACGAGTGCACATATTAATCAATATAAAACTTATGGATATGATTTATGCTATTAAAATCACTGCTGATTTATTTTTTTCTACTAGAATTTCTACAATAGTGTGACGGAACAGCTAGTAAAATATAAATTAACTATTCAAGATACATCATTTTATCATATATGGTGTTTTATTAACTATATTACCTTTGTTATTAGGTTTAGAGGTATATAAATCAACTTTATTATCATGAGTAAAACTAAGAATTTTTTCAGATATACCTAAAGTAGTATTGAACAGAAATGTTCTGCAAACGGTTTTCTATTTATGTTGTTCATAGACATAAAATACTTATATAATTCAAGTATCTGCAATTATTATCATTTATTTACATAAGATCTTTTTGGTAATATAACTTCCTTAGTTCCTTGCAACTTAACAAGTAATTTCGTTTTTTACTATAATCTAGTTTTTTTCCAGTACCTATTATTAAAATTTTTCAATCTTTCTTCGTGTCAATATATTTTTTTATTTTTTGGTAAATTTTGACTTTTTCATAAATATAATCTCTTAAGACCTCGCATGTTGTATTTGAATAGTGTATAGAGTTTTTATATTAAAATTAATTGTTTGAATTAAAATACGGTAAAGTTCGATTTTTCTATCTTATGTACCTAATAAAAATATATTTTTTCATTTTTTAATCAATATTTTTTCTTTTCACAATTTTACATAATTAATATACTATAATCTAAATTATTGTCGCTGTTTTGTATAGCTCTATTTTTTACTATGTATAGGTAAAATACGTAGATTTTTCTGAAGGTTTTGTTTTCATTATGCAATATGCATGTACCTATAATAATTAAATAAATCAACACTTGATGACATAATATAATTTTATACATATATATTTATATATTTGAAATTAAATAATTTAAAAAAAAAACACTGCTCGTCTGTTTTCAGAACACTTAAAATTTCGCTCGAGATGCACGGCACATAATATTTTAGAAATCATTATATAATAATAATTATAATATACAATAATAATAATAATAATAATAATAATAATATTTAACGGCGGTGGTCATCAGTGCGGTGTTTGGTGGCGGTTACCGTCAATATAGACGAGTGGAGCTCAAGTGCTGCAAGCACGTCCTGTTTGTGACGGATGTACATACGGCCGTCTCGCCACGGGTGAGTCAACTGAAGCGGTTTGAAATCGTCTCGCAGACACCGTTCCCTGGCTCCGGTCACTGACACTAGACAAAAGTTACCGAACTCGGTACTTGGGTATATGGGCCCGGTTTTGCCTTTGACTACCACGGACATGTTAAGCTGCTGCAGGAACAGCTGGACTACTTCGCGGGCCGACGTCGTGGGGCTGATGTGCAACTTTAGGCTGGTGGGATGCGGCAGACCCGTGTCGTACGCGGCGCACACCTGTGTGACCAACAACCGTGTTTATAATAGCCGGCAATATTACACGCATATCGGTACCACGGTATCGTGGCAGTTTTCGATTGAGAAAGTCACTTACCTCGATGATCCCAGGAGCGGGAACGGGAACCAGCGATTCGCTCTTCATCGTCGCGTCCGAAAACCCTTCGTCGTCTACTTTATTCACGTCCTTAGCCCTAGACGCAAAAACAAATTTTAATAATAATTTCCGTATCAAAGCGACAACGCAATATAGATTCCATCATAGCTGTAATACACGCGCAGTAGTGATTACTGTACTGCGTAATACCATACACTTACGTTAAGTGATTGGTCTTCGACGACAGATCGGCTAGATCTGCAGATGACTGTCCGTCATTGAACTCCGGTTCGTCTTTGCTGTCTGTAACCAAATCAGAGGTAAATAATTATATGAAAATAAATCGTTTGTAATACTATATCCGCATATACCATTGCTAGTTTCCGAGGAACAACTCTGTTTTTTAGCCAATCCATACTCGCGATCGTGGACGGGCGGCGATAGGTATTGTTCGCTGCGACTTATTTCCGGACACACGGATTCGAGCGTTCGCATCGAGTTCAATCCCGGACCCGGCCAACTTCCACGGGACTTGACCAATTTCGAGTCGGGCAATTGCAACAACTGTAAAACGTATGCCCAGGTTATAACGATAATCAACGTATACCGAAAGATCCCTAAGAGCATAGCTGGATTAAGGGGTGGCTAAGCGGGCTATAGCCCACGAAAGGCTCCCCCAAAATATTATGGGCTTGCAGCTTTTCTACAATTACAGATATACAATTAAAAAAAATGTTTTTAACAATATTTATTTAAAATACATTCATATTAATCATTTGAAATAATTTTTAAAGTCAGCTCTTATTCAAAATCGGCTAAGATCTACACCAGGGATCGTCAATCCAACATTTTGAGGGCACGCTATGATTTTTTACTATAATATATTATATAATATTATAGGTAATATAGTATAATTATAATATAATAGGTAAATATATTCAAAATTTTTTTTTACAATATTAAATAAAACATTCAATACTATAATAATATAATATTTTTCATGGCACGATCTAAAAAAAAAATAATTTTTGGCACGTAGTGTTCAAAAGACTTGCCACCCCTGATCCACACAGATTGAACTGTAGGTTCAACATAGGTTTAATGCATTAACAATTATGTCAATTGAATTGACATATTATACAAAAAAAAACTCTCATTTGACTACGTTTTAGATACTTTTGCATTAAGTAAATCTAGAAAAAATATTTTAACTCTTAATTAAATTGTATTTTATTAAGATTTGTAAAATTAGGGTCCCCAAAAATAAATTAACCCAGGGCCACTAATTTCATTAATAATCCTGACCCTGCCTAATGCCTATGAGTATAATTATATTTGGTCGCGGTGAAGGGTTTACCGAGTTGCTTTTGGCGGACTTCATTTCCAACTGACTGTTGCTAGCGCTCTTCGAACAGTTGGAGTTGGACACTTGCGCCTGGAACAACCGTTCGCGCGCAAAGTTCATCACGTCCAACAGCCACCGCAAATGTTTCCACGCGGCGTTCAAGCCCGTTTCCAGCGACTCAACGGTGTCCAACCGCTGCTTGGCCGTTTCCAGGTCGGACGAACTCCACGCCTGTCTGATCGAGTACCTGGCGTCGTCCGAGTCCAGTTGCACGACACTGGAAAGTCGGGCGTACAGGAGCAGCGTGTCCGCCCGATACGTGCCGAAGTGTATCATCTCGAACACCTGCACGCTGAGCGGCACCAACTCGATCCGGTGCAGGTGGACAGCCGACTGGTTGCCCTCGCCGACCGCGCACGCCACCTCGGCCGGCGGCACTATCATTATCAGGCTCACGTCTGGGTCGACTTCGATCACCTCACTGGTGTACACCCGTTGCACCGTCCGTTTGTCTTTCGGTATTTGGACCAGCGAGAACAGCCGGTTGGTGGCCATCTTGAATTGCGAAGCGAACCCGAGGCACGTGTAATCGCACGGCGCTCCGGCACCCTGTTGGAGCCACAGCCATTCTTCCCTGCAATAAAAAAACGTTTTGTTTACGATTTTCAGACCCGTTGAAAATATTACTACGAGATAGGTACTATAAGCGAGAAAAATCGTTTACGGACAAAATATTAATATGCTCGCGCACGACCGAGTGGTGGAAGTGGGTTAAAACCGAAATTTACGATGCGCAATAATGACGCGTTGTAATCCGTGTAGTCTGTGTATATAGGCCTAGTAGGCCTACGTATATAATATTATACTCGTGCCTACTGCCTATATTAACCCTAATTTTCACACAAAAACGTAGCTAGGTATAAGATTAAAAACAAAAAAAAATCTTCTTGTGTTCGCTTGTTCGGAGAAAATACTAATATCTATTAATTCATTATAAAAAATAAAATCACTAGCTGATTTAGTTTACTAATGGTTTGAACAAACTACACTAAACACTTGAAAATATGTTTGGGTAAAAAATGATTTTTGATTTTAATTAAACTTGTGAACTTAATTTCGTTAAAAAATTAACAAAAGTCTAGAATTAGGTAGGTATAAAGTTAATCCAAGTATATTATATTATTATATAAGTTAAAAAAGAAAGAAATTATGGTTGTAGTTAAAAACGAATTCAGTTTTCAAATACCTTTATACCGTAAAATTTCACTTACACTATGTTTATCTCTGCAAGTCATTTTTTTAAATTAAATTTTTTTATTATATCATTAGTACAAAGTATATAATCTACCTATAGCTAGATTTTTTTTTTTTATATATTTTTTTGCGTTATGTGTTGTATAGATACATGAATAGTTCAATGGTTTTGAAATTATTACTGTTTTCATAATTTATGAAAATGTCACAAAAGCTGTTGATTTTTTTTTTTAGTATTTATGTTCAAACTTCTGACAGTCACCTAGGCATGTGAGATGAATACTGTGAACATTAATTTGTACTTACGCGGTGACGTGTGGGTTATCACGTATCTTGCAACAAACGGGCATGTTAGGATTTTGTAAAGGCACCATGACATGCAACATGTCTACCGAGCTTCTCATTAGTAAGTATCCAACATATAAGCCTTTTTGAAGCTTACAATTGCTTGTTTGGTAAAACATGATTTGGTCCTAATGTGACAATAATTGTACATATATTTTTAATACGATTCAATTAAGTCAAGTGAGCTTAGATTAAAAATTTACTTGGATAGATGATATCAGCAGATCGGTAAGATTGTCAGAACGAGACGACTTTTTCAAAATCTTAGCCATCGGCGTCCATTTTAGGTTGACAACGTTTTTTGGCTGGCATACGTTATTGACCGTACATATCACAGTTGTGCCGTCCGAGTCACGGATCGGTTTATAGTAAACTTTACCTAGGTCTTGCGTATTGAAAATGTCCTAAAATATTTTAAAAATATTATGAAGTTTATTCTAGGTTGTTTTTGATTCGTATACAAGACCGGTGACTTACTTGCATCTGGGTGACAGCTTGGATGAGTTTCGTCCTGAAGCTAATCGAACTATTAGTCGATTTCTCCAAGTCGTCCTTAAACCATTTGAGATCCTTCCACGCGAAAGCTATTTTGTAGAACCAATGGAAATCGTTGAGCATTTCTTTTGGGTACGTATCGTCAATCTCTACCACGGGTAGGTAGTCCTCGTTGGTCACCAGAACTTTGTCTTCGTGGTACAGTAGACAAGAAAGGTATACACCTCTGAGATTAATAAAAATAATAATGAATGTCATATGTATAAACGTATTTTATTAAATTAATTATTAAAGAAATATGTATAAATAGATATGATACCTCCGGAGATTCTTATGAAGTTTAGTATTTCCGCTAAATAACTGTTTAAATGTCGGCGGCTTTCTTCTTTTCGTATTCGATGTACAGTCATTTCCACTGACTTCGAACAAAGACCTGTGTAGGTCTGGACGAATGGAGATCATTTTATCAAGTATGTCGTCCATCTTAACTTTCATCGCTGCAGAGCATCGACGCGGTTCTTGACAGACGTCCCACCAACCTAAAATCAATTAAAAATAGCAATTAGATCACAAGGTTGAATAATTAATTGATATAATAATAGTAATTGAAAATGTTAAACTCACTTGAAATAGTGACAGAAAATGGAGTTGGGTATTGATAGTCACTGAAATCTTTCAGATTTCCGGCTCTGCATCGGAAGTAGTAGGTCTTTCCATGTTCCAAATTATTAATGGTAATTTCCCCGTTGGTTGCAGGTAAACATTTAGACCCTGTTAAGTTTTTAAAGGATTCTGATGTACTCCATTCAACTGTGGACAAATACAATATTATTGTTAATGATATTGTTATTATCTATTAATACTTAGAATATCAAGTCGATATATCATATACATAAATTATATTAAATAAATGGAAAATATTAATTTTAGAATTTCATTTATTCAATATTCAATTGTTAAATCAATTATTTTATGTCTAATGTAAAATAATCGATTAAGTGTAATTAAATAGTTGGAGTTGAATTTTTACTATTGCCAATATTTGTCATTTGTCATGTTCACTCATTTTTCAATCCACCCATTTAAGATAAAATCTACCTATATATTTCAGAATATATTCTTAATATTGAAAATACACAATCAATTTTATAAACTATTATGCGTATTATTTGAATGTGCTGTATAATATATACATAAATATATGATTTATATATCAATATGATCAGACTTTATTCTTTCATAATTTAAATCTTTATTATAACTATCATTTTTAATGAGAATTTTACCAAAAGATAAAGTTTTTATGTCTTTAATAAATATAATATTATGCTTACCATTAAATTTAGTACATATAGCGCTTTCTGGGTATTCAGCTTCTATACAAGATACCCTGACGTTGTCGTTTCCTGTTACCTCAAGGATAATTTTCTCTGGTTTATCTGGCGGCTCTGTAAAAAATAAAGTTTAATTAATTTAATACAATATTGTCGTATGTAACATGACGTGTGCTATTAATATTATATACATTTATAGAGTTTTCTCGGCGCTATCACCGGAATATTTATATACAAAACAAGTATAACGGTTTCGCGAACAATAGTCGATCACGGTAAACATTATTTATGTGCTATAATAACGTAATAATATTGTTCATAATAATGATAATATTAATATCTCTCTCATAAAACAAATTTAATTTGATTTTATAGATACCTACATTTTTCGTAAGGCTATATTTTGATATACAATATAATAGAAAAAAAAATATAATAATAAGTATTATGACCATTTTGATTTATTAAGTAGATATTATTCAATTATTGAAACAAAACAAAAAATTAAAAAAATTAATATTAAATCAAGAATACAAATAATTATTTTGTATTGAAATTTAATTTTTTTTATTCACTAAATTAAAAAAAAACTTCATACTTATTCTTATTTCTCAGTAGTCAGACAATATCAAAGCCATAAATATGTGGGTATATAATATTATGTATGTATATTTTACGTATAATACACAACACTGTTATCCTCCTATCGTTAATTTTTATTTCTTTAAGACTTTAGAACTTGAGTATCTAATTCTTTGAACCCACAAAACCTCACGCGCACACATTTGTTTTTCTTGTTCATATAGTGTACACAATTGTTTACATCTTACTGTTTTTTCTACGAAGATCTAAAAGTCATTTCACAAGTATATTCTCATCGACATAGTTTTTCATTCAAAACAAACATCATCTGTGTACTGTACGTGCTAAATCGATCTTTCATTCTCTCTCAAACCATTTTAAGTCAGATTTCGTTTAAAACAGTGTTTCACTTACTGGCGTGTTCGAAACCAATACGCATTTTTTTCAAGCCTCTTTTTCGTCTCTCCCATAGAGCCAGCGATTTGGTTTGTGAATCATCTTGGTTACCGCGACGCCTGAGTCCTATGACTCGGTCTTCGGCTTCTTCGAGTAAATTTGACAGGTGCGTTTCTAAGTTTTTCATACTGGTTTCTAAATAATTGAAATGAAAACAAAATAGACTTTATGTAATTTATTTTCTTTGATAAGTATTTTTGATTTTTAATTTTTTAAATGTTTTTTTATTTACCTTCTGTAGCTCCGTGAGTCAATAGAAGTCGAACCAGATCTCGGTTGTTGCTCAGAAAAGCAACGTCGAGAGGAGTCAACCCATCACTGTTTACACTGAGCAGAGAAAAACATCGAAACATTATTAATGAGTTATATTATGATATAAATTAATTTTTATAAGACTTTACCTGTTCACTTGAACCTCGCATGTTGTCAATATATTCCTCGCTTTTTCCAGTTGGCCGTGTTCCACGGCGGCAAACAGACCTAAAACGATTGCATAACAAACGATTAACCAACTGCAGACCGTAATAATGTTTAATATGCATACACATAAATGCATAATATTGTGTTAAATACAATTATGTACTATGTCTATGTGCAATTTCCCGTCAGCTTTAACGAACCGTCTTTGAAGTTATATTGTTTGGTAGTATGTCCTTAACGTGTCTTCAAAATAATATACATATAAATTGTTCGTGAGACGTCCTAATGAACTCGAGATGTCTAGAAATGCAAATATATTTCGGTCACCTAACGGGGAGTGCATACAATTTAATTTTCTCGGAATTTCGCGAAAATAGCACTGCACTGCAATTATATAAAGTCCGGAATTTGACAAAACGCCTTACAGTTGTCAGATAAACTTAATGTCTAGGGACATCTGGCACACAAGGTTTACCACATAATTTATGTGCAATGAGATTAGTGTAAATATAAATGTTTAGGTTACCGTGCAAATGAATGTTGATGTTGGGTACTTGAGACTCTCGTGCCTTTGGGTGGTGATGTTGACGTTGTTTTGTTTGTGTCTCCGAACTGGAGCCATTGTTTCTCAGCGATGATATTGACGTTCCTATAAACATTAATATAATAAAGACTGTTAAAATGGTTCTATCGATACATTGTCATTACAATATCGATTCATATTAATAAATAATAATTATCGAATTTATGATTATGGTTATGAATACTTTGATCACAATAATCATAGTAATATCAATACATTAATTACGATAATGTTATTCATAAAATGATGTGTTTCAACTTAACTATTTACATCAATTTCTATGCTGCATAAAAGGTATATTTAAAACAGGCTAGGTTACCTAACCTAGGTATTCCTATATACATCAAATTATTAAATTGAATTAATAAATTTATATTGAGAGTAGTGATAATCTATCAATTGTAATTTATCTTAATAAATTATAATATTATTTTTTATGTACCTATATTAACGATTTATGAGTATTTTAGAGATACATTTGATACTTTGAAGTAAAATTTTAAAATATTAACAACTACCAGTAGATAATAAATATTTGTATATAATATGGTACACGTTAATTCAGTATACCTTTTTTTATATTTATACATTTAATAATGTATAGATGCATCCATCACTAAAACCATAGAAAGTTAAAAACTTTGAAAGTTTTGTTGTTCGAGTTAAAGTTTAATTTCTTTTTAGAGCTGTTTATGTAAACGTTTTGTTGTATTTTTTAATTAATCTGAACAACAATGAGATAATTTGACTTAAATAGTAAATATTTATACATAAATTTATCAACAATACTCAGTAGTAGGTAAATCTTACTAACATAAAATTATACTTATTAGAGAATTATATATATATATTTTAAATGTATTTAAAATAAAAATACATATTAATGGTACTATGTACTTCATGACGTGTTTTTGTGAAATGTATCCGAGTATATACGTAAACATTTTACACTTAAAATGTATTTAAAATTAATTTAATTTAATATTTATAATGTGGAAGGCAACAGAAGAGCATCATTATTATTCCGTGTGTCTGTAAAACAATAACTTCAATAAAAGTATAGAGTACAGTCAGCCAACTGTAAGATTGTAAAAAAAAAATATATAAATTCGAGATAAATTAAAAACTTGATAATTTTATTTTTATATTGTATAAGTTTTACGTTATAATAAGAAAAAATATTGAAAGTTGTTTAAGTATTATCGAAAGTTCATAGACAAAAAGTTAGATTGTATCGAGAATGGATTTATTTTGAACTAATATTATTCGAATAATACCTACACTTTGGTTGTCATGGAAATTTGGTAACAGTCTTAATTTAAAATTATAAACAGTATTGTCTTAAGTATTCCAAAGGTATGGTTACGTGTCCTAAAACGTCAGATTAAAAACTTTTGCGTTTGCATTTATTATCAAAATTTACTAGTTAATATACACGGTGCAGCGGTATACTGTTTCGTAAGACACGATTTTGAATTCACAATAAAACAAAAAATAACTAACAATTTTCTTAAAAAAGTAACAACAATAATAATACTAAAACGCTTGAATACAATGTGAACTTAAAGTAAAACGTTTTGCTTTCGAGAAAGAATAAAACACAAATCATCAACTACACAGGTCTTGTCGACAATGGAACGAAAAACAAAATATTTAACAGGGATCTGGAAACACTAATGTAAAATGTTTTAAAAATTAAATTCCGCGGCCTTTTCATAAAAATAAATAAAACAGTGAGCGCGAGGGAAAACAATGTATAAAAGGTCTATTCACGAAATGTAGATTACGTGTAGGAGGGTATGTGGGGGTGATTCACGTGTACCTACACATGTTCATTAATAACGGCGTGAACGACGCAGGGTGGTTACAATATGATATATACCTATCCATACATAATAATATTTAGTTTAAATATCCGCACGTGCGAAACAATAACCACTTTATTCGGTTTCGCGTGCATTTCAAATCGTTATGTTATGAACGACAGCACGTTGTCATAATAAATTACATTATAGTATAATAATAATAATAATTATTATTATTATATTTTGCTCGACGCAATGGTGACGGTTTAATATATGAATGCTAAACGTATATTAAAAATAAAAACATTTTTTAAATATTTTTTTTTTATTTATTGTAGTGCGACGGATACACAATCCTATGTGAAAGAGCAATCGTCCGGAATAAAAATGACAACAGTTTAACAAAAAAAAAAAAATAAAAAAAATAAACTCGGAGATTAGGACATAATTGTTACATTTCTAAATTATTCACAATTACAATTTATTCGTGGTTTTCTAGTAATTGTTATCAACCATTCAAGATCATTATGAGCTTCAGCCTTCAATATTACACGAGTATTAACATTGTATTATTATACCTAACATTTATAAGTTATGTAAAGTATATCTAAAGCACCAATTGTTAAATTATTACGAGAAGTTTTTAAAAATTGTTCAAAAAGTCTGCAAAATATGTGTTATTTTATACTATAATAGGTGCCTATAGTATTTGTTTGTGACCATTCAAAATTTATTATTTATTTATTCATTAAACTATGAAAAATGGTATGAAAATACTTAGTAGGTGTAGGCAATCGATAATTTTACATATGTGCATAATCTATTTATCATACAAGGGGTGGCCAACAAGTCGATCATGACTCCCTTATGTTATTCTAAACAAAAGAAATGTATATAAATATATTTCTATATTTTTTATTATTTTAACGATTTTTTTTTTTTTTTTTTTGATTGTCCGTAACTATTAAAAAAAACTCGGAGGTCGATCAAAAGTACATAAATGGCCACCCCTGCATTATACTATATAATATTAACATTTACATATAATTTACTAATTACTATTACTCGACACTTGAATTATCATACGGCGGATTTAATGTACGTATAGGCTTGTATTATAATTGCAGATTATTGTCAAGTACTTATTATAGTGTATCTGCATAAAGTGCAGAATGCAGATACTGTACACTGCGTATACCACAAATATATTCCCTGCAATATGCTACTGAAAATGAATTTGTTGAAGCTTATATCTTGTCAAGTATAACACGTTGTTCATAACCACATTGTTAAACAGAGCTTACTGCTTATAAATTATAATGAACTAAACTACACTTTATTTTAATATTTTATGAAAATTCAAAATTGGATTTTAAAATAATATTTACGTAAATTAGCATCGTATTAAAAAAAATTTATAAATACATTAATTGATCTAAAACGAAAAAAAAACATTAACAATATTTGTCTCAAAATGTTTGAATCGTAATCGTTTACAAATATTATCTCAAAACGCTAGTAAAATAATCTGTAGCGAGACGTCTATTCGCACATCGCTATAATAATAAACGCGAGCTGTAACTATAATATATAAGCATACTCAATGGGATAAGTTGGTCCAACAAACATTTATTTAAATCACTTAATACGTCAACTGTTTTGTTTTCTGGTACTTGATGAAAACGAAGATGGATTTAAAAAATAAAACATTTCAACTGGGTATTTTTTTTTTTTTTCGAAAAATCGAGTAAAAACAGAGATAAAACCGAGACCATAACGGTTTAAAATAAACGGGTTCGGGTATACAACTCCTTAAAATACATTAATTATTCTTGACCGTTGTTCGACCCAATGACTTTATGAAGTCGGAAAATCTAATACTCGAGGACCCACCAATCGCCTTAAATCCGACACACTGCAGGATAGGCGTCAACGGTATCGTTATACTGCCCCGCGACACCGCGGTCGGCGAGATGTTCACACAACGACTTCGTCCTTAACCCCGTCCTCCCGCAAAAACGATAAAATAAACACGACCAAATCGTCCCCACCGGGCCACTCATAATATACACATTTATATATATATACGTATAGCGTCCTTACGAACCTATGTCGGTGCCGAACCGTCTGGTCTTTTTGGCGTCGCGCAGCGCGCCGATTATGGCGGACGACGACCGTTTCGCCGCGAACGCCGTCGGCTGCGGCTGCGGCAAACGGTCGTCGTCCGCGGCGATGTAGAAGCTGGTCACTGGCACGTCGTACATGCGCATCCGGTTTGGCACCGCGTCGTCCGTGTAGCTGACGTTCGAGTAACCGACGGCCGACGACCGGCAACGCGGGGCCACCGGGCCGGCGGGCGCGTCCTTGAGTATGCCGCGGCCGGCGCACCGGTGGCCGTCGACCGGGCCGTGGTAAACGCGTTCGTCGAACTTTACGCGCTTGACGACCGGCACCGGCCCGGGCGGCAGCGCCGGCCTGTAGACGGCGTCCGCGTTCTCCTTGTCCTGGTCATCCGCGCCCACCGTCCACCCGCGGCGCCGCAACCGTTGGCTGAACCGGGCCAGCGACGCGCGCGAAAACGACGACACCCTGGACACTCGCGGGACCGCTCCGGTTTCGCAGCAACGGTCCGCCGCGGGTATGAGACGTTCGATGTCCGCCATGCGGTCGGACGGAAGCGCGGCCACACGACGACGACGCGTTACGAACGCGCGTTACTCAAAGCGGTTATATTATATCGTTACGCGGACTCTGTACGACGCGGCGATGTCGTATAATACGCGTTATCGCGGACGAGACCGTTACGCGCGCAATCGCAAACTGCGGGCTCGGCCGGGTGCGCGTGGCGAGGGGGTCCCCGAAAAAGGGCAGATGCTCGGCACGACCCCTACCCCGGTCGCCGCGTGCCGTGGACGGTATACCGCGTTCTACCGGAGACTGATTTCCCGCATGTAGGTACAGTACGCGACGTTATATATATTTATAACGTTTTGTGTATACCTACGCGAGCACACACGTCACGGCCGTACCAGACCCTCCGGTGAGGTACAGATATGATTATTATTATTATGTACGTCTGTCGTTTCAGTGGGTCACGGTCGACGAACCCAAGTGCGTACGGTTTTACGTATACAGGGTGATTCGTCGAGCGCGTTTACACCCGTTTTTTCCCCTTGAGGTACACGCGGATTTGTATTTGCAAATTCTGATTTTCGGAACTATTTTAAGTATACGTTTATAAAGACCACACGTCACTGTAGTAGTTTTTTTAACCGTTTAAGTTTTGCGCGCCGGTCGATCGACTATATTTGAATATTTTATTATACTTATATCTATATTATACCTAATAGGTATGTGTAAATTCGTGTGAATGGTTTTTGAGTGATTTGACTTTGTGATGTAATAGCTGGTCTATGATAATTATTATGCAGGATTTGTATGATACGATAGAGGCTCACTTAAACTACTCGTTAGAATTTTGATTTGGGTAAAAGAACTTTTTTAAAATCTACTTATAATTTACATTTTACAGTTTTAAAGGTTAGTTAATATATTTGAAAAGTAAATGTACTCGTATGTTTCGTTATGAGATATTCCTTAAATAGTAATTATAAATCAAAATTTGAATAAATGTATTAATACATTTAAAAATAGTGTTGAGCGTGATTGGTATATCATCCTGTATAATAAAATAATAATAATAATGTGTCGTACACGAATGCGCTTCTTGAGTATGCCATTATATTATACACGCGCGCATAACATACATAGAAAACGCTTTTACGTTCCACACGATTAAGATAGTTTTCGTTGTTTTTCAATATCAGTTATTACGTAAAATAATATTTATCAGCTATAATATCCAACTTAAAAACTTTCTGTTATTTATTGTAGTATTGATGTACCTGATATAATTTTTTTTTTAAGTTTCACGTTTTCGGTCGTCTTTGAGTTTGTCGGAGTCAAAAGTAAATAGTTAACTTTGGAAACAGTCCAAAAAATTTGTTGATTATATCGTTGGGTGTGTCCCAAATTTTTAAACTCTTTTTAGAACTTTGGCTTTTTATAATAATGTTTAAGAATTCGTTTTTTTTTGAGTAAATAATAACGTAGAAACTTTTAGAAAATAAAAAAAGAAATATTGCTAATAACAGTAGATAATATATTATCATGTATCTATACACTCATATAGTTATATATACTTTTTAAACAGTGTTGGAGTCGATTATGACTTGACATAATTGGACTCAATGAAGAATTTAGAATATTTAAAGCAATAATTGTTGTTTTATAAAGTTTCATTCTTACAATAAAATATTAGGATAATTTTTCAATTCTTATTTTTTAATTTTTCAAATTTAACATAGGTAATTTTAACTAATAACTGTTTGTTAGTATATTTTATAAATTAAAAAAAGACGAATTTTAGGATTTGACTGTAGTGATTCTAGTGATCGTTTGACATTTATATGTATATAGATGTAAGACTGTATTATGCGAGTAGGAATTCATGGTAAATTTAAATTTATGAATAACATCTTTATTCTACGATAACAAGTATATACAAAAAAAAAAACATTAAACAGCTGATGGCGAGAAAAAAGAACCATATGTTATTAAAATATTAATTGTGTAACACCTGGAAGTAAATTCTACGCTCATTTTAACGACCCTTAAATTTCTGAAACATGACATCAGGCGTAACGAAGACGAGTGTCTAGACTTTTGAAAACGAATTATTTAATTTAAATAATATACAATTAACATATTATATTAATTTATACATTTTAAAAATAAAAATTGCAAGTATTATACATTGTATTGAATAAAAATAAAACTACAACAATAATTTGTTTAAATATTTAAAACTTTTCAATCAGTTGAAATTTTTTTTTTTTGATTTAAAATCATAAAATCTAGTAATCATTAAATTTTAAATATTATAAATAAATGACAACTAGATAATAATAAGTAATAACATACTCTTAAAAGTTTTTATTTTATGTATTATTATATTTAAAAACAGTTATATATTATTAAATTATATTTCGAATATTTGACTGACATTATATTTTTAATATGGAGAATTGTATATATTTTAGTTTTAAAAGAAACTGAAATGTTAGATATAACGACTGTTATTACTCAAATCTATATTAAAATCATACTTACTGAAAAATTGCATTAAAATTAACCTCATTAAATAAAGTTAAATTAATATTTAAAAATATTAAACACATCTCATATTAACATAATAATTATGTTTAAATATAAGATATTAGAAAAACTATTCAGGGCCATTCAGGATATTTCTTTGAATTTTCCAACGTTTTATTATGCCTTAGAACGTATTACAAAATATATTAGAATACTAATAACTTACTGATAAGTAATAATTTAGGTGAAAATCCTGTGAGTACTGAATTTACTTTAAAAATTAGAGTAAATTTCACATTCAAACAATTAATTATTTATAGGTACGACTAGTTATTTTTATTGTATTTCGTGACAAAAACGATAATCAGTACAAATGACAAAACAAATCCAGTACATTTCAAAATCAATATAGATTTAAATTTAAAAAAAACCTCATGAAACATTATAGATTTTATACAGAGAAACTATTTTTTTCAAATGATTGTGTATGAGAATTGTTTATTTAACTTAAAAAACAAAGCTAAACAGAAAACATTTTTCATTTAAATTTAATACCTATATGAAACTATAATATTGAACGTATGCGTTGAATAATAAAATACGTATTGATTAAATTTATTTTTTTCGCATACAATAAAAATAAAAACCAATGATTTGATTAGATTTACCCTTTATTTTCGGGACAATTGAAGAGTAGATTTTAGTAATGAAAAAGTTGCGAAAAGTTTGTATATTTATGTAGTTTAGTTTTAATCATATAAATTAAGAATTGTGTCGAAAAAAAACTTAAAATATCTATTTTCAAGGGAAGTACAGCAAATAGGTAACGGAATATTATTAACATAATATTGTAAGTCATAAAATGTAATTAATTTAAGAGTACAATTCGAGTTTGAATCAAGCGACTTGATTTAATTAAATTAAGACTAGACGATCTATAAAAAAATATCAACACTCAAGAGTAATAAAACTAGGTAATAATTATTAGCGATTAAAAACAATTACTACTATCATAATAATAATGAAAGTAGTTTCATTTAAACGTTTAAGCCGTGTAAAAAGTTATTAAATAACAATATCTACCTACAAAAAACGTTCGCAAACGCTAATCAAACTTTTTTTTGTTATTTTGTTAACACCACATTAAATAAGAAAAAATAAATCTTGAAAACAGTAACATAATCCTTGTGATAACCATAGCAATCGTTGATTAAACAGACTGGAAATTGCAATTCACTCTTTTATTCCTATAGAAAATTCGTTTAGATTCACTTGAACGAGTTTTACACGCCAATACTTCGTGACTTGTCATGCACATAAAACGCCTTCGGATGTAAAACAAAAATAAAAACAAACCATATACATTTAAAAAGTTATGTTTTTCTCCTGTAATTTTATTCATTTACTAATGTGCAATACACATTTGCGAACAAATGACAACGCGAATACTATTGTCACATAATAATATAATATTAAAATGTGTTGCTCTTCATGACCATTGCAGTTGTGAGTATAGCTGTAGGCCACATAATTATATAAATATTAATGTATTTTATAAAAAAATATGAGATGTGTAAGTTTACTGACAAATGTAATAACAAAATTAGAAGACACGAATAAAACATACGAAATGTGACGACATGATAGAGCTACGCCGTATGCCGTGTCAATTGACACTACTTCAAAATAACGAACTCGTGGCCTGGTACCTAATGGGTTTTAAATTATAAGGAGATCACGTGACCAATTTTATTCCAAGCCGATGAGGATGATTGTTAGGAATTTAATATCACGATTCAAGAGCAAGGTATAGAATTAATGAGGATTGTGAGAGATTTTCGTGGATGTTTCATAACAAATTGGGCTGTAATATAATATACGTAGTATAGGTAATTTTTGGATTTTGAGGTCAGTACGCGCGATTGTTATCATTAGCCGTTGATTATTCGCAAATAAGCGAAAACTTATTGATTGGACGGACTGTGGCTTAATTTTCAAAAGCTGAACCCCAAAGTTAAATAACGCAGGTTAATGTGAAACGAATTATCTATCGGAGAGGAATTGTCTTTCGTCCATACAATATAATAAGGTTTAAGTGTTTTCTTATATTAGTTTTGATGCGGTTCATAGTTCAGTTAAGGGCAGATAACCCATACAGCAGTATTGAAAATACGCACCTGTAATGATATTATTATATTACTCTAATGACGTTTGGAACATAATGATATTATATTATACAAAGACTGGGTTGCATTAGTCGGGACAGTTTTCGAACGTAATGATAATGCTGTCTGGTCTCGCGATACCGAATTTTTTTTTCGTGTAAAATCGCTACACGTTTATTGGCTCCGAGCACGCATGCGACTGACGATATTAATTCGTTTAAATAATATCTGTCGGTCGTTGTCGGACCAACACCGCCCGTACGACTTGTCATCACATTCAGCTCGGTCGTTTTACTAAAGCGTGAATTGCGATGTAACGAGGTTTCAAACTAGGTACCTATTTATTTTTTCGTCGTGAAAACGTTGAAATCCGCGAATTGTACTCGCACACGACACGTCGTATTCACACACGTATTATAATCAATTAAAAAACATTGAAAAACGATAATGAGTTTTGTATAGTACGCACGTCTAAAATACGTACAGGTGTAGGTACATAATAATGTATAGACAGACGAATTATAAGTATATACACTCCGGACGGCATTGCAGCAGAGATTTAGACTCGAGACGACAGCAATTAAATTGAAAACCAATAGCGGCAACGGCGTAAGTTTAACGCGGATAAACAACAGCGTGATGCGTTGTATAATAATAATAATATAACGAAATTTATCGACGCGAGTCTTCGGTCCCGAACACGGCGCGCGGAATATTATTGTAATAATATAATATTGTTATAGCCGAGAAGTTTAATAGCGTTTTACATCCTCCCGTGAATAACGTGTGTCATTATTTTTAGTGGGACCCGAGGAACGACGAATAGGCTGCGAGTTAAATCACTCCGCTGCAGCAGTAGAGAGGAATCTTAAACACACACAGTAATAATAATGTATAGTATATAAAATCGAACGGAACTTTAGTAATTGAGCGCGACCCGTTGAGTGCCTTAAAGGAATAACGCGGGGCTGGATTTATATTGCGAGGCGATAGACACTATATATATAGCTTTTAGAATCCGTGTTTTCAGGTATAGGTCTGTACACGCAGGTTGTTATTTATTTATGCGTTTATATTGTATTACGATATTGTTATGTTGGGTTTGATAAATAATGTATTTGAAAAATAAATATTTCCGCGCCGGCAGAATAACACTCGTTAGTCCGTCGTACACTATACATATACATAACTACTTATAGATTACAAAGTAAAAACCCTGATGCGTTCGACAGTATATAATCGATCTTTCAAATAAACTCTTGTTAAAAAAAAAAAAAACAATGCTTGTGGATGAGATTCACAAACGTGTCACTGTTTTGCGGAAATTAGGAGGTTCATATTACATGTAGGTAATTCTATGCCCGGGAATGTGTGCCTCAAAATCAAATTTTTAAATTTTGCATACAAAGAGGAGCTCACACGAGGATTTTTTGGTTCACGAAAACGAATATTTTTAAAAATAAAATAGTTAATACGATTGCATATTATTTGAAATCTGTATTTTTATGTTTGGTCAGAGCAGGTCCCCACATTAATGTATTGAAAACATGTGTGCACTGTGGCGGAGTTTAATACAGGATAAATCCGCTGGCATTATTTAATTTGTCACGGGATTCGTACAGGATCAAAGATCGGCTAGTTTATAAATATATCTACCTACTGTACGAAACCAAAGGCCTAAAACGAATGGCTTTTATAAAAAAATCACAGTTTTCGATCGATTTTTATAAAATTTTCATCAGTAAATTTAGCAAAATTCGCAGAGAGTCACAGACTATTTTTTATTATTTACTCTTTATATTATAATAAACAAATATAAATGACTCACAAAAAATTGTCATTTTTTAAATTTAAATATTATTGCCGTTGGTTACAGATATTAAAATAAGCTGTTACCTATGATTGGATATCACTGGCTATGCTGTGCATAATTAGCTAGTGCCTAGTATTATAAAATATATACTATATTATATGTTTATAAATAGCGATAGTATTTGTTACTAACTATTTTTTTATGATAAACGCAAAATATATTATAAAAAAGAAAAAAGTTTAAACAAGAGATATAATTAATTATTGCGAGTGATTACAATAGACTTCCCCATTCGCCATATGTAGTATATTATAATATAGTATGTCTTATAAATACCCGTGTTCAGAGCAATATATTATTTTGATACCTATAAATTGTTTTGAAGTCTTATCGATTCTTTATAATAATTTTTATTAATGTTCATCTACGAACACGTCGTCAATTATTCACAATAAGACAGTTGCAAAAACGGAATCTTTCAAACAAATCGAAAATCCGTCTATTATATTGATTCGGTTTCCACGATGTTTCGCCCGGGAAACGTTAATTCGCCAACTGTTCAATACACGCAATAAATTATGATATAACACGTATAGGTAGGTACATATATCAGGTATTAATTACCCATTGCAGTTCGTTTGACTGAAAACACGTGCGATTCGTCGCAATAATTATCGTTGTCTACGCTTTATATTCGTTACCGCTGCCGCGTGGATACGACACGCTTAAATTATTATCATAAACAGTAGACTGTACATAATTATAAATTGCAATATGTAATACCATATCGATGTGCACAATACATCTAATAATAAACTATTCATAAACAGCGTAACTATTTACGTGTTTCAATTTCAAACTGTGTGTGTGTCGTCTGCGGAAAGAGTCGCTACCACCGCTGCTCAGTGTTAAAATATTGTGGTACCGTTTTTGAATCCTCATACGATAATCGTCCGATGTTCGTGTAATAATGTCACCGCATTATAATAAATTACATAATAGCGTTCGTACAATTATTATATCGTTTTCCTGGATTGGATTGAATTGAATTCCGCGCAAACTATACACCAATATTAAATAAATTATAAAATATTGCATGTGCTGCAGTTCCGCATAGTGTGCTGGCGTTATTATAAGTACATGAATTGGCGCATAATAATTAATGGTGTTTTAGAAATAGCCATTGATATATGCAAGAGATGAAAAGGTTCTTGTTATTATCATAATATTGTCTTTGAACAATGCACAGATGTTTTTTTAATTTTAATTTGAAGTGATTATTATTATTATTTTTTTTTTTTGTATAATTTAAAAATAATATTATACTCGTAACGTATTATAATTAAATCGTGTTTTATTCGTAAAATATAGGCTATATTGTATGGCATTCGTCGTACAAACGATTTGATATAATGCCGTGAGAATGACGAATAATAATATTTTATTTAAAGTGTAACGAGTGAAAATTCCAAAATCATTAATTATATATGAACGTGGAAATATTTGTTTTTTAATTATACGTTTTTATACTTGTTATATACTAATAATTAACAATTTTATTCATACGTGGTAGGTACTAGAATAAGTAATGCGATAACTGTAGTACTATACACAATATAGATTAGGAATCTGCCATAATTTTAAAATGTTCTATTATGTTCTTCTGATACAAACATCTAACTTAATATTTAATTATTAAATTGGTGTTTTTAGCTTTAGAAAAACGATTGAATAAATTAATAAATAAATATCATTAAAAATATCATTGCGTAAAATATCTAAAATAATTTAGAAAAGGATGAAAACAGAAATAAGATGTCAAAAATGTGTTGTTACAACTTACACTAAGTTTAATTTTCATGTAGTGTTGTTATTACATTTAAAAAGTACCTTATCATATTATTATTATTATTTTACAAAACAAACTAATGTTCATATAAAAGGACAGAATTTGTAGGTAAATTTAATACTAACAATGAACGCTCTTTTGTATTTATGATATTTATTATGTTAATTTTTATTATTTACTTATAGTTATATTTCTACATACTATACTAAGGCAATACGCATCTTAGATCTATTTAGTACCTATATACTTTCAAATACGATTCGTAAAATTAGTTTACGATCACTGTTATTAATGTAATGATTACAATTCGCCCTAAGCTAAAAATAACGTCCACGTTATACTTGTATACAACTGTTATACTTTTTCATAATATACATATTATATATGTCTGTGTGTATGTGTGTATAAGAATTGTGTATATTAGAACAAAATCTTATATCTTCAAATATATACAATATATATAACTATATAAGTATATAATTTGTAAGTTATAATTATTATGACTTACAGTCAGCATAATTGTTTTCAACATATTGAATATCCTCATTTTTAAATAACATGCAGCAGTTTTCTAAGTTCCCATTTTAATTCTTTCTAATATATATCTATATATCTATATATAAAAATATATGCGTGTGTGTGTGTGTGTATTATAATATAATATAATATTATAGTCAATTAATCTGATGGTAAATACATATATTTAAACAGAAGACATAATAATGTCTTGTATTTTAAAATATATAACTAAAGAGAATGTTTTCATTTTTCTCCAATATATTTTCATACATATTTTTAATATTTAAGTAGGCACATGTCTGGGATGAAACAATCGAATTTACTGTTGTAAAATGATAAATTGATGTATTTTTCAGATTGAAAAATAGTATACAGTAATGGAATCTTAAATTCCAATCAATCAATACATACTTTAAATACTTTTGAGTTTAGGTCTACCAAATCGAACACTTTAATTATTTAACGCCAAAGTAAAAGATTTAATTGAAATAAAACGCTGTTGTTATACGATCTTAAAAGTTAAAATTTCTTTGTATTATAGAAAAGAATATTTTTATCAATGCAGCTTATTTTATTAACTATTACTTTTATACAGTTATTTAATTCGTATTGGAAATTTAAATTAATTAACTAAAAATCTGTAGCGATCATTTAAGCTAACAATTTTAAAATAATATTATAGTTATTAATTTTACCTAAATATTATTTTTAAAATACGAATATGCTTAGCTATAATCAAATAATGCATCCTTACTATAAAATTTTCAAATTTAATTTATATACGCTTAGGTACTATAACATATACAAATATCCCGACCCTATGACCGGAGCGAGTTTAAGTACATAGAACCTTCAAGTACCTAAACTTAAAGTTAATCCATTGGAGTTTATAGTGTGGCAAACAAATTCAGGAGAATTTACAATCACCTCTTAATTATTTAAAATTATATTATCTACCTTAGTCGGTTCGTCATAAAATTAGGATTTTAATATTGGTATAATGTATAAATATAGAAATAATAAATTGAAAATACATGTTTAAAGGTGAAAAAAGAAAATTCTGTGCATTTTGCTTTCATTATATATACATATAATTTTTTATAACAATTTATTCACGGAAAATGTAAAGTTTAATAATTTTATTAATAATATGAACACGAATATAAAGGATGTTATATTTTATTTAAATATATAATATCTAAAAATGCAAATTTCAGGGTGCTTTGGGTTGATCTTAAATTACTGTTCCATTTTTTTCTATACAGTTTTTAATATTTTACCACTGATAATAATTACAAGTCCAGACTTTTGCAGTAAAACCATTGATTATAAAATATTATTTTATACTTAACAAGTCTTTTGTTGTAAGTATTACTGTCAACAGACGAAGAGTTAAAATGAATAAAAGTACGATTAAATCTGTCAACCACTGCTGTTTTGTCGATTAATAATTAGCAGTGGAGCGGTAGCCATGTTGAAGAACGCGTTTATAAATTAATATTTATAATTTTTATAAATATATAACCATTAAAACAATCGGTGTAATTTAGGTCGAAATTAACAATACAAATAATTAAGGAAAAATATTTTCCATCAAAACTCAACCAGACTACAAATACGTAAATAATAATAACATTTATTTAAAAATGATTAAATTTTTAAATAAACATATTAATATAGTATACTCGTATAATAACACTATATATTATATACATTCACTTAAGGTATGAAAGTGAACATAATACTTAAGTAATTAGATAGTTTAATTATAAAGAAATTAATGAAACCTAAAATTATAAGAAAAATATAACTGTAGAAAATTGTAGAAATTCCCAATTCGATAAAATATGTACCTATATATGCATTGGAAACATTACAATAAAAAAGTAAAATTCCAATATATATTGTTAGACAAAAAATTAATGATATTATAATATATTTAATAGGTGCAATAGCTGCACATGTTTAATAGTGTCAATAAGTGGTTACCGTAAATAATATTGTAGAAGTATTTTAAGATCAAATTTTGACGAAATTGGATATTTAAATATAAAAATATAATGATTATAATTCACTCAAATGTTTTTTTCTAATTTCACTATAATTCAAAAAATATTTATCATATAGAAACTTTAAATATTTTCTTATTACTAAAATTCTCATTTTCTAGAAATGATGTATTTTAAAATATTAAAACTAGTTTTGAGAAACTTCTAGGGATATGACATTTTCAAATTGTTTAGTTTTTTGTCACATAAATAATGTTTATCAATGATTTTTGTGATGCGTCAAAAGCTTGAAAATAAAATACAAATAGTAAATAACAGAATGTTTTTCCTATAACAATTTAAATACATCAAATATTCAAAAATACATTAGTACAATTTTTTTATAAACATTTGAAAAAAAATGTTTGACAAATTTAATATTTAAATGAAAAATAATGATTTTTCCTATAGTAGTTTTAGTTATTATGTTGTAACTAGTAAAACTATTTGTTGTCAGGACCAAAAAGTTAGTATGTTGTTATTTTCTATATATAATAATACATATTGAAAAATGTATACTAAAAAAAATGTTATGCTATTTACACAATGCAATAAAATAATAATAATGTTATAATAATCATAAGTACTTATTTTATGGTTTTGGCATAAGTTCAACCTACTATATATTGTATAAAAAAATAAAATATTAATAGCAATATAAATAAATTATAAATCATAATAATTAGATTTACAGTGTGTTTCCACTCAGAATTTTATTTCGTAAGTAATATCATTATTAATTTATCATTAACTTCTATTTTACAGATCCATTACAGTGACCTACTCAATTATGAGGTATACTTGAACTCTATAACAGAGCGATTTCTTTGATTTTTATAATGCACATCGCAGAGTCTTCAAATTATAAAAAATTGTGTGGCATTAGCTTTTTTCAACTTCTTAATAATGAAAAAAATAAAAATAAGGTTATTGATATTTTTGAAACATAATGTCATAATTTAGACCAGCTACGAGACAATAATCAAAACACTTAAAAAAGAAAAAAACAATAGATTTCATTTTTAATTATAAAATATGCATCAATACGATGGAAAAACAATTAGTTTTTAAAAATGTAAAAGACATATATGTACGACATACATTTACCACCGTTGCATATAATAAATCTATTAAAAAAAAATTGTTTAGACTTTTTAATTATACTTTTATTATAGCTATAATAGTTCATTTTGAATACCTACTATAGTTCTAAGCAAATATTCTTATTTTATGAAATTATTTAACACTGATTAAAATTTAAATGTGTGATATCCTAATATAAATTCTAATTCAAATGTAGAATTTTTACAATTTGTTTTTACAAAATGTAATTAATATATTATGTTTTTGACTCATCCGGACTTAACCTACTTTTCGTTCAAACGATAAAGTTATATATTTCACTTGTGTTTATCTAGAATGTTACAATTAAGTTAATTTGAATATTATGGTTTATTATATTAAAACATTAAAAATAAAAATTACATAAGATGTAAGTTATTCTAATTTCTCCCTTTTAAATACTAAAACTGTAATTTATAAATAGGTAAAGGTAGTGAATTTAAATAAAAGTTTAGAAAATAAGTTCTTATACGAATGGAATTGTTAACCTAAATATTTCGTTAAGCAACATTATATTAGGAAGGTAAATAATATATTTCATATCCATGAAATATTATTTAAATACATTTATTTATTTTTCATTACAATACTAAAACTACTATAACCTTTAAAAGTAAAATAATAATTATCCATTTTAAAAAAAGTATTATTTATATATTACAATGCATAGAAACAGAATAAACAAAATAAAGATTTTTTTACTTTTCTTAAATTGTATTACTTAATATTATATAACAGATTTAAGAAAAATAATAACTAAAAATTGTAAGGATATTTTGATACATTTTTAAAGAAATCGATTAATGTCATCATATTAGTTTTCAATAATCCTCAAGTTCTAATTATTTATACGACTATATATAATCACATGGGTTTTATTATTTTTAAGTACATTAAGTAAAACTAAACTTTTACCATCTACAGAATTTGATGACCTGATGATATTAACTAAAAATCATTAGTTGTTTTTATATTCATGTATATTTTTAAGTTTCATTTAATTCAAATCGAATTGAATAAACACTTAATGTGCCTACCTATGTAAAACAATTCAATTAAAGAACAAATAAAATTGTTTTTAAATCGATCTGATCATTGATTTTATCTGTATAGTAGCATAGTAAATTATTTACCTTATTCTACATCAATAAATCAACATTACTTAACCATTTAGATTTTTATTTAAAAATCACCATTTTTCTATCGAATAAAAGTTCCTCCAATGGAAGGGTCCTTCGTTTTGTAAATCATGTTTTTTTTCATATGCATTGTAGCATTCACTTATTGTTTGATGTATTTATATGAACAGATTGCGTAATAAATAATTTATAATTTAAAGAAAAGGTTTTTTACAACTAAATATATACTAAATGTATTGAAAATACCACGCTTAGTATTTCTCAGACAAATTTTTAATATTCAACTATTTAAATAAAATGTTATTAACTAGTTAACACATTTTTAAACAAATTTTAAATTTATTTTAGATTTTTAATTTAATAAGATAGAATGTAGGTATAGTATTAAATTGTATTTTTTTGTAAACGTCTCTTTTAATATTATTAAGTCAAAATCATAAATCATAAATACTATCAAAATTTTAGATTTATATCTGTAAATAATCCATCGTTTATGCATAAAGCAAATATTTAATTTTAAAAATAAAATATAATGATGAATAACATTTAAACATTATCAACATAAGTTTTATTATTATTCTACTAATTTTAGGAAAGTATAAATATCTTGTAAATATTTTACACATTTCTTGTTGAAATTTTAAATTATTAAACATGTTGTAGGTAGGTACATATATAAGTAAAATAAACAGAAGCTGGCTGATGACACGTAGAAATTTAAGAAACTGGTTAACTTGACTCTACATGTGGTAAAATATTATTACACTAACCAACACAATATGTGTCACAAAATATTTTTAACTTATTATATTTATATTTTAATACTCCTGTAGAAAACAAGCAAACAAGATTGGTGTATGTGACTAGGTGTATTACTATGTATATTAAAATAATATGAATGTTTGTGTCTATTTCTTTTAGTTTGAATTTATTCCTCTAAAAAAATTATTCATACCTATCAGCCGTCAATAAAACATACATCACAATACGGTTTCTAATATTATGTTAATTCATAATAATTGTGTATGAATAATTATTACTATAATCAAATTAGCTTCGTCTAATTTATACAATAAATAGAGCCTAATTCCTATATAATTTATGCACAAGTGAGAAAAATACCAGATATACTGTTAGATTAACTGTCTTAGTTTCATTTCATATCAATATTTATATATATTTTATATTGACTCTTTAAGTAACTCCAGCATCAGATACTATTAGTTACATGCATATATTATATTTACAATTTATTTAAATAAGTTTAATTTAGCTTAAGTATATTATAAGCACTAGAAAAAAAAAGAGACAATGAAAAATTAATATTTGGTATAAAATATAAATAAATTATATTTACGATTTAAGTGTTTATAATTTAAACACATAACGTGTAAATGTACACAAGTTTATGCAGATTGTATCGCCGTTATAGTCATAAAAAATTAATTTAAAAAAAATATGCAGTTGGAATAATTTAAATCAAATTTTATATTTTTAATATATTTAATTTCTAAACATTTTAATTTTTTACGATAATGTAATAAAACTGATATAAAAAAAGATTCAGATTATAATCATTGTACATTTTTTAGTTTTTAAATGGATTTTCCACCTTTTAAATTTTGTGTTTATATTCCCAAAATGCATTCTACAATAAAGACTTTAACCTTTCATGTATAGTCCAAGAGTAGAAACGAATATTTTATTTAATAATAACCTTAATTTAAATACAAAATATGGTCATTTTTTCTAATTTAAATTTATATTGATTAATTTTTATTTTCCGAAAGGTATTTCAAAATTACTTTATTACTATTAAATAGCACTCAAGAACTAAATGGATGTTGACTAGTTATAAATTCAAATTTAATATAACTGTACGTACCTATACCTATCTTTATTTAATAATCTAATGTTTGTATTGAATTAATTAAATGGGCTTAGTAAAATGTGTTTATTTTTAATTGAGAAATCTTTCTTTCATTTTTTTGGATTATTAATTTTAAAGCTCTATAAGACTTATATGATAAAAAAAGGTTATTATTTAAAAAAAAAAATAAATAACAATGAAATAAATTATGTTTAGTTTTTCACGAGAGATAAAATTGAACCATTTACAAGTAATAGTATTAAAAAAAAAAAAAATTCCTGCTATTTTTATAAGTTACCTACTAAATAGTCATAGAAAGTTAAATTATATCGGTAAATTCAATTTTCAGAATTTTAATCAATTTTGTTTCAACTTATTTAATGTAAACTGTACCTATATACGATCAGGTATTACAAAGTTATGGGCTTATGGTGTCAAAAACACATCTCTTCGAGGAATTAATAAGAATAGTTTTTTAATTTTCTTTTGTGAATCAGTAGTATGAATTTTCTATTTTAGTTCTTTACACTGTGACATTTTGGATAGTTAATCATAATATTCTACACCGTGTTGATAATATTTATTACGATAGTGGCGGCGCGGTGCAATTTGATGGTTTTGATAAAATTATTATTTAGAATCGATATATTTTTCTCATAAATATACGCTTCGAAACCAAATTTAATGACTGTAAAATCCTTCATTCTAATGATAGACTAACCATGAAATAGTGACAAACACGAGAAACTGACGTTAGCAGTGGAAAAGTAATTTTGAAATTGATTGAAGGAATCTTATATTTTTGATCCCATCAATTTCAAGTATAATAATATAACCCACGCGATGCACTCTATCGTGTATAATATATTATATAACACAGGAAAAAATAAAGAGTACATAATATTATATTTTAAAATATATAGTATTACGCTACGTGTATATAAATAAATGACAAGTTCAAATGAATTTTGATGAATTTTAATATTATTGCACATGAGAGTCTATATTTACTTTACTAAATTATATCGATTTAGTTGAATCTGTTTTTTTAATAATTAAATTTTAAAAAAATCAGAGAAAGATTTTCATTAATATGTTACTTATCCTGTAATATATTATGCTATGTATAATTTACGAAATAGGTACTCGTGTAAATTACGATTTTTTAATGCGTATTTTCCCTCGGTAATTGATTTTTTTTTTGTATAGTTTTGCCTAGAAATTTTTTATAAAGCTAGTCGTTTTTATATTCAAATACAAACAGACGACGTCTATTTTTATTTGTATTTCTATTCATAAGCCATTTATAGACAGATCCGTTTTTTAAATTATATTCAAATCGTCGTGCACGGTGAAAATCATCGTCGATCAATAATATATAGTATAGTGACTTTGAAAGGCGTTAATTATTTTGAGTTCAGCCGATCGCATACATTTGATAATAATAAACAGAATATGATCTGGAAAAAAATCAACAACAACAATACAGCACAACGTTATTGATTAGCCACGTAGAGTGTGTAATATGAAAAATATACAGTAATTGAATAGTGTATAAAATTACACGAACAAAAGTTTCTCGAACGCTCTCCGTGCGAAGGGGTATAGTTCTTTGCATCGGTGTCGTTGTCGAGTGTGTATACCTATGTACAGTATTATAATTAATTATATTTGCCTATGTACGCGCGTCATACTTATCGATATCCAAGTTACTGTGCACGAATTACACGCGGCCGCTCGACAAATTCCATTAAGCGATAACCGAAAGTACACCGAAAATGAAACGCCTACATACAAATATACATGAATTGCATTTATTATTGTGTGGGTAGGTACATATACGTATGCATACGTGTGCATTTTTTGTAGGGCGAAACACAAATGCCGTACGTCATTGACGCACACGATGAGTGCAAAAAAGACTTCACACGAAAGAAAAACCCCCGTCCGATAACGATATAATAATAGTAATATGTTTTTGTGTATATACCTATGTTCGTTTCCACTTGAATGGCTGATAGGTGCGTATATATAAAAGAACGAAAGCGTAAGTACACAATGTCGAGTTTCGTAAGTATACGGCACACACGCACACACGTCATATTATTATTGTTATATATTATTATTATATTATACGAGTGATGACTTGCGCACTGTATTCGCCCGCCATAATTCAAGTACGATGTGCTATACCGGTGTATATAAGTAAAATGTAAATATATATATCTACGTGTATTTTACGAGTATATATAGTGTATTCGTTGTCTGCGCCAAATGCCAATTAAAATAATATATTGGACACGCGTTACTCCGGCTGATCCAGGGGGAAAAAATTTCTAGTAGAAAACTGAAGAAAAATTACGACCTCGGTGCCGCGGTGATTTCGAAATACTTAACCCGTCGTCACACTGTAGTGGCAAATACAGAGGTTGTTAAAAGGAAGAGGGGGGAGGTTAATTAAAAAAAAAAATAAAAATTACATGATGCATCACTGCATTAATATTATATTATAATATTTATGAGGGTTATACACTTATATAGTTAATACCCATATTATTATGAACTAATGATATGTTCGCCGACAGTAAGATTTCAAACAATACAAATGTACATAATCGTTTTCGACCAAAATTTTATTTTTTAGACAACCAAAATAATTAATATCTACTTAATGTTAAAAGCATAGAAAAGTAATACTATAGTTGAATAAAAATTATATAATATTTAATTATAGTCAATAATTATTTGATCAGTATCTACTACAGTTAGGTACTATAAGTTAAAATATAAAAGGTAATTTTTTTCTTTGTCGTATACGATATACATAATACATGGTAGCAGTTATTGTTACAATTAAACTTAACATTTATGGATAAAATAATTAATGATAACAATATTATATACAATATATATTTATGTAATTGTAGTTTTATATTGCATACATTTTATACAAATTATTATTTTTTTTTTAGCTTTTTATTTTAAATCTAGCTCAACGATTTCAATTTATCCAAATTATATTTTTAGTAATTTTTATGTATATTATGACCCATAACTTAAAGAAAATATTAAATTTTTTTATTTGGCCTAAAAAAAAGTATACGATTTCGGTCGGTTACCTAATATCTTTTTGGTCAAATTATTAGAAACACTTATAATTCACAAAGAACTCACAGCTTACCCAAAAAACTTCTATGATTGAAACCGAATTTACGTGCAACTTTGCCATATCATTTAATTAGGTAATTGAAAAATAACAGGTTATATTGTTAAAATTTTAGCTCATAAACGCATTTTCAACTTCTTCATAACTTATAATAATTGTAGATAGACCAAAAAAAAAACGATTTTTCTGTCCCACTTTTCTGGGTCATAAAACTTACAATACATATACATTCTAAATTTAATTATTGTAATATTTATTTGAATAAGTACCAAATATAGTGCTCAATCGATATTCGTATGGTAAACATTTTTTAATATGGCAACTTTGGGGTAAAATATATATAAATTGAGCTCTCAATTATTTTATCGTTTTTGCTGAGAAAGAAATCTACTTTTTTAAATTTAGCTGGCTAGTTTCCCACATTAATATTGTTACCTTACATAAACAATTATAGAATAGTTATAAGTATTTAATAAATGAAAAAATATGGCATAATAGGGTGGTAATAATCATCCTATTGTCATACTTACTACATACATCCGTTACTAAATTAAATTGCGATATTATAATAATCATAATTACAGTAGTAAGTCACAAAAAATCGGATAGACTTAAACGAGTGATTTTTGAACGGAAGATATTAAATAGAATCTATAGACCAAAAATTAACAATAAAGGGGAATATGAAATAAGGACTAACCAGCAGATTTGAGACCTATACGGAGAAGCAAATATCAATGTCATATGAAATGTTACAGACTGAACTGGGCTGGACAAGTGTGGAGATCAGAGGAAACAATTGGACAGGTAACGAATATAAATAGAATCCAAGTACAAAAAATACCTCGAAAAATACTAAGATGATGTCCCAGATGAAGACGAAAGAATTAAAAAGGGGTCGAGGATTTATTGAAAAAGACTCGAAACAGAGAATCGGCTGAGGAGAGAGAAAGACCGTCGGAGGCAAGTAGTTGTTTGAGTAATGGGCCTATATTTGGCCCATAAAACGGGTAGAAGTAGAAGAAGAATTATGGAAAATTGATCATCACCCGGCAAATTAATACGGCGTTGATATTCAATCGGATTGAGAGCAATACTTATGGTACACATAGCGGCTCATCGTCATTTTCCGTTTTCTGGCGTTTGAAATTAAACGTGAAAACTGTAAAACGCTATGGGTCATCCGGTATATAATATTAAGTATATTATATTATTATAGAGCTGCAGTGGAGACGGTCGTTTTTCGCGCTCCGCATAATATCATATACGGTAGGTATAACTGCAATTATAATTATCATCATCATTATAATATTATCCCGAGGAAATATTTTCACAGTCGTCGGCGCTTTGTCGTCGTCGGTGTATTTACATATAATACTATTGTATATGATGTTCGCAAATCACGCGCATAATATTATACATACACGCATACGAGTTAAGTACACGGGAACACTGTAATATTGCCTATACATAATGTTATATATTATATATATACGGATGCCTACGCGCATTGTTATAATAAAGGTGTACGGTATATAATATTATATTGTAGCATACTGCCGTGTTGTGCAGCAGTCGATGAACTATCACAGCGGTAATAATAATTATAACGATCCCGCCCGCCTGCGTACATATACCCCCCATATCATAATAATATAATATGTGAGTACCAGCTATCTCTCTACCTACTCAACGCGCGCGCGCGTAATTTATATATTATTATTATTATTTTTTTTTTTTTGAATTTTTAATTAACTCACCGTGGGATTTGTTGGATACGAACATTTTTAATAGCACGTGTATTATTATTATTATACATTACATTGTGTACCTATACTACCTATCTATATATACGTATATATTCCAAGGGGAAAAAGTAGACGTTTTTCGAAACAAACGTTATACCTACAACGATAATAATAATAATAATAATATCGTGTTCGGGTAACAACCAGATGTACCTATAATATATAGAACGCATTACTCGCCGCCGTGCAGTGTTCAACGGACCTTGAAATCTCGGGCCGTGCGTAATCGCACCGGTGTAAAGTTGGTTTTTTCCCCGTTCGCGTGTGAGACGGGTAAACGAGATATTATTATATGCACGCCGGTCATCTGCATATTATACACACGACGGCGACGACCGAACTGGTTCGAATGTTCCGCGCCAAACCCCGGCATATAAAATATTATATAGGTTTTCAAGGTCCACGACGGCTGCTGGCATCCCTCGAAGGCAACCACGGTATAATATCTGCTCGTCGTGGAGGTGACGAAATTGACGAATGCCATCGATCGACAGGTGGAAACAGCGTAAACCGAATGCACTACGCGTAGGTACAAGAACAAAATAATAATCTTCTTCTCGACTCTTCTATTTCAGTGTGCTATATATACTATAGTATACGGTAGCGGTTCCCTGCAATCTTTTTGGTTGTACCGATTTCGTAAAAAAATCTTTGATGACCACTACCTATACATAGAATATATATATATATATATTATATAGAACTACATTCAAACGTTAGATATCGTTAATAAGTATACTTATTGTACTTATTGATTAAATATCATTAGAACCAGAAATATGTAATAATATTTAATATTATATATGGTTCACTGACCATGGGTTGGGAACCGCTGGTATATAATATAGTATTTTAAAGTTATAAACTATAATATAATACAATTAATAATAACGTATCGAAATATTGTTGCGACTAACGCGTTCAGAATTCGAATCAATATAGCCATGTCGTCGCGCGTAATTGGTTTAAACAGACCCATGTGTTACATATTATACCTGCTTAATAAATAGGAATACGATTTGTGTGTAGGCATTCGTACGAGTTTTCGATACCAGCATGCAACAGTAATTAGGCCAAAAATTACAAATTGCATAATACAATATTATAAATGTTATTGTAGCGTAGAAATACGAGTTTAACATTGTAATAATAATAATAATATATAATATAGGTAATATCGTTGAATTATATTTATATAGAAAAACGCTCACGCGTGAAGTTTACGACGACGTTCGTGTCTAAATAAACTCTATAAAACACCAGCACGAAGAGCGTAGGTAGAGTTAAAGAGAGAGAGAGAAAGACATTATATTATATTGTGATATATAATAATAATTTAATATAATTATTATTTGTCGTAAAATTGTCTCGTTTTATAAGTTTTATAAACCTATAAAAATGTGATTTTAACTACAATAATAAAATCACCGCGATGTACGTGTGACACCGATACAGAAAATATTTATTTTATTTTTTACCCGGGGTAATATAATATATTATAACTGAGGGAAAACCAGAAAATCTGAGTGCAAATTTTACGCACTGAAGTATGTTAGTACGGCACGTTAGTACGATACACATTATAAATATATAATATATTACTTTATTAGTATAATATATTATAATAATTCAACATGCGCGGTAAATCTAATGAATCAAATAAGTCGGTACATTACACGATATAATGACGTCGATCAACATTTTAACGACGTTTTTTCTACGATAGTAATAACGATACAAAAACGATATAAACTGAGATCTACTCCTTATAGGAGTAGTTGTTTTATTAATTCATACATGGGTACCTATTAGTGAATTACAATTTATTATTACTGTTTTGGAACAGAAAAGCGTCAAATTCATAATATTATTATCATCTGAAGTTTTACAGATATTATAAAGGTTTTATTTACTTTTTATTATTATTCATTTAAACGTAATGCTACTACTAAATGTGACTTGTCATGTCAGAAAGTTGACCGTATACATAATTTGTTTGACAGCATAATAGAATAACGCTTATAATAATAAGGGCCTGACGTTTTTCCTCATTTATGTCAAAACGGTCATGATCCGTTGTTGTAATTCACAGTAGTATTGCGCATTAATAAAAATATATAATACTCCTTACCTTCGTAGATTATTTTATGAGACCTCATCGGCTTTATATCAAATAACGGACATTGATTTACGAGATAGTAATTGCACTGCGCGTGTAAATAAATTGCATTGGCGATATTAAAACTCGAGAACGGTGCATATATGACTGTATATTAAATTATGTGGAACGAGTCAATAAAAGTCATAATACTACATTATACGAGCCGATCCAAACGTCGAACGTTCCGAGGATATGGTTGCGCTGTGTATTTGGGTGCGTACATTGATATAATAATTTTTTTTTCCACTTTACAGACAACATAATAATAATTACTATATAAGTATAATAATAGGCGATAATATCGATATCAACGAGTGTTGAATTCGTTACTGTATTACGAGATTATCTTGTTAACAAGGACCTAATCCCATGATTACGATTCATGACAACTGTAGTCTATAATATAACACTGATTTATTTTTTTATTCATCAAGGTTATTTATGATTATTGTGCCTACATCGTAGCGTGTATTATGTAGGTATACCTATATACATATACCCGTGTATAAATGTAGAAACATGCATGCGGCATAGAGGTGCCAAATTATTCGACTTTTAATTTACATACACAAATAACACTGACTTTATCCGTGTTGAACGTGCGTCAATCTGATGACCGTTGTAACGTTATCGAGATTTAAATTTTTAAATATTATTATAATAAATGTATTTTTGAGAGTAATGAATATAATAACAGGAAAAAAATTTAAGTATAAAATGATATATGCGTAGGTTATGCGTAGGCATATATACACGCTATATATTATAATATAGAGAAGCACTCGTATAATTTTGAGCGCAGTTAAAAAAAAAAAAAATAATACGGTATGAATATTTTATTTAGCATTTATTATTATTACTTTTTTTTGCTAAGGATTATTTTGTATACGGAATTTAAATATATATATGTCATACCTCAACCTAACTTTTTAGTATACATTGAAATGTGGATATTGTCAAGTTGAGTCGTATTATAAAATTAAAAAAACCATCTTTTACATTGTTACACGTAATAATTAAAACAAAATTCGTTGACGAATTAAATTGTAACAAAAACCGCAAAAGTTCACAAATGACAAACTACAGGAAATAATAATAATTATTATTATCTTGATATATATAATATATATAAAGAATAAAGTTAATCATTCAATAATGTTACGAATATACTTGCGATTAATTTTTCAATAACTCGAAAAAACTGAACTAAAATCATTGCGATTATGTATTAATCAGTTTACATAAATAATATTATTTTCACAGTATTATTACCACTGCAGTAGAATAAATAATAATATAAGTATATAACATACCCATTATTATATTTATACATCGTTGTAAACTTGTAACCTAATAAACAAATTAAAGCATAATGTTTGTGTTTTCGTATGTTTTAGTTTTATATCACGTACTAGCGCTGTAATTATCCATTTCAAGATAGGTTAGATACCAAATGTGTTTACAAAATTATAAAATACAAAATACAAATAAACACGAATAAACAAAGAAATATACTCTTTCTAAGTTATCTGGTTGTGTTAAGAAGACCTTGGAAGCTATAGGTTTAGATGTTTTTTAATGAAAAACTTCTTCAATTTTATTTAAATTATTGTTGATGTTTTTAAATTAGTTAATTATCTACGTTGATAGTCATCCCATAGAATTCAGCAATTGTTAGTTTCGCATGAACCAAAAGGACTTAACGTAATATTTTCAGAAATTGTTTTTAAAGAATAAATTTAAAATTTTTCAAATTGGTAAAATGCCTGTACGGAAAATGCGGAAGTTAGAGGCAGGTTTGTTATATTGCCGTATTTATCAGTATAGTGAGTATTTTATCTGCATGATTGAGGAGTAGTTTGATAGGGGTTATAGAATGATTGTCTTCCTTATACATCCTTGGTTTAGTTTTTATTTAATAATAAATTGTGATACAAATATTATATAGTTATTCACTTTCCTTATCGATAAAATGGTGTATTTAAAGTCAATTATATTATAGTTGTTAAATTATTTTTTTTTTGTTTTGACCGTTGAAACGGGTAACTGTGAATCAGAAATTTGGATATAAAATCATATGTAACTTGTATTCTTCACAATAAAAATGATAAAAACAAAACGATCATTTTTTGTGCAAAGGATCATACTTTTGCTATTAAATACATAAAATTACTTAACTTAATAACTTTACGGCTTTTACCTTTTGTACTTTGTAATATTATAATATCTAAATATCTTATAATATGTATATATTATGTCTCTTTATACAATCGTGGATAAAGCGGAGAGAGTCGGAGAGGTAAAGATAAATCAAATCCGTGAGACAGGCATGATCCCGTTTTTTTAAAATAAGAAAACTTGTACCAAATTTACGGATCGTTGCATTAAATGTCAAGATTATCAACCCATATTTTATTATACGATATCAATCGTACTTACATGTTTCGAACAAAATTTGAATATAATGATACACAAATATTAAGTGATGTATGTATTATGATAAACTTTATAAGGTTTAAAATTAATTTTCTCGCGGATTCCTTAAAACGAACGTAAATGGTTATATAGGTACCTAATATTATTTAGCATTTATATTACATGTCTTGGCATCTTCTGCTTGGTATGCATATCTAACTATCAAAAAAGATTTAGTCACAGAGTAATTTACTATTCATATTTCAAAACGAAAATCATATTTTACAACCTAAATAACGTTTTAAATGTTGTGTCAGTTTGTTATCACCAGAAATAAGTAAACTTTATTTATGCTAAAATTTAATATAATTAATTGATCTATAACTAAGTATGTAGATAATCTATACCGGCTATAACTAACCAAAGCGAATTTTCAATTTTAATGTAAAACTATAATCTGTATAAAACCAAAATGTTATACCTGAAATTTGCATGTAGGAAAGTAATAATAAATATTGGACGTTGTATAATATAGTCAGAGATTTTTTGTAGTGGGCGTTTAATATATATAGGTTTTCAAGCCAATTCAGTCGGAATGATTTTGCCGGTATTCAGTATTTTAAGTGGTTAAGTCTCTGTGCGTTTGTTTAACAATTCGAAACGGGTATCATATTACTCGTGACAGCCGTTTTATGTAAGCCTGCTATATTATACTAGATAGACAGAGTTTTCATACCATTACCGAAGAAATATAAATACTAATGGTTATAATGAAATAAAATAAAACTTTTGAGTTTACCTATTTATATAATAAAAAATAAGATTGTGTATATTATAATATACATAGTAAGTACTTACTTACTCGAATGTTGTTATACCTATCTTATAAAATGTATTGTATTAAATTTATACTTTTCGTGACTTAACGCCGCAGCATATATCCCAACAAGTTATACATAGGTAGTCATAAACTCATAATATGTTTTAATAGCAAAACCTGTTTAGTCATAATTAAAAATAAAACAATTTTCTTTTTCATAATTTTTTAAGAAGACTACACATTAATACAACATTGGCGTAGGGCGGCAATATTAAACTATATTAATGGGAAATGTTCTCATTTCCTTTTTCTTCTAGGGTGCCTTCGCAAATTCAATAATATATGTACACCTACCTACCTACCTATATAGATACTGCTTATATAATTTCGAATAGAATGTTTACTGTACGTTTACATGTATATACAATATATATATAATACTCAATGAAAATATTACTCTAAACAAAATTTAAAAGATATTTTTAGATCCGTTGACACGCCTATTCTCACGCAAACCATATTTTCTACTAGAATAACATTTTTTTTATGAATATCGCCGTGAAATTAGTATTACTTTGAACCTCACTTTAATAATTTCATAGCACAGCGTATATCGCGTGAAACTTCATAAGATATTTTAATACTATAGTCGTATCATAGAATATGGTATTTATAAATTATGGGATAGGTTACAATTATAAGTATGTAGAGTTAGCCTGTCCCACAAAAATATAATAATAATATTAACTATCATAAATGACTCCGATGATCGCTTAAAACAATGCAAGCTGGAGTGTTAAGTTAAAATTGAAATGTATTTTATCTTATGAGTAGTATAAAATATATGTAAGTACATGAGTAACCTATAACCTGAGTGAGTCAGAAACTGTAAAATAATTATATTATCATGTTAACAATTTAAAATTGAGGTAATATTAAGGTATAATTTAATATTTATTTTTCCCTATAAAAATATTCAAGTTTTAGCAAATATACAACCATTTATCCTTTGTAATTTGTATTAATGCAATCAAATATTTTTTTGTATAAAATATTTTCGTATTATATACGTGTGTATCTATTCACAAATATGAAAAAAAAATTTATTTTGTAATTTATATTTTTAGTATGAGTTATGTACAGAATACATAATAATGGTTATTATAATACATAAGTACCCTTAATATCGTTTTGAGTCCATTAATGTTAGGTAGTAAAACGTGTTATATTATTTAATATTATGAATTGCTTAAATTGTGAAACCACTCGAATATTTTAATTCTAATCAATATAAGTATATGTAAATATTGTACAAAGATACTGAATTTTAGTAATTCTTTTAGCTATCGTATATAATATACATATAATAACAATATCATATTATTTCAAAAGAAATATTTGGTTTTCATTGGTACCTTATAATATAGCATTATTAATTTACATCATATACATTAAATTTTACATTTTTTTACCAATACAACCCCCGGTTCCGTAGTTAATTTAAAACGGATAATGCATCATGGTGTGGTGCCGTTACTATCCGGCTGAAAATAATAATAATAATAATTACTAAAATCGGCATCATTTCATCATATATATTATATTATGTGGGTTGTGGCGGCCGGTAACGCTGTCAGCGCACTGAACATAACTTAACCGCTGTCATCCTGCTGTCATGGGGATGCGACAACGCGACGACCGATTTTCCAATTCGTTGTAAATGCACACAACTCACACGTACACGGTTTTCCGTTTTAGAACCGTATTATACAAATTACACTTTTAAAATCAGTTATGTTAATCCACCCTTCATCTACCCATTAGTTATATAGGTACTTAGGTATTAGAGTGTAACTGAGAAACGAAAATGATTATATTTATTCATTTATGTAATAATAGAAAAAAACATTTAAAACACTTTTTAGTTTGATTAAAAAAAAATATGTCACGATCCAATGATAATTATTATTATCGTAGTATCAATTTACAATCAGGTGCACTTAACTTTTTTTATTTGTAACAATCTATATTGTTATGATAATAGACTTTACTATTCGCACAAAGCACAATAATGTATACATTTTGTTGATAATAATGTGTATATTAAATAATTCTTTCACGCTCGTATAATATATTATGTGATAATTGATAATACGCTTAGGTACTTATTATATCTATCTATAACATCCATATAATATGGTAACTGGCAATAGCGTAAAGAATGAAAGAAAGAACTTAATGACACGTAGGCGTTGTACAAGGCAAACTTTTTGAAATAAAAGAAAATATGTCAACGAAACAGCTTTTCAAAGATTATATTATGCCTATATTTAGCGAGTCGCTATACCTACAAGAACAAGGCCATAGGTTATGCGTGCTTACTATTGTGTTATTTTATTTTATTATTTTCCATTACCGGTTGTTAGGTAATGGCCGTTTTCACGGAATAATTGCGTTTAGCCTACTTAAAATATATTTATTATCTCGTAAAATTATTCAAAATATAAATAGGTATACAAAATAATATAAAAATTACATCTGTGTCATCTCAACTTCAATTATTAAATCATATTTATAGGATATTCTAGATATTGAAATATTTTAATATAATATATCATCTACTCTTTGTGTTACGTCGACGTATATTTTCGTACAAACAAACGTTTTGAGCTTTTGATTACATTGTATTGAAATATCATACGACATACTTAACTATTATTCTATATGGATAAATATGTATTCTATAGAACTTTTATTTAAATTCTAAAGTATATTACGCAAATGCATTAGTACTAAACTATGTATAAAGGTAATTCAAAAGAGGTATTCGTGAATTTTAATAGATTTAGTATAATATTATGTTTAATGTATTTATCGTTTACGTTCAAAATAATCCATCATGTATTTAAATATATTCCTATACTAATATTTTTTTTTATCGTTATTTTATTGTTAGTATTAATATTAATAAATTTAATATCGCTTATTAACATAATAATAATATAATATAATAGTCTTGAATACATTTTTATAACTTTTTTTAAATTGATTTTATACTAAAAAACACTGCACAATAATGGAGTATTATAATATTTGGCTTTAAAATATTTACATAATTAAATATCAACAATGCGTGACTTAGACATAGTACATATTATTTTGATATTCACATAAGCCATAACGGTTTCATGAAATCTTGGCTACCTATATTTTTTTTATTTTAAATATGTAATTCAGTAATTGTATAATTAAGTTTCTGTATAGACATTTATCATAGTTTTTTCTATAAAATATAAATTATACGTTCTTTATGTAACTATTATACTGTATTAAATTATATTTCAATATTTGTTAGATAAGTACCTACCAATATAGTATATGCCATATGGTAATATATTATATTATTATAACATATTATATTGATGAACACATAATGTGTAAATGATAATGAAATATATTTAAATGCTTTCATTAACAATCTTTATTGTATATTTTATTTGTGTAAATAAATTATAAATTTTAATGTTTATTCAACAAATAAATTCATTATGTTGTTTTCAGTGATTACTAAGAATATTCTTCAATTTTTTCAACCACTTCAATTGAATTCTTTTATTTAATTTACAATATTATGACAGATTTAAATTTTTGTACAGTCTTAAATATATAAAAAATTGTATATATTATTATTTCAGGTTTTTATAGATAACGCAATAATTAAAAATACTAACACTATGATATTTGTAAACCTAGATTAAATAAATCTAAATGTATGTACGGCTAACTGAATCATCTCATAATTATAATATTACCTTATACGGATGACACATTAAAGTGCGTAATATATTAATACACGCATTATTTGGAAAAATTTTAGTTCTTCAGAAAATATTTTTTGTATATAATTGTGTAATAAATGTACTTAAATTCAAAATAACATTTAAAAATAAACATTTTTATTTATTATTGTTAAGTCTTCTACTTTTTTGAATACTAACACATGTTTTTAATTTTATATTTTAAAGTAGAATATTTTTCGAATTATTGCAATTTATATTGTATTAGTTATAACTTATAAGTTATAAGTAGCTACTTAAAGTTATGATGAGCGAAATATAAAGTGACACAGAAGTTACCCCGTAAAATGATAGTACACTACTCCACTCATTTAAACTTAAAATAATTATAATTAAAAAACTAAGAACTTGTCAAAAACTTTTTTTTTATAGATCAGAATGATACTCTGATTCAAAATATGTAATTAAATGTTGATATTAAAAAAATGAAATAATTTAAAAATAAAATTATAATCGTAAAAAAAGTAAAAATATCATTTTCAGAAATATTGTTTGAAATAATATCAAGTTATATACAAAAAAAATATTTTCAAATAAGTTAAAACGTTTCGTGATAAATGATAATGAATGTAAACACTTAAATGAACTATCTAGTACAACTATATTATCTTTAATAATACATTATTTTATTTTTTTATAAGCACAGTCATACACCCGTTTAAATAGATCTATTGAAAATTACTTCGACAGTTCATCTATATTATTCCAAGAATAATCGATTTAAATTTATATTTTGTCACCTCCCATAAGCTGCTGTTCACATAATATTATGTAAATAATTATTCAATTACCTAATTTGATACATAAAAATTAATTAGCTAACTATTTAACTAAATATATACGAGCTATTTATATGAAGTTTTAAATAAATAAAAATACTATACACTTTAGAATAAAAACTATTTTAATTTAATGCGATTTCTTTTGTTTGTTATCTACCTATATTTTTAATATCAAATAACATTTTTTTTTCTAACGATAAACACTCATCGTATTGTTGTATGTTTGTATGTGTTTAAAAATATTATTTTTATTTTTACATTATATTTTAATTTATTCTAAAATCTAAATCTAAAAATAGTGTAACATATTACATTGTACCTAGTCGACGACTGGTTTTACATAATTAACGATAACTTTTAGTGAATATTTATTTTTCATATATTATGGTAAATTTTTATTTGTTATTAATAAACACTGCATTTTTGACAAAAATAAAATACTTTATTTATAAACCAAAATGTATTGTTGATCTCATGTTAAGAAATATATTTACGTGACGTATAAATATATAAAATCGAATTTCATAATTATATTTCATAAATTAAAGCAATATTAAGAAGAAAATATTATACAGTTGCCTTCAACTGTACTACAGCGTACTACAGCAACTTTTATCATTTAAACTTTAAAAGTTTTGAAATAATGAACCACGCGTGTACTTTTCAATATTCGATATTAATATATTAACATGTTCAGAAATATATTAAAAATTCTAAGCTAAACGTAGATGCGTAGAATACATAATTATATAGAAAAGTTAGGTATAAAATTAAACAAATATAAAATTAATCATTGTAGATTTAGGCCATCAATAAAATAAATATACATTTATTATTTGTACAACCAATTAATTTAATATTATAGACTACTTCCATGAAATGCCTTTTAATAAATTATACTTTGTAATATTTATTCGCAAAAGCAAACCAAATAATAATTTTGAATAAATTTGTATTAGGACATTAGGTAGATAATCTAGGATATCCTTAGGTCAGTGTTCTTTTAGTATAAAGAAATAAACTAATAGATAATATAAGTTTATCAAAGATTTGGTAGCTTAATCAATTTTAATAACAACGCATACAGTAATACATTTAAGTACATTAATTCATTATATCTAATATGTATATTGTATATATACGAATAAGATGACTTAATATAGGTTTAAAGTCAATAAACACATATTTTGATACATACTCCTAGTGACCTAGTAGGAGAAATGAGACGGCTGTAACAAAATTAAAATTTGCGTGGATGCAACTAACTAGTACATAGAAATATTCGGTTAAAAAAAAGATCGTCGGTTTTGCGCTACATACATTTTTGATACGGCAATATTCGCATGCCATTGATCCACACATACGATAAACCCGATAAGACATATTATTTCTCGTAGATAACTAGTCAAAATATTCTGTAGACAAAAATGGTATCTAGGAAAATATTTCAAAAGAAAAAATATCCTACTAAAATTGTCAATTTCATTAAAATCTATCGTAACATATTCGTCGTGGAGTTGCATAAAAGTAATCAATGTAAGTAATTAATATTAGTAATTATTAAACTCTATTAGTTAGTACTATAGTAAGTAGGTAAGTAAGTAACTTTACTGTTATCAATCGTGAAATGTAAAAATATGAAGTGTGTGAAACTTGTAGTAAATATGGATTAAACTACCTTAACTAAATATTATCAAAGCCTCTATAATACGATTATCATTTCACCAAATGATTTATCGTATAAAATCATCAAAATCGTTTATAAAATGTATAATTAAGCCTAGATTAAGGGAGGGGAATCCCAGGAAGACCATGGCCCCCGGGATACAAAACTTGAGATGTTTTTAGTGCCCTCTAATTTTATACCATATACATTATACATTTATAAAATTATAATATTATAATTATTACTTATTAAATATTATGTAAAAGCAGAAAATACCTCATACTCTATCCTTAATCCTTAAATTATTTATAATTATTTACATTTTATAAATAAAACTCTTGAAATTTCTCAATTTTTTTTCTATGGATTTAATATAACTATTAATGTATTGAGGGATGATTTCTATGATATGATACTTACAACAATTTGTTACAATAAAATATAAAAACTAGAAAAAAAAATTTTAATTGATTATTTATATGAGTTATTTATTTTAATGCTATAGGAATATAAAAATAAAACTATAGACAATTATTTGTTTAATTGCATAGTAAGACCTCTAGACCTAATCTAGGTTCTGGGATCTCGACATTTTTAATCTTAATCAAATTTTGTGTATAATAATATTCGTTATATTTTAAAATATGGGATTTGAAAGCTAATAATGAGTAATGATTAAGGAACTCTATAACAAACACGATATCGCAATTTGGACGACGGTAGATAATATACGTTGACGTGTTAGTCCCCAATCATAATATTATATGCATGAAAAGTATATTTATCTGATCATATTTTTATTCTTAAAATCATATTTTATCGATTTCATAATTCGTATGGTACATTGCTGACAATATTATTTTATCGTTATATAAAGTGCAGCATGGATATTATAGTCGTTAGGTAAGATTTAAGTATTTTTTACCTTCGATTCTAAACTTGATAAGTCGCTCTTTGACTTGAATCCGAGGCATGTAACATATCATCTTTGGCCGCCTGTGCCCGTACACGTCTTTTCCGGGGAAAACATGTACAGGGAATACACTCGCGCGCCCGGCGCACACACGACGATCACGCGAGCGGCAACAGCGGCGGAGACATCGCAACGGCGGCGACGGACGTGTCGGCGGGTGTTGTAGCACGACGCACACGGGGGATGACCTGCGGACGACACGGCCGCACGATTGTCGCGGGCGTTTGGCGATCGGTTACGGATAGGTGCAACGATGTATAATATTATACGGAACCGACTGAGACGAAAAACGGCGGCGGCTGCGGCACGGAGACGGCGCGCAAGACACTGTGAACCGGTCGGACGAACGTGTACGAAAAGACTGCGTGCTCCGAGCGGAGACGGTGACTGTTGCGACGGCTGCGGCGGCTGCGGCGGTGTCAATAAACTTCAATGTCAAAGAGCACCTGAACCACCACCAACACCGGCGGCGGCGTGACCGCGGTCATCACAGTCGTCACCGTAGAAGTATACCGCGGTGCAATGCAATAGCTATAGGTATAATATACTCCCACCATCACCACCGTCACAGCCATAATCTCGGTTACTCGTGCTCGGTACCAGCTCTGCTTACTATACTACAACCACTTCTATTACCACTACTATTACTACAACTACCTACTACTACTACGGCGATGATTGTGCTGCTGTTGCTGCTGCATCGGACGGGGGCGAAATACGTATGAAAATATAAGTACTTATTTCCAACGTATCGCTGATGCGTGTGCGTGAACCCCATTATTATGATTTGTGCTCACGCGACGGTGTCTAAGCAGATTACCTGAACGTGTATACACGTGCGTGTGCATGTGCAGTGCGACTACCGATCGCTGGTCGCGTTCACCGCTCGACGACGTTACTTCGACCCGGTTTAAGGTATATACCTACATATATCGGAGACTGTGCCGGTGCGTGCGAGTCGTCGGATAACACACAAGAGTCCTAAAATGAACCAAGCCTTTAAAATCGAGTTCCATAAAACCATCAAATATAAAATTCTACGGTTAACCGAGTCTGAGATGTCGCGACTTTAAATCGAGATGAATAATAAATCTGTTATTATACCTATGTTTTTATTTAATTATTATTATCATTACACGTTTTATTAAATCGTGTCAACGGTACAATGAAAATATTCAAATAATATTTAAAAAAAATATATGTATATAAAAATAAGAAATCAATGATATTACGAAAACGTTTTGAAGTTTAAATTTAACTTTCTGTCATATTTCTAATTATGTTATCATAAATCTTATCATACTCTCGACTTGCACTGCACAAGTGACAAATTATAATTTTAAAATATTGTATACTTTTAAAATTTGTTTAATAAAACTCGACATAATTTTGTTATTACAGAAATAAAATGTATAGATTTTTTTTATTTCTATACATAGAATTTTATTTCATAAGAGTCTAGGTATATAACACTATCCACCATAATATAGAACTATATTTTTATAGAACTAGGTTTTATAGCACTCGGTTTTGTAGGACTCGCAGCTTTAATTCTAGTCTTCGTCATCCGGTATGGAGAGAAAAAGCGTTTGCTCGAAGAAAAATATAACACTCACGACGATGACATAGATGAGGGGTCGGGGAAAGAGATAGATAGATATAGAGACGGAGACGGATCGAGCGAGAGAGAGAGAGAGTAAAAATAAGTATATATGTATAATAATAATGTATAACCGTGCGTTAGCGTATAAAAATATATAACCGGTTCTACGCCGTGATCGCGGACAACGGTATAATACGCGTATTATATTATACAGGACGATTCGAAAAACGCGTCCTACCTAATCTTTATACGACGCGAACAAAGGGCGGCGGCGGATAGACCGGGTGGCGGCGGCGGCGGTGGCGGCACACATCCGTCGTCGTGCTCCCGCGGCGCTTGTGGGAGAGACCGTCGTCGCCGCATCGCCGACGCCGCCTCCTATTTTCTGCGAACCGATTGACCGTGTGTGGAAACCACCGTCGTCCACGTCGTCGTCGGTCGCTTGTGGGCTTGCAGCGGTCGAGTGCGCCCAATATCATTAACACTGACCCGGTCGTCTTGTCGCCCCGCGAAGTTTACCGCGCGCGTACACCGTCCGTCATAATATATATATTACATATATAATTTTTTTTTTTTTTGTATAAAAAGTGTGGGCCGACTGAGCCTCCCTACCCTCACCCCCTACCGATGACCTCGGTCACGAATATCGATGGCTCGAGTGAGAAATCATCGATAAAAAGACGGAAAAATCGATATGATACAGTTACAATATTCGTATAATAATATTATTATAGTATTATAATGATCAGAGATAAATAAAATATTATATTGTTATTACACGAGACCGGATCGAGACTTTCGTGTGTCCTTGGCGGTTGAAAAAGGTGGATAGTGCTCCTACGAATTTTGTTGTAAATTTAATTAAACAAATAACAATGACACGGTTTTTTTTTTTTACAATTATTTGGGATTGAAATATTTACGAAATTCAACAAAGTCACATATATGTGTACGAATACTGTTTTGTAGTTTAAAATTATAATACTTATTATTTAACAGTTTAATACCAGGTATAAGTAACCTGTACCATATGAGTCCCAGTTCTATTAGTGGAATTAAAAAAATAAAACAGTTAAGTTTATAGCTATATATACATTTTTATTTTTTTATGCGAGCGTTCAGAGTTGACAGTATATTATGAAAGCCAGTTTCAAAAATTTGTTATTCCCTTTATTTTAGTTGATTTTAGTCTTTGGCACTTGCTTATATTGTTTTTTTGATTAATCCTGCTCTATAAATGCATACAAATGAATAATATATAATTTATATACCACTGTTTGTTTGCTATGTTTATCGAGAAGGTGTGTGAATAACTCGTCCGAGAAATAGTGATCTGCACACATCATATCAATGTATCAATTGCAAGATATCGCATTGTGTTTTGATGAATAAAATGACGTACTGTGCATGATATAACCTATATAATATCAATATGGCTATAATATAAGGTTAACCGCTAACCTATACTTACGCTCATATACACTTATAGTATACCCACACGCACGAATACAAAGAATAATAAGTAATTTTTAAAATGATTTCGACATATTAATGTAATAATGAAACGTACTATTATAATTTTATCGTTATAAAAATGATAGCATAATAATATTGTGTCGTTTACTTTTAAGGTAAAAATATATCTCGAGTACTTTGCAATTAAAGCATATTTTCCCATAGAATTACCATTTCCAACCACAATTTTTAGAATACATCCCTTAGTGAACAATTCGTATATTTTACTTCGAATATAAATGGCAGTATCTATATACATCAATGATCAATACATTGACATTTCATTGAACAAAAGATTAATTAATAATTTATTATACTTTTCACAAGCTCCTCTGGTTTTAATAATTATTAATAAATAATAACAATAACCAAACTTTAAGCATAAAAGAACATCACATTAATGCGGTAATGTGGTTTAACGAATTAACACAACCGTGCATGATATAAAATACGACATATTGAAATAATTATTAACCCTTTGGCTTGATACATATTTTCTAATGATCGAAATATGAAAAGAAACCATTCCATGTTTAACCATTGATGATAAATATGACGTATTCTTTTTTAAATAATTTATAATACAAAACTCTGACTGTTAATAATTCGATTCCTTGGACCCCAGTGTCAAAGTTGGATGATAATACAATTATAACAATAGTATGTCGCTCACAATAGAAACAATAAAAAACTAATTTTCAAACTAATAATTCTTGAATGTATATTAATATTAAAAAATATGTGTTACGCCATTTGAAGATTTGTTATCTATGTCCGTGTGTTATAATCATAAATCAGAATACAGCCGGGTGAATATTTAATACTTGTAGACTCCTCAATCAATACATGGATTTTGATCTAAAATCGAAATAAATTGACCCTTTGACCGAATTTTATAATACAAAAGTAATTATCACATTTATTTGTGAATTAAATATTGCAGCAATTGGTTAATTTTGATTAAACCTTCCATTTTGAAATAATTAATAAAAATTTGAATATTTGTAATTTAGTTTTTAATTACATAAATACAAAATCCAAAAGACGCATTTACCTCTATAAAAAAAGTTGCAATTATGGAAATTACACGATATTAGTCAATATACTAGTTCTGCCATAATTTTATGTGAAGAATGTACATTTATTTTCCAAAATAAAATATATAATATTACTGTAATAAATTATACTATTACACAGAGTACAGTTATAGATAACGTTTCTCATAAATCAAAATATACATAGGCATAGTTTTAATATTTAATGTATATATATATATATATATATATACATTATAATTACATATGTATACCTATATATTATTTAATGTACAAAAATATTTGTTTATTAATTGTCATACAAATTAATAGTTGAAGGTAATACTCAGTATTCCCGCATATTTATTAGTAAATAGTATGCTAAAACATTTTTTTTTTAGATCTAGGTATTGTCAAGTATTAGAATATTAAAACTAGAAATATATTATTAATATTAATTATTGTTCAAAATGTTTTTGATTTAGTGCTGATGAGTTACTAGTTACCAAGGACAAATATAATGGATCATACGCTTTCTCAAAAACCATACTCAGACGTATTCGTCAAAATACTGAAGAGGTTCGGGTATCGGGTCAGACGCGTAGTAAACTAAATGTTTCATTGATATGATTACACAAACACATGGTTATTACTTATTTATCATAATCTAACAATTATCAACGGTTTATTAATTGTCAGTCATTATAGAATCATTTAATAATATATTTTGTAATTTTTATTTTCAATACAAATTAAATTTGATACTTTTATTTGTAGGTATTTCATTTTCATAGATATAATATCATAAAAAAATACGGTACTTTATTTATATCTTGCATATATATAAAAAAACCAAGTAAACCTATTTAAAATTTAAGTGTTAGCATGGAAAAAGAATTAAATATAATAAATTTTAATTTGCACAGGGTATCTGGTATAGTCTTCGGAATTGGTTAAAAGTAATCACCCACTACTGTTATTGTGTTGTTTTTATTATCCATATTATTATATTATATACAGCACATATATAACTATTATTATAAATTACTACTGTTTTTATGTTATATGAATTTTAATATTAACAATATTCCGAAATAAATTGATGGTTTTGCTTATAATTATTTATTTTTATCATACGTAGTACCAACAATGTATAAACAATAAATACCCATCTAATTGTGTTTTAATTTTTACCTAGCTAATAGTGAATTATTTGTAACTAAAAATAAAAATAAAAGTCTGAAATTTATTTTAAACCTAAATAGTTTATTTTGTTAAAAAAATGGTTTAGAATAAAATTGTTTTTAATGTTTTAAATAACAAATTCTGTTTTTATTTTTTTTTTTAATTAATTTTCAAAATCGAACATGAACAACACTTGTACATTATCGCGAATTTACACCAAAATGTGAGTATCTACCTATACATAATTATGTCATTATTCTTTAGTTTATTTACGAATCTATGTTAATAATGCACGACAATTTTGCTAAAAATTGTCGGACATTGAGGTACTCCATTATTTTACCGTTATTTTTGTCGGATTTTCTAAACCTATCCATTTTTATAATATTATGTGACTACAATAAAATTACAATAATAATAATAAATAATAATGGTCATAAGGAAGGATGTGCATCATTTATCTACCTTAACATGTCACGGTAGTCTTTGGGAAGTCATTTAATAATCTTAAGGCGCGCATGTATCTCGTCGGATCGAAGGTGACCAAATTTAATTTTACATATATTTCCCACTTACAAACAATGACGAAAAACTAGTTAACAATAACGTTCCAAACGAGTCCCATCCGCCGCTTATTAGCTATTACCTACTAATATGAACCGTTATATTCGCAAAACAATTATTTGGCGCTGAGATTGTTTACATTTTGCAGTGACTAGTAAGTGATACCAAAATGTTATACAATGGTATAATATATTTTCGTATATTAGAGGTTAGAATCTAATCACTCATCAAAACATTTTAAACTAGTTACCACTAACCATTAACTAATAAATATACACTAAATAACACTTGAACCACTTTATCACAATAACAAATTTAATACTATAAATTTCAAAATGATTTTTTTCCAGAAATCTCAGTTTTCGTTGCCACGTTAAAGTGTAAAGTAGCCATAATTTAATAATGATATTCTATAAACCCGTAGTACTCTGTAGCCATAATTTAATAATGGTATTCTATAAACTTGTGGTACTCTATGTCTCTATGTACCAGTGACTTCACTGGAATCATTAATATCATTCTAACATAAATTGTATAATTTTGGCGAGTGTCTGTAACCATATCTGTTATCTTATAAATGTATACAACCAAATAGTTTCGGCGTTGTCGTCTGAAAGTGCAATGTGCAGTGCAACGAAATTTCGTTAAAACGAGTCTCAAACAAGCTTTCATATCACCTCAAGCCTAACGAAACAGTGCGCCTGTTTCCCGATAATTATATACGCAATAGATTACTGGTTATTAGAAAAGGTAAGAATGTAGGATGCCAATAAGTCATCCAGATTATTAACGGATTCCTTGTAGGAATAACAATTTTACATGCCACTATATAATAGTGCTTATTTAGAATTATTTGTATTTAAGACGTATATTGTGTAGGTTTGAAAAATATCAAGTTCTACTGTTGTAAAATATTCACGTGACATATAAATATTAGATAATTAATTTAATAATTAATAATATATTAATACATTATCATAATATCATTTACATAGTATTTTATCCTTAATAATAATTTGTATAAGCCATTTATATCAAAGACCTGCAGCGTTATTAATTATTACAGGTATTATTTTGGCCGCTATGATGTTTAATTATTAATTAAATAATACATAGGGTACGAATTCGACGTTGTGAAATAAATGTATGCCATTTTATATAATACAATATTTGATAGGTAACAAAGATAGAAAAAAACGATTATTAATGAAGACATTAATGTTGTGAACTAGCGATAGGTATTCGGAAAAACTGAAAAACGTTATAATATTCCCTCATAAATGATTGGTTTTAACGTGTTGCAATTTTTCAATATGGTTTTTTTTTTTCAACTGGCCGAAACGTTCTTGACTGGTACAGGTAGGTAGGTTATTCCTATACAACAACAATAAACAACTTTTCTGTTGTCGTCTGAAACGCTCTGTACAATATCTGTAGTGACGTAGACGCATTGCAGGCGGTTGTACAAAAGAGATATCCGTCTAGACGTCCTCCGCCTTCACCTACTTGTATGCATATGTACCTATGCAGTCCGTCCAGACGTAGTGTGTTTGTGCGTGTGTTTGTGCACGTATGTTTATATGTGTGTTTGGTAGGTACCTCGGATTAGGGGTCATCGCGCCCGAATCCGTTTATTTTACGTACATGTATGTACAAAAAAAAAAAAATCATAAATAAACGTACACACAAGACGAAAGAAATTCATCTTCCAAATGACTGACGAGTCTTGTATTGGTGGGACTTGTCGCCCGAGGACTCGTCTGGGTCACACGCGATTCGGGGGGAACGCCGCGACGGTAGTTACGCGTGGGTAATGTTATTATATATAGGTACACATACTAATTCCAATTTTACTTCGAATACGTTTACATTATACTATATTTCAATCGTGTTCAATGTTCATTAAATAATACGTTTATGTTTAATGTTACATCGAAGTTCCACAATGAATCGAAACGTTCGAATGTAATTTTTTGATTATTTTTAAATTATATAGATAGAGATCTTTAAATTCGAGTAAAAAAAAAAAAAATCATAATACCTAATAATAAAATATTTTAAAACTTTCACACAAGAATATAATAATTTGACTGTAATTTGTCTAAATATAAATATAATAATATAATAAAGAACACCCATCATTTTAATATATTTATAGTAACTAATTGACATCAATCTGAAAACCTACTTTAAAAATGTTGTATATAAAGTTTGCTTTAAAAAAATAGATGGTCAATGAAAATTTGATTACATAGTTTATGGTCTTGTAGGATTTTACAAAAAGAAGTCAACTATATTATAAAATATAAATATAAATGGTAAGGAATGATTTAACCCGATATTATAATTTTTAAATAATTTTTCTATATAACATTATTATACGATATTTAGGGTATTGATTTATATTTTTAAAAGAGCCTTTGTAAATTACGTCGGAGGCATCTCCGAGGATACATTTGAACGATTTATCGAACACTATTCCTGATGTTATAATATATGGCGTGTAGAATTGCATACCCAACTTATCTTTTTTTTATATCCAATAAATATTATACTTATAAATGGGATAAATACTTAAATGTACATTACTTAAAATTGATGTAATACAAAATCAATAATTGTATCATATTCAAAATATACAATAGTAAAACAAAGTCATAAATCCAAAGAAATGTAGATATATTAGAAAAAGAAATGCTTTGTTATATGGAACTAACTAATAAAATCTATTTATTTGTTATGCTTTAAAATAAAACTATAAAAAAATCAATTTATGTATAATATGGTAGGAACGAGGAAAGAACATTTTTCAGTTGAAATTCAAAAGTATTTCCATTCCATACCGTATAGATTTATGTTATATAGCATTAATGTTAGAAGGAATACAACGGAATTGTACCTTGACACATCATCATGAACAAGTTATTTACTTATTTGTCCATGATAATATTTTAATGCATTAACCAATTCAACCATTGTTAAAAGATATTTTATGATTTTCATACTGCAATAGCTATTTGCTTATTAGAAATAGAATTTATTTTGACAATTTTATTACAGTTTTAGTAAACTAAATAATAATGATGTTGTCTCTGATGATCAGCTATGGATAGATTGGTCCAGAAGTCTAATACTGGGGCCGGCTGAGAGGTAGGTTAGGTTAAATTTTAATAATTTTATACTATCTATTATTATTTATATTCGGTATTATAAAAACGTTAAAAAGGTATATATAGACATTAGACAGCTTTAAAATTATATGTATTTCAGAATAATTGTTTATTCTGTCTGCAGCTGATTTTTAGTATTTTTTTTCTGTAGTAAATATACTAGAATTAACAATAATATTTACAGTATTTATCCGAATAGAAATTTTTTTTTTAATTTCGTATCGAAATATAGTAAATAAAAAAATTTAATAATAGAAAAAAATGTAATACATACGTGTTTATTTTCTAAATAATAAACCTTAATTAACGTCTTCAGACATATTATTCGTTCATGATATTGAAAGTTGTTCATGGGTTCACGGCAATTTGACTAGATGTAGGTATAGTAAAATATTATTTTATACATCATACACACTAGACGGAGTCAAGACGTCCATTCTATTTTGATATTGTTAATTTATTCGTATTCCTTAAGGCTGAATAATTTTTTCATCCAATTGTAGGTTATACAATGTTATTAAACAACATTATGTAAAAATAATAGCTGCAGAAATAATATTTTAGCAAAGTAGGTTTTAAATAGTTTTGCAAATATTTGACCAACTTTAAAACTAAATATAAACTAATAAAATCACAATGAGGCCGTGTTTACGAGTGTTAGAAATAATAATAAATATTATATAAATAAATATAACCTTCCAAGCATAATTTTCACATGCTGTCATAGACGAGTAATGTATTCAACATAAAATAGTTTAATTTTACGTACCAACAATCATAATTTAAAAGGACACAACTAACCAAACAACAGTCGAATTTATGATAAACCAAAAAACTGAATTTTAAACGAAAACGTTGAATTTTTGCAACCCTTCGTGTAGTTAGTCTGTACGTGCGTGTAATTGCATTACACAGTCGTATATAGATACAGACGAATGCGCAATGTTTAGCATGCCATAAAACGTTTTGCAACTTAACCTGAAAAATATAAAGTATATCAGAAGAATTTATCATACACACATTCGCATGGAGCAGCACTTAATAAATGTTATAAGTTATAACACAATACTATATGTCTATATCTATATTATAGTATATATAATAATATAATATAAAACCTACAGTGCGTATACCTACGCCAATATAATATTATAAAATCCCATCGGAAATTAACCTTTTCGACCGTTGAAATCGAGACGCCCGAGTATGTGTAAAACTCGTTGTGTGTACCTACGTTTTAATTGTTCGCTCCGAGCGAAATATCCACTTGAGTCCCCCTTTTGGCCAGTATAAACGCATCGTGTCGTGCCTACGCAAATATCTATATCTATTATGTATATCTACACGTACACGTATTTATATGCAGATACCTACATACACAAGATATACATACACCTATATGTATACCGTATTATACCAGCTATATTATATAAATATTATTTATATCTATATTTCGTACCCGCAGTATATATTTAATAATATATATAAATACATAATAACAATATTAAAACGGTCCATTAGGTCTCTCTCGTCACGGTCACACGCGCGCGGGTCCTCCCGCGGTGGACCCGACGCTCGCGTGTGCAGCAACTGCAACAGCTGCTGCAGCTGCAGCCTGCAAGTACCAATATATACTATATACGTATATGATACTCCTTACGCGTATTATATTATTGTAATATGCATCAGGTATATTATATGGCACACATAAATTATATAGAGGTACTACGTATAAATTATTATAATATGTAATAATATTATTATTATTGTGATACGTGTGTCTATATATGACTCGGTCGCGACGTCAATGGCACCGTAAACGGCGATCGAGAGGACAACGACGAGTTGTGCAATTTCATCGCACCGTGGAATGGTAGTATAATAATAATAATAATAATCGTCTTCGCCGGCACATACGGCGCGCGCGCGCGTTCCGTCGCGGTCTGCACGCTGTACGAGCGTCGAACCTTTTGTCGCGTCGTCGTGCCGGATTTCTCTATAGTTACATATTATTATAAAGTAGTCGTCCTTATACATTAATATTTAATGTTCCTCGTCGTATCATATCGTCATCATACTACGCGTCGGTCTATACTAGTAATACTTATTCTGCAAAGCGTCTGTCGAGTATGCGGCTTGAGTCTGGGGGTAGCACTGGCGGTGGGGTAGGACGACTGTAAATACGCGACGACGAGTACGCTGACTATAGAGACAATGCGGTTTATTATATTATTTATGTGTATATATATATATATATAAACATCGGCGACAGAGGAGGTTTGTATGAGAGTGTGTGACGACGAGGAGAGGGCGTGCGGGAGACCTAGCGCGCGCATATTCGCGATCGATCGCCCCCGGGAGACCCGCACGCGCTTACGTGCGACAAAAACCAGTTTTCCTGGTGATCGGAACGTCACCGCCGCCGCCGCGACAACCGACACGCACACGCACACACGATCTTCTGTATATAAAGTGGAAACATTAAAAGTAAAAAAAAAAAAAAAAAACAGAAGAAAACGGGCACACCGGACGCCAATCAACGGACATTATTTTCACAAAGAGGAAGGAAAAAAAACACTACACTTAAGACCCAATCCGGTTGCATTGTGTGTGTACATACGGCTGCTGCCGTTGCTGTACGAGACATTCCTCCGGACGCACTGGTTATAACTTATAATGTCCGCCGCCGCCTCTGTCGTCACGGCCGTCGCCACAGTGCGTCGCGGGCGATGACGACGACAAAAAAAAGAAAAAACCTAGGGACAGGGTGACTACCCGGATTCTCAAAGCATATCTTGTGGTTTGGACTACCCCACCAATTCTAATACCCCCGAGACATGTTCGAGTTAAACTATTATTGTTATTATTATTATACTATTATATTGAGGCTGCAAAGTATACACAACTATCTTATGAGATATCAGTTGTTACTTATAGAGTTATTACATTATTTGTAATAATAATTTTGCCAATTTTGCAGTGCTCCTGTAGTGATATTTTTATCAACATAAAATAATATGTTTAGCGAGCATGCATTCATCTCATCTTAGCTATTTTAAGTAATGACTCGTGTGTGAGAGTCTATATATATATGCGTATACATGATCTTTTTCGCCAAATTTAATTCAACCGTCCGATAATATTATTATTCGATGTAATAGATTCCCCGAGAAGTGAAGTATTTAATGTATTGATTTTTACTATATTTGTATATGTGATTTGTTATGCGAGTAAAAACAGCGCTTATATAAAGTTTCGTATGGTACGTTTATAATACTTATACTCGTACATTGGAAATCTGCTTTCAATAACACTCAATAGAATTCGTTTTGCGATTTTTTTCAATATTTTTTCTAAGCATAAAAACTGTCGAAGAAATGTCAGCAAGCGTGGTTTCAAAAGTACCTCACTCATTTTTTGAATGCAATGATTTATTATACCGCTCATATTTTAATATCTCATGAACATACCACTATTCTACATTTAAGTGGGACAACCGAGTGCCTAATACCCTTAGATTCAGTTTGAATTTATTTATATTGCATTATTTAAAATTATTGATAAGATAACATTCAACGAGCTAGAATAAATTAGAGCGTTAAAGTCTTTATATTGGTTTCATGGTTTCGGAACTATGTTAAAAAACTACTTATGAAAGAAAACGTTTTTATCTCGATTTAGGGTAAAACTAAATATCTGGCTTTATCTTTTGGGGATTTTATTATTTGTGAGCAATTAATATATCTTATGATCATTCGTTGAAATGTCATCTTGAATCATACTTATCATATCATGTAATAAATATCATTATTATTCTATATTTAATGCAACCTAAATTTTACCGATGAATAATGATAGAGTGAATGAGAAAGAAATACTAATATTGTTGGTGGAAATGATCACATTTGTTATGACGTTATTATGATTAAAAAGTATAATTGTTTGCCTTTCTGTATAAATTTTCTTATTTTTAAGTTCAAGGATTATATTTAACTATAAAATTGCACAATAATTAAATCACAACATGTGTGTATAATGTACCTTATAATATATGTATATATATATAAATAAACGTATAAACGAGCGAGTATCGACCGTTTAATGAGAATCGATACCCGATTGGTTCACATACCGGTTTGAATTCAAACTGTCTGGTCGCAGACGTCTGCTATAGTTTCAAATTTGTCCGCCCCTGACCTAAATTATTTAGGTTACACGGTACACACAGTTGAACGACTTTTGTTTTTTTCTTTACGCAAATTTAAGAGAAATTACTGTTTGATCATGTTTTTAATGTTTTTAATTATTTCCTATTTTAAGGTCAACGATTGGCATTTAGTACTCTTAACAAAGGAATTCATTGTTTCATTAACCGAGTCTATGGTAAATCCCACGTGTGTCGAAGCTCAATACTTCGAGATATTAAAATTATAAATACATTTAAATAAATATTACAATAATACTAATATTAACATCAGTAAAATATTGAGTTGAATTTTTAATAATAAAGTAAATTATAGGAGCATTTATTTTAAACTTTTAATCACAATCAAATTTTAATTCTATTTTTATGGCTAGCGCGGTCTATTTACCAATTAATTTATTATGGGAAGAAGAAATTTATTTTGTTTGGTTTTCAATTGATTAATTACGATTTGTTTTTTCTAATAAATATTTTACTAGATATTTTATGTTTAAAGTTATCTACCAAAAATCTTAAATTATATAGGCATAATTAGTAAAATTGTTTGTAAATTACTATATAGCATTAATTTTGATTTTTGTTTATTTATGTATTTAAAATGTTTGATATAATAATTATAATTTATACATAATTATGAACCAAATGTGTTAAAATTATTTCATTTTTGTCAATCCATCAAATATTTACTGTATATTTAATTGAATTAGTGTACCAATCTCGAAGTGTATTTTAGTACCTGCCTTTTTTGAATTAAATAAATACAGGATACATTAGTTACACTAACTATAAGCTATAAATTCCTAGAAACCATAATTCCTATATACACAATAGTACATTTTATATAATCTGTGTATAATCTATGTGTCAAATATCAAATGTCATCATTTTGTTTACACAATACATATAACATAATAATATGAAATAACATTACTGTTGTTATATTTTACAAACTATTATTACGATTTACGAGTAGATATATCTAGTTATGATTGTCAAAAACAATATGGAACAAGAACTTCCCAAATAAAGTAACAATAAAATTAGTTAAATATTATAAATTCTTAGCGGAGTGATGAGTGTGTTGATTTTACACTGATGAATGTTTTTGGGGTAAGTGTATAATACATAATAAGTAGTTGAATAAATCTTCAACTTTAAGGGTTGTTTTTTTTTTTTACAGAAAAATATATTTAATTTGTTTTTTGAGAGATTGAATTTAAAAATTCTTAGTACTTTTCAAAGTAATCGAGAAAAACAAACAAAAAATTAAGAAAAAATGGAAATTTTTACGCGCAATCAGATTTTAACAAAATTGATTTTATTTTTATAGTTATAATTATTAATAACCATACGATTATAATTCTATACAAATAATATACATGAAATGTTATAATCATTTTTAATACATAATATAATTTTCAAAATATTTTGACTCTTTTTGAGCTATTTTATACATTTAAAAATTTTAATTTTAATTTATTTTATCATAAATGCTGAGAAGCTTTTATTTTCTTAAGCTTCTTTAAGCTTTGCGTTCTAAGCAAAAATACTTGAGAATTTATATTTACAATACTTTTTTATAAGTGTTTAAATTCTCAACAATTTCAAATTATTTTTTAATTTTTTTTTTTTATATTTAAAATTTGAAAATGTAATACAGGTATTCCACATAAGTTAAGGTTCATTATAATAAAAAAAAAGTTTACTGGTAAATCTTATTCATTTTTTTATGAGCATTTTAAGTTGGAAAGTGAGACATTTTTATAATGGATTTTCATCTTTGAAAAAATTAGAATACAGTAAAACATTATATAATGATTTATAAAATGTTTAATATACAATTAATCTAATAAATTGTTCATATTGATACAAAAAAATCTAAAAATATATTATTCTTATAGACGTTCCAAATTTTGACGAATTTATATATTTTTAAACGATGAATAACGATGTTAGTTATTTTGTTTTAATACAATAATATTGTGAGGACTTAAAGCTTTTATGTATATTATAAATTTCACTATATGTAATGGTATTTTAAAAATATGTAGATTAATTTTTAGTTATTACCCATTTATACCACGAACCTATTACACTGTTTTTTTGGTAATGAGTCAATACGACTCAAAAGTTAATAATAATAAAGTATAAACTATAAATATATACTATTAAAATAATTAAATATTAATAATATGACAAATGCATTGTTTTTATCAGAAATTGAATCAACCTACCATAATACTAATAGTAAAATAAATTACTAATTACTTTAATAGCAGTATTAAAAAATATAATGAAATATAATTAGTCATGTAAACTAACTGGCCTTCTTCGTTAAGAATCGTTTGTCGTATGAAATGATTTATTCTTAAATGCAAATTTAACACATCCATTATAGTAATCCACCTGAGACCTACTGAATAACAGTTTGGTACCTACTTGCACCCCTTTTTATAGTTTAATAAATACTGAAACGTGAAATTTATAATATTTTCCCAATTATCCTATCGAGATAAAAAAAAAAAAATAAAAATATAATTTTGATTAATAAAAAATGTACAACAATATTTTAAAATAGGTAAAAAATATTTATTATATTTTATTATATTAAATAGTTTGAGTCACCAAACTTTGTGTAAGGTATAAAAACGCTGGGTAGGTTAACTACAAAAAAATAAAAATGGAAAATTAAAAAAATAAGACAATATTACTATGACAAAACTATTGATTGTTGTTTGGAGCCATCAGCTGTTTAGAGCTTGCAGCGATGTAAGTATCAATAGGGTCGTTGTTTGTAATAAGACCAATGTAACACAATACGGAAAATACGTTATTGAAATTGGAAACTACTCAAAATGGAGATTACATGATTATTGTACGGATTTGACCAAGTACAGACCATTGGGAGTTATGAATTTGGATTGAGAATTATACGACTCGCACGAAGTTGGAGATGACTACATCACACTGGATGCGCCTCTGTTGAATAAATAAAAGTTCACTGTCAACAGGAAATACTTTGAAATAAATATGATAAGCTCGTAATATTTTGGGGCCGTCGTGATAATAGGTATACCATAGTACATGCAGTGATCGTTAGTAGACGAAGCATACGTGATAGACAATCCGATACTGACCGTAAGGCTAAAATTTGTTTATGCTATCTCTTAGCTCTCAGAGTAATACCAGACGATGACATTTAACTACGACTTAGTCAACTATGTTGCGAAATTATAGTTGTTAGAGTTTAAAAGTCTCGTTGGAAATTAGAAAAGTAGACTCGATGAGGGGAAAGCACTTTTCGCCATTATCTGCAGTGTGTATATGGAGTGCACAGAAAATTCAAGATGCTGAACAGTTCTCGTTGATTATACATATCATATTAAAAACATTTCAGAACTTCAATCGTCTAAATCTATAATATACGTTGATATAAATGATATTAAGATGCAGAAAGTTAAATAGTGTAATAATTTCCATGTGACACCGACTTAACTCGAGTTTTTAAACGCCTGACCGATGCTTTACTACGAGCGGTCACTATACGAAGATAGTTGAACAGTAAATTAATCGATAATAAGACAGTGATTTTTCCGCGCATAGCTGTAGACAAGCTATCGATGTTGTTTTTCAGTAGTGAAGTTATCTGTACCAATAATATGTCCTACGGTATGATTAAAGAATTTAAGTTACTTGTAGAAAATAAAATGGTGGACATTACTAAAGCCCAGTTGTATTTGCCACCTATTCGTTTAGAAAACGTATCACAACAGTTGAAGTTCGTACGCGATTTAAAATGTTTGATGTCAATATGCTTCCGGACGTGACAGCCAGATATAATGGTGACGTGCTATAGAGCTAGCAACGAAAAAGGTCCAGACAAAATCAACAACAATATAGCAGTACAATAGCGAAACGGTCATTGTAAGCCGCTTCTATCTGCACTGAGGAGTAGACTCTTCAAGGTCGGAAAGAGGTGTGCTGCTGTTGTTACAATTAATGAGGGTAGTATACTGAAGGTAGGTACCGAAATTTAGTGAGCTCGAGTGATTCTGTGAGACGACGGACGAGTAGAAGGAACGAGAGACGCTTGAGGGGATGCTGACTGGTTCATCGATCCAAATAAATCTGTGACCAGTGTTTGCAGTAGTATATTTATACCCCCCGATACTGATAATCTATTTAATGTTTCAAATTATTAATCAAAAATCTTATTTTATTACTATGTATTTTTTTGTACAATGCATGTGTAACTTCTTTTTATGTAAGGCTTTAAAATTATTGACTGTTTTTATAAAAACGTTGTTTATAATTTATAGTTTTGTAGAAATTTTCGATTATTTGTCTACCTAATAAAAAGTATGCACAGTGTATAATTTTTAATTAAATTAACAATAACAAAATAACAAAATGTTTTTAATAATTTATTTAAAAATGTTTAAAACCTTAAAAACTTTATCAATAAATTTAAATCATAATAGAATTAATGTGTTGTATAAAATATGAACTCCAAAATATATATCATCTAATTCAATTTTTCGTATATAAGCTATGAAATTGTTAGAATATATTTGTACAAAATAATATGTATATTATAATTATAATAAACGTAGTTTGTTTTAGCTAACAATTTTTTTTTCATTATTCCAAAAACACCATCGTTAAACATACTTATTATTATAATGTCAACGCCCTATGACGTGATAAATTAAAAGGTACAAACAATTTTTAATTAAATTAAAAGTTGAATAATAAAGAAAATCTTAATTCCATTTTTTTTTAAATTTCAATATAATAACTAACAATTGATGTGTGCTATGATTTATTATGTATTTTACATATAACAGAATTAATTGGTTATGTTATGATAATTTGAATATGCAAGTATTAAATACATATTATTTTTGCATTTATAAAAAATAGTATAAAAGCTTAAATAAGTTTAAAACAACTAAAATACTATAGTTAATTGAACTAAAGAAATCATTTTGTGCCTAATAAATGTTGTGAATGATGTGACATTTATTCGCTTGATAAGATTTTAAAACAAAAATGTTAAATTCTTACAGTTATTGAGTAGAAAAATTGTTATGTATATTTATGAAACTTTTGTTTTGTATAAAAATGTAAATATCGTGGTTTAAAAAATGACTTCATAAATCTTGACACTATTATATAAGTTTTTAAAAGCTATATGAAGTTTTTAAATGTAAAAAACCAAGATAAACAATTTTTATGAAAAAGTTTTTAAGTTGAAAAATAAAGTTTATTAATTTATTTCAGATTTTTGAATAACTAATAATTATATAAGTAACTATATAATATTTTTATATACACCACTAATTATAATCAAATACCACTATATTATTAAAATATGGGTACGAATGTATACATAATAAACACATTCAAATAAAATTAATTTAATTATATAATACAATCATCGATAGGTTAGTTGTGGCATATTAAAAAAAATTAAAACAAAAATAAAGATAAATTATTTCATTATTCATAGTTAGTAATAAGTAATAACTAATAACTAATAGAAACCTTAACATTTTTTCATTATTGCGTGTAACATAATAGGTATTATGCTTTTTACTTAGGCACTCGATATTGATCCATATTATTTCTACATGAAATATTTCAAACCATGATAAGTTGTAGAAATGTAGACAACATTCTTAAAGTAATATTTCGATTAAGTAAAATAACAATGATAATACATTTTCAATGATGTTAGGGGTTTTTAAGTTGAGCATTGAGCACAGATGTTATTATAATATAATAACATCGACGCATGGCTTATATTAAATAAGAAGCTGGTGTCTCAAACGTAATAATAAAAGGTATCAAAATAAATACTCTTTTGAAAAAGCTTTATGCATTTACAAATTCTTCAATAATTTATTATTTCAAGTATAATCTTTTTTTTTTTTTTTAATTAACTATATATAATTACATAATATATTAATATTGTATATGCATATATAGGGGTGTCATTTGCGGTACGCAGGGTATACATTTGCGTACCTAAAATTCTAAATTGTAATTTTTGGCCCGCAAGGCGCATGCACATGGCCCGCTCGGCTACATCACAAAAAAAAATATTTATATAATTATATTAAAATAATAAATTAATATTATGTGAATATTAATTATTATGATAGTTAATAATTGAATGATTGATCACGTCTTTATAATCACAAAACAACCGTTGTATGATTTATTCTGTGCATATCTATTGTATCGCTTTATATTGTTCATTGTTTTTATTTAAATTTGACTGTTGAAGTTTTAATTTGTATTAAATTTAAACATTTATAGCTTTTGCACTGCTTACTGTTTGTATTATGTAATTTTACTTTATTTTAATTGTGTTAATAATTATTATTATACTACTATAATATCAATAATGTCAAATATGTCAAGAAAAAAATAAATAGTGACTTGCTCAATATTTATGCGTACCAAAAAAAAATTGAAATGACGCCCCTGAATTTGTATATATCTTTATACCGGAATAAAACTGATTTATTGGTTTCTGAAATATTATAGTCTAAATTTTTTGATTATCAGTGACCAAAAGTATCAACATTGGACTTTTTTTATAATCTAATATTTTTAGGAAAATGGGATCAAATCACCTTGCAAGGAATCGAAACCCGTAGATTATAACATCACTAATTAAACCTATATTATGTAATAGGTACTAATTATATAGAATCTATACAAATGGTTATATTATTTCGGTTTCATAAATCATTTTAGACAATAGATCAAAATCTAGTGATGACTGCTGTGGAATAATTACGTTTTTAGAACTGCACCCTGCATATTATATGCCTAATGCTATATTCCAAGAATGATGTATAATTATTTAATGTATAGATATTAGATATAGGTAGGTATATAATATTTAATTGTGGATTAAGTTTCATATGTATAGGATACATGTATGTATTATGATTTATGCTAATATGCATCGAAATAGATTCATCGATCATTTGATAAATCTTAATTAGAACGTAGATATTAAATGGGATTAATACCACAATATTTTATATTGGTGTACCTACCTCATGATTATAATAGTATTAAATTCTATAATACATATTAACATATTATTATAATGTATATATTGTGTACAATGTACATCAACTTTTAGTTACACCAATGTGAAGCTAGTATCTTATAAGTCAGTCAAAATGAAAAGTTTGCTCTACCTCTGAAAATGAAAAATAAATTATAAACTATGTAATCATAATGTGAGTAATATACTAGATAGGTATTGAGTTTGGAATTAAAATACCTGAATAATATTATTTTATGTCAAGCCGAATTACACTATAACATGTTATAAAATAATAAAAATAGTGAAAATTGAGACTTAAGAATTATTAATTTTTATTGTGACATAATAAAAAACTCGATTTGTCATAAAACTAGTAGGTATTTAAATACATTTTTGAATTATTTTTAATCTATAATTTTAATTGCTACAGTTTGTCTTTCAATAAATCAATTTAGAACAAAAGTGAATTTTTCACAAACGCGTTTTCTCCAGACAAGAAATCCATCACAATCTATTCATAGATGACTTACATATCTTTTCTATACACTGTCTAAAATTCCTCGTGGCTGATATAAAATAAATCTGTATCATGACTTAAGGTTAACATTTTTTATATAACCATTTAGTTCTAAACTAAATGTTAGTTATGATTTGCTTCTTATTCTATTAACCTCAATTGCAAGTTCTCCAATATGGAGTTTTCTTACATCTATATACTATGAATAAATCTATGTAGACTATATATTTTGTTTCTTTAAAATTATACATAGAAATTTTTTCGATTATTAATTAATTATTTATATTATTTCTTGGGCCCCTACCGGCTCTACACGAGTGTCTTAGTGGGGATCAGTATTCTTGTTTTTGAGAAATTAAAAAATATTTATATCCTGTTTTTTAAATTATACTACAATTAATTAATTATTACTAGTCTGCAGACCTGCAGTAATCTTCTAATAATATTTAAACGATTAAAGAATTATTTTTACAGGTAATAAATGGCGATAAGTAGCTATATTTTATTATATTGATTAATTATAGGTATATGTTATGAATTACTTATAATAAAAACTGATGACATATTAGTATATTACAGACATCGAATAGTGAAATTTACTTAAGGAGTATTATAATGTTACATTTTAAAAAGTATTAATTAATTTTTTTTTTAATAATTAAAATGTTAATAATTTAACTACCAATCGTTTTTCTTTTTGAAACAGATTAGATTAATTTAAAAATATGTAAAGCTGTAAAGCTGTAAACATAAATCAAAAAAATAAGCAAATTTATTCTTTTTGTAATCTAAGCTGGAAAATTTTTATAAAAATAACAAAATATATTAATTTTTTAAGATATAAAAAGTTAGAAATGTTAAAATTGCATCTTTGTGGCGGGATAATTCCTATTAACGTGTAAATAAGATGTCAAAAATGATTGCGAAAAGTATCATTTAAAATGAATTGCTCGTAATTTAATATGGATTTATAAAACATAAATATTTAGACAAAAAATAATAAATTAAAGTTTTGAATTTTAATATTCAATGTTTATATTTTAGATATAGGATAAGGTATCAAAATATTTTACACTTGTGCATGCCTTACGTTTGTTACAATATGTATGTTGTATGTTCAATGTTGTTAATTCGTTAAATTTCATTATTATAAACAATACTTATAAGACAGTGACAGTCTGCGTGCATAGTTTAAGTCTATATAATTAGAATTAATAACAGAAAGTTATACACAATTTAAAAATAAATAATTACCGAATCGAACAAACTTCACAAATCAACTAAACAAAATATTCATTATATAATGTATTAATCTCATTGATATGTCATAAATTCATAATGTATTTGTTACCGATAATATTAATAATATTATAAACATTTTTTATTGCCTTTTACAATTTGATCATATACCAAATAGTTATTTTTACCTAGATACGTCATTTATAATTTTTTAAATCGAATGTCAAGTAGGTAGGTAATCCCTAACTGGTTGTATGTATATCGAACAACCTAGTTGTATTGCTGATAGTTCGTATCCTTTTTGACGCACATCATTACACATATTCAAAACGTTTGCGTATCAAAACTTTTTCGAACGTCACTGAACCCCTCATTACCAACACCATTATCCCTTTGAATACCTAACTATTTCAATGTTATATCTTACCAGAAGTTATTATAGGAACTGCTCGTTTCACGTGAAGTAAAATTTAAATTTATAACGGCTGGTCAATATTGATATAATAAATTATATTTAATTATTGTTCGAGAAACTGCGGTAGTAGTAATATTAATGTGTTTTATATCATATGCATTTTTAATAATAATTCGGATGAAATTTAGGTTAGTAAATACGAGTTTTAATCCTTTGTGTATTTGAACAGAACCAAAAGTAATTTCATCAACTACCCCTACAAACACAGTAAATTATTTTGTTTAACTAAAAACAACCGTAAACATACTACAAAACAAATGAAAAATAACAATTTATATAATAGAGTATAGACGGTTTAAAAATAGTCGTAGGAAATTAATTTGTTTACTTTTATTTGATAAAAATGTGATTTGAAACAAAAAATTGATTTAGCAAAAACGTAAGTTTGAAGCTCAAATAATTGTTATTAATTATTTCAATTCACACAAAACACAGTATCCTTTATAATATATTGTTAAATTTATTAGTCTACGGAATTTAAACACTAATGTATTATAACTAACTCGCAAAAAAAAATAATTTATTTCTTCACGACAGGATTTATATACAATGTGTTTACAAAGTATGGAAACCTTAATAATGGATACAATGTATAAAAAAAACTTTTTCATTTTTTTTTTCACTTTACACTAGGTATAGTGTACACTGCACGTATATACATATGTATAAGTAGATATACGCATATATTGTACCGTGTACAATGCGCACAATATACAAATACTCTCCTTTTACAATATTTTATCACCGTTCGTGGTCCTTTTTCTAGTAAGGGGTTTCCGCTATCTCCATCAATTTTATTTTTTCGGGTTACCTGTAACATATGTCCAACAACTTTACAACCTTTCTCAAAATCTCGATATTCACTCAGTTTGCCTTTTCTATATATTCTCACCATAGTTGTTTATGCTTTCAAGTGTATGTCCTCGGGTTGAAATATATTGTTGTGCGATCCTAAGTATATATTATTTAATATAGCGTATTAGTTTTGATAAAAATAAACGCCATTTTAAGTGCTATAAAATATTTAATTTAAAATATGGGTATCTACTTAAAATACTATCAACCGTATAATTCAAAATAAAAACTACATTACCATACATATATAAATTGGTTTGAATAATATTATAGTATTTTTTAAATTAACTAAAATCTTTATTATAAAATATTAGTAAAGACCTAATCATTTCAATTATAATCGGAAGCTTATACATAATGTTAGGCTATAAAGATCATACGTTTTTGTAGACTAAGTGTTTTGAAATTTTCATTTAATTAAAATATCGTATGGCTGTCGGCGAAAGAGTAAATTGCATATTAATATAACATTATATTATATTTGTTTTTTTTTTTACTTTGGAAGAATTTAGCTTATAATAATATGTCGAACACCTTTTTGTAAAAAAAATAAATACAGATTAAAATATAAGGTGTTATAAGTGCAAGTTACTTTGCTCTAAAGTCTTAGGATTTAAATTTATTCCAAATAATTTTTTATTGATATCAAACATTGTTCATTGCAATTTTATGATAAAAGTATGTGGTTGTTTTTTAATTTGTTCTCATTATTATTAAAAATGTTCTGAAACGTTTCGATTATAAATTCATTAGCTTGTCTCTAAGATAAACATTGTAATAAAGAGTTTTAACAAAAACATAAAAACTCATTACCTATCTAATTAATAATAATTACATTTGAATATAAATAAATTCATTTAAATAAAGGTAATAAATTATTAGAATATCGAATACATAATTTTAAAATAATTGATTCCATATTATCATTGCAATTTTAAGTTAAATAAATACTAAATTAATAAATAAAGTACATAAATTTATTATGACACGATTATAATTTATTCCAGAACAAACCCATTATATTGTTTCTGCTTAAATGTCGGATGTTTTACACATAGCTTAATATCATAATATTAACAATGTCTGCTAGTTTTACTTAAAAACAAACAAACATACAAATTTTACTAACAAACAGTTGTTTAATTTGAAATTCCATAAATCATAGAGAATGATTGTAATTTTGACACTCTGCAGACAAGGATTGATATATTGAATATAACAACTACATCCCAGAGGCTAGATACTATACTAATGAGTTCAATTCTCACATTAACTCAGTCATTTATTTATAACTAAAGTCGTGCCACTGATTAACGCAATAGTTAATTTTTTAACGCATTATGTTATTCTATTAACTAACGATTTTTGGAATCCATCATGAATTCTAATAATGATCTTCGGCTTAATTTTCTATTTCTCGTTCAAAAAAAATTATTAATTAGTTCAGTGTTAGTATATTTTATACTACGAATCAAAAATAGTTAATAATCTCATTACACATATCAAATATGCATGACAATAAGTATTTAGTAATGCACTCGCAGTGTTGGCATGTTTGAAATTCACTGCTAATTAATAATATAAGTAGAAACACATGTTTACAGAAAAATAACCTAACCCTAAATTTTATACTGCATCAAAATTGAGTCCAATAGTGCCGCACATATAGTAGTAAAATTCTATAAATTAAATCTCGTTATAGGTAAACTGTGGTATCTGTATACTGTATATACCTATATTATATATATATATATATATGTAAATTGTATAGTCAAAGACATAAATTAAAAAAATTAATGTAAACGACCAGTCGATTGAATGATATTAGAATATTTCCATTCAAATTAGACCGTATGCGATATGCCGATATCGACTAGGAAATAATGATGTTAATGCTCATTTTTTTTCAGTCAATAATGCGTTAATCAATATTTTCTAGGTAGTAGAAAATGGTGATAATTCCGGTCTTTTTTTTTTATCTAAAATCGGAAAAATGTTTATTGAATTTGCTTATTGAATTAGAAACAAGCCTGCTACGTAAAATCGATTTATCTAATCCATAAATAGACATTAACACTAACATGCTTTCGGGTTCTGCAATGTGTTGAAAATCGTACAATATATAAAGAAAAAAATATCCAACCATCGAGAACATCTATACAGACTATACTGTTGTAGTAGGTACACAATATAAATCGCGATAATGGACAACTTATTTGTTATAATATTTGTACACACGCACGCAAACTAGCAAATTACATAGCATGTATTTTATATGTATTATTATTATTTTGACAGTAAATAATAATATTAAGGTAATTACGTAGTCATAGTTGAAAATATATTAACAAAATATTTAATATTTACAACACTGCCTATATTGTTTGTTAATGGTATTTATGTTAATACCTATAAATCAATGAATGCAATTAATATGATGTAATAAACTGCAGTAACATATTAATATTATAATTATAATGTATCATTAATAGTTCTGTGTTCATCTGGAGTTTTTTATTCTATATTGATTTTTTATGTAAATTTATACATTAATATCTATCAGGATATGTACAATATAATTTAATTAAGTAGAACTATAATATGTATTTGTGTTTTTTACATACTATAAAAAATACTATTCAAAGTAAATACGTGTAAAAACAAAATTAAAAATCAAACAATTACTATTGTTTCGTATTCATTCATATTATATTTTTATAATACGTTGGAAAATTAATCTACCTTTTATCAATAAATAAAATATAAACCATTGGTATAATATTATTGATTGAATGTATCTTGAAATCTTAAAAATCGAACATTTTCTGTTACAATATTTATTAATTTAATTGTTTAACTGCTATAATTCCTGATAGAAACGTAAGACAATAAGATATAGTGTACACAGTAAATATATAGTATAGATACTAGATAGCAATTAAATACTACAGCATAATTAATAATAATATAACAAATAGAGAAAAACATAATTTATTGATTAATAATGCAATTTCTATAATATATTATGTTTTTATGATTTTTCCATACACATAGGTACAAATAAAAAAAATGTAGAAGAAACAAACTCTTTTCTGTATATTTAATGTTTGTGTAATAAATTATGTTTTGTCAGTGTGGATTTAGAACCAGACTAAATTATGTTAAATCATCGTGATAAAATCGTGTGTGGATTTATTTTTAATAAAAATATAAATTCCTAACGTTATTTTCGGATAAATGTATTCGTTACCCCGGTATACGTTGGATTTATTCTTATTACCCATCAACCGACATAAAAATTGAGTGAGAGATCTGATCATCTTAAACGAATGTTTGCTATCAACTCAACCGAAAGATTCATGTGCAATTTAAATTACCATTTAACCTATTTCTTGATTAATAGTTTCCAATGAATTTCATATATCAGAAGAAATAAATTTAGAGAAGAATAAGTAGAATGACACACAATCTAAAATTTATACACAGTGACGTTAAAACTTTTTAAATCCATGGATACTTATACTTCTTAATGATAGTTTGAATCATTTTACTTGTTATTTAAAATATGAAATTATTTGTAAATTTAAAACGGTTTTAATGTTAACATGTAAACGTATATAACTAATAAAGTCATAGGCGTGCGCAGGACTTAGTGGTAGGTGTTGCTGAAAATTATATACAATAAGTCAATATATATTATTATTTATTTGATTAATACAAAAATTTCATTTATTTTATATAATACGTCAGTAGGTACATATTATTCTTATTACAATTCTAGACGTCTTTTGCAATGTTTCTTATTTTGTAAATTTTAACTTCTACGTTACTAACTATTTTTAATTAGAAAAAAATAAAAATTGTGAGTGTTTGCAGCCCGCTGGTGTTGCTATAGCATACCTTGAAACACCCGTGTGTACGCCTATGAACAAAGTTACTATTTATCGTTTTTTCTAGTTGATTTAACTTAAACAGATAAGAGTTATACCAGTGATATCTGTATCATATAAGTGTATGGAATAATGCATATTATTTAAGCTTTTATATTATTCGGTAAATACTTTTTAGTTTTATTAAAATATATTATTTTATCAATTGAATCATTCATAATTATTTTTACAAACGAACATAATAATTTGATTGCTAGTTTTATAATGTATATTATATAATACTGTGTGTACTACATTGGAAATTAATGTTCATACATTCGTAGTATTAATTATTGTAAGCTGCGTATTCCTTGAATATAATATAATATTATTTTATATAAGTGTTATAACACAAAATAAATATAAAATCGAAAAGAAGTTTGACAAAATGGAAAAGTGCCTTTCAACTTGAACGAATTTCCATATTAATTCACGTTGTGAACACGATATCCTGCAAACCTTACTCTAATCACAACGATTGAAATGAAACGAGTATCAATATTGGATTAACTGTCTCATTTTATCAATATGTATTTATATGATATTAATATATTATATAATAATAGTTATAAGTTATAACACTTTTATATAAGAAAATGTTTAACGATAATGTTTCATCCATCATCTATGATTACTATTTTTTTTTCGTTATTCGTTATTATATTGCTTGAATATGATAAATAATAAAATATAAACATACTAAGATAAATACATACTGCGTATACATTTTTAATCAAATTAAATTCATTTATTGGTGCATAATATTTAGTAACATCAAACATAAACGTACTCAACCATATAGTAGGAAGGTGTGTTGCCATAATAAAATATGTACTCGTACCTACCTACTAAAATACTATTACTATTATGCGTATGTTTGATAAAATAAAAATTAATTTTCTTTTGTATGAAATGCTTTAACATATTATTGCTTCAACGCAATTTTTCAAAATAAATAAAGTAAAATGAAATAACGAATAAGGGTGTTCTCTGTCCACTTGTACACAAACATGATACAATGTTCAATTGACAATTACTTGTTAATTTGAATCTTATAAGGTCTCCTGGTGAAAACTTTTATTGTATTTCAAATCATTCTATTATTGTTAAGTATTTTCACGCTTCTGAGCAGTAATAAATTAACAGTCTTGTTAATCATTAATCATTATATACAATTTACATTTTTACAAGTGTAAAAAAAAAAAATTATAATAATAATAATATTGTAAAAAATATTTGCGTCATTGGATTTTCATATTGCAAACAAAATATGTATCCACGTATTCTTCATTACTACGCTACGAATATTCTAAATAAAATATTTGTTTTCAATATTTATAATAATATTCAAAACTATGTTTATTTCATGTATTTATATTGGCAACAATAATTTATTAACATTAAACGTATTTTGACATTTAGTGACGAAAGATAACTTCTGTATAATTACGCATTCTAATAAAACACGGAATAATATAATACGTATAGTTACAAAATATTTTAAGAAACGAAAGAATAATAGTAACTAAAATAAAATATTACAAGTATACTTACTATAAAAAAAACCATTTACAATAAATTATTATACCTAAAATGTCAACAGACTACAGTAGATACTTTAAGTATCTAATATACTTTTAGTCTATCGATGGAGTAGGTATTTTATTACAAATATTTGTAAATTAATCTTCAACGTCTATAATATACAACAACAATAATAAAATATATTATACTTAATTTAATAATAGATACAATGAGTAGTTATCTAAAAAAAATGGCTATTCTAATACTATTATAATGTTTTATACTAATAAACTTAAGAGTTTTTAGCGTTTAGACTCTACAACAATTAACTTTTCAATATTGATGAAGATTTTATGATGAATTATAATTTATAGGTAAGTAATATGCAATATAAATCTAGTGGAAGTATAATTTTATGTTTAACGTAGTATGATGAATGCACAAAGAGATGTAGTAATAAAAAAAAAAAGTAATAATAATAAAAGTTTTCATTTTGATGAATGTTTGGTATTTTCCGTGAGTTAATTTTTCTTTCAACTTTCGTTAAACTTTTAGTATAAAGTTTTGAACGGAAATTAACTAACGAACTGAATACAACAACGAAAACTGTGTTACTTATCTTTTAGCCTTAAATTGTTCATATTTCTAAACACCGATTATTCATATGGTAAATGTTGCATGCACAATGTATATATGTATTATATGTACTTTAAGTAGGTACTTAATATATAAGTTCTATTAAACAAAAACTGAAGTGCTTATTAATCTCTAGGTTCCTAAGTATTTATTATGAACGTAAAATAGGGACATAATAATTATGAGAATCTCCAATTTAAAATATATTTCATCGAATTAGAATGTTTTGAAATAAAAACATTCATAATATGATTAGCCGTTCAGAAAATCAATTATATTTTATTTTAAAACTATTATGCATAGTGAATAATCGTTAAAAAATATTTTGCTACATATCTTTTAACTTTTATATTATAACGATGTTAAAAATAGCTGTCAACTCATATTATATATATTACATCGAAACATTATTGACATAAAAAAACATAATATGAAATACTAGGCAACATATAATTTTGTTGGTTGGGTTTTATTTTTTTTGAGTTAACAATATTGCACCACACTCAATAAAGGTCAAATGCTAGCTAGTGCTAACATTTAGCAGGTATAGGGTATTTAGTATGTATTTAGTAAAGGATCTAAGTTCACAATATGATTCAGTAAACTAAAATACCATAGGGAATTTGTCATTGGAACGTATTATTGTTCTAAAACATTATAGTATGGCAGGTAGATGAAATACATAAGTTATTTAGTAAAGTAAATTTTAAAATAATATCTACGAGTGGTATCATCACTATATGTGAATGTACTAATAGTATTTTTAGTGTATGTTATTTGTTCTTTTCATACTCGAGAGCAATTGTTTCTTTTTTAACGATAGTAGTACCCAGTCATATATATATATATAACATATTATTGTATATCTTGTTTTATATCTTATTATACATGTTTAACTTAAAATGTAAACTATTTAATTTATACTAATACGACATTAACGTCGTCCGTATTGTTTTCAACGTCGTACTCGACATTATATATAGTACGTTATAAAATAATTCGTATTTGTGTTAAATTTTCAAATCAAATTAATGGTACCAACTACATTTAGAAGTCTGAATGACTTGTATCAATTGTGTTTTTTTGTAAGAGTATATTTTTCAAAATACGATGTGTTGTGTACTCGTGGTATTATTAAAGAAATGTTCAAAACCACTTTAGTGGCTTGTTAGGCTCTAGCTGTAGGAATGAAAATTATAATCAATTGGTCAAAGGGACCGTGATGAGAACTATGTGGACAATGGGGAGGAACTATTCTCGAGAAATAAAAAAAAAAAAAAAAAACTTAAAATATAATATAACACAAAGCACTTACCGGGGCAGAATCGTCCTTTCACCTTTATGGACAATGGAGACGGTAACCTTCTCACCAAGTCAACACAATACGTGGACTCTACGATGCTGTCCGAAGACACTGACCTTGGGAACCATTCCAAAATGTCGTTCACATTTAATTTTTCTTCGTCGTTTTCTCCCTTTTCATCTTCTTCGTCTTCCCTGGGAACATAATTTCAATTATTATTTTAAATAGGTAATAACGTTTTTTCAACCGGTTTATCGAGCACAAACGTAATGACAAATCGATCCATTCCCTTAAGCTCTTTTTAAAACATCAATATTAATAAAATTGCACAGTATCGTCAACGTATACTTATTACACTCACATACTTTATATACATATATATATATATATATATAAAAAATATAGCGCATAATCAAGTAAGTAATCAATATTCAATATATGCTTTAAGTTTTACTACGAGTAGACGGATATTTGTTTTATTCATTTAGGATACGAAAACTCTTTTCGACAGGTAGTGTTATACTCTTTGTTGTGATAAATGGGAAAAGTTAAAAATAATATCGATTTTTATGCTGCATATTTAATACTACTTCCAACACAGTCTAATACTCTAATATCGCGTGACAACCCATATATTATCTTTTTAAGTACCCAGCGTGAGACATGATGACACTGCAGTTAACCCTACGGCATTTATAATATTTACTAATAAAATGTAAAATAGTTCAACTTTACAAATTTAGGCTACGTTTAAAAAGGCAATACATCTTTTAATAAATCAATCGTGTTTGGACAATAATTATTATTAAAGATAGTACATATTATTTTATTAGGTATATGTTTGTATTATACAAGTATAACGCGCGATTTATTGTCGGTAGGGATATTATACTTTTCATGTTATTTTGTCGTCAAATCGTAAACCCCGGTACAAACACGGCGATGTCCGATTGGCGGTATATCTGCGTTCTATCGTAACGGGTACCTACCTATACGGAATTTCCGGTCAACTGCGGCATCGGTCAGAATTAACTTCAGAATGATAATACTACGCGCGCGAGAAAATCGGTTATAATGGATCGAAAAACTCGCAGCCTGCCACTCGTCGCAGCGGACCGTGAAAATAAATTAAACATCGCGCTCGCGAGTATATATAGTAATAATATTAATATAATATTACGACACACACACACACGAGTAGTACAGCACGTGTATTATATATATATATATATATAAAATATGAGAACGGGGTCGTCGAACGTCTACTGCTGTGATCTCGGACGAAGAAGCTCAACGACTGCTACCGGTAAATATATATAACTCGTTGTTTTACACGTCGTGTACGATCGGTTCCGGAGTATACATCATAATGTGTAATATTATTTTCGGTTATAATTTATTCCGACAATTCGGTAGAGTGTCGGATTACGACGCTCAGGTAAAATACATATTATACGTATATATATATATATACATACACATGATATATAGCGGTCGGAGGATTATCCCTTATCTTCGGCCCGGTACGACTAATAATATTTAGAGCCACCGACTAGCTTGCTGGCCGTTTGACATTAATCCCCGTGACCGCGTTCGCGGTATCGTAAAATACGTAATTCGTCGAACTAGACCCATTACGATTAAAATAATAATAATAATAATATTCAATGATAACGTAAAGTCTAAATGCCGTATACAACACGTCACGCTAAAGTAGAAAGAGCGCCGTGACAATCGTTTTAGAAATCCGCATCGACGGGAGTGGTGCTGCGGTGGACCTGTGCGGAGCCACCGAGATGACGTAAGTCAAAAATAAAAACATGACGTAGTGAACGCCCGCGTCTATGACGAAAGGCGTCTATAAATAATAATAATTATAATAACGTCGATATGAGACCGACTACTGGCCGAGGGGTAGGTAGTGGCGTCAGTGTTATTGGTGGTTGATGACGCGACTATTTAGACGGTTTCCACCGGATTTCACCGACGATTTCAGAGCGGAGGCGGACGAAATTAACAAATATTTTCCAGACGACGTTGTCTCCTGTCGTACATATTATACGCTCATTATATAACATTAACTACCACGTAATTACAATATTATAATGATGTATAATATACCTGGTACGGTCGATGCGACGTCGTTCGACGCTCATTTATTGTTGTAGCATATATAATATAAACTGTAGTGAGTTTGTTCCATTCCGTATTCGATTTTTTCTATTATAATCCTACCGAGATGGACACTTTTTCTGGTACTCAGGCGCGTGTTTTCCATACACACTGCAGGGATGGCTATATTACTGCAGAGTGAAAGGCTAAAAGATCGAAGTTCGTTTTAGAGCTCATCGCACATATTTCTTAAAGAAATCGTTTATTCTAACACAATTTAATTATATAGGAATTCAATTAATTTAAAAATAGTAAGACATAATATTATGGATTTATACATTATTGGATCTTGGGTTTTTTATTTTTTAATAAATTAAGTACAAAGATTATAGGTTAGGCTAGGTTTATAGAAAAATAAAATAATCCTAATCCTAGATTTTTGCTATAGATTCATCCCTGAGTACATAATCAAATTAAGATAAAAATTCTGATTGGGTTGATACGTTTTTAAAATATTTATTCGTAGTGATTATTTTATTACGAATATTCCAACTTTTCAAAAAAAAAAAAAAAATAGTAAATCGAGCACCTCTATTAATTTTTCTAATTTAGCGGTTAAACTTCGTGTAATGCGTCGAGATGCTGCAAACCGTAGTGTACCAAATACACATCATGGCCACCATATCCCTTACGAACTTTTTAGTTTTTATTCTATTTTCGCCGCGCAAACGGTTTGATTTGTTGCCACTGTGCCGACGCAGACCGCTATTTTATTACAGATCCCAAATGCGCTATTAGTTATCACAGGACATAGAGTACAGGCTATGACCACGGAGTGTTATAACGTGTATGGTCACCGAATGGCCTCAACGAATACAAATAACAATATTTTTGTTAAAAAAAAATTCATAATAAATAATGATAAAATAATTAACATTAAATATATATATATATATATAATATTATAGTGAGGTGCACACGTATATTATTATTTAACATTTTATGCACGACGTGTACTGCGTGGTGGCAAACTTAACGCGTATGTACAACTCGGTTTGTATTATTATTCGTTCTCCGAACACGATGGTTAACTATACCGTTTCGGCTAAAAACCCCATGACAGACGACGCTAAACTGTGGATAGACAGTGGTTTATTGACGTTCTGAAACGTGCGCCGACCGAGAATGATAATATCGTAAACGACCAAGTGACGCACAGCGCAGCGTCCCTTGTTTTAGAAATACGAACGCGTAGCCGATAACAACGACGACCTTCGTCCGGGCGAGGTCAAAAGAGCGAAAAATAAAATATAAAATTCTACTCTCCGGACGACAATAATATTAATTATCATATTATATTATAATATAGTCGTTTTACAATGGTAATCATAAGTAACTATAGAGTCAACAAAAATATGACGGTATTGAATATTCTAAAAAAATTCCGTTCATTAATGTTACAATTTTAATTATTTTTTTTGAACATTTATATTTTCTTCTATATTCGTTACCTACAATATTGTAACTTATTTATAGTAAACGAAAATAAAATAATTATTATAATATTTATAATTTAACTATTACTGGATAAATTACGTAACATTTAAAGCTCACTGACGTATAATAAATACACCAAAATATTGTTGTGGCATAGTTATACTAAACAACTAACAAGTTATATTATATAAATCAAAATGTATTTGACTTAAAATTGCCACTATGTATATTCGTATACATCATAAACATAAACTCTATAGGTACCTACAACTGGCACTAATTTAATTGCAGGAACAATTATATACATTCGTTGACAACGAATGCTTGTAGAAGACGTGCAATTTGTTTTTTTATCGCTTTTCAGCGATAAATCTATACTAAAATATACTATACTCAACGAGTTTCTTGGTCATTTAAAAAAATAATTTTATTAGATGTGCTGTATTATATTTCCTGCTTTAGTTGTTAAACTGTCGACAATGTAAAAATTTAACTGTTGTAGAAATTAGTAAAACAAAAAACTTACTGGAATTCTTAAACTTTTAAACTTTTATGCTCACTAAAAATTTTAACACTAGGTACTGTGTATTATTATTATTTTTATATTTTCAAACATGTTTGACTTGCCTTACGTATTTTGCAAACGATATTAAAGAAGTAGAAGAAAATCGTATTATATCGTGTAAAAATATTCATGTAACTGAAGAAGTAATGACGAATAGAGTTTATTAATTATATTTAGTGTCATGCAGCTTAAGAGTTAAAGCAGACTTGATTCTAGGTTCTTAATAAGAATATAGAGCTTTAACATTTTTTGTATAAAAAATAACATATAATATAAAAATGGGTAGCTTTTAGAACGTGTTCCATACATATATACAGCAACAAGGAGTAATAAAGTATGTATTAATGGTTCAAATATCAAAAAAATATTACTCGCTATATAATATAACATAATATACATACATCATTTTACCATTTTATAATATTATATTTCAGACAGAATTGAAAGCTTTTATTAAATAAAATTTTGATAAAACTTGGTTATTTTAATTATTAGTAGATTACTAAAACTATTTATCATATTTTATGTATTATATTTTATGCAATATACATTTGTGTATTATGTTTCAGCCGCTTCAGGTCAGTCACTCTACATAAACATTGAAAATCGTTATGCATATGTTTGCTTAAAAATTAAAATGCATAATGTAATAATAATTTTATTGTTACGATATTTTTGTGTAACAGTATCATGGAATACGAGTATATTTAATATTTAAAATATACCTAAATTTTTAAAGATTTTAACAAGTAACCTTGTGCAAGTAACATGCATTTCGTATCTAAACGAATTTACTTAATGTGCAATGAAATTATTGCAATACTTCTATGGTTTTGTGTTCATAAATAATATAATTATTAATTTATTTTGTAAAAATTTGCTTTTAATTATTTTTATCACGAAGTATTATTTCCGTTTCAAACACGTGACCATATTGTATTAGATAATCTATTACAAATCCAAATTTGATATATTATAATCAAATTGTAGGTAATAATTACATGGTATGATTACTAAATTCTTATAAAATTGATTTCATATAGGTTATATGTTTTTTGGTATTCTTCACTACAAATATTTTATATTTCGGTATAAAAGAAGTAATACAATAATATATGCTTTTTTTATCATATACGCAAACCATTTTTTAGTACCTAGGTAGTAATAACACCCAAAATGTAGAAATCTAGAAAGAAATTTCAAATTTACGAAAACAAATCAAGCATTTTCAGTTTGTACTTTGATTGAAATTTTTTTTTTTTTTTTTTTTTTTTTTGATAAACATTTATTAATATTAATATTTCTTATGCAAATCTCATGAATTAGAAGCATGCATGTGTTTTAACGTAATTATTCTGTATTTTAGTAAATGATTTTGGGCTTAAATTATTTTTTTGAACTCAATACTTTCAAACATATATAGAAGCTATCTTAAATTATTTTATTATTTGTCTTCAGTAATTTATATTGTATAACAATTAAATATATAATTACATGGGTATCTAATATATTTTAAACACAATTGGTTTAATTAATTTATTATTTTATCAAATATTTGTTACCTATATTGCACTTACTATGTTACTATAAAACTACAAAAAAAAAAAAAATATGTGTAGGTATAAAAATAGAAAAAAATTGAGTTTTTTGTTTATATAGATGTAAAATACGTACAACTAAGTCTCGTTATCATAGATATCTATATACAATTTGTTACTGGGCATTAAATCCTTGAGTGCTATAAACCCCAAACGATCATATAGCCTTTATCAAAGACGATAGATATTTGTTTTAATTTTTATAAATTACTTATGGTAGCTTAAACTGAGCACGTTATCGCTCGTCCTTTTTAATTTTCTAACACTTCACATGGCCATGGCCAGCCCCACTCGATGTAATTATACACGCTCTAATTGAGTCTCATTAAAATCGATATAATATAATTGAGGTGACAGACAGTATAGCTTCACGCCGAAGCATTAATTTTTCAACACTAAATTATCATAATTCACAGTGGAAGTGCATTATGTTGTATAAATGTTGAGAGAAGAGGGTGGGGAAACGCACCTGCTTTTATTTTCGTTCCGAGCGTGGCAAAAGCTCTGAGGTTAACTGATTTGGAAGGTCGATTGCTCAGCTGGACACTTGGTATGCGCAGAGTGTTTTTTTAACCATATTATGTTTTGAAGGGTTAACGATTTAAATAAGTTTAAATAAAAAAAAGTATTTCACTATCAATTCAGCGTAAACAAAAAAGAACGAAAAAAAACAAGCAGCATGTCGGTGCTTCGTTGTTTTAGTGTGGAGACATACGCCTATATATCCATCCCGTTTCGCTCACCTCGTTAAGGATTAAGTCTCGCGGAAATTACGTTTTAAATAAAAGTTAGCTCAGATTATTATTTTGTAGTTTTTTTTTAAATTTCAGTCATTAATCATTATATTATTTAAAAAAATAAAACTTTTATGAGTGTCAAGTAGCGTTTTCAGTTTGTTTTAAATTTTGACTGTACACTTAAGTTTTTATTTTTCGTTATTTGTTGATGTTTCGTATAGTTAAACAGTTGAGTTTAAAATTAATACATATCAAAATTCAATCTACGTTCAATTTCCGATCAATGCTTTGTCTGCACATGAATCTTTCGAAGCACGTCTACTATATATCCTTCTATCATACTCCCTCCACTTTAAAAAAAATAAAATTGTTTTCCAGAACATATACGTATATAAAAATAAACATAAATCATTGTAAAATCAATATTTTCACTTAGAATTTAAAACGCCTTAGTTTCTATACAAAGTTTATATACATCAATTTTAAATTCTAATTTAAATTCTAATATTAATTATTTTAATTGTTATTTAAATATTGTACTCATATTATAAATAGTTATTTGTATATATTTTTTTTTTTTTTAATGTATTTACTATAGGTTTTAGTGTTCAGTCAAAATATAACTATCATTATTCACTCAATTTAATTATATTAACTTAATTTTAAGTGGAAATTTAAAAAAGCTGAAACTATACGAATGCATAAAATATTTTATAATACGGATTAGGTAAATCATAACTTTCAATACCTATTGAGAACTAAATATGGATATTATTTAACTATGCAAACCTTACACTGTGTTTTATTACATATTATATGTGTATCTTTATTCTATATGCATTATACGAATAGTATTTCATTACAAATTTGACTAATAATAACATGAACATTTATTTATTTATTATTAATTTATTTATTTTTTTAAACAACTTTAGTTTTAGCATAATATTATACATTAATTTAAATTACTTCGTGTTCTGAAAACTTGTTTAAATAAATAAAAATAAAAAAATGAAAAAGTACTTATTAAATAGTATCATATAAACATACAAAATTATATACAACTAACTTTTATTTGAAATACGTTTGATTTACGTCTTTTAAATGTTGTGCGAAAAAAGTATTATGATAGCATAATAACTTAACATTTGTAATTTTCATAAATTTTATCACACACAATTTGAAAATCATGTAAACATATTACTTACTAGTTTATAAATTGTATTCGAGAAACTAAACGGCGACGTATTTAACTTTAATATATTAGCTTCCAAAAATTATAAAATACCATATTTATGATGTAATAAAATAAGTGTATATCTTAATAAAACAAACTTTATAGTCTTATAGCTTATGTTAAAATTGATGCAACCGCGTACATCTACTTTAAACAAATTTTAATAATCACTATGTATATTATATTTCATTTCTACCTTCATTAATAATATATTATTCTCCACAATAAATGTATATGTGTGTTGGAAAATTTTAAATATATATAATACCTTATCAAAATAAAATTATACTCTTTTGTAAATACAATTTAATTTAAACTTCAATTTTAAAATCTTATCAATTTATTATACATGATACTAACCTAATTTAAATAGTTTTTACTTATTTATATTGTAATGAATTATAATAAAATTAAAATATATGTATAGAATATAAGTATTATATGAAATCAATTAATATTTAAATTTAATACATTATACAAATTTAAATTTAAAATACAATTAATACACCTAAAAATTACTATAGATAATAATATGTATTAGAACATTGTTATAGTTATAATCAAGCATGATTCTACATTTATATAGATAACCGAATATTGTTTGTAAAGAATACGAATGCTTTTTATGCAAGTATGTGTAGTTAAGGTGTGTTTATTATTAAAATTATTATACATTTATATGTTTATAAGTAAAATAAATTTGTATATAAATTCAAATAATTCTTAAAATTATCACGTGAAATCTTTTTTGAATCATATTAAATAGTGTATGATTATGAGGTAATACATTATGGTAGTTTAAAAAAAAGTATGACATTCTACGTATAAATTTGTTATTTAAAAATTTTAAAATAATAAAATTCTTCAATGTACAAATATCCATAATAATACATCCATAATATTCTATGTGCGTTTTTATTTCAAATATAGAAAGAGGAAAGTAGAAAACTTTAAGTTTACCAAAAGACTCAAGGTTAAAATATAAGTTTTGATCAAATGTGGAATAAAATGCGTTGAAATTTACAGAAAAAAGATGAAATTTTTTCAGAATAATTTTTATATGTTTATTAAATTCGAACTATATTCAATTTTAAAAGTAAAAATTTAAGAAAACGTGTTTTATTTAAACAACTATAGTCTATAATATAGTTAACCAATTTCACATGAAAACGTGGGGGTGCTTGGACGGCAAATGATCAATAAATCCAAACTGTGACCAATCACGTGTTTACCATTCACAAGCCATTTTACTATGTTTGAACATATTTAATAATTTACCCCAAGTAGGTAAATAAAATATCCTTTACGATTATACAAATATTATTAGTTGGTATTTATCTAGTCTAATCATCTCCCAAATATGATTAAACTATTATTTTTATTTTTGCTATAAGAATATAACGACTTACGATTTTATAGTAGACGTTATGTTATTTCAAAAACATATATTATAAATTATATAATATTATATACTGTAATCATAACAATGTAATGTACATTGCACATTATTTCGTTTATATTTCTCTTTTTTATTTAATATACCTATATAACATGATTCGTAAATACAATGCTCTTTTATTTCACTTGATCGATTTTTACAATTGATATTAAATTTAGTCATTTAGTAGTTAGTTTCCCATGTAACAACACGAACACTATACTAGTATGTAGTATGCTTAACGGTTATTATTTTATCCTCATGTTAAGATATTCTCGATACCTAAATTTCCAGCTTTGATTTCTGGTATATTTACAATGAACCATTATAAAAATATATTATAGATGTATGTACATAACGATATAATTATATTTTGTTTGTATGCAGCACGTTAGATTATTTGAAGATATTATAGTCCGAGTGATTACCTAACTATTTATGTTACTATCTTAATAAGTAAGCTTTCAAAAAAATAGAAATTTATAAAAATCATTATTTTATTACTATTATATTATCTTATAACATAATATAGCTTTATTTACTTTATCACTAATAAACTAATAAAACGCATACAATAGTCTTGCATTATGATTGTCAACACCAGCATCATACTCAGTTATAAAAATATGATTATTATATAATATTTATTTTTATTTCTATAGAAGAAGTAATTCTTAAGAAATGTAAGAGTTAGAACGGTGTACTAATATTATTTTCAAAAATCGATTAAGTATACATTTTATATATAGTTCGTACTAAGGGTAAAATACAAATTATATACGTACGAACGATTTCCCGGCAAAATTGTACGGTAGAATAATAATCGAAAAAATAAAATCATATTAAGTATTGGTAATTTGTCATCTTATGGGTTTAAATATTCATTTAAATGAGTTAAAATCGAGAAAAATCCAAAAACTAATATTTGTATGTTTGAAAGCCACTCGTAACAAGGTTTTCCTTAAACGTATCGTTGTAGATTATTAATAATAAATTGCGATCAAAAGTGAATAAAGGTCTATTGCAGAAGGTAACTAAAATATAATGATAAATACCTAAAGGGACCTAACCACCAAAAAAAAAAAAAAAAGAGTCGTTAACGTAAAGAGTCTAGACAGTAGATAACCGATTAAGTTATATGACAGAATGGAATGTGATAATACATAATACTATAATATTATATAATATTATGTTCAATCGATTTCACTGTAATTTAGTCAACACATTTTATACTTTATTACCATCTTATGCCAGCTAATAATTTATAGATGTTTCACACGCGTTACCGGCGGCGTACCTCCGTCAGCGGTAGCAGCTATATATGTGTTATATTTTACAGTATTTTCGCGAAAAATCGCATAACATTATAATACTAGTAAATATAATACTATGCATGGTGGATAAAAAATTATGTACTTATTTAGTCATTCACTGCTGCAGTACCACAGTTATTTATCATTATATTTTGATGTTTGAAAACTGGTCAGCTGTTACCTGGCTATTATATTAGTCGGTACTGAGTTGGCGTGTCTATCGAACGATGGAACGATATAATATGTGAAATACCGAAATCATAACAGTATTATTATGCCAAATCATGTTTTCAACATTGGTGTAAAATGGTGGTTGAATTACGTGACGTTTCATTATTCACGAAGATTTTGCAGAAGACACCGTCAAATATTGTTCACGATGTTTTATGAATGAGAAAAACCTTTAAAGTAACCTTGTTTTTTGTGACGGTAATACTGAAAATTTCGTTTTTTGTCATCTCACCGAATATATTTTAAGGTACTAATGATGACGTTAGATATTAGGTATATAGAAACACGGCGTGTAACTTTTGAATATTATTATCACATCACCACCACGATGCACTCGCATCGACGACCGTATATTATAAATTATGATTTATATTAAATTAGTATGACCATAGGTCGGTAGCTCCCGCCGCGAATAAGATGACTCCGTTAAGTCTGCGACCATGCCTGCAGGCTCACCGCAGCCGGGTCGGACGTCACAGAAGATACTCCGCCATGAGTATAATACGATATTAAGCGTCTTACGGTAGTTACAGACCTCGTGTAACATAATATGTAATATATGTATCATGATATACTCTAAGGTAATTGAATTCATCCGATACGGTGTCGACCGGTAAACGCAAGTAGATACGATAGCTTTAATAATTATTATTACTACCGCGTTAAAGACGTTAACTCGACAGATTCACTAGCGTAGTTGATAATATTACGATATCACAAGAATAATAATATTATTATTATAGTCTTCCGGTTGGCGTCGCGGTTTCTCGTCGGTTCGACCGTATTCGCGGTTATTCTTGGGTTCAGGTATCCAAAGACCGTCTTTTTTTTATTCGCGTTTGAAACGTGGTCACTCGTTCAAAGGTCCATTATTAACAACACATATCGAAATTTGATTTATGTCATTCGTCTACCGCAGGAATTTAAGTCCCTCAACATTTAAAGTCTTAAAGACCACGGTAATGAAGTTGTTAAATAATAATAATCGATAATTTATATTTTAATAAATTTAAAAAAATTTAAATTTTGATATTAAGAAGCACTACCATACTATACTGAAAATTTAACTGATAATTTAAATGATGTATGTAAAAAAATATTATATAACTGTTGCTTTAAATGTGTTGGTCATTGATTATTAAGCTTAATATTTTATAATCAATGATTTGTCTTGATTTTAATATAATACTAGTGTTATCCTTTTCTGAGAACTTGGGTACTTATAAAACAAATTGTTTGAACCATAATGACAGCCACATGAATAGTGAATACCAAATAAATATTTTAAAACAAGCTTTCTTGGAATTGCTTTTTCGAAACTAATGACAATTTAACTTTTAGTTTGTTATCACAGTAATCCTTGAGTGGTAAACGCTTTAAAATTCATAAACTAAATAAATAAATGAATTCAAACGTATTATCCTAATTATTACACTATGATGTGCAGTCGTATATTGGTGAATAAATTTTCTATTGTGTTACGGTAGATTATTGATCGTATATATTAGAAGTTTGATACCATGTTTCATAGAGATTTTGGTTCTGTATACCATTATTTGGCGAGACGATGATGGATCACAGTAGTTGAAAATATGGTAATTTAAAGAATTATATATTATGTGGGTGGTTTGTCTTCATTTTTTTTTTGTGCTTCCTTCTGAATTCTGACACCCTAGCCTGAATTGTAATTTTCTATATCCTCGATGTATCATGAAATATTTGTCACCGTGTATTTTATTTGGTATGATATACTGTGTATCAAATATTTATTTTTTTTTTTTTACCTTTTTTCGTATAACACATTAATATCTCATTCATAAAAAAATCTTTGACGTTATGCAGGGAGAAATAGACATCAGACAATTTGTCTACAGTGTTCACATTTTGGTTTATATTTTTCTTTGATGTAGTTTGAACAGTTAATGTATATCAACATTATAATATTATTATAATAATCTGTTTATTCTTTGAACTTCGACGTGAACAGTTTTACAAATACTTATAAATATGTTGTTATGGTTACCATAAAAAAAATATATATAATAAATAAATAATTACCTTTTAAGTTTAATTTTTCCTTCTTACAAATTCGCATCAAAGACACGCACGCTTCAATTATTCAAACAATATTTAGTATAGTCACTAAAATACAGCATGTTTAATTTTATAATCATACCTTATATAGGCAATATATTTACCTAAATACTATATAGGCTTAACAAATAATAAATGCAATTCTATTTATATTTAATTTTAAAATGTAGTTTGTTTAAAAGTAATTTAATAAAATTAATGAATATTTTAGTAACTTATTTATTTTTCAGAATTATAGAAAAACTATCATAGAAATTTTTGTAAGATTTGTTCAACAATAATATATGAATTATCATTGTTAATAATTATTAATCATTACGTAAGTTAAAAAATTTTTATATTCAAATCTAAATCCAATATCTTATTTAGTGGAAGTTGAGGTTTTTAGTAATTCGAGTATATTAAAGCATTAGCTATATAGCTTTTAGGTGCTTTTCTTTGAATATTCAAAAATAAAAAAAAAAAACAATCTTTCATAAAATATAATTTAATAACATACTACGTGTTTATGGCACGTAGAGTGATTTTCAACGAAATATTCTTTACTATCACCACTAGCCATTGATGTAAGTATTTATATTGTATTATTAATTATTTTGTATTTTTTTTTTTTTATTACGTTACCTATTGGCTATTGTTAAATTACAGCATTTGGGAAAGAAGAAAATTATTAAGGAAGTACCTATTATAGATACTTCTGCGTATTATTAGATAATACATTGTTTCCCGGTAATAAATTATATAATTTTAAAATACAAATTTCAATAATTAAGCCTAAAATATTTGAGTGAATATTTTTTGATGTATAACTACTATATGCGTGTTTGTGTGTTATTAGAGTTTTAACAACTTGTTTAAATAAAATTCCTCTTCCTATCATTCCCAACCCCAATAATAACAGTTATATTTTATTACTGTATCACACTTGTACTCATTCTAATCATAACCTTTTAAATGTTACTATAGCAATAATAATTGTCAAGCTATAATGTAATATCATTACCAACGTATGATATTTATGTGTACAATTGTAATAATATTTAATTTGTTGATTGTTGACGCATTATAATTACATTAAAGTATTATAAATAAAAACTTTAATCCCCGAGTCTAAATGCATAACTAAACATAAACTTTTTTCTGGTATAAAAAAAAAATACGATTATGCTCCATTCATACCACTCATAATACAAACTGGCGAATGATAGAATTTAAAAATTAGAAAACACGAATAATAATAGAAATCATCAAGATCCAAATAAATAGAAATTGAGAAAATTCACAGGAGATTAGCTATGATAATATACCTACTTTAAATTAGACATTACGAGCATGTGCATAGTGAAGTACCCATATCAAATTACGATACAAAATATTTCCTCTAAACAAAAGGTGAAATTATATAAACTCTTTGATTTTCTCATACTATTGAACGGATCTATAAGCTTACCTGAATTGTTAAATGATATTGGTATAGAACTCACTATAGGATTATATAGGCATGGTCATTTATTTTATATTGTGCCCAGTAAACGTAATTTTGTTCTTCATTGCCCCATTAGTATAATTGTACCTTTGTTACAGTAATGAGTCTTTAACTTATTTTCATTTTCTCTACGATAATAGTTTCAAGTTAAAAAGATAATTGCATGTTTTCTAAAAAAAAAAACCTTTATACTAGGTATATTGTTCGTTACATTATGTTTGTACCAAGCTCGTAATTTAAGTTTTTTAATTATTGATGATAAAATATTTAGAGGCTATTTCAAAACTATTACCAAGAAACAATATACTATCTAGTATCTATAGGTACTTACGTAATTTATATTTATCCTCTTTTCCATTTGCTGTTTTAATTTAAAAAGAAAAATTAAATATAATAATAAACCGCGAAGGTTGTAATATTTTTATAAGTGTTAAAATTTACAATGTACAAATAAATTGTTTTTTTTTTTTTAATTATTTTTTTTAGTAAAAAAAAAAATATATATTATATAACTGATTTAAATATTCTCTTGGTATATACTCGTAATTGATAAAATGTCAACAGTCTACAGAAAAAATAGATTTAAAAAGTAAAACAAAACAGTAAGTATACTGACTTAATATCAGATTTAAAATACATATTACTGCTTTTATTATTATTTTTTTCAAACTAAACCAAAACTGACGTTTTACAAAAATATAGGCATAAATAATATACAACATGTACCTCCTCTCAACACCACTACCAACGATGTACAATATTAAAGTTTATACAGTACTCTGCGCTCGGGGGTGTTATAACTTATAATATTATATTTAAATAAACAAATAAAATAAAAACATAAAAAAAAAGAAAAATTGAATTTGGGTAGCATATATTGTTAAGTAGTAAAAAAGTTAAATGTTTCGTTAATTACCTCTACTTAGCTTCGTAAAACTTTTCAAAATGTACTTCTTTATGCAATCTCTTCATAATTATGGCTTCCAAAATTATATATTTATATTATGTAATTTAAGACGTCAAATAGATTGTTAGGTACAAAACTTTTTTTTTGTTTTAATACCGAAACGTATGGTAAACAGAAAACTTATGCGAAAGTCAGACATACATGGTGAAGTGGAAACGAGAAACCGGGGAAACCACCTACGCGGTTGTAGAGACGTTCGCGAATGTAATTATATATGTATATAGAAATCATAAGAGATTGCGTAGAATTTATTGTTTATTTATCATTGTTATAATAATAACATAACATTAAATATAATTGAATTTTTTTACTTTTACAGCTTTACATCACATTTATATATTTATAAATAATCTCAATAGATGATATTTAAACACTTTTAGAATTTATTTAGATACATACATCAAACGAATATTAACATTGAATATAATATAACTCAATATTTAATATTTTAAAAATACGAATTTTAAAGTACCTATACTCATTAAATAAATCTGTCATAAAAAATCACACGAAAAATAAAAACAACACTTAATGCTATGAGGGCATGAAATAATGAACCGTTGCGTTGGACCGTTTATTTTTGGTGAAGCAGATTATAAATAAAATTAAATATTTTTTTTTTTTTAAAAAGTTAATCTGTTGGGCGTAGGTTTTTAGTGTACCTCATCATCGAGTAAATCACTGCTGTAACAGAAGACATTGTGTTAAATTTAAAATTAACGATAAATCATTGCATACAAAAAACGAATCTTAGAGCAGACGGTGAGATGGCCTGTCAGTATATATTTCTACAAATGTTTTATTTTACACCTATTACCTATTAATGTATTCTTATTGATTATTTATTTTTCTATTAACTATACAGTTGGTTGAACTATAAAAGTTTACTCGATGAATAATATTATAAGTGGCTTTTATTTTTCTAATAATATTTTAAATTTATTTTATTTATTGAAATCTTAAACACTATACTCTATTTAATAAAATAATTGTTGTAAATAATTTTATTTCATCTATTTTAACGAATTTTGTCTGGTCATTGTGCATATGGTCTGGAAATTGCAGATTTTTTCCTGATTTGCCCGTTGCATATAATATTATGTATCATATACGTCAAAATTCGAACAGATATAATAGACTAATGTTACCGACTTACCGTTATATAATGGAAAAATGCACCTTTATGTTTGTCCATTTTTTGGAATACTCGCAGATACGATTAAACTTTATCCCTGCCATGTATATTATATATAGTGTCGATAACGCAACACTCTGTATATGTTCGACCATTAAGCCATAACGATTCAAATCGAATATTCGTTTGCGTTATGCATTGAAACGCACTAACCCGGTAGTAGAAAAAAATGGAGAGAAAATACCCCGTCATCACATTTGAATGTCAAATGTACTCAAAATATATGTTTATAGATTGCAGTATCATCTAAAATATTTCGTACGACCAAAACGGTGGTGGGAATCGCGTAAGGACCGATATAATTTCCTTGCCATTTTTGTCATTCGAAATTTTGAAGATCCTATGTAAACAGGTATTATGAATTAAAAATATATATATATATATATTAAAATATTTCATACTTTTATACATAAGTACTCGTCGTAGAACATTATAAGTGTTAAATAATAGAATATTATTCAATTTGAAGACGATATTCTCTCTACGCTCCATCGCTCACACCGGCGTGGAACGTGTCCAATCATATTATCATTATGTTGAACCTCGCGCGTAACGAAATTCATCATTGTTCTCTTATTGCCGGGGCTCGTTGTCGTTAAAGTTCTAATAATTATTGTTAGGAATTTGAATTACCTACGCACAATAATATTATTATTGTCGACAACACGCCATTTCGGCTATAACGCTGTGTTGGCGTTTTACTTATTGGCCATTGCCGATTACTCTTCACATTATATTGTGCGTTGTGTGTTTTGGTTTGTACAAGATAAATGTATAACATTTTCCTCGCCGATCGCACCACCTTTTACCGCCGTGCCGCGCACTCACGTGTGCACACGCGGGATACATTGTTAGTGCCATCGATCAGTATCGTGGACATTTGAAATGTTTTATTTACGGGCGATTTATCATTTTCTCGCGAAACTATTGATCGCCGCCGTAATGTATACACTTAATATAGGTATATTGTGCACGTGATAAATCTATATCGAAATCCTTTGATTTATTTCTTTTTAGAAATTCGCCGGACCTAAAACGAGATTTCGTTATTATTGCAGTCCTCATTGGCGATTCGTATCTAGTTTCCCATTATCGGACACCGATCGCTGAATTGTTTTACCGCGCACGTCACACGGCTTAAGAGGTACCTATGTCCTATTTGTGTATAATAAATAAGCGAGATGACCGGATGTATACACGGCAGGTTACTTAACGCTGATCTTTTAGCAAAACGTATCTATACTTACTACGAGGCGGCAGTTATCGTAGCCAAAAACGACCATGTTCCGTCGTAATTAAATATTCCGCGCGCAAGTTTTATTTTCGCGTCGTCGTACACCTTATACTCAATATATCACTACACGACATTGTCTACGACATATAAACTTAGTTCAGTCGCACGTGTTGTATAGAAATGTTCGAATACGCGTACAAACTGAAAGTCAATAAATACAACGGATGTAATTCCGTAGTACTTAGTACTCTCGACTAATTAATATATACATCTTTTCTGTTATTCGACAATACAAAATGTAATAAAGCATTTCAGAACTAAAAATTTATGAGATCTATTGCGAAAAACAAAACTTTATGATGAAAATTCATTAATTATTATGTTTCGTTCCATTTTTAGTGTTTTGTGTTTTTTTTTTTTTGTTTAATTAACTATTTATTTTTTTAACCTTGTGTCATTTGATAAGAAGTATTTCGTTTGTAACAAAAGCTCACACTTTTACAGACGATAGTATATATTCTATAAGATAAGGCGCATTGTTTTATGAAAAAAAAAGCAATTTGTACACTACGATTAATATTCGCACAGAAAATGTAATGTATACTTAAGATAGTTATAAGCACATCAATGAGGTTAATGTTAATTAAAAAATCTTTCAATCAACAAATTAAGATGATGAGATTTTTATTTTTAAAATTAACTGTAATGAAATTAGATTTTGTGAAATATTAACTATCGTAGTACACCTATTTAAAGTAATTTTATAAACAATTGGTCTTTAAATTATCCCAATATTTAAAAACAGTTTAAATAATTACTTATTTAACACATATTATATACTTTGTAGATAAATTTATTTTAAAAAAATATACCTAATATAATCTGTAATATAATGTAATACAGATTTATGAGTGATAATTTATAAATATGTGATAAAGAAGAGAAAAAATAAAAATGTTGTTACTTGCAAAAGAAACTTAACTTTGGATATAGCGGAATAGGTAATAAGAAAATTTAAAAAAATGATCTGAAGATTAATTTAAATATTATATATTATTCTTATTTTACTAAAACCTTTTATTTTTATGTGTAAGATAAATAACTAAATAAATTCAATTTCATATATTTATTTATTCTATTTATTTGTTTTATCAATAAAAGTAAATTTGAAATTCGTTTGATAATGTAAATACTAAAATACCATACGGTTTATGTTCACTTCAGATATTTAAATTACTGTGCTATTGTATGTATTTGAAATTCATAGATTTGCATAACAATAGTTGCAACTATAGTTAAGTATTGTTTATAAGTTAATTAATATCTGTATACAGAAAATAAGAAAATACATTTTCATGAATTTAAACAGCGCAATTTTCACTTTGTTTTTCAGAGGTATACTACTAATGATTAATGAATACACATCCTCTTACTTGTATTTCGTACACCTATAATTCTCTTTTCTTTTTCAAATTACGATATCAAATTTATTATTCTGTAATCATTAAATTTGATTAAGTCGTATAATATATATAATATACTGAAATAGTAAAAACAACGAAATCCAACTAATATTTAACTAATACATGATCTATTTTGAAATATTTTAATTAATATTAAATAAATATGTAATGCATTACTTTTATTTTACTGAACTGTATTTATTATAGTTAACTCAAATTTCAGAGCAATTTATTTTATGATAATTATTGGTTCAGTGTACTTTTTTCTCTATTTCAAGATTATTATTTATTAGAATTGCTTTTCAAGAAATAAAATAATAATTTTTACTTAACTTATAATTATTAAACATTTACTGTTATATTATGGTTTTTTTTATACATAAATAACCTGACCAATTTTGCTTTACAAATTTTAAGTACCTTCCCTGGGTAAAATAAAAATAAACGTTGGTTTTGTCTGTTTAGAGCAAACAAGATAATAACTATTGTGCCTTGTAATAAGAATACGCCAAGCGACCTATCCTAACTTAACTTAAGCGTGCATTTCTCCGTAAAATACGTATTTCCGAGAAAACATAATTTTTTATTATTACTAAAACGATTTAGGTACGTATTTATTGATTGCGTGAATACGTTATTCACGCGATGTGGCTAAGAATCGACAATTAAATTCATCTTTTAGTACCTACTGGCTACTTATTACTATTTAACAAATTCTACTTTTAGTACAAAATACTTATTTCCATATGATTAGAATAACACCTTGACCAGGTTAACCAAGAATATGTGTGCCAGACACTAATGAATAAATACATTAAAAACCTAGATATTGTTTAACCTATAGATTTGGTTTATTCAAATGCCGAGGTAGGTATTTTGGAGGATATTTATACTGGTGTATTCATTGAATCTCTTGTGTATGATATAAACGAATCGTAAATAATGTATTTTTATTGGTTATGGTAATTAAATAAAATAAATATTTGAAATTAAATTATGTAATCGTTATCCAGAGACCAGGATATTATCTTATAATATATTTTAAAATGTGTATGTTAGGTACTGCTCGTTTAGTTAAGACATTTTTGTTTAATAATCGAGTTAAAATTATTAATTTACAATATAATTTATGTACTAAATTAAGTGTACATTTAAATATTTTGTTTGAACTTTCGTTTAGTAAGTTGTTTATAATTTACAATGAGAAATAAGTATTTACAACTGTATTCTATACATTTCATGACTTTTTTTTATAAATCATAATTTTTAATGATAATAATTGTGGTTTTAACATAAATTGATTTTTGTTTTGTTTTTTAAGTTTCACAATTAAAATTGTGTTGATTATTCAAATATGTTTAATAAATAATGCAAAAGTTAGTTATGTTTATGTCAAAACAAATTTGTACGAACGATAATCAGCAATAAATCATATTATATAATATTATTATGCATAATTCATTATGTATGTTTACTTCTGGAAAAGATGACTTTGCATATATTTCATTTATAACCAAATAGGCCATACAGGTATTCAGAAATCATTTTCTACACATAATATAATACAGACTAATGGTTAAGTTAAATTGAATATTTAAACATTTACGAGTAATTTGATTTAATTGAATTTCCTTGTTGATAATCAAATATTTCAATACCACATTACCACCTTTATAAAACTTTATATATTATTCGATAAAGGATTTTATATTCAAATCGAATACTTTTGATATACCTATAATATATTAAATATACAAAATCAATATTTTAACGAATTTTAGTATTATATTAGTATTATGTTGGTATAGTTCTACTTAAATATAAATAGTATGTTTAAATATGAAAATGTTGCATAAGTATGTGTATCTGCCCAGAAAAATAAATTTTTTTTCGATGTAGGAATGTTTATTAAAAAGTGTATAAGTGGAAAAATTTGGACAATGTATGACACAATTGAAAATGGAGACAGATTTGAATAATTGAATAACTTTTAAATTTACTCTCTATTCATTGAACTTTCATTTCTGATGGAAAATATTTTTACAGATTATGTATATTTTTAATTTATTTTAAATAAATTATCTATTTATAATATATTTTAGATTTTTAGTTTTAGTTTTTCTTTATTATCATGATTTTATAACAATACACATCGACTAGCATGCATTATTATATTACATACATATTACATATGTTATAAAAGAGAATCGCTGAAAATCAATTTACTAACACAATACTCTCAAATAAGAAAAAAATATATTCAAATACAATAAATAAAAATATTAATAGAAGAATACTAGTGCACTGATATGTGGTAAGTGCTCAATTGTAGTATTCTACTCGAAATTTCTCAAATTCTATTTTCAGGAAAAATAGTTTTAATATTATCTCATATTTAGAACATGGTTATAAATATGTAAGAATATTTTTATTAGTTTTAATTTAATAAGAGTTAATAAAGAGTAATTTTTCATTATACAATAAGCCATAAGGTAACGTTAAATGAATGATGGTAGATAGAATAATAACCTTGCTCACCTAAATAACAAAACTGTGCAGCTAAACGTCTAAAAGTTATTTTACGATAAAGTTCTTTAATAATATGAATATATAGAGCTATACTTTATTTTTGGATTTGTAGCTATTGATTTAACTAGATTTTAAACACCAATAAATTCTGCCTTAGTGAAATGTAAATTTACATCAAAAGAGACAGGTAAAAAATAAGTCAAAGAAGATTTGGGTTTCACCCTTTTCGAGTAAAATATACCTTTCCCTTTTCGACCAGTGACACTTTTGGTCAAAATATACAGTTGCCTTTTCGGTCATCACAGTTTTCTATAAAATTTATAATTATAAATTAACTTGAAAATCTTTATACTTAATTAAATATTAAATATTATTGTGTCTATTAATGTGATTTTTAATTATCAAAATTATTACATACAACTGCGTGAATAATAATGCATTCATGACTATGTCAAAAATTAAGATTAGATTTTATTTTTTATAGTTAAATTATAATTGTTTGACAAATTTATGTGAAGAAATATAATAAAATAAAATAATTTAGTATACAATTTTTAACATATTTTTTACCTTAGTCAAATTAAAAACAAATTTTATTATTGAAAAATTTTACTATTTTTATAGTCATCATTCGTTAGTGTAAGTTTAATTTCGTTCATAGCAGACGTTTTGAATATAAAGATAAACCTAACTTGTTTTGAAAAAACTATAGTATGTTAGATAGATAGGTCACACAGTGAATAAAAAAAAATTCTAACATTTAATCTCATAATGGAGGTGGAATTTTCAAATTTAAGGCAAAGTTTTCTAGGATAGTGTAAAATATCCGCTCACTAGAAAACCACGTGATAAAAATATAAAAATATCACAGCAGATATAATATACAATAATATATTGAAATTGATTTAGCATTTATTTTTATTCTTATTTAAATTATGAATATTTAAAAAACGCTGATTTTTTTTATCAAACCTATTTATTTTTAATGAGAATAATTCAAAAATAATATTATTTTTACTATTTATTATATTAATTACAACTTCCTAAAACCATATAAATATAATTTGATAAATGTTTATCTATATAGGGTTATAAGTTGACACGAAAATGTAAAAGTCTTAGAGAACTCTATAGTATAAGGATTATAAAAGTTATAGAAGATTCAATATAGTTTATTTAATTAAATCAGAAACACATCTTACGCGATATAAAATGAGTTTTCTTATACCTACATATATAATAAGTAACAATACGCCATTTATTTTCCAAGTGTGATAAACCTTCTGTCTTTGTATTGTATATTTGTACGTGTTCGTCTAGTAAAGGTGCTATTATTGGAGGTGTATTGCATTTTAGGAGCAGGGAATGTAGTTTCAATATAACTAAATTACAGATGATAAGCACGAGGTGGATTTCAAATCGTGAGTGTCGTAAAAGAACGTATAATATTAATATTAAATATAACATACGATTTAATAACCACACGTCGTGTTCGAAACTAAAAACAAATCGAGAAAAAATATGATCATACTCGTTTAAATATACAGTTCGCGTATCTTTTTCGTCACTGCTCCGACGGCGGTTAGCTACGTTATGGTTTTGATGTTTGTTAGGTTTTCCACACTTGCTAGGCGATGCAACCGGAGAGAATTTGATGCACGGAGAACGGAATACATTTGTCGAGGACTTAACAGATTTCTTAGCGCCAAAATTACCTGAAAACAAAAAAGATAGTTTTAAAAAAATTTTCAAACTTTTTATTATAAATTATATAGTATTTATATTTAATTAAAAAACAGCAACATTGTTCGAACGTAAATGTTATTAATTCTTTTTGACCATAATACATGTCAAATATGTTTATCTTCTATACATCAAACCAGTTATTATTTAATCAAATATATCCTTGTATTCAGTGTTGTATATACTTTGCAGTAGATGCGGGACTTATTAAAAGTTTAACTGTGATACAATTTAATATAAAAAACCTATTTAGTTCATAAAAGTTCATATAGTGCTATCCGTTGTATGGTTGCGAGGACGTTTTATTAAAATCACACGGATTTTTTTTTCTTAATAAAATTCAAGTTTATTATTTTACCTTTAACGGCACTAACACAATAAAATATGTTTATCACAACATTCTGTGATATCAACTGATTCATAAATTGAACTTTACATTACCTAGTACACTTCAGATATCAATATTGAATTGTATTAAAAGATTAGAAACATATATTGTATACAAATTAAAATTACCGAGAATCGAGCAACTTAAATAATATGTGTCATCTATACCTATTTTATAGTTTATAAGTAAAATTTTACATAGAATCTTAGTTTTTTAATTGTATTACTATTATGTAAGTAGGTAATTGCATGTATGTTTATAATATTATAATCATACATGTACATTAATTTGTAATTATATTATTGTATTATAGTTATGTTAATTATATTTTGTTTTTCTTCAATTACACAGGAAAGTAAAATAGGTATACACTTTTACTGTTAAAATAGATCTATAATATAAATAAATAATATAGCAACAATTTAATAATAAATCAAAAATGTCATTGCATATAATAAAACGTATAACTATAATATAATATAACTATTAACTATATAAGTAAAAACTTTTAAGATCCCGTAAAAATGTTTTTGTTTTTATATATTTGCTTTTTTTATTGTTTAGGAAATGGCCGATAAGTTGAATAAAACTATGAACCTTATACTAAGACAGCATAATATCTCATAATGCCACAAATAATATATATTATACAAGCCTGTCATCGACCCTGTGGCAAAATATCTATTTTATATTCACAACAATTTAATATTATTATAATGATTTAAGACATTTTTCTAAATAAAATGTGTTATTATTATTATTAATTATTATTTGTGTTCTTGTATCATTATGTAATAACTAATAATGTATCGTGTATACAAAAGCTCATGTTCACATAATATTTCACATCATATTGGTATATATAGAATCTATGTTTATTTTATACTATACACAAGACAGGTACCTTCATTTTTTTTTTTTTTGAAAGATCGAAAATAGATCATTTAATATGTATACATCTAATGACTAAAATTATGCACAGTAGGGCACATTATGTGTAATACGAAATAAAAAAAAGTATACAGGACTGTCGTAACTGTAAAAATTATATTATAACATTAATTATAATATACACACATGTATAATGTGTATATTATATAATATTACATCCCAGACGTTTTGTCGTTTGTGTGATTCGTTCATGTATAATTGTAAACTAATAAACAATGGGTCTGTGCTACATAATACACGCGTGACTAAGAAATCTCTTTTAAAAATATCCACAACTCTTTGCAGAATTGAAATATCGAAAAAAACACATCTTCCAATACAGCACAAAGAATGTCGTTTCATTTAAGTATGGTTACAATATGTCAATTTAATATTAATACTCACAACACTAAACGTAAAGTACAATAACAACAAAGGGAATTACATAAAATTTATTATTACCATTAATATTTAATACTAATACTTATCAGTAATTTATTACTAATATTTAATTTTAACAATACCTATACATTTAAAATATAATTATGTAAAGAAAATAATAACTTTTTACCGGTAAAGTTCATCTTAAGAACTATGATAAATTAATAAATAAGTGTCCTCACATTCAAAAAATATTAAAAACATATCTAAATATATTATTTATTTTAATATGTGATCATATGAAATAAAATATTATATAAATATATATTTAATTATAATGAATCATTATTTAAGTAATATTATAAACGATACATTTTTAAATTCGAAGCATAAAAATATTTATCTTTTTAAAACTATTGTTACATATTCTCCTTAAAACTAATTTGGATCGTTCTCTTCATTCGACGATGGATAATAATTGTTTCTTTTATAATTTTTGGATAATTTAGCTCAAGAATACATTAACTATAAAGTTCAAAATGTATAAAAAAAAGTGCATAAATATTATAAAAATTGTATACAGATACAAGAATAATTTATGTATAGGATCTTATAATACATTTTTAAGAATTCTAACCAATTACATATTTTTATGCCTTAAAAAACATTTAATTTTTTTATAGGTATAGGTTGCGAAATTGAGTAATAAACTACTTATTTGGAGCCTTTTATTTAATTATCAAGTATTCTTAACCATTCATAAACTTTTTATCAGTATTTATAAAAATAAATCGAAAATTACTATTATACATAATACAATATATTATGTACTGAAAATGTTTATATAACCATTTGGTATTTCATATTTGAATTTCATCAAAAAAACAAAATCAATGGATTTGGCTATAAATTCCTTAATTTTTTTGTTTATTTTTCTCGAATAGTTTGAAAAATTCTAATAGTTTTTTTATTTTGACCTAACCTTGCGCACAAACTAGCTCCAATGTTTTATCCGAAACTGCCCTCAAAGATGATAATCGATAAATTCGTTTAACTACTTTTCGTGTATACAGACAAAAAGAAAAACACACACACATCATTGTAAAATCAATACATCCATCGCTCCGCTCAGAATTTAAAAAATAAAGATAAATACACATAATTATTGTAAAAGCAATGTATTCATCTCTTAGGAATCTAAAGTATACATAATATCAGCCACTTTTAAGTTTATGGAAAAATCACACGGATGCCCCTAAAACCGATACAATAAATCAACCAGCACTAATAATTTTAGCGAACGATCCGTTAATCAAATTTTAGATAATATGAATGACACTGCGTTCACGTTGCTGTGAACTCTTTGTACTATTATTAGTATAACTATTCATAGTGGTATAGATATACACAGATCATATTTTGAAATACCATGATGTTAATTAACAAATGCGTATTGTACATATTATTAATCACGAATAATACCTATAAAAGATAAGTTCAAATATGTTATTTATCAATTTATGTAGGTACTTAAAAATATTTAACGGCAAACAACTTTTTTCAAAGTATATAATAGTCATAAATCATTTAATTTTCAAATTATAGAACTATTTTAGTACTCAAATACTTCCCATATTAATTAATTTTTATTCAAGGTGTATAATAATTCTTACAAGTCATAAGTCATAAAATTCACTTAATGGCTACAGTATGAATCATTTAAAAAAAAAAAATCATATAATTTTTTCTTTTTGAAATTATATTTACTAGTTAAATTGATTTAATAAAATAGTATCTAAATAAATTTAAATAAGTAAGAATTAAGATAGATTAATACAAAATAGATTATAGCTTACAATATAACAGTATACATAATTATAATAAAATAGAAAATAATTATCAACTAACCAAGAACTTTTTTTTAAACTTATTTTAAATTAATCAGTAAATATTAAAATTTATTAATTATTAGTTTGTAATAGTATTATTACGGTATGATTTTGGGTTAAAAAAATGTTACTATACGGTTAAATACTATCAAAACTTTAAAGCAAATCAGTACTGTAAATAATAAAAAATAATTTTATTTTTTATCATAAATGGTCTAAACTTTTAAAATTGATTTTTAATTGCATTGTGAACAAAACATAACTGTTCAAATAAATAAAACTGGCATGTAATATACTTTAATATTTACATTTATCTTGTGTTGAACTCGTTCAAAATACATATTAATTCTACAAAACTAAAAGCTATATAGAAGTAGTAGTTACAAAGTGAACAATATTTAGCTCTTAAAACATTATACACTATATAATAATAGTTTCTGAAGCAGGCAATCCTTTTATCTCAGCGAATATAAAATATCATTGTCATTTTAAGAGGGTCTATATTAAATGAAACATATCAAACATAATGTAGGTACTATTATTTTAGTGGCGGATGGTGTAATAATTTTTTTTCGTATAAAAAATGAATTAATTTTATGACTTTTTATTTTTTTCAAAATAGTTTATTATTTTAATACAAGAAAAATAAAAAGGAGTACCATTAAACTTATATAAATTAAATGTACTTATTTAAATTACTCAAGCTCGCTTATTACAATTTACAGAACACGATTTCGTTATAAGATTCAATTTATGGTGAAAAATATTTTAATGACAAAGACAGATAAAAATAAAAATCTTTAATTGTTAAAAATAGAGCAATCATTAAATTCGAAAAATAATTGTTATAGTTATTGTAAAATTCCAATAGGCGTTTTTATATAATAAATTTTGAATATTTGAAAATAAAATAAAAACCCAAACGTTTTAAAAATTACATCACATTTACATTCGACCATTGAAAGTTGGTAAAAATTGTAGTATCAGTGTCTGATTGAATAACTTTTCACATTCAAGGCTTTTCATCGAATCCTGTTCTTCTGTTTCTTTTTTTAAAGTTTCTAGATCAGCCAATAGGTTCTCAGCAAAGCGTGTATCAAAAAGTTTAAGCCTGTGAGAGCTTACTAAAGTTATCAGAACGGTGTTAAATCTGTCGGTAGATTTACGGCCGTGTGTCAGTATGGCTGTTGCCTGCTGGACGCCAAATGCCGGTTCCTTGGGGAATACGGACTTACAAATACGTATTGCAAGGTGCAAAACAGGTTACCGCTCATGTGACGAACTTAATATAGTGTGTGAAGTTCAGTGAAGCTGACTTGACTTTGTCGTTCTTTTTTGAAATAAGTATTATCAGCGTTCTGATGCTACTCCATGTTTTAAACGATACAGAATAAACGTTTTAGATTATACGATTTTCTATGAAAAAGGGGTAATACTTAAACTGTAAAAATGTTCCTATAGTTAACTGGGAAAACATTTAGGATTTTCGAAATTTCTGATTTATAATTTTCTCTTAACTAGATAGAAATCAAATAACTATAATATTCTTTAAGAATTCGTTTAATCGAGGATTCAAATTTTATAAAACTTGAAGTCTGGACGATAATGAAAGCATTGCTATCATAAATTATAATCGAGTTATTTGATAAACGAAAAATGCAAATAAAGTATTATACACTTATTAAAAAAAATCGAAATTATTTAGATTTGTTGATACTCACCAAATTTAAATCCTGAAAACAGAATGATCACTAGTATACTTTTATCTATAACTATACATATACGTAATTTATGAATCCAAAGTTAAATGCAATCGATTATTAATTATATTGGCTTATCAATTTCGATTTGTAATTAAATTTAAATCACTAAAACTCTAAAGAAAGTTAATAATATATAAAATAAACTAAATAGTTTATGCTGACAAAAGGAATTGTAGTTAATCGTTTAGATTTTTGACCAGTACAAATATATCAAATATATGACAACAATGGTCTTAAACTCTATGCAAGAAAAAAAACATTTTATTTTTTCATTTGCAGATTATCGTTCCACAGATAATAGAGTTAATTGATTTTGTTAGAATGTTTTCGTATTAATAGTACTATAGGTTTATACTAATAAGTACCTATTAACGGATATATATTTACGGATGTATTGATTGTATTCTCTCAACTGTCTCCGTCGTGACAACGAACTCATTTATTTTTAAGAAAGCCACCTGCACTCTATATTTTCTAGGCTTACAACCACAAAATGCGTAGTTTGAGAACTTAGTTCTAAATAAATAATATACCGTACAAATAAATCAATTAATATTAATCAAAAAGGTCTGATATTAGTCCAACTATTCATTATTATAAATTATACAGTGCCTTCCATAAATAAATATGTTATAGTTAATTATGATATACATAGTAACATAATATAAGTATTTAGTATAATATAAATTATTCTTATAAGTATTCAGATATTTTTCTATTTTATTATAGCAGTATAAATATCATGATGTTATTTTAAGTACCTAACTTTTTTAAAGAATGATCAATTTTTTTTTGGGGGGGGAGAGGGACAACTACTAGTTTGTGTCCATATATGAAACACCTAATAAAAAATCGTAAGATGTTTTAGTTGGTCAGAATTGAAACATAGATACCTGAAAATCTAATCAAACAGGTTATAGACCTTCCCGCAGGAACATAGTGGCACTTACCAACCATTCCTTTAGGAATTACCCTTTACATTACCTGGTAAAGTCTTTGTAACGTTAGTATATACTAGGGATCACTAAATAGTGGTACATAGATGAACTTCATCTAGCCCACAAAAGCGAATTTTTAAATATATATATTTTTTTTATTGTTGGCGATTTTTATTAATTTTGATTTTATTTTTTATTCTTAACTTAAGTTTCTCTGGATAATCATATACATTCAATTTTGATGTGCCCCAAAAACTTCCTAAATTTCTAAAGCGACCCTGTTAAAATATTAATGAGTGATACCTGATATATACTAGTATTCCTTCTTATAGACTGTAATTAAATAATCTAAAATATAAGCATTTTATTTCAGCGCAAGGCCTTAATTGTTCATAAATTAATTGTTAATTTTTCGACCTATTTTTATTCTACCATAATAATACTAAAAATAACTATTCGAAATATTATACTCGTAGCATAATATAAACCCTAAATTGATTTATTTAATGGAAAACTTTAGGGTATTGCTCATGATATTGTGAATTATGATCTATACAATATAAACTGGTTGACAATTATAAATTGTGTAGTATAATGAACGTAATAACATATTATAGTCGTTAACAATAATTAATTATAACTACATTAAATGTATGATTAGTTGTATGAACACTAATTTTAATAATATACTTACATCGTATATTAACTAAACGTTTTACGCAGCTATGTAATTATACAAGCATAATATATTGTTTTAAATAAATAAAATGTATATGTAATAGATACGTATACATGTTATTAAATATTAATTAAACAACTAAGTTTTTTAAATGTTGTATTAGCAAAATGTGTCATAGTTTATTTTAATATTATCTAATTTAGTAATATATAGTTTAATGTTTATTTAATATTCTATTTATTCATACTATTTTTAATAAATTAAACATACATATTTTGACAACAAAATTCTCATTTATTTGACATAAGTATTAGTTTTAAACTCATAATTAAGATATTTTTACATGATTTAGTTAAATTCAGCAAATGTGATTTATGGTTCATTTAAGAGTACCTTGGTAGTTTACACATAATATGATGTATCAGCTGGTTCAGGTTAATTTACATTATTATAAAAATTATAATTTATAGTAGCATAATAAATATAAACTTTATTATATATTATAAACTTATTTATTTAATTTATTACACATAATTAATACATAATATATTTGATTAATTATTGTATATAGTATGAATCATTTTTATTTGAATTTATAATAATATATTATGTTTAATATGCAAACAGTTTATACAGTGTGCTGTATTACGTAAATAATACCATTCATATGCCTTTCCATCTCATTAATGTATTATTGAAAATGTAATACATTAAATCAGTAACATTAAATGTATAATTATATATTCGATTAATACATCGTATTTGTTATTAATTGAAAAGTATTTTTATCCAAAAATACACCTTATAGAACATTTAAATTAGGTACTACCAGCGAGCAAAAAGTTTATTTATTTATAAATAAATTATTACATTATTATTATTTCTTTTTTTTTATCGCTCACAGTTTTTGTAAAATAGGTATATATTATAATAGTTTTAATAAATTTATTTTTATTGATGATTTGACGAAACAAATTTTAAGCATGGTTGAAAAATAAATTATAATATGACATCGAGTGAGCAAAAAATGCGCAAGGAAATCATAATATAATATTTTGTACAGAACAAAGAATAAATATTTGAGACGATTACCACAGTTAACACCTAATAATGATTAGTGGTACTACATTTGTTTCTATTCGTAAGATAATTTAAATCAACAATGTTTAATGCATATTTTTCCATTAGTAAGAGTCTTCGATACTTTATTTATGTACATTTATTTTTAATGTAATATAATAAATTAAGATTATTAAATTAAGTTTAATTTCATCATTTAATCATTTAATCGGTAAAAATAAAATAATTTTAAAATCATGAAAAATAATATGTTCGACACTATAAATTCAATAAAATTAATATTTATAATTCAACGACTGTTTTTTTCCTCCATAACTCTTAATAAAATAATAAACAACCATCAAATTATGTACTAATGGTATATATTATAAGACATTGATACGTAGGTATCTACTAAAATCATTGGATTTTTAACAAAAAAAAAAATAAATAGGTGTTTGCAAATCTCCAGCCAAAGAAAAAATATGTCATTTGTAAATTGATAGTCAATCTCGTTTAGACTACACATTTGATTATGCATTCAAAGTTCGAACTATACTCCGTTCTACAATGATATACAGGGATCAGACATCATACAATATTCAGAATAAAAGTAAAAGAAAATTTTTGTTACGACTAAGGCATTATACATTTTGTGATATTACTACATTCAGTACAACAGTACGAAAAAAAAAAAATACACTGGAAACCACTAGAGGCATAGGTTACTGATTTAAAATTAATTTCTTTCAGTTTTCGAATTGCTTTTAGAACGGCAAATAAATAATACGATTACTTGTTTTCTATATATTTTTTTGTCTAACTATAGTGAAGTGTATACGATTTGATTGATATACTTATTAGGACGATATGCAGGTGATGGACGTGTCGAGTCTGTGTTCGACTTTTATTTTCAATAGGACTGACTAGGTCGTTGTACTTTGTATTTTTTTATTATTATGATCTAGCTTTTTTTTTTTTTTTTTTGTCACCGTAAAATAAAAGTTGGTAAAAAAATAACACGAAAGAGTCATTTTGCTAGAGGAATATCACGGATAATATTTATAGTTATACATATATATATTATTAATATACTGATGATGTATCGTATATTATATATTATATACATTAATACATAAAACATGCAGTACATGAACGTGTATGAAACACCTCAAACACCTTGTTCGTTACCTACCCATATAAAAACAGAAATGCCGGAGGTCGTGTAAAACTTTTACGTGGTCCAGAAGTGACAACGTTTAAATAATTCAATCGTTTACAGCGAGTATAATATGCACTGTAGCGCGTTTAAAAATGGATATAATCAGTTAAATATTTAACAGGTTAATTGATTTTCTAAATACGTATTGTTGTACAGTGCATGTATACCACTAAAATATCAATTAGCATGTAAAACATATTTTGTAACCGTCGATTGGTCAACAATAATTATTGTCCATTGCACGTATTATATTACTCTTTACTTTTTTTTTAGATTTCATTGCTATTCGATTTGAGATTGAAAATTAATTTATGTCATTCGTTATTTTAGAAGCTTAAAGGTTAAGTGGCATTTACATACCATTGTGCTAGTGGTATAACCTACTGTAAATAAAATATTTGAGAAATACACATAGTTTCAATTCATTTAGAAAATAGCAAATATGGAATTGAGAATTACTTCAATAATTTTTGATTATAATATTCAATACATTCTATTTAACGTATTTATTTTTGGTCTTTTCTTAAAACATATAAATTGATGTACGTAATGTTATTTAAATACTAAAATTTATTAAAATTATTTTTGACTCGCTAATTACTATGGTTTTTTAACGATATAAAATTCCATTCACAATATTATATCAATAGATTCGCATTTTATGTTTTTGTGGCTTATAATAATTATAATTCGTTAAATACTATTCACGCTAAAACAAGGTTTATTAGATAATTATTATTTTTACTTTCAATACAAATGTATAATCACAAATATATTTACAGATTTTCTAATATCGAAAAAAAAATAAATAATATTATGGTTCACGTCGAGTTCTATCACTAGATGGCCGCCATCCTCATAGTATTCTGTAAATAAAATTATTTTATATCTGTCATCATATTTTCCCATTATAAATGTAGCATAGATTGTTAGTTTACTAATAATATATATATATATATATATATATTATGGTCATTAAATATTTGCCTTCTATTTAAGTAGAAATATAAATTGATATCAATAATTCAACATTTATAACTTGGTCTAATACTTTAATATAAAAATATTTTAGATATTTAATGATTATAAAATACAATTTTGAAGTAAAGAAAACGCATAGTTCAATGTATATTTTATTGAATAAAATGTAAACTTTAAATTTATATACATTAAATTTAAGACCTTTTTATACCTCATTAAAAACATTTTATAGTTACTCGTATATCACCTTTAATTTAAACGAATTTTCAGTTAAAAATTTAGCATTTTGTAATTTGTTAAATAAATTTAAAAAAATTGAAAAACATGTATATATTTTTAATTTTGTATAAATTGATATAAATATATAATTTTATTGATAGTAAAATTAGGCTTAATTCGATTTACATTCTCTCGGAGCGTATTAAATGGCATATAACATTAAAAATTTGTATAAAGCACATGTATGGAATTATAAAATATATATTATAGATAATACGTATTAATTTATGTATTGCATATATTATTTTTAAGTTAAATCTCTTCATAATGTCCTTAAAAAGGTTTATGTGTACTTTGTAGTACTCATTGTAGGTAATCAAGTTACTGTTGGTCAAAGGAATACATCAAAGGTTTCCGATTATCTATAGGTAGATTAGTTGCATAAATATTGAAAAGTAATATCTGATTTTGAAGTAGGCATATCATTATTAAAACCGTCAATCGATACAAAATATAATTTATTACCATAATAAACATTTTAACAAACGCCACTATAATTTGTACAATAATGCCATCATAAACACCAATAATTAGTTTTATTAAAAAAAAACATTATTTTATTACCAGTTCATAGGTAATCATTAATCAATTAATAAATTAAATCATTATTTTCTCCATTAAAATAAATTAACAAATTAAAAGTTTTCCTGAGTCCTTGTTACAATGTTATGCTTACTTATTTACGTTTATTACTTTAAAAAATATATTATATACATTAACATATTAGGTAGTTTTATTATTGATAATGGTTTCTATTAAAAATATTGACCTCCTATGAAGTTTATAAGAGGTTATCCATAATAAACAAACAACATGATTCACGCTAGAGAGCCTATATAATAACATAATATATTATATTATATTATTATTATATAGGCTCTCTAATTCATGCGAATTGTGAATTCGGCATAAAAAGTGTACCATAAATCATATTATTATGTAAACATTAATCTGTACCTAATTTGTATTTACATGTTATCTGATATGTATTTTTTCCATTAAATAATCATCAAATTCTCTTACTCAGCCAAAATATATAGAGTTGTAAGTTATACCTACATAATTAAAAATCGAAATTTTGCAAAACTTAAGAATATTATTAAAATCAATAAGTTTTTGTTATGTCATCATGAAACATTCATTAAAGTATATGTGAATATGCATCTATTTCAATACTTATTTAAATACATATTTTTTTTTAATAATTTTGTAGTCACTTACTTTATCAAGTCTAAATAATTTGTTTTCATAGTATATATTATATAATATATTTAGTATATTATATTATGCGTTAACATATACCTTGTTATTACAAATTATATTACATTATATTTATAAAATATTATAAGTCATCGTATATACCTATGTTTTGTAACAACAATTTTAACAAAAAAATGTATGATAAAAATAGTATAATATTAATTTACGATAAATGTAAATTATACGGTCACTAAATTATTTCTAATACTGTAATACTCTGTATTTTAAAAATTGTTTGGTTATTTGAACAAATAAACATTATTATTTTATTCAAAATAATTAAAGTTTCTTTTTCACTAGTTATTTGAGTAATTTTAATACTTATTTTTAATAATTGTGGTTTTAATTAGTGTATTCTTATATTTAGTAAAAAGGAGAAATTAAATATTAATCTCTTGGTAAATTTAAATAATAATAATAAATATTACGATTTAAGATTTAATTTATTCTTTAAATTTTTGTAATTATATATTGCAACAACTCTAGTGAAAAAATTCAACGACTTTAAAAATAAATAATTTAAATAAAACTTTAAGATATAAGATACGCACGTGACATGATCTCTAGTTATTATTATTATTGTAAGGTTTCATTTTTAATAGCAATTTCATCTGAATAATGAACTCATTTGGTATGTAATTTAAAAACACACATGACGTCTCCTTTGAATAAATAAATAAAATGTATTGATTGCTAATCAAAAGATATTATATGAGCTTGGAAAGTTACTTATCAAATTTAATGTATAAATGTATAAATAAAATGATCGACGAAATATGGATGATCAAATACAAAAATATTTCTATTAGAATTCATTAACTTTATTCTATATTTATTTATACAAAATTAAAATTTGAAATCATTAGAAAAAATTATTTAATTATTTATTTATTTATTAACCTACTTATTATGTTTTCTTAATTTTATGTTTTACCAGTGCTGTACTTAAATCTATAAGTATAATATAAATTGCATACATAAAATATTTTTCAGATATTTTGACCGTAATAGGGTAAACAAATTTAATACTTAAACACACATTTTATTTATTCTAAATTCATAGATCATAAGTTATAAAATAAATGTTTTTACCTATACTATATTATTGCTATGAATAGTTCATAATTTTTATTCGTTTAATAAACTTAATAGATATATGAAAGAAAAATATAAATTCTAATGCATAATAAATTACTTGCAAAATGTAAAAATAAAAATAATAAATAAACCACTAACTAGAATAAACAAACTTTGATATTTAAGATCAAATTGACAGTATAGAAGGTTTTACTAATTAAATCTGTAAATTACACAAAATCGTCTCATAATAAACTTATTGTGTCAATTAAAATATAAAATAGTTCATGGTTTATCGAATTTACCAGCTATTTTAGTTTATTCAAAAATATCGAATATCAAGGAGAAAATGAACACTATAGGTAACTCAGAACACATTTTTATGATACCGTCGACAGTTAATTAATTATCGAGTTAATGAATAGACAAGATAAGCAGAGAAATATATAATGTATTTAATTTTTCTGATTTTACATTATATATTTAATAATACCTATTAAATTACATACTTATAATTTGAAATTTTCTAATTTTTGAGCTAAATTTAATATACCTTTTAGTAAAAATTATTACCAAATATCCTTACAGAAGGCTCAACACACACATAAACTCAAATCCCAGTTAATTTTGGCTTTTACAACAATTGCAATAACATTCTCTGTGCTTTCCCATTTTTCAACGATGTACTGTAAAACAGTGACAAAAAAAATATTGTTTATTCATTAAAACGTTATTTTATAATTAACATTAAAAAATATTGATTTTTCCAAATAATATTAGTCATCATACAGTAGTTAAGGTTATTATTCTATTAATAAATATAAAAATCAAATTAATTAAGCTAATTTCAAGAGAGCAGTCCTCAACTAAAAATCTTGAAGAATCCATAGTACGCATGTAATATTTTTCTTTATTCATTATTTATTATGTTTATTGCTACTGTCAACGTTGCTGCCTATATTATTGTTATTATTGTTAGACTTTTGAATTACCTACATATACATAACATATATTTTACACTTTTTTATTCATTATTTTTACTTCTATTATTAGCCAGAAAAAATATAGTATGCATAAATAAACCTTTCTACTTTTCAAATTAAGGATCTAGGAATAATTTTTGATAGGTACCAAATTTTTATTTAGCTATTTATTTCTATCCTTTTTCAATTGAGAATAAAACTCTAACCTAGTTTGATATTGAAAAGCGCAATATTATTCTAGTAACTATTAATGATCATTTAAAATGAAAACGTCCTTATTTTATGTATATTATTCGTTAACAAGCAGAATATAACTTAGTTATCTTGAGAACATAATAATATTGATCTCTATTCAATATGTCCAAAACAAAAATCTTTTTTTATTTATATTTCAAAAGTAATTTCAATTATAGATCACATCACTCTAGTAAATTATTATTATACCTTTGAATTTTTAAATTGAAATTCCTTAAAAGACAGAAGAAATCAGTAATATAAAATGTATGTATATGAAAGACCTAGTTAATAATAAATCATCAATGACACATTTCTTTACTTAATGAAATTAACTTCAAAATCAATAAACGTAATAACCGTAATAAAAAAGCCAAATTATATATTGCACCGATCTCTAATAAATATAATATGTCATAATTACCTGCGAATATTTTACTATATCTTGGTTTAATACACTTCAAATCGTGAATGTAGTTATTTTATTATGTAATATATTTTCCTTATTTTATATTATATTATTGTGATTTTTATATTTTTTTCTTAACTTATTTTATGTATGAATATTAATATTAATCTACTTAACTAGTTTTTAAACCATATTTCAAATTTAGAAAAAAAAAACTATAACGAGTATGGCTCGGATTTTAAAGTATAATAAGCAGCTAAAAAAAGCACACGATTGTTTTAAAATAGCAAAAAAGAGTATATTTTTTCATTAAAAAAAAACGAAAAAATGCAGGAACAAAAATTAACAAAAACATAGTTATAAAATGAATAAATTTTTTTTTAAAAATTAATTTAAATTAAAAAAAGAATTGACTACCGTGTATTTCCCTTGATTTTCAATAGCGAAACTGACTCTATTGTCCGACAGAATATTTAACATTTAACACAGAAAACGAATTCTCTACATCCGCTGAAGTGATCGGTGTATACTTCATACAAGAGGTTTCAAATTACAACACTAAATCTTACATTTTGAAATGGTCAATATCGATGCTATAGGCACACTGATCATTTATAGGTACTGTAGGCTATATGTAAATCGACAATCTATACGTTTAATACATTTAATAATCAAACAGTTAACGAAAACAATAATAAACCAATATAAGCATTATTCCGCATTTTGAGTTTTTACATAAATTCTTATTAATTCGATTTTTTATTATTACAATAGAGTAGCATAATAAACATATAACATATCTACAACTGAAATAACTGAAAAAAGCAACAAACAAAAAAAAAAAAAACGGTTCATTTGGAATCAGAATGACGTAAACGAATTTATGAATTAAAATTAGATCTCTATCTCAATTATAAAAAAAGAAACACATGCTTTAAAATCCTAGCCTTAATAATAATATACAAAATAAAATAATAATTAATATAACAATAATGTTGTATCATTGTTCAACAAATTTAATTATGATTTTAATTTCATGTGTAATTCGATTTGTTCGGTTTTTAAATTTAACAGTGTATATGATCACAAACAAATAAACAGATGCGTTTGATGAAATTGTGATAATGAAAATATGCTGAAAAAAAATTATATTTCGAGTTAATAAAAAATAAATGTATATTATTTAACTATAAACATATAATATATTTATAAAAACAAAAAAGATAACCATTTTAGAAAAAGTTGACCGAATAAATGATAAACTCGAAAGAAACGAAAAAAGCTTTTAGAATTATAATTTTGTTTAAACTTAGCACTTTTTTTTATATCTATCTGAGTGTTTATTTATATATGTGTATATAATTTCTTTGAATAATCTCAATAGTGATAATAATAATAATAATTTATAGTATATATTATTATGGAGTGCGAACTGCGAAGTAATACTGAACGTCGGCCATATTTTATATTTAAATTTAACGTTATTTAAATGAAAATTTAAATACTAAACTAATAGTATTTATAATGGTATTTTATTTAATAAATACAATTGAGTAATAATAGTGGGTACCTACTAATATAATATAGTTAATATTTATACATCAATTAAACTTTCATTAAGTCTGCCACTAAAAACTTAAACAAAAAAAAAAAAAATAAAATAAAGTTTCATTTACTACAACAAACTATAATACATATATTTAAGTTTTAAGCTAATTTCATAACTTTTTTATTTAAATAATTAAATAATATTTTTCTTAACAAACAATGTTGCTTTCATTAAAAGCATGTATTTAAATATTAGTAGAAGTAGGTACTTTTGATGTAATTTTTTGGTGGCATTCAATTCAGAATTAAAACCAACAAAACATTTAGACTTCTAATAGTTCAAACTTGACACAATACACACCAAAAAAATATCAAATAAAAATCAAGTATTCATCTACTTTTAGAGTATATTTACTATAGCTTCCTATCTACGTGTACACGCTTTCGCGCATTTGTGTAAAATTAACATTCAAAACTATAAAACCGTGCAGTTTAAAAATTCGTGAACACATAAAATACGTATTTTAATTTTTAATATTTACTTTAAATTCATAATACCGCTCAACATTTTAATTTAACAATGAAATAAATTATAATTATACAAAATCCACTTTAAATGTAATATAAATAATTATATATTTCGCATAAATAAAATCCATGTATACGTGAATAACATTGAAACACGTGAACGCGGATAGTAAATTCACGTGTATTGCAGATATATGTTAACATAAAATTTTTACTCACGTATATATGAACTACGTATTCACGTTTTCAATTGAGAGCTCTAAATTATATACATGTAACATCGTAACATGCTTTTAAAAAATAAAAATATTTCACAGTTGTCAGTTATCAAATAAATATAATTTAGTAATATTTTAACGATGACATTATGAATTTGGTCTTTTTCTTATGAAATTTATTACGCAAATATATACTATGCAGTTATAAACTTAATTTTCAAAATTATAAATTATAATTATATAATATTTCATGATTATCCATAAAAGTATAAACAGTATAAAGTATAATCACTATAACCACTCGGATCTGATGAATAATATAAACTAATATGTACAAGTAATTAAAAACCAGAGTTTTTAATCAATTTATCAATTGATTATTCGTATGATTGCGACATTATAGTTAAAAATCATAGTAAATTATTTTATAATTCACAATTTATACAGTAAGTATTGTATTTCAAAATATTATACAAAAATAAATTATACAACGTCATCGCATTAAAATTAGCACTCAAAATTTAAATTGCTTTATTATCATCCTTTCGTTAATGGAATTTAAATCACACGAATGTAAAAGGTCTAAAAGTTTAAAATCATCGTTTTAAAACGCTTCAAAATAAAACTTATGGTTTAATAATGATTTTAATAGACAAGACATAAAAAATAATATACTATAGCACATTGTATTTTATATCTTTATTTTAAACCACTGGGTTTAGAGTATTGTGAACTTAATATTTAACGAAGTATTTATTATATAAAAATAACACACTTTTAATGTTACAACAGTACATCACATTTTCATTCCATAGAAAGCATAGATCACATTATATTGCCACATAACTATAGGTTAATATATTATAATAATTAATAACTAAATCATCGTATTTATTAAACATGGACACTATATAAATGTTCACTTTAGTCTATCCAAATCGTTTTTTTTCATTCTGTTATATCTAGACATATAGTTACGACATGGACTGAGTTTGGTGATGAATAGCATCATTTTGCGAACTCTCCCTTCTACAATAAAATGTTTATTACTGTTGTTGTTCTATACTATATATTACTAAGGTTTGCCACAAAATACTAATCGTTACTCAGCAAACGAGTGCGTCAACCACGATTGACCAGTGCGAATGATTGACAATAATTTGACTTTATTTCTATTATCCTTAGTTCGTAATAACATGTTATGATTGTTATGAACTCATTAATTCATTATATAATTTAATTACATTGGCTTATAAGTTTTCATTGAATTACTTAGAAGAAAAAAAATTTCCAATTTATAAAAATAGTATGGTGTTATAGAGTAATAAATTATGTTCAACTTACACCAAATTACGTTTAACCTTATGAAATAATTTTAAACACCAATGTTGACATTTAAATAATAATTATATGGTAAAGTACAGGAAATTCTCTTAAATGACAACTACGCCTTAACTGGTAATATACTAATATACATATTTTGAATATATATATAATTTTAAATTTACTACATACGTTGATTTTGAAATTTTACCTTTAATAGTGTATCTTATGGTAATGACAAGATTGAAGTCTGTAAATTATTACCAAAGTAATTCCAATGACGTCTACATTATTTAACTTCAAACTATTCAAATTTGTTAATCGGAGTATTAAATAGTGAAAATCGTCATAATCATCAATGTTTTAGTCAAAATTAAGATACTAATTCAATAAAACGCATTTACGATCACTTTATTAAAATTATTCTCAACTTTAAGAAACCATAATATGTCGTAAAATTAAAATATATTCATCGAACTTAAAAAAAATTTAGTTTGTGGTGTATGATGGTCAGTATATACTACTGTCTGTAGCAGACAATTTTCAAGGAGTTCGATATTAGCAATATTGCAATTGAAAGTTTCCTGGGATTGTATGTACAAAATGAACGTTTGTAAGGTTGAGTATACGTTTGTGTTGTATTTTCATTATGTCTCTGAAGTAGCTTCCGCATGCACCTGCGTATAACATATTACCTACCTACTGAGCACACTTAAATATTTTCTCTCTATAGCTCAACTATATCATATGAAAAGTACCAAAAACTAATTAAATTTATAAAACACAGTTTCAGATGTCTAATTTTAATTTTGAAAACGGACTTTAATTCGTTAGTCACTTTTTCAAGATAAATAAAAAACATTTAATTATTATTTTCTTTTTACTCGTGGTCTTTTAATAAGGATTTTGGCATTTTTTTTAATTTCAAACATGAAAATAATTTTTTTCAAGAATAACGATAATTTGCATGAAAAATTCAAGGTTTCCTACCACACTGATATTTTATTTTTATGACATAATTACATTTCTTGATACAAACAAAAATATAATTAAAGATTAGAAGAAAGTTAATTAATATTATAATCATGTTGTTTCTATAATAATAGTTTTACGAAAATCCAACTTAATGCATAGCAATCGCTATTATAATCATATATTTTCCGCTATCCAATAAGTAAAGCATAATTTATAAAACAAGGTAGGTAGTTATTATAATATTTCGTAATTATCTTTTTGTTTCATTACATGGTTATTACTTATTACGAAGATAAGTTATTACTTTAATATAGTTTTTTTTTTATAAATCTTAATGTTCTAATTAACTAAACAAACAGTTTAATCAAACATAAAGTTACAAAGTATATTTTATATTATGTATCTTAGTAATAATATCTTTGAAATCCTTTTTCTTTATGGAAATATCAGTTAAAGCATTTCTCAAATTTATACTAGAACTTATAAGATCAAATCTTATTATCTACTTCGTACATATGTCTATAATTGTATTTACATATTAAATAGTAATAAATATTGTTGGGAAAAAAAGTATAGCTTAATTATCTGGCATGTATTATATTATTACCATATTATAAATACATTTTCAATATACCTAATTTAAAATTATATAAAGTAATTTATTATGTCTTCATTAATTTTACAATATATCCCAAAATCAATATGTATTCCTTAATTTATGTATAATTATTAATAAATCAACATAAAAATATATTAACTCTACTTATACTACATTCTAAAATTATGAATCATTATAGTATATTATACATTTATACATACATATATATTTCATGTTTAAAGTTTAAAAAAAAATGATGACTGCATCTCTGCTAAGTAAAACTGTAATGAAAATATTAACGTTGTGTTTTAAAAACATGTTTTTTTAATCTAACTCCTACTACATTCAACTGACATGTATTTAATAAATTCATTGTTCTCAAATTATATCAAACAGGTTAATATGTTTTATAAAAATTAACATTTTTTTTTTTTGTTGGTTCTAAGTGAGACATTTAGATAGTGTCCTATGATGTTATGAGTATAAAGTGATGATTGTATTAATATAGTATGTGGAAATCGACTAAACAACTAAGTAATAATGCATTGTAAAAAACAACTTTTAATTATTTAATCCTGCTTACAAAATTAAATAAGTGAAATTAACTATGTTAAATAACTGGTTTTAAAACATAAATCTATTAATTATAATAATATATCACTATGTTTTTCGTAAAGTAATTGTTCATATACTGTAAAAGTAGGTATGTTAAAATATATTTTTTTTAAATTCGTATTCAGTATTAATTTATTTACTGGAAGTAATATCGACGACAAGCCAATTTTCAAATCATTTCCAAACATTTGCTTGTTATTGTAATCTTTTAATGCTATAGTGCTTTCTTTCTTTTATCAACTGTACAAATTTCATCTAAAACCTTCGGGCTATGATTCACAATAAATTATTCATTTTCATCAAAAATATTTGCATGATTGGCTCTTTTGAAGTTTTCTTACCCTCTGATTGTGGCATGGTGAATGACTTTCTATAAATAATTGTTAACGTGCCCCATATTTATTCTAGTCGTTGTAAATATATAAAATTGGTTGTAAAATGATGCTTTAAAAATATAAAATATTATGTCAATCAGATGTCTCACAAATATTTATTTATGCTTCCAGGTGATCTTAATTGGAGAATTTTAATGAGGTAGTATTCGTAAGTAGTATCTCATAATAAACAGGACTTCGCACTTCAATTAAAATTACTTTACATATCTAACGAACAATTATCATTTTTTTTCTTTAAATACTATTGACTATTTTAAGAAACTAAATTATTAGCTTCTTGGGTAATTTTTTCAGATATGAGTAATATTAAGCAGAATCGCAGAATACGTGTTTTTATTTTTGGAAACTAATTACAATTATAATTTATGTATTTTTAAAAGTACTTATTAAGTACTTATTTAGTACTTTTTTTTTTACTTACTTATTTTTTTAAATTCTATTCAATCATAAATAATATACTAAAAGTAGTAACCATATGAAATAAAAAAAAAAAAAACTATTTTGTGAATTATATGTTCAATAAATTCAAAAGTTGCTGATTTTATTCGACATATAGGTTATATAAGTAACACCCACAATTAATATCAAACCCGTAACATAAAAACAAAACTTTTAGGGAAATAGATATTTATATAATAATGTAATATTCGATATGCACATTGCCTATTGCACATTGTACATTGCAATTTGCATATTTCACACGTCGTGTCTATTTTAGTATCCAACTTAGGTATATCAATTATATAGACCATAGAGATGGAAAATTTGCAAATAAATTATTATCATTATATATTAAGAGCCTATACACTCTATACTCTATGATAAATTTATCGTAATCACATATGTTCACAGAATAGTATACAATTAATCATAAAACAATTAATCAATGGTACAAATGGATTATATTTAATCATCATAATAAATTATAATTATTTTCCTCTCATAATCGTATGTTTAGAATACATCGTATAAGCAAGTAATAATATACATGTAATATGCATGAAAATAAAACTTATTTTAAAATAGATTATCAGTCAACAGATAATAAATTTATTTCTCTAGTTATTGTCTTTATGACATCGTTGCTCCATATTTTTTCTTTCTAATAAATCAATAATAATGAAAATTGTTCGTTAAGTTTATTGTTATATTATGCAATCGTATTTTTGTCGTAATAATAAAATTAATTTTATGAAATTTCATTCTAGAAATATATTATAGATATCTTTAAGAATAAAATAAATTTATAAAGAGTATCAGAGGAAAAATAACCGTTCCAGAGGTCTACGAAATCTAGGCCAAGATAAAAACGAATTTGACAGCAGTGGTTAACATAAAAGTTTCTTTCAAGTTTTTGAATTGGAAAATGATAAAAAAGAAATTCTCAATTGCTTTATTTCTTTATTTTTTAGGAATGTCGGCATGCATGCATCAAAAAAATGTACGTGTTCATATGTGTGTGGAACAAAAGCTACTTTCATATTATATAATACAGCTATTTCAGCAATACGTATGTACTTGTAAAATGCGTACAACTATGTAAATATTGTACTTAAATTTTAATATACTATATTAATTCATAAAAAAATTAAACTAATAAAATGTTATTTATTTTAGTAATAAACTTAAGTAGAAATATAAAAACTATATTTTTTTTAAATTTTTTCAATTATGCCATCATGTAGTGTATATAAATTTTTTTTGAAAATCAACTTTATTAATAATCATTAGTTATACTATTACTGATAAGTGATTATAATATAACTATATAACTTTGGACAGTACAAATTACTAAAAATAGTTGTACACTATACTGTCCACACATAATTTTTTTATGAATAAATATTCAAATATTATATAATTCAGCTCTATTAAATTACATGTATCACGTATTTATTATCATTTTTAATAATTTTCTTAATATATGTGAATAGAAATGAAAATTATAGGAACTAAATAAAATATTATAAACATTAGTCAATAAGATAAGATTATAATTTTTAGTTACATATTGCTTCGATATATAATATAGAAAAATAATATTTTTCTTGACTGATTTATTTTATAAAAAGGAAAATAATCCTAAATATTTATTTACGGTTATAGTAATTAAAAGAGAATTTCATTGAGATAGTAAAAATCTATTGATATAGTAATAATCTATCTTCATCGATTACGAAACTATCATTATTCTTTCGACGGCTAAAAACCACAAATTGATAAATGTGAGAATCACATAGTACCAATGAAAGCAAAGATAAGTGTTAAGCGCAAGGCACTCACAGGTGTTTACAGTTATAAATAACAATTTAATGAAATTATCAAAAACGAACAGCGGAACAAACCATTAGTTAGAGTTCGGAACTACCAGTATTGATTTGGTGTACTAAACATTGGTCATGAACTTAAGTTGACTATAGCTTTTAAGTTGTGATCATAGCCAGTTACTACAATAACTGGAATTTGTGGTAAGAAAACAAGATAAATATAAATAAATATAATGTAACAAATTATAACTAATTCAATTACAGTTAATAATAAAAAATATGGACAAGATAAAGAAATCAGATATTAGTCACTCAATTTAATTACTCCTTTAAATAGGTTAGTTGTTAGTTTAGTATTTTCATACTAATGAAAAATATAAAATTAATGACAAATCACTACATTCAAAACAAAATTCTGAATAAAAACGAATAAGTATTGATACCTCAATTATTGCTCAGTTAAAAATACATAGTGTTCTGGTATATCTTCAAAATTTAATTAGTTGTTCATCATTCTCAAAGTAATTACTGAAAAATTTTACAACAATCTATCAAAGTAGATTTTGTACGAGATACATTATGTAACTTTTTAGTAATTTATCTACCCGAAAACTGCTTACAGAGAAAAATAATACATTTTATACACTATTGTTAAGTTGATAACATTCTTTACATCGCTCAGAATCTAATATTGAATCAAAAACAGTTTAAAAATAAAATTCACTTAAGTTAAAAGTGAAAATAAAATAATTTTTACATCAGAATAAATAAAAAAGTACAAAAATGAATAAAATAATAAAAAAATTACATTCCAACCATTCATTAATTTTAATTAATGAAATATAGTCATAAGTCAAATAAAAAAATATTTTTAATTATATCATAATTATTTTTTTTAAATCAATGTAAATACCTATTAAAATAATAAGTACGTAATTATACGTGTTTGAAAAATTATCTTAAATATTAGACAACTAATTATAATTCTAAATGCTAATAAAGAGAAAAATACTTATTTTTTACTAATTATAAATTCTAACTATAATTTATATTGTTGTAAATTTCTAATCACATTAATTATAACAGCATGCTCATAAATAGCACGTCTAGTATTATAATTTACTTAATTATTATTATATAATATGATATTATAAAAAAACTGACAATTATGGTTGATAAATTGTTTGCGTATGCCTATATTGTGCACTCCAATATACCTTGAACTTGGTTGTACGTTTAATACAAGTACAGTTTTTGAATGTTGGAAATTATTGCTTAATCGATGTGACGAAGGGGTAGGGTGTATAAAAGATATTATGCAGCGGGCAGTCGTTCTGATTGTAAAACTTCTACAGTCAAATAAGTGACCGTAATCATCGCGGTCGTGATAGCGATGTCGCTATACAAGACAATAATACTGCTGATTTCATTTTACACTAATTCACTCAATATTTTATCTATGTCGTAGATGTAAATACATATTTTAACAAGCACCGTACAATATTAATGTAATCACGACATTGCTGTAGCGAAATTGCCTATCCAGACAGCCGTGTGATCAGTATTGTATTACCAAAGTAGACATTAAATAAAACAGCAACATCAAGGTCACTTGAAATATCTAAAAAATGTACTCAAATTGACTGCGACCATTGGGAGGAAATAAAAGGAAAATTAGTGTTAAGTTCACTCTCTGTATATTTTTACTGATACTTAAATGTATTATTTTTAAACTAACAAACTATCATATCAATTTATATTAAAATAACTGTTGTACCCCTCAAAAATGTTCAACATTTTATTTACAAATCAATTCTTTATATTCTAGGTTACCTATACATATAAATACATTAGCTAGTATTATAATTTATAATAACTTATTACTAATAATTATCGAATATCTATTTCTAATAAATAATAATAATAAACTGTACCATTTGGTGTGGAATTTGGTCCAATTTGAGCATGTAATATGTTGAGGCCGGGTACAATAATGGCAGGCAACGTACTCGATCGCAATAGCGGAGGTGGTTGTTGTCCACGTGGTCCCTCTTTATCTCTGAGGGAAAAAACACATTATAAAATAATAATATACAAAGTGATCCATTAAAACATACTACACTATTTTTTTCTAACATTTTTGTGATTTTAAATACAGTTAAAATAATTTTATTATTGTCGGGAAGTAGTTATTAAATACTCCATTTTGCAAATAAATTTCTTTTTTTTCATAGTTTGGTTATCATAATCAGTAATTTTTAAGACTATTTTTCATTGAAAACTTCAATGCATTGAACCAATGATTTCTTATTTAGAAAATTTTAAAATTAAAAAACTTAGTCATCTATAAAATAATTTATATTGTTTTGTTCATAAAAATTGCGTTAGAAATTAATTTTTGTAATACAGACATATCTCATAGCAATATAAGTCAATTGAAAATTCATAAAAGTTAACTGAAAAAAAAATGATCAAGAAACGTTTAATGAATCACCCTATATGTACATACATTATAATATAAAATAATATTAATATAAAATATGTGTATGTACTATGTATATTGTATAAATGTATAGAATAACTATGTAGTATTTTCTGTAATTTTTAAGCAAACACTTGTATTAGTTATTATATAAACAATACAAATGCAATAATTTTCATATATCATCCTATAAAATAAATGTATAATAAAACAATAATTTAATTTGTTTTGTCAATTATAATGTATTATAATTAAATTAAATTCACATTATTTTGCATAATATTATTATAATTTATAACATTATTCATAAATTGATATTCCAACACAAATGTAAAAAAATCAACAGCGTTATTTTTTTTCAATCACTAAAATAAAATTAGCACCTATTAATAATTGTTTAACTTTTTTTGACAAATAAATTTTATTTTATTTTTTATACAGTCATCGTTTTGTTATCAATAAATGATTAAAGTTTATTTACTTTAAATTATTTTTCTGTAAATTAAAATTGATACATAAATATGATCCATATCTTAATAATTAGAATAATAAATAAACTACAAATTACCAATTTTTTATCATCTTCTATCATATTAAGTTATGACTTAATTATACAGTTGCAATAAAGTATAAACTCTTTTTAATTATACTACTTTTAAATTAAATTACTTCCAAATTCCAACGACACGCAAAAACTATGGTTCCTTGAAATAAATAAAAACATTATCGTTTAATTTCCTTTGTTGTAATTTTAGCTACTCGCTACTAATTTTTTTGCTCACCTAATTATTTTTAACGATATTATGTATTCACATCAAACGATTAAGTGGTTAGATGATCTATAGTAGCAATCATTATTTAATTTTAATACTTTTCATTTAACCTATCTGTCAAGTGAAATATCAATATTATATAGTTACTCAAGCTGTTTATATTAAAAAAAAAATACGTATAGTAATTGAGTAAGTTTATTTGTACGTAATGTTATTTTTTATATAATATTAAACAGTAAACATACTATAATTAGGTATTATACAAAGTTGCTAAGAAAATATTTTTTCAGGCGATAAATTATGTAGCCATATGGTTAATAATATATTAGGCGTACAATGTATCTATCTCACTTTACTGCAGTCTTGCTAATCTATATTGTCAAACTTTTCGTTTATTTATTGACATTCGATTTATTCACCAAAACGGTTACGGCTTATATTATTCATAAAGTTTAATGGAAATTTTCAATGGTAAAGTTTTGACTTGTGACTCAACTAAATCGTTATTGTACTACATATTGTCTTGTTTATCATAGCAGCTATAATATGTCGGGTTCAAGAGAGCTAACACAAAAGGAACGGCAATAATAAAAAATAAATTCAATATCATGTTAACACAAAAGGTTCAAACTTCAAAAATTAATAGACAACGATCTTCAATACTTGACCTGTATGACATATTTTAAGCTGACCTAGTGATTTTTCAATGACTAACAAATATAATATCCTATTGAATTCTACGCCAAAGTAGATATTTACATCGTGTATACTTAGAAGTGTTTTTGAGTTTTGTCACGTGTGCTGTTATTGATACGATCATAGAGTAAAGAGACATAACCTCTGATTAAAAACATAGTAAGTCATAAACAGACAGCGTTCTATACTCAGAATCACCGCTAATATGTTTTATTTTTCAATTTAAAAAAAAAATGATTGGTAGTTTTTTTTTTTAATTAACTATCTTTTAACAAAAAGTTGTACATAGAGCGCCAAGAATTTCTGAGGAATTTTTAGTTTTAACGCAACAAATAAAAAATAATTTATTAATTGTTATAGCAATTGATTTTATAACAGTTTAAATTAGATTTAGTATGTCAGCATTGTCAGCGACTGCTCCACTTATCACTCTCGAGAGTAAAAAAACTTTTTATAATAGACAAATTCCAGAATATAGACAATATTGCAAACAACCTGTCCTAAAACTTATAAATATATATATATATATGTGTGTGTGTGTGTGTGTGTGGTGTGTGTGTGTGTGTGTGGTGTGTGTGTGTGTGTGTGTGTATTAAAACGCTTTCAATTTCGTAGATTTATTTTTTTAATATAAAACAAAGCTAGTAAAAAAAAAAAAAAAACATTATTAATAAAAGAATCATGTCGTTGCAACTCCCTCGGCTCTCAATTATTCTAACCAAAGTTAATAACCAATGTGTGTTGTGACTGTAAATTTATTTGACAATGTGACAGTTCGCGAAATATTACAGCGTTTGTCTCTATTATTCGGTAGCTGACAAGAAATTGAATACGAAGATTTCGTATGTATATATATTTAATAATTTCATTTTCTTTCTGTGATCCGTCCACACATTGATTTCTTTGAGATTAATAGTTAAAATATACAGGTCATAGAACGTAATATTATTATAACAAACATATATTTCATTTTGAATGCATATAATTCATGATAAAGTTAAATTTGATGTGGCTTAAATATTTTGAAAATAAAATATCATAGAGGGTACCAAAAGCATATTATTACATAATTTATAATAATATTGTGTTTGTATTTTTTGTTACACCGTTTCATACTGTAAACGGATATTTTTCGACGTCTTACTCTCTTGCATTTCATTTTATCATGATTAAGTCAACATGTTACCGACGAGTTATTTACATCAGTTGTAATAATTGAATATATTTTTTTGTATTTTACAACAGTCGTGGTAGATAAGATGACATAATATATTATATTATTATACAGAACATAATTATTTCTTCGAGCGCTGCGCAATATAATATTGTTTTCTTCAAACGTCGTATCTTGTAGACGCCACTACATTAAATAGTTTATTGAATCAATAGTTTTTATTATTTTGGGTGTTGTAATCAACGCTAACGTCAAAGTCTGTTGACAAAATCTTGTAATGCGAATTTAAAGGCAAACATCGCGGATCTAAGATGATAGTAAAATAAAATAAAATGTGTTAACTTTTATAATAGGTAAATCAAAATAACGGCAATAAAAATAATTAATAACAATGTGTACGACCGTAAAAGTGATTGCAGAGACAACAGCTTTATGTTGTGTTTTGCATATTTAATATTAATTTCCATTGTCATTATATATCGTTATCGTTCATTTTCGCCAGACACAAATTCACACGGGAACGTCCATTTACCATTTTCACATTTTCAATTAACCAACAATTTAACAATTAAACCTCTCTCTCTCTGTAAAATTGAGTGAACAAAATATAGTGTTACTACTATTACGGTACATACAATTTACAAATACTTCCTATTCACGTAAACTTAATTCTACTTATTTTTGGAAGTAATTAAATTAAACCTATTGATTTCCAGGTTTATCTCTCTATCACCGTGTCTCTCTCTCCCTCCTCCTCTCTTCCTCACACTCTCTTCCCCTATCTTCAATACACACATTTTATCCTTGAACGTGACAAAATTATAAAATTAATTTGCTTTAAATTTGCTTTCCGAACGTGACTTTTCCCGTCAGATTGTCTTCTCTGACTGCTATAATGTATATAGATGGTTTTAGGGTAAAAATATTTTTTCCAAGAAGAATACATTATGAATATTATTTAATGCACGACGCTTTAGATTGTTTGAAGCGATGAAAGAAAATTACATTTATAATATTTTAGATCATAAATTTATATATATGTTCAATATATACACATATATATGTTGCTATTAATCGATCACTACTATAGTCTAGCATTCAAAAAGTAAAATATACTTATATATTGGTGTACTAGAATGGTATAGAAACTTGAAATAGCAATACAAGTGAAATAGTATTTCACTATTTAGAAAAATAAATAAAAGCGTATTCATTTTATTGAAAAACAAAACATTTTTCAAAATATTTATTAATTGTATAAGCATTACTGTTATAATTTGAAAGTTAAACACCATTATTTATCATTAGTATTATATTTTGTATCAGAGTTTATTATTATTTTTTGATTTTTGAAACTGTCAATTCCATTCATAACTATTAAAAAAATGCAATTACTTTTTACATTACATCTTTATAAAAAAATCAACACTAGATGCTCATATACATATATAATATATATTCAATAATAAAAAAAAACTTTGTTTAGTTTCTAATAAGTGTATTTTTAAATCACTAAATTATGCAGTTTTTCGCTATTTCGTGAATATTATTATATAATTTTTTTTTCGTTTCGTATGAATGTACAAAATAATAATGGATTAAATGTAACTCAAAATATTTTCAAACATTAAATTCATAATATGGAAATAAGTTATTATTTTCATAGTAAAAAGCTTTTGGATTTAAATACATATATTATCAAATACAAATAAAACAATAAAAACACTATGGGCAACTTCAAGAAAATACATAATAAGTGACAAACAACAAATTCTTGGTCTAACAATACATTTTTATAATTATTATTGTTATATTCTTTTATGAGAATACAGTTCGATGATTATTATTTTAGCTTTATTATTGTGAATAAAATAATTGAGTTTTGATTCAATAGAAAAAAATTAAAAATATCAAAACATCCAATTTAAATTTCAAACTCAAAATATATCATATAACAAGTGCTTACATAATTTATATATTTTTAATATTTAACAAAATTAAAATGTTTTTGATAAAATAATGATACAGTCTATAGTCTTGTGATATACGATCTTAACACAACATTCAATATTCATATAGTATATTTGGAATATTAGTATTACTTTTACGGTCAAATACAATTATTGTAAATACATAGATAATCGATTTTTTTTCTGTTTAAATTAAATAGCCATTGATTTTTCTTATTCTATATATTATTCTTTAATAATATAATATGTACTCGTTATTTAAATAATTAAACCAAATTTTGTTTTATTTTTAACTGTTCAAACTCGTATCATTCAAATTAGTAATAAGTAAAAATAATTACACATTTTTATGTTTTCATCGTATCAATATTTTTTGTTTTTACTTCTATAGTAAATCTATATAGAAACAAATACATCTTTATTTATTTTGTACATGTTAGCTACCACGAATATTAGTGTATTTTTATTTATAGAACAAATGAGCATAGCATACGGTATAACTCATACTTATACAATTTATAGTGTAAAATATAACGTAGAATGGAAACCGTTGATTTCTTTAAGGGCCTGACAGCGACCATGTTCCGGAAATAAATCCCAAGTATACCTACGACGGCACCAATATAATAAAAGAGACCGGAGCTCACGCTCCTGATTGTATCTCTCTCTCTCCCTCTCTCTCTTAGTCACTAGTTTAACTTTTGTGCCACATAATATTTTATGCCACTCTCTTTTTTACAGTTAAAAGTGCGCAATTTATCTCCCAAAAAAACCTCAACTTTTTTTTTACAAATCATCTGTGAAAATGAATTGCTGTCCTGTTTTTTTAATAGTTGCTATTGATTGCCTACTATTTAGATGGATGTTATAATAATTATAATATTATTTTAATTGATCATATAGATAGGTACATAATAATTCATTAATACGACGTTCCTACAAAAAAAGGTTATGGTAAATTTTTAGTATTCTTTAATTTGCAATATAAAAAGCTGTTTCTCTTTAGGGATCAAATAACGGTATATTTAAGGTGTAGTTTTCAGGATAAACTTTTCATAATTCCCGTATTAGGTAAATACAGCCATATGCACTTATATACCTGGTATTTAAAAACTTTAAACTCGTTCATACATATTTGAAATGTAATGTTTTCATTTGTGAGTAGAACTAAGTACAATAAAAACATAATATTTATACAAAATAATACGATATTATGGTACTTATCAATTTACGTATCTCTGTTGCTTTAAGAAAAAATATTTTACTTATAAAATATATACATACGTATATAGGTATTAAATACATATTAACTCAAATAACGAAAAACTTAATTGAAATTAGTAATAATCAGTGGCGTAGCTAGACACTTTTTCTAGTGTAGGCCCGATATTTTGATGTAATAAGGATTATCAATGAATATTTTTATCAAATAAAAAACATTCATTTTTGGAGAAAATTGGGTAGGCCCGGGCCTACTAGGCCTACCCGCTGGCTATGTCACTGGTTATAATAATAACAAATTACGAAAAGCAATTTTTCATGTATCACAAAACAATCTCTCTTGTACACAGAATTATACTAAATTATTAATGATTAAAATAAATTGCAATATTTTATTTATGTTAACAGTGTATACTATTAACATTAAGTACTTACTCGTTACTTGCAGTGATATGTAAAAGCCAAAGAAAATCGCAAACTAAGTTTGTTCTATACTAATGTTTAGTAGTATTACTTGTTATATTTATGAACTTTTAGTACACTTCAATTCTACTCCTTATAAGTTTGATATAATAATTCTTACCGAAACTTAGCTTGGTTTTAACTTAATAATTTTAACATTGATGGTTATAATAATTTTCATTGCTCGCGGACTCTAAACAAAGCGTACAGTATCACAATATTCATTAACGATAGTAAATCAGTCGCTGACATTATTTTAAATATAATCCCTGGTTGCCATTCTTTAAAATTACATTTTTACTATAACTTTCATGCCTATAAAAAATAATTGACATATATAGATCTCATGCATGACTGCACTAGATATTAATAGTTTTTTTGTTATGTCTAAATCGTTGTTTATTAAATAATTCAAAAGATTATAAGATAATGATTAATGGTGATATAAACATCAATAAATGTTTTATTAAATCGTTCAAAAAATAATTATTAATGGTGATATGAACATTAATGTATTGGATAACTCAAGTGATATTTCTGATCATCTGAATTTTTTTGCTTCATATAATATTCTATTGAGTGTATTGACAATTAAACTAGAGTAACTGATGTTTTAAATCATCTATAGACCATATTTTGCATACATTTCTAATATTTTGTCCTCATTATTAAAACTAATATCAGTGATAATTTAATTTAACCATTTCAATTAATAATGATGATATTAAATAATATAATAATAATAATTACACAAAAAACAATACTAAAACACTTATTGATTTATCCAACCTAAATAATGTATTAGTATCCTTTAACTGGTACAATTTCCTATTTAAATAAAAGGTTCATACTTTTACTGATAAATTTAATAATACAATTGAGAAGTTCATTATTGATACCTAAAAGTTTCTACCATCTCTAAAAATAAACTCAAAAATCGAAAAAACTTAAATTTTGGATAATAAATGGAATTTTTGTTTCGATTAATAACACGCATAAATCATAATATAAAAGAACAAACGGCCCTTTTTAATCTTAAGTTGAAAAATATTTTTTATTAAATATAGATCTTTATTAAATACTTAAATAAATAAAGCGCGTAACTTAATGCATGTTAAAGTAATAAATTTATTTTATCCAAAAATAATATTAAAATTACCTGGAAATTAACAAATGGAGCTACGTATAATACAGAAAAAACCTCCAATTTAATTTATTGAAAATAATTCCATCAAAACTATTTTTTATCGATAAAACAGACATTTAAAATGAGTTAATAATTTTTTTGCAAATGGTAATAAAAATATTTTAGATGAAATTATTAAAAATAATTTTGAAAAATTGAATTGAAATGATATGAATAAGTGCTTATTACTTCTTGATCTGATAAATTCGTCTGAAATTACTAATTTAATAAAAAAAATCACCTGATAAATATTTTTTATATATAATAATGAGTTGTCTAACTTAATTTTAAAACATACAGGAGACTCTATTACTATATCACTCTCTACTATTTTTAATAGATCATTATATAACTACTGGATAATATGTAACGGTACACGCTGTGACGTGTCACCGTTCCGTGTAAAAATAACGCTGATGATTTTTTGAGTAATCAACCTGTTTTTATTTCTATATAAATTAAAATCGATTATAATAATTTATAGGGATATGATTCACGAACCCGAGACCGAATGGACTATAGGTTCGAGACCATTTGACACTTCGTGGATTATTAATTATGGGTTATACAATTACGGGTGGAGGTACGGATTGTCACGTCCGGCCCGCTCAAGCAAGTGGCGTTGGTTCGTGGGTCCGTCCGGGTAGCGTGGCCTAAGCAGGCGCGCTTGGGGGGACTTTTTATGTGTGCGTCACTATATGGTACGATGGGCCTCGTAATGAGTTGGTGTTCCTCTATGGCCGGTGTTCAAGCCGCAGTCACGGATCTGTTGGCCGTAACGTCGAAAGCGTCGGTCTGGTGTCACGACGACTTCTGGATGTCCGGGTTATGGACGAGCGGTGTAGATGTTGATTCGGCGGTGTTGGTCGTAAGTTGTCGTCGGAAGGTTATGGCTGGTTTCGTAAATACACGCGGTGGCTTCTCCTTACTTCTGGCCGTCGAAGGTGTGCTGTTACGCAGGTCTTGATGGCTTGAAGTGTGGAGAAAGAGTTGTTCTTTGGTCGGTCAGTGTACCGTATTTATACGGTTTGACCGACCTCTGTACGTGTGTCATTGGATCTGGTCGTACCGTTGGACGAGTGAAACTGACATCGTTCATGAGGTCGCTAGATGCTAACCGTGTTGTTTTCCCTCGGCTTTAATATAAAACTTGCTTGTGGAAACTCGCATCATTCATATGTGTTTGTGTTATCATGCGTGTTGCGTTTCCTTGCCTAACACTTGTTCATTATTCAATCATATTTTGGCCGTGAGAACGGCCGTTTTAGTATATGGTTATGGTAGTATTTAGTTATATGGTGTTTGTACCGTATCAATTCCCCCCCCCGGATTAGTGACCGGGTGGCGGAGCGAGTGGGCGCTAATTCGTAACAGATCGTGCACGCCGAATAGACGCTCTGTACAGTACCTTGCGTAACTTGTTCCGCGATAAGTACCACAATGGCGTGTCTTCTCCTGTACTAGCCGGCTTGTTTCTCGGCTTTTCGTGTTGTGCTAAACGTTCTGTCACGTATGTGATTACATCCGACAGCTGAATGTTTTTCTGCTCGAAAGGAATGTATTTGTGTACGGTTTTTTCAGTGACCATTCTCCAATCCGCTGGAGTGTTCCAGTCGGCGGTGTGTTGTTGTCTGGCTGCGTTTACTTCTGTTACCCATTTTATAATGGCCATATGTTTTTCTTTGTTTCTTTTTTGCTCTGCTTCATCAGCCGGCGAGATTATCTTTATTGGACGAATTGATGCTAATCCGTTATAATCTACCTCGTCGGTTCTGTATGGTTTATGTCTTGCTTCTGCAGCGGCTTTTTTCAATTTTTCGTATTTTCCTGTAGTCTCCATGGTGAGATATGTTTCACGACTGGTGACCTGATCGTGTTTCGTGTAACTTATATACTTTATTTTATGCTGTATCGCGTACGTGATTGGTCAATCCGAGTGGCCAATCCGGTGTTAGTATATTATTTACTGGTGATAATTCATTTGGTAGTATGGCCGAACTTCGGCGATGTTTGTTAATTGTTCCTTTTTTGTTATTGGGTTACGAATTACCAATGTGTTTTGCTTATTATTTTTGTTATTTCATATGGCCCATTGAACAAGTTGAACAATTTTTTATCTCACCGTGTTCTGCATTTGATAGTTGATGGTTCTTATGAGTATATGCTGCCCCACTTCATACTTTTTTCTTTTTGATGACATTTTCTTCTTCTCTCTTTTTTCAGCTTTTGTTCTTATTCTGTCTGCCACTAGGCATATAATGTTTTCATCTGTGTCCGGTTGGTCCGGAAATGATATGATTTTGTGTATTTGGTAATTTGGCTTTTTTTTAAACATGGTTTCAAATGGCGTTTCCTCTGTGACTAAACTGTCGTGTGCTGCTTTTTGTGCATCCACTGTTGCCTGGAGTTGTTGAACTTTTTCTTCTAGTTCCTGGATACGTTCTGTATGATTTTTTTACCATTTTGTCGATGTGGTTTGGTGTGCTCTCGGTGTCGTGGACTTCGAGCCACTAGTTGGGCGCCAATTGTAACGGTACACGCTGTGACGTGTCACCGTTCCGTGTAAAAATAACGCTGATGATTTTTTGAGTAATCAACCTGTTTTTATTTCTATATAAATTAAAATCGATTATAATAATTTATAGGGATATGATTCACGAACCCGAGACCGAATGGACTATAGGTTCGAGACCATTTGACACTTCGTGGATTATTAATTATGGGTTATACAATTACGGGTGGAGGTACGGATTGTCACGTCCGGCCCGCTCAAGCAAGTGGCGTTGGTTCGTGGGTCCGTCCGGGTAGCGTGGCCTAAGCAGGCGCGCTTGGGGGGACTTTTTATGTGTGCGTCACTATATGGTACGATGGGCCTCGTAATGAGTTGGTGTTCCTCTATGGCCGGTGTTCAAGCCGCAGTCACGGATCTGTTGGCCGTAACGTCGAAAGCGTCGGTCTGGTGTCACGACGACTTCTGGATGTCCGGGTTATGGACGAGCGGTGTAGATGTTGATTCGGCGGTGTTGGTCGTAAGTTGTCGTCGGAAGGTTATGGCTGGTTTCGTAAATACACGCGGTGGCTTCTCCTTACTTCTGGCCGTCGAAGGTGTGCTGTTACGCAGGTCTTGATGGCTTGAAGTGTGGAGAAAGAGTTGTTCTTTGGTCGGTCAGTGTACCCGTATTTATACGGTTTGACCGACCTCTGTACGTGTGTCATTGGATCTGGTCGTACCGTTGGACGAGTGAAACTGACATCGTTCATGAGGTCGCTAGATGCTAACCGTGTTGTTTTCCCTCGGCTTTAATATAAAACTTGCTTGTGGAAACTCGCATCATTCATATGTGTTTGTATTATCATGCGTGTTGCGTTTCCTTGCCTAACACTTGTTCATTATTCAATCATATTTTGGCCGTGAGAACGGCCGTTTTAGTATATGGTTATGGTAGTATTTAGTTATATGGTGTTTGTACCGTATCAAATATCTTTCTAGTTATAAAAAAAAAAACTTTTCTTATACAACTGTTGAAAATAGGAGATCACAAACAATATGATAATAAAAGATCTATTGTGTTAACTTAACTGTATCGATTTTTTTTTAAAAAAGCATATTAAATTAAGACTATTGTCATTTTCAAACAAACACGATTTTTTTATTTTATCTAATCAATTTGGTTCCCGGTCAAATATATCTACCATAGATCTTTTAACATAGTAGTTTAGATTAAAAAGTATAAAATGTAAGATATGTATTTTATTAGATTTAAAAAAAAACCTTTAACTCTGTAAACTATAATTTACCATTTTAATAAATTTCATTTTTGCAGCATAATAAAAAATACTCTTAATTTAATTTAATTATTTATTACAGATAAACTTCAACAGTAAGACTTAAAGATACTGTGAGTGATTATAAAACAAACTATTTTCTGTACCTCAAAATATAAAGTACTTAGCCCGATTTTATCTTAAGAACTCATTATTATGAATCCACCTCGACCGCTAACAGCAATTTCATGCTTATGGTTGAAATTGCAACTTTTCTATTCATGCTTATATCATGTTATTCCTATACATATGTTTTGTCGTTGCTAAATAAATATTGTTGTTATTATTATTATTAGTATATTATATTTGAAAAAAAGATTATCAATTAATAATAACATCAGAATAATTATCTATGACTTAAAATACTTATACTTAAATTTTAGACCACACTGCACTTATTTTATTGTTTTTACATAGTAAAATAAAAAATAATCGTTCATATTAATTTTTTTATAATAAACTCAAATATTAATAACAAATCATCTATTTTTATAATAAAAAATCGTAAATCACAAATTGTTATACCTATAGAGTATGAGTATTAGTATTAGTATTATATTATTATATGAGTATTTTTATTACTTTTAAAAAACAACTGTGGTCATAATCATTTTGCTAATCGATTGCTTCATAGCATAAAAATCCAAAGTTATAAGAATATTGTAATTACTCGCCCCCTTCTCATTTTTAACTTTTATATTTATGTATTTGCTATATATTAGGAGGGAAGTCCATCTATCTAACTACTATAACCGCCTATTATCCAAAATTCTTATCCCAACTTTCATGTGACGTAAAAACACTACTCGTGAATATAAGAATTAAGTGCTTAAACTTAAATTTCTTACGTTCTTATGTTTTAATATTAAGATGAATAACATAAAGAAGAAAACCGAGAAACTCGTAATCTATGTATTATAGTAAACTATTAAATGCTGACATATAATTCAACAGTTTATAACACGATAATAGAAAAAGTTTTAAAAACACAAGTATATTTCGTTCGATGTCAGAATTGTAAATTTTTTTGGCAAAGAAAGAACACAATAGTCAACACACAAATTATCCATTTAAGTTTGGTACTAATCAAAACTGACCTTGAGAAATAGCTTTATTTATCCGTTAATATTTTACATAGTTTCTGTAAAAATACTTAAACGAATAGTGTAAATAAATTAAACTTTCGAATTAAAATACACACACATTTACACAACATATTTAAAACCATTATGTTGTTTATTTTCAAAAATATATTGTCTCTTATCATTTTTAGTTATTTAAGTAGATAACGTTAACGCTTAATCGTTTAAAAACCAATGGGTCATATAAATTAGGTAGATATTTTCATATTTTATTTAAATTTTAAGGTAAAAGATAATCTTTTTTTTTATATATAATATATTACAGACCATTTTTGCTTTATTGCTTAAAAAAAAAAAAATAATGAGTGTGTATACTATTATTATCCATTTACTTTGATGTATATAATATGTTAGGTATCTCCATAAAATTTTAATCGATTGAAACTTGCATATAAAAAAATAAGCACACAAATATTAGTAAAAATGATTGACAGTAAAAAAAAACATTTATAGTATGATTATTATATTCGATTTTATCTATTTAGAAAATGATGTATATAAATATATGTATAAATATATATAAAAAAAAAACATATACTATTTTATATTTTACTTATATTGGCTAAATAATTTATTTTCGTGTATCTATAAATACATATTTAATAGATATTATCTATATTTATATAAGTATAATTATAAAATAAATAATACTTAAATTAATTTCTTATAATATCTCTAAAAATGTTTCATACTACGGTGTACTCAAAATACAAAATTGTACTCATCTGTAGTTATACTATTACGATTAATAAATTGTCCAATACTGAAATTGGCGTCATAAAGCAAACACAATTCCCTGTAGAAGTATGCCGAGAAAAAGTTCACGCCCAAGAGAATTATCCTTCACGGTTAGCTGCCTAACACTAATGCTTTGATCAAATTCTTTATTGATATTATATAATAAATGTACTAATCAAACTACTACCTAATATAATGTTATATCATGATAATTATCTTTTCAAAATTAACGTGAATTACATCTTCGTTAGAGATTAAATATAGTTTTTATATTTATGTCATTATTATATCTAACCTTTATAAAGTAAAAAGGAATCTAGAAATCTATGTTTTAATATTCATATTACATATTATAACAGGGAAGGCCAAATAGTCGACCGCGGAAAATTTCAAAGTCGATCATGTTAGAATTTATTTTTAGGGGCACGCGCCCTAATGTCTCTTAATAATTATAGTTATTTAATAATAAAAAAAAATCTATAGAAGTCGATCCTCAAAGTTGAAGTATATTTTATTAGATCATGACCAAAAAAAGTTTGGCCACCCCTGTATTATAATATTATCGTTTTATATAACTATTGAACACCTTATTAAAATATCATACTGCGTTATCAATATAAAATAGATTACATGTTTAAAGAAAATTATACATTTTAAAGTAAAAATAATTACTAACTCAACAGAAATTACTATTAAGATAAATTAATTCAGTGCAAATACTAAAAGGAGTATAAACATTCAAAAGGATTTGAAATTTAAATTAAAATATTTGAGCTGTTTAAAAAAAGATGAAAATATTAGAAATAAATTTTATTTAAATATTTATAATCAGATAAATAATAATAAGAGTATACAAGTTTGGACAGTGTAATACATAACGAAAAGAAAAAGATGAAATAAAGGATATAATAGTAGGCATCTTAAAAAATTAACCAACCTCCATCAAATAACATTTCAATGTGAGAGTGCCTATACCTAATGAGTAATGGTATTTACTTTCAAAAACGACAAGAAGAAAATATTTATTTATTTTCTGAATTTCATTTTATTATCTATTGAATTTTCTATATTTATTTTATGTAAATCATGAACATGTTAACTTTTTTATTTTTGAAGAACTATACAACTATAAAAGTTAATTAAATTTGAAATATATTATAATTTAATGTGTGAAATGCGTGGATATGATGTTATAATATTATAATATTGTGAAGTGTGTTCTCGCAATAATTGTATATAAAATTAAAAATAATAATAAACATTTATTTTCTAGACATCTTTTATAATATCAAAAGTTTCAAATACATATTATTCAACCTATTATAATATTAAATATAAAAAATAATTAATCATCGTTTTCGCTTATAAACCCGAAAAGTTTCTTATACAGAGCACTCAACGTTCCATAAATCAATATATTTTTAGAACAAAATAAGTTATATACCAACTACATAGATAAATACATATATATATATATATACCTACTTATTTTAGTCGTAAGATAACATAACATTAATTTAAATACAGTTCAGAAATACTTTTCAAGAAATATATTGTTAGAATTCATTCAAAATATTTTGAATATTTCAACTATTTGTTAAAATGTGTTTGATGTACATGACTTACAATTTACAAGAATTGTGAATTGTAAAATCATTATTCAATATACATAAATAATATACAAGTAAAAGTTTGAAAAACAAAGATTACAAATTTAAGTTGAAGATTCTAAGTTTTTGTCACTCATGGCAAACTAAATAATTTTTTAATCTGTTGACTTATTCTGAAATAGTCCATGGAAGAAATATTAAAGTTTTTTATACTGTTTCGTTTCAACATAGTATCTATTTTTGACATCTTAAGTTTTGACCATTTAGATTGTCATTGATTTAAAATATTTACAAGCTATTTTTTAAAACTTATGTGACGAAGATACAATTTAATACTATAATAATAACTCTAAATAGGTGTTTTAGAATTCTTTTAGTTTATTTACATGATTATCAATACATTTTAGATTCTGAACGGAGCATTGAATGTATTAATCTTAGAATAATTTTTTTACATGCATATATGTACACGGTAAGTTTAGTAATTGATACAATGCTTCAATTTTCAACTTTAAAAATAATTTTATACAGAAAATTGGATGTAATTTTTACTCTAGAGAGGTTTAGATTAAAAATTTCCAATATTTATTTATAATCAAAAAAAAAAAAACAAAAACAAAAAATTAATTTAAATTTTGTTTTTTGATTAAATTCATAAAAATTGCAAGAATTATCAAATTATTTTGTAATAATTCAAAAAAGAAATTATTTGTGAAAACTTTTACCTATATTATATTATTATGGATTTTATTATATATACGTGATGATTATTTTTATTTATGTTAAGATATTATATATTTATACTATGAATCTATTTGTACTGTTTTTCGTTACTTGCAAAATGATGTTTTTAAATTTTGTGTTATATAAGTTGATATAATAAAATATTAATAATATAATAAATACAATAGTAGTCTACTATTATACTGTTAAAAGTAACATAAATGACTTTAGTTAAATCAAGAAAACATATTATAACGAAACATACTTAGTGATATAATCTGAAAGACCGTCCCCACTCAGAATTTTTTTCTTATGCAATGATTTATTAACAATTTATCCGATTGTCTGCCATTTTTTTAAATAAAATTTTGCTGTACATTAATTTTACATATTTAAATAAATATTAAATAATTAGATATTTTAATGGTATCACCTTAGACTTGATAAAATTATTTAGTTGCTTTTAATTAACCTCGGCTGTTCAAGTGTATGAACCTTCGAGTTCCAATGATCCATATTAAATCCTGTGAGACCTTCCATATTCAAACTTTCCGTTCTAAATGTTTAACTAATAATCCCTTAATTCAAGCAATGCATTGTTTAAATGTTAGTAATGTTGATATTTGACCTTAATATTTTGTTATTTTGTTTTAATTTAGTAAAATTTTATAACTTACATTACTTATTTAATTTTATAACTACCTTAATATTTTATTTAATACTTCGTGTATGTATGTAAAAAAGCCGATTAGTGTAAAAATAAATAAAGTTTTACTAACAAGTCCTAACTTAAACATTGCAATATTATGTTTGACATCCCTTTTATTAAATTCCAATAGACCATTCCATATATATATATATATATATTATAATACTTAAATATTATTAGAAATTGTATAAGAAAAACCTTTTTTCAATTTGTTGACTTTGACTTCTTTTTTTGAACACCCGCTTAATTCGGAGCAATAAAAATGCAGCCTTATCAATACTTAAAGACTGACGTCGTTTGTTGTCTGATTTTTGGTTATCATCTTGATCCATCTGAAAAAAATATAAGAAGCTAATTAGTAAAAAACAAATTCATATATTTCTTTTCAAAGTTCTCTATAAATTGATACTTCTAAGACTCCTACACGTAATTAAAAACTTGAAATGTTTTTATTACCATTTTAATACTATATATACTGTACATATTGGCTAAATTACTTACGTGTCAAATAATTATTATTATTTAAAATGTTTTAATATATTATCCTATATTTTCCTGATACTTTTATGTATATATTAAATAAATCAACATAAGACAATAACAACAAATAAAAATGCTATAAGCTTTATATTATAATTTATAGTGAAGCTACGCTTTAAAAATCAACATTGTACACGATCGTTTTATAAAAATTTATATATGTATATATATTACCTATATATAATATATTTCTTACGTTCATTATGAACTAATATATAGTGTACTAAATACTAATAATACAATCACATTTTAATATGGTTATTTATAAATTTATTATAATACAAAATATAAAATTCACTATTTTATTTATTTTGATATTAATACTATTAATTGTAATTAATATAATATAAACTCACTAATCACTTACTAAAAACATTTTTTTTCTTAATGAAACTCTGTTAGCTACAAACGGTCAATAGAATGAGATTATAAAACTGTTGTTGTTTTTTATGTGTGGTACGTTTCGTTTCACTAACTTTTTATGAACTCGAATAATTATTGCCTTTGTATAATTGCAACTTACGAGGTTTAATTCAAGTGATTAATTTATAGCATATACCTACGTACACTGTTTGATTAGTATAAGGATTATATTAAGTGTCAACATATTTTTAAATTAATATGTTGTAACAATTATGTCAAGAAAACGGAAACTCATCCTGTATTATATGTGTATAGTGTATACAGTCTAGTCATGCTAGTCACTCTAAATCAAAAAACTTGAAAACTAGAATTTTTTTTTATTCCCCTATAAATTCTCATAACATTCAATGTATTATAAGTTTTATTAATTTGAATATAAAATTGTGATAAATAGCTTAGCCGAATTATATTATATTTGTTATATCTGGGTATTTTCGTAAACATATTATGTTTTATCTACTCGACTGTATAATAAAGATAATAAATGATTTGGTAGAAACTAATTATTATTGTCCCAAAAATGATGAGCCTCGAAGAACTTAATATATGAATACGATTTATGGAGAGGTCATTGCAAACTGTTAGACAATTTGTTGAATTTGTCGGAAACATGGATACTTCTATATCTATAACAAAAAACCCAAAACATAATAACAAATAATTTTTCTACTGTTTATTTTAAATTAAATTAAATATTATGTATTTATAATTTTTTTTCTTTTTTAAATAAAATATATTAAAGATAAATTATACACATTATAAATACAAGTAGGTATTTATGTAATATCTCTTATACCATTGTATCTTTTTTCAATTTTTTAAAACCCTTAAATGCTTATATTTATCATATTAACGTTTTTTATCGTAACATTTTAAAATTATATTTCATTTCATAACTCAAATGTTTTACTTTATTTTAATAAATTAGAGTTAGGTATCTTGAATACCTCGAAGCGAATTTTTATCCCCTTACAACTTCGAGTAATCACGACTTAAATATATAACACGTCATACTATATTATATTATAATTATATGTAAAATATATTTTTTATAAATCTGATACCACGACTATCCTTTATAAATTACTATAGTATATGTAAGAATATTAGGTTACTTTTTTATTTTTAACGTATAGTAGAACTTAGAATACATTTTTAGTTCTCTTCACTACTTCTTTCTTAACTTTAAATAATTTTTTTTCACAAATTTATTTATAATAGAAATGACCATAATATTATATATTAATATATACCAATTTTAATAAATCTGTAACAGGGATATTTTTAAACAATGTATCACTATAATAATACAATATATCTATCAACATAATATTAATATGGTCTCTATCTTGATTATGCTAACCATTAACCAATGAATTTAATTAGAAGCTATTCTCAAGAAATCCATAGTATAACAATAGTAGCATTTATTGAAATCTGATGTTATTATTTCAAGGGTCATGATGATCATTAATGAATAATAATGTGTGTGTGAGTTCTTAAGTTAATTCTGCATGTAGCAAAAAAATCTTATAAATATTCATACTACTTTTATTCGGCTGTTTATTTTAAAATGTATTAAATATTCGTGTAATTTCTAGTCATTATTTAAAGCTGCCATGTTACTTTCTTCTATTTATGGTGTCTTAGCTAACAATATGTTTTTACTGCTTAAAACAACATTTAATTTAATTTTTATTTTTTTTATGCAATATAAAAAAAAAAAATCACAATATTATTTCATGTACTGTATAAACTCATAAAATTCATACATTTAATTTGATGATACAAAAATAAAATATAAGTAGTTAAAATAAAAACCTTAATTTAATTTGAATAAGCTGACATTTATTTTTAGATTTTAAACCGATAAAAATTGGGCGTTTTTTAATTCAATTCTCTAATGTATTCAGTACATTTGTAATAATTATGACGACTATAGTTTAGTTTATAAACATCGATTTTTTCATTATTTTTATAATTTACCACACAAACATAATATTATATTGGTATTAATAATTTATTTTCAAGTTATCTTTTAAGTCATTTATTATTTATATTTATAATGATATTGTTCTTTGTGTTTTTTTAGAATACCAAAGTCCTGTCCCAACTTAGGATATAACTACTACTGTTGTAGTTGTAGTGAGCGAAATCGGTTTAACACGAATACCGTAGATACTGATTGAAATCATAAAAAGACAATGCAATATAACCGCAAGAACGGCGGCAGCGTATTGAGCTTTTATTTGAAAACTAGGGATATTTTATTTTGGCACGCCCGCCCGTTCGTCCCACCACTTTTAACGACCATATATTGTTGTGCTTTCATGAAACCGTTCGACGCGCACATCATATTGTTAATATTTTGTTTTAACAGACGCCGTCTCTGAATTTCGTAGCCCCGGGCACACGCTTTTATAAATCATATAAAGCCACTGTGCTAAACAAACAGTCGGTTTAGGTTTATGGACCAGCGATGACGCCTCGAAAATAATTTAATAAAGACTAATATGCAATAATAATATTGCCGTGTCAAACGGTCAGTAGAAAATCGGATAACTTATGATTTCTAAACGAACTCAGTGCAAAATACAAAGTAGACACCAGTCGTACTACAATATAATATGCTATTCGTTGTAGTAAGTAATCATAAATTATATTATAGGATTAATCGGTTTTTAAGCCATTTTTGAATGACCGATTATTATAAATATTATATAATTGCATTGAGTTTCACATTGCTTTGTTCCCAGTGAAAAACAATAATATAATAATTATACTAAAATTCTTAAACCGTAAAAAAAAAATGAGAACCGAATTCACGGAATGTACCTACGCGTATAAAAAGATTCTAAAGGCAGTATCTTGCATGCCATTTTAATATGTATTTATATTTTCATGTAAAATTTCAATTATTTAATATATTTTTTCTATTCTCTTTCACTTATATCTCTCATACGCAACCTATTTATCATAGAAATAAGAGAAACCTTAAGTTTTTTTGGAAGCGTAATGTGTATAAATACATATTATATGATGTTTGACATGATAGAAAAAAATAAAATAATATTACAATCTAAAATCGAGAACAACATAACATGAAGAGTTTTTTATTTATATGTCAAATTAAAATTCCCTATATTAAATAATATCTCTAAACCCTGAAAGTGGAACCACCAGAGATTTTCAGCAATATGTCATCCTATTTCTCTACTGAATGGAAATAATACTACATTTTTAGAAAAAATAAATCATAAAAAGATATACATAACACAAATGTTAAAAGAAATTGATTTATAACCAGTGATATTTAATAATTTTAAAGTTTAATAAAGGCGATTGATTTAGTATAAAAATGTGTGTATAATTTGTATAAATACTATATATATTTTTCTTTGCAAACATTTCATGAAATTTCATTATTTTATAAAATATATATGTTTGTATTCAATAATTGACATAGACAATCCAAACAATTTAAATTATGTCTACATAATTTCTACATATTGAATGGAAAATAAATTGTATTAAAAATTGCTAAAGTAAGTATGTGTTTATAATACTAATCGAATTAAAGTATTAATAAAAATATAAACTTGATAAAGCTAAAATTTCAAGAAAAAAATTGTCAAAAATAAAAAAAAAATAGAAAAGTTATAAAAACTGCAAAAACGTATGTTAAGTCAATCGAAAATTAGTCTAAAACAAAAACAACAAATACATTACAAACAGAATCTATTATTAGCTAATATACTCGGTTGCAATCGTCACTTAGGTTAGGGTATCATTATATACGTATATAAAATAGGGACCTTATTATACCATGTATATATATATTACGGTGTTTCAAACGTGATAAATAATGTGACAATAAAAAACCGACCGTACGGCGAATGGCAATAATATTAAAAACCGCTATCAACTATCACTTACAGACCAAGTCATTTTTTTTTTTTTTTTTGAGCTCGTAGCAATTTAACCGTTAAAACGTGTCGTCTTCAATTACTACTTTAGGACTAAATGAAAAACACTCGGACTGCACTGTAATATTACCATCATGATAAATAGCTCGTGATATACTTATCGATTAATTAATATTTCTAGAAAATCCGCGGGTAAAGCGATTTCTTCGTATAGCGTAGTAGGTACTTACTTTTCACAATATAGATCTTATATTTTATATAATATATAATAATTAATTTTATGTTATATATTTTATATTTTACACGAGCGCGGTACAATAATTTAGTCGAGTGCGGACGACGACGAGATTAATTTAATCGAACAATAACAACGATCACTAGAGCGAAAATAGCAATGGACACGTTTCGTATTGTACTGCAGCAACGAGACGGCGAACGGTTTTATCATTTTTAATAAACGATCGATTTTTTACGAACTATATAATATTATAAACGGTAAAACGAAAACGCGTACAAACGGACCGCAAATACGTTGTCATACCGCCGTAGTCGTATTGTAAGCGTCGCGCGTATATCGGTACGTACGGCGAAGAGTCGATTTTCTACTGGATTTTCCAGGGTTGCAGGCCTCAAGCTTTTCAGACCACGTCGCACGCGCTGCCAGTCACGTGGGACAGCGGCGCATTCTATTGGATCGCGTTCGCGGGCTCAAGGGTAAAGTGTCCGAAATTATTCTCGAGCTCTTCCCGGTCGCCTATATCTTTTCCCCGCGAACCTTGTCCCAAAACAAACGAAAAGTCCTTCTTCGGTCAGGTATTATAATATATACGAGAGATGTGTTGTACGAAACTATTAGTTTATAGGTCATACGACTGTGTATACAGCGTATACGGTATAATAATAGTCAACGCGCAATGCGTACACAATACGATGCACGAGCATAATGACGTAGTTATAAATATGTATCATATAGTATTCAATCGTTACAAACATAATAATATTATTATTTACAAAAACATTGTAATCGGTCGCTTGTACTTTTATTTTATTTTTTTTTTTCTAGCATAAATTAGCCGGTTTGTTTTAGTTTCCAAAATGATAAAGCCGTCGGAGGTATATTATATTATTTATATCTTAGTCTCGAACTATACGGGGTGATCCGTTTAACGCGAGACGCACTCGTTATTTCGGAAAATACTAACTTTTTGAAAATATTTATTTTAAATTATTTCTGAATCGTTTTAGAAAAAGAACCAAGTATATTATTGTATTTACTATTTTTTATTGTCATAGGTTTCTTTTTTTTTTTTTTAAGTTTTTACTTTTTTCAATTACTATACGTGCATTTCCGATTGCATAGTCCTGAGCAGAATATTATCCAAAACATTTCTATCCAATACAGTTTTGGACGAGTAGCTGTCATAAGTACCTATATTTAATATGTTTAGATGTGCGATTAATATAGTGAACTAGTATTTTGCAGAATACCTTTGTACCAATTAACTCATCTAAATTTTAAATACTTATAGCTCATAAACTATACTATAGTCATTCGATTTTTATACGTCAATATACCTACTCGAAAAAATATTCTTCTTTAAATTAAGAAATGTATGTAGTCGCATTTAAAAGAGTAAAAAATTATAGTAAAACATACATTTTTTTGAAGTGTCGTTTTTCAAATGACTTAAAATTATGTAAAACGAGTATCATCAAAAATGTGGAAAGTTTTTGAAATAATAAGTGTCTTACATTAAAAACGTCAAATGAATCACCCGGTAGAATTGCCCTCTTGGCAACTTGCAGAGAATTTGTCGCTATACACACACACAACACACACACACATCTACCCACCCACACACACATGTATATAAACATATAATTATACAGAGTGTTCCATTTCCGAATTAGCAACTCAAATGTCCGTAATCACTTAACATAAATTACATAATACATTTTACATAAATTGTATAATATTGAATATAAAATGAACAAACAGTTTTTGTAGAAACGAGCATTATTATGATCATAATAATGGCCCACAACTTTTGATTGGTGCTCATTGCTTTTTATTTTACTATACTTATCGAAAAATAGTTAAAATGAAACGCTCTGTATATGTGTGTCGAATGTATGTTCGTATAAATCGTTTCCAAAAAATTAGGTAACAACGTTTAATATATTTACATTTATTTTTTTTTCAATTATTGTGGAATCTAAGCCATTTTTTTCTCAGATAAGCCCACAATATTTTTATATTATGTATTGATAGTTCTAGTCCGAAGTTCCAACTATAAATTTCAAATTTCAAATCGTTTATGTAACAAAATGTATAATGTGTACTTAAAGATTCAAATAAGTACAATAAATAATATACATAAAGTATCTTTTTTCAAATTGAAACAAAATATATAAAAAGGCAATCAAAATTAACCTTGCAAAATGTATACAGAAAAACGATCTTTCGCATGAAATTTAAACCGGCCGTCATAGGTACGTGCTTAAAGCTTAACTAAAACCTTTGAGATTTTAATAAAAAAATTGTTCGAGTTTCATTCTAAATCTATATTCATCTTTGGTGGAAGTTATTTTAATACAATACCCTGCGATTTTTTACTCCACGTGATAAACTTTTAAGAACTCAATGTTTTAATTTTGACATAGTTATTTAATTATTAAAATTGTAAAATACCTACTACTATACTATAATTACAGCCGACCAAATAAACTTTATAATAAAAATAGTAAATATGTCATCACTTATCACACAAATATAGACATATTATAATTATTCTTCGTTTTATTTTAAATGGTTTATTTAAAAATTCAAGATGAATGATATTTCAGGTAATAATACAATATTACAATAGAACTATATAATTCTACTTTTATTATTATATATTTATAGTAATGTTATAACATTTACAGTGTATCCATGATTTAGATACAAGAACAATATAATGTTATAAAGTTTTACACTTTATATTAAAATAATACTTTTAATTAAATTCAACAATAAGTACGACTAAATTAACATTTATTATTTATTATTTTTTTTTTTCATAAAGAATTTATTAGTTTTAGGTAATAACTTACCATTACCACGTTGACAGTTTGGCAAATAATAATAATAAATAAGCTCTACAAACATAAAATCGTTCTTCAATAATGTATTTTTAAACAAAACCAATAATATTATTATTGAATATTGTTGTCTGTATTATACACCAAGTGTTCAGACATGGTACTATATGGCATTTGCATACTGTATTAATAGTATATCCCTTACGGTAAACGGTATATGTATTCTTTAGTTTTGCATCGATATCTAAACCAAAAATAGGATATGAGGATTAAAATAACATATTCAACATATTATTCAAAAAGTTTTATTTACAACAACAGTCAAGTTGTATAATATCCTTTAACATTCTACCCTCGAGCAAACAGTTTTAATTGAGCATCTACTAAAAATTATAAAAAATTATATTTTAAATACACCTATTAATGATTAGAAAATTATAGGGTAATATTATATTATTTTATCTTAATTCAGGGTCCAACTGATAATACAAATTATATTTGATATTCTGAAATAATATTTATCTGTTTAATAAAAAGTGAATAAAAAAAAAAAAAACAGATTAAATAGATGAATGCTTCTTTGGATCAAAACCACAAAGTTCAAACTTTTTTTTTAATTTTCCTTATTACATTTATGATATTTACTTCTTTGCTCTTGTTCATTTTTAAGTTAAAACTTTGAAATTAACTTTATGCATTTTTAAGCATCTCACATAAAATCAAAGTATTCTAAATATATCAAAAAAGATTAAAAATTTAGCCTAAAATATTATACGCTCTCGGCTGGATCATTTTTAACTATTAATTTTTAGAAACCCCACCTATAATCTATTACTGATTTGAAAAATAATATTAAATATTTTGCCTAAAACTATATTATATATAAATTAAAATATTTATGATTATATTTTAACTTGGATATATTGGATAGTAAAAATTACCGAATAGTACTCAAGACGGATATAATTAAATTTAAATATTCATTAAATGACCACGTTTTGAAATAAATGCATATAAAATATATGTTACACAATACAATGTTATATTATTATGTCAACCAATATCTCGAAAGTTACATCGAGCAATTATTTACTGCTATTATAGTTATATAAGGCATAAAGTATATTAGGTATCATATTACCTAATTATGAGTTATTAAATCAATTAACTCAATTCCATTAAATATATAAAATACTCGTTAAAGTTAACAAAATATAATAAGTCCAATTATTTCAAATAACCCCAGAGATCAGAAAAACATTAAATAAACATTGAATACAAACATAATTCTCTTTATTCTACTGTAATATGTAACTTGCAAATATTCAAAAGTTCTCTTCCAGCCGGTAATATTTAGAAGAATAAAGAATAAAGTTTGAACATTACGTTTTTAATATTTCAAAAAAGTTGCAGTATAAGTAGTAAAACTAAAAACTTTATGTTAGCTTACTGACATATTATGAAATTAAAATGACTATCATTTTGATCATTACAAGAAAGTTTCAAAGAAAAATATTTTCGCTTACATGTTAATTAAAGAATAAACTTTAATTAATAATTATTATCCCTTATAACACTTGTCAATATCATATTATCCATAACAAATAATAAAATAGATAATATCTATAGTTTCTACCTACTCGATAATATTTTTTTAGTATTTTTATCTATAGTATAATACACTGTTTTAATTTGATTGAATGATAATGATATTACATTATTTACATTAATAATTATAATACAGTTAATTCTAATTTCTAAATTCATAAATTAAGTACATATTCCTTATACCAGCCAGAAAGTTAGCAATAGCATAACATACTGTTAATTTATACATTGAAATTTCCCTCACTTATAAAATTATACATATTATTTCAATAAATAATCATTATTTTATTATTATATTTGCTTTTACTCTTTGTTTGAGAATTGATATTTTTAATATTTTGAAATGTTGATTTTCATACGTATTTTATAAAAAAAAGATTTTAGGTGTTAAATATATAAGTTTGGAAGTATGAAGTTATTTAAAATTTGAGTTTTAATTACACTGTAGTATTTATTACATTATTTGCATAAGGAATATATTTTTATTATTTACATAAAATATATTAATACATTTCACCAGTATTTATAAGTTATATTAGAATAAGTTTCCATACAAATATCAAACATACATTTTTATGTATATTATTATCCTCAATAAGTATGTTTATAAATTTACAAATATAGTTCATTAGATAATTAAAAATAAGAATAAAGTTTTTAAATTTTTTTAATTTTTATTAATTTTGCTGTAGATTTAAATCTAAAATCTGAACAACATTCGACATTTTTTTAAGATTATTTTATTTCATATAAGAATATCAAGCGAACTCCCCCTCTCTTCTTAGAAGTCTATAAGTGTGTAGTCCAAGACTATTTTCCAGTACCTTTATTAGTATAGTGTGATTGAGAATATTATGTAAAATTTGTGAGTTTCCGAATGTATTTTCGTTTGTTCATTGCAGTTTTTGGCGACACCACTGCTAGTAAATCATATCAACCGTTTCTATTGGCGTCCACCCAACGTTTAAATTTGTATTTTGAAAATGAGCTGAGTGGTACAATATTTTTCGAGCACATTATTATGTATATTATTATAATGGTACATAATAAAATGTAAATAAAAAAAAATAATATTTTACACGGTTAAATCATTGGTGTATGTTGTTATACAACCCAAACTTTTTTTATGAAATTGTTCATTGAAAAAAAATACACTGCAAATGAATATAATTGAAATTGCTACCTATGTAGGTGCGAAAGGATTTTAATATTATTATTAATATTCTCTATTGTTGCTAAAATATGTTTTTGTGATACTAAAACATAATAACTTTTGGTATGCAAAAATTTAACTCATCATTGTCCTATTCCAAATTAATCAATCTAATTGATAAATTAAAAAAAAAATACATTTTATATAATTATTTGTATATTAGAAGAAGTTCTATTTTATGTATTTCTTTGTACTAATAAAAATTAATTAACAATAGGTAATTAACTATCTACACATTTTTAACATAAAATTATATTCCTATACTTCGCACCGTAAGAAATTGAAATAAATATAGTAAAATGACATAAATGTTGGAATCGGTACCTACACAAATGCGGTGGAATAAATATAATATGCGTTCGTATCCTCCGGTATTCGATATAATCGTTTTTGAAATGTTAAAGTACCTACACTTCACTACGTGCATATTGTAAACTATTGTGGATTTCCTGAAGGACAAAGACTAAACGTTAAGTTAATTTAAAACAATGAAACTATTAAACTATATCAAAGATTCCGCCCCAACCTACAATCCACTATAACTAAATTGTGTCAATATTTCCTCTATAACACTTTCAAACTTTTTAGAAAGCTGCGTCGTAACTATGAATCGATTCATATATTTTTTCACATATTGATTTATAATACATAAATATGATTCACATATTTTATAGTAATAATACAAATTTATAAGCTTTTTATCAAACATTTTTTCAACTACATTGTACTTATAATTGTCTGGATATTATTTATTAAAAATTAAAATATCTGTTAACTCAAATAAAGTTATTGTTATTATTATTTTTTGTTTCTGACAGAAATTTGTGTAACGGCTGTCAAGTTTTAGTTTTTACAATCGTTTCGAAAAATCAAAACCACCAAAGTATATAATATATATATTATAAAATTTAATTTCAGTATTTTTTTTTAGATAAATATTCCTCCGTAAAATGGAAGCAAGCTAACTGGTATTTTTTACTATAGGCTAGCAATATTGACAGGCGATTTGATTTTTTAGGTTTCAAAAAAAATAAATTATTATTTTTATTATTTTTTTTTTTTGAATATGAAACTCATAGATATAAATCAGTTGCAAAATATTTGGCAATAGTTATTCTTTAAAATAGTATTTACAAAGAATCCGTACTATTCACCCGCTAAAATAGTACTTTTATGTATAAAAAAAATAGCATTTTAGTGGAAGTGGTTTTTCTTGCCAGTATCATAACATCCGCGCGTATACGCGAATATTACTAAAATCATCGAGACGAATTCTTGAAGTTGTTTATTCAATTTTTTGTTTATCATTATTTATTTTAAATATTATAAAATTCTTTGAATAATATATTATTGTGCCAAGACATAATAGCTATTTCCATATTTTATTGGAGAGCTAGATTAAAATATAATATTGATATTTGATATTTCGTCTGTCACAATGAAAATGTACAGTTTTTTGTATTTATATTTATCACGATACTTTTCATCGATGAATAGCCTTAAAGTGATAAACTGGACTTGAGTAGTTAAAATTGGATGCACTCAAAACTGTATGATATAATTATACGATACAATGGGCAGCAAAAAATTCGACTAACTATTTCATATTTTCATAGTAACAAAATATGTAAAAAAATATTTTAACTTATCATAATATTATAAATTATCATACTAATATTATACCCATATAATTCTAAATGCTAATATTATACTAATAGTAATTTTTCTTTAGTTGTACAGAAATCTGATGCAGTTTACAGTTCTAGTAAACGTGATTAGTTTTATATCCTGCTGAGTTCAAGGTTAGGTTATTTTTTCAATATAACCAAACAAATTGTGATGGCATTGTATAACATATGGATGGATCATTCAATAGCTAGATACTCAATCATAATATGGATTGAATACTATTTACTATTTTTTGAATACTATTTACTATGGTCTATAGACTTATGCTTTGGTGGAACGGAAATTCTTAAAAATAAAATAAATTACGACGCAAATTGCGTTAATCGTGACTGAGTACATATTATACTGTATGCTTACGTAGTTACGTCATATAATAAACAGTATACATTTTCTGAAAATTCGTTTTTAAGTTATGTATTTTATAAAATCTACAAACGTTAGACATATTCCAGGATAAATAATTTTGAATAAATAAAAATAAAAATAAAAATTCATTGAAGTTTCAAGACGAGGAACATAAGGTTTCTACCTACGTATAATCATTTTACTATAAATATCACGTTAAAAAAACAAATTAGATTGAAAATTCCTTAAATCCTAAATTACTTACGTTACATATATAAGTACCGCACGTTGACGTATTTTCAACGGAAAAAATATTAAAGGTGTCATATTAAAGTTGAATTTACAAAACATGGATGCACGAACACACCCACGGCGTAATCAGGATAGCAATTTTATGCAATTGTTATTTAGGTGTATCTAAAAGAGATATAGGCCATTAGTATTAGATATGTTTCGTACAATATAAAGGTACCATATTGATTATCAACATTAAATTTTAAAAATATATAATGTACCAGCAGTTATAAATAATATTTTTCTATATCTACAATATAGTTATTATTTAAATACAATATATTTATTAATATTATACAACTGGATATTAATACAGAATAATGAATTTAAACTGTAGGACATGACCAGTGACCACCCTTCCTGGCTTCTACTGTGAATCTATTCATGGTTACACAAAAGGGTCAATGTCACATATACAGTTACGTGGTGAGCTTGAAATTTTCAGAATTATATCTGATATTCTAACCATTCGCCAAAAGTCTGACAAAGGCGTTTATTATCATATTTTTCTACCTACTTGTCATTGTGAATATAGTTAATACTTAATACTAAATAATTACTTATTGGCCAGTGGTAATTACCTATTCCTCAGTACCCACGTATCAGCCCTTAATAAAATCAGAGGCGACCGCCTCTCGATATAACCCCCTTCATCACTCCACTACAGTACATTATCAATGTATCATTTATAAATAAACAAAAATGCAATAAAATAAATCATAATAAATAATTTAGTAATAATTAAGACTTAAAACTTATCGCCTTAAATAAACTCTAAATATTCATGAATTTATACTCTACAAATAAATAGATAAAATATAAAAAACTATAATTTATTTTTTTATCAAATTAATAAATCTTGGATAAAAAAAAGAACTTTAATTATTAAATATGTATTTTTAAATTACATTGGTTTAATAATATAGCACTTTTGATTAATTATAGACATTTATTTTATAGCTGTTTTTTGACAAAACTATACCTATCATCTAAAAAAAAATCGAATTATTTTCGGTTTATTGCTATTACCATAATATTATGTAAATACCAAATTGTATTATAGAGTAATATCCCTGTTTTATTTATTTATCCAATATAGGTATATAAAAAAATATAATTTAAAAGTTGTTAAACGTGATTGTACATCGTTATAATATCATATCAATAATGACTTATATACAAAATATAATTGTATAATGCAGAATTAGTATAATGTTAAAACAGTTAACAATTCAGCAATTGATAAAAATATATAAAATAATACTGAAAATAAAAAAAAATGATTAAATAATATGAAATTAAATGTATTATAGAAACATAAAAAATTAATAATTAATTTGATGCTGAGAATTCTATGCGATGCGTGCTAGAATTCCAATAAATGGACCATTATGAGTTTGACCTCATATAAATTCAACCAAGTAACTATCAAGATGTTTATGAGCCATTTTTGAGTAATTACGATAGCCAAAATGTGATTACATGAAAATCATTAGTAATCGCAATAATTAAAAATTATAAATATCCTTATAAGCGTATTTTACAATTATTGTATATAGACAAATTTAAAATTAGTATGTACTCATATAGTATAGATATTTGAAGACCAGCCATTTATAACCAAAATAAAAAGGATCAATTATAGAATTTAAAATTTAAAATATGAACAAGCACTTATAAAGTTTTCAAATTATTTCATTACATTATTATATAATATAATATATAACTATTTATATTATAAATACGTGCCATCTTCTAAATGTTTTTGGGCCTAGCAATAACATATTAATTAAGTACCTAATTGAGTAACACTAAATAAAAAAATATATAATTTGAACAAAATGCAATATTATTTAATGAGACTTTTTGCTTTTTATTGCTATAGATTTTTTATTGCTGTTAATTATATTAATGCTATTGACTATATTCGTTTATATTTTTACCGAAGGTTTGTTTTAAGAATAGAGAATTCTCAAAAATTCTATTGTACTGTAGTCAGAAATTATTCATTAATTTCAAGTACCAAAACCTAATCAATACCACTGAAATCAAAATATTAATTAAAATGATTGTATTGAAAAATGAATAAATTTTTAAAACAAAATTGTTCAAATAGGTAGTTAAACGATGAATTTTTTTAGAAACGACACCATAAATGTATTAAATTCAACCTTATAAAATAAGGTCATTAAAAAAAATACATAAAAATGCTAGGATTTCAACCAGTTAAATCAAAATAACGAACAAAATAATGTGAATTTTTTTGTATAAAGAAAAACAAATAGATTTATACAAACTTAGTACTAAGTAATAATTAAGAAATAAAAGTGAATAAAATAAATAAAAATTTAAAAAAAAAATCTGAAATTATACCACAAACCACATTATACCTATTGTTAAATTAATAAGGTTTAATGTTGAAGCAAAATCATCAATAAAAAATAAAAATGAATTGTTTTAAGCACCTGTTAATGTATTCTTAGTAATTAATAATTCTTCCGTGTGTACTAATTTATCTGTACACAATTGTTAAATAATATTAAATATTGTCACCAAATTTTATTCAAATTACACTGGAACCAAATTATGGATGTGCACATATAATCATGAATCTACTGCACTTGAATAGTATTTCAAAATGCAATATACCTACTACCAGAATATATAAATAAGAATTTATAGGTTATAATTGTAGGTCAAATTTTTAGGTCGTTAGTCATTATAGTCATTACATACTAGATTATAGAATTGAAGCCTTTGAACGAAAGTAAAAAATATTAATGATTTATGATTTTCGGAATTAAATAATGGAATTTTTTTTTGCATTTTCTCATATAAAAGAATATTTATTATATTTTATTATAACTTGACTAAGCTATAAATAAAACAAATAATTTATAATAAAAAATGATTTTTCATTAAAAGAATAGCGTTTGAAGTACTTTAACAAAGTACTCGAGTAGGATAAAGAGAACGATTTTAATCGGGCAATTCAGCGTAGTTATGGCTATATATACTATTATTATTAAAAATATTAAAGCAACAATAAATCATAATTGGTTAAATTAATACACTTTACCATCGTTAAAACTTTAAGCATATATAATTAGTTTTTCCAATCAAAATGATATTTAATTTTAACCTAATCCGGCAGATATCCGGTGATAATCCAAAAATTACCCAACTCTCAATTTTACGTCTATCATGAGAATACTCAATAGTGCAAATAAAATAAAATATATGAATAATAATATGATTTATTAACAATTAACCCTAATTATTTAAGAAAATATCATTACAATTAAAACGACTCAATCCAAAAAGTATAACAGGTGGTTTATATTACTTTTACTTGGTTTATATGTATACCTACTTTTGTTAGAAAATAATACTGAGGTAGACATTTCTTATAATTATACTGGCTGTAGTGACATATCAGATATAATTACCTAAAATTAAAATTTCCGACAAAACCCTTTATTAATTTGTATAGACTGTTATTATTACATTCTTATAACAACCAATATTTTATACATATCATATTATTGAATATTTATAACGAGAATAAATTTTAAAATACTTTAAGATACTTATACTAATAATATAAATATAAATCAAATACAAATGTGTTTCAATTAAACATAACAAATTTTTATAGTTAATAATATTAATATTATGTAAGAAATAATTAAAATATACTACAATAATAATCTACATATCTAATATTGTAGATTTAATATTTTATCATTCAAACATAATGCACATAATATGTACTGTTATGCAAAAACTTTTATTTTAAATTTTGATTGTTATAATTATCGATTATTATGATATATATGTCCAGATTCCTTCAACATCATTGTAAACAATTTAAACAATTTTTCACTGTAGTTATAAAGCGTACAATATATATATATATATACATTAATATGCCTAATATAAAAAATTATAACCTCCCACCAGGTTCAAAACGTTTTTATTACCTATTAAAATAACAGCAAACTTTTCCTGATTAGATTAATTATTTGTTTTAATAAAACAGATCTTGGCACCAAAACCATTCCTATTCTGGTCTATAGCGTATTTTATCTGAATTTACAATATTTTAATTAATGAAAACTTCTTTTTTTCCAACTCAAAAGTTTAAATTATACAAATTATTAATGGCAAAAAAAGTAAATTGATAATTTTTAATAATTATATGACATTTATTATGTATTAACTTAACATTAGTTCTATTAGACTACAAGCAAATTTTAGTACATAGTAAATAAACATAATATTTTATAATAATTATGAATAAATACTCATCATACATTTTTTTCTACAGATATTTTACGTAGATACCAACTGTAGTTTTAGAAAGCTTGTTTAAGAAATTATGATATTCATGACCAGAACATAACAATATTATAATTCATGACACTAATGCATACAAACCCAGAATATAAGATATCCAGCAGAAGTACAACTTCAAAGGTCCTTGGATATTATTAGTTGATTATATAGAAAAACATATTTGTAAAAATCACATGTTTTCACTCGAAGTTCAATACCACATAATATAATTTTATAAAAGTATTGTCAATGCTTTTTTTACCCTAAGAACGCGTGGGCACGAACCCAGGGAAAAATATAATTTACAACTTAACGATGTAGCATGTTGACACAACCTATCTAAACTAAATATTTTACTGTCAGGCTTAAATATAATAAGTTATAATTTAAATAATATTATAATATAATTATTATTAAATAATAATAATATTTAAATCAAAATTTAAATATTATAAATACCACGATTATCTACTTCTTTAGCGATAAATTTGATTAACTACCAGTTATCGACATAAAGTGACAGGCAGCCGCAATATTATTTATTATAATACTTCTTTGATAAAATAATATCTTTGATGAATTTTTTTAAAAGAGATAAGTCTAAAAATAAAATGTTGAAACCCAAATGTTTGTTATAGTTTAAAGTATAGTAAGTAATGTGAAATACTAATCGTACGACCATCGATACCCTTCTACCTATTTTATTTCGATCATAATAATAATAATATTATCTATTACGTATATAATCGTTATTGTTGTCATTGACATTAGCATTTTTTTTTTTTTTTTATTTGCTTTTAAAAGGGCCACTAAACTCTATGTGCTCAATGGCCCCTGCATAGCCAGGCACTACGTATTAAAGAAATAAATTTTAACCAAAACCAACTCATTACAAAAATAATGTAATACTTCAGATTTATTGTTCACGTCGTATAACGTTTTTTGATTTAACTTTAATACAATTTAATCATTAGTACACACAAGTATACAACGCATATAAAATGTTATATATTAGCTAACTGCATAATGTATAAAACTTATAAGCTTATCTATTTACGTATTTAACAATCTGTTGTGTAGACATTTTATCTATGTTATAAATTTTAAAAATCATGAAATTAAAAATGATACATATAAAAACATTGTTTATTTTTAATTTTAATTTTAATACCTATAACAATATACAATTAATAACAATATTCCTCATAAGTTTTTTTTTATTGAATCAAAAAAATATATAGAGTATGGCCAAATAAATTATTTAAAAGCATTTTATAAATTCAAGTGTTGACAGCATTGGAAATTCAAAGCATAATTTCGATTAATTCTCGAACTATTTTTATTAATTAATAATAAATTATTCACAAAAATGTTAACTGTAAAAAATTGAAATATTTCATTATTATTTATATTAATATTTTCTCTACACAATGAAATGTTTGAAATATTGAGAGTTATTTTTATCTACGAGTATGTATAGACATTTTAAATATTCGAAAATGTTGTTAATTGTTTAAAAATGTTTAACATTTAAACACAAAGTTCCTTATCAGTTATATTTATAGAAATTCAAAATATAAAAGATATAAAAACAACTTTTAAAAAATCAAATTTTGTCAAAGTTCATAACAATATTCAACTGTAATATTATTATCATCTTAAACTTAAAACATAAAACAAGATTTTATATTATAAGTTAATCATACATCGCTTTATAGATAAAAAATATATAAGTACACATTTTTTCATAAGCATTTTAAGTTCTAATTTTGAAAAAATTACAATTTAAAATATATATTTTTTTTTATGATCTTAATTACTACGCTGTTTGAGAAACAACATTAAATTAAGGAACTTAAAACTTTTCACCATAACAATTGTTAATTTTTTTATTATAAAATGCAATTTTAAATATTTGTACCATGAACCTATTTTACACAGTTGTCCGTTCTACATAGTACTGTCAATATAAGATACGATGTTTTTGCAAAAATAAATTCAGCAACCGCATAACTAATGTATAAATAAATTATTAATAGAAAGTATAAATTATAAAGTATCCTTAGAAATAGAGGCTGATACAACGTCTTCATTCAAAGTTATTTATTTATTTTTTTTTTTTTTTTTACAACAACTTTATTTGAATTTTAATTTAACACATTCATTATAATGTAATTTACCTACTTATAACAATTAAGCACACTCGGAACTAAGGCACTAACATGTTACTAACATTTATTAAAAACAATTTCAAACTTTTTAAATAAATTGAATTATATTTTATATTCTGTACACTCATTATTGTGTATCAGTGTGAGTTGACCATGGTCAACTGACAAGTTTTGGCTCACTCAGCACTCAGCAGAACATTTAGCAATAAACGATATACCTACTTCTACTACCTACATAATGACCAAATCATAATATAAAACAATAAATAATCTAGAACTCAAAAAAAAAAACTAATTTATTTTCAAAGTAATAAATTATCACAATTTAATACCACTGAACTTGTGCAGTTAGTATATGGCATATGCATTATTAGTCACATTATCTTAGACCTTTTTTTTATAGCCTGATTATTATTATTTTAATTTTTTATTTTTTTATTGTTTCTTAATAATATTTTAAAAATTAATTTCTTATCGTTATCAGTAATCAGGCACTAAAATATTACAATCGTATAAAATGTACAATATTCAAAATCCATAATTTTCAATGTTTATCTTTTCAATATCTATTTATGTATTCATGAGTAGTCCAAGCTTTTAATTAATTAACAACAATTATTACAATCATTTATTTTAAAAATGAATACTATTTTTTCTTCTTATTTTTTAAAATTAATCTGTCTGTGATCGAATATTTATTTATTGTAATCGAAAACAAATCATAATAACAAAGATGTAAACGTCACGACACAATTACTGTTCAATGACGTCGATGGTTTATCAGACCTCGATAATCTTGATTATAAATAATTTTTAACAAAACTTTTAATTCTTATATACATAACATTTTTTTTTTTGGTATTATTCATGTCTGTATTAATTTTCTTCCAAAATCCATTAAATTGCTCTGTTTTTTTTTCTCTCAATATAGGTGCCGTTTACCAACAAAATCGATCAGGAAACATTACACTTTCGTTTTATTATACTTTTTTTGTTTTATAAGCCTACAATTTATCATTTATTTATATATTTATTTATTATTTATTTATATATTTTGACTGCATTCAGAATTAATATAATATTAAATTTAAACAGAATTAGGCCCTTTCATATAAGTAATATCTATTACCCAAATGCCTCTCATTTATGAAAATGACTTATCTAATGTAATTTATTTAAATACCTACATACATTATTGTTATCAATAACTATTTTACTAAGCATTTAAACGGATGATTTATTTTGTATAATTGATAAAATTAATGATTGAATGATTAATAATGTTAAATATCTTTCAAATATATCAATGTTTGAGATTTTTGTTATTGCACTGCAAACAAAAAAATATTATTAAATACCATTAAGTAAACGTTATACCCGCGTATATGTGTAGCTCTGTCTTACTAATATATATAATATAGCAAATTTAAAATTCAGAAAAATTCATTTATTTTTAATATTAAAGTAAATTACCTATCTTATTATCAAATTTAAAAATAAGAAAGTGGTTTTAGTAAACTTGTATAATAGATTTTAGATATTTTAATTTTAAAACATATTAATAAATTTTAAAATGTATAGAAAATTCTTTAAAATTCTTATAACTTTCATTACATTAAAATATAAAAAACGTCTTCACATACGAAAAACATGCCATGATATTATATTGAATTCAAATTTAACACAATATGCAATATGTCAAATTATAATACTACCTTTCTACCTTTTTATCTTTAAATATGATAGTAGGCCAGTTCACTTTAATAATAATAATAATAACAGAGTAAGTTGTACTTGCAAATTTTTGTAAGCTGCTTGTTATTTAGATTTCAAAAATCCTTAAATTAAGTTAAAAAGATAATTTCACGAACTCATTAAAATTGATTATTTTCTGAACGTTAAATGTTTATGATATGTGTTAGTATAACTGAGATAACACATACGAGTATATAACTGATATAACGTGATCTTATAACTGAAAAATAAAAAGTTTAACTATAGTACCACTATTTGTATTAAATTCAAAATCAAATTTAAAAAGTAATCATATAGAATAAAATAAAGAGGTAATGGTAAAAAAAAAAAACGGAATAACTGTTTATCGAATTTGGAAGATAAGTGGTACACGACCACATTTATTTACAGTCACGCATTTTATTGATATTATTTTAGTAATTCTAAAAAGATCACATTTTGACATTTTGCTAGAGTTTAATCCAATATACCTGCTAGTACAATACTTTCTCGCCGTTGTATTCATGTGTTTGTGTTATTACATTTTTTTTTCTTACTCCAAAAAATACCGTAGACAGAATAATTATTACATAACAATGATGCGTTATTATATTGTTATGATGTTATACGTTTACAGTATGTGTGTGTGTGTGCACACAAACGTATGTATATATATTCGCGAGCATAGACGTACAACAACACAATAATACACGGTTTTCATAATTTGTTTATTAAAATACATTACCTATGTGTATTGTGTAAACCGTTGTGGTTTTTCGATTTATCAAAGGTCACGTATGCGCGGATGATAAGGAAACGGATGGGTATAGGTAGGATATAATTGTGTTTATACAACAGTCAGTATGTATTATTCCGTTTCAGAATACTGTTGATATTATGCACCCGTTCTGCGACTCGTACTCGATCACTGCACGCCGCGACTACTAATAATACTATGTGATTTGGCCAGCGAAAAACACCGCACTTCCGTATCGAAAATGAGTAAGTAATCATAATCATTATAATCGAAATGTCCACCCGGTTTTTTAGTCGGTTTTACCCTAAGGCGTCAATACAGTAATCCGAGACTGTTGTCAATTTAATATTGTTATATAATATTATTACCAACTATTTTATCATCGCGTTTTTCGTGTAACAGGTCTCGATCACGGCCACGATGGCCATCACCATCGTCCGAGCTTTATATTCACGTGGATATCATTTGTGCTGGCCATCATTTCCTCGCCAGTGTTTTGCTTGTGTTACCTAAGTAAGTATATAGTATATTATATACAATATACTATAGATAGGTTCTCCGTGATGACATGCACATGCAAATATGCAATCAATAATAATTAGTAAATTAAATTATCTATAATAATATGTTTAATATATGCACTATTATTATGATACTGAACCGAGGATCGAATGTAATAACCGTCCGATGCTATTTCGTAAGAATTCCGTTTCAACATGTTTTTTTTTTTTTTTTATTAAAAAATATCTCTTTGATTGTTTTATTTTATAATTTAAAATCAAAATGGACAGTTTTTAAAATACATTAGACAATTTTAATAATAATAATAATAATATTGTTTATTGAAACCAACTGAAGATGAAGATTTTAAAATTAAATTAAATTTTTATTTCAAAAATACATTACCTATAACTCTTGACACTCGAATCAATGAATCAATAAAGACAACATTTTAATCGATCTGTTCATGTACAATAAGTATAATATTGAGTTTCTGTCTTTATATTATACAAGTATATATATGATATACATAATATTATGCTTATTGTACATAAATAGATCGATTAAAACGATTATAATAAAAATATAATTTACGATGATACAAACATAAGGTACATAGGTACGTACAACTGCTACTTGTCGTGTCAATGATTACAACTGATTTATTAAATATAAATTTTCCGTGTATATCAAAATATTTGTACTTGCACTATAAATTTCAACGCTTATAGTAGGTATTAATTTTTTTGAATTAAATATCATTAGTTTATAAAAAAAACAATGTAATGAAACAATGCAAAGTCAATCAATGTTTTTCTCGGTATGAATATGAGTTGTACTAATACTTGACCATTTTTATCTATTTACAAAACATATAAATACAATTTTTCAAAAATTATTATTTCATACCCACCTGATTAATGTATCTCAATAGTACTGATACCAGGTAATGTATAATCTGCACATATCAAAACTCTAAAAATATTTTTATTTTATTAATTACTTAGAATTATGAGGTATGTGTACCTATGCATAAATGCATAATTCAAACGTTAATAATTGTTCAAACTATATAATTTAAAATCACAATCATATATTTTTAAATTATAAATACTGCTATGCATGCTATAAATAACAAGAAAAACCATTCCTATCAAACGTCTTATATTTATGTTTATATGATACGCAACTGCTTAATCCGCAAAAAATAAATTATTAAAATATGTACTTTGCAATGTTTCGCTAAAATTTTCTTTTGAAATAATACTCGGAAATATACTTATTTTCTTTTTATGAAAAATCTTTTATATTTTCTAAATTTTACGATACCAGTCACCATACATACTACATACACACACACTATAGTAGGACCAATTTACCACTACTGCGGCGGAACCTCTAAGGGCAATAATAATAAAGGTGTGTGTGTGTGTGTGTGTGTGTGTGTATGTGTAAACCATAATTCCGTCCATCCAACGTATTGATTGTTGAGTAGGGTTAGAACAAGAAATTCTTACTACAAAACATAATATATTTAAGATTTGAAGTTCGATAGTGTAAAAGAAATTGAAAACAATAGCGTTATTAGGATTAAACGAAGAAAGTTTTCAACGTGGATTGAAAATGTTTATATTTCATATTCTATAAGTAATATTAACGTTGAAATTTTATACTGCGAAACATCCCCTAACGGATATATCCAAAAATATTGGTCTGTTTTTTTTTTTTTTTTTTTGAGGAACAAACTACAAATTGAACTCTCTGAATATCGGACACCACCGAATGGCGGAAAAAATTTTAACGATCGAGTGTTTGAGATTTAGATGTTTCACACGACAGTAATGATACTTAAGACACGGCCATACAATATAGTTATACTGGTATTTCTAATATTCGCCAGTCGTACACCGCTGTTACATATATGTGTGCGATGACATGCTTGCAATGTCGTAATACGCGTACCTTATATGTGTAGTTTTCATCGCCACGAGGATACAGGCCATATCGGCCAGGCCAGCTATCCCAAAGTCCGAAATCTGATAAACGTAATATTCTAGTCGGCGAGCCTAGGTGACGTTTATTGAACGCCTCTCACAATATATATATAGCGCGGTATAATAAATATATATAACCGTCTATACTTCTGTTGGGTCGGTGAGGCAAAAACACATGTGCAAAGCGAAAAAAATAAATGTATTACTGGTGCCAGCTATTGCTTTCTGGCGATTTCGTGCTTAAACCCAAATCCCGAGGAAATTTTGTTTGCAAGTTTGTAGTTTACCGTCTGCCGTCTATTATCTTGTTTTTCCTTCAAAACGTAACTGCTGCAGTAGATAAATCCCGATGTAACCGTACGGTGATGACGCGCGATAGAGCATTTCATCATTATTTCGTAGAATAATATTATGGCTCTGTGGTTAGATAAAACAAAACAGTTTTCTTTCTTTTTAAGAACGTCAACAATCAAAAATGTTATTATTACTATTTACTGCCGATATCTGTATGTTAACATTTGAACCCACATAATAACATAATAGGTAATAGAAGTGTGTTATATGCGGCTATACAACATTATGCGCCTTGACGAAAAATATGTAACTGTTAAATTTCTTCCGCCTGTATGCCATGGGATGTAACGTCTTAAAAAACAACAATAACAACAAACAATGTGTTTCGTATTACATAATAACAAAATGTTGATAATTATTAATTGTTTTCAGCTACATACATTGGTAGATTTGTATTGTTACGGCTTCTAAAAAAGAAGTATCCAGACTTGGAGTTCATAAAGTCGGTGTCTATTCGGTCTGCAATGGATACACCTAAAAATACAGGATACGTTGTGGTATTACTTAAAGTTAATGGAGATTTTGACATTAATCTGATGAAACACACGATTCAGGTGCTTATTTAATTGCATTTTGTGTAAATTATTTTTATAATAATATAATATAATATGCTTATATATAGTTATATCACATAAACGTAAATTAAAATAAAGAATATGATAGGTATTTTAACCTAGTTAATAATATAAGTAAATTCGATTTGCAATCAAAACTTTATTTTTTCTAAAATAAATCGTAAAATTTAACTCCACAAATTTTTACGATAATTAATGAACTAAGCATTTTAGGAATATAGAATTTATGTCAAGTTGGTCTATTTTTCAAACTAAATTTAAATGTAGGTAAACGGTTTTACTTCTAAAACTCAAATTAATCGAATTTAAAATCATGTGGAATTAATTGTTATTAATGTGTGTGAGCTAAAAAAAGTTTATTTTAAATCATAATTAAATTAAATGATATTAATGATATTATATTAAAAGATACAGATTAAAGTTCAAAAATCTCGATTTTTTTTATTTTAACAACAAAAAGATTTATAATTTCCTACTATCTATGTATTATAAATAATTGACTATTACAAATTATTGCTAAAGTGCGTCAAGAATAGGTACCGTTTTTCTGTAAATGTTTGTATTTTTCTATAGTATATTCTACAATTTAAAGTATTTGTTACACTAAGCAGGTACCAAACCCAAAGATAAGCATTAACGAATTAAAAATTTAAGTTACCTACTTCTAACTAAATTACATACTAGGTAACAAGTTACTTTTTTAAAGTAACTTCTACCTTAATGAGTTAATATTTGTTCCGTGATTTTCAATTACTAATTAGTTATAATATTCATGTAGTCATGAAATCAATAGTCATGTCAAGTTAATTTTTTCTTATAGATTCCAGATTTAAAATTAACTTGTCTTATACAAATTAATGTTTTTATAAGAAAATAAGTAAATACTAAATTGTAAACTGTCAAAATTTAAATACTCGTACAATATTAGAGGGATTAAAATAACGTACATAAATACAACTTAATATACATTTCCACAAAAAGTTACAGCTACGCACGACACATTAAATTAAATATTTCTCAACAATAACATTATCAGAAAACTCAGTTCGACATTTAAAAAAAAACATAGGTGCCATGATCCAAAATATTCACCTAAATAATTAATAAATTTTGGCGGTATAAATTGTATATCATTAAATGACCCTTTTTTTTATTATTTTTTGAATATTTTAATTATTTTATTTTGTTCTTGTATGTGTTAATTTTACTATATATTTGTGTTGGAGTGTACTTTTATCAAATTTACTTATTACCTAATAGTATGCTTTAGCCTAGGTTGTAATATTCAGTTGAAAAAAAATATAATTGATTATTAACGAAGTTAAGTTACCTATTCTATCTACTTAACTTGTAACTTTTACAAGTTAAAAAGAAAGAAAAACGTTATTACGTGATGCGACATGACATACTTACAGCGACGGTGGAGAGTAGATTTTATTTGAATATTTTTTAGACAGATATAGTGGAAAAATACGACCGGATAAGTGGTCGTCTATGTTACCCACACCTTCGATGTTCACTGACGAAGAAATGGATGCGGTACGCGTGGATAAAATCGTCCAATTTTTCCATCGACAATCACGTGATCGGATTGCCAGAGACCAAGGCAGCATCCGAAGACGACATCATGGTAAGTGTATATGAATATTAATATTACATATAATATATGACGTAAAATATATTATGTGTGTAAATGTCGTTTGTGTATAAATATAGAATATAATATTGTGTGAGGTTGAATAAAAGAGGCAATGGCATATTTGCTAAGACATCCCGAGACGTCTACCCTCTTTAGGACCTCCTCCCCCCCCAACAAAACAAACAAATTAAATCTCGAATCATGCCACTGTAAGTGATATTTAAGTTCCCATAGTTAATAGGTAAATACTGTTATAAAGGTTGAGTCGTCGTTGTATCTAAACTAATGGAAACGAGACTGCGGTCTGTGATAATCTTTAAACATTTTGAGCGAAACATAATATAGTGCGTCGGATTGTACAACGATGTCATTTTTCTTTTATATGAACTTTTTCTCGTGTAGAAAGCACAAGTATAAGTAAATCGATTTTCATAAAATGTATACCCGGCAGAATGGTTTCCGGAAATCCGTCGAGTAAATCGAACGCCTTATTTCACATCCTATAATCGCGGCCGTAACCCATCGGCACTAGATGATAAATAAAACTTTAAGCGTTTAAAATAAATAATAGTCGATTTTTAATATCTGTATTATTAATATTATTATTTATTATTCAATGTCACTAAAAAAATTATCGTTATTAATAATATAAAAATATATTAGATATTTTGTATTAAGTTTTCTTTTCTTTTTTAAAGAAAACTCAAAATCAATCAACAAAATAATATTCAAAAGGAATAATATTTATATAATTATATACGTTCTGTATAATATGTGTTCCTATAGTACCTATATCATAAGTTAAAAAGAAAGTAAAAACGATAATATAAATAATTATTATGTGTTTCGCTTTGACAAAATATTTAGGCTTACAGTAATACCGCAACAGTGTATTGGTGTAATATATAGTATACTGTATATACCATATAATATGTAATACACAGAACAGTGTTGCAGTATTATCGCTGTTACCTATATATATATAATATAAAATATGCTTATATTGCCATATTTCTTAGTAGGTATATCGACTTTGATGAAACAAAGAAATTACAATGTACGAAACATACTCATAATAATAATGTTCGTTCATTATGATTGTCAGTGAGACATACAATCCCCTGTGTATATTTCGATGTAAAACAATTCAAATCCATGTAAAGTTAATGAAGACAAAGTGAAAATAAAAACTAAATTACGATACGTGGAAAAAACTTTAAGCCCAACGCGTATATATAATACTATATAGGTAGTATTAAAGTATCACGAATACTTGATACACTTTTAAAAATATTTCATTGTCTCACGTTTGAAAGTTCATTATAACTTTATGTTTTTATCCAAACCTTATAGTTATTTTCAAACTTCAAAAACGTAATCGGCAACAACACAAATATAAGAAATATTTTATATAAATTAAAAACTAATTTTTCGATATTCGATCAGGAATAATACTTTGAGTGCTCATGCAGTGCTAATCAAATTAAACAATTAAACATTAAACACTCTCTCACTACGCATGACTCAATACGTAATATAATTAAAGTAAAACAAAAGCTGTGAAATTATATTATTATTTATTGGCGCCAAAAACTGTGAAACGCGTAATTCAATTACCTTACATACTATAATTGAGTGAGGGCGTGTGTGATCCTGTAGTATAATAGTTCTCTAAAAAATAGTATGAAAACTACAGACTTTTTAGTTTTGCGTATCTATAGAAAATGTGATTGTATCGATAAGCGGGAAGATATAGATTCAATATTGTTTTCCGTAAATACGCGTATGTTTTTATATTTTCGTAAGCCGTTTATAAAATATAATAGGTAGTGTTTTGAATACAATCAGGATTTATATTTTTTCTACCGACCAGATTGTTTTGCCGAAATACTTTTGCTTCATTTGATTCACGATTCAGATAACCGGCGGATTTATATAATATGAATAATGCTATAAGTAAATAATTGTGTAAACAAAAAATAAACGGCCGAAAATCCATAAATCATCTTTTTTAAAGTGTTTTTCTCTGCAAAAACAACGATAACTATGACAATGTTATTTAAGGATCTGGATCAGGAGTGACCAAATTTTTTTTTTGATTACGATCTACTAAAAGTCTAGGTACTTCACCTTTGAGGATCGACTTTCATAGAAAATTGTATTTATTAATAAATTACTTTAATCTTATTAAAAAACATATAGGGCGCGTGACCCTAAAAATAAATTTTAACATAATCGATTTTGAAATTGTCCGCGATCGACCGTTTGGCCGCCCTTGATCTAGATGTTAGATCATTAGACATTAAAGCAAATTATTTTACACTTTGAGTAGAATAACATAATATTATAAACCCATATATAGGTACCGTGTACACACAGTATAATTAAGATTTTTCTCGATATTTTTTTACACTACATTTAGACGATCGTCTTAAACGGATAAATGTAACACGTATAAGTATTGTCTTTGTATATTGCACTTGAAAAAAATTAGGCCAAAAATGAATGATGATTCTACATAATATTATAGTATTTTGCAACAGACCAGAACTATTGCTTAACAGTTAACAGTACCTAATATTAATGTAATATATTAATATTGTTATTATTTAACGAAAGTGCAGTGTGTTCATTCCAATAGTCGTATACAGACACGGTATACTATATCTAACGAATTATATCGGTACTTTTTTCTATTGTATATAATATTATGATTTTTTTTTTTATCGAAACGATGTCTTATCCTGGTATTATGAGATTTTTTCAACATACACAATACATCATATATTGGCTTACACTTATACACAACCAGAATATTATTCCGTTAAAATAAAATCGTATATCGCCATCGCCTGGTTTATGATAAAAATATCACACTGACACAATTGTAACATGTATAGAGCGATTCACTAAGCATGCTCGTCCTTATTTTTTTCTTTAAACAATAATTTTATTTTTGACACTTTTAAATGTATACAATATATTATAAGAACCACATTTCCAAACATACTTAAATTGTTTATACTATTTGAAAAGAGTCCTCTATGCCGATACAAACTTTTTTCTCACAGGAGAACCTACCTATTTTACTGTAAATTATGTAGATTGTGTTATTAAAATTAGAATGTATCTAAATAAAAATTCAAACGAGTATAGTTTTCCAAGTTATCAAAATTTATTTGCTAAGAATAAAATATATAGCACTTTGGAATGAATGTTTTACAAAACCATAAACTATATGTAGTGTTTAAATATAACTTAGGTATTACATTAGACAATTTTCACAAAATATAAAATATTCATTATTGTAATTTTCAAATTGTCATATTTTTCAATCCTCATATTATCATGTTAAATCTAACATTCTTAAGACGCAAAGATAAATAAAAAATAAATAAATAATAATAAATAATTGAAAAACTACTCGTTTGAATTTCAATTTTGATATATTAAAATTACCTATCTAAAAATCATTTACAGATGTATAGGAAAAAAAGAGTGCTACTAATTTAAAAATAAAAGTAGTTGGAGCGCTATATGGCACTCCATAAATACTATATAAAATCTGAGTATTTGAAAATATGGTTTTTAAGTAGGTTAGTGCTTTTGAAGATTCCAAATCAAATTTATTATTAAAGAAAAATATATGGGTGAGTGTGTTCTGTGCTTCAAACTACATATTATATTTTATACTATATCCGTATATGATGGTGATTGGTGTTATATTATTATAAAATACACGTGAGTCGCAATGACCGGAAGCAATTATTAAATACAGTGTACTCTCGATTATCCGTGTACATGTACAAAAATTATAAAAATAATTATTAAATTTAAAATATTTTCGTAATATTATATGAATGTTTAAATAAAAACAAAACATAGGTACTCTAATTTAATTTTCCTTAAATACTATTTAAAATTGCATGATTTAATTTGTTTAAAAATACATATACGTAAGTATGTAGGTAATTATAAGATTTTCATTAATTTTGCAGATTATCTTACGGAATTCGCTTATACGTGAATACTAAGCCATCCTTATTCCGCAAATATTCGAGATAGTATACTGTAGTTTATAATAATATTAACTATATTAAACTATTACAATATTTATAAATAATAGATAATAATATCGATTAATCTATAATTGCATTGTTAAAGATATCGTGAAATCAAACCTTTAGCGGCCTTTTAAGTTACATTCTATCTACCAAGATGTTATGTCAAGTTATAGAAAACAAAATTTTGTATATAGGAAAAAATGTATATTTTTATAAAATGGTAGTTGTCCACCTGCCCTCACCGCACACGCACACATCAGCCATTATCTACTCGTTTAGCATTATTATATTATAGTATAAAATATGATTGGTTATTAGGCACCTAGTACCTATAATCTACATAATATCTAAATAATTATTGTTATAGATGAATATATAGGCTAATGAAACAATAATAATTTGGAGCTTTAATACAGACGTCGGACTTTGAGATTTTTCAATTCTGCGGTGGGTCGTTTCCGCCTGTCATACGATTTATAAATTAATTAACACATTTCGATATTTACTATACCGAGTGGCGTAAAACCGTATTAATGGTAGAGTAACGTGTATAATTATGTTGTTTATATCCATAATATAGTGTCTAACTGCGGTACGATATCGATTACTATGCGATAAAAAATTAATGGAAACTTACGAAATTACCAACACAAAATATGTCTGAATACATCAGATATCTACTATAAATACCTACTGCCCGTGTATTATTATATGACGGCCGATCTATTTTAACGTAAGACAATAATCAATTTGAAAACGTTACTATGAGTTCCGAGTGGGCCATTTCGTAATAATTCTTGTTGCGTTTCCATACGTATATAGAAGATGCCAACAGCTGTTACGATAAATTATAAACACCTAATCCGTGTGTGATAGGAGTTCGCGGATAAAATTAGGTAAATAGACAATAGGTAGTAAATTGTACGCATTATTTGTAATAGGTATGACTTGAATTTTAAAGCATAATAAGCAACTAAAAAAGCACACGTTTATTTTAAAAGAGCAAAAAAGAAATATATTTATTTTTGAAAAAAGTAAAAAAAAAATATTACCAAATATTAATACTAACTATAGTTATAAAAATTAATAAAAAAATTTAAAAATCAATTTAAATTAATTCAACATAGAAAACGAACTCTTTACATCCATTGAAGTGATCGGTGCATACTTCATACAAGAGATTTCAAATTACAATACTAAATCTTGAATTTTCAAATGGTCTATATCGATGTTATATAGGCACACCGTCACTGACCAATGACCATATAGGTACTGCAGGCTACAATATGTAGATCGACACTATACGTTTAAAGCATTTAATAATCAAGCCGATAACGAAAACAATAATAATCCAATACAAACATTTAGTCCGCATTCTGTATTTTTACGTTTTTTATTAATTCAATTTTTTATTATTACTGTATACAAACATAATAAACATATAAAAATTCTACACCTGAAGAAACAATAAAAAAAAAAGCCGAAAAAATCAAAAACAAATTAGTTTATTTGGAATCAGAATGACGTGAAACGAATTTATGTATGTAAAAATTATATTTCTATCTCGTGTGTAAAAAAAGGTGCATATTCTTTAAAATCCAAGCCCTAGTAATAGGTAATCCATTGTCACGGCCAATATTATCAGATAACTCACAGACATGCGACACTGGTAATAATAATTGTTCTTAAAAAAATAATCATAAATATTGATCTAATGTGTTTTTTCAACTCGCGGAAAATCGTGCAAAACGGTATCCCGACAAAAACCATACACACACACACACATACATAATTGGGTCGTAAGTTATAGCCGCTTATAAATTAAAGGTATATGGCGGTTTTTTTTTACCTACCAAATAGTCAGTCGACGTGGACGCACAAAATAATAATAATAATAACTACCTACAGTAGGCGCTTATAGATGATAATCGATAGCTGGGTGCAATAGGTCTGTCCACGAACCACCACACCGTCACATTCGATTCAAAATAATATTCGTTTCGAGACCATTACATTATTATTACGCTTTGTCCCATGTGTTTTCCGCGAGCGATATATGAATTACACAGTCGCCTCGTCCCGCAGCCATTACCAATTAAATTGCAAACCGTTTCTAAGTTTTCATGTACACGACGTGTTCACACACAATTACACACTTTGCGTAAAAACCATGAACACGATGCCGCCGAATGATCGATAGTCGCCACTGTACGCCAGTGTTATAGATACAAGTTTTTCCGCCGTATAACGCGTGCACGGTATAGGCACGTGTATTTATATGTTTTAGTGTCGTCCACTCTCGCGGGTTGATGCTGTATATATATATATATACTCAGCAACGGTGAGAAAAGTTCGGCTAAAACTTTCATCTCGAATATTACCTACCTACACATATAGGTAGTTTCTTTATCGCCATTAACTCGTCCTAAATTAAAAATATATACATAACTAAAGTTAACGGGAAAAAAAACATCCGATGACTACCTATATATATATATATATGGATAGATGTCGTTCAAATGCTTTTAAATTTTTAATTAAATTATTTATTATTAAGCACAATGCACGTATAGGTGAGTACATTTAAAACAAAAAAATCGCCGTCTTCTCGTTGTTTTATTTACAACAATCGTCGTGCTGGTAAATAAGTACAGTAGTACAGTATACCCACTACACCCCACCTGTCTGTCAACTGTTGTACCACTGGGTACGTCCCCCGAGCTCAGACTCTAAAAAACCTATTTTCGTTTTATATTCATTTCGATGCGAGTTTGATAGGTATATATGGTTAAACGAAATAATTCCAAACACGCCTACATTATACGTGTAATTTATAATTAACTGTATAGGTGTGGGTATATTATAATAAATTACATTTAACTATATAGTACCTACATATTGTCCATATATTTTTACTAATTTACCTACTGTCGGATATCAATCAAGAGTTTAGTTTGAGTACTTTTAAGTCGCGAGTTTGAATTGCCGCGATTTAGGTGCAGACTAATCGTGGTTACGAAGGAATAAGAAGAGAATATCGTTAAAAATTTATGTTTTACAGATATAGAATATCTGCAGGATTAATATAAAAAAATAAATAAGAAAAGCCGCTTGATCCCATTACAAATTATTGTAACCTATGCTACATCCTTTTTTAATAACGTTCCAGAATACCTACTTATACCATATATTATCTTACACACGTGTATCTTTTTCTAGTATCTTAAAATATCATAGTAGTTAGATTTCAACCTGGTGTATATAAATTATCTATTCAAAGTATTTAAGTATAGAATAGTAGAACACTTGTCTTAAATCAGTTAAATCTTTATTGACCATTCTGAACATCCGTCAATATAAAATATAGATACTATAAATTCGAGTTGGTTTTTTTTTTAAATTTATAAAACTACTCATATCCGGAGACGATCTTCGTGTTCAGGAATGCAAATATTTCCGGAGATCTTTAGCACCATTTTTTAATTACCATTTACCAGTAATCGTTTTTAATTTTAATAAAACTAATTAAATGGTAAAAATATATACAATATTTTTATTTTTATTTATAATGTACCAACGTAGGTGCCAAGAATACATATCAATAATCCAACTTCGAAGTAGGAATACAATACCTTAGTTTTGCTTTTAATGCAATTTAATCGTAAAATCATGATCACATGACACCAACCAGTCTCAGTTGACATTAAATCTGTGATAAATAAATTACTTTACCTATAATACTTTATAGTTGTTAGACGTTAGGTAAATCCTTAAGTTTTTTTTAAATTATTATCAGGTTCATTACATGTTATATTTATAAATTAAATAACGTTTTAATATGTTAGTAAAAATATACGTTATTAATTATTATGAATTTCACATTTTATACCAATTGCCAGTATTAGTGATATGAGTTTGTATAATTCTTAGGGATAATTCCTATAATACAATATAGGTAGGTAATAATTTACCTATTGTATTATACATTTATAAATGGTATTAATATTATATATTCACACTGTATAGAATCACTTTTTACAAAAGTGTTAAATTTGTATAGTAAAATTGCAATAAATTAATATTTAAATATTTTATATTTATGTACATAACTATAACTGACAAATCTACAAAAGTGAGAAAACAAAAATTTTGCTTTATGTTTATTAAAATTGTTATTAATTATTTCAACATTTATAAGTAGGTAATTGGTTGTTATATTTAATTTTAATTGTTCTAAATTATAATAAGATTCAATTTTCAAACGAGAAATGATTGAGTAACCAAGTCTAAGTTTAGTACATAATTTCAAATTTACACATCTTTTCATAGAGAATTTAAATTTTTATATCATATATAAAATATTTCTAATACAAAAATGTATTATACCATACTTAAAAACTCACAGTATGGTACGACACTTTATATACGTATAATAATACAATGTATAACACGACGATATTATATTAATAAAAAAATACTATATATATTTATACATCACTAGCCATTACCTATACATTTTACTTGTGTGGATACAGGGCACGGATCCAGAGGGGAGACTAAGACGTTTTGCAACCCTACATTAGAATATTAAATTCTATAACTATAGGTACTCTAAAAATATGTGTCACACGATGTTGTATAAATTTGACACTAACCATAATAGTGATTAAACTTTGTTGTACATCAATTCGTATTAGAATCTTACACTTGACTTTGTAGTAATATCATTTTTAATTGTTATAAAAATATATTCAGTTATAATAAAAACCGTTAACTTTAGTAAAATTTTAAATACAGCATGTCAAGGTAAGGCACATATCAACTACCGTGAGTACCATGTATAATTACGTTATTCACAACTCACAAATTACTCGCACTATAAGACACTACTACAAGACTACATTTATACAATCCTAGATCCATTTATATTAAGGTTGGAGGGGGAACAAAAAATTTAACCACCGAGGCTTAAAAATGTTGAATATCTTATATGATACAATCTATCTAACATATGATTTATTAATACAAACTACATTACTAATTTAAAATATTGCTGCTCGTTGAGTTCAAAAAAAAAATGTGACAATATTAATAGATATACAATTTAACATTATAGGTATGCATACTGCATACACCAAGGGCGTCTCTGGCCCTATTTTCAAGGGGGGGCGACTTATTGATACAATTTAAAAAAAAAACCAAAAATACAAAAATGTATATGTTAACCTATTTAAACAACTAAGAGCGCTATTCTAAAATGTTTAATTATTTTACTTTATTCGGTGTACACCTTTTGTATCATAATTACATATAATTACGAAAATATTAAAGTAGGTACTATTAAATAGAAATAAAAACAGAGGCTCTGGGGGGGGCGATCGCCCCATCGCCCCCCCCCCCAGAAATACGCCCTTGGCATACACTCATAGGTACTTATACCCAATAGTACAACCAATGCTCAGTCATAACTTCATTCGAGATATACATTTCAGCCATATAAAGAGTAGTAAAATTGTTCATATATTAATACGGATAATATTAAATAGTTTAATTATATATTTTGATGACACCGCCGGTACGCACATTACACTGTACACATTGTAATGATTCGAATGTGTTTCGCCAAAATACATTTAGGTATAGGTACTTTAATTGTACTTCGTAACCATCGCAAATCATGATTTTGAAACGTATTATTTTGACGTCTTCGACACAATATATCGTGAAAATGACGTTTTCTCCGATAAAACAGTAAAACTTGAATTTTTTTTTTTTCATTACTTGTATAATATAATATAATATAATATACACGAACGGCGATAATAACACCTATATCTGCTTATAAACTAACACTATGTGGAAATTATTACAGCAACACGTCAACGACATAATTGCGGTACTCATACCACCCGAATTGCCACAGTGGCAGATCACCATGATCCCGGCTGACGAGGACACGTTCTATCTGCTGGTCAGGATACACCACCTGTATTCGTCCGAGGACGGAGTCGGGCTGAGCGACCTGTTGCTACTGAAACCGGACGACGGCGGTCTGAAGCACGGCGAAACGACGGCCAAGTCGAAGTCGTCGAGTCAGCACGCGGACGCCGACAGCATCCAGAACATCCTGTCCACCGTGTACCAGGCGCCGACCGCGTTGCCCAGGCTCTGCGAACACCTGTCGGAGATCTGCGCCAACACGTGGAACGAACTGGTGTCCACGTACGACCCGCTGGAGAACCCGAAGGTGTTCAGACGCCGGCCGAACGTGTTCATTTTCGGCACCATGCTGGTGATCGTCACCGCGTCCGCGGCCAAGGACAAGACCACCAAGCGGAACTTCGCGCACAAGCTGAAGCGGGAGATGACGCGCCGCGACATCCAGTTCCGGTACATGTTCGAGAGCCTGGTCAACACGTTCCACCCGGCCCTGTGGTTGTCGATCGGCTGGTGGCTGTTGGTCAAGTGCGTGCTCCGGTTGCCCATCACCATGCTGCTGATGATCAAGAACACGTCCACGTACGTGTACTGGATGTCCGTGCTGCTATACTCGGCGTCCGAGCTGATGTACCTGGCCCGGCTCGTGTACTACGCGCCGAGCACCGTCATCCGGGAACTGGTGTTGCCGTTCCTCGGCGGCCCGGACCGCAGCGTCCGCATCACGCCGCAGGGCAGCAAGTGCGTGTACTGGTCGCGGCCCGTCGACCTGGACCTGGTCAACACCATACACGACAACACGGGCGCGGCCACGTGCGAGATCCAGCTGTCCATGTTGGCCGCGGCGCTCCAGGAATACTTCACCGCGACCGGCGTCCGGTTCTCCAAGAACGTGATGACCACCACGCGGTTCGTGTCCAAGGCCAACCTGTTCCAGCTCAACAACCGGCACGTGATCACCAACGGTCTGCTGGCCCTGCCCCTGCCCATGGACACCGACCACGATCCCATATACAGCCTGCACGAGATGCAGGAGTGCCTGCAGGAGGCGATCGGCAACCAGACGGCCCTGTACATAGCGTCCATGTGGCAGATCGACCACAGCCTGGCCACGTCGTTCCTGCCGTCGCCGATGGTCAGCGTCGGGCTGCACTTCCTGTCCAAGAAGTTCCCGCTGACCGTCACCTACGTCGAGGAACACAAATTGGATCGCAAGCGACGGGTGCTATTGTGGGGCCAAGAGGTGGACGCTATCATGTACTGGAGACCGCCGCAGGCCAACGTCTGTGAGTATAATAATAATATACGCGTATAGGTCGTAGAACACGAACCGTGACTTTTAATCATTATTATAGAGACTATTTTACAAGTTTTGCGAATTAGATTTGTCGAATAGTAGAATTACACCTCTCGAGTACTTTCGATTATCCTCGAAAATTGCGGCAGGGTGGGGCTTGGCGTCTGCGGATAATCCGCAAAATTAAAATTCAAACGAAAATGTTATGATTACGAAAAGATTTTAAATTTTATAATTTTTGTTTACATAATATAATATGTATGTAAATTATTCCGCGGAAGAATACGAATAATCGAGAGTACACTGTCTGTGTAATTGCAATATTATTATTTATTATATACCGTTTGTTTTCTGATTTTCAGGCATGTCGTTATCGATAATTAACTATGGCGGACATTTAAGACTGGCGGTGATGGCCGACGCAAAAATGAGTCCTCCGTGTAAAGAAATTGTGTCTACGTACGAAAGAAATATTCCACAATTTATAACCGCCGCTGAGCGTTATGCAAAAATTGTCAATACTTCAGATTAATCTAGTATTTTTTTTTTTTTTATACATTTATATTAGGTTTGTATTAAATAACGAAAAATATCCATTTTAATGTTTTTATATTAAAAATTAAACTAAAATTTATAAAATACATACATCAAATTTAATCAAAATTAATACTAATAGAACAATATTATCTTTTTGGTGAAAAGTAATCAGATATTTTACGTTTAACTACTCTTTTTCCTCCATCTTGTTCTTCTCTATCTCTTTTAAGAATACTCAACTGTCCTGTAACTGCAGACGATTTTTCAATAGCAGATTGAAAATCTTTTTTGGAATCGTTTAATTGAAGCCAACTGTTTTTCTGTTGCTTAATACACATAGTTCGCTCTTCGTCATTCTTTAATCTAAATTGATTTACGGGCAAAAACCTAACATCTTGGGTCTCTTGTTTATCCACGTGATCTGTGGAATCTATACTATCAACACCTATTACTTTTGGTTCCTCTTCTACTTTTTCTGGAGTTGACTCTATTATGCTTAAACTTGAAGAAAGTTGAGGCTTTTTAGAAGGTGACTCAATAAAAGTTGTATTTAAACAATACTTGGAATCATCAGAAATGGACTTTATAGTACTCAAACTTAAAAGAGACTGAGACTCTTTTGAAATTGATTTTATTATATTAGAGCTCGTGGACTGAGACACTTCAGGAATTGACTCTGGTAGATTTGAACTTGAACAAGGTCTAGACTCTACATAAGATGAACTTGAAAGAGAATGTAACTGTTCAGAGGTTTTATCATCTTCAGTGTTTGACTCTTCTGCTTTATAATTATTCCTCAACACTTGATTCTGTAAATACTGTGAGAATATTTTAGGTTTACATTCATTATTGTCTAATACCTGAAAATTATAAAATATCATATATTATTATCTGATAAGTAATAAAATGTTACAAAATATTTCTTACGCACCTACCTGCCTGGCTTTGTTTGCAAAAGCATCATAAATATAATCGTGTACACTAACACATGGCATAGTTTCCAAACATGCATAGTATTTAATAAGTATACTAGTAACTTCACCTAAAATATTAAAGTATTATTAATATAAAACATATAAGTAACAAAGTGTTTGTTCCATTAAAAACTATCTAACTCATAAATATATTTGAAAATTATAAATTTATCAATAATTAGAATTAGAATGTGCAAATTGTTTGTGTTTTTTAATTTTTCAAATTATTTAAAAAATTTAAATAATCAATTTATAAATCTAATTTTTATAAAATATGTTGAAACATGAATCATTAGTTACAAATTATCATACACAACATTTTTTTTATATCTTAAGAGACATAAAGCTAGATACTATTTATCTCGATGATTATGGTGTTAGGTTAAAACATGACATGTGTTGCTAAATTCTCAGATGGTCACTCATCATGGAACTAGAAATGGAGCCACTTGCTTAATAACAACATTGATAGACAATTGGTGTGTCCACTGTGCAACATCATGCCCATAATAATATTATAATATAAAAATGAATAACATAGCCTAAAACCAAATAATAAATAAACGAAAAGTGCAAAAGTAGAAAATCAATCAAAATTAAACTAAATTAACATTACAATTAACTAGTTATGATAATCAGCTCCAATTTTATAAACCAAAATTATTATTAATAACTTAATCAATTATCTTGTATACTCCGGCCCACGAGAAAACACTACTCCTTCACGCATACAAATAGGCAGGCGAAGGCAGAGCGGTGACGGTGTTGGTGACCAGTGTTTTGGAAAGTTTAGTGGTGGGCATGCGCGAGAATGAATGAATTTTGATCGCCCCCTAGAAGTGGTCTATTGTGGGCCAGAATATATTTATAATCGATCACATTTTATTTACTGAAAAATAAATAGTTATTTAGAACACCAACTTGGCTTAATTTTAAAAGTTAACAATAATTCGCAAAATTAAATAAAAAAAATAATGAGTCATGAAAACATTATTGACAAGAACAAACACAGTGGTACATATTTTATTTAATATTTAGCTTATGAAATGAAAGTTAACTAACCAACTGTAATATCTTGGCTTTTCAAAAATGTATGCATACTATAAATTGAGTCTAACAATTTAGTATCACCAAATGTAAAGTAAGCTACATCTCGATTGGCTTGAGCAGCGCTCATTAATTGCAACAATGATTTTAGATGACTGTCTCCACGAAATGCACCACAGCCCCAATTTCCTGTTGCTATTGCAACATTAGAACACTCTGATCCTTGCCCCCATGAAAATCCAGCAAATGACTAAATACAAGGATATTAAAAACAATCATAGCCATACAAGATATCAATTTATAAATACTTTGTGCAGTTCTCGTCTTAAGTTTTTTGTTTTAAATTGAGTCTTAGGATCACTGTAGTACAATGCATCAATTGCAACAACAGTAGTGTAACGGCGATTATTTTCATCAACAGGAGTAACATCTAAATGAACACCTTTCCACACAAAAGAATCTGCATATCCACTGTAATCACTAAATCTCTCCACACCTGAAAATTATTTAGTTTAAATTAAAAAAATAAGTGCTACTTGTTTTATACAGTCTAACCTGTAATAATAATTGCTTCTGTGTGTAGCATCTTTTCTGAAAACAGCTGAGACAGCAACAATTCAGGACAAATTAAAAACCGAATTTCTTCTTGTACACTACCGTGACCAAGAACACCCCCTCCAATAAATCTAGAAAATACATTTATTTCAAACTAATTTTATATTGCTTATATTGAATATTTGTTTAACATTTTTAAAACCACTCTTACTTATTTGCAAAATCCACTTGCAGCATTCCATCACCATTATCTTCTATTGTCCCATCAGATGTTATATACAAATTTGTCAACTTCTTTGTCGACTGTAACCAATATGGTAAATCCCCAGATGGTAATCTTCTTCTAGAATATGTTACAATTCCATTAAGAACTGAAAATGAACATTAATTTTGCTATTAAGTATTAAGAGTTTACAATATCTTACTATAACTATTATTATTGGTTTGCTCACCAGAATTAGCACTAGTGACTTTTTTAAAATAACAAATAATGCATTTTAATTTTTCATATAAATAGTGATCGGCTGAAGAAGTTACCATTAATTGGAATAATCTGTTCAGAAAAATAATATTTATTATTTAATAAAATAACAGGTTTTTATGAACTTGCCCATTAAAATTGATATGTGGATATTCTGAATACTCAGACTTTGAACTGCTAACATTTCGATGTGGAAATGTACATAAAAAAGCATTAGCCAAGAGACAGGCAATTTGCATTTGACTTAATGATATGGAGTGATTATGAGTTTGTTTCAACAAAGGTATTGGTTTAGTTACTAATGTAGGCAATTGCAATGCTAACTTAATGATTTTTGGTAATAAATTAATAAAAAATTCTTCCGTTTCTTCCTCATTTAAACACTACAAAAACAAGAATGTTAGTATTTACTCATATAATAATAAAAGTTTTAATAAAAAATATTTATACTTTATACATCTATTATAGATTTAAGTAAGAGACATGTATTTAATAGCATACAAAAATATTAATATAATACATAATAATAATGATAAAAACTTATACTTTACTTCATCAAAAAATGAATGTAGTAAATAGAATCGCCATTGGTTTTTATACTTGGAATTATATGATATAATAGCTTTTTCTAATTCTTCACTCGACGATATTGGCTTAAGTAAACTGTTGGTGATAATATCCCATCGATTTTTTTTAGAACTCTAAAATATCAGAAACATAATAATTTAATTTAATTTAATGATAAATTGATAACTAAATAAACACATACTTTATCATTCTCGTGAACTAAAAGTAAATTATGTTTAGAACATGGCATCTTTACATGATTATCATCCCAGCTATCACAATATTCTTTAGGATATGGTTCTGGTATTTTGTTAATACCAATTGGAATCTAAAAATAAACACATTTAGATATTTAGATGCATTTAATTTCAACTAATGTACTAAATTAGATACTTTAAATAATAGTGTATGCTCCAAACTAGGTTTAAGTGATGGACACAATCGTTTGCCAAAGCTTCTAGGCAATAAACTTTTATTAGTTCCTTTCCAATTTGTAGTTTCATTATTTGAAATATTATCTAGTTTAAACAAAAATTAATACATTTTTTATTGAAACACATACTTACATAATTTAATTTATTTAAATATCTGAAAGCATAAAGTATACAAAACAATATCTGGTAAATCAGAAAAAACATCTTCTACGATTAAATTAATTAAAAAAAAAAAACAAAACAAATGGATAGGAATAGTAAAAAAATAATTTACTTTTTTAAACAATCTTATTTTTTAGATACTGAGCGGAGGGAGGAATGTATTGGTTTTACAATGATGTTTATTTCTTTTTTAATCTGTAAACACTTTTTCTCCCCCTAAACTTGCTCAAAAGTACAAGTGTAGCATATTTTCTGAAAGGTAATGTTCTTCAGCTGGTAATATAAAGAGGTCATTTTTGAATTTTTGAAATGCTACTCGAAATAAAAGCGGTTTTAGGAGAAAAATCGTACGATATCACGATTTTATAATATTAAATAATTATTGATGACTAATTATGGCTTTGTTTATCACCATAGAAACAAATAAAACTAAATAAAAAAGATCCCCTTGTCTGCTCAGGATTATTTTTTATCGAATGCAATCATTGCATTCAAATCGAATACCTACAGTAAAATTACACTATCCTGTCCGAGGACCGAAAGGACGATGGACAAACATCCACTACCGAAATGTGCTGACCTACTTTTTTTTTTTTTAATTGATCTACCTATAATAATTTTTCCATTGCAATACTTTGAGATAACTCAAGCAGTAATTTATGATTAGTAACTAATATACTTTTTGGCAGTAGCAAGTCAACGTGTTTAAGTACCAGCTTTGTATTATCACTTTCTACTTAAAATTTAAAGTTAGGTATCAGAAATTGCAAATTGTTAGGTCTTATATTACCTACAAGATTAAAAAATTTATTTTCCAATAATAGCCAAATGTAATAGATCACAATTTAAAGTTTATTAAAGGCATTTTAAATCATCGTAGCATATTTGGTACCTAGTTAAAAACAATTAAAAATATTACTTGTGATCCTAACATAACATCAGGCATTATATTATATTTCTATATAAACTAAAATAAAAAGAGTGAGAGCATACAACATAGTGGCATTCTAATATAGAATACCTATGCTATTTTATTAAAATAGATTAGTGAAATGGTCTTTCTATAAACCAAGAAGCCAGGATGTTTTGCATTTGAATTTATTTCTTTTAAATGTTTGTAAACATTAGAACTAGTAGTAATGTCCAGATATTTCACATTACATTGGTATTATAATTGTATTAAGTATTCATTTAGATGAACATTTAAAATATTATATAAATGATTTTATTCCAGAAGACTCAAAGAAAGTGAGAAAAAATATAATAATATAATCTGTAAAAAATGTTGATAAAAGGAGTTCTCAGTTTCTCATAGGTTAAATAATAAATTTAAGAAGTATTAAACAGCTGACAAGATAAGTTAAAATTTCAATATGACTTTAAGATAATATAGGGAATTTAAATCCCATCCATTAGATTGGATATTGTAGGTACCTATATAACCTTCCATGGCAACAAATCTGATACCTAAGTAAAACATACCTATTACATATTTTGTGCATGTAAATGTTCAATCACAATTATCACTATTAAATAGTATTCATAAATTGTCTTACCGCTTTCCATAATTAAAAACTGAATGTCCAAAATGCATTAACTGCTTGTCATAATCGTATTTGTAAATAGAAAAAAGATTAATAAAAACCCATTTACTAAAAATTCTTCAGTCACATTTTACAACCTTTCAGCCTATGCATTTTAGCAACAGCCTTAAAAGGAACAAAAAAATGCAACTATTAAAACGTATAGAATACCAATCACTGAAGTCCATTAAACCATAACTCCAAACTCGTAGACATAGAAACAATCATAGTTAATACACTAATTGGACAGTAATGTCAAATAATTGAAATAATCTAACCATCAGTAACAGTAAATATTGAATATTACTCGGTAATCACAAATTCACAATTTACGTTCATTAATATTATGGTAGGGTGAACAACTACCGAGTCTTTATCAGCTATTGAGGGCATTATTATCATGTAAACTCAGAAAAATGGCGATTAAATCGCTTTATACCAGACTACCAGAGTGGAAGTGTTCTGAAATGTAGACCATCAGCGTAAATCGGCTATTGTGGATAATTTAAATAATCGTGGATCTTATTAATGGCGAAACCTAGAGAATTCAAAATTTCAGAATGCTTAATATTCGACCATAGAGATAAAATATCCGTAAATCTACGAGTGACAAATTTAATAAACACTAATAATCAACACATTTTCGCGGGAAAAACACTACCTACTTTGTTATCACTTAACGAAGGTAAAAAATGAAAATATTAAAAATAATAAATCTGTGTAAGCTGTTGTAATTACAATTATTATTATTATACAATTATTTTATGATACGACTAGTGGTTAAAGTGAAGGGGGAACCCCTTTTTATTTACGGTAAGATTATGCGTCCCCTTTTACCTTTAATTTAAGTCTCCAAATCTGGGGTGACGCTTAAAAAAAATTATTGTAAATTTATGTTGCATGTTAATTTTAATAATTTATTAAATGGCTTATGCAGACACACACTGATTAAACATCGAATTGAAACGTATTTTATTTTGCGCGAATAATCTCTACGTTCTGAAGATGGTTAAATTTAGTGCGATAAATGATTTTTAAATAATAATTTATTGTGTAGTAGTGTGTTATCCACACATTCACGCGATTTCATGTGATTTAATAACTATGCTTTAAATAAAATATTAAACTGAAAGAATATGAATAGTGATATTATTTATTATAAATTGTTTTTAATGAAATGTTTAAAACTAAAATGTAAATGTATTTTTTTTTTTTGAATTGAATTGTTTGCAATTTATAATTTGATTTTACATACTATATTAACATAAACTTTTTATGAACAATGGTGTATGAAAAAAATCAAATTATAGGTTCATACCTAGTAGCACGATGTATTGTGACTAGTAGGTTTCTTAAAAAAGTTTGGTTAGATATAGATTTTGGATGAAGAACTCGGGAACGCTCCTTAATTTTTAGTGACGTTAGTCCCCTCTCAAAATTGTTCCCACTTAAACCACTGGATACAACGTGTATAAACTATAAACTATAAAGCGAACCTAAGGTGGATCTATAAAAATGGTTTTTTTTATTCATTATTCAACCTCCCGCGATGTAGAGAAAATTATATGATACCACTTACAATTTATAGCGATGACTAATGATCAGTGATCACGATTTAAAATAATATTATCTTAAAACGTGCTGAAATACAAGTTTGAATTTATAACTTGCTAATAACTATAGTTTCGCCTTAATAGCCTGGTTTTTTTGCTGAAACCAAAATTCTAAGAATTTATCATCGAGTTTAAGTAGTTTAACACGAGTAGGTATAAAATTTGTTAAAAGCTGATGTCAACGCACAATATTTATTTTTTTAATTCTTTCTAAGACCAGTCAGTCCTACACGCAATAAAATGTCAAATGTGTGATAAAATGCATTCACGGCAAATGATTTTTTTATGAATTTTAAATAATCTTAGTGTAAAAACTTAGTATTACAAAATTTAAAGGATAATATTGTTATCTAGTGGTTTGGTATATTTTATCAGTTTAGTTTTAATATAGTTTTATATTTTATAATTATTTGAATTTTAAAATAACATTTTGTAAATAAAATTTGTTATGAGAGAATACTTCTCTTCCATTCTCTTAAAAATATTATCTTTTTTTTTAATTGGTGATTATTTATTATTTTATTATAACTAAAAAAATTATGTTAATTAAAAATGTATATTTGGTATAATAGCTATGAATACTGTTTTTACAAAACGTTGGTTATTTTTTAAATATTTTAAATTTATTATATCTTTTAATAATATGTTCCATAGGTATTACGCAATTTATGTGAATAAATAATATTTTAGTTATCAGTCATTATTAATAGTACGTTTAACACTTATCTAAAATAATTTAATGTGCACAATAGGTATATCCCAAGTTTCAATGAAATAACACGACGTATTTCCATTATATTATGTACTACAAAAAAAAAAATAGGCACAGATATATATAATAATCATACATATCTGTGGTACTAGGTAAGTAGTTAAAATATTGAAAATATATGCTAAATCATGATCGTGAATTCATGAACAGGCATTCAGGCATCAACCAATTTAAAAATATTTGCATTAAGTTTAGCGCTGGATTTTGGGTACTTTTCCCGAAAGTATAATAATATGGTATCACTGATTGTATGTAGAAAAGATAAGAACGTCATAAGCCGGTCGTCGTAATGATAACATGATATCACAGTTTTTATTGTTTTTAATAGGTCAATGGTTTTATATTATATATCCACCTTGATACGCGCCGATAATGTTTTAAGACTTTTGTCCGTTTTGTCATTTTGAGGTTATACCAATACCGCGGTGTTTCATTAAGTGGCCATGACTTTATTAAATAATTGTTCACAATAATATTTTGTGAACGCACTCCATGGTTTTTTAACGTCTAACGTATTCTGTGTTTCTGCGATAATTTAGCTTTTGCCGTTTAGTTTTACGCCGGACGTTAAAATAGTCGTTGTATATCATTTTTATTAACATCTCGCACCCGTTTGTCAAGGACGTTCGCCAATATGAGTGATGAAGAAGTTGTTCAAATTACCAGCCTTTTAGAGCGCACGATTTCCACCGACAAAGAAGAATTAAATCAAATACAGAAATTCCTCGAGCATGCAGCGCAAACGAATCTCCCAGGTTTTCTCAAAACTTTATCTAATGTCTTACTTTATTCCGTCAATAACCCGGTTGCTCGAATCGCCGCCGGCCTTCAGATCAAAAATCACATTACATCGAAAGATGAAGCAGTTAAGGTTCAGATGAAACAGCGTTGGTTGTCTTTCACTGAACAAGACCGTCTTTTTATTAAAGAAAACATTTTTAAAGCACTTGGCACGGAAAGTCGGCCTAGTTCCGCTGCTCAGTGCGTTGCCAATGTTGCTATTATTGAATTACCACTAAACCTTTGGCCAGGTCTTATTGCCTTGTTAGCAGCAAACGTCACTGATCCAAATTCATCAGACGTTCTTAGAGAGTCTTCTCTAGAAACTATCGGTTATATATGTGCCGAGACCGATCGTGACGTTTTAAAGGCAGAGTCAAATACAGTTCTGACGGCCATTGTTCATGGAATGACCCAACCAAATAGCCATGTTTGTCTGGCTGCCACTACTGCTCTTTATAATTCTTTAGAATTTACAAAAGGAAATTTCGAAAAGAAAAATGAACGTGATTACATAATGGAAGTCGTGTGTAAGGCTACTCAATCAACTGAAACTCAAATTAAGGTTGCTGCACTTCAATGTCTTGTTAAAATTGTCTCTTTATATTATGAGTATATGGAAAATTATATGACAACACTATTTCCAATTACACTACATGCTATTAAATCAGATTTGGATGAAGAAGCATTACAAGGTATTGAATTTTGGTCTAGCATTGCCGAAGAAGAAGCTGAAATTGTTTATGAAAGACAATGCCAAGAACAACCTAATGACAAAAAACTTATGTTGTACGCTGAAGGTGCATTAGAATTCATAATACCCGTTTTAATGGAAAAACTTACCAAACAAGAAGAAGGTGATGATGATGATGATTGGAATCCATGTAAATCAGCTGGTGTTTGTATAATGTTGTTAGCAACTTGTTGCCAAAGCAATATTGTGCCACATGTAATTCCATTCATAAATGCTAATATCAGCAATCCAGATTGGCGTTTTAGAGATGCTTCAGTCATGACACTTGGATCGATTCTTGGCGGTCTAGATCAAGCTGCATTAAAAAGCCTATTAGAACCTAACATTCCTGTTCTTATACATTTGATGTATGATTCTAGCGTGGCAGTTCAAGATACATCTGCGTGGACATTTGGCCGCATATTTGAGTTTGTACCTGATTTAATCATTAATTCTCCTTGTTTAAATGATGTACTTGGAGTGTTTATTAAAGGTCTTAAATCTGAACCACGTGTTGCCACAAACATTTGCTGGGCTTTTAGCAGTCTAGCACAAGCCACTGGAGAAGACATGAATGTCTTGACTCCATATTTTGATTACATTGTTCAAGGCCTACTTGAAACCACAGAAAGAGGTGATGGTATGAGATCAAATTTGAGATCAGCTGCATATGAAGCTCTTATGGATATGATTAAATGTTCGCCAGCTGATTGTTATGAAACTGTTAAAAGTACAACTTTAATCGTACTTAGTCGCTTGAACCAAATAATTAATTTACAATCTATGAATGAAGATTGTTTGGATATGCAAGGACTGTTATGTGCAACATTACAAAGTGTTATAAGAAAAATGAGTGGTGAAGATGTAGAAAAAATTGCTGATGCCATAATGAATGCTCTTTTAGTAATGTTGAGTACTAGCAAAGATAGTGGTTTGCAAGAAGATGCATTAATGGCTATAAGTCCTCTGATAGAAAATATTGGAAAAGGATTTAATAAGTATATGGAATATTTCAAAACATACTTATTTATTGGCTTACAGAATAATATGGAATTCCAAGTGTGTTTAGCTGCTATTGGTTTGGTTGGTGATTTGTCACGTGCTCTTCGTGAAGATTTAGCCCCATATTGTGATCAAATTTTCGCTTTACTTTTTGAAACATTGAGCAATAATACTGTTAACCGTAATTTAAAACCACAAATTTTGTCTTCGTTTGGAGATATAGCTCTTGGCATTGGTTCAGAATTTAAAAAGTACCTAGATCATGTTTTAAATGCTTTAGTTCAAGTAGCACAACTTCAGTTGGATCCCAATGATGCAGAAATTGTTGAATACTTAAATGAACTTCGTGAAGGTGTGTTGGCTGCTTATATTGGTATTGTACAAGGACTGAAGGGTGAAGGATATACTCCCAATCAAGATGTTTACTTATTAGAAGCACACTTACCATTCATGGTTCGGTATATGATTTCTATTTGTTCTGATCCCAATGCACATCCAGGAATATTAAAAAGTTGCTGCGGTCTTGTCGGAGACTTGTGCACAGCTTTTGGTGCTAAAGCATGTCCGGTTCTAGACAATGGAGAAGTACATGAACTTCTATACAAAGGACGTCAATCCACAGATGTTACTGCCAAAAGTCTAGCTCGTTGGTCTGCGAAAGAACTTCAAAAAATCAAGACCTTTGCAATGTAAAATATATAATTTTAAACGTGAGGCTCTATTGATCGTTTGTCTTCTCGTATGATTGTCTTTATTTAGTGCCTATATAATTTTTATGGTATAAATGGAACCAAAACGTGTCTGTGATTTTGTATAACTGTATGAGTAAATGTGCTACTCTGTATTCGTATTCCTACTAGTGTACGGATTTTAAAGTTAAGTGAGAAATTTTTTTTTATTTATATTAGTATACATCGATTGAGCTCATTTACTCGGCTCGTATGACTGACTGATTATCAAATAATATTTGTTAAATATTTAACTTGTATATAATATTTGTTTATAATATGAAAAATCTTAAAGTTGTTTCTGAGTGTCCGTTTTGTTCCGAGTGCGTATTTTTGTATGAATGCAATATTATTTATTTATATATTAGGTATCTTGTATTTGTTTTTATTGCCTGTCCGCCTGTCATTGAGAATAGTGTTTTAACATTCATTAAATAGAATCTTTCATGAATAAAAAAAATAGTTATTATTTATTAATGTAGTTAAAAATGAAGTTTATTTCTTGTATTAATAGTATTTTTGTTCTCTAACATTTAATTTATTTTAATTCATCGCTAATAGTTTTAAATGTTTTTACTTAAATTGCAATTTTTTTCAATAACAGTTTGGTCATTTGTTTATTTATTTTATTGTTGATAAACACCAGTTGATTGTTTCATTTGGAATTAAATTGACTACAAAATATATGTAACACTACATGAGAATATATATTATATTAAATTAATTCAAAATGTAAAAATATTTTTTTTTCTAAACTAATAGTACAAAATAATATAGACAATAGATTGTTTTTACTTTGTTAGAGATTAAAATGTATGAAAAAATTCTTTGTAATTTCTAATATGCACGAGAAAAATATATATATATATAATATTATATTATTGTTTCCAATTGTGCATTTGTTTTTACTATTAAATGACATTCAAAAGAAAAATGAAATACAATGAAACAAACAATAATTGTAATTAAAACTAAGTTCCTAGCCAAGGTGTCAGATACACTTCACTATCTTGGATCAAACATGTTAATACGTTGGAAATGGAATGAACATTTCAATATTGGCGCTCCCACAAAATAGAATATAAAAGTAATTAACTATTAAAAATATTAAATTTATTCTAGTGTTTACTGCTTATATGCATACGATAATTCGCAATACTTCTTAATAATAAAATATAATTTGATTTTTAATTATAATATTAATATTTACTAGATAGGTATACAATTTTACGAATGAGATATTTTTTGAGGTCATAGATTTCGAATCATAATAATATTGTGTTCAACCCATAAAACCATTCGGTGACACTGCCAACTTTTCTCTCACGGAAAATATTTCTATTTTTGAATAACGTGGTCTAGTGATTCGATATAATCATACATTCGTACTTACTACCTACCTACTGTATTCTGTAATAGTTCTTTAAATTATTTATCAGTTCAAGTAGGTACAAGAAGTATAAATTATAAGTCTAATTTATATTTTCATTTTTTTTTTTTTTTTTGGTCCATCGCTAGTAACCGGAAAATAAACAAATGTATTAATTTTTATTTTATACATTCGTTACCTACAGTCGCAAGTTGCAATCTCCAACCTTGAACTCCCATAGTGGCATAGTCCCATCTCCCGTCAGTAAGCAGTTATTTGCTGAGACTACGGATAGTTTTTTTTATTTTATTTCATAATACATATTTTTATATTATACTATTCTTCAACGGCTGTGTTGACGTGGTTTGGCAGCTCTGGCTAACGTTGTTTATGCGCATTGTGCCGACTGTAAATAATAAAATGTACATTGGACACACTGGTATTTAGTTTTTATTGACTTTGCGATGCACGTTAAGCGTTGATGATAAATGATAAATGATAAAAGGTAAAATATTAAAAATTAAAATGTTGTTACTTATTACTTAAAACATAATACTTATAATTTATAAAATATGGTAGTACTCGAAGTTATTGCCGTTCTACTGTTCTACTATTAACTTATAATAATTATTATAATAGTTTTTAGTTGGTTATTATGATATATTGAATAATAATTTCTAAGAAAAATTCAGAATCGCCTTTTATTTAAAAATTATTTAAATTATAATATCAATGAATTCTGTGCACTTTAAAATATTTGAATAATTCAGTATTCAATACGAATAATTTTTTCATGTTTTGGGTATGGATAATAATGAACAATAATTTAATTCAATGTTGGTGATATTTTGTTTTCATAAATCTATCAAAAACTATTAATTTTTGTGTGTCACCTTCATACTCTGATACTCATCCTACAATTTATGTCTCTGGATATTTTTTAACTAACATTTTAAGTAAAAGGTAATGTAATACAGTTAGTGTTTGTAGTTTGTATTAATCTTCAATTTTTTGATTTATCAATTCAATAGGATCAATTTAATTGCTGTTTCAAAAATGACTGAGGTTGACTATCGTTATATAGCGTTTGAAAATGATCATACATATTTGAAAACTACAAATAATAGTGATGTAAATTGTCAATTGTTGCAGACCAGCATTTCTACAGTTGAGTAAGTATTAATACTAATTATTTGGTATATGCACAACATAATAAAATAGCATCCTTCACAATTGACACAGTATAATACCTATTCCTTAAGTTTTGTTAAACTTAAATTTATACCTATATTATCTACTTTAAGAATGAACCTCATCTATAAAATTGTAATGATTTTAGATCCTGAATGAAGCAATATTATTTATTTTAAAATGTTTTAATTTTTTTATTGTCTGTGAAGACATTTTTGAAAATGATTTCATAAAATCTTATGTTAGAAAATTTGATTTTGTTTATACTGTGGCGAGTCATTAGTTAAAAATTATCTATATTTTTCATAATAATTGGGATTAAAAAAATATGTAGGTATGATAATTTTATATCTAAAACTTAAATAATAATACTAAAATATTTGTTTGGTAACCATGGTAAAAATATTAATAATAATAATAATAATAATAATAATAAACCAGTTATTGATAAATTTTAATAATAATATTTAGATGAATATACAGGCTTAAAGAAGTGAAAATATTAATATAATATCTATCTTATACAAATAAGAATTTCATTAAAATTATAATAGCTTAACAGATAATATAGGTAATCACTAATTCCTAAATTATAATCAGACTTAACATATTATCTTATTATTTTTTCACTATCATTGATAATTTTAGGATATGTAAATTCAATGTTTTTGACAAAAATGAATGCTACCTAATGAATTATTTATAGGAAAAATAAACAAATTATAGCAAAATAAATATAATATAAAATATCATAGGCTGTATTATTGTCTTCGCTTAGATGTGTTTATCATACACAATGATAGGTATATCATTTCAATTTCTAATTCATGTTTGAATAAACTTTAATTTTTCTATTGAATACATTAATTATGTTTAAATAATTCAATAATTTAAAAAGCACAAAGTACTTATTATGACTTATTAATACTAATATATTTTTTAGACCCAAACATGATGCAGCTGTTTCATCAAAAACTCAACTAACTAGAAAACAACAAAATAAATTTGATATAAATAAAACTACACAGTGTAATGTCGATTCAGATGTACAAAACTCAAATGTATTTTTAATTCGTGATACTTTGGATTTTCCATTATCTACAGACTTAACAATGTAAGTATAAATTAATTAAATATTATTAATTTCTATTAGCAGTATATTTGTTTTTACTGATATATAGATTATTATTTTTAGATTAAAAAATCAATTTGCTTTTAAAAAAATTATTATTGGTAACAATTCAAGTACAAGACCCATACAACCAAAACTGAAGAGCACTTCAAACATTGTTCCCACTACACAAACACAATCAAGTGCACAACTGATTTCATCTCAAATTAATCCTTTAAAAACAAATTTACAAAACATGTAAGTAAATTGTAATATTATTTTAAATTTAAATAGCTTATAATGAAATTCTTTGCATGTCTTTTATGATGTATATTTTCATAAAATAAAGTAATTTTGTCCTTTTTTTATAAACATTAAGAATTTATTTATTATTTATATATCCATTCAATTTTTTAGAGATAAACAAGCTTTTAGTTCAAAGTTCAGATAGTTAAAATTGATATTTTTGAAATAATTTTAATAGAGTGTATTGTTATAAATCAACTTGAATAAGATCCATTTAAACTTTAAATAATAATAATTTATTTGCTGCAACATGTTGAATCATAGCCTATAATTTCAAGCCTATTTATAATACATAAATACTAATAACAAATATTTCATGTTTTATTTATAATTATAAAGACAAGAAATAATAAAAATATATTCTTAATGGTTTATTAAAATTATATTTCACTCATATATTTATTTTCAGAACATCAAAAAACACATCTGCAAAACCCAATAAACAACAGTTGAAACCTTTTATTAAACCTATTAAGTCCATTAAAAACAAAATTGTTTATGATTATAAAAACAATACATGTACTATTGAATTAGCCACTAATTTATGTCAGCGTTTATTGAGTGGTGAGAATATATTCATGTGTAGAAAATGTGATAAAATTTTCACAGAACATAAAGATTTGTTAGATCATTATATGATTCATAATAAATGTAAAACAACAAATCTAATACTTCAAGAAAAAGATCAAAGGTAATATTGAATAATATTCTACTAATATTAAAATATATAAACTAATAATATTTTTAATTTTCAGAGAATCCATACCAATTGATAATGTAAAGAAAGAAAATAAAGATGTTGATAAAAAAAATATTAATAATGATAAAAATATTTCCAAACAAACTATACCAGTTATTAAATCTGCATTAAACTCTAAAAAAAATAAAGTTATTTTTCAAGGAGAGTGTATTATGTGTCATTCAGTTTTTCCAGATCTTGGAGAACATATAAGGACTGTTCACCATAGTGATTTGACTAGAAATAAAGTTAATATTCACCGCTGTACAATTTGTGGTATGGAATTTGATATTAAACAACAACTACGGGCCCATGAGTTGTCTGCACATAAATCTACTAATACACATACTTGTGAACATTGTCTTAAATATTTCTTGTGTAAGGAAGACTTAGAAACACATATTGAATCTCATTGTGGTGACATGAAGTATTTATGTCCATATTGTGATGCTGGTTTTCCTAATTCCAATGGATTAAGAACTCATCTCATTAGTCATATTGGTTTTGATAGTCCTGAATACTCAACTTCAGAAACACCAGTTAATCAAATTGAATATAGTCCTACAAGACCACCGGAACAATTTGATCACTTGTTTTCTGAATTAGATAATGTCTCGGAAGATGGTGACAATGTTTATATAGAACAAGTTGATGATAATAATTATCAAGTCAGTTTTTTTAAGGACAATGAGGATAATGCATCATCACAAATAGACTTGCTTACTGATGATGGTTACGAAATTGATACAGAACTAAATAAGTTAGCATTATTTATTTGAAAGTAAATTTTAATTTGGCTATTCATTTGGAATATATTATATTATGTTAAAAATTGTATTGTATCTAATTATTTCTTCTTTTTTTTTTTTTTTTAGTATACCTTCAGAAGATAATAACAAAGTTATCACTAATGAACAGCAAGCATCATTATTAAATAAAAAGCGAATAAGTTATACAGTGTGTAGAATATGCTTGAATATTGTAAGTTATTCAAGAATTGGTAGACATATGAAGAAAAAACACAATAATGCTGCTCCGTACCAGTGTGAGATTTGTCATGCTGAGTTTAATCGAAAACACATTATGGATGACCATAGAAGAAAACACACAAATAATAAACCTCACAAGTAATAACATAAAACTGTATAGATATTATTGTAGTATATCATAATGCTAATTACTGTAAATTTTAAATAATTGAAAAAGTAAAACATTTTAAGACATTTGTTAGGGGCTTCATGATCATAATACTAATAAATTATTGAATTTAACCTTTTAAATACCATGATATTTTTTTTTTTAGGTGCACAGAATGTTCTAAATGTTTTACCTATAAACATCATCTAAATAGGCATATGATGATAGTTCATAATTCTGATACATTAGAAAAAGTATTCAAATGTTCTGTATGTGATAAAGCATTTTTATTTAAAGAATATTTAACGCTCCATGTCAAGTATGTTTATCTAATAATATAAACTTTTATATTTCATATGTTACGTATAAAAAAAACAATAAATTTAACATGCCTTTGTATTATTGTATTTAATAGTAGCCGCCATAAGGGTAAACATTATATGTGCCAAGTTTGCGGCAAGAGTTTTTCTACTAATGCTGCGCTGAATAAACACCAATTATGCCATACAGACGAACGGCCATTCATGTGTGAACATTGTGGACGGACTTTCAAATGTAAAACTCATTGTGATACTCACAAAAAAAATATGCATCCTGGAGATCATGAATTAACAGTACCACAAGAAAAATTTGAATGTGAACTTTGTAAAAAACTATTTAGCACAAAAGTATATCGTGATATGCACCTTAAGCGACACAACGGTCAAGGCCATCAATGTGATATATGTTACAAACTATTTGTTTCCAAAGCACATATGCAAAGACATATTAAAATAATGCATCGAAATACATAGTTATTTATTATTATTTAAATAATATTTTATTTTTGTTTTGTAAGTATTAGTATTTTAAATTATTTATTAATTAAATTTTATTTGATTGTGTAATTTAATTATAAAATATATTTAAACCAACATTTCTAGAATCAAATGTTATTGGTCTTTATTTTTTTACCTGCTATCCTTTGCCCTAGTTTATTTTTATTTTCCATTTTAATTATATACTTGCATTATCATTAATTAATACTATATACTTAAAATATTATCTAAATTTGAAATAGCTAATATCATTGATTATAAAATAAACTATTTGGTGACCCCTGGCCTAGGTATTAACTGACAACATATAGGCAAGGTTGTAAAATCCAAATATTTTGTTAACACATTTAGAACTATGACTAGAAACTTAACTTAGTGTCTAATACTGATAGGCAATGTTGATAATTATGTTTAACGAAATACTTATATTAGGTCAGAAATTTATAAATACAAGATAAATTATATATAATCAATAATTATTTGTTTTCACAATTTGTTGTGCCGTGACACTTTGAACTACATAAAATATTATTTTTTTTACAAGCACATCTATAAGTTTTGCATTATGTTTTGCAAATTCCTACATCTTGTATAGCCTTGTGATCCCGCGATTCCATATCCAGCAGCCTCACGAACCATATAATTTCTTTTACTCCGGCAGTCGCGATTGTCTTTTCATAGTTCAATATATTTTCAGGACACGGAACCAGTTGTGATCTAGTGAACCTATTTTTTATCATACCCACACTCCGTACCTACATAGTAATTTATTTTAATATTGTTATTAATTTATTTTAACAATTAATTTTTATTGTACTCACATAATTTATACATAATATCAGCTTCATATGCAACAAAGACCGCCAAAAGATTAAGGGGTGAGCCACGTGCTCTACATCCACGTCAGGTATGGGTAATCTTACTGTAGTTCCTAATTGAAGTTCTGTCAACAGTTCAAGTATTAGAATATACTTCATCATTTTTGATGCATGCTTTTGAAGGTTAGTTATGGCTCCTTGTCTATGATTGACTAGTCATTAAAATTAATTCCTTAATTTACGTCTGCCGGTAAAATATTATATACTGTCATACTGAATTAAAATAGTGATAATAACAGTAGAACAATTGACGAGGAATACCTGCAGTAGGAATGAAAGTTTGTAGATTCGATAATCTTCGTACATTATTATGGCACCGATTAGCCAACAACTTGGCGAATTCGACAGTACGGTGAGTCCGTTCAATAGGTTAAACGTAAGAAAAATAACGAATGATTGACTCGTAATGGAAGAAGAACGAGTATAATATATACCATATAATTATCACCTGTATTCGTATCGTTGATTGGGCTGCTCTTAAGAGAATTAGGTACGAGCATTATTCAAAAGATGTATTTTTCCTAGAATCATTGTTGATAATCTACGGTAAACAAATAAACCTAAACTGTGTACAGCTACAAAGGTGCCACGAATAAATATATATATTGATAAATAACGCGTATAGGTATTATAACATTGATTTTAGAATATTCTAAAATCAATGATATTATTTGTCTCTTATGTATCTATAATCATTATAAAATGTATAAAATATTGAAGGTCCTGTATACATAAGTCACCAACTCTATATAGTAACTCTATTTACTTTAATTGTGTGAATAGGAGCTACTTCCCAGCTGAGTACATGCGTTTTATGTCGTCGGCGGTCAAGTTTCACCTAGAGAGCCCCTATTGACGGGTTTTTCACTGAAATTATAGTACAGTACCATAGCCCTAGAAGGGCACGTGCGTATAATTATTAAATTGTTACTCTATCGCACGTTTTATAATGAGAACTTGTACATTTTAAGTTTTCGATCAACTTTGACCGTCGATGTAAGACTATGATAGTAACTAAGCGACGTTTCCTTGTAGTCCAACAACCACGGGTCGCCGTAATACGTCGAAGTTATGTATTTTCTTAATATAAGAGTATAGTAAATTGTTATGGTATTTCAATAACAACAATTTGAAACAACGCAATCAAATTTAAAACATGAATTCATTCATTTTTTTTTATTTTTTTTATTAAATGTCGATATATAGTGAATATTGAAATGGTATAAAAAAAATATAATATAGGAATAATAAATAATAATTATAAGCTCTTGTAACTCAAGGCTGATGTTTCCATTGGTTAGTAAATAAACCATTGCCAATGATGCAAAATTTAACCATGGGAAATCCTCCTGAGAGGGGTCCTTTAGCTTTTGAAGTCAAAGCATTTTCTAATTAAATGTATGACAATATTTATACATACATGTATATATCATATATAAACAATATTAAAAGTTAAACTACTTAAACTGTTCACCACTTTTAAATTACCTGCAGATCGTCAAGTTAATTGTTTTGCTAGTATTGTTCGCAAAAAGTTTTCGCATGACTTTTGTTTGGCTTGAGTCTCGGAAATATGACTTCCAGTATACATTTGATTATCAATCTATATTTTTTTAAAGAATAATTATTAATCATTAGGTAGGTATATTATTTCACAAAGCATTAAATAAAATTATATCTTACTTCAACTGTAGCTGTATAATTCATACTATTACTTGCATCGACTTGATGCTTTTGTAAGTTAATCGGTTTACAATTGCTTAACTTAGAAAATACCACCAACGGGCTTTTTAGATATATTAATTGAAACATATTCAGCAGTCGCTTTTTATTTTTATTTTCTGTTATAAAGATAAGTGCCGGGTTTAGAACAGGTGCCGTCCTGGCCCCTAGGCCCTCTTAAATATGCCACCGGCCCTACCCTAAGAAAAAAAAATGTAGTAAATATTTATATAATTTTTTTTCCATTTCTAACAAAATTTGCCGCCCTAGGCGTAAATCTGATCCTGAGTTCGGTGTATTAAGCAATGACGGCGCCAGATATTTTTGATTGGGAAGGGCGGATACCAGGCAAAAATTTTTTTTGATGGGGTATTTATGTATGGCTACTCAAAAATCGGTAAAAAATTACACGGAAAAAAATAATAAGGTGATAAACGTTAATTTTGGTTAAAATTATTAAAATAATTGCAGTCTTAAATAAAATATTTTTGAATATATAGGTATAGACATTTTTGAAAGCACATATTATGTGGAAATAAACTATTTACATTTATATTAATTTTTGCACTTACGATTTTGATTTAGTAAATGTTAATACCTACCTATATTAAATAAGTAATAATATTTAAGTTATATTAGTTAATACCTACAATGATGACTGCGGTAAACTAAAATTTAAATTTTGACTTTTGACATTTTTTACACTGTCGTTTTTTACTTGTCAATTTTTTTCTAGGTTACCACATTTTCGGGAAAGTACCTATTGCTAAACATTTTTTGGTTATAATAATATGTTATATTTTTAAATAAATTATCAAAAAATATATCTAGCTTATTATTATCACAAAATATGTACTAAGTGTAGTAAAACTTCAAATTTCCATTTTCTTTATAAACAATAATTTACAATTTATTTATTCATCTATATATTTTTAACATTGAGATATTGAGTTATAGAGGGGCAATGGAGGGGCAAAATCAAATGTTGGGGGGCATTTGCCCATCCTGGCCCCCGTGTAACTCCGCCAATGGTATTAACTATATTCATAAACTAAGACGTATCTTAGTTCATGACTAAATGTCAATAGTCTATATTATTTAACTATTGTTTTGGTCACGATGTAAAGAAAACATTGTGGTTTTGGTCATGCCCTCAACTAGGCTACCATCATCAATATCTGCTTTTATTGGTGTCAGCCAAGCCAATTACCAAAATCATTGACTTAATATGTCTTATAATGTAATTTGCATGATTAAGATTAACTAACTTAGTTAATCATGGTAATTTGTAAGTCTATGATCAAAATCATGAACTAAAATAATCTTAGATAATCTTAGTTCATGACCAAAATATACCATTGTTGATATTATCTAATACGGTTTTTTGTGGTTTTATCACAGTTTTATCTTTGGTGGTGGTGATAAACAACTAACATGTGATAATATTATTATTTAAAATTAAAACGTGCAATTGTGCGGGTCGCATCATCCGAAATTAAAAAAAAACGTGTATTAAATAACGACTAGAAACTAACGATTAACGATGGACTCATTCGATATATTTAAAAAGCTATCAGTTGGCGCAAAATTTAAAAAACCGGAAAAAATTGCGATTAAGCCCGAGGTATTTATTGATAAATTACTGATGACAATGTGAACGTTTTTAACTTTTATTTTTTTTTCTATCACATAGAATGAAAAATCCAGCGCGAAACAGGTTAAAATCAAAACAGTCGGTGATAATGTCCCTCCAGCGCTTTCAACTTTTGACTTGATGAAAAAAACTTATTCTTTGAGTCCAGTGTTAATGGAAAATCTTAACAAATCTGGTTACACTGAGCCAACGCCAATTCAGACTCAAGCTATTCCAGTTATGTTGCAGGTTAGTTGTAAATAACTAGAGAATTTCATTAACATAGGTATGTAAATTAATTTCTTGTTTTGTTAGAAAAGGCAAATATTTGCCTGTGCTCCTACTGGTTCTGGTAAAACTGCCGCGTTCTTAGTACCTGTCATTCATCATTTGAATAAACCCTTAAATAAAGGATTTCGAGCCTTAATTGTGAGTCCTACCAGAGAGTTGGCAAAACAAACGTTAAGGTGCGTATAATCATGTTAAAAATAAAATTTAAATTTAATATTAATGTACCCAATCATTAGTTTTATTATTAATTAATTTTTTTTATAGAGAATGTACAAGACTGTGTGAAGGAATTGGACTACGAGCACATACATTTACCAAAATTAATAAAGACAAAGAAAAATTTAATCCAAAATTGGCTCAAAAATTTGGTAAAGATTATATTAAATACTTGGTTTAAAAAAAAATTATATTGTTTAATGTTTATACTTCATTGTATTAATTAAATTAATTAGACATTAAATGTCCTCAATTGTTTTTTGAAATATTTAATTAATTTATTAATTTACTATTAGTTTTTTTTATTTGTAACTGATATAAAATTATATAATTATTGATTTTTTTTGTAATAACTAAATGATATAAATAATAAATAATCATAGTATTTATATTTAATAAATCCAATAAAGTGGATTTCACTTAATATGGGCACATTGGTATCAGCCCCGTTTACCTTTAATATTAAGTGGTTGGCCATATTAACCGGTGTCCAAATTAGGCGGAATCTATTGTATTTGATACTTTTTGTTGTTGAGATGTAAAAAGTAATACTATTGTAAGTATAAAGCATAAACTATTATACAGTAGATTGGTTATTATAATAGTAAGAGTAGCCTTAATAAGACATAAGTTGTGATTACTAACTTGAGCATCCAACTCAAGCTCACTACTTTATATTTGATGGTATTCTTAAAATCATTATTTCAATTGTAATGGATATCCACTACATACAATAAACATAATAATTAACTATAACAGTCTGCAATATAGTCTTTGAGTTTATTTATTAATTTATCACTAAATCTAAACTTAGATACACCTAATCTAGTTGTAGACAAATATTAAATGCTAGTACACCTGTATACTGTGGCCTATATACCTTAATTTTTTTGTTATAAAACTAATTATAAATACCGTTGCTGATAAATAATTATTACATTTATTTGTGTTATGAATTTCAGATATTTTAATAGCAACACCTAATCGACTTGTGTTTCTACTGCAACAGGAACCACCAGCTGTTGAACTTGACAAGTAATGTTTACTTTATATTTTTAAATATGTAAAATTAATTAAAAATATATTTTAACTCTGATATTTCACATAACAGCATTGAGTGGTTAATAATAGACGAATCAGATAAATTGTTTGAAACTGGAGTTCGAGGTTTTAGAGACCAATTAGCAACAATTTATAAGGCTTGCGGTCCAAATGCTAAACGTGCCATGTTCAGTGCTACATATACAGTAGAAGTGGCAAAATGGTCAAAGAAAAATCTTGATGGTCTTGTAGCTGTAACAGTTGGTAATAGGTATGTTATTGTTATTCAACTAAATAATATGCACAGCCGCACAGGGCAATTCAAAATTTAAATTTTAGCCATTCTGTCATATAAATATAGAGAAAAATGTTTATTATAAATTTTTTTATTTTTTCACAATATTTTATGAGAGTTTTGAGGTTAACATAAGAAATTCAAAGAAAAACTTATAATATTTTTTTCAAACCAAGTATGAACAATTTTTTAAGAGTATTTTGATACATAAAAATTGATATTTAGATGAGTAGTTGAGTAATAACTAATAAGTATTTAAAGTTTAGGTAAAAAAGTATAGGTTCCTATTTAAACTTCCTAAATTGACCCCTAAAACTTGACCTAACATATTGTAAAAAAAAGTATTAAAATTACTAATCATTTTAGATATTTATTAATAAAAAAACTTCCATATTATACACTCTTTATTATGAATACAAGGTTGAATATCAGTGTTGATTTAGTTTTTCACATAACTAACAAAATAATAAGATAGTATCAATGCTAATATGTTCAAAATAAATTGTAGAGTATGCATTTATTATTTATTATTGTTTAGTGTATATTGTTATTATACAGGAACACTACAACTACAACAGTCGAACAAGATCTGGTGTTTGTTGGCAACGAAGAAGGAAAATTAATTGCAATGAGAGATTTAGTGAAAAAAGTATATGTTATAAGCTACAATTAATCTATCAATGTTCTTAAACATTTTTAAATTTTGTTTCAGGGTCTAACGCCTCCAGTTTTGATATTTTTACAATCTAAAGAGCGTGCAAAAGAACTTTTTAGTGAACTTATTTATGATGGAATTAATGTAGATGCTATACATTCTGATAGAACTCAACAACAAGTGAGTTATAATTATGAAAAATAGATATATATTTTGAATAATATAAAACAACTTGTTTTCAGAGAGACAACACAGTAAAAGCCTTTCGTGAAGGAAAAATCTGGGTTTTAATTTGTACAGAGCTTATGGGTCGAGGTATTGACTTCAAAGGTGTAAATTTGGTAATAAATTATGACTTTCCATCTTCAGCTATCTCATATATTCATAGAATAGGTAGAACAGGGCGAGCGGGACGTTCTGGTAAAGCTGTTACATTTTTTACAAATGATGACAAACCAATGTTGAGAAGGTATTTTTTATTTTTATGTAAAATATTTAGCTTGCTATGTAATTAATCTTTTTTTGTTATAGTATTGCCACAGTGATGAGGGATTCAGGATGTCCAGTACCAGATTATATGTTAGAAATGAAACGATTGCATAAGAACACTAGAAGAAAGTTAGAAAAACAATCTATTGATAGGAGTGAAATTAGAGTAAAACCACATAGATATCAAAAGTAAGTTACTAAAACTAAAAATATTTTTCCATGTCAATAGCATGTATTCTTTTAGAAGTATGATGATGTTCTTTAGATATGTCGTATTGATTTTTTCTTAATTTGACTTGCTATTACACTATAATTTTACCATGGCATAGCACAATTATTGTGCACCAAACTAGTAACACGGTTTTTTTTGTCAATCTCATTTTTCAAAACATAACAATAGCATAATTGGCTAACACCTATCATATGAATTATATTCATAATATAATTGTGTTATATTTTTATCAAATAAAAAAGGATCAATGTGTTATCATGGTACTAATTTGGTATGTAATTGTGCTATATTTTTTTAGTCAAGCAACTACTAAAAAAATTCTAATTATGTTCTTATACTTTAACTCTATTTTGAATTTAATTGAACCTTAAACATTTATTAGAACTCTTGTTCTAACCTATCTATACACTAGAAAATCATTTAACATTTTTCTTTTTAGACCTAATACTGATATAAAAGATCCAGCATCATCAAAATCAAAGAAAGAATCAAATGAAAAAAATAAAAATATAAAAGTTAAAAAAAATCTAGTATCAATTATTAATGTTGATCAGACTTCTAAAGTAAACAAGAAACGAAAATCAAATAGTTCAAAGGAACGTAAAGTTGTAAAGAAAATCAAAAAGACATCTGCTTAAACAATTATGTATATATTTTTTAAATAAACCATTTAATATTATATTGTTACTCCATGGTTAGTTTATTACCATGAATTATTAATTAAAAATTAGAACTGGGAATTTCAGACCATTATTTGATGTTAATCTATAAAATTAATATATTGTATAGTGTATATTAACATAAACAGTTATAAAACACATTATTTCATGTTACATTCATAAATATGAGCTAAATATAGGCATAATTTGACTATAAAAATGCAATATATGTTTTAGAACATAAAAGTGTTTAGAATCAGAATAATTTTCATTAATATTAACTCAAAGGTTGAGCAAAATGGTATCGATCGTCTATACTATAATGAAAAGTATTTTTTGTAATTAAATTTAGTTTTACAATATTGTATATAGGATAAATATTGTAAGAAACAATTGGAAAAGTTTTTTTTTTTAATGCAACTATTTAATTAAAAACATTTTCAATATTCCTAACCAAAAAAAAGTACTTTCAAAAGTTCTTTTATTGGCAAACATGAATAATTGTTCTAATTAATGCATTTAAACATGTGAATTGTGCATATCAACTATTTAAGTATTTTTAAATTAAATTATGTTTTTACCAAAAACTGAACAACAATGCGTTGATAAATAAAAAGTATATATTTTATACTTATAACGTATTTAAAATCTGTTTATACATATGTGCTAAAAATATATTTTTTAAATTTTTTTATATAATATAGGTACTTGAATAATAGCAGCCATACTATAGAATTATGCTAAGTATTAGAATTAATTATTTAAAATACATTTTATCATAAAAACATTTGAGTAATTTAGAAGTATCTAAGCTTAAATTTTAAAGCGTCAAAATTACTTTAGTTATTTATTTAAAACAATATTAGGAATAAAACTTTGATTTTTATCTTGGAGTAAAGATTATGGGCCAGTTTTTTTTTTTAAATTCTGGAAAAGCTAAATTTATTTTAATTTATAATTGCATTTTTGTTAATGAAATGTATTAAACAATGATCAACACTTTGAACTGTTTATAAGATACTCCTACATATCCACACAAATCTGTCAATTATTTCGAATAAATGCAAAACAATTATAAATTATAATATGAATAGTTATTTTAAACATTTAAAAATAAATATCGTAAAGTGAAAGTTAAAAAATGTATAGGTTAATGAATAGGATGTATAAAGTTTCAGTTTATTATTATTATTAAAGAATTGAATACTTAGGTATACATTTTATTCTAAAAACTCGACGAATAATTTGCGCATCAATTATTTTAGATCTTGTCGATCGATCTAGGTACTGCAAATATAGGTAAGTGGGTATTTATGACTTTAAAAAATATATGGTCAAAACAAATCTTTAAGAAAAATATCTAAGGGGTCATCTTGTGCCACAAAACTACAAAATTTATTAGAAATTAAGATATTATTATTATATAATATAATCTTCGTTGTGTAATTTTCATAATTTTTGTAACAACATATTTTGAATGACCCTGTTTTGATGTGTGTACCTACAGTGCATAATATTGCTATATTATTATTTCTATAAATTAAAATTAACGAGATATAATAGGTAATATAAGAGTTTATTAACGGCGATCGTAATAAAACAATCACGAGACGAGATCACGAATTTTTATTATTATTAATAGAATGGAATATAATATAATATGAAAGTAATAGAGAACGAAATTGTATTCTCATTTTTATAAGATGTTGTTATAGAAATTATATTATTATGTTCTGGCTTGAAATATTAATGTACGGTGTTATTGAATAACGAATTTGATGATGATATTTCTGTTGCGGATACCCACATTAATAGATTAATTTAATATTAGATTTTTGAGTAAAAAAAAAAAAAACCTCTAGGTAATTATATTTTACGCACGAAAAAAATTAAATAAATAGAAAGTACCGAATTGAAACAACTAGGAGGTGCCTATACATAACTTTTTAATAATATATTTATACTGATCATTACGGATCGAAACCGAATTAATATAAATGTAGAATAATTAGAGTTATGCTATGATGTAGCCAGGTGGGTGTTTTGGGTGTTGCCCCCGTCAGTATGTATTATAATATGTTATGCTTCAGGTATCTAAAAAAAATAATACTATGTAGTCATACGGTTCCATCTCATATTTGATATTATTAATATGAAGATTAATTATTTCAACGGATATAGTGTGTACCTACCTACACACGAGAGAAATGTTAAAAAAGTTCATGTCTGCGGATGGAGAGCTATCATCCCCTATCACACAACAATCACCCTTTGGCTCGTCCTTGTCGTCATCCATCCATTATAAAATTTACTATTTACTCATATAATTGTACATAAGGAGGTATACACATATAAGAGTGATAAATGAATTAATTATTTTTATATATAAGTGAACGGTTGGTAAAATATTTATTAAACTTAAAACTGTGTTTTTAAATCTAGTTAGGAATTATCGGAGTTTAGTAAAAGTTGTCAAACTATAATGTAGTGTAGGTAATACACTATTTGATACGATTATAATAAACGGTTTCACAATAGTCATTATTATTATATATTATAATGACACCTCGTTAAACTAGCGATCGTCGCAACAATCATAATATCGCATACCTATATCATAGGTAACAATTATTTGTCAACGAGGTCAAAGCGGTCCATGGCAAAAGTGGACGAGATCGCAACGTTATGTAAATAATTTTTATGAGTATATAAGTAAACCTAAACATAATATTATTATTAAGTATTCCTATAATCAGATAATTCAGATTTCTATCAAAAAATTATATTTATGGATGAAAATGTTTTTGTTAACTCTAGCCGACGGGTGTATTATATTTTATATAGGTACCTACCTAAGTATAAATGTGTAATAGTACAAAATTGATTTCGTTAAAAAATATGTTAATTATTTTATGCATTACTGAAGGAGTAATCCAATCTGGAAACTGCAGGAGTGATCCCACTTCGACCACCGTAGAGAGTACCTACCTGCAGTATACGTTTTACCTACATAATATAACAAAAATAATAATTACATAAACTATATTAGATTTTGTACACTTGGAAAGTCACAAACGACTACATACGTTTGACTAAACATTATCAGAAAATAATAATTATGTAAGTGTATCATGCGGGATTACGTAAGCGAAAAAGCACTTGTTAAATAATAATGACTAATTTTTTTTTACTCACACTGCCACACATTGCAGCGCAATATAGCAATACGCCAATACACCGTTTGTAAAATCAATTTAGGTTAACTTTTAAATAGTCATTATTATCAGTGCTCGAATCGGAAAAAATTAAGTAGAAGAGCTCAATTCAACAATAAACAAGTGAGTTTACTGCTGTACAGTAGGTCACTATAATTGATGTATTAAATTTGAATCCAATGATACTATGATAGGCATCATTGTATACGAAAAACGATTCTGAACGGAGATGATTTGTCAGCCTAAGATGTAATATATAAAATATATTATATTTTAAATTGGGCGGTGAAAAGGATGGTTTATGTTTTAATGACCTGCAGAATACCTTAAAATTAAATCGTGTATAGAAAATGCCAATTTAAACAATTGATGTCTATATATTCTTATAATTTTTTAATCACAATAACAATAACTCATGAGTAACTTTGTATTAAATTTTTATTATATTTTGATTTAGCCAAAAAAATTGTATCGATATTTATATTAAGAAAACTAAACAAAAACGAATATTTTAAATGCCTATAAATAGCCTTAAAAATCAGTGAAATATTTTGAAAATTATATTATGTGAAGAAAATGCAAATCTTTTGAAATTTTGAATTTTGAAATTGAAATTTTTAAATATCTACCACTTATACTTTTTAAATAATAACAAATTTTTAAAATCGTTTGAGGATAAATCGTTATCTCGCAATTTCGTAAAAATTTTAAATTCAAAAGCTCATAAAATTTTTCCTACAATAAAGCTTCAATTTTTTTCTATAGCTATTCAAAGGGAAACTTATGGAAAACTAAGTGTTGAATTTTTTAACATTAGATATAAATACGAACAATTTTATGAATATGAGACTACATATTTTGATAAGTATCTATATGGTGAAGCCGTGAAGGTATGTCTTGTATCATGTATGTATATTGTATATTCTATGGAATTATTATAATGCGTTCGGCGAGAGAGTGATCATCATCGGTTGGACGGACTGAGCCTTAGCAAATGCGGCGGGTTTACCTATATAATATAGGAACGGTAGAAGCTGTATAAAAATCGTGTTTTCAAATAACTAAATTAAATTTAAATCAAAAATGTTTAAAATTAATTAAATTTTTCAATTTTCTTATTGACTGCAGTATTGTTGATAGAAATTTTAATTTTAAACCCATATTTGATAAAAAAATGAATTCTTACATTAGATTTTACCATCACCTCATTTCAATTTATATTTAAAAATAATAGTTAGGTACGCCAAAACTACACCAAAATGGCAAAATTTCCCTTCCATAAATATTAGCACTGCAGATAAACGTATTTTTTTTTACAATACCTAGTACCTACTATACTAGTCTGCAGGAAACAATCCAAAACACATTCATCTTTTTTTTTCAGGACGATTTCCTAGAGTCACGCATTTAATAAAATAGTAATTTAATATTGCAAACGTTCAGTGTTTTTAAAAATAATATTTTTACAATGTCTTGGTAATAATATTGCTATAATAATAATAATAATAACGAAGCTGTAACTAGTGTAACTAGTGTTCAGGATTGTAGGACTATAGGTTTATATTATTATACTTAATTTTATATTAGGCATAGGTAATACACGAAAATACTGTGCGTAACAGCGACGCCTTCTACCAAACAGGTAGAGTGGGTCGTAGGAGTAGTACGCGCCGCACGTACAATAAGTCAGTTTAAATTGCTACTGTTTTGAGTGAGTTTTATGTAACAACAATTAGGCAGGTACCATTATCTTTCTCCGATCGACGTTGTAACGAAGCTATATGATTTCTGAAAGTCTGTACTAGAGATCGGATAGCGCATAGCTATAATGTGCCTAATGTGTCTAATATGTAGAATGGTAGTTATTGTTTTTTAATGGTAAAAAAAAAAAAAAAGAAAATAATTTCAAATATTCTAATTGTATTTTTAGACTTACCAACATCACTATAGGTTTTGGCTATGGTAAACATAGTTCTGCAGGCTTTATTTAAAGTAAAGTATAACACTAACTGCACTACGAAATAAAAACGTGCTGATTACAAAAGTTTACATAAAATAACTGAAATAATGCCTAGTAAATATCATGGGTAATTTTTAGTAGGTATCAAAATAAAAATAGTTTATTATTTGTAAATGATTATAGTGTTAATAATTTGTTTGTTGACAAAATGATCGTTGTATGTAAATTATATAGGTGTATTATATCTTAGATTTTGAACGAAGTGATGAAGATATTGATTTTACAATGATGTGAGCGTGTGTTTTTTATGTCTGTATAGCATAACTTGTCAAAATAATGTTTCAATTTCCAACTTCGGGGGTGGTTTCCGATGGCAAAGTGAATATCCTTGGTGGATACAGATCAAAAGTAAACATTTTTTAACAATTTTCAAAAAAATCGCGAAAAACCAAAAAAAAGAGTGACGGAAAAACGGGGATTTTTACGCAAAACCAGTTTTTAACCAAATCGATTTTTTTATATGATTGTAACTCAAAAACTAATCACTGTAAATACTTGAAATTTTCACCACATGTTTATATTAGCGTTATATATACACGGTTAAATTTTAAAACTATTTTCACTTTTTTCAGCTATTTATAGACAACTGAAATTTCTATCTTGTTTGTATAAATGGTTAACAAACCAAGGTTTTTAATATTCTATGAGTCGACTGACATAAACGACAAAAACACCCATTTATTGTAATGCAGTTCCTTAAAATATTTTTGGCGGCATTTATTACAACTAATTCGAAATCTAAGTGTAAATATCTTGGAGCTGGATACATATCATATAAATGGGTCATGATCTAAGCCCTAAGGCCTAATAGTTACACACCTATTTTTTGCTCGCGGTTAGGTTAGATTTTAAGTGTTTTAACAGTTAATAAAGAAAATAATGTATTTAATTTAAATTTCACTTATACAAATATATAATATTAAATGGATTATATTATATTACATAACTTTATTGTATGGAACTTTATTTTGCTAATTTTTTTCCATTAGTAAATATATAATCTTTAATAATCTTTAAAGTTTAAACTAATTCTATTACGACAATAATAATATAGGTACCTATTTGAAATGTGTTACTTGATAAAAAGAGCGTCTACACTTTATATTAATTTAAATTTGTTGTATGTATTTGTATTTATTTAATATTAAGAGTTTAGGTCTAGACACCATATTATTTTGATTCTTCTTTGGAGACTTCCAAGTATCGAGTATTAGTTAAGTGTTGAGATAGGGGGTTAATGTGATTTTCTAATAGAGGACAATAAGGTTTAATATAATATAATAGAATACATTTTTGAAACAATTTTGATATTGTGTAGGTCTGTGTGAAGCAGTAAGTGGCGAGGCCAAGCTATTTTAACACAAGAAGCAAAGATTTTAGTATACCCACCCAATATTTTATCAAACATAAAAAAATGATGTGTACATACCTAATATTATATTAAATAAAAAACGCAGTACGCTTTTAGAGTTTGTATCACGAATATAGAACATGATACAATTATTTTTCGTTTAGACACATTGATAATAATAATATACTAATTTTAAACGTATTGACATTTAATATTTAACAACGTACTTCATAATCATGATTATCTTGTTGCCTATTATTATTTCATTTATATTTTATTACCTACTTCGTTAAATCTAGTATGTACAATGTAGGTACTTGAATGATAAATTTTAATGGCCGCTGAAGTGTGATTGGATAAGACGGATAAGTATAAAGGGGCTTTAGGTAGGATTATAGTTTTTACGACACTGATTAGGTATTGAATATTTTCTATTTTTCTATTTTTCTTATGTGTTTTTGTTGTTTCGTGTGATCTTTACTAGTTCACGGTTTTATTTTTGATTTAGGTTTGTATTAGAACTTTGAAATACGGGAATGTGGAATGACATATGTGATATAAAAATATTTCTAGATTCTACACCAAGGTATAGAATTAATGTTGGTAGGTACATGTTAATGTCAGTTATACTGTATAACTTGTACACTTCCACTATAATATTCAGGAATCCCGAATTAGGTCATTACTAACACCGTCTGGAAAAACGGATACAATAACAAGTAAGAAAATACTCTCATATTAAACTCAATAATATTTTATTTATATTAATTAATAAATATATATTATGATTGCATTTCTATCGTGGTGGTATCATAATTAATATTCCATTTTTTTTTTTTTACTAAATCATTGATTAACATAATTTTAGTGTTAATAAATATAAATTTTTTGTGTTAATTTATTTGTGCAATGTTTCAACTGTAGGTATACATTTATATATTTAATCTGCTAATTTTCTAAAAATTATTTTTTTTCTATCTTAAATTTGGAAGTATGAAACACAATTTATTAATAAATTTACACAAACCATAAGGTACATTATAAGTTGCCTTTATTATATTATATTATTCATAATAATTTATGTTATATTTATTATATAGTAATTTCAACCAATATTTATACTTGTAAAAAATAGGTATGTATAGATTTAGAAGAATTATTAGTTATTCTTACTAACTTAAACTTAGAATGTACTAAACATTTATAAAAACTTGTAACATGTTCTTGAAAACTATTTTTATAAAAAAAAAGAAATGGATGATACTGTAATGGAAAAATCAACATGTAAATCAAATGATCAGAAGAAGGTTATGACACTTAAAAGGTGTGAACAAAAAACATATAAAAATAGCTCACACATAGTTGGAGCATTTAAAGTCCTTCAATCTTTACAGCAGTATGTTGAGAGAAACTTAATTTTTAGCTGCTGACAAAATAATTTTAAGCAACAAATTTCTGTTTTTAGAGATCAAGTTTTATGTGATATTGGAATAGAAACGGATGATGGTACTATAATATTTGGACATAAAATTGTTTTGATATCAATTAGTACATATTTCCGTAAAATTTTCACTGGTTCTAATGAAAGAAATAAAGATCATATTAACATAAAAAAATTAGATTCAACTGCTCTACAACTTTTGATAAATTATATTTATACTGGCGAAATCATAATTACTGAAGGCAATGTAAAGGTATAAAATAAATAAATATTTAATTTTTATACAAAGCCATAATGAATTACATGCATTATTGTTGCTTTCTCAAGGTATTGTTACCAGCCGCAAATTTTTTACAGTTAGACTATGTAAAAAACGTTTGTGTTGAGTTCTTAAAAACTCAACTAGATGCTTCAAACTGTCTTGGTATCAAAGCATTTGCTGACTTACATGACTGTATGGAATTGTCGAAAATGTCTCAAACATATATTAAAAATAAATTTTTGTATGTATATAAGTATATCAGATTTAATTTTTTAGTTTTTTCAATAAATTGTATAAATTAAAAAAAAAAATCAATTTCAGAGAAATGGTTAACTATGATGAATTTCTATCTTTATCTTCTGTAGAAGTAATTAAATTAATTTCCTGTGATGACATTTTTGTTCAACAAGAAGAAAAAGTAAGCAAACAAAATTAATAATAATGGTATATTTGAATTTTATTCACATACATATATAAAATATATATTTAGTTTAAATATAATTTTGTACCATGGTTATTTGAAAGGATTATAATTGAATCACATTTATCACAAACAAAAATAATAGTTGTGATGTTGTCCAGGATCTAGAAAGGAGATTTAGTCATATATATTTTTAATTTGTATTAACAATAACTGTTATTTACAATACTTAACATTTAAAAATTAGATTATATTATTATACTTAAAATTTATTTTAAAGTACAATAACAGCTGACAACCATTGAAAATTATATGAATACACTGAGTACAGTACATATTGACAATTCATCATATATTATATAATAATAAGCAATAACATTAAATTGATTTATTGTAGTTATTTGAATGTGTAATTCATTGGGTGAAATATGATATGGATAGTAGAAAAGATTTTGTTCCTGAACTAATGGAACATGTACGTTTGCCATTAGTCTCAAACCAGTATTTATTAGACAATGTACTTCATGAACCTCTTCTTAAAACTAGTCCTAAATGTATGTTTTTCTAAACATAAATGTGGTCATTATTTTTAATTCATATATGTTATTATTACAATAAATTTAGGTAAAGACTATATAATTGAAGCATTACAATTTCATCTATTAAAGTATCTAGAACCCTTAACAGTCTCACAAACGATTCGGAGAACACCTAGACAGTCTATTGGTTTTCAAAAAGTATGATTCTGTTGTGGTTAATTTAGAAATTTCTCTTCATACAATTATTTTATTAATTTATATCTTCCAGGTTATTCAAGCTTATTGGTCTCTAAAAGAGTCTAGTGTAATTTACTGGTATGATAATATTTGGCAGCCTGCCCCAAAAATGAGTAAACATTTTGATGTACGTTTCCTAACTGTAATCAAAGATCAATTTGTATTAGCTGTGGGTGATGTTGATATGGTATTAAATCGTCAACCTATTGAAATGCTTGATGTTTCTTTAAAATCACCTCGTTGGATACCTATGATGGACATGTTAGTTAATCGCAGATTTTTTGGAGTTGGTTCACTAGATAATTGTGTATATGTTGTAAGCCACACTAATATGTTACATATTATTTATGTTATAAATTTATATGTTATAATAATTAATAGATTGGTGGACTTAATGAAGCGAATTGTGCATTAAATAGTGTAGAGGTTTTTGACGTCAATACCAATAAATGGAAAATGGTTACAAGTATGTCTACTAAGAGATATTCTCATGGTGTTGGAGTACTCAATAATCTCTTGTATGTGGTAAGTACCTATAGGTTTAATTTTTAAGTTTATATGTGTTGCTTAATTAATTTGTGTAGGTAGGAGGTTTTGATGGTCTAAAGTCTTTAAACTCGGTCGAATGTTATGATCCCAGCCTTGATACATGGACACCAGTAGCAGCAATGTCTAAATGTTGCAATTCATGTAGTGTTGGTGTCTTAGACGGTGTTTTATATGTTATTGGAGGAAGAAATAATTTAAGATGTCTCAAAAGGGTTGAAGCCTATACACCGAGCTCTGGAGTTTGGACTACTATTGCTGACATGTATTTGGGCAGAATGAATTCTGGTGATTTATTTTTGAAGAAATTTCTGATAATAATGTTATTAAAATGTTACTATTTTTAATACAGGAGTAGTTGTATCAAATGGTTTATTACATGTTATTGGAGGAACTGACTATACAGGAAATCTGAATTCTATTGAGATATACAATCCAAAAACCAATACCTGGTCATTGAAACCATTGTCAACAGATATTGGTATTTGGTAGAATTTATAGTGGAGTTGTTGTTAACCCCACCTTTTGAGTGCCATAGACGCATATATCCGTCCACCATACAACAACCGTCAAGTGCCATAGACGCATATGCCCGCATACATAGCATAATATGCGCCTTTGCTTGTTAAAATCATTTGCTGCCGTTATCAGTACTAAAATGTATACCAATAGATTACAAATTCAAAGACGAATCCAAAAACGTTCAATAAAATAATATCGGATTAATATCGATGAAGTTATAAGTGAATTAATTAATTTGTTCTACCAGTGATAACCAAAATGTGTGTTTATCAATTTTTCGTATAAACCTTATACATATTATTATTACTATTTTTTTTTTAAAAATAGTGTAGTTATTGTAGTTATTAAAATTATTATTATCATGTATTGTATAAAAAATAAAAGTTGTGTTACCAAAAGCAAACGCTAAATCATTTACACCGCATTCGTTAACATTTTAAAAACCACTGTACGCTGAATTTTAAAAGTACAATAACTTTGGAAAAAAAAATTTTTTTTAATCATTTAATTATTCAATAAAGAAAAATAATAAAATGTAAAAAAAATAAAAAAAAATGCAAAAATAATTCGGTCTGACGGGTACCACTGGTCAAAATTAATTTGGCACTCAAAGGGTTAATAGGCCTCCAGGTTTTAAAATTTATAGTGATTAATTTGTGTACCTTTAATATTATATTTCTATTTGTATATAATTTGTATTAATAAATTAATTGATATTGAATAATTTATAGATTTTTTGTATGTGTAATTAACGGTCATAATGTTTTCATAAAGTTAAAATTTTCTATTGTGAAATAAAATAAACAAGTTTAAGAATTATAATTTTTAAATTATTCTCTGTGTGGATAAGGCCTAAGGTTTAAAAAAAAATACGCCACATGGAGTACCTCATGCAACATTAAAGTTGATATAATATCGATTTTTATAATATACCAAGGTGGTGAAGAAACTTGCATTGCAATTGAATACAAAGTTCCTCATAAGTAAGTATTACGGTGATTCAAATATTATAAGAATATATAGGCACATTTTTTTTTTATTAGATTTTGAACGGAGTGATGAATGTATTGATTTTACAATGATGTGTGTGTTTTTTTTTTTTTGTGTCTGTCGACAACATTTGGAGCAGTAAAAATGCTTCGATTTTTGACTTCAGCCCCTCTTTGAAAAGGAAATTGAATCTAGTTGGTACTTTGGGGGGTCAAAAGTTAAAAATATTTTTGGAATGAATCGAGAAAAACCCCCAAAAAATTAGGGAAAAACGGGATTTTTTACGCAAAACCAGTTTACGTCAAAATCAAATCAAATTATTTTGCTATAACTCAAAAACTAATCGATGTAAATACTTGAAATTTTCACCAAATGTTTATATTAGCGCTCTCCGTACACAGTTAAATTTTTAAAGAATTTTGACTTTTTTTGAACTATTTATAGACAATTGAAATTTTCAATTTTTCTAAGTATTTTTTTTTTAAATAACGATAAAAATTTTTTGCCTGACCAGAAAATCTTGAAAATTTAACACAAGGTTTCTTATAAGTTGTTCTTAAAGTGATAAAAAATAATCCGAAATCGTTAGTCACAATTTTTTTTTATAAGTTCTTAAAGTTCGAATTTATACGAAATATGTCAAAATTGCGAAAATGTTGTGGTTGGAAAATCGTAAAATTTTTTTCTTTTATAACTAAGTTTTGAAAATTTGGTACAAGGTTCTCCATAATTTTTTCTTCAAATATCTGTAAAAAAAACTCTACCCGGATTTAGACAAAAAAATTTTATAAGTGTTTAAAATTTAAATTTTTACAAACCAATATTGTCAATATTGTCAATAACTTAACCGTGTTAAATAACGATTTATCCTCAAACGATTTTAAATATTTGTTATTATTCAAAAAGTATAAGTCGTAGATAGTTTAAAATTTTATCAGTTATTTAGATTGGCATTTTCTTTACATTATTTAATTTTCAAAATATTTTGAGTTTTTTTGAGCTATTTATAGACAACTGAAATTTTCAATTTTTCTGAAAAATTTTTTTTGAAGTGTCGATAAAATATTTTTGGCCCTATCAAAATAATTGAAAATTTTATACAAAGTTCCTCATGTGTTATTCTTATAGTGATAAAAAAATTATAAGAATACATAGGCACAATTTTTTTTTATTAGCATTTGAAGTTCAAATTTTGACAAAAATTCGTCAAAATTATGAATATTTGCAAATTATTTTGTAGGTATAATTCATAAAAATGTTTGTATGGGTAGATAAGAGTTGAAAATTGAATACGAGATTTTTCATAAGTTTAGCTTACAATAATTATAAAAGAACTTAAATGTTGGTGTATTCAGGCCATTAAAACATAAACCACCTTTGTCCTTTTTCACCAAAAACTGGAAATTATATCCTAGGCTGACAAATCATCTTCGTTCAGAATCGTTTTTCGTATACAATGATACCTATCATTGCATTCAAATTTAACCTACCCTAGTCCGAGGTCAACCACGCCCCCTAATGTACAGTAGAACAGTACCCACTTGCCCACTTTTAGTGTTTGAAGTTCAATAAAATTTTTTTAATTTAATAAAAAATTATTTTGTAGTTAAAATTTATAAAAAAATTTGTGTAAGTATCTAAGAGCTGAAAATTGAATACACGAGTTTCCATAAGTCTAGCTTACAATAATTATAAAAGAACTTGAACGTACGTTGGCCAATTAAAAAAAATTAATCATTAGTTTAAATTTTTACGAAAACCTAAATTCACTCGTAAAATAACGATTTACTATCAAATAATTTTAGGTTTTTGTTGTAGTTTAAAACTTTTAGTCGTGGAAACTTGAAACATACAACAGTTGTTTAGATTGACATTTTCTTTACATGATTTAATTTTGGAGTATTCAGGTCATTAAAACATAAACTATCTTTTTCACCACCCACTGGAAAATATATCCTAGGCTGAAAAATCATCTCCGTTCAGAATCGTTTTTCATATACAAATATACAATGATACCTATCATTGGATTCAAGTTTAACAAATTAATAACAGTGACCTGCTGTACAGCAGAGCGTTACTCACTTGACCGACCTTTTATGTTTTTGTTTATATATATATTAATTATCGAATGTCGACGATCATGGCCAATTTTCTTAAACTCTCCGTAAATTCTAAATAGCATAACATTTTAGATTTTTGTTAATTTTGATATTTAGTGATTAAACTATTTTATTGTAATAAGTCCCGAAAATATTTTTTTTTAATATTTTATAAAATAATATTTAATATTCAAATAGTTTTAATTTAATTTTTTATTTTAGTAAAATAAATTTACTTTAATAGAGAAAAGAAAGAATTCATTATTTATCAAGCAGAGTTTACCCAAGAAAATTGCAAGAGTATTTTTTGGGTTAAAAATTGAAATATTTTCCCATGCGGCCAGGCACCATATAATATAATATAAAACCGACCAATTTATAAGCAATTGTTTGTTGATATAGGTACATGGTCATTTTTGCCTAATTAGATTGGAAGAAGAGTGAAATAGCACTAATAAAATAGCTCCTATATAGTTACATTTTTTGTAGCTAGATATAAGTTATTATAAAAGTTAAGAAATATTTCTTGAAACTTATTAATTTGTTATTATATCAGTACCTAATTCAAATAGCAACTGTAGGTACTTACATAATACTTACCAATATATACCATGAAAATCTTTAATACTAATAATATTAGCTTATTTAATTCCTATTATTTTAGTTAAATTTAACTTTATCGCCAATACGATCCCATTTAAAGTCGTAATAATTAAAAATTTACTGTTTAAGTTTAAAAAAGTCAATTGTCACCTATAATTGGTTTTAATTATTTTTAACTGTTTCATGTATATGTTAGAATAGTGCCCTGGATTCTCCGAGTTCACCTTAGAAGTGAAGGTAAAATCACTAAATCAGTAATTGATTTTAATTATAAAAATAATTATATAAAACAAAAATAATAATATTTTTGTACACAAAATATTACATATATTTACCGAAAAAATAATATGTTTATTGTTCGCATATTATGTAAATGATGTAATATATATTTTTTAAATTTTTTTTATTTCGTCTGTATTTGATGAATACAAAAAAAGGGAACAGTAATAACGTCATATAATACATAATCACACGATTACCTTTATAAGTTATTACGAAAAAATGACAAAAAAAAATGGTCATAATACCTTGTCACACTATTTACTACAATTGTGATGATTATACGAGTAGAATAATGTGTGGCGTGATGTAGTAGCAGTTGGATTATTATATTTTACACATAAGTAGTGGACCTAAATCTGAGCAAGAAAAAAATTACCACATATTATATATCCAAGGACTTTAGATTTTTGGAGTATGCATACTAAAAGGATTGATGCGATAATAATAATATATAATTTACGACATCACAGACAATAGATAGTTTCCGAAAAGAGTTTTATGTACACTCATTATCCTACAAGTAGATCAGCCAACTCTGCAATGATGACTGAAGTATCTCATCTTATTATCTCATCGATATCCGATATAATATATGAAAAAAGAGAATAAGATTTATAATTGATAAGTATATTATATACTAAATACTTATATATATATACAATATACATGGTAATATACCAAGTAAGTTGATGACCTTTTTATCTAGTAATACTTTGATAATGAAAACTGATTTAAACTCTGATTTTCGGGAATTGTATTTTCTTAGTAATTATACTTAAAAACCACATTAAGTTCAGATGATTTGATTGATTATACTATTTAAGGAGTATACAAACATTAACATTGTTTTTTGTTAGTTGTATTTTTAGTAAGATGATTTTTTTTTTAAAATGCTGACGCATATAAGTCGCCATTAGAATGAGTAGTTTTCTCAATTATTGAATTTTAAATACTTAAGAAAATAGGTTCATGGGCCATAATGATAAATTTAGGTTTATAGAAATTTTGAAAATTCGAAAATTGTAACTCGGAAACCACTCGTTTGAATTTAAATTTATTGTACCTATATTTATTTTATAAATTTATTAGTGATTTTAAGCTAATAAAAAGTAGTTTATATTGCTACAGAAGTACAGAACACTTTTGAAATGGTATAAAAAATCTAAATAATACATAAATATATATGCATATTAAAAAACATAGAACTTAAATATACTTAAAACTCAAAAAATCAGAAATTTAAAAAACATTTATTAATGAAAACCGAGGGTGATCATTCTTGGTGATTCAGTAATTACCCTACGGTCTACAGATATAATATAATATATAGTTATTATAACTGGTGTAATGACATTTATAGTAGTGTCAGTCGTTAACCTAAACTATATAATAAGTTATAACCATGTAAATTATGAGTACTTAGCCAATAGTAATAGTTACTTAATTAAACAAAATAATTGTTATAATATAATTATTAAGTATATAACGCAATCATATTTCGTAAAATACTTAACTCTGATAGTTAACTTTAAGTAGCAAACATAATTTTTCTTGATAATTTTATTTATTTAGTTAATAAATAACTTATCTATAATGTATATTGATAGAAAATTACTAAATGCAATCAGGTATGTTATTATTTTATATGCATTATAATATAAACGATTTGATTAATAAACTTATTTTAATTAAAAAAAAATTATTTGTCCGGTACCATCTATTCCAATATTATAATTATTAATTTATAATATTTATAATAATATAATGTACCTAAACATTAAAATCTTAAAAAATTTTTTTTACTAAATTATTAAATTATAATGGGGAAAAATAAACTTAATTTACTATACTTACTTACTAAATTATATTGATTACGATTTATTAAAGATTCTTTTTTTTTATTCACTAAATAAACATTTTTTGGACTAATCGACTTCATTGCACAGCAGAATAGTATTACTCAATACCTTAATATTATGTTTGAACATTAATTTCTTGCGATTATCACTGCACAAATTGTTGTGTTGAAAAACTTCGGTTGACTGCGTCAAATATATTTATCATGGCATACATGCAATATCACTTGCATTTAAATCTTCTGGTAGTTAACTGTTGACATTCACTTCTCTTTATTCAAAAACGTGTGATATTGCACAGTGTACACATTATTTGAAAACAATTATTTACGAGGAAATCAGTCATCAGACATGCTTTATAGCCTCCGAAAATATATCTAAAATAATGTGTTTTTGACTTTTATCCATTTAATCTATATGTATTATTTGTAGTGGTTTGTGTTTAATACTATTAAGAACGATGATTATTAAAAATTGCCTATACTTTTTTTCATTAATTTGAAGACCGACTGTCCTACTTTCATATTTTGGTTGTTATTGCAATATTCATTGGGGCCATTTGAGCACTTTAAATATAAACAGTTTTATCCAACCAATGTTTTGTCATAACAAAGACAATATACGTTTTTTAAATTTTAGAAATTCTCATAACTATTCGAATACTTAGTATATATAGTTACAACACTAATAATATTATTGTTATTGGATTGTATTTTGTATTTCGTATTGGCTCCTTAAGAGCTTCTCAAATATTGAAATATTAATTATTATATATACCGATTTACAATTGTAATAAGTACAACCATTGATTTATAAACTACTATAATAGCAATATTATATTAAATCTATGGTATAATACGATACACGGTGACATCGATTATCGCGAAAAATTGTTTTTTCCCCTTGATAATTAGCTGACACTGCGAATTTTGTTAGAAATGACCTTTGGAATGAACTCATACGCAAGTAGAGTACAGACACTCACAAGGTAGTTGATATAATTAATATCATGTTAATACTACATTGGAAATGACATTCAGAAAAAGTATCGTCAACATACTCAGACATCAAATAATTAAAAGTAAAATAAACTAAATGGTCTAAAATATTCTAAATTCTAAATAATGAAACATTGGCTCCTGTATTGTATATATTTAATAAATAATTTGTATCGTAAGCCATTTAACATTTTTTTTTTTTAAGACACAATATGGTTCATTTAAAGAGAGCCAATTTGGTTTTTTTTTTTTTGAAAATTCATACTAGTTTTTTTAGATATATTTCAATATAAGACCGATAGTGGTTGACATTAAATTGCGGTACTGGCTAAAATTATACCTACACAATTACCCTTCCAGACAAATCGTATAAAATACTAAAGTCTAAAAAAATTATTATTTTTCAAAAATTGAAAAATATTTTGTTTTTGAAATGGAGTATCTATATTATAATAATAAAAAATATATATATTTATTATATTATATTTAAAAACATGTACATTTTATTTATTTCAATATTTTTTAAAGTTTATCCATTTAGAATACGGCCGATAAATATAATTCATTTTAATAATGGTTGTTGCCAATAATGCCATTACTGTTTATCAATAGTAAAGTAAAATTGTATTCACTTTAACTATACAGAATTCGGACATAGGCAAGACAGCATACAGTAAAGGAAGAGAAACCGATTTTAAGGCGTACAAAAACAATAGGTATTGTTTGTAACAAAAGCACTCATTAAATGGTAAGTATATTATTTTTTTGTTTATAAAATACATAGATTATTATTATAATTTATAATTCATTTAAATTTGTATTGTAGGTATACGTATTTTTAAGTTCAATCAAAATAATATGATATAGTTGATGTCTATTAAAAATTTAAGTCCTAAACCTTCAATTATAAATTGTGTCGTAATAAATGTTTTTTTGATTGTTTTCCTTTATAATTATATAATATATATGTTATATGTATACTAACGTGGGTAATTTTAAATAATGTACTTGACGAAGTGAAACATTACAATATCTTACAACGAGAAAGTTTCAATTCGTATAGGGTATTGCCGAATAGGTACTTTTATAGAAAATTATTATAGAGTAGGTTGCACATGGAAGACATCTCAAAATCAATAACTGTATCAATCTATTGTACACAAGTATAGTACTATCAATTAAGATATATTATTTAGGCGGTATATTAGTTTTTTTGATCGTTGTAATATATTTTATAGTTAGGGATTTGGTTAGGGATGGTATAGGTGTTTTTCAAAACAGCATGCGGTATACACGGTGATTCCACGCATGATCATTTTCATTTGTTTATTTAATATTGCCATATTGGATACATTTAATTTTTGATTTTTGTAATGTTTAAATATATTATTTAACCTATTAAAGTAAGTCCTGTTTTTTTGTCACGCATACAGATCTACACCGTTCAACATATCGTTAATAAGTTACACAAAATAAGTTTTGTGTCTCTCCTATAAAATTTGAATTTTGACGTACATGTATTATGTATTAAAATAATTGTTTAAAGCGTATAATTAATCGATCTCCAACAACTTACCACTTACCTCAGAATGTGTATCGACGATAAATCAATTATTATTGTCGACGTATATGAGATCTGACAACGGCTTGGTGCTTTGAATGGTCCTGCGAGGTTTGAAGTATAGATCGCTGCGTTCTAACTACGACTGTCTTATACTTAATCACGAGACTCGAGTAGTTAAGATAGGTTAAAACGCATCCAATAATAATAATAAGTAATAACCAATATAAAAGTAGTATAGTAAACAGTAGCTCGCTGATGGGCTGCGCAAAAACCCACAAATGCCATGCTCAATGTTGTTGTTTAACAATCATAATTATTGTTATTTATTTATTGACGTTATAATATTATTATATTATAATATATTTCCTTGGTGTAAGAATAATGATATTAATGTGAGAAAAAAATTGTTTTATATTTGTTTTATAAGTATGTTTATTAGAATTTATAAATACCTTAAATTATTATATTATAGCATCTTTTTTTAAAAAATTTAATAAACTTAATTAAAAATTCGTACAAGTATTTTTTTAGAAATTAAAATATTAATACTAAGGGTAAAAATTCCTAAATATGGTTTTGCAAAAATATAAAATACACGTCATTTCGTATCTAATAAGTAATATTTTTATATATACTTGAAACATTTTTATAAATTATAAATATTGATAAGTTAATATAAATTTCATTATGTCTTCCAAACCAAGTATAAAAAGTTAATAACTTAAAAACTATTCGTTTGAATTTTGAACTTGATACGTCAAAATCTATAGTATATATCTAGTAAAAAAGAGAGTTACTTTTTTAAACAAATATCTAAAAAACACAAATCGTCGATTTTTATCAGCTCTACTCATGTGAATTCGATTTAATTTGAGTATGAGTAAATGAGTTCAAATTCAACAGCGACCGTTTTGTCGCTCATGTGTGAGTATAGCTATTCGGATTTTCGTCGTTGTCAAAAGAGTGCTTTTCGAGAACTTTGTCCGAGTATAGAAGCCGGACTCGAAAATATTGATTGGAAAAAAAGATTAGAGGGATACGATCTATAAGTGTTTGAATGTTAATGGTATGTTATAACTTTAGATTGTAAATTCCGCCCGAAATGAACAGGTAAAAATAAGATCTATGGTAAATTCCGCCCGGGAAAATATCTAAGCAAAAAACTTTATGCACGTCAGTCTAGAAGAGAAATAACTACACTCTAGTGATCTAAAAAAAATAACATCTTAACATACGAAAAACGGCTTTGTCACAAGTTCGTAGAACTATACACATATTATTATACATCGTATATGACACATCTGGAACAACCGCAGTGGTACATGTCGAAATATATCGGTCGATGACTCAACTGAATCATAATATTAGCTGGTCTCGCATAATAGTATTCTGCAGATTGACGTCATAATATAGCCGGTTCGGTTAATGGGAATAATAATAATTTATACGGAGCGAATCGCCGGACGAATAAAGTTCGATTGCGCCAACGGCAGTGAAGTGCAGCACTGCAGTAACACAGAGCTATACAGATCTGAAGATTTCCACCGAACAGTAATTATTATATTATGTAGTCGAAACGTTAAACGACTGTATAAGAATGCTGCAAACGCAGCCGGCAGCCCACCGATGATATGTATATTATAATATTATATAATACACGAACACGACGGTAGATCGACTGTCTTGCTGAGAGCAAACCTGAGAGTTGACTGAATAAAAACACTTATTATACGTAAACTCAGTTTTAAATCGCATTATTATGCATATATTGAAATTTATTATTATAAATTTCAGTCGAATATCGATGTCCTACCCTCTAGATTTTAAGAGTAATTAAAAAATCTAAATTTCGATAATTACGTATAAATAATTGACGGATAAGCGCATAAAATATTAACTGAATTTTTGGATACTATTTTCAGATTAAATTATTATTATTTTTTTTTAAAGGTACCTATATAATCATGAAATATATTATATTATAGCCTGTACGCTGTAAGTATTTACCAAGTACTTAAATTATATAAGTTATAAGTATTTATATTTTTTTTTTGTATTTAAAAGTAATTAAAGTAGGTACTTAATGAAAAAGTGAAAAAAACTTACTTATACTAACTCTAATCATGAAGAGTTCTCATATGTAAGTGTTAAAGATATTTAAAAATATATAAAAATAGTTTTTCATTGAATTACTTAATTCAAAATTCTAGATAAATATTTTAAACTTAACTCAAAAATATATTTAAACAAGTATTAATTTTTTACGAAGGCGAGCGGATAAAACGAAATATATGCGGTTATATAGAGTTAAGAACTTCAAATATCGCCATTCGCCAACGTCAAATAAGAAAGAAAATAGCCTAGATTTTGAAATGGGATAAGTGTTAGCAATAACGAAAAATGTGTGTTAAAAATCACGATTGCGGGATGACAAAAATAGGGTGAATGTGAATTCCTTGAGTATTAAATAAAAGACGTGAGCCGGAAAATGGATAGGTATACGATTACAATCGTATTTTTCTCTCTTATAAAATTGAATTTCTTCTATGACTTAATATTATGATTTGTCAATTTCATACATTTTTTGTCAATAGAAAGGGGTAAATGGAAATAATAAAACCATCCGTATAAGTATTTATTAGTAGTATTATTAGTATTTATTTATTATTTACACCTCCCATTTCTTTTACTTAGGTATTAAAAATAAGTGTGAATCATAAATCGGATTAATGGGATCATGATTTATGAAAACATTAAATACCTACGTACATAATAAACGACGGGTATAATTAATGTTGGCTATTATTTATATAAAAATACTAAACATTTTTGTACTCATTTCTTATTTCCCGTCGAGTCTTTTCCGGTATTCCCTATACTAATTATGTAGACTCGTAATGAATTAGACTAATCCATAGGTATATACGTTTGTAACAGAATATAGTTTTACAGCAGTGACGTGATCGTAAAAAGTATATGAATCAACGTTCCTTTAGAAAGTTGTTTATGCCATAATTAATTGATTGATTAGGTCTATCGTTATACTAAGTGATTTAAAGGTATTAAAGGTTTTACATTAGGGGATTTATTTTTACGGAAAAAACTTTTTCAGAACAGTATAGTAAAAAACTCAATTAGATTAGTGCGCCAACTTACTAATATTTTCTCCTATAATATAATCTTTATTATGTAGTATATTAAAATTGATAACATTTTTTATAATTATCATATTTTATAATCAGTCATCTTTTGGATATTTCAAATTTTCATAGAGAATCCATAAAAAAAATTATATATATATATATAATATAAGCAATACAATAGATACAATAGATACTGTGTTTTTAAATAAATATTTTTCGGCGTAATACGAGTGTCTATTGAGAGTATCATAGAATTCGACTTGAACCAAAACCAAGGGTGGACGTATTAAAAGAGGGTAAGTGATAACAGTTGCTTCACTTTTTTCATACAGTTTTCACTGATTAGGGTTTTTTAGGGCATAAATAAATTATCTGTATCTAAATCAATACTTAATTTGAGGATATATTTTTGTTTATAATTAGATGCATATGTTAAAATTAGACAAAGTTGTAGATAATGAAAATGTATAGAGTTCCTTGGGTAGTGTTCTACCATTTGATGTACCTATATAGTTAAGTAAATTAAGTAATAATTGAGTCCAGTGAATTTATACATATATATATATATATATATGAACAAATATTTATCTAAGTATTTAGTAATAATGCAATATATGTAATAATAATACCCATGTATAATGAAAAATGATTACCTTCTCTTAAAACATGGTCTATAACTGTCCTTATTACACAGAACAGTTTGTTAAGTACATATTAACACGTTAGTGATTTTTTTCAATTAATGTCATTTAATAATTTTATTTTAATTATTATAAATAATATAATAACTATAATAAAAAGAATCTAAAAAAATGAAATTTGACTTATATTTATTTTGAATTTGATTGCATTTGATTTTCAAACACAAATACGTTCAAAATAGTATTCACAGTATACTTTCCAACTGCGTAATTTAAAAAATATTAAAAATTAAAATACATTTAATAAAATACTGAACTAACTCGTAGTATGGATATGTGTTCATAACTTATAAATATACATAGGTAACGTGTTTAGTAATTATAGGTACCTATACAAATTAATTATAATAATAATTTGTTGAGAAAATTAACGAAGCATTTGTTGAACAAAAATATAATTGGTACAATGGTACCTATTATTATTATAATATGTAATATATACCTGGTTTCACTATGTTGATGTTCAAATGACGGAACGAGTTCTGTGATGTGTTTGGTTTGGATACATTTTTTGCAAAATATAATGCAGATCGTGAAATTTTACGTCGTGGAGAAAACAATACTGTTCCATTTCGTGAAATATTGAAATGGATGTAGACGGGTTAATTATACCCTATAATATGCTACTCCACAGTCCTCATTAGTTACAATACATAAATAATAAGCTATTTAAAAATATTAACCTTGTAATAATGACTTTAAAAATAGGGTTGTCAACTGTTCAGAGTCTATCGGCTGCCTCTATAAATAATATGCGACCTACATAAAAACAATTAGAGATTTAGTATACGCATAAATAAATAGATAAATGTGGGCGAATTAAAATGTTATACCACTTCCTTAATCGATGTTGTTGACGGCATTGTCGCCAAAACGGATATCCATAATTTATTAAAACAATTATTAATGAATTAATTTTGCTCATTATTGCTATTCCATCGCATAATGCATACTTTGTGCTGTAACGTTTAAGAATATATCATGGTCAACTATATAGATCGATAGAAAATATTATGACTAATATGACTTATGAGTTATGACCGATGAAAGAAATCACTGAGTATAATGTAGGTTGTAAAAGCTGAAATTTAATTTCGTTATATTTATCATACAATGTAATTCACGAATTTTTAAAACAGTTGTCAAATTGCAATCGATTTTTGTTTAATGATTAATAATGTTAAGTATACATAATAATCTATCACATATATATACCGCTCGTAGGTACAAGTGTACAGCTGAAAAATATTTGTATAATCGAAAACTCAAAAATTGTAATTAAAATACGCAGTATAGGTACCTAATTGATATAAACCTAAGGTTTTTGTATACAATAAAAGATAGGTACCAAAATTTCAAGTTTTGTATAAAAATTATAGTTTTTTTTCTTTCTTTCTGTTTTAAATAGTTAGGTTACATAAAATGTACATACCTACTCAAAACAATGACTAGTATAATACATTATGTTTAAGCATTGTACACCTACGTTGAAAAAAATATAGGTAGGTACTTACTAAGTATTTTATTTTAAAAATGATTGTGTTAAATTGCGTTATAATAGTTAATAAATTAGATTACTATACCTCGTTAAATATTCAAATTAAATGAGCGAATCTTTGAATTTAATTCGATTTCACACTTTGTTGCATAAATTTAGAAAACTTATTCAATTAATTATTTCAAGGTTTCCAGTATACAATTAAAATGTGGATTAAATAATTTTATGTTACTTACTGATAATTTAACATTATATTATATATTTTGCTTATATACCTATTTTAAAACCATTATATTTTAAGCACTGATAATATTAATAACAATTCATCACAAAATGTGATTGTAGTTGTATGATATTGGGATGGATATAGGTGTTGAAATTATGGTTAAACTTATAAATAAATCATCAGAAGTTTTTAATACATACATTATAAATTGTATATATTCACGTTTCTGGTTAAAACAAAAATAAAATTATAAATTCCGATAATTTCCAAATTTATCTTATAAAAAAAAAAAAAAAAAAATGTTTTTATACAAAAACAGTGGCATTTTAAGCTTTTGTCTGTGAATCACTATTGAGTATATCATACATTCATATTACATTATACATTATCGACAATATTTACATTAATATAACATGTGAAATTATTTTAATAATAATTAGTATAGTCGTAAATATATAAATTATAAAATAATTAGCAACATATTAGTATATCAGTTAAGTACAAGTATTATAAAACAAATTAGTATATACCAGTTTCGGCATCAGTTATTTTTCATATATTAATTAAAGCACACAAATACACAATGTGTAATGATATTATTTTATGTGTTGAGTTATTTTAATTTAACTTTATTTCAAAAGAAAAATGCTCAGTTATAAAAAAAAATTGTTTCATCATCCAGAGATATAATCTGATTTGGAATATATATCTGTCAAAAACAAAACCTCTCGCAATTTATAATAATAAATTATTAGTTATATAAATGACTCTAATGACTGTTTACGGTTAAACAAAACTAAGTTTTTGACACGGGACATACGTATAGGTACCTAGTACACACGGTTCATAAATCATTATTTATTGTTGCTGAGTGCTGACTGGGTTAAGGTTAAGAAATCAGTGCAAGTCAATTTTATTATGTATTATGAATTTCTGATTCAATTCAAGTTCTCGTACTATTCCAGTATATTGTTTTAATTAATAATTGCTAACACGAATGATGATTTTACCGATGTCGGCATTTATATATTTGGGATTGGGTTGTCAACTGAAATATGTCAAAAATTATTACTTATGTACGTAGGTAGAAAGGTATAGATATAAATCTGACTATTTTTATATACAATCAATTATATAATATCAACCTACGTATTATATTTTATATATAACTGAATATCATTACTTTAATTGGGTTATTGAATATTATTATTATTTTGATCATTAATTTTTGACTATAATTGTCAAAGATAGTATTATGTTCTCTAGCGACTGTGTTCCTACTTTTTGTACTTAAGTATAAAAAGTGAAGTTTATATAATTATATTATACTTAACTGTAATATATCGTACCTACTATTGTTCAAAACGTAGGAACAAATGAATACACACAATCGGTACTTTTAGATAAAAATAATTAGGTTAGGTAGTTTAAAATTAAAATCTATAGAAAAAAATTGTGTATAAAACAAAAAAGGGAATGTTTGTCGTTTAAAAATCACGAGTTGATTATGTTTGGATACATTGCAAGAGATCAAGAGAAATTTTTTTAAAATCTAACCAAAAGAAGCATTATTAATGAATGCAAGGACATAATAATAATAACCCAATTAAACATAATAATTAGTCATGAATTACCTTGTACATATTTATATATATATATATATTATAATATGAAGTTAAGTTTCTATATAGATATTCTATATTATGTTATTATACTTGAACTGGGTTATTCACAAAACGAATACAAAACTTAAAATATTTGTTTAAAAATTCGTTAAATATGCACAATAATTAGCACTAGAATATGGTCCAAATCACAGCAGTATGTAAAATTATGCTAAACTTTAATTTAGATCGATTGTGTCATGCGGATGTTATCATAATGGTTTATGTAATGGGCCCATTGTTCTGATGAAAGTTGTTCAAAAAAAATGCATTCCTAGTGTGCTTTCGATAACAAATTAAGCTCACCAAGGGATTACGACATTATGTAGTCTAACGGTGAAAAAAATAAAACAAGAAATAAAGAGTATATATAATTCAAGGCCATTATGTCAAATATTATTTATCTACGTCATGGCATCACGAACCACCGTGGTTTACCGCTACGGAATTCATGAACCTATATATACATAATATGCTTTGAGTTTCCAATTAACGAGAAGACAGAAAATACCAAAACTATCAAAAATATAATGTATCTAGCAGCCGTTTACTATCCGCCAACAATCGTGGGTCTCAAAACTCTTTTTTTTTCGTAAAAATAATTGAATCGTGAGAGGTGCGAGTACGACAATAATAATAATTATAATTCCCCGAGCCTTGGGTCAAGGCGGGTTACAGTTACATTGCATTACACTAGATTTATTTGATCGGTGACTATAATGGCGATCATGTCTTGTGACCTGTATCTCGTTAATTTGTGCAACATGCATAAAAATGCTGTAGGTATGTACAGGTAGTTGCTACTATCGTACCATGATATAGTTGTTATGATATGCATTGTATATACGTACCAAACCTTTTTTTATACTTATAGTATTATTATGTTGAGGTTTATATATAGGTATATGTGCATAATATTACAAGCCTTCGGGCGCAATATTTCGCGCGTCAACGTGTACTTATGTATCTTTTTTCTGTACACAATATAATATTATTTTATGTACTCGTGTGTGTATATATATATATATGACAATCTCTATATCTGATTGCTACGATAAAAAATAAAAAAATATTTTCAATATCGATTGTAAATAATTATTTCACGCGTTTATGTTCCGTACGTATTATATTATACACGACAAACATTAAATAATTGCCCAACATTTCGGGCCGGCCACTGCTATACGCCGCGAATGGGTATTATTATTATAACGCCGTCGATTTTTATCTCGTAAAAAGCACATTAATGTTTTTGCGAAAAAACAATTTAAACCGACGTTAATCATGATGTTTAAGCGACCTGGCTCTGACCACGCGGTATAGGTATATTATTTTTACATAACTCCCGGGCGTGTAAAATGAGTGTATGTGACACATGCGGTGCTGTTGATTTATACGAAATGATTAGTTATGTTATAGTACGTACAGGTCCTGCCACAAAGCCACGGTGTACTATTATTCATTGAGAAATGCCGTCCAATTATATTGTGCATATATACTTACAACTATATGATACAGAAACCATAAAACAAACAATATATATTATTTGATGAAAAAATAACTATCTCTTTTGTATTTTGGCCGATTTACGTATTTCTAATTAACGCAGAAAGGTTACAGGAACTAAAGTGGTTACAATTCATTAAGTAAAGTCGATATTACTTTTAGGATAAAAAAATAAGTTTAAATATTTATGAATCACATAAGCTCAGTTTATTTTTTAAATTTTATATAACTCTTATTTTGTATTTTTTTTTCATGTTTTGGATTGATTAAATTAAAGAATTATTAAAATTAATGATTTAATTTATATGAATAATATGTTTGTATACATTAACACTATTAAGTAAAATATTTATAATACTCTCACAAAATGTTGGTAGGAAGGGCTGGGGTCGTATTATCAAAATAAATAATATTGGGGGTCGTGGATCTAAAAGGTTGCGCACCACTGGCATAAAGCATAGAGTATTCAAGTATGTAAAATATGTATGATACTTTAGTAGATATTCTAAACAATTCAAAAAAAAAATGCATTACTATAATAAATTTATTACTAAAGGAAAATTTGGAAGTTAGAATGGTTAGCAAATTTCTTTCTATATGTATATTTAAGTGAAGTTGAAATTTGGGTTATATCAAATTTGTAAATGTATTGGTGCTTAAATTATGCAATCGTCAAATACAGATTAAAACCAAATTTAAGTATTGAAACTTTATTTATGTCAGCAATTAGTAAAATAATTTAACCGGAGTATTAATATTAAATAAAAACGGGATGCTAAAAATTTATAATTTGCATTAGCATTCTTAACCTATGTTGCAGGGTAATGGTGTAATAATTGGTATAAAAAGTATCATAGACCATAGTATCATATTATATTTTAAGTTAGATAATTTTTACTTACCTATTATAATTAGATATATCTATATGACAGTAAAATATATAAATTACACTCATAATTATAAACTTAAATGTTGTGAATTTTAATAACCATCATAATAAAATAAGAATTTTTAATCAACTAAGTATTGTATTAAGAATTTAAAGTGAAAATTATAAAATAACAAAGGATAAAATTTAACAAAGCGATGCCAACGATTTTTTTTGTGCCTCGAAACCGTTAGATTTTGTATAAAGAAAACAATTTTATTTTTATATTACCAATAATAAACTACATTATAGATTAAATATACTTAAATATACTAATATATTTAATCTATGACTACAATAAGTATAATATGTATTTACAAGTGTTTATTTATTAGGAATCTAAGATAATAATATTATTATACATCAATACCTACAATATAAAAATAATTAAATATTTAATAGTTTTAATAGTTTCTTTTAATGACTAATACCATGTTGTTGGTCATAACAAACGATTATAACCCCAATTTTTTAGTTTGTTGTACAACAATGTATTATTTAAAATTTTTAATATTCATAATAATATATTATCTGTATTGGTATGGAATTAATTAATTTTCTTATAGAATTGTATCTATGTTTTTCAAAACTATTTTTATGTGCTTTACGGAGAGTATAATATGAAATATCTGTAGAAATTTTCAATTTGAAAATAAATGTTAATGTTGTAATTATATAACAGCCAGTCCAAATTAATCAAAATTAAAAATTAAAAAGTGAAACAAGTCAGTATTGTTTATTATAACTTGTAAGTTATTATTATTATATACATTTACTAACATAATATATTATTGTAACTGTTATGAATGTTACGATACATAACAATATAGCTGCAGGTACCTATAAAGTTATTAAAAATGTGTATGCGATTCATAATTTATAGTTACAGTTATTACATTTATAGTTCATGCCTACTGCAAATGTCAAATATTATATGATTCGCCTATACGGCTATACAATCCACACAATACTCATAACTTTTAGAAACCAATTATCAAAACGCATATTTATATTAAAACATAATCGCGTCAATAGTGACGTAAATAAACTAAAATATTCCTATTTGATCGCTCGCCGTAAATGAATTTCTTCAGCTTATTGTTTCAGTTTTTCAATAATAATCATAAAGAAATTTAGGATATAGTTTTGTCTACATATCCAGCCGATACACGCGTAACAATCAATTATGTGAAAAGATGCGTATCACTAAGAAATTTCATCAGCCGAGGTTTACAATAATAATATAAAAGTACGACGTTGAACAAAAAGCGCACTTCTGAATGATTTACGACATAAACGCGTTAAAGACATTTGTGATTATGTGTTCAATTATTGGCTAAGTACAATTAAAATCGAATTGAAATCCTGTGCGCATTGTGTTGTGCCATAAGAGTTTTTATTTTTCTACGTACGTTATTGTCAGACGGAATTCGTATACGCAAGTAGGTACTTTCTTGAGTGTCTCTACTTTACAATAATAAAACCATTATTTTTATTTGCACATGTATATTGTACATTGGGTGATTTATTTATTAAAGAACACTAATTATTTTAAAAACTATAAAAAATGATAAAGATAGTATATATTTTTTTAAATGCTGTATCGTAACGACATAGAACAAATATTTTTGAAAACGTAAACGATATTTTTTTTAAACGATTGATTTTACCTATATTATGTTAAATTAATCAGGTTCTATAATTTATATGTGTGTATTGTTTTTGATAGATTGCAGATAAATGTTTTGATAGGTAAAAAATATTTTATAGTCATAACAAAACAATAAAATACCATGTTTAAAAATAAATCTAATGATTACTAATAACTTGCATTAATGTAAAACGTCAACATCGGATCCACAGTGACGGGAAATCTCGAGCAAGTGGGGCATAATATTGTGGTGATTATAAATTAAAACGAAATGATACATAGTAATAGTATCGTATAAGTAAAATGATACAGATTACAGAAACATTATATTGGCCATTTAGATTTACTCGAATCAAATATAATTTATACAATATAAAGTTTAAAATGGATACATCATAATATTATATAAAATATAATCACACCCTCGCTTGTCACCAATTTAACAAATAATATCATACTACGCGTGCCACCTATAATATTATACAGTTATTTATCTATTATACATATTGATATTGTATTTATATGTTTTGTAGGGTTTGAGACGTTCATAAGGTCAGTGAGTAGATGGATTTCGACTTTATTGTACTACCGAAATGTCAAACTATATTCTATATAATATAATATATTTTATATTACGACTGCCAATTGACTCGTATACATATTTTAATAATCACGCAACGAGTAAGTATACGTTTTACTTTCGTATGGGTTTATTTTCGAATTTACATAAACATTTCAAAAATGTTATTACGATATAAGAGCTTTGTAAACATTATGTAATGTATTTGATACATCACCGACGTATATGCTAAGCGCGAATGTAGTTCTTAATTTGTGTTGATAAACATTAACCAATAAGTACGTGAATGTAAATTTATTATTATTGATACAACTTAAAAAAATATTTTTTTAAGGATTATAACGATTCGTTAGATATCATTACTATACAAATGACCTACAAGCTATTTACAATTGAGTACGAAATATATAACATTTAAGAGTGGGGAATAAAAACTATTATTTTCGAACTTTTAGTTTCAAATAACATTTGTCTAATGAATTTTTATATAAAATAAACTATTTTGAACAACTTTCTAAGAGAAATTTTGCAATAACTATATGATTACTCAATATGGTGTATAAAATATTATGTGATTTAACTCTACATAGATCATTATCATAAATAAGTTACCTACACATTTCGGTTTTTATGAACTATGTTATCCTACATAATATCAGTTCATAATAAAAAATTATTATCGAACTTTAATTTCGTGTTGATAATTATTATTTATTATTATATTAATCCTTAAAAACCGGTTAAAAACTCAACAAAAATTAACTTGAGATTTTTTCAACTCAAATGGAAATTGATTGGAATAATTTTATCGAACCATTTAGCATGCTAGTTTACTTTAAAAAAAATAGAGTGGGTGTGTCATTGAGGTGGTCAGTTCACCTAATTGTAGGACGTAGGTGTAGTATGATACTTAATAGGTAATCAATACTGATCTAAAATGTAATTAGTTACATTGTAGTATCATACATAAATTATGTTAAATTATGTTAGCCACCCTCATAACCACTTTTTATGTCTATAATGGTGACTGGTGGTTGGCTCCTTGAAATATTTTCTTAACTCCTGAAAATTTTTCAGCTATGCCACTGAACGCGATGAGCGTGCCCAATACTAACAATTTATCACAATATATTTAATGAACAATTATTACAATTTTTTTGTTAAATAAAATAATTTAAAACTATATTTATAGAATTTTAGAACAAAATATTATCTAATATACTTTTTTGCGTCACGAAAATGTATAATAAGATTGTATAATAAAATGTAAAAAATGCTTTTACCTATTATAGCAATATTATACGTAAAGTAGATATAAATATTCAAGTCTAGGTAAATATATATATACATTATATTTTTTGTACCTTTATTACACAACGTACTATAAAAGTATACCAAATATTTTAAGAATACTTACACTTTAATGTGTACAGCAGTATGTTGAAACTCCAAGCTACATAATTTTACTTATCTATTAAGTATATAGTCAAAAGTGGTCCTGAATTTGACAATATCTATGAACACTGGCAGTATAACGATATCAAGTACATATATTTTATTACTTTGGAAGTAATATAATTTGAAGGCTTTTAGACCTATAAACTGTATTACCTATTTCTTGCACCTATACCATAAACGTTGACTATAATTTAATACACTTAATAACAATATTTTAATGTCATATTAAAAAAGAAATAAAATACGTTTAATGGACAATCAAAATATATATCAATAAAAATTAAACTGACCGCATAGTTGGTAAGAAAAAAATTAGATATTATGTCAATAAAACACATTACCTGACACCTGTTCGCATTTTTAGTTGGAACGTGTTTTTTATATAATTAGTCTGATAAAAGTAGGTGTGTTCATTTATTTCGTAAATTACACTTACCGTTTTAATATGTTAAAAGTTGAACTTATTATACGTATGTTCTACGTTTATTCGAACATTTTACTCTTCTCATCTTATAAACATATTATTCACATTATAACATATTTTTGCCTGAAAAAAATAATTAGATGTATTATTATTTTTATTTCATTTTAATTTATTGCAAATATGTAACAATACAGTAATTTTTTTGTTATAAGTATATATTATTATTATATTAATAAAAACAAAACGTCACTTAAAAGTACAATAATTAGTATGTATAAATAAAAATGATTTATAATGCATTTTTTTCATTGTTAGACAAAACACATAGGTAAGGACTATATTAGAATGCATTTTTATATTATATATTATAATACCTGCCTAGTGCATACCTAATATTTACCTATATCTGAAATCTAAATATATACTTTTGATCTAAATTATGGATTCTACACATTTATTTAAAACAGGTTTTTATTTTCTATTTTTATCACTAAATCAATATTTATGAGCAATAAAAACCTGTAGTTTTGACACAAATTACAGTTATAAAAAAAAATGATACAAACGAATATAATATTATATATAATTGTATTTGGAATTCTCTCTCGATTATACAATTCGAAAATTATGTTTTTCTTGTATAAACCCGACTATATAGGTACATTATACTAATTAATATTCACTCAAAAAATGATAATTCTATTACTCTATATTTACATGACTGCTTGTTATTCAAATAGAAACTTGAATATGGTTTATAAGTCGTTTTCTCCAATAAGTATATCATAATATGACTCGGTCAGTACCACCCAATATCAATAATTTCCAATTTATTTGGAAGAACATTGCTTACATAATCTGCTACACATAGGAATTTGAGAATAAAAGACAAATATATTATAAAAAGTAGTATGATATTTTCACTAAATTAATAGTTGATGTTGATGATTATTTTTAAATAAAAATGTATAAATTGTACATATCTAGTTATCATTAAAGTTTAACGGTATTTTAACATGGCTTCATTTTATAATTATAAAATTACAAAGGGGTGGATCAATCCGAAAATGAAAAGAAGGTTCTGATAAGAAATTTATTCGAAAGAACATTGGGTATACAAATCTTAGGTTTGAAATAGACAGAGAAAAAATAATATTAGTTGGAGAGTAAATTCAGCAACTTTTTTCCGAAGGTCTGTCCGAGACTTTCTTCCTGTATTCAAATTATGTTTTTATGTTTTAAACTATTCAGTTTAAATATGTAAAAATAAATTCGTTTACCGCGGATATGAGAATATTCTCTCCGGTAATAATCTCTATAAAAATATTTCTGGTCACGTCGCTACCACTGTATTAAATATAAATATCGCTTTAAACGCTTACTTAGCAAACTTGACCAACATAACTACGTTTACAGTAACTTTGCGTGTTCCGAGTTAAGTACTATAAAAATATAAAATTCAGTAGTAATTATTAATTAAGTAGTATACATGCAACTATTTAAAAACAAATATGAAACAAATTATATTATCATTATTATCTATAGGTGTACGTTTACTATAGGGCCAACTGTGCATGATAATAAAAACTATCATAATATATTATGTTTCTTACATGCTTCGGGAAAAAAAAAATCATTATAATTAAACTCTTGATATTAGTTTTTATAATATTTATAAGATAATATTATTATTAAGGCCACACACACACGTCACACACACACACACACACACACACACACAACACACGCGCATACTGTGAATCGCCTTGATAATAAGTAATAACTAATAACTAATAATAATATGCAGTAACGCGAAATTTAAATATACTTCTGAAACTAGTTCAATATTACTTCACGGCGGTTAATATATAATATAATATTAAACACTCCGTAAAAAATATTTTTAACATACCTGTCGGCTATCGATACTGTTTGACGGATATATTATTTTTTTTTTTTTTTTTTGTTAATTACGCTGCACACCATAGAAAAAAGTGTGTATGCCGTGTGGTTTGTACGCGAATTGTGAAAGCTCGCGGTGTAAATGATAAATATAATATGCACAATACATCGCAATATATACGATTTCAAAAAAATATACCACGATAATCGGTATTAACATTATAAGCTTAGGGTTTTGTGTATTTTGTGTCTTCCTTTTACAAGCGCGACAGTATTAAGAATTCAAATAAAAACAATACTTATACAATCATATATATATATGTTTATACAACCATATAGGAAAACTTCTTCAGCCGGTACGGATCGCTATACATTATAAGTGATTATAGTCATTATTCATAAAATATATACACGTACCTACAATGTACATCGTGTTAATGCGTTATTCGAGTGAAACATTTATTATTATTGTGATTACGTCTTATTACTCGGTTATTAGACATGGTGAACTCTGCTGTTTATTGGTTTCCATACTATAACGTTGTCTGACTATGCTGTAGGTACTTGAACTAAAGAGTCACATGTGATGTATATTAGTTATTATAAAATTGCAGAAATCAAACCCATACACAATAACATAGAAAAGACTAACTAATAAAATTATACAAATAATATCTATCGATCGTTTTTGAATACAAAAACCGTTAAAGTATTTTGATAAAAAAATATCATTGGCAACACGGTTTTATTGAAAAAAAAATATGTAATATATTATAAAAAAAAAAAATTCTAACTTAATATTATTATATACAGTCTTTGAGGACTGTAAGTACAATGTTATAGAGCAGGGGCAGCCAAGCAGTCGATCGAGATCGACCGGTCGATCTTGGACAATTTCAAAGTAGATTATGTTAGAATTTATTTTTAGAGCCACTCACCCTATATGTTTCTTAATAATTATAGTTATTTAATAATAAAAAAAAATTTATATGGAAGTCGATCCTCAAAGGTGAAGTACATTTTTAGTAGATCGTGACCAAAAAAAGTTTGGCCACCCCTGTTATAGAGGGTGATTCACTGACCATGATGCATTTTTCTCTATTACAGTAATGTAGGAATTTATTAAAATTCAGATTTTTAAAGTAGGTAAGTTATTATAGGTATATAAGTAAGTAGTTATTAATATACCCAGATACCATACATTTAGAAATTTAGAAATTTTTATATTTTTTAAGAAGTATCCTTATTGTTTTTTTAACCACCCACTTTTAATTGTAAATTCTTTAACAGATGATTTTTTTTCGAAAATGTTTATATATTTAGATCAAAATGTGAATGAATAGTTTTTAAGTTATGTATTACTCTTTATATACAAACTAAGAATAAAATTTATTAATGTAAGATTAAAATATATTATATATATATATGTACTACGATTGTAAAATTTAGTAGTATATTTTAACGATTTTTACAAGTTACCTATAAAATGTTAGTCGGATATTATTATTTTCCATGTAATTATTGTCTAATATTCTTAATGTTAATACAAGTTATGCAATTCAATTATTCAAAAATTATTCACTGAAATTTTGATGACAATTTACTAATTACACTATAAAAAGGTGGTTCTCATCTACAAAAAAAAAATAGTTTAGACTCAGACCAATATTTAGTTTTAATAAATGCATTTTTAAAGGAAAAATGGATATGGGCAGATTATTCGTATAAATGGATAATTTTCTCTCAAAAATGGTCGTATTTTCCATATTTCTTAATTATAATAATTGTATTGAAATGTACTGCGATCAGTTATTTCCTACTCTCTATGATAGTTTTTAATTTTTTTTTTTTTTGTCATTCAACATTGAAATCAAGGGCGTAACAGTAGAATATTTTTATTTTATTTTTTTGAGAGGGAGGGGGGAGTTTCAACAAAACTGTAGAATAACAGGTACTTAATTATAATTAAAAGAAAAATATTTCGGGAAGGGGTTCAAGAACCAAAGTCCCCCCAGCGTTTGCCCTTGATATAAATAATAATCGCATATTTATTTACATTGAATTAAACACATACTTATATAACCTGAGGTGTTACACCCTAAACATGAAGTTGCTCATTGCATAGGTACGACAAGAAGGAGACTAAACGATCAATTCTGTACAACTCGTGAATTATGAAATTCCTGGTCTGGTATCTATCACTCATTGCCTAATGATTGACGACGAATTTTAGCTTGTGTGTATAATATAATGTGGTTTTTGAGTACTACATAATCGGATATTGTTTGCCCACACTTTGGTTATGTACATATGAGTAATATTATATATCTAATTAAAAGTAATCGAGACACAGCAACAAATTCTACTCGAGTGAAATGTATTATTGTATAAAATACACATGCATAAACTATAAACCTATCAATTTCACTTATCAAGATGAATACGATTGTTGAAGTTTCCTGTCTATCGCCTAGGTATTTATTGTACTGGAACGCGACCGGAAACGTATATACCTATATAAGCAAAAAGTAACAACTGATGAAAGTAGTTTGTTTTAGTGGGTTTTAAACTTAGCGCGCGCACATAATGGGAAGACAAGAATAATAATTATTGGTTTCAGTTGTATATATGATATAATAATTATGGGAGGTTTATGAGCGTTTATATATATCATAAGAACGATAATATACCTACATAAAATGGAAAACGTGTATCCATACCGGCTATATCTACTTAGTGGAAAAAATATATATTATATTATGGTCACAAATGGAGTCCTCACGATGTAATCCAGTCCGAGCCCCCTACGAGGCGATTAGAATCCGGTCCGTCTGTAATATGGTATACATATATGGTTACATTATTAGTAATTTATAACAATTATAATCATATTGTTGCCCGGTCCAGTTTCTAAAATGCAAATCGTGTATGCTCAAGGGTACGACAGTTACATATACTACAATATCATTCGTATAATATATCGCACGGGAAAATTGAAAAAAGAGACGGATGAACTAATGTTTTTTTTTTTTAACGGAAACGCAAAAAGCACAATAATAAAACGATGTCTATTTAGTTTTGCCGAAATCTACAGCATAATAATAATTATCATTAAGTACAGCGGAACGATTTACATATATTATGCGGGGGCGATCGTGCGCACAACGTCGAACTCGTAAATATAACATTATTATACACGTGGATTACGTGTGCTTAAACAATATTATATATTATTATATACATTGGTGGTTTAGAGTCTGCCTACGCGCAATAATATAATAATAAATCGTAATCAAAGAATATTATAGGTTTTCGTGTTGTAAAATCTAAAAAACGAAAGCTTAAACGATCAACAGTATACTAGGAAAGCACTAAAAATTGTACTGGATGTGTGCTATAATATGACATAAAAAAATCTTAAAATACCTATACGTTATTATATAATATGCCCTAAAACGAACGGAAATAGGAAGAAAAGTGATATTTAAAAAAAAAAATTATTTATTATTTTTAAGTAATGTATATGTATATAAAATAAAGTAGTGAATAATTAATAAATGAATAAAAAACTGAAATTTAATGATTAATATGAAATAAATAGCACTAAATCAAAGAGAAAAGTACTAAAAATCTAAAATGTCTAAAATACTACTATCAGCTTTTCAATCTTTCTAATCGGCTTTCTACCTTGAGAGATCCAGCTTAGTACAAAAATTGTTATTGATTTAATCATGACCGAACCAGCTCAGTCTCTTTGTTATAAAAAAAAATATATATATATAGTTCAGTGTAAGATCTAATTTCATGTACTTAAGTCTCTTCGTATTTTTTTTTATTTTTTTGTCCATAAATACTTCAAAAAAATTTTCTGTTGAGGACCATAATATCACATCCGCAGCATACATTATTTGAATTGACTCTGTCGTTCTTTTAATTTTTTCGATAGAAACTTCTTCACCATTAACCGAGGAGGGCATAGAAACATTAATTGTTTCTCAAAGTAATAAGTGTTTTAATTTCTCAGTGAAAATAATTTATGCTACTTAAGTTGGTACCTAAATATTTAAAGTTATTTATTTCTTCAAACACATATTCATTGACTTGTAGTCAGTGTAATCTAGCTCGTCTGTTACGTAGTTACGTCTGACGTCCATTCCTGCTGACAAGCATGTTTTTTGACTTTTAGTTGTATTATCGTTGATGATTAGTTGCTTAGCGCTTCGTATAAACAATTCTAAATCTTAGGCTAGATACATAAATCAATTAATGTACAACTATTTTTCTGTTATATTTATTTGTATTCCTCTATTCTTTATAGTAATTAATAAAACATGCCATAGAATCCGAGCCCTATATCAACCAGCGTAGTAACATTGTCTTAGAAACGATTTATTTAAATAGAAAAAATCCTATCGGTTTTATATCAGAATATCAGATGAGTCCATATAACACTCAGAATGGGAACGAAGTACCCCGATATTATATCAGAGTGTTTATTATCGTGTTTTTATAATGTCAAGTCACATGCCCGAATCGGTGTTTCTAGGGCTCGGGAATGTATACAGATGAATGGCGGTAGATAGCGAGCAGTTCGAGCAGTTTTCATTGAAGCGGTGGAAGACAGTGTGAAATTAGTGACATAATCATATTATAAGTACACTATGTAGTATGTAGACGTACGTATACATATAATAATAGTACAGGGTGCGTTTTTACGTCGCATCTATTATGATGCGTCTTGTTGCGAGCTCATTATTGTGCAGTGCTATTTTATTTATTTATTTTTGATTTCAAAAACTTACCACGATGAAAAATAATTACCGCAGTCAAAAAAAAAAATAAGTAGCTGTATAAACGTGAAAAATTGTTCTCAAATTTCTTGCAGAAAGAAATAAAATACGATGTATGACGAGACATTAACGCTCCAATCTGTTTAAAATAAAGCGTACCCTGTACACAACATTGCAACCGTGGTCATGTTACTGCACACGCCATGCATATATTACTATATTATAATATTTGATATTATTATATGATAGGGGGTCGAAAAGTCACGTCAAATCGCACCGGGAAAATCATCGCACAGACGAGATCACGGTTGGTATAATACTAATATAATACTATTATGTACTACACAGCTGTAGTACCATATACATAAAAAAAATAAAGTTATATGTATATGCCTTAGCGGTTTAGTGATTTCATTAGGATAACAAAGCGAAATCGTCGGGACCAAATACGCTTACACCGTATATACGGGACAATATATAGTATAGGCTGTGACGTAGTACCTATTATATGTAATAGGTATATAGTGTAGTTACATTTTATTATTTTACACACGCGTAGATAAAAACAGATCTGCGAATGTGATTTGACATTTCCCGACGCTGTTATATAATACATATTATAAAATACAAGATGTTTCACCAAGCATGCCATAATATGCTACATCCCTTTTATTTAATCCTTTAATAACACAGTTATTTAAATTGGAATTATTGTTTTAGTCTATCTAGAAGACTTTTTAGACCCCTTTTAGAAGACCTTTGTACTCGTCACACTTAAATATTTTATACCATTCAAGAAGTGTCAAATATAACTTTTTTTTAAACAAAAAATACTATGTAATTAATTGTAAATTATTAGATTGATGTTTTTCCGAAAAATTGTAAAGCATTTAAATTTTGAATTGAAATTCGAACGAGTTGTTTCAGAGTAATTAAATGGTGTACATAATAATAATAATAATTTTTAGCTATACTATATCTACATATTATAAAATAAAATACATTTTGAACTGCCACCGGACACTCCTTAAAAGTAGTATAAAAAGTGTAATTATTAAACTTTTTATAGCTTAAAATTCAAAAAAATATATATACCTAATTTGAATAAATGTGTTATTACTTATTATAAGGTAAAATTGAGCTAATATGTCTGGTGAATCACTCTGTATATATAAGCATAGACTAACTCTCAAATAAAATAAAATAGTACACGAACGGGACCACAAAAAAAAATCTGTCCACATCAATAATAATGGAGATTAAATTACGCAAGAGCCGATGCGTATAATATAAATATCTCTCAGTAGTTTTTTGACGTACGATTTAACGACCCTGCTTGCATCACATTTCCTCACTCCAACTGACAACGTTATATTGAACTTGGACTCATGGGAATGACTTCTATGCAACCGAATCCGGCAAACATTTCACACGTGATAATATATTATATATATTTTTATATAAATATATATTATATACTGCTTACCCCTGAAAAATAGTGTATAAATTACGACCCATATATTATATGTTTAAATTATTTCAAGGCTATGTGCAGGCATTGACTAGTCTCAGAATAAAATCAAGTTAAAATTTGAACTGATATTATATATGATTCTTTACTATTCAATTAGGCGATCGATACAAAATATATTGTATATTATACACTATAAATAATCAAACCAGATATGAATGATTTTTCGATTATTCACTATAGTTACCTAACCTAATATTTTTCAAATTAGGTGCATATATATATTGTAACTTGATTTATTCTCATTAATTAATCAGAATTTCGAATATTAACCAAAAAAAGAAAAATCATAAAAGCCTGTTTTAAAAACAAATAATACTATCGGTTAATTTAATCGATAATTTTAAACTTTCGACTTAATCCAATTATTAATCAATTTAATTGGCTTAAATTATAGTTTTTAATATTTTTTTATATACGTAATACGTACTTTAATAGACTAATTTATATGAATAATTAACTGGATCAGCCTTGTATTACTTTTCAATCTTGTATTATAATGGTTAAAACGTAGTATATTATATTATATAGGTTATAAGTAGAACTCTAGAATTTGAACGTAAATTAAGATTCACGTAATCACATGTTTTTTGTTCACTTGTATTGAAAATAAAATATTTATTAAACGTGTATTATACTATATTATAATTTAATATAATATTTAAACAAAATATATATATGTATGGTTAATATTCGTAATTACCACAAAAAACTAAAAACTTAATATATTATCTGTAACTAGTAACTACTATTCTAAAAATAAATGTTTCATAAGCAGTATTATCGTAAAAAGACGAGATGAGTGAAGCAATTATTATACTTCTAATTAAAAAAAAAAAGCTGATCATCGATCGCCGCATTGTAGAAATTAGAAACCATTGGAATATACTTAATACATTTATTGAAAATAAAATTTCACCAATAATAATAAACGTGTACCTATGTATATATTGATAAAAAAATGTACGGGTCCGCGTAAAATTAAATTTATGAATTCGTGTGAAATAAATTCACAGACTCACGTGAATTTAACTACACGTTAAAAAGAAACCTCTAATTGTAATCCATTTAACATTTTACTTTACAATTCCACGAATATTATTATAACTTACAAATTACATAATAGTAGTACTACAATAATGATATTGATATTAGTTTTACTTTTGTTCAATACCACTTCGACTATTCTTACAGATAGTGAACACCTACCTCTCAGATCTCGATGACATTCCAGCGAGTTCTTCAAGTGTACGATCAAGGACATGCGTATATATACGCGAGTATAATTACTATACTATAGAGCCAACATTGACGTATTAAGTAAGAATATCTGAGCAGCGACAAAGTTTGAAATTATATGATCGCGGTGTATTATTTTGTAGGTAGTACCTACCTACGTATAATATTAGACAGTGCCTGGTTTGGCTAAGGTTAATAGTTATAGGGTGAGATAAAATAACAATTACTAAATCGTTTCGTGTGAAATCACGTTTTAATATCCCAATGGTATAATAGTTTATCACAGTAAGGATATAAAATAAAATAAGTATATTTAAGTGCACTTGCAGTAATTAAAAACAAATTTTTATCTGTATTATTTAACCACTTTAATCCTAAAAATAGAAAATGCACTGAGAGCATATCGGCCAATATTGAACTGTTATTCCTACAGTGCGAAATAAAATGATTTTAAAGGTAATAGAAAAATTGATTTATAATCAAAATTATTGTCAATTGTCATAATAAGGGCTCGGATTTTAAAGCATAATAAACACAACTAAAAAAGCACACGATTGTTTTAAAAAGGCAAAAAAGAAACATATTTATTTTTAAAAAAAAGCACGACCAAAAATTAACATGAACTAGTTATAAAAATTTGAAATATTAATTTAAATTAAAAAAATAATTAACCACTATGTATTTCCTTAGATGTTTAGTAGTGAAACTGACTCTATTGTCCGACAGAATATTTTTATACGAAAAAACGAACTCTCTACATCCACTGAAGTGATCGGTGCATACTTTGTACAAAAGGTTTCAAATTACAACACTAAATCTTAAATTTTGAAATGGTCAATATCAATATTATAAACATACTTACCGTATAGGTACTGCAGACTATATTATGTAGATCGACAATCTATATGTTTAATACATTTTAAACAAGCCGATAACGAAAACAATAATAATCCAATATCTACATTCTGGGTTTTTACATTAATTATTAATTTTTTTTTTTTTACAATACCATAATAAACATATCAAAAATTCACCGCTGGAATAATTGAAAAAAAAAGTATTTACACAAAAAAAGCCAAAATAAATTGTTTTACTTAGAATCAGAATGATGTGAAACGAACTTAAATGTATAAAAATTAGATTTCTATCTCAAATACAAAAAAGAAGCATATGCTTTTAAATCGAGCTCTAGTCATAACCAGTACAGTTTTACACTATTTTAGTTAATAATAATTTTTCAATAAAGATAAATCGTCATAAAGTATAGAAAAAAAAATAGTAAAATATAGCTGATATAATTACTCCAGTGTGTGTGTAATAGTAGGTATAATATACTCACTATATATATCTATTTCATATAATATAGATAATATAATAAATAATTATATATTAAAAAGTTCTATACTTAAAAAAGCATTTAATAATATTCTCTTGATGATCGTTTGTAATAAGAATATGAGATAAGTTTAATGTAGTATGCATTTTTTTTATGTGTAATTGATATAATAGTCATACAACACATTATAATATATACACATTTATTCAAATTTTCATAATCCCTTAGACCTTGGATAAAATACAGACATTGAATAAATAGGTTAGATATATAGCTTTTTTAGGTCTATTTAGATTTTTAATTTTTTTTTGTGTATTTGATGGTTATTTGCAATCTATTTTTTAAGAATTATTTACTAAAAAAATTAATAAAATATTGTGGATTTATATTAATGAGTTTGGCATCAAATAAAGCTTGTTAATAAATAAATAAAACATTTTATTTTGGATAATATACTACTAATTTGTTAAAATGAACAATATTAATAATATTTAAAAAAAAAATAATAATAACTAAAAACTTGAAATAATCGTTAATATTATATTTAATTTCTTGGCAAAATAATTAAATTTGATATAATCGTAGTAATTAATGATTATTGATTTATATAATATATACTATACTACAGTGTATTATTATAAGTATGTAGCTATATCACATTTTATAATGAATAAATTGTAAACTGATAGTATTGCAACCAATTTATGAAACCTAAATTTTATAATGAGTATTTTAATTACTATTATCGTGTATAGATCTCTATGAAATAAGCTTATAATTCAGCTCGTTCTACGAATAAAAAATGAACTATTACTACGGTATTTAAAAAAAATAAAAAAAATTCTAATAATTACCCAATTCTCAAAAGGCCTTTATGACGTATTATAATTTATAATATATATTAAGTACTATAATTGCTAACATCGCGTATACTACAAGTCTGAATTTAAGTTAAAAATTCTGTTGTAGTCTTAAAGACAATTATTACGATATATGTAACTATATTAGGTATTTATAATATTAATGCCTATAATATGATTTATATAATATACAAAATTTACACAATTCACACAAATATTAATATGAAATACACGCATTGACGAGTGCGCGCACGCGTTCGATGTCTATTATGATGTCAAGAGGACAAGGTGTGTCGAGTCGAGTGTATAAACCGCATAGTTGAGCAGGACCTCCACGGGAAAAAATGCACACCAAAAATCGAACCGAGAACCGAGCAGCTGACCCTGCGAGATGAGAGAAAAAACACACCACCAAAACGGCGTCACAATCACCTTGGTACTTTCACAAAACTGATATTATATGAACAGAATCGCGAATCCCAAGAGGTCCATTCGTTTCCGAACCGGTGTTGTGGTTAGGTTACGACGCGCGCCGAACGTTATAGTATACAAGACGTGTGAGGAGTAGGTATAGTATTATATTGTGCACCGATCTATTTGCCGAACACTCCGACGACGATCAACGCCCAATCGCACTAAGGTAGGCAAATCATAATACTAAGTCCGAGTGATATGTTTTATTATAAATTACATTTATAATAATATTATATTTATAAGTTAACACAAAAAAAAAAAAAAAAAAAATTAATAATTAATACGAATAAATCATTGCGATATTGTTTTAATTTAACTGTTTTCTTAAAACGAGTTGAACAATTTAACAATTTGGTAATAAAAAGTACGTAAGTACCTAATTTTTTATTAATAATTATTATTTTATACATTTTAAACGTAGCACAAAATTCGTACTTTTTTCAATTTTTTTTTTTTTTTTTTGTTAATAATTTTAAGTCGTTCGAAACTTCATAACTAACCTACGTTTATGAATAGAAAATACCTAAACAGTCGTACAATTTTATTTATTTAATTCTTGCAAAAATAGATTATTTATAATAAATGTCTAAATTAATAATTAATTGTAAAACATTTCACGAAAGATTTCGATAATTAATTTGGTCTTTCGTGTTTTTATTATTCATATTTTGTTCGTTACATTTTATACCGCAATTATAAGTTATTAACAACATTCGCCAGTTCATAGTAAATAAGTTTAAGTAGGTAATTATGTGGTTTCGAGCGTTTTAGTATTAAGAATGTTATGTTATGTTAAAACTTAATGATATGATCAATGATGGACGTTAACTGTAAGAATATAACGTGATTGACTCAATTAAAATTATTAGAAAGTGAGCTTTTAAATGAAATATTATAAAATTTAGGTAATATAAAACAGCCAATAAATACTTTTAAATCGTAAATAAAAATTCGTTTTAAAATATATAATTTGTCTTATAAATCAATGTCGTAACCATTGTAATATTTTTTAGAAATTTTTTTTTTTTTTGATTAGTAATGAAAAGATTCTCACGCACCTATAGGTACACATATAATAATAATATATTATTTCCTCCAATATAACTATGCACTATAGATTGGTTAAGGAAAAGAAATTGAAATCCTGTCTTACCACCTTATCGCTCCTATTATCGAATGTCAATCACATATTTACATTGTTATAGTGCATTAGTGAACCTATCACCTTTTCTCAGTTACATTGTCAGTATTCCCGACGTAACCATATACTTTGAAATGTTATAAAAGGAGAGTTGTAAGTGTGAGTAGTGTATGTACAGTAATTTCGTAGTCGAGTAAAACCCGAATGATCATATTATTATATATAGCTATACAAGTGTAGTATATATATATATATATATATATACATTTAATGAACTAATAGCAATTCAAATGCATTAAAATTGAAAAAGTTCTCACAACGATTTTGATTTTGATGAATTTGATTGTTAAATGCGTAAACATAGGAATTAGTAATTGGTAATAAAAGTGACAGCCGATGTGTCTTTTATATTCGTATTCCATGATTTATATTACATCAAGAAAATATATATATATATGCAAAAATACTAAAAAATAAAAATAAAAACTTTCACATCAAATAATACCAATCGTATATTCCGACTTTATTCATTATTTTTCCCATAAAAATCATCCAAAGTTATTTTACACAAAAAATATTTCATAGTTTCTATACCGCGTTTTTGAACACTGTATAGTTAGGTATACAATTTCAATATTAATAATACCTACGGTATAAGAAAAATAATATTGTATGCATAATAGGTACTTATTTACTCGTATATATATTAGTTACACGCACCTACGTCAATAATTACAGTTTACAACGGATGGGATAAGTAAATATTTTTGAACGATTGAATCTTTTCGAAAAGAATAAAACTATAATTAAGTAATTAGGTACTTTTTAGAGATTTAAAATTTAAAAACGTAAAAAAAAAAGAATTCTTGGAACATTAAAAGATCTTGTAAATCGTAACGCAGTCCATAAACTCCATTTTGAACGTAAGTAATAAGCATGCGCAATAATATGGCCATTTACGCACACTTATCTATATAATCATTTATCAAATATTGGACTATTAAGAAGAAAAAAAATAAAATGCAAAATATACGTTTTCGAAACTAATAATAAAACTCGCAGTTTATAGTAAGAAAGAGTAAACACGTATCGACCGGTAAAATATTATATTATACATTTATATGTGCCCAGCAGCCATATTTCACATTTTTGTAATGAACGCGTGTACGGATACGTTCAAAATACCGTACCCGTAGGTGCCTGTCGCGGATGAAGTCATATCGGTAAAAAACTGGACTTTCACTACTTACGTACATTTCGACGTTTTAATAATATATTACATTATTTCTATACATGTATAATATTTTACGTACGCCGCCGTGGCCGGCCGACTTGTACGCCGCGAATTTGGGACCGTTCGTTAAAGTCCCCGTACGCTAGCATAATATACTTCGTGTTCGATGATGATACGTTCGAATAACTTTGTTGTCTACGTGCGATTCGAAATATAATATTATAACGTTGTATCAAAAGCTAAACGATATAGGGAATGAATTTGCGTACAGATATATATTCCCAAACTATGTACAAAATTCACTCACTATAGTTGTCCCAGACTTATTGTAGGTATATATACAACCACAATATCAGTGTATCACATCTAGCGTAAGATATGAAAGAGGTCAATATAATATTATAACAGCGTGACATCGTAATCGCAGCTATACTATATAAATATTAAATTATCAAAATAAAAAAAATTAAGTGGTAGGTTATACCTATTGGTACACTTTAGGTCCTGTGTAAACAGTACTACATACACATCGCATCGTAGTGAAACAAAAATATTTACAACAATATTGTAGTGTGGTTGAAAAAAAAATTGAATTTAATACATACGCGACTTGTATATAATTATCTAACGTACACAAATGCATTTGAATGGTGGCGTGCGCCGACCGAGTGTAGGTTGTTAGGTATAGGTATTTGTATACTCGATATTATTATTCTATTATTATACTTGCCCACTGTGTCTGGTTAAAATAATAAGTACATAATATGCTATTATGGTTAAAAAGAGTAATAATAATCTGTGCGGTATTTTATAATAATATATGAAATTATCTATTTAATTGGTGTCTAATGTCTATATACACTCATTATTTCGAAAAGTACTTATTAATTTTTTTCATAAATGTCATTGCAAAACAGCTGCAGTCTTTACCTAGATGTTTTTGTAACCATTCAAATTTTTACTTTTTTTAGTGACATTATACTTACATTTTTAAATACAGTTTAATATTCAAAAACAGAATATTTTGATTTCTGAAAACTGAATTTCAAAAGAGCAAAAAAACTTAAAAACCATATTAATAAAAATATAATTTTGTTAAAAAACGTTTTTTTTTTAATAACTAAATTATATAAGAAAATGTATTCTCAAACATATTAATTATTGTTACTGAAATGCTGACCGTTTAGTCAATGAATCGAACTGCAGTATATATAATATTTCCATGAGTTATAAAACTTGACGATTTACAGTATTTACACACTGCTATTATAATATTATATAAATATACGATCGTTTCATTGTTTAGGTACAGCCGCCGATAGATAGGCGCGTGGTAGTATATTGCGTACTTGTAAGTCTACCGACGATCCTTGAATTTCGATCTATATGGCTAAAATATACGATATCGTGTTATGTAGTGCAGTGGTCGCGGGGTCGAGTCAATGTCGTCTGATATCGGGTCAGAGCACACGATTATATATCGTTCAAGTCTCCGCGCTTAGACGACCTTTATTTTTCCATCCACATTAATGTATTACGATAATCGTGTTTAAATTCATTGCATGTCACGATGTTTATGACCGTTCTGCGAATATTATAAAATGCAAAAAATTAACAAGTACAACACAATAAGCGTGTTTTCAATAATATAATAATATCAGTAGGTACCTATATTATTTGGTAATATCGAACATATTATTTTGGTTGCTCTACAGAATCGCAAAGATTAGGGTTCAAAATTCTTAATTTTATTCGTGGTATTATATGGCTTATGGCACACGTTTAGCTTCAAGTCATCTTTGCGCTGATTTTCGAATAATTTTGCGGTTTTCACCCACTCGACAAAGTATAGGCAGTTAAGTACGTCTATGATGCATATAGCACACGCTACCTAGCCCAAAAAATGCGTTCAATGTATATATATTTTAGTTTTTACATTCGAGGACGTTACCGTAACACACACACGCGCACGTGTAAATAGTATATATGTATATATTGTGTATATAATATTATATCAGGCTATTATGATTTTAGATTTTGGCCGGCGGCGATTCGCTCCGGTTATTGTTGACGAAATCGCTACTAATCGAATATTGTTATGTTTGTTTATCTAAGCATCTGCGTGGCCATTAGCCTCGGGAGCCGTGGCCTGTGAAATTGCAAAATTAACCTTTCGCTCGTTCGGACAGACCTGTATAAAATATACACGTATATTATGGGTATACAGATACAGTGGTGATGCTGCGTGTGTGTATATATAATGCAAAGCACCCAACCTGCACTGATTATGTTTAAGCAAAAATAACCCACACGAAATCCGATATCGTTTCCAATACACTGCGCGACCGTATTTATAAACGCCGAAATATCGTCGAAACCTTAAATCGTTATAGCTTATATAATATTCAATAACGACGTTATAATAATATATTCTATTGTTTGAGTTGAGATTAATTTTTCATTCTTAATCTCTTAAGAGGTATATCGATCGCGCACAATTTCACGTATATAACGGGTAATAATAATTAAGATAATACACGAGTCTCGGTAAATACGAGTCAATTTGAATCGATTATTCGCAAATAAATTAAAATCAATTATCGCTAAAACCATCATATTAATATACTGTTCATCGTTGTCCCATATCGTATGATATGCGTATATTTTATTGTTTATTTTATTATATAAATATTACCGTTTTGACGTCAAACACAATTATAAAAATATTTATTCATTTTTTTTTTACATTCACGCCTTTTCCGTTCACATAATAGATACACTACTACTATCATATATAATATGTGTATGTGTATGTGTAATATATATTTGCAATTAACACGGGGGGCCAAATTAATATTTATTAAAACCTTGCCGAATATATACGCGGTTAATAGTAACGGGCATTGATTAATTTTTTTAATTGGAAATTTCATAACGTTCAAACGTGTTATTAAAATAATTTAGAAATTTTACATTATTCTATTGTACTTACATACAGCTGCTTCAAAACGGATGTGCGATCATCGAATTTCAGAGACCGTTCACTGTGAATCCCTCGCGAGCTAAGCGCGCGTGCAAGATTCCGGGACGACATTGACAAATATAATATATAGGTATTATGTTTTGCTGTGGTTTCATAGTCATGCGTCTAAATTGACAGTCGACGTTGAGAAACACACTGAACCGAATAATTACATAGGTCATCGCAGCAGCTATTGTTCGACGGGTTATAAGGATGACTTGAGGACGCGATGTAGCTTAGCGGTGTTACGTCACACATATACGTATTTTATGTTTATATAGAGTATTCGTGTGTATAGGTATAAGTATAAGTTTACCGTAAATCACAATAATTGTGTCCCGACAAATTATAAATCTGTAATAACACTAATAACTTACTAATCACCGAACGTAATGCACAATTTCGCTGTTTTATCCTGTATACCTACTGTGCAGGATGTAGGATTTCTAATATTTTTATGCATTACCAGATGAAAAATATAAGACTACAGATGTTAAATTAAACGAATATAAAAAAAAAAAAAACGTCGCATCATCGCTTGGTCCATTAAAAAAGAGCCGAAAAGAAGAACAGGGTTCTAAAAAATTGAATTTCTCGGAAATGCGTTATTCTCCGACAACACCTCTATTATACACGCATTTAAGTACTGCAGATATAGAGTCACTCATTATACAGCCTGTCGTATAATATGTTTTATTTTTCCCACAACGGATAGTTTCACTCAACCGCTGTCATTATATTTATGTTATATATTTCATATCGCTCATAAAGTCATAACTTATATTATATAGTTGTACCAGTTGCACCAAATTGTTTGTACGGTCGTGTTGCTGTAACTTGCGTGTATTATATAACGGACGCTTAATATTTACAAGAAAAAAACTTGTGAAAAATTACGAAAAACTCGTTCTTAGTATCGAGAACACATATTTTCATTTTTCGAAAAAGAGAAACCTGCGATGTCGCCGTTGAAATTGTTTTTAGCCAACCGATACTTGATGATGTCGGAACGGCGTACATCAAAATACGAATCGCATTATGTATTATAGTTTAGAAGGCGCTGTTAGGTTAACCTATTGACCCAACCTAACCTAACGCGACGCGCGTCCGAGCTGCGCGACCCATTTAGCGCATAATACACATATTACACACACATTGCTGCAGTATACCGAGGGCGTACGTTAGTTCGTGTAAAACAATTGCCATGCTCGGATCGCTCGTTAATATATACATTTTTTTTTTTTTACTACAGCGTTAATCCGACCGAGGGCCAACCTACCTGTATAATAAAATACATATAATATAAACTGTGTAGTATCGTAGCATATATACTGTTATGAACTTCAGTAGTATTACATGTGCGCTTATTATACGTATATGCGTATCAGTCGCCGAGTGTAGGAGATTTTTATTCAAACCGGGTCATCATCAATCACACGCTGACCGGCTGATTGCGATCCACATAATATCATATATTCACGTAACATATATAATATATAGGCAATATAGGCGCCTACTACTGCAGCACGGTCGCACAGCTTCTGGTCTCGAGGCGTGGCAAATGTCGAAACGGATTATTTCTTGAAAATCGAATATGAACGACGGACATCGATCGATCAGCAATCAGTTGCAACACAGGATAACTTACTGTAATCCGATCCAACGGTATCGAAACGGTGTAAAAAGTTTACGCTGAAGCTCGTCTCGGCGTGTCTTCGCCGATAAACGGTCCACGCTTATCTACAGCACTCGTGGCCGTGATACTGATATGTCGTTATAACGACTGTTTGCTCGATCTCGACAACATAATATCAATATTACTGCGTCTTTGCGTCTATCGTCAACGACGAAAAGAGCGGATCTTACAAGACAGGGATGAACATATGATACCTATTCATATAATACTGCACGAACGTGATACCGCCGCCTAAATAATAATATCTATATGTACGTTATAATATCGTTATACTGTCATCGCTGTTATATACAAATCCCCGGCCAAGTGAAAGGACGTGAAATGTTTAAGTAGGTACATAGCAGCGGGTATAATAATAATATAACGTACACGAGTTACCTGCAGACCTATATGTATATTGTATATAACTGCATAATGTGCAGCGCAGTTAAAATTCGGCCGGAGAACCATCGAAATGTCACGAATATTTTCTTCCGTTTTTCTATACACATATAATTAATAATAATTATTATTCCCGTGTAAGCGTACACTCGAAACACACCGGGGTCGTCATGTAACACATAGTAGGTATATATACGTCATGAATCATGATAATATATTATATACATCATACCGACAGATGTGAGTCCCTGCAGCGCAGTTCGTTTATATACATCACAGACCTATAACTTGGTCCATACAAGTGTGTGTGTGTAGACAATATAATAATATGATATATATGGCACGTCTCTCGTGTACACAGTAAGTCTGGTACACCGAGTACTCAAAAAACACATAACACGGCGCCCGTTGTATAATATTATATCATACTATAGCATCACAATGTATTCACCGAATATAGCGCCAGTCACGTTTCGCTATTCGTTATCATTTAACGCCATTGTTTTGGATCCAACGATCTGTGTGTATTTATACACCGTTGTCGGGTCCAGTGTTGAGCACCAAACATTTAAACTCCCGACAATATATATGATATAATAATAATATCATATTATAAATCGTGGGCGTTTGAACAAGGCACAACAGGGAGAACAAAAACAGTTATGATATTTAATTTTACGCGCTCTCTCTCTCTATCTATCTATCTATCTCACACATACATAATATGTATGATCGTTTTACTGCAAGTTTTCTTTAGTGTAGTTTTCGCAGGAGAGCGAGTCAATCGCGTCATTGTTAAAACCGTTTTGACGGACACATGCACCAGCGCTGCCAGAGAAGAAAATACCAATTCAAGTATTCAACGATAACAATATATTATATAACAATCATATAATTACTATATATATATATATATATGTGTGTGTGTGTGTGTAAAAAATAGCGTCGTTGGAGTAAATTTTCCGAGATAGCTCAACCGTACGCTATTCAACCAAGGTAGCCGTTTTTTGTACAATAACGACAACTATATATACAATCTACATCACATAAAAAAAATCTATTATAAACTAATTTTTCCAATAACTCTATTAAAAAATACTCAATGCATTTTTTTTTTTACATAATATTATTATAATTTATAATCATTACGCGATCATCGTACTCCCCGAGGTCAGGCTTATTGTTGCGGGCGAATACGAAAAACTGAACAAATTCGTCAATTCGTCATTATCCCCGCCACTATGTGATATTTGTGTATAGTGTTGCTTGTGGATTAAACATATTCGATGTTATTGCTTGTCTTGCTAAATATAATATTAATTTATAAAAATTATGATAAACTATAGGCCATAGGGCATCAAATCTCTAAATACGTGTCGGTAGAAAAGTCTCGAAAAAGAAAAAGTTAAACGCATAACTATACAACGTATACTAATATTTAATAATACTGTAGTATTGACGATGTCCGCTGTATCTATAGACACCTACAATTAATACTATGTGTCCGTATACCGAACAATGGTGTATGCGTACAAATGAAATCGTATATGATACGCGATGTTAACTTCTATCTATCGTTCAAGAACGAGATACACGATACAAATACGATTGAAAAAGACAAGTCCCAGAGATGGTTGATGCGACGACGATTATTATTACTTTTAGCAATCGAATTCAAGTTTCAGTTTTCAACGATTTCACAATTATATATCATACACGGTTTGGTTTGCACTTATTGCTATAATATAGCAGGTACCAATGCATATCCATATTAACATTATTATAATCGGTCATATTGAGACGTCGTCGCCGACGACGGTCCAGAGTCGAAGCTCCTCCTAGACAATAATAACAATAAATACGCGCGTTAATATTATAATATTAGACATGCCGCAGTCTCATTTGGGCGGACGCATAAAATTTGCATGCGATTACAAATACTCACACATCTTTGTGTATGTGTGTGTATACGAGGAAAGCGTCGTGTTTTTCTGTATGCATATATAGGTGTTCGCACCGCACACGTATTATAATGACGTAAGTACATAGGTACACGCGAAACGAATATTATGCGCACACGCTGCATTGGATGATTGTGAGCAGAGCGTCGTAAATCCGTAGCATTCATCACAAAAAAAAATATTGTGTACACGACAATATGTATACAATATATATAATATATATATTATAACATATATTTACAATGTGTATATGACCTCATTCTTCGCGCTATATAGACGAACACGCTGAAGTGTATAGGTACGCAGCACACGACAAATAACGTATATGAGATCGAGCGGGTTATTCCTGTATATACCTATATTATAATAACGATCACGACTAACTCGGTCCTGGATTTAAGACGGTGCCATTTATCGGCGACTTGTTATTATAATATTATATATTGTCATTATTATAACATCGCCTTTATCTATGTATAGATCACATCATCAGGAAACGTGAAATGTTTTTGAAGTGGTCCTCGAACGAGAACAATTTTCCTGCCCGTTAAATTTGACACAGTTTTAATATTATATGATATACAAATCGAAACGGAGCCCGCTCCCGGTATGCTGCTCGACCAATATTTATGAATATTATAATAACGTATAATATGTTCATCGTTTACCGTCATAATATTATTATAAAACGTTTTAGACGTGCATCGCAACAGCATATAATATGCACACAATAATAATCATAGTACATAATATTATATGTGAATGATACATAACGCGTATAGGTATTATATATGCGATGCAGTGCGATGATCCCATACAAAAGTGTTTTGAAAGTATACAATAATATTATATGCTAAGCCACCGGAGTGTCCGACCGGACAGACGGTTCATATTTTGTTGATGGAGAGATGTCGACGATCACGATTAAAATTTAAACTAAAATTTTTCCATACACTTATATATATATATATACAAAATTTTTATAAAACCTATGAATTAAATAAATTGACATACTAAATCATGATCATCGAACAAGCCAAACGATTCATTTTATAATTTTCGCCCTCAGCCATCATAATCCAAGTTCCAATCCGTTCGGAGTTCAGACGCAAGATTTGTAATTAACCGTCATGATGAGTTTGGTGAGAAACATCAGCGGCGTACCCGCCTCGCGTTAAAGAATCGTTTTTTTCCGACATTAATTATTATTTTAATCCATCAACGAAATATCGAGAACACGCGGCATACAATATGAAGTACCTATACCTATATTTCCTACGGGAACACACCAGTGCATATAATAATATATACGATCATAACATATGACGCGTACAACACGATATGCAATAACTTTTCGATCGTGTCCCGAGCACAGCAGCATTATCTAATGCTCGCGTGATGTATATTTCGACAAGATTTCGCGCTCGGCAGCCGGAAAGCAATACATTACCTATCGTTTGTCTAATGAGATTTTCGGGAAACGAACGACTACGTAATGTGGCATGTGAGTAACCATCACCGTACAGGTATACTTGGTATATTTAATGAAACCGACGTCTCTGAATAATAATAGTAATAATAATAATAATATGATTTATTCTCGTACATTCTGATCTGGAAATCCATCGTACGCGCACATAATATTATATAGATCGTTATAAATACGTTTACGGACAACGGACACGATTTTATTCGACGATTTCGCGTACGATAACATATAAAGCTAGACACAATAATGGGCGCAAGTACATAGGTACTGTATACGTTCTACCTATATTACATACACACACATGCATTATTGTATTGGTCGGATGACGTATCGGATTAACGAGGAGAAATTAGGTGCTCATTAAAACGGATTGTTCGCATTTGTGCGCACATTTCCCAATCCGAATTTACCCATTTATGCATATATTATACATAATAATTTATTATATTCATGACCACGTAAATTATTGTATAATATACGCGAGTATGTATGAAAACATTTATCGTTATACGCTTTTATATACTATCGATATGTGTATATTTATACATATATGATTGAAAAGTTAATTAAATCGGTTGTGTAACAAATGCGTATGTATAATATATAAGAACACGTGAAATATTGACGAGCGATGTAGTAAGTACATTTAGGCTGCACAGCCATACACCGCATCGACTCGTGTGCTGCAGTGCGCGTGTGCGGTCGTGAGAACGTCTCGTCGGCGGCGAAATGGCGCGTTAGCCAATTTAAATACTAAATAATAAAACGTATTGAAATAACATCGTAATCGATCATTTTTTCGCGAACACATCGCGGGCGGCGTGCTGCTGGTCCTCGGCGGCATTTCGAAGGACTCGTTACAAAATCAAATATTCAGAAGAAAAACAATTCGGCCGGCGGTCGCGATACGCGAAAATTGTGTTTTCGATTCCGTGCGGTTTTCACGATCCGTCCTTGGGCCCGAAAACTATTGTATAATGTACACAGTAGTAGTTATGTGTTTTACAGCAGTATATTATATATAAACGCTATACCTATATGTATATTACTATAAACAAGACTTACGAAAAGTAAGAAAAAAAAACTTCATCAAAAAATAATATCTTTGATATCGTTGCGATTATCATCTGTGCAAACCCACCGAGTATATATTTTATTACGCAACTCGTTTAAAAATATGAATCGGTAGCGCAGATTTTCACGTTGTCACGTTCGTGGATCATATATACTCTATTATTATATCATACACCGCACTGAGAATTGAAATAGTATAATATTAAAACTTTTTTATTTCTATATACTATATCAGCTCCGCAATAATACGTTTATAATCTAGTTTATATAGTTCGCTCTCGGCGGGATGCGGATGACACACACAGCGCACCATATTCAATACACATATATATACTTACATTAATCTACATAATATATTATATTATATGTGTGTATAATATATGCTATCGTGTGTGTTCATTTACGGAGAAATATATTATAATAAACTATATGATATTACAAAATGGGCGCACTCACACACGCTCACACATATTAAAATATATGGCATTATTACAATATTACCATGTTATAATATGTGCAAAGCTATGATGAAACCGGTGCGAATTTCTTATGATATACACAGCAGCTCGGACACGATTTTATAAGATAATATATCAATGTAAATATATGATTGCGGACTTCGATCCCGGCAACGGCCGTGCCCGCTCGGCCGTCGATCGCAGTTACATAGTATTTGTATGCGCACTAAGCTCCGGGGTCGTTACGTTCACCGTCGGACGACATTCCACTGCGTGATAATAATGGATATCACACAATATTATATAGCTAGGTATAGTATACATACATTTATAAATCGTAATATAAGTACGACATCGACGTCACCGCTCATTACCGCGCGCATTCATTACCTATATATACTTTTATTCACGATACCGACGGTTTATATTATTTCACGGTCGAGTTGGGCGCGCGAGATTTTTTCCGATGACAATATATACATATATATACCAAACACGTGCTATAATATATTATTGTGTGTATACTGTATAATGCACCTCATCGTGCCGATGGCCAGCATTTCACAACGCATTGCAGGAGAATACAAACGCAATTAAGATCATACCGGAACGACGAGGGACGAAACATATATACTATTCCACGTTAAATACATCATCACAACGACACATAATATATAGATATAAGTAGGTATACAACGTAAGATTATTCATACATATACACGGGATTGATCAGAAATAACAAATAATATATAAACAAATTATATATTATTTAAGTTTGAATTTCGTTGCAGGAACGTTGTATATTTTCAGGACGATTTCCTGCAGTCCATTTTTAATTCTTTTATACAAGAATATCTTTATGTGCCTTATTCTTTATCAATTCATCTAATATAATATATAAATTTCACTCCAGCTGTTATTACATTATAAGTTTATCGCGAATACGCTAGTTTAACGGCACCCACTTGTCACGCCATCCTGCGAGCACAGCATAAATTATACATCATCGCGGTTAGATTAGATACAATAATAGCAGTATAATATAATAATATAATATGATATAACAGTCACCGGAGACTTCAACGCTGGTCTCGTTTTTGTCACGACGACCGCGACGTTGCGGCACACGCACGCCGCAGTTGCGGCAGCGCGATAAACACAATCAATCATCTCGGCGTAGACCACATATTATTATTGTTATTATTACTGCACTTGTCTAATTTGCAACAATTGCAACGTTGCGTTGTGTTACGTAACGGGTATTGTCAACGGGCGCATATTGTAAGTGTACATAGGTATAACTATATAGATGCGTGCCCACACGTACATATAATAGATACGTCGGCGGGCACGTGAAACGTTTCGTATGTGGGCCTAGCTCCCTGCTTTGTCGCGGTCATCGTAATACGCGGCCCGCGTGACGGATATAATATTGTTATGATTTACGAGGTAGGTATCTGCATATATGTTATCGGTATACTGTCATACTGCAGGGCGAAAGACAACTCCGCGTGGGAAAGGAAGTGATAATCAGCTAGGCTTAAAGTCCCGTCCTATACGGCTATACTATCGCATTAATCGATTTAACGTGTATAATATTATATGCAATATATTATTTAAAATACAGTAGGAAGACCGCGAATGACCCTCTTTTTATCGAAGGTTTGAAAGGTCTTGAAAGGCCGCGCGCGTTCAGATTTCCCGTAGATTACACTTATAATAATTACGACGTATAAGCGGTATACGTACCTAAATATGAACGGTCGACTTTATCCGAGTTAAGGTCGTAATAAGTGCGTGTCACCATAACATATATTTCACGGTGATCCAACAATGTGTCAACCGTAAGAAATTGAAATTTATCGTTATAATATATTCATGGACCGTAATCGCCGTTTTATAAGTAATAACTGATATTATATGGAGTATAATAAAGATACTCTATATTAAATAACATAATAAATACGAAAAACCGGACTTTCATTGTTAAATGAAAGTGTAAACGAAAACCGGTCCCGGCAAATAGTTGTTTGATCAATGCCCTCTTGTTTGTTTCATTATGGAATTGTTTCAGTAAAGTGATCTGATTGTATAATGTTCAGGTGATAGTAAAAACGATTGTGAAAAACTATACCTTGGGATCTGTTCTGTGTTCTGTTCGACGTATATACCACACACACGCACACTCACAAGATTCTGATGTAAATTTGATATTAAACACTCTCGACTTACCTATAATGTATTCCACTTCGTATAACAATATATTGTATAACATGTAATCTATAATATAGGTACACCGTACACGTCCGTTACTCGATAAGTGTATATTATAGTTATTAGTTTTACTTATAATTATACATAAATATATCATAGTGATATGATGTATGATATACATTATATATTATTCTAAAGGTATTGTATATCGATATCTATACATATATATTACGTATAATATTATATATGTCTGTACACGGCATTAAATAGTATCCAAACAAATATTGTTCTTATACATAATTGAGCGTTATGTTTCTATTGGTCGATAAATTGCATTGAAAAATAATCATATATAAATAATACTAGTAATATGGGTGTAGGTACTCGCATTACAAATTTATATTATAATGATCGATACACATAATAATAATACATTAATGACCTTATCCGTGTTCCATTTTTTATTATATTTTAAATAATTTGATACTTAAATTATCACTACATACCAATAATAAATTACATACTTTAGATATACACACATAGATAGATATATTATATAGGTCTAATCGAAACGATAAGCATTTAAGTCTAAGGACATTATATTGTAAGGACGCATATAATATTATGTATGATTTTTTTCGTTATTGTATAATTACCGATATCACCCTCGTAATAATCTTATTTACACAATGACTTTGTTGTAAACGTGACCTTATAAAGCAAAACTAACCAGTTACCAGTGAGATAATTTTTTATGGTTTTATAATATTTCTCGTCTAATTTTCAATTATATATACCTATAAGTACAACATATTATGATAATACATCGAGTATAGGTATATATACAAATCACGAGGTTTTGTGTGTTGTAACGATGCGTAGCATATTTTTAATACCATTATTAGAATTCAGAGCTAGAATATATATGCAATAACGGCTTTTTTACTACGCCTTTAAGGAAATATTTTTACTTCGTGATGTCTACGAATAACTTCATATCGAAACAAATGATCTATTTTATACTTAGCATATTTTAACCCTATATTTCATATTATTGCATATTTTAACTAGATAAACACGATAAATGCATAATATATTTTGTGATTTCTTTAAACGAATGTAGTTATAATTTGATAAATATCACGTCACATTATGCTGATAATTTCAATTCTATAAAACCGGTTACTTTTTCTTGAGCGAAAAAAAATTTCTTTTAAAAATTCTATAGATTTATCAGTGAGTAGGTAATACAAATGATTTAAAGAGTAGGTAACTTTGGTTTTCCACTCAATCTAAATTTTAAAACTAGGAAGTATACTTCTCCACTTTTATTTATAATATCAAAGATTAGAAATCACCTATCGATAATCAAATAATTTCATTGTGCAGTATTATTTTATTTTTAAAATTTTTTATTTCATATAAATCCTAATTCCTAACCCTGATAATTATTATACCTATATATACATATAATATGTAATCGGTAACATAAATGATACGAGCGTATTATATTATATAATTCGTTATCGATCGAGCTTATAATAATTAAAAAACGTGAGTCAGTCATTCTATACGTAATAAATCAATCGCGCATTGAATTAGGTACCCTATATTTAGGTACTTTATAAAAATCAAACGCCGTGTACTTTATTATGCATATATACTACTTGATATATAATATATATGAATCACATAGAGAATAAGAATAGGTATACATAATATGAACACAAAAACGTTTACTAACAAGAGGATTATATTGTCGTTATTTTTTACGACACACGACAACAGATGGTATAATATTATTTTATAATGTTCCTAATGTCCGTACACACACGCACATATTATTATGTATATACGCCTATAAGGTACATGGAAAGAACACAATAACATAATGTTATGCTCGGAGCGCACAACTTTTATTCACGCTTACACACGTCGCATTATAATAATAATAATAATGATAATATTAGATACACGTAAGTGACAGTTTATAATGTGTAAACCATGCGGAAAAAATGCCCTGTAGGACTACCGTATGAGAAAATAAACGAGTTCGGTTATGGGTCACACAGACAAGGTGAGCTATGTCTCGGCAACTCAGCCGGTATCTCCTGCAAGAATTCGTATATGTAACACACACGTCACATACATATATATATTTATTATACGATTTAATTGACGTAGATTAAATCGTTTTGTTTTGAAATTAAAATTACAACAGAATGGTACAGTGTTGTTACACATATTATTATCTTATTTATTTTTTTTTCGACCTCGATACAATTTATTTCTATACGACCTTGTCGCGAGGTAGGTTTGTCAATAATAATTAATTGCTTCGCATAAATTCTTTAAAATGTTTTGCGGGTCGAATATTAATTATCACAATGGAATTCGGTCCAATTACATTATATTTGAGATAGACAAGTACGACCACCGAGTAAATAATAATATTATAATGTACCTCTATCCACAGTATATATCGATTTCCGGGAGTGGTTGGTTTTTCATTGTAAATATTAAACAATCATTTCACCGCTTACTAATTTGCGTTATTAGTATTTTTATTTTTGAGGTTTAAATAAAATATGACATTGCTAAAACGACACTGAAACGCCCTTTACGCACACGTATAACTCATAATATCATAGTATTTCTATTTGTATATATTATTTTACAATTGTTATAATATATTGACTACCAGTCATTACATATATTTAAATAGCCGTATAGTAAAATTATGAGATTTAAAAATATGACGGTGGAAAATAATATAATAAATGATCAACTCATCACAGAATATAATATGATATAAGCAACAATTAATTTTCAAACGAATAAAAAAATAATTATAACCCCATCATTTTACAGCGCTTCGTCGTTTTTCTAATAAATTATTTATGTAATTGCGCTTGATGGTTTTGATTACAATAATGTATATTATAGTCTATCACTTGCAAACATCGTACAGGCAAATCTACCTATTTTGTGGTTACTTGATCGCAACGAATCGGTAGGACAACAATAGTTGCGGTTCGCCAGGGGGTTACGCTGGTTATGGGTTTAAACGTCAATTATAATATTAAAGTCACTCGCATTGATCGCAAACGCGTTTTCATAGGTAACTGTTTTTAGCGATTTAAGCCGCGATAATTCCGGTAACACACATTTGATACAACCTTATATTATTACAAGCTCGGGGCGAACAAACATTATTCAATGACTTGGGCTGGTCCGACTAAAGCCGGTCCAATTATGCCTTGAACTTTTGAGGGTTATTCAATTAAGTACTGTAATACATTAACGCGATATGGTGCCAGTTAATAAAATATATTATAATATATTATATTGCACTACGCACACATGCGAGTATTTCGTAAAAAACATAAAAATTCACGTAACGACGTAGTCGAATTTTTAATTATTACATCGGTCGGCATAGTACATCATAACACATATTTTAATATGCGTTCTATACATATTATGATGCCTATTTAATATATTATAATATATTAATATATAACAGTATACTTCATAATTATTACTATACGAGTTATTTGACGAAACGTTTAGAAACGCGGTCGTATACCATTAAAATATATAATAATATTATATAAATATATATACGGAAACATAAATTAATGTACAGTAAACGTATTATATTATGAAATAGTAACACATCAATATTATAACACTGCAGCCTGCGGGTAATAATATTATTATTATGCATATTAAGTTATGCGTGTGCCTAAAAAATGGGTTCCCGAGGTAGTTTTAAACAAACATTAATACACCTATTTAAAGCTATAGAGAGTATATCTATTACACACTGTCGTCGGTGTGGGTCATCGTACTTACGATTATACATTATAACAAGCGCGTAAAATAAATATATGATCCGGGCGAGGCTGTTCGTCTGGCAAGGATACTGTACTCGGTACAGCGCATCAATAACTACGTTTTCCCTATATATATATAATAAGAAAGCGAATCTCTAACGGCGCGTGCGCTTCGTCGACGATTTTCCCTCTCGAATCCTATCGTCTCCTATACACGTCGTATACGCCGTACATCATCATCATCATCATCTCGAACCCTCACCCACACTTACATAATCGGTAACGGCGATAATGAAAACAAAAATCATAATAATATCATTATAATAAATAACGAACACTCGGTCTTGACGACCAGAGTTCCACCGGTTAATCGATCGACCGCCGAGCATCGCGTTTTCACCGTGACGACGACGCGCGTACAACTCTTATATACAAGCGCGGGGTAGTGTCAAGTTGAAGGCCGACTACCGTCAGGACGCCAGACGCGCGTGTCGATTATTCTTCCATAACATAAAATATTATATTATTATTGTGCGCACACATAACGTCCCAGGCCCACCCACACTCACTCACACGTTACCGTACCGTATTTATGTGCGTAACGGCAGATTCCGTTGAACGATTGGAAACGGCGACGACGACTCGTGTGACCCTCGTCTCGGCGAGTTGCGCAATCCCGCAATCCGATGGTCGCGGGAAGTTTTAGCCGTGCGGTGTTATGTGATATCGAAACCTTATAGATTTCATTATAGGTGAGTAGCTAATGAGTTTCAATAATAACTGTCAACGCCTGCTCCGAAGGCTTGAAATTGTGCTCGTTCGTTCGCGAGCCCAGGAGACCTCTGCAGATATCGCAGCTCTTACTTCTTGTCGTTCTGAAAGAGTCCAAAGCACATTTTTGAAAGCCGTTTTGCCTATTCGCTGTTATTTGTGTCGTTTTCGAATGTTGCGCAACTATATACGTATACCACCGAAAACCCGCTGCGATCAGGCGACGCGCCCCTTCGAAAATTCGCACACGCAACATACGCACATATATGTACGCGTATTTTTACAATATACCTAATATACATGCCTCGGTCGGATGTATTTAATATGACGGCGTGTATCGACCGATTTTAATCGGACCATTGGCCCGGGTCATACGTCGTGTGTGAACGTGTTTTTTACTCGCGATTTAACGACAACAATGAATTATTGTTCGTCTCAACGTCTCGTTAAGGCGCGATTATTATGATTACATCACATCAACTGGGTCGATTTTCGTAAAAAAAAAAAAAAAACAAAACAGCCTCGACTCGTGCACCGCCACAGCGTGCACGATCTCGGACCGAAAACGGCTAAAATCTGCGGGCGTACGTCTACGCCTATCGTGATATTGATTTTTGTCGAAACGACGACCATCTATTGCATCCGACCCATAAAATTTATAGGTACCTCGCCGCAGAGCAAACACGGACGAGGTTAAAGATCTGTGCATGCTGCGTATATATATATGATGCAGTGGTGAACCCAATAACCAATACATATATGTTGTACCATTTATTATTATTGATTATCGTGTTTACTCGGTGGATCAAAGTGTCCGAGTGTGCTCGTATGAATATACATACGCCACACGCATCAACTTAAACCGTATGTATAGTTGACCGCAATATACACCTACCTATAAATACACATGTCTGAATCCCGAATATTCATCGCTATTTCGTCAATATTTTTATTTAAGCAACCTGTACACACGTTGCAGTATTTAGCTCATCGAGCAATTAGGATATTATAATATATTATAATAGGTGTATAATATGAACGAGGCAATCGCTCATTGTCAACACATTCAAACGGTGATTGATATTAATACTCGACCACTATATCCATACAGTAACGTCCAAGTCTGTGAGGAGGTTTATCAGGTATATTTAAGTTAATATCACGATTTGAGATGATTCCGTGACGTTTTTTTTTTTTTACTATCGAGTCATTATGTACTGATGACAGTTAGTATATCATGAAAAACCAATAATAGTGAAGAGATCTGAGCCCAAATTGTAATATCATGCAGTACGAACTGATAGGACGTGGTCTATGATTATTATTTTGTCAAATCGCCGCCGAAATCGATATGGTTATGTTTTCCATCAAAATATTAATATATATATATATATATATCATCCGATAATATCGCTGCTAAAACATTTCACTTTTGAGCAAACGAATTCTTCACTTTTCTCTAGCCTTTTTCGACAGTTGAAATCCGGTCCCGTCATCGTCTTCGCCTACTTTCGTCGTCACATCTATTAGGAGATAGCGGGCACTGTTTATAAATAATATTATATAGCTATACAGTCGATGCGGTCAAGACTACGAAATCGTAAAAGTAACGAAAGTAATTATTTATGTATAGCTATTAAATCGGCTGTCCCGCGAACTGCAATGATTTTTTTTACTTATATACGACTGCGCGCACATACACGTAGCGCAACGGCCGACGAGGAAGTCATGGAATTATAATTGGCAGTGTCCACGCTTACAACCTTCGTACCTATCATATTATACACAGCCACAACACTGAATGTTGGCACATTTCGAGTCTAGAACTGGTTAAACGAAAAGTTTCCTAGTCGGACAAGCCGCTCGACTATAATCCCGCCCACTCCGGGAATTCGAACCGTATAATATGATATAATAATATATTTTTTTGAATTTAATCATCACGATCGGCCGGTAATATTTCAGTCAAGTCATCGCGGTCCCTCAGATCCGTAATAAGGTTGATAAATACGGGTTCATACAACTTATATAACTAGTAACCAGTATTATGATGTACTAATCATAAATATATACTACAGCAGCAGTATATATAAGCCACCACACGCATTATATTGTAGACGTTACAAAGTCGCGGGTCAACTGACGTTCAATTACATGCAAGACGAATACGCATTTATAAATATAGGTACTATGAAGCTAACTAAGCGCGTTATAGGTACTTGTGAAGCCGACGTCGTGGGCCTTATAGAGGACTTGGTATCCTCGTGTGTATTCTTTTCTGTGTCTTACACGCGTGTAACATAACAAATCTACTTATTACAATTCATTATTATTGTTAACGTTAAAGAAAATTAGTATTTTATCGAATTTATACAGGAGAAGATGGAACTATGCAATGAACTAAGAGTTTTTCTTGTCAAGTAATTTTTGTTAATATAACACACCGTCCTAACCACCCATAGATAGATAGATACATTGAACTAGTGGAAAAGGGTTACAATCAAGGCGCCAACTAGAATACATAAAATACAATTTTCAAATTTCACAAAATTTCGAAAAATCAGCACCGTCGTTCCTCAACTTTATTATTTTCACTACCGTTCGCAATACGTAGATGATGACATGTATCGGGTCCAGTCGCACACAGTGGCGGTAAGGCGGTAAATATTATAATATTTACATCGAAATGTGTTGATTGTGTATTGATACTTACTATAGGCTCTCCTAGTTATAAATATTATAAATTATAATAATTATATTGTAATGTTCACCACTGCTTTGCGTGATCGATTACGAAACGATTTGGTCGTATCTGCTTGCAACCTTGACACTGCGTCACTTCTAACCCATAACCTCCGGCTGAGATTTTTACTGAAAACACTCCGCCGTGTAAGTACTTATCGCGTACGGTAATCGCGGATAATGAATTATTGGACATAGTCTAAATTGCGCGTTTTTTGTTAGGTATATACCTATACATATTAATATATTATACGTCTGTTGCCTATGTATTATGTATTCTTATAATAATTATCATCGCACGGCATAAACATGCACGAATTTATCTACCTGTGTGTGTGTATGTGTAATATTATTATACACAATATAATAGTGACCAATTAGCATAAACACATAAGTCGTAAGCAGCGTTTTGTAACAAACGGAGGCGAAACTTGTTACATGTATATGCAGCTGTTGTGTATATATATAACGTGACATAACTAGGTTACCGCCGTTTTTGAGGTGAACGTGTTAATAATACCTATGCAATTATTATTGTCGTACATCAAGACAAATGCCGACACGAGGTACCTATGCGTGTGTACGATTGCTTTAGGCGATCAACACTTTCGGTTGTCTCGAATAATAAATAATTCTCTACAACTGCACCACCGCGCGAGAACTCAGAAAACGAATAATTGATCATGATAAATATTGCGATATATCAAGTCACGCTTTTGCGGGATGACGATGACGACAACGAGAACATACCATTTTTTTCATTACAGTTTTATTAATACGCGTTTACGGAATCCTCATTCACTTTTATATAAACATCATATAATGCGGATGTCACAATGAACGCATATGTGTTTCCTGCTGTTTGATTCGCATAATAAATACCGTCCCGTTGATATATAAACACTGAAATTTTGTTCGCAACATTATATAGTCGTCGTATAATACATAGGAGGTATGTTATATACGTATAAACAATATTGTATTTTATTTTATTTTAAATTTCTCGTGGCCTAGATTCCCGCGACAAGGGGACACCACACAGTCAAGGACGGAATGTGCGCGACTTACCGTTTTTGTTTTTTTTTTCGGTTCCGTTCACAATCCGTTTGTTGAGAAGGTCTGCTCCGGCGAATACGGTTAATGTGTATTTAAAATCGTTTTCAGTGTTATACTTACAGTAATGTACAACTCGGTCGTCACTCGTCAGTACGACAAACCGACAAAGAAACAACATAGCTATAGCCTTAGTATGATGATATAAGTATTTTACACCGTTTGTATAGGTACCTGTAAATAACGAACTTAATATTATATTGTTTATATTTTTACGCACGATAATTCGCAAACGACGTTTAATAATATTATAATTTTTTACATTTACCCATGTAATTATTGACAACGTGCATTTGATGCATCTAGAATATTGTATGTAATATTATTGTGGACCGAGACGAAATTGGTTTCATATTTTAAACGTTCAAAATTCGATTATTATGCTGCAGCGCTACTCGATATTTTATTGTGATAATAATTGTATGATGACTGATGAGTCCCATACAACTCGACGTACGATACATAGTGTAATACAATATTTAGTACCCAAACAGATTACGGAAGTCAACGATATTATAGTCGAACAGTTAAACAGTGGCTCGGAAATACCGAATTTCACTTTCTAAAATGTTTAATAATTACGACAACGCCAGTTTTCAATTAACGATTTCAGTGTCGACATGTAGCTTGTAATCAAAACAATATGCTGCGCTAAAAAGTAAGACCGTTTGTTATTACGTACCTACACAAATATTGATAATATCGTTTGATGAAGATACATTGTTACGATTGAAAAGAAAAAAAAATCATCAATTTTCTTCGCTCGAACAACTTAAACGTACATAATAATATATTGTCGTTATAAAAAATATATTTAACGTTAGCTTATATCGTTTTAAATAATAATTATATAATATATTATTCGTCACAGTTCATATAAACATTATTAGAGAACAAATCGATATTTTTTACACAATGAAAGATCTTTAATATCTTCTAATACAATCGTAATTATTCGCTCCCCTTTAAATACTTTATGCATAGCTACAGTGTACCTATATAAAAATATTAATAGAACGATTAAAAGTATTAAAAGTATTAATAGTATATTTTTTTACTATTAGTAGTAGGTATCTACTGGGAATCGCGGCGAAAATATTAAACAACTTTGTAGTATGCACCTAGATATTATACTTATACGGGTACTTAATATTATAAAATGTAGTTTATTCCTTTCAAGTACCTATATACTAAAACGATTTTTTTCGATCCTAAGATTGTGTAATCATTTTACATTTAACTGTAATATTATTACACAACGCGTTTACATGGCAAAGTGATTTTTTAAACGCATTAAACATAATTTACTTACCATTTAATTTATTCGATACATATTATGATAAAATAGCTGAAGGATTAACGTCTATGCATTATATAATATAAATATCACATGCGCCATTTGTATCGTTCGTCGAATCCTCAAAATGCGTATATGAGTGTATCATATATATACACGCAGAATAACATAATAAAATAATATATACATATACAGATTTTTATTTAAAAATAATTGAAAATATAATTTTTCACAATATAAACTTATTGAATATGAAACTATGGTATACAATGTACGTGATTTTAAAATGATAAATATTTCATAATATTCTATCATTATACATTTACATAATATAGTACAGTGCATAAAAGGATATTATAATAAATTTGTCTTTATAAAAAAATGAAAGCCAATACTAATTTAATGCGGTAAATTAGAACTAAATCAACAACAACAATAAAATATGAAACTAAATTAATGTAAACTAATCGAATATAGTTAAACATTAAAAAAATAAAAATAAAAATAAATAATAATTAAAAACTTATAGTCATATTTTTATTAAATTTAACCAATAAAAAACTTTTACTATTTACACGGTACCTACCACGTGATATATCTATATGAAATAATAATTTTAATGAAAAATTTAATATTCGTTTTACACAATCATTATGGATGCTAGAATGGGACCCTAAGTTAATACAACTGTCACCCCATCCTCTCAGAATTTAAGGTTGGTCAAATCGAGAAGTCATCGTACCGAAATGGAAAAGTATAACACGAGCGTCATTTATTACAATGCAAATATAAATAATAATAATATAATAATTATCATTATTGATCATTTGAAACGATACGAAATCGACGAAGTAAAGTATAGTATAATCCATGGTATTGCAGTCTTATAAATTAAGACTTGTAATTTTATATATATTACCTATATGTAACACGTTCTGACGTATATATAGGTACACAAAATATGATCAGTGAGAAAACGGTCTACGCACGGCCCCAGCTGTATAGCAACGACAATGATAATAATTATTATCATTATTATTATAGAACACCGCGTTAAAAAAATATTTAAAAAAAAACACACACACACACCCAAATCGCAGATTAATCGCCCTTGACACGATTATTAATAGCCGCACGATATTATTATATATTTATTTTCGTGTACATTTGCAGATCATTGGGCGTGATTCTTATTGTTGTTGTTCTCTGGCATACGAAATATTATTATTTTTTTCAAGTAGTTACACTACCCCCTGTACCGATCAAAGTCGTGAGATTCCACATTAGAAAAAATCTATTATTATAATATTATACGGTCGTTTTGCTTGTTTTACAAACGACAACGCAGACGACGAAATGGGCGAAAGTAAAATATAGTATCTCAAGTTAGCGATTAATATCGTTCAACAGATTTTCACAAAATCAACGATCTTTATCGTCGTTCATTGTATATTAAATCTATAATAGGTATAATATGTTGTATATTACGAGACTGTGACGTTTCGTACGACCGTGTAATAACGTAGATTTTATCGCATGATTATAATGCGAGGGCGTAATACCCTAGGAATTTTTGAAACTTATTAGAAAAAAAAAATAGATTTTAAAAATGTATCTTTAAAATAATAAGTAGGTAAATGAATCAATTAATATTGAATCTCAATGTCACTTGAGCTTATTGAAAATTTCGTTTTTAAAAATATATATAGCCAATTTGGTTCATAAAATAGCATATTATAATATTATAACGTCGATTTTACTTACAGATGTCGCTGAACAAAATGGTCGTCTTGTTGACGGCAAGCCTGTTCTGTTCGGCTGCAGCCATATTCCACCAGCCATACTACCCGGCCGCCGATCCGTACAATTTCACCGGTAAGTTGCAATATTACATATAGTATATACACAATCAAGTTGGTGATTGCAGATCTGATAAATTATCTGCATAACTGTAGTAGTATATGTTTAAGACGCATAAGTATAATAATATTTTTATTTTGTGAATCGAGGTTATCTGCCACAAGAATCGTACGGACAACCCTTAGTTGCATCCCCGTACCAGGCGCCGCAGCCAGGTTTCGGTTTCGCACCGTCGCCCGCCTCTTCCGGTCTTGGACCCCGTCCCGGACCCAACAAGTGAGTGTTATAATAATATAATTTTTAAGTCAAGTGTTTTTCACGCGCCGTTATAAAACTTTTCACACACGTACGCATTTTCTTTTATAGTTTCGGTGAAATACCCACAGCTCCACAGGGCGCTGGATGCCAGCCACCGATCGGCCCTTGCCCCAACAACAAATACAGAACCATTGATGGATCTTGCAACAATCTCAGATACACCAACTGGGGTATTCCCAACTCCAAGTACGCCAGACTCTTGCCACCCAAGTACTCTGACGGTGAGTTCTAGCATATAATTATTATAATATATACATACTAATATCGTAGGTATTCGTGTCTACCAATAGACGCTTTAATCGGATTTGTTACATCATTTATACAATAGTTTAAACATTTTTGTACATTTCTAATAATGAAATATATTAATGATGAAGGCATTCACGCACCACCCACGTCTGTCAGTGGTGAACCTCTGCCCGGTTCCCGTCTCATCAGTATTGTCATGTTCCCGGATGTTCCAATCCCTGATCCAGTATGGACTCTCATCACCATGACCTGGGGTCAAATCGTAACTCATGATATGTCCATGTCTATGGGTACAACACAAGCAAGTAAGTGCATAAAACTATAGCCGTGTAATTCATATAACCATATAAGGTATTGTATTTAATATATTATTACGATTAAATTTCATACGTACCAACTTGCAGTGCTTACAACGTCTTTTAGTATTTTTCCTCGACATGCGAACGAGTTTAATGATGAGTAGGTGGGTGGTTTTATATTATTTTATTACATATACATTTTTTCAATTATAATTTTGAGCTTCTAGCGGAGAAAGTGATTCTTTCACACGCACCTATAGGTACGGCGTACTACGAAGATGCACACACATTACAGAATTATAGAGAGATATGAGCGTGCGAAATGTTTTAAATTTATATTTTACCCAAAACCAGCCTCGGGGCTGGTCAATATATTGCAAACTAAACCGGTCGATTTTTGCTTCCTATTCGAAAGTCAAGTTAGAATCTAGGATGTTTAAACGTTTGCGAATTTCGGACAGATTCAATTACCTATAAAGTATAAAGATAAAAATATTTACACGTAGGTACACTACACCATATTATGTTCTATAATAGGTAGACTCGTAAAAATTTTGCAATTGCCAAAGAAAATCAATTATATAGTGTAATGTACTTTATGTATGGATGACCGACTATTAATATCAGATACCTTTATTTTTTGACTTGAACATGAATCTTAAAAAAATGAAACAAACAAGAAATGTTTTGCTCAACTCGTTTTTCACAATAATTTGCATCTTCTCCTCGTCACACAACAGTTACATAGCTGGTGAATATACTAACAGTATATAATAGGTATAAACATTACACGTGAGTGATACCTAATTTGCACAGTAATATTGATTTCGTGACGATAAAGTTTTCACAGCAATATGACGTCTTAAAGTAGCGGTCACGTTAGGCTGCGGGAATTGATAAAAAACCTATATTATACATTGTGTTATAGTCATCGTGGGTTATATCCTTCTGGTAATTATATGTTTGAATATACGTGCTGCACACATTTATAAGATATTTATTAACTAATAAGTATTAGTTATAACCAAACGATAGTTAGAAAATGCCAAAGTGGAAATTATGTCCATGTTGATTGTTGGGCATTCGTTCAGGTCATGAACGGGAGGGAATCAAATTCCAATTAATTCCTGGTCCGTCGACAACTTTGACGATGATCGAAATGCATACCAGACAGTATTTAAAAAACGATAATATACTTAAAACTATTTTATAGATATTATTAATATTTAAAATGTCATCTAGAATGGTTGGGCAATTATAAAATATTTTAAATATTACCCGTAAAAATAATATAAAATGTAGGCACTTCCGTGTATTATTTATTCATCGGACGTCAATCATAATCTCAATGTGGACGTTTAGTGAATTTGATCCTAATATTATACTAATGATACTTGTTGGCTGTAGTTGTCTTGGACTTGAGATCGAAACATATTTATATAATTTCTTCTATTTACAGAACGTCACTCAATCAGATGTTGCGACGACAACGGCCGTTTGTTAAGCAACAACCCCGATGTACACTGTTTCCCAATTACGATCCCTGAAGATGATCCAGTATTCTCCAAATTCCACAGGGAGTGCATGAACTTTGTCCGTTCGACCACTGACCAAGAAACTGGATGCAACGCCGGAAACAAGCCCGCTGAACAAGTAAATAATCAATTATTATATCTATCCCAAATTGTTCGTTTTGATCACCATACGGTCCATAGGTATATAATCATTGATCAGTTAATAAGGTCAAGTAAAATTTAAAAAAAAACCTGTTTACAGCTAATTTATTTGACACTTTCATTAAGAAACTTGACCTAAAATATATAACGTTTTAGGCTATATCATATTAAAAACAGTTGGTACATAGAATATTACCAAAATAGCTACGCCGTTTTTGCGACACAAAATAATGCATAATTTTAATATTGTATTTTTGCATGTTATTTATAGTTAGTAGTCGTTTCACACTGGATGGATGCTTCTTTCGTGTACGGTTCAAGCCAACGGTTAGCAGATACGCTCCGTGAAGGAATTGGTGGTAGGTTGAGAGTAGAATTCAGAGATGGAAGACCGTGGCCTCCAGCGGCGGCAAACAAGAGTGCCGTATGCGACCAGCAAACAGACGAAGAACCGTGCTACCAATTCGGTCAGTATTTTTGACATTCGAACAGTATTGAATAAAAAATAAAAACTGTTTTTATGACACAAATCCGTATATCTCGTTGTTTCAGGTGACCGAAGAGCCAACCAGAACCCACAGCTGACTGTTTTACAGATCTTGTTCCTCAGAGAGCACAACCGTATCGCTACAGTACTGTCACACATCAACCCCCACTGGGATGACGAAACACTGTACCAAGAATCCAGACGAGTGTTGATCGCTGAATTCCAACACATCAACTATCACGAATGGCTACCTATCATTTTGGGAACAGAAAACATGTTGAAATACGGTCTGTTGTACAAGACTAAAGGATACACAAACGATTACAAAGAAAACGTCGACCCTAGTGTCATAAACGCCCATGCCCACGCCGCATTCAGATACTTCCATTCGTCCATCCAAGGACAATTCCAGTAAGTGTTTTTTATCATACGAGCGTCGACCACAAGAATTAAATTAGTTAAACAAAAGTATTAATTGTTTTTTTTGTCTACAGTTTGATTGGAGAAGACCGTAATCTTTTGAGCGCAGTTAGGTTATCAGACTACTTTAATAGGCCAACGATCATTGAAAAGGGATACAACTTCGATCATTTGTCAAGAGGTTTGACAACACAAAGCCAAGAAGAAGTCGACCCGTTCTTCACCAGCGAAGTAATTATTAGATATTTAGATATTTTAGGATAGGACACAGTACGATACTTATACCATGGTAACTTACAAAAATTGTGTTTATAGATTACAGACTTCTTGTTCAGAGCCGGCCGTCCATTCGGTCGTGATTTGAGAGCTATTGACGTACAAAGAGGCCGAGACCATGGTCTTGCATCTTACAACGATTACAGAGAATTTTGTGGTCTACCAAGAGCACACAAATTTGAAGACTTTTCCGACTACATCGATGTTGAAGTGAGTACCTAAATACTTATAAAACTTGCGTATTCTCAACGACCTAATTAATTTTTTTTTCTTATTTTAGCGTATTGAAAAACTTGCTCTTCTTTACAACCACCCAGACGATGTTGACCTTTCTGTCGGTGGTTCTTTGGAAGCTCATGTACCAAACACATTGGCTGGACCAACTTTCTTGTGCCTTTTGACTGAACAATTTTACAGAACTAAAGTCTCTGATAGATACTTCTACGAACTGGGTGGACAAGTTGGATCCTTCACACCAGGTAATAAAATAAACAATAAATTCTTGAACAATCTTACATAAAAATATTATTTTTTTAAAATTTAGAACAACTTAACGAAATCCGTAAGTCTAGTGTTTCAAGGATATTCTGTGATAACAGCGATGATTTACACACAATCCAACCTCAAGGTTTCTTGAAGATTTCTGAAAAGTGAGTGGTCACTAATAATAATAATAATATAATGTTATTGATACTTATCGGATTCATTAATGCTTATAGGAATCCTTTGGTGAGTTGCAATGATTACGATAGGATTCCATCGATCGACCTCAACTTCTGGAAAGAAGAAGCTTACAGTCACGCAGCTCCGCAATACGGTTACCAAGAAGAGTATAAGAAGAAATAAATTAAACCAAACAACCAGTATTTGTAAATAATATTCATTTTCTTCTATAAGGTTTCTTTAATTTTCTTTCTTCTATTTTCATCTTTAGATTCTTAACGTTCTTTAAAATTTCTTTGAAGATTCATCATTTTGTTTTTAACGCTCAAACCATATTTTTACGTATATTAATTATTATTTAATTGTTTTATTTTACTTAATACGAGTATTATGTATCTAAGTATTTTTATACTTATGTCATTAGTTTGTATTACATATTGTTTATTTGTACGGACAATTAATCAGCAATCATTAGCATTGCTGCCACAACCTCTATGATATATATAAGTACCATAATGTGATTAAATAAAACAAAATATTTTTTATGTATATTATAAAATATATAAAAACTCTGAAATAGCAATGTATAATAAAACACATATTTTTATTCATAAAAATCAATTTTAAATCAGTTTAAGTGCCAGTAAATGTCCATACTGCATATTCTTGTAAAGAGCATTTTTCAAAATTAGTTGTTTGAATGTAGATATCTACATTTATTATGTTATTATATAATTAAAACTAAGAATATTTTATTTAAATTATACACAATTTGATTTGAAACATATCTGTATTATACATTATTAGACAACAATTTAAATGTAAATGTAATGTTTAAATAAAATAAATTATACATCTTACTATGTCATTGTTCTTTATTTATATATTATAAATTTATTGGTCAGTGAATGTGAGAGTGATTCATAGACTGAATCTGATACAATATATTTACAACTCATCAATTCTTTTTAGATAAGTACCTACAAATTTCACTAACCAATTACCAATGTTTCATAATAATAATAGTCATGAACAATAAACTGCAACTTAAATCATAAAACCCTAAGAAGTTATTGTAATTGTTTTAAAATCACATAACCACATAACTGGAGTTCTATACAATATGATTCAAATACAGTGGCTCCCCAATTTTATAATTTGTCGACTTATAGGCGCAAATAGTGTTTGAGATTTGGGGAGGCTAAAGCCTATATTTGTCGTAACTCTAAAATGTATTTACCTGGACTTTTCTGTGACTCTTTTGGGTTATGACCACGACCATAGGAACCATTGACCGAGATTCCCTACAAAATACTGCCGTTCTGGCATAAATGTATACCTACATCGAGCATGTGTTTATACTCGTCACTCGACAACCTTTTCATAAAAATTTGATTATCACTGTTTACTCATCAATTGACCATCAACTATCAGCATGCCATTGGTTAATGATAAAATAAATTGAAAATTCAACGTATCACATTTCAAAAAATGTATAGCATGCTGAAAAGAATTAAGAAATCATTAAGCAGGTTTAATTTGGTTACAAGTACCGCGTTTTATTTTATTTTTATTATACCACAAATCAATTCATTCCCAACCATCGTTCATCAACATTGAGTCATTAATGACTAAAACGTTAATAAAAATATAAATAATGAATTCCATGTTTTCGACAATAAAATAAATGTTTAAACCTAATATTAATTTATATAAGTATATATTTATACATGGTAATAAACTAAAAACTTGACAGATTGTCTAAGCTCAGGATTGTTTTTAGTATAAATGCAATGATTTTTAGATAAACTCAATACCAACTCTGTTTCTACTGACGATAGAGCTTGACACCGTTACCTATGCTTTCCACTTTTTTGACACTGCATCAAAATACATAACTTGTAACTAAATAGTGAATACTAATAAAAACTAAAAATAGATAATAATTTTCAAATAATATAAGATAATCAGGATTAGACAGATGCATTTATAAAATATATAATAAATATACATAAATATATATTAATATATTATATATATACTTATATATCTTTGCAAACTATAACTAAAAAAAAACCTATTAAAATTAATCAAATTATTTTTGAAATTGTCTATAGGTGATAGGTACTAGCACAAAAATATATACAGTATTACAGTAATTGCAACACTAGTACTTACATAATTTTTTGGTAATACATTTTCAAAATTTATAAATCAATTATTTTGACCATTGAAATGGAAAATTAATCTATAAAAACATTTGTTAGTTTCAAGGTGTTTTCAGTTTCATTTATTCTTTTCAACTTTATATTCATATAATGTTCTTTAAAGCTCATTATTTTATTTTTTACTGATCAAATCATACTTTAGTATGTATTAGTATTTTTATACTTAGGTATGTCATTAGTTTGTATTAGGTACATATTGTTTATTTATAGTTTATACAGACAAATCAGGAAAATTTTAGAATTGCTACCACAACATCTAAAGTATTGTAAAAGTATAATAAAACATAAGAAATTTTATGTATAATATATTACATATTATATATACTTTTTTTCATCAAAAACAATTTTAAAACTCTTTATGCACCAATAGTTAATATTTAATATTTATATTAAATATTCTTGTAAAAGGTAATTAATTTTATAATAAGTTGTAGATAGCTACAGTTAATACGTAATTTCTAATTATGTAGTTAAAATTAAGAATGTTTTATTTAAACTATACACAAATGAATTTGAAACATACACAATACAATGATTACACACAAATAAAAATGTAATAAAGTATAAACTATATATTTTACACCTCTATTTGTTCTCGGTTTATATTATTGACTAATAATTGGTCGGCAAATGATTCATAAACTGAATCTGTTGCAATATATTTTCCACTCATTAGTTCTTCTAAGATTGGTTTAAGCAAAGCACACGATTCTCTAACCACTGTTTCTGCAGTATTCATCTAAAAATAATAATAATATTGTTATAGGTACTTAAAAAACTTCAACTCAAAACATAAAACACAAAAAAGCTATTTTAAATTACTTCATAATCACAAAACCGGATTCCAGTACAATATGATCTAGAAGCTCTACCAATCACTGCTGTCATAGCATAAATGTATACAATTACTGTTGACAACCTTTCCATAAGCATTTGATTATCAGTGTTCAGTTGACCAGCATCGTGACATTGGTTAATTATAAATTGGAATTTCAATACATCATACTCGAGAAAATTTGCAGTGTGCTGAAATTGAAAAAAATAATAATTAAGCAAGATTAGTTCAGTAACAAATACTAGACTAGTATAAACCAATACCTTGAGTGCAGGATGTAGAAATTGTTTAAAATCGTATTTTAAGCTTGGTTTATTTTTTTTCATCATTATATTTCTATATGCTGTAGTCAGGAATGAAACATTTTCTTTATACTCAGATTTATTGAAAAACTCCACACCTCGGCTACTAATAAAATTGGCTAATTTCATACTTCCTTCTAAACTCTCAACTAAATCCTCCACTTCATTGCACAAAGATAAAAACTGTTCATTTATTGAATTTCTTCCATTTATCATTTTTAAATCTATCAATATATTGTCAACAGTTTGACGAGCAAATAGCTGTATAGAAGCTGACTCTAGCTCGATGTCAGGATCATCAAATCCATCAGTCATCCATGTGGTTAAATAAATCATACTTTCAAGTGTATATATGTTTATTAACGATTTTGCTAATATCTTGAGAACAGAATCATACTCTCTTAGTTTTAGATTTAACCTAGTTTTTGGTATTATACTTTGAATGGTTGATTGAACAACTCTCTTTAACGATGTAGTCAATAATGAACACGTATATAATTTACCCTTCTGCATAATTTTTGTTAAATTAACATTTTCCATTATATCATCTGGAGTAACGACCGCTTGTCTCAATTCTAAATTTTCTCCATTTACAAAAGTTTTATCCTTTTCTACGATGTAAGCTTTATTTCCAATAACGAATAACAAGAAAACATCTGTAGAATTTTTCACGGAACCGGTGAGTTCCCAACTCTCATTGGGCAATAGTTTACCTGTTACAGTATCGATGTGCAATGAGCATACAGCACCTGATGCGAGCAATGGTAAATATTTAGATTTTTGATTGGGTGTACCAAAAGTTTTGATTATATCGATACAGAGCGTATGATCAAACACAGATTTGAATGTATTAGAATCAAAGTGTTCAAATACACGAGCAATTTCGGTGTCAGATAAGTTAAGGCCTGAATATGGATGTGGAGCATTCATGCCGAATAGTCCTAGTTGACGGACAGTATCAATTTTCGTACAATTGTGTTGGACTTGTTGCACTCGGGATTCCAGATCTTTAAACCTCTCTAGATTAAGAGTTTCTGGATATGTAAGGACTTCGATATCATATTGACCGGCATATATTGATTTCAAAAATGGTAAGCGCGGTGGTTTTCTCACGATGTCCGGAACAGGTATTGGTTTTATTTTATCTAGTCCGTATGAATCGTTTGTAGACGTGCAACGTACAATGAGTTGCCGCTCAAGTTTCCTGAAGAATACACGTCGATTTATAACACTCCACATTGTAATTTCTAAATTGGAATTATAACATAATATCAATGAGTGAATTTTATATCAATAATCAATACCAATTTTCAGATTAAAATCAATAGAATTATACTAAAAATATATTTACATGAATATTTTATATTATTTAAAAAACTTAATTTTTAATCACATAACGTGACCGACGAACGGACGGTTCGATTACACTATCGTCTTTAGTTTATCACAGAATAATATTAGTAGTAATATGAAATATGATAAAAAAAATAAGCTGTTACCTGTTATCATCAACTTTGAGAAGCTTCTAAAATTTTTTAATTATTTCAAATAGTTTTAAAACTTTTATTAATCTATTCTAAAATTTGAGTAAAATTACATAATTTTAACGGTTGCACTTAAAGAGACCATGGAAATAAATGTAAAATTAAAGAGGAAAATGTGTAAAAAAAAAATAGCACAAATTAAAATAATATAGTTTAAGCACAGATCTTAATTCGTAGAAATAGACAACACTAGCAAATATGAGTAAAAAACCTTAAGGACAGAATTCTATAGAGATGTAAGACAATAAAGTATAACCGTAACCGACCCCATGTAACTAATTGCATCGTCGGGAACAAAATGCGAAAAAAATTAAGAATTATTCTACCTATTATCATTCTATTTAACTATTTAAGTTTAAGTATTAATGTTTATAGTTTACAGTACAGGATGACAAACAAACTTTATAAATTATAATAATATTATACAATATACAAAGGTTCACAGTAATTAATTAAAAAAAAAAATAGAATGTTTGAAGATAACTTAGTTATATTGTTAAAATTTGAATTGTTCACAATTTGTTTGTATTTAATGTGAATCATACATTTTTTGCATTGATTTCTGGTTATTTAAATTTTATTACATAGGTATTAAAATTTAATATTGAAATTGTAAATACTTGGTTCAAATGCAGTGTCAAAAATATTAATATCGTAGTGGTTGATAAGGGGTAATAGGGTAATACCCTCCATTGTGCTTATTATATTAAAATTGATTTATTATATTTTATTTTTTATTGTGCCACATCTATAAAATGAATGTAGTTTTTGTAAATGTAAAAATGTAACCAGCTTTTAAGAATCAATTAAAAATAGTGATATTAAAAAGTATATATGTTATTAAATATGAATAGTTTGTTCTTTGGTATAATTTAGTGGATAAATTTTAATTATCCTCTCCCTTACAATGATGAACTTCTGGATTCACCACTGAACTATTGCAGTGATCACCCAAATTGTCTAGATGAAACTGGTCTGTTATTAAAAATAATAAAATAATATTAAATATTATTATACTATACCTACTAAAATTAATCATTCACTTTTTAATGAGAAAAATGTTTATCAGTATAGTTAGAGTAAGAAATTAAAAAACTTTATTTTATTTTATTTTTCTGGCAATTGTATAGTTACATAATTAATTTATATTTTCAAATTGACTTTAACTTGGCTGTTATTTTTTTTTAATAAAACAAAACTTAAATTAATTAAAACATTGGTTAACTTAACCAACTTTAAAAAAAAATGCATAAACAAAAATGTATTATGTAATAATAATATCGTAATAATTGTAGGTACTTTAGATATCGTAATATTAGTAAATTTCTTAATTTCTTAATGAGTAGATAATAGAAGACTAAGTTTTTTTAGAATATAAATATTATAATAACTATTTATTTTAGATGAAGAATATTTGTGTAAGAAAACAGTATAAAAAATATCAAAATACATTTAAAGTTTTGAATATACTGATTTGTGTACCACCATTTCCTTCTTTATTTGGTCTATTGACACACAACCTGAAAATATCCAATTTAGTTGAAAATCAGTGAGATAAGACATTATATATAAGTAAATACCTGCTAAAGCCATGGTATTATCGAATTCATTAATAACAATACCAAAAACATCCTCTGCGCCCTTTTGGCCATCATACGTCAATCCCCATAATATAGGTTGTGCTAAAAACACCTAGAAATGAAATTAACATTTTATATAAGCAAATATTAAAACTTTATTAAATAGAAGTCATTTAAACTATGTTTAAAAAATAAAACTCAAATAAATATGTTATTATTGTAAACATTTGATAGTAGGTATACCATTTTAGCACCAAGAGCTAAAGCCTTGAACACATCAGTTCCATGCCTTATACCACAATCAAGATAAATGTCAACACGATGTCCAACTTCTCGTGCAATGCTTGGCAAAACCTCAATCTATAAAAAAATGTATGCTATTTAAAGTGAATATTTTAATAATTCATCACATACTGTTGCTGGAGATGTATCTAACTGCCTTCCCCCATGATTGGAAACAAATACACCATCACATCCTAGATCAGCAGCAATTTTTGCATCAGCTGCACTCAAAATACCTTTTACTATTATTGGCAGGTCGGTAATACTGAATAATAAAATATGTATTTCAGATTCTCAACAGAGTAATAAATGCAATGATCTTTACAATGTTGTGTGTGTGTTTACACAATAAATAAGTAGTTGATAAAAGATTTGATCATTAACTTTGAAGGTGGTTTCTGATCAAAAAATAGTTAGCATATTAGAAAAATCAAAAAAATTACCAGTTGTTAGTAAACAATTGACCTAGTATGAAAATATACTTGGTGTAAATAAGCTGATAATACTCTCCACTCAGAATCATTTTTCGTATACAAAGACAGTATTATGTTGTTTTTTCAAATTTAATACAACCACATCAGTGATCTTACTAAACACTTAAATATATCACGTACAGCAAAGCCAATGTCGTTACTAAGTAGAATCAAAGGGTACAAATGCGCCCAGGCCTATTTGCTTAGAAGGCCCCAGCCCCCAGGCCTGAAGCAATACACTGTTTTTCTTCAAACAATTTATAATAAACTATTAAGTCATTCATTTTTTTTTTTTATAATATTCCAATATTATTATACAATTTTGGATTAATAAAATATGCAGTCATATTTTTAAAAAATGTATAAAATTATTTTAATAAAATTAATGCATCTCCTAACATAACTTAAAATATAACGTGTGTTTGAGAAAGGGCCGTTGAAAATTTCACTAACAAGTCAAAATTTTAAAGATACGCAACAGAGCAGTACCCATTGATCGACTTTTTTTTATTTGCTTCAATATTAGTTGTCATATAGAAATAAATAAATTATATAATCACCTTTTCAGCCATTTAATGTCATCCCATACTAAACGATCATCAAAAAGACTCATTACATACTTTGTCAAGCCTGAACCATTAGTTTGGTTTATTTCTGACAGTTCTTTAGAGAAATTCCCTAATCTATAACACGATAAGTTTAACAATTTAAATTAACTATCGGTTTAACTTTAAAATGTTGTCTTACTTCAACCAACTCGGTAAACTAAAATTATTTTTTATGTCTTTATACCGAATGCCAAACACTGGAGCATCAACAGTCAACACAAGTGCTTTGTAACCAGCTTTTTCTGCTCTCCGTATTAATGATATAGTTAAAGCCCTAAAATTGTACCATATTATCTTTAATGAATAGGTATTATACATGTATGATTGATACATGCAAATTATTATCATCATATACCTACCTATCTTTATAGATGTAGAGTTGAAACCATTTCACAGTATTCGGTGCTGCTGTAGCAACTTCTTCCAAGCTGCACGTTGACAACGTTGAAAGTATAAAAATTGTACCATGCTTTCCAGCAGCTATTTAATTTTTTAAATTTCAATACAAATCATTATAAATACTATTTTTACGGTTATACCTCTAGCAGATGCACATTCTCCATCTTCATGAGCCATTTTGTGCATAGCACAAGGGGATATACCTATAGGCACATTTACTCTATCACCTTGAACGGTAATGCTCAAATCCCTATTTCGAACATCACGTAACATCCGTGGTACTATGCGTAATCTACACACCATAATGTGAGATTTTAATGAATACAAATTAAAAATAAATTATGATTCTTACTTATTAAATGCCTTATTATTAATCGAAAGTGTGTACTCATCACATGCACCACTTTGATAATAACCAAGAACAGTTCGTGGCAATGTGCTAACAGCATAGTTTTCAAAATCTTTAACAGATATAAACTTATTGGACATTTTGTGTAATTAATGAAAACCTTCGATTTTAAAACACTGACATCAAAACGCCCAACTTGTTCGTTGTTACTAACTAATTACACAAATAATCCTCCTCTTAAAGAAATACAGATAAGTAGTTCAAAGGTTGAGGATTCATCAATTTAGATAAAATGTTTTTACTCTAATAAAATGTATTGTTATAGGTAAAAAGAAATTTGTATTAACCACAAATTAGATATCTGACAAGTGGAACTATTAACTAATATCATAAATATTACAGTAAAGAACATTATAGTCCATTACATAACATACTTAATTCTAACCTAGAAACTTTTTATCAGCATAGTAATCTTTAGAGTATCAAGTTGTTTATATCTTTAGAGCCTAAACCCAATCAAATTACCAATTCTTCTTCTCTCTTTAAAATATAAGAGCAGTTCAGCATAAAAAAGAATGACCATTATTAAATGCCAACAATGTTTCAATATAAGAGAATGTAAAGGAAAAATTAATAATAACATAAATAATAAAATATAACAACATTTATTAATTTGATTAGTTGTACAAGTTACAAGATACAACAAATAAAGTTAATGTTGCCATGTTTGTATGAGGAAACAGTCAGTCGATGAAGTAGATTTTTATTCAAATAAACCTGAAAATAAAAAGTTGATTGTAAGTAATATTAGTTAGAATATTCCATAGAAAACTTAGGATTAAAAAAGTTAGATATTCAACAAATAATCAAACTAATGGCATATCAACACTCCATCAATAACCTTTGTACATTAATATTACATATAGAGAGTCTCTGAAATCTCATAATATACCTAAACATAACTTTACCTAAGAGAATACATCGGACAGTAAAAAATGTGTTACTCAATTAAAGTAGTTATAATAATTGCAATTTTGAAATTAATCACTATACTTCATTTAATGAGTCACACATCCAACTGTTGCCATTAACAGCATGGAGGTCTATTTTTTCCCACTCGTTACCAACCTTGCAGCTAGTGTCTCAAATGCCGAAAAACATGTACTTTCTTTCATAAAATGGAGTATAAACTTATATTACCATATAATTTAAGGAAAGAATCTGGACAAGTAATTGTTAATAGATAGTATGATATACCATATATATATAATAGAAAAAAAAAATTATCCACTAGTACATTTTAATAATTAAATGATAAAAATGTTAAAACGCTAAGCTACACCTCAAGATTTTATGCTATGAGATTTGTACTATTGGTATACAACGGTTAATTAAGATACAGATTTAAATTTAATATTCTATTATTTCAAATTTAACTACTCGACCAGCTAAAAATCAGTGGTCTATAAATATGACTACAAATACTGATGTCAAACTTGTGACATTATTAGGTGCACATGTATTTAATTATATTATTAAGTTTATACCTAAACTATGCATTTTTTTTTTATACACACATAATTGGTAATTTGGTTATTTAATATACTAATTCAATGAAATATAATCCAGATTCCACACTATTACAATGTTTGATTAGTTAATAATTGTTTAATCATCCATATTACTCAGTGATGACCATTAACTAGAAATAAAACTAGTTATTCACCATCAGCAACCAATCATAGGGCTTTTGCATTTGTCTAGGGGGTCTGACAGTTCAAGTTATTGAGTATAGGAGAAAGAGGTTTAACTTAAATGGAATAGATTATTATTCATCAACACTTTTAAGTTTCAACTAAAAAAAAAACAATAAACAAAAAATGTACTAACCAAAGCCCATATCATCGTCTTCCTCTTCACTCTCTTCTTCCTTCTTCTCTTCTTTCTTTTCTTCCTTGGCTTCAGCTGCTGGAGCAGCAGCTGCAATTTGAAATTAATTATTATCAACTCACATTTCTCATGAAAATGTTAGGTTATCCCAATGAAATATTCATACCTGCGGCACCTCCAGCTGGAACAGCTCCTACTGCTGATCCAATGTTGGTGATTAAATCCTTAACATTGGCATTTTCTAAAGCCTTGGCGAACAAACCAGGCCAATATGGTTCAACTTCAACATTGGCAGCCTTTAGAATTGTTTGGATTTTTTCTCCCTAAAATAATAAGATCATAAATAAACTATATATACAAATAACAATTAAAACAGCAAAGAATGAAGTACCTAGACATAACTTGACTTTAGGACTGATTAATAAATTATTGTTTTAAACTGTTAAAATATTAAAAAACCAAATTTGGATAGGTACAACAAATGTTTTTTTCATTAAAAATTCAAATCATGGAATACCTACTTATAGATGACGAATGTCTAACATAGATACTATAACAGTTTATGTAAATAAATACGAGTAAAATACATGTAAAGAAACTAGAATGGAATATATTCACTTATTACAATTTATAGCGTAATATATGTAATCACGTAAAAATTTAAAAATAATCACAATACCTTTATTCAATAAATATTTATTGAATGTGATTTTGAATACCTAACCAATATTCATATTCGTAAGATAATAAACGTGTATTTCAATCAAAAAATAGGTAATTTAATACCTATAATAATTCGGTGGATATTAAAACATCGCAAAAGTGAACCAATAATACGATGGAAATAAGGCACGCTTAAAACAAAATAACAGTAATACCGTGAATATCGGTAAAAATTCAAGTCGCGGTTTAGACTGTTTAGAGAACAATGCCGATGGTTATTAAATTTTGGTGGTTAGGAATAGTGTCACTAGAATCGTCAACGTGGTTCCAAAGGATTGGGAGTGCATCGCAACTCTGAAAAATACAACGCGATGTTCGCAGGGCAAATTTCCGGTAATCGAACAGAAACATGTCACCGAATTCGGAAACGCTTAAAGCATAGATAACAAATAAAAATAAACAGGCTGTAATAGACACCATGCGAGAAAGTAAAGGATCTAAACAGACGCTGTCGTATTTTCCATTAAGCACATTGTCGACATTAGACGACGATCAAAAAATAATTACCGTGATATCGATGTCATCGTCGGCCAAGATCAGTGAGGCGTAGACGCAGGCTAATTCGGGTTTTGAGATGGCCATTGTAGGATTGAAATGGATGAAAATTTGTTAACTATGAGAAATCGCAAGTCGCCGTCGGCCTTAGCTCTGCTGAGAACAAGCAATTGACGCGAAAGAGTAGAGGTACCGTGGTCGTGCTCGTATATTAGCGGTGGCGCTCCGGTTTGTTGTTGACGGAGGGAGAACGAAACGGCAGACATAGGTGTAGCCAACGTGACGTTGTGATGTTGTCGCTTTTATAAAATACTTATATCCATGCTTGATTTATCCCAATATTAAAATTTTGACAAATTTACGGTGTACGGCCTTTTTTAAACTATTGAGAGGCGAGTTTACAGGTAAACTACCTGACTGCAAATCTGGACAATTGTTGATTATTTGGTCGATATCTTACTCAATACTCATGATTTAAATAAACTATTTTTAATAATATATTTTGACAATCTTTTTTTTTCATCATAACAAAATAAATAAGCATCTATTCTATATGCTCTTTGTCTTTATAAATAGTAGAACAGGTTTTTATATTTTAAATCATATATTTTTTACTATATTCTAATGTTATGTAAATAATTTGATGACTGTTTCTGATGGGTTTTTATATAGCTGCTCTCGTGACTACATACCTTAGATCTAAGCTACATACATTGTTGTCATAGGTAATTATCACGGACTAAGATAGAATGGACTGATATCGAATGTCTTATCAGTGTGACACAAATGTTTCTCTAGACAAGGTACCAGAGTACACTACATTCAGCGCCATCTATGGAGAAATATTATAGTATATTATAATAACCTATATGGAACCACTATTTAATTTTCTATCGTATATTATTATCACTAGATAGCGTTGAACATAGTGTACTTGTGATAGATGTGCAGTGTAGCGGGGCAGAAACATTTGGGGATCAGACCCCACCACCTCGCCGTCCCTACCGTTACCAGTCCATTCTATCTTAGTCCGTGGTAATTATCGTGGTTTATATCAAGTGGTTTTTTTTAATGTGATAACAGAATGATGATATCGTCTGGTATTGATAAAGAAATGTCTTAACTTCTAACTTAATAATATTGAGATGTAAATAATTCTGCTATTTCTACTGTAAGTTTTGAACTATTAACTACGCTACTTGGTACTAGACAGTTATAAGTTACAGTTGTTACTTGTTGATAGTTGTCAGGTGTCAGCTACTCAGTTATAATACCAATACAATACTACAATAGTGAACAAATTACAATTAACTGTTTAATGTTATTATTGTAAATTGTTGGTATTTTGTTATTATATTCTATACTTCAATTATTATTTCAGCTACATGATCAAATAATATATAAAATATTTAGTTTGTTTTTACATTATTGAAAATTATATAACATTAAATTCACATTTTGATATGGGTGACATTAAAGAAGAAGACTGGAATTTACCGGAATGCAAATATGAATGTGAGGACCATCAAAAATGTTTTTGTAATATACCTAGTTATAGTATGATCACAAATGTTAGTTAGTTGTGTATTAAATTTATTTTTAATCAATGCTTAAGTAGAACATAAAATTGGTGTTTAGCAGAATATAATATGTGACTATTAATTTTAATATTACATTAAACTTTCCTATTATCAACTAACAATACAAAATGTATTCTACTGAATGCAAATTAGATATGCTGTAAATTTATAAGACACGGGTAACTCCTTTAAAGATTTCAATAAATGTTGATATATTTAGATACATGCATAACTAACTGTAGTGATATGCAATAATAATATAAAACATTATAAGTGGGAAAGTTGGGAGATTAATTTTAATGGTGGATTATTACTTATTATTTAGGTATTTATAATGCATGATAGTAGGTACCTTAAATTATTTTGTTAGACATTCAATTATTATAGTAATAATATTTGTTTTAAACTACAATATAATTAAATTTTATCAAATTTACTTATTTATTTCAGATTTGGACCATACAGCAGATATTCAGTAAGTATTATATTAAGGAACTTTAAGACTCACTATATGTATAATATTTACAAGTAACAAATAATAACGAAAATGTAAGATTATTAATACATTTTTATTATTGTAGAATACATGCATGGGGAAGTACTTTATCTGAAGCATTTGAACAATGTGCCAATGCTATGTTTCATTACATGACAGAGGTGGATTATATTGAAATGAAAGAGTCATATGATATAGAAGCTGAGGGTCATGACATGATGACTCTTTTATATAATTTCCTTGATGAACTGTTGTTCATTTTTAGTGCTGAACCTAATTATATTGCTAGAGTAAGCTATTTAGCTTAGTTATTTTTAAGATCTTAAAATATTCAATTACTGTGTTAAATATAATGATTAATGTATAATTTTATTCAGAAAGTACAAATAGAAGAATTTGACAAAACAGCATTTAAAATTAAAGCTAAAGGCTTTGGAGAAGAGTTTCAACTTGGAAAACATCCTCAAGGTACAGAAGTCAAAGCTATAACGTTTTCAAATATGCAGATACATGAAAATGAAGGAAAATGTGAAGTGTTTGTAATTTTGGATATTTAATAAATACTTAAATTTTTGTTTAATCTTGTACTATTATTGCGCTTTTTGATGTTTTCATACAAATCATTATCAAATGGACCATAACCCGGGCTATCTTCTCATCGCTGTCCAACCTAGATAACATTCTTTTTTAAATTTAAGCACTTTGTTGGAAATTTTGCTAATTAAATTGAATTGCAAGATTGTAATATTAGATTTGCAGTTTTTTCTTGTAAGTTAAAAAATTCAATTTTTTTTAAATAAGCGTTTTCTTTAACTTAAAATCATGTAAGAAAAATGTTTTCAAAAACTTTTATAAGTATTGTTTGCAAGGGCGCCCACAGGGGGTACCCTGACTCCTCCCTGCACAGTTAAATAATAATAATAATTTGTTTAAACTTAAGGTATATTTTATTTATGGTAGGTACAGCCAGTATAGGTATAGTTTTATTGCTACCTCTCCCTCGAGAAAAATATCTACGGGCGGCCTTGGTTGTTTGATAAAAGAATTGCTCTGTATAATAGATTCTTATAAGATTCTCCTCATTCTTTAATTACTTTCCTAATTGGCATAAAGTCCTAAGAAATTAAATTTTATATTATACATTTTGTTTTATTTGATTTACAAAAAAAAAAAAATTATTATTATTAAAATCAAAATGGTTTCATGTTAATTAATTGTAGGTAATAAATTTGATTTTTATTTCAGTGTAATGTTGAGGAAAGTAGGAGGGGCTAAATTCTCACTTAGATGTGTTTGGACAATTAGCTGGACCATCTTCGTGAAAAAATCCTAAATACGTCACTGATTTGTTGTGTCATCGTGAAAGCGTCAGACTAAAAGTTGCAAAGATATAGCGATCCACAAAGAAAAAAAAAGGTTTATTAGCTATAAACACCATTTTCTTCGGTATACTAAACTTATAATTCTGTAATTAAGCTGTATGCATACGCAGAGCCGCAGAGGTACCTATAAACTACCTCTGGATATGAATATAATATAATATGATCGTAAAAACAATTAATTACAAGTATATTATAATAAAATATTAACATAATAAAAACAATTTAATTTAACAATAAATTATACAATATGTAGATATTGATATTGTAATGATTTATTTTGTATCCTTTAAAGCTTTCATGATCAAAAATTTCGATACACCTTTGAGTTGTTCGCTTATAGTCGTCATTTCCGGTAGGAATTTATCCAAGTCTATAGCTCTGATCACGGACACTAACAACAACCCAAAGTCTCTGTTTGTGGAATGTTTATAGGCTGCGTTTCTGCATAATCCAATCAAACGTTCGGCGTCTCTGTTGTTTAGTATTTTTTGGCAATTATTCACCAAGTGCAACAAAACTGGTATTTGATACTGGTCCAGACCATCGCAGTGATTTGTGTATTCACTGCACGAATCAATAACAGTATAAATCATATAACACTAATAATAATTAAACTAATAAGTATAAGTAGGTAATTAAGCGATTTACTTTAAAAGACTACACCAATGTTGTTGATCGAGAAACTGCATGATAATTACCAACCAATTCAAGTGTTTAACTAGAACCGATTCTCTGTCCATCAACAATTTTACGAGCAAGAACTTGCAAGCATATTCTGGGAAGTGAATGATCAGTTTAGACAAACTGTCAACGAACCCAGTTAAATTCGACTCACGTGTTTCGAACTGAAAGAAAAAATAATTTCACTAAGCTTGCGATTGCTACGACACTCAAACACTGCAGTTATTTTTGTTATTTTACAACTCTCTACAAATATATAATGTAACAATGTGCACACTTAATATAATATACAGATATAAAGGCAACAGTTTTATTTTATTAGATACATACCCAGGGTAAATATATCTGTTCACAAATGATTTGCGGCCTTACGTCAGTTTTGAGAAGTGCTTCGCAAAAACCGTGACGAGCCCTGTCCGTGACAATTTCCGGCCACACGTCTCCTATTACCTCTGATACATCATTTCGGTTTCTTAACTCTGTTTGCAACACCAAAAACAATTCTCCGGCGTCGTAGTCTCCAGTGTTTAACATGTCTATGATTTGTTTGATTGCGTTTTTATGCAAATCTTCCACTAGATATACAAAAACATAATATGAATAAAAAAAAAATTCAATCTGGTATAAATTATTTGAAATACAATTTAAATACAATAAAATACATAAATCACAATAAACACCCAATAATTTTAATAGAAATTCAAGTATGACATAATAAATAATATAATATTAATAATCAAAAACCTAATAAGTATATAGTATAGTATACAATTACAAAAATACAATCAGAATCAATAGTGTAGTAGCGACTAGTGGGCCATGCAGGGAACAGGCCCGTAACCAGATCAAATTTTCAGGTGGAACAAAGTTAACTTTTTTTTTTTGGGGGGGGGGCTTATAAATAAAAACAATGTCTTTCTAATATTTTTAAGGAGGGCAACGACGTAGCTACGGGCTTGGGGCCATGTAGCAACAGTGCAGTAATTGCAGTAAAATAAATAGAAAAGTCGTAAAAATGTTTTTAAGAGTTTTATTTAAAAAAAAAATATTCCTGAGATTTAAATTAAATCATAACAAGTTTATCCACACCACCTTCACGCTTAGACCAGCTTCCTCCCTTGAGGTAACTCTATACGGTACTCCAATCCCATCCTCTCTAATACAGTTAAGTACCTTGGTCTTACACTAGATAAAAGATTAACGTGCGCCCACCATATTAGAGAAAAAAGACTATCGCTGAACAACCGCTTTCATACCTATCCTCAAACCTCTAATCTTTAATAAACACACCTCCCTTAATATCAAACTCCTCATCTACAAAACATTACTGAAACCTATCTGGACGTATACGGCATACAGGTATGGGGAAGTGCAAATAAGACTAACTTAAATAAAATTCAATCCTTCCAAAACATTGCGCTAAGTAAATTAATAAATGCTCTCCCATACATATCTAATCATACTCTCCATATAAACCTCAAATTAAAAACAATACACGAAGAAGCCAAACATTTTTACAAAAGATTCCACAACTGTCTTTCCTACCACTCAAATCCTTTAATCAAAAACCTCTTCTCCCTCACAATCCCTGGCAGCCCTCCTAGACACTTAAAACGTAAATGGTATAGAGACTTTTTACAAATTTTAATCTAAAAAAAAAAATTAGTTTAAATACCTAAATTTTAATCCTAAATTTTTTTAAAAATCAACTTTAAAGTATCATCATTGGGTGGCTTCTTTACTCATTTTTTTTTTGTTGTGTATACCTACTCATGCTATTGTCTCTTATCATATACCTATACTTATTATGTCATCTGATATAGATTGTATATTTCGACTTAAAATAAAAAATAAATTACTAAATATTTTTAAATTGAAAATATTTATCTAAATTCAAATGACCAAATCCTAACAGACTGGTGTGAAGTTGTTCGCTCCAACTCTTATAAATCACATCTGAAAAGTTCTGTGTCGGCCAGTTATAATACTAAATTCTAAATTCTAAACATCTCACAAAGTCATAAATAACTTTTAACTTCTGGTAAAACCAATAGGTATTAGAGGTGGGTTTAACGTATTTATTTGAAAGCGAATTGACAATTGACATAAATAAATAAATAATACCTAATCATTATAAACAATATAAACATATTTACTTATATTAATTTTTTTATCATTGAAAATCGTATAAACTTACCCTGAGGTTGACTCGACAGGAAGGACGATTCGTCATCAAAATTTCTCAAGGCGATACCGATACAGGCTGACTGTAATTGCAAGTCCTTGACAACTTCGGCTGTAGATTTAGGTTCATCATTTGATATATCTGCGGAGGATTTCGGAAAACAAATTTGAACAGCGTTAAAGTCTTCGTCAATATCGCTATCGTCACTGCTCGAACTGGAGATTTCAACTCGTACAGTCTATAAATATATATACGTTTATAATATAATGTAAGTACACGGAAAAGTTCAAAATAAGTAAATTTTATTAATTTAAATCTTAAAATTAAAAAGCGCTTCATCATTCATGGTAATCACTAACCACTATGTATAATATACCTATTATTTATTTATTTATAACTAAATACATATTAATAATTCATTATTGTGATTAGTGAGTTGTCACAAAGGTAAGTAGTGAGTACATACTTCCGATAAAGTGGCCAAGGATGACAAAAGAACTTTTTTCGGCGTATCTAAGCTGCATTGATTCGAGGCGAACTTGTTTAACACTCCAGCCAACAAATCTTCGTTTTCATTATTAAATGTCCAATTACCCCAGGTTTCCATAAATAGACTAAATTTTAACGAACTTACTTCAGTTTGAAGTGAAGACTTATGAACACTCTGAATTATATGTTAGGCATACTATACAAGTATTATCAGTAATCTAACATATATAAAGATAGTATTGTCTGAAACAAGATGAAAACATACACATTTTAAAATTATAATTATAACGTTAAGTAGGAACTTATGTACCTATACAGCCAATTGTAATATAGTGACATCATACAGTAATACAACGTTATTAGGTATTGTTTAATAATTAACTTTTATAAACATATTTATGTTGTTATACTTTGGCATTACGTTTAATATAGTGTAACTATTCATTATGAATTATATTTAATAACGCAACAAATGAAACAAAAAAATTTTAATTGTTATAAAGTTATAATCCTATTGTTGTATTAAATTTATATTTTATATTCTAAAATTAAGTCAATTTATCAAAAAATGTTGTAACTAGCTTTAAAGAGAATGTTAAAATTATCTAACTTAAATTCATAGAAATAAAATGATTTTCCCAGTTCTTTTAGCTGGTTATAAAATGAAGTACATCTATAGTAGGTACAGATATCTATCACATACAGAAGAAAATGAAAATTTTAAATTACTTTTGTTTGCTATTTGATAAATAATTCAAATTAACTGAACAAATTTGTAAGAACTTGCAAGTTTGATTTATCTATCTAATGATTGAACATTGAGCACTATAATTATTTTCAAGCCAACATTTTTATATTCCAAAACCCAATTTTAGGACAGTCAGGATAGATATTAAATATAAAAACATCAAAATGTTTTTAATATTTAAGAAAAAAAATTAAACTCGATTTAATCAATAATAATTAGGATATTAGGTATACCTACTTATCCTTACATTTTTTATTTATTTTTGTCAAACTGTAAATTGAGTACATAAAAAAAAATATAGTATTACATTACAAAAAATTAAACATTGTAATTATAGTTAAGTATGAATAATTAATAAACCAAATTTACATATTATGATTCAACGTTATGGAATATGAGTTTCTAGTTTTAAAAGATTACATTTCAAAATTTCATTAGGATTTAAATTGTTAACAACAAAATTGATATGACTTTTTATAAACTCAGCATCTTCAATATTACCCCGGCAGTAAATGGTATTCAACAAAACTGTCCAAAGTTCAGATGATGTAGGGTATAAATGAATTCCTTTTAAAACGTTTCGAAGGCACATTTTCAATTCTCCTTCAAACAAGTTGCAAATGGTAGTCAGAACTAATGCATTTTTGAGTTCCCAAGTTTTGTGACTGATAACTGTAGCACATGTAAAAATATGCGAACCTAGTCCTCTTTTGCGCTTGGACTCATTGGCTATATAGTAATTCAATAATATGAAACCCAAGTTCACCCATAGATGAGCATTATCAGGATAAATATGAACATAACGGCTGATCAATTTCAAAGATATATTAGGTTGACGGTTTAAGTAGTAGAAATATGTTTCAAATCGAATAATATCTTTTAAGAACATAGGGTCACTCTTATGTGATATCAATTCTTGCAAGATAGTTCTAGATAGACTACTTTTACGTGTTATAATTCCCAGTGCAAATGTTGCCAATAATGCCTGTATGTTAGCTGTATTACTTTGTATACTCTTCAAGAAAAATGTTGTGGCTTTATCATAGTCTTCATGATTACTAAATGCTATTGCAGCCATAGCAAGAAAAGCAGTTGACACAATATTCATATCAGATTTATTTTCAGTCAACGATTCATAAGTATCATATGCTTCTTGGTACTGATCAGTCTTATAAAGTGCTAATGCCATTCCAAATTTATCATATAAATTCATTGAGTTCATTTGCTGATATTTTACTATGGCTTCTTGATAACATTTTCCTTTAAGAAGACTAAAAGCCATGTTTCTTTTCATGCATATTTGTGTTTCAGGTGAACAATATTTTTCAGCATATTTAGCAGTCTTTATAGCATTTTTATACATACCAGAGTATCTGTACAATATTGATAATGCGTTTTGTGCCCAACTATTTTTAGGATTTTTAGATGTAAGCCAAATAAGTAAATCAATATTATGTTGGATTTGATGAGTTGGAGTTAATACTTCTGCATCAGCTTCAATATGTTTTATGTTAGCTTCAGTATAATAACAAACGCTCTCTTCATGATATCCTAATGTGGTTGAATGATAAAACAAATCATATGATTTTACAGGATTTTCAAATCTAGTCAGTATTCCTTGCCCAACCCAACTATTTATAAGGGTTGGATCAATATGTTGACTCAAAGTAAAAGCTTCCTGAGCAAGATTTACATCATTGTGAATCATACAATTGATAGCCAAGTTATTATAAGCTATTGCATTTATTTCAATTTCCAGAGATTTAACAAAACAGTTATAACTCAGATGTTCATTTTTGATCTCGTCAATAGCTTCAATGATTCCCATAGTGTTCCAAAAATCTTTGTTTTTTGGATCTAATGATAAACATTTTTTAATAGCCACTTCTGCTTTGGATTTAAATTCTAATCGTTCGTTTTTATCAATATCTGTGTTCAGTGCATTTTTCAAATAACATTTGGCTAAATCGTACCAGACATATTTTTGTGCAGGATTTAAAGGCAATTTTTTAGATGTTATATTTAGTGCTTGTGAATAACACCTCCTAGAATAAGTATACAGTTGTAAGCCTTTCACTTCATAATCTTTTTGAGTCAAATTAAATATGTTAGATGGTAAATATATAACAGATAATTCTTCAGGCATCGTTGTCATAAACAAACATAAATCTCCAAACAATTTCCAAAGTAGCACATAACGGTTATCAATCAGTAATGCTTTATACAAATATTCACACGCATTTTTACATAAATCATAGCTTGCATGTACTTGACAAATAAAAATTGACTTGGCATGTTCTATAAACATTTTTGCTGTGCTGAATAATGCAATAAAATCATTAGAATAAGAGCTTACAATTTTGTAAAATAATTGAATACTAGAATCAACTTGACCAATACGATATTCAATTTTAGCTATTTGTAATTTTGGATATAAAAGAGATGGATCAATTTCTATACATTTAGAGTATGTAAGTTTTGCACCAATGAGTGATTCTCGTCCTAAAAGAGCATCGCCTAGACATTCATAACAGTTTGCATTATTTGGATCATGTTTAGTAGCAATTTGAAAATTGTCAACAGCTTCTTCATATTTGTTTAATTTCAAATAGTGAACACCTAATCTTAAAGAAGCCCACTTGACATTTTTCGATGTTTTCAAATACTCCAACAACGCCTCTTGTTCTTTTAATTTCGATAAAGTAAGGTATATATTTGATAAGGCAAGTCCATTTTCTTCATCATCAGGATTTAGGACCACAGATTTTTCATAGCAAGTCATGGCAATAGGTAAATGCTTTATTTCTCTGTAATAATGTCCTAACTTTGTAATTAAGTCACATCTATAGGGAGAAATCCGAGAAGCTTCTAAGTACAACTTTCCAGCCTCAGAAATGTGTCCTTGTTTCCACAATACATTACCAAATAGAAGTAATGCATCTGTGTCTGCTGATAAGTTATCAATACTTTTTAAAGAGTGTAAAGCATCATCTAGTTGACCGAATTCAGTAAAATATAACGATTCTAAAAAGATAAAGCGATCATTTCTATCACATTTATTCTGTAATGTGTTTAAATAGTTTTTTGCCGTCTTTTGATCATTTAAATTACAACTAGCTATAATAATGTATTCAATAAGTTTATTATTTAAATTATCATTAAACATATCAATAGCTAACTGACGTCCTTGTAAAGAACAGCACTGCCGAGAACAACAATAAGCTTCAATTTCCCACATAAGCATAGTCTGATAACAGGAAAATGTAGGTTTTAAAATTTTTTTTGCTTGTTGAACACATCGTATTACATCATCATAACAATGAATATTAATTTGGATTTCTGTTAATAAAAACCACGATTGCCATGAACGACTAGTCACTTGAAGAACTTTACGTAATAGTTTACGACTCTCTTCAAATTCGTTTAATCTTCTCAAAGCAATACTTTTAGCTATTAATGAATTTGGATTTGTTGGTTGTGCCAGTAGTAAAATTTCACATCTTTCTATAATTAATGAACTCATTTTTTCAATTAATTTTAAGATATTATCTTCAGGTTCAGTTATGGTCTTAATATAATTGCTGATGAATGATTCACAGTAAAAATTTATTGCAATAGCATTGTTATTATACATAGATAACATTTTTTCACATGTGTCTACAAGTTGTTGCCTTTTCCCTTTGGACTTTAATACAGGAATAAGTTTGCAGTAAATTTCAAATCTTTGATCATAACTATCATCTTCACATAATGCTAGATAAATGTTTTCTAAATGTTCATCTAAAGGAGAAGTTTCTTCTGTGAATGGAAACTCAACTAAAACTCTACATAAGGCCAAGTATTGTGGTGTTATTTCAACTTTTTCAATTTTTGGTAAAACAGTTGATATGAAAATTCCTAAATCTAGCTTTGTTTTATAATTCTTCCAAAGTTCAATACATTTTTTAGCACGTGTATTACACTTGGTCTCATCAGTTTCTAAATTCAATAAATTAGCATATGTATAGAATAACTGTTGAGAAACAGTAAGCTTATCACATTTTTCATAGTACTGCTCAATCCCTTGCCAGGCAAATAAATTGTTAGGAGATATGTCAATGACTTTTTGAAATTGTTGAATAGATTCATCTTTTTTAGATGGCATTTCTAGGAGACTGGCACCATAAAGAATCAAACCAGAAATATTTTTTGGATCGGTTTTTAAAATAGTTTTACATAATTTCGCTGCATCAGAAAAGTTTTTCCTCATAAATTCTTCTTTTGCAAGTTTCAATTGTTGTTTAATGTTGGTCTTATCCATCTTGTTAATAGATATGTTTAAATTTTGTATTATCTAAAAACACATACAGCACAAGTCAAAAAAGAATAGAAGCCTTAAAAAGATTAACTATATCTGTTATTGATCTTATAATCAACAGTATATTATAAAATCAATGCATTTATAAATATTACAAACATGGCAAATTTACTTTTTACAGAACCATTTTAAGAAAATTTTAAACTTAATCAACCTGATAAAGTAGATTTAATTTATATTTTATACATTTAAAAATGTGAATAATATCTGTATTCAGTTTGTTTCGGTTATATTAATTTTACATATTTTAAACATATATAGTAGAAAAAATAACAAACATAATATTCATATTTTAAATTTAATGATAATAAAGTTATATCTTTTAAGAGTGGTTTGATCTAAAAAAAGTAATTTTGGTTTGTTGCATGACAAAGATGTAATAGTTAGAATTATATTAAAAACTAGATTATTAATTTTCAATACCTACCTACTTTATACCTAAAGTAATATAATTAAATATGATTTTTTTTTTCTTAATAAGGAATAGTAACCAGCCCTGATTTAATCAAACATTTGAGTTATAGCGATCAATTTATTTTAAACTGTATAACTTGTTAATTGTAAGTGATCACTTTAACTTTTAAAAATGATCATCAACTTAAAGATCGTAAAATGTAATGTGCTCCTATTCTTATTTATATTTTAGTATAAATAAATAAGATAGATAAAATAATATATAATTATAAATGTTAACTCACTAAATTTAGTCAAACAAGCAGAACAATGGGAAGTGATGGTAAATTAATACAATGTTTACTAGGTTATTTCACTGATCACCAAATTCATATGTAAAAAACCTGCAAAATTTTAAATTGTATTAACAGTGAAATAATCCTTGATTATTACAAAATATGTATTCACCAGTATCAGTACCCACCCAATTGATTGAACTAGCAGAATTTTAAATCACATTTCACATCAATGTTACTAATTTCCATATTGACTTCCGTCTATTTCAAATAAAAATAACCAGAATATAAATATTAAATTGTAAATCAATCACATATTTCACAATTAAATAACTCGTCAATCAATAAATTATTATTAAAAGTAAACTCACAGTTCCACACTTCGTTCTATCAGAATCCGTGATAAAAATTAATATTACAAACTTATCATTTTTTATCATAAAACCAAGGTGGATATATATCCAATATATCCACCTTGCATAAAATTATCTGTTTTCTTTGATCAGAATGATTGGTGAATGCATCGTAAGTATATAGTAGTGAGTGAGTACTCCATGGTAATACCACAGAAACACAGAATTTTCAATTTATATTCTAGTAATACCTACTCCATGCCCCATGGTGAATGGTGATATTTTAATTCATAAAAAAATAATTTTTATTCTCCACACTGATTTTTATGTAGAAGTCTGTGCTTCTCCTTAATCACGGACCACGGCTTAAGATAAGAAAGCCGTGTCTTGGTAAACATTCGCTAAATTAACCGATTTTAAATTTTAAATTATCTTACACTAGATCCAATCAACTATGTAAGTTACATGATCCCAACATCCCGATGCAATATTTTTCACACCGGTTTGATCTAGCGAATTTGTAAATGGACTAAGCTAAGATATATCTTAAATCGTGCTCCGGGCCCTCCTGTCTATGGTCCATGCATAGAAATAGAACACTAATGTTCTATAATGGTAAATGTTAACAAAAATTAAATTTGTGATCACATCCCCCATCAAGGTTTCATATTTCGCCAAGAATAGGTTAAATTTATACGACGTGAACGACTGATTTTGATTTATGACCATGAGCATTCATATCCCTTCGATGAACGTTATCAATACTTATTCTATATTTATCTATTAAATTTTTACCTAAAAATATTATATTCAAATTTCATATTACAAACTCATTATTGTTAAATAAATACGTTATCGTTCCAATTAGTATCTATAATAGGAGGAATCAAGTTTATTGACCAAAATAAAATTATCAATGGACTTTATTGACAATTGTGAAAACAATTTTAACAAGTATTTTTCTGAAAACTTATATAATACAACGTTGAAAAAGGTACAATACATAATATAATAATACCCTTTAATAATTTAATTGTTCTAAGAATAAATTTAATCAACATAATACCAATTTAGTCAACAATATATTAAAAAAGAAAAATTATACATAGCAAGTGATTATATTTACATAATTTACTTCTTAAAAATTAATTCTTTTAATCCTATACTATTTTACAATTATACTTTGGAACTTACTTAAAAATATTATTTCAAATTTTAACAGATGATAAAATTCTTTATAATTTATTAATTTAATGAAAATTCAAACACTTTTGAATAGAACAGATGTATTGAAACAATTGTAATTTGTTTTCACATTCGAAAATAATGAATAATTTTACTTAGCTAGAACTTAATGTTAATATACTGAAATTAAAATAAGATCTTAAATTTAATTACCTATGTACCATACGTAATGTACATATGTACATTTAATACTTAAACACAAAATTAAGACTATTTATTGAATTACTCAGCCTTTTAATTAATTTTATGCCTAAAACAATAATCATAACTTTGATTTTTAAAGATTCGTTTGTGGTAATTCTAATTTTATTCAGTTACATTTCAACATAATTGTCTTACATATGAGGAAGTGGATTCAATTTAAAGGTAATAATTTTTAAATATTTAAATATATGTACAAATGTACCAATAGGATTTACAACAAATATTATTTTATCATATTTAAGCCAATATTTTTTATTAAAGATATGAAATAAATAAGATATTCTGTATAATATTAACAGTAGAATTCATATACTTAGAAAAGCAATTAATTAGGTGGTTTAGGAATGTTTTTCCTCCTGTCAATTTTATATTCACCAATAAATTGAATAGGTACTAACTTGAAAAATAAGAATAAAATTAACTCAATGTTATAGGAAACAGATGATTAAGTTTAATAACACAAACGATTGTTTAAGATCTCATAACATATCCTTTTCCTTAACTTAGGCATATCATCTTGTACAAAATCTAATTTTGCATCACGAGATAGATACTCTGCATTGACACAGGTAAATACTCCACAATCATAACCGTTTTCTTGTTTAGGACAATCTTCAGCATTCATTATTTTCCATCCGCTACAGTCAAGTTGTTCATTCTTCTTGTTCTCATGCTCTTGTTTTAGGTAGTCAAAAATAATATTTAAACAACGAGAATTTCCACCTCCTAAACTATCATAATATTTTACGGTTTTTTCAATGAAGTTCACACATACAAGACACCAATGGTTACCCAAATGAATAGGACTGAACATTTTTTTACATGCAAATATATCTTTTTTTCTTGACCACCGACGAACAGATTGATATCCTTGTTCTCTGTAAAAAATTAATATTAAAGTAAAAACAAGTTAAAAATGAATTAAATTATAAATTTTATAACTTACGATAATTTAGTATAAAAAAATGTATCAAATGAGTGTATATTAATTGGATCACGATCAACTATCATACTTAAATAATGATTTATAACTTCATCATTTAACCAAGCAGTAGGTGAATAAATAGTTTTTAAATCCATTCTTTTAATATTTTTCCCGTTTACAACATACTCATTTAATGGTCCTGACATTTTAAGTGCAATTGATTCACATATCTCTTTAGAATAACCAGGAAAAATAGCATTTATCTTTTGAGGTTCTATTTTACATAATTCTTTTTTCATAATCTCTAGTTTTTCTTGGAAAATATCTTCGGGTGATTTTTGCTGAGTTTTTGAAGTAGAATTTAAAATTGCAGCTGCTTGTTTCTCTTTGAATTTTCTTAGTATACGTTCATAAAATAATTCATGCTTGATTATTCTATTCTTGTGAAGACTTAATTCTGGAATGTCCAAATTTTCTTTACCAGATGTCTGAGATATTTTTGATTGATTTAAAACATTTTCTTTATGAATAGTTATTGGCGATCTAGTACTAGAAATTGAAGTGTTGATTTCTGGTTTTGGCGTAACATAATGTTTTAAAATCATTGCAAATGACTTATCTATGTTAGAATTAGTTGATGTATCATTAATTTTTAATGCGGAAAATCCACCTTCCATACTTGAACTTAATTTTTCCATTCCTATAAATTAAAATTATATTAATCTACATGTATATAAAAATGAATCACTAATTCCCTTAATCACAGCATCACATGCAAATCGGCTGGACCGATTTCGCTAATTCTTTTTTTGGCTTTATTCGTAATTATTAGGACAAGGTTTTAATGTAAGAAAAAGTTAAGAACGTTGCACGGAAAATTAAAATAATACCTGATTACTATTATTATTATTACTATTTTATTTACAGTAACCATGGTCTATGGTAACAATTTATTATTATTATTATATATTTTCCTCATTTTTGTCACATTTTTCACTGACGATTCGCACCTATTAGCAGCGTAATTTTATATAGCTTAAAGCCTTCCTCGACAAATGGGCTATCCAACACAAAAACAATTTTTTAATTCAAACCAGTAGTTCTTGAGATTAGCGCGTTCAAACAAACAATTTCTTCAGCTTAATCTCTATACTCTATATACATTATACAGGGTGATTTTTTTATCAAACAACACTCATTATTTCCAAAAGTATTCATTTTTTTGAAAATATTTTTTTACATAGTTTCAAATTGTTAAAAAAACAACATTTTTATAAAAAAATTATATTTTTAAATATTTTTTATCCTTATAATTTTTTAAGTTTTTTACATTTTTGAATGACAACATAGATTTTTAATTTCATATTCCAAAACAGAATAATTTTCTGAGTAATTCGATACATATATATCGAATTTAGGGTGAGTAATTTATGAGTTATACGTATTTAAAGTTTAGCTGCGCGGAGTGGAGTGGTACGGGGTTACCCCACAAAATGTTTGTCCACTACTCCGCTTGTCTAAACTTTGAATAAGTATAACTCATAAACTACTCACCCTAAATTCGATTTTTATGTATCAAAATACTCAAAAAATTATTCTGCTTTGGAATATGAAATTAAAAATCTATGTTGTCATTCAAAAAAGTAAAAAACTTAAAAAATTATAAGGATAAAAAATATTTAAAAATATAATTTTTTTAAAGTGGAATGACTATAAAATTATTACCTGACTAACTCACTGACTAATAAACGTAGAGCCTGAACGTAGATCGAGGCTTGCAAATTACATGGTACATTCGTACAATCATACCACAAATTTAGTGTGCAATAAGAAAGCATTTTAAAATGGTGCTTACACAAGATTTTTGAGAATAAAAATGGTCAATGAAAATATCCAAGTTTTGAATACCGTTAAACCAAATATTAAATAACAAATTAATCAAAATTCGAATGATATTATAGAATTGGCATTTTTAATGGGCAATGAACAGCACGGGGTCAGTTAGTTATTAATAGAATATAAAATACTCATAAAATAATTTATTTACCATTCATTGAAGCTGTAATTGAAGATTTATCTTCTAGTATAGCCTTAGAACTAGCACTTCTAACCATTTCTGTACTTCGGTTAGTAATAAGTTGTGGATTTGGTAAGCTATAAGCTGATATAATTTTAATTTTGCAATCTTCCTCATTACTTTCACTTAAATTTCTTGTTCTAACTGGTGATATAGTTCTTCTTGGATGCTGCCTGCTCTCAATAAGCATAACAGGTGGACTGGCTCTGAGTGGTACGGTGGAAAGCTCAGGTTCAGTAATTTCCACCTCTTCGGTTTCAGATAAAGATTCATCGCTGATTTCAACAATTTCTACAAGACTGTCATCCATGCGCACTCTTTTATTATTCAAAGATTCACATTCTTCATGTTTACGTTTTGTTGGTCCTCTAGGTCCAGAAAATCCAGCTTTGTCAGTGAACCATCTTTTTATATTTCGTAATGAATTGAAGAAACCCATAACACAAATGTAACATAAAGGATAATTTGAAATAAATATTGTACATAGACAACAGCTGAAATAAAAAAAAATAAAATTAGTTAAGTTATTTTTAAACATTTCAATTTAAATATTTAACTTGTTTAAATAATACATATTTTTGTAATAAAATTATCTATTGATTAATGCCAATGAATTATTTTGAAAAATTAAGGAATTTTTGTCAAATTAATTAATTATTTTTTAAGAAAAATGAAATAAAACTAATAATTTTCCAAAATACTTAGATTTATTTTAGATATCAAACTAACGTATATGGTATGTTTTCAATGGTAAAATAATTAATTAATTAATATACGTGGTAGATACATATAATAAAAAAACATAGGATATTTAATTAATTATAATTATTATAATTATAAATAAATTTTAGTTAAAAAAAAAATGTTAATTAATACATTCCAGTTAAAATAAATTAACGGTTTTACATCCTCCTTTTTATTTTTTAAATGACATAAGTCTTGGTTGCTTCTTTACATGTCAAGGTTTACATTCTAGTTTATTATACGAATATATTGATAGATAAGACAAAATGCATCAGTTAAACTAAAAAACGATTTACACTGAATTTTACTGATTTGTATCATAAAAAACTGGTAAGCTATAAATTATAACATACAATTGTACAACAAATAGCAGTGGATCATTTCATGTATTTCATCCAAATATTTATTGATACAATCAAAGAAATCTCATCAGTAAAAAGTGAAAATAAAATATCAAAAAAGTGATATTAAAAGAACAAAGTACAAGAATAATAAAATTAGTAAACATGACTTTTATTAAGCTTGTATCATTTAAATATTATTATAATTTACATTAATTATTATTTATTTACTGTTCAATATTTTAGACAATTCAATTAATCATTTTCATTTTTTTTCGAGGAATTTATTTTTTATTTTTTAGGCAGGATTCAGTTGATCTAAAAATAATAAAATGGGATTCAATTCACAAAATCTGCCAAATATTGGTGGAAGGGAGGTCATCCTTCTCATTCAACTAGATATTTACATACCTAACAAGATCCTATACATATAATTATGACACAAAAGCATTTTCCTAAACAAAAACCTATAGCTTATCAAGTCCTTATCGCTATTGATTTTAGTTTAAATTATATAGATATATTATTAACTACCTAGGCAGTCGTCGTTTTTGAGATCAACGAATTAAGGAAATACAATGTAGTGGGTACCTACTTAGTAACATGAATTTTTCAATTGACAAATGTGGCAGCACATTAGCTTTTGATACTTAAATAAATAGGTATAGAATGGATAGATAAATACTTACTATTATACAAATCGGCGAGTTTGGTAATATCTAAAATAAAATATGATGAATAATGTTGAACAGTAAGCTATGTGAATCAGTCAACAAATTTATATTTATAAATTTGGCATCATATTATATAAGTGAATAATAACTAATACACAAACATATTATTAATAAAATTATTCAATCTGTGAACTACTCTGAGACATCAACATACATTTAACTGTAAAAAGTATGAAGTAGAAGACAGTAGACACTAAAATTAATCAAATTGCTATCAGAACGTTCAGAACATCAACTATCGTTTATCGAGTATCCAGGTTTCAAGTATTTATATAGCATTTAAAGTTTAAACTATCAAATCGTGAGTAGTTTTACACGGAAAATAAACATTGATCAAATCAGTGTAGCCAACAATATATATATATTATATATTATATTTATATATTGTAAAATAATTTGTGCAGTATGAAGGCAACAGAACAATTCTCACAGATATATAAAATAAATAAAATAAAAATTTATTTTATATATCTGTAACAATACTACAGTTCTAATTGTGATTATGACCACGGTTTAAGGCACGGACTAAAATATACCTTAGTCCGTGGTTTAAGGTATATCTTAAACCGTGATAATGACACCAAATACATAAAGGATTTAATGATAATCATTCATGATAAGAAATTTAATTTCCATCACACATTTTTTTTTTCATTTTAATTTTTCATTTTTCAAATATTCAAAATTCAAATATCAAATGTCCATTCTTCATTACTGATAGTTTGAGTAATTTGACTCTTACTTCTTACTGCTCTTAGATACTTAATCAATATACAATATTATAATTTAGTATTCACTTCAAAAATTATAAGTATGTATAACTGGGAATCATGTTTAACTTTACATAAATAAAAATAAGAAAATAAAAATTTATTAAAGTTATAAATAAATATATTTAAATTATAGAATGTCTTTTTCGGCAACATGTTTGCTAAAAAAACAAAACCGATTACTAACTGCAATGAGTGTACGGCACAGAAGTCAACGTAGAAATTTGGGGAAACCTCCTGGTATTGCAAAAACATTAGAAGAAAGAATGGAAGGTATGTTACTGTACTAGTACTACATTTGCGCACAATAATTTAATAATTATTAAAATATCATGTATTTAGAAATGAACTTTAAAGATCCAAAAATTCACTTTAAAATTGACATTGGATTACCTACACCTCAGAGAGACAAAAAAACTGAAACAGCAAAGAGAATAGAGTTTATAAAAAAATTAAAATGCAATGCTGAACTTGAAAAATTAGCCAGAAACAATGAATGTATGTATATATAATGATATTTAGTGAAATTTCCTGGTATATAAAGAATTTTATAGTTATAAAAATATTATTATGAATAGGTATTCTACTATTATTTAATTTTGTTTTAATCAAATTATATTTATGTGCTGATTTTAAAAAAATAACTTATTAAATAATGTACTATTTTCGAACTAGGTATGATACTTTTAAGATTTTTTTTTTATGAAAGTTTATTTGTCAAGTTGTTATAAACTTGTACCTAATGGTCCTAATGCATATTAAGGTAGGTTTAAAGGGGTCATTAGAGGGGCTGTGAATTTTCAAATATGGAATAATAAAATAAAAAAGTTATATGAAATATTCTTTTTTGTATAGAAAAGTTTAAATTAGATTCTAATTATTAGAGTAAAAAAAAACATTTATTTACTATCTACATGTTAAAAGTTTTTATTTTAATTTAAAATACTGGTCCATAAAGGTATGAGAAATTTTGTTGGAAAGGGCCATAAGTCATCAGTTAGCTTGATAAAGGGGCGCTGAACCAAAAAGGGTTAAGAACCACTGGTATGTTAGGTATATATTAATTTGATTTAGTTTATATAATCTATTAATACCTCAAAAAATTAAAATACTTTTAAAATTGTATCATATTATGATATATTGCTGGTAGAATTTTTTATTTACAAATTAAAATACTTATAAAGAACATAATAACATTTAATTTTCAAAATTGGATGTAAAAAAATATTACAACTAGATTTTCAATATTTTTTAATTAAGATATTAACAACTATTTCTACCCAACAAATAATTTTGAAAGTTATAGAGAATAATATAGTAAATTATTTATTATATACATTTGATAAATTTTTAATTATCTACAGTTATATGTTTTTTGAGTTGCACCAAAAAGTCAAATTGATTTTCTCAAAACTGAATCTGTGCAAGAAATCCCAGTTTTTCCTTAAATTTTAATACTTGCCTTTTTTTTCATTTTACTCTCCTAAAGTATCAAATAAACCCACTTTATTTCTAGAAACCATCCTTATTTTTCAAATTGAAGCTTTTTTAGTTAAAAGTGATAACTTACATAATATAACTAAAACATACACTGCTTATTGGAATTTCAATATGTTATATGCTGATACTTCACCCAGAATCTTAAATAATTTTATCTTCAATGGTTTTATGATATTTTTTATTGTTTACGTTCTTTGAAAACATATCTATAATAAGCCACACAAATTAAAAATTTTCAAATTATTTAAAAAATTAATACAGTATATTAAACTAACCTGATGTTTATGGCATAATTAAATTCATACATGATTATTTATTGTGTTTAGTACCAGTATCATTGGACGAAATATCTAATGATTGGTCAAAAACAAATGCTCCATTACATATAAAAAAAGTAGCAGAGTACTATGGTATATTTGAACATCTATTTGGAGATGCCTATTTTACGCCTTACATTCAAATGGATATTAATTATGACTACAACTCGAAAAAAGTGCCTGTTTATCGAGGAAATATTATCAAACCTGTAGAGGTATTTATTATATTTTGCATTTTTTTCTAATGTGATACAATTATTTAATTGTAATAGGCTCTGAGTTGTCCAGAAATACATTTTGAAGCCCCTGAAAATACACTATGGACATTAATGCTTACAAATCCAGATGGACATTTACAAAAAGAAAATTCTGAATACATCCATTGGCTAGTGTATGCATTTTACATAAATTCTATTTTAATTTAAAACATCAGTTACTCTTATAATTTTTAAATATAATTTTGTTTAGGGGAAATATACCTGATGGAGATGTTAATAAAGGCGAAACCGTGTTTAATTATTTACAACCATTTCCAGCTAAAGGTACGGGGTACCAAAGAATGATTTTTGTTCTTTACAAACAATCCACAGAAATAGATTTTTCTTCAGTAAAATCAGTTAGCGAAAAGTAAGTTTTTAAATAATAAACCTATCATGTTAGATTAATATTAAATGGATGGGCAAAAGAACCTTTACCTTTAGTGCCATGCAACTTCATTAAAACACCTAATATAATGTATATTATATTTTGTATTTGTTTGACTATGGTAAAATAAATCATAGTCCATCTATATTATATAATAATTTGTAAAACGATAAATATTAATATACATTATAAAAGAAAAACTTTTAATAATTTATTTTTAGAGTAGATTTGGCTAAAAGAACATTTAGTACTTTTGATTTTTATCGTTCTTATGAAGATATTTTAACACCGGCTGGATTAGCATTTTATCAAACCGATTGGGACAATTCATTGACAAAGTTTTATCATGATCAACTTTCAATGCAAGAACCAGTTTATGAATATGATTTTCCATCTCCATATATTAAACCACAAAAATGGTTCCCTCTTAAAGAACCATTCAATTTGTAAGTTGATAATAATTTATTATTAGTTTTAAATATTTTATAATAATTCAATTGTAGATACATGGATAAATATCGCGATGAAAAACAAATAGCTAAAGAGTTTTTAATAAGGAAACTAAGAAAAACACATCCATTCCAAAAGCCTGAGCCACCACTTAAGTATCCAAATGCAGTGCCATTTAAGAAAACTACTCCGTCTTGGTTAAAATTAGAGATGAAAAAAGAACGTTTGAGATGGGGACGTGTGAATGATTACTAAATTTTCAATAAATTAATGATTTACTTAGTTTAAATATTTACATATTTGTTCATTAAAAAATAAAATAATTTTATTAAATTGTATTACTTTATATCTTTGTTAAGATTTTAACCATTTACTTTTAGTTTTAATAAAAAGACATCAGTATGGTCATTACCAAATGCATACACTTTGAATAATCTTGGAGTAAAACTACACATTATAAATTTATAAAGAATAATTTTTTTGAAGTTATGCATATCAGTCAGCTTAATATAACTGAAATCTATTTAATATTAATTTTAATTATTACTTTTAACTTTCAAGTCAAATAATAGGTTAAATACTAATATTTAAACCCTAAAAATAATTTTCTATGAATTTGTTTATCCAAGTTGCATGTAGTTCCAAAAGAGAAAATTTCTTTTAGGCTAGGATCACGATCACACTATGTGTTTTGTCGATGCAACCGCAACATGTTGCGGTTGCGTCCTGACAGTTTTATACGGCTCTGCAAATCAGTCTAGTCTGACTCTGATAACGCGTTTTATATTTAAGAAAAAAAATTAAAATAAAAACCTATTAACCTATTTTATTTTAATGTTTTGTGGATCGGCTCCGGTTGGTCGGCAACCGACAAAACACTTAGTGTGATCCTAGCCTAAATGGGATAATAAACCTATCTTTTACTATTTTACATGTAAAATAAAAATGTATGTATAATTCAAAACATTTTATAAGGCTAAAAAAATTATGTATTGTTTCTGTAATTATCAATTAAAATTTAGCAAGAAAGTTAATAATATACTATTGATTTATAAAATGAAATACTCATAGTTAGATCATAACTTCAAATCTCAGTTCAATTTTTATTGTTATTTTTGCAAATTTAAATTAAATAATTTATACAAACATAAATATTTATTTACAAATACAACTAATTAGTTATTTCAATAACTACTTTATATTTATACATGTTACAGACTAATAAAAAATAAAATGGAAAAGGCAATATTTATCAATTATTCATATTATAATATCATATTAGCACGAATAGAATACATAAAACATTTTAAATTTAACAAATGCAACTTAATGAATAGTCAGAGAAATTAGCTACAGTTGAAAAAGTATGAAATGTAATGTATCACTTATAAAGTCATAATTATAATATATAAAAATAAAACCTTAATAGTAAAACAATAAATGTTATAATTAAAATGATATATATTACCTATTAAATGTTAGTAGGGGGAGTAAAATGTAAAAGAATTCTCGTCTTTTAGTTTAAATAAATAACTTTTTTATGAACAATTATTTTCAACTGTGTTTGCATTAATAAACAGCATTTTATCTACTAGATCTTGGTTTATTTGTGATCTTTTAATATAATACAGAGTTTGCAACTCTAGGGGTAATTTACTAGATGATCCACTAAGAGCATATACAAAGTGTTTTCTTGCAAGCCTTATGAGATTTTGACATTTTGATGACATTCGAGACCACCACATAAGTGGACACTCTTCAAGACAAGGAGTTCGCTCAGATTCATACTGAGCAATTTCTAAATTAAGTCTATCTTCAAGTGACATATTATGTTTATTAACAATAGGAGAACTTTTTACATTAGCAACACTTCCAAGCAAGAATCCAATACCTAAACAACCATAAATAAAATTAATTGCAATTATACTTATAATTATTTTAAAAATGTTATTTTTATATATTACTATTGAAACACTAACCTGAAATTCTAGGTTTTTTAGACACATCTGGGTCAATTTCTGTCACATTTGATTTAGTATCATAAGGCACAGAACCTTCGGTTTCAACCATTTTTACTAATTCTTGTTTTATTGTTGGAAGATGTTCTTCGCCTTCAGTCATAGGAAAATCTTTGAATCTTGGATCTAATAATGTTGCTATGTGTAAAAATGTTTGAACATCAATATTATTATACCTAAAAATTGATATGGTTAATAAGTAAATCATTAAAAACTATTGATGATATTATATTATATTCTTACTTCCAGTGAAGTTCGTTGGCAAACGTATTTTTTAAACTGGCAGCAAGATTTGAATCATTGGGTTTTACTTTCAGATGGTGGCTTGTTAACTGATTAATTAAAGGTTTTAATAATGATATCAATGGTATCTTTTCTTCGCTAAGAGTAGTAACAGTAACTTTTAAAGGCTCGAGAGTTGTAACAACATCTTCAATAACTGACCAGTCTTTATCAGTTAACAACTCATGTGGAAAAAATCCAATGTCCAAGGTATTGCATAAACTTTTTATGGTCTCTTTCCGTTGAACAAAACGTTCTAAATAGTGGTAAGTAGTTGTCCAAATTTGTGGGTATTCTCTACTAAGAAATGAATTAAATACTTGAACAACATTATCCTGAACTGTGACAGATGTTAAAGCATTATGGTGATGTAGTTTAGCAGAAACTGTTCTACATTTTGTTAAAACATTTAATACTTCTTCAGTTTCAAAACAACTTTTGGTACATAAATTCTAAAAATATATATAATAATAATTAAATTACCAAATAATTAAACTATTCTTAATGCTCTTGTAGTTACTTTAAAATTGTTTATGAATGTTTACTTTTTGTCAAAAGGCTAAATCCATAAAATAAATAAAATAAAATAATCTTAAATTGTACACACTTGTAATTCATAAATTAGGCAAGGTATCAAAACAAAACCTTGAGTTCTCAACGCTGCATCTAAATTATTATTTGTAAATGCTTTGATGACAGTTTTTACTTGATCAATATTAATGTTCCAATTTATAAACAATGAACCCAATATTCCACACCATTCATTAGCAGTTCTGTTAGGATTACATAAAATTGTGGCTAGTTGTTTAATACATAAACCTTCTTTGTCCAACTGTATATATTAAATAATAAAAAATTAGAATATTTTTAAGTTATAAACTCTCATAAATTAAATTACCTGTTGGAAAAATACACTTATTGTAATATAAACATTTAAGCTAGAACATTTCCATTCTTCTATACCTAATGCAAAAGTGCTGCAACTGTTTGAAATACTATTAAGAACGGTGGATCTGGTAGTTTCATAAATTCTTGGTATTATGTACTGTTCTAATTTATATTTTCCTGGAATTTCACATGGAGACCTTAATGTAGCAATAAGACGTTGAAAACCCTTACCTTCTACAATATCTGGTAAATGAAGATCAGTTATAACAAATTCAGTAATTGCATCTGATACAAGTTTATTGATCACATCATTTGACTGAAAAACAAAGAATTTATTTTGTATATTTTATTTAAAGTAGATAGTGAAAAAATAATTTACAACAAAACAAAATTTTATTACTTTATTGTTAATTAATTATATTTATAATAAAGAAAGATTTAAAATAATATTAATTAAAAATACCTACTGAATTATCAATATCTTGAAAAATAACCGACATCTGAGGAGTTTGTTCTTGGATATTAGCAACATTTTCCCCAACAAACTGTTCATTAATTTCTCCTTGTATGTATACATCCTGTTGTTTTATCCTGCAGTTTGACCTATTTACATCCACTTGGCCTTCAGAAGTAGCTAATAACATAAGTTCATTTTTGCCATGCCTTTTTTTTGGGCTTCCATCTTTTGAGGACCCCATTTCCAATACCATTAGTTCAGTCTTATGTCTGCTTTGTAAGTGTACTCTCAAGTTGGTAGTATTACTTTTATAAGCAAACTGCTTTTTACAAAGTATGCATATAATCCTATCTTGAGTAAGTATAGTACCACTGTCTGACGCTGGAAACCCAAAATACTTCCAATAGGGACTATGCATACGCTTTGGTACAACCAATTTTTGATAACTGACAGTTTCGGTGTTAGAACGGTCTGGTTGTATTTTAGTATAAGGACGTTTGCTTTTTTTTTTTTTGCCATCTGTAATATTAACCATCGTGTTTAAAAACTACAAGAAATTATTTGATAAATTGTTTTTTGATTTTGATTTTTTTTATGAATTTTAACACAATACGTTTTTTTATAAAATTCAAATAAATCCACTGCTTACTGTTTGATGTTCCAGGCGGAGTTTGTGATGTCGATTGTAAAAATGGGTTTAATTCAATTGATATTTTGTTACTCCGATTCATAATGAATTTATACTTAAAATTTGCCTCCAAAATTCGGATATTTTATGAACTGTTGACTATCGATAATACGATAATTATATTGCTTTTATCGAAATCAATTTTCGTATAGGAGTATAAAACAACAAAGGAAGAAATAACCTCCATACAGAAAATCAAAACCTGAGTAAAAAAACATCGATCGATGTTCTAAGTTTGTTAGTGAGATATCGTTTCCAAACAACTCCTTAACGGGTCGTATTCCAGTGCAGCCAAATGTCGATTATAAATAATACCCAATTTTAAATATCAATTAATTTACTAAGTAATAAATAGAAGTTTTGATAACATTATATCAAATAAATACAAAAATAAACAAAATTAAAACACAACACCATGAAGACTAAATATATCTCTAGTCTTCATGCAAAACATATTGACCGATTGACCGCCATGATACCAAAATTGAAAATAGGGTCTCACCAAATTTTATCGGTTATCACCGTCACAGGGTTTTTCATAGGTTTATTTTTAAAATGACTTGAAATTTCACACTTACATTTTAAATGGCTTACTTAACATGTTAATTATATTTTTGAACTAATTATAAATGAAAGTAAAGAAACCACAAAATGAACCTCGTACGCCATACGGAATTTACCTACTAAATAATTACCTATGACTATTATCTTTAGATTTAAATTGGTCCCTCAAAACTAAAAATCTTCACAAATAAGAACCTATTATGATCTCATCGGTTTGATTTTCTAAGTGTAATGAAATTGCATGAATGCCATTAATTTCTACCATAAACTAATTGAAACCAATACCTACCTATTTATAAATTTAGATTTAAGTATAAATCAATACATTTAAATAATATAATGATAATGATAACTTATACAATATTCAACATAGATTACATTAACTTGTAAAATAATGAGTTATTACATTATATAAAATACTCAAATACTCAAAATTCAAGAATTTAATTTAACTATTTATTTCTAACTTTAAGGTCCTCAAAAAAAAACATGTGGAACAGTAGTATTTTCTACATGCAAATATGCAATACACTTTGTTAGTTTGTTAGTATAATTCTTGTATGATTTTGTGTATGTTCTCTACCTTTTGGGCATAAGTGCATAACATATAGACATATAGTACATCCACTTCTTCTACCTTTTTTTAAAATTATGTTGGTTATAACTAGGTGTAATTTCTGTAAATTGTTGGCTTTCTAGTCAATTGTTCCGCAAGTCTTTTTCAAAATTATGTGACAGACATTGTTGATGAAGTTACTTTATTAGTCCTGTACTATAAATAATATAATTCATTAATAACACTAACATTTAGGAGTAAGTCAAGTGCAACTTTTCTACACTTTGAAGAGAATTAGAATAAGAGCTCATTTGATCTGATTGGTCTATAGATGTTTTCACCAATATTGTAATCTAAAACAACTCTTAGATTTTGAATTTATTTTTCTGTTTTTGTTAAATAAAATATCACTATAAAACATTAATTAATTACATTTATCTTGTCAATTTAGTACTAAAACGTTTGTTGAACTTTTCAGTTCTTATTGAGATAATTTTTTCTCTTTAATTGTTTTGATTTTATTTCTAAAGGGTTAGGCTTTCTATTATTTCTTATGGTTTTTACTAAGTGTGTTTTCCTTGACTGCAAAAGTTCTGCTAATTTAATGCTAGAGTAACAATTATCAATGTCTAACATTCTACCATAATCTAAGTATGGCTCAGATAAATCCATGACTACATTAGTTTCAACACTATTAATAATTGAATCCTCTTTTTCAGCATATACTTTAATTGCTATAGTACAGCAAGAAGAAATACTCAATTTAAATTTCTTTAACCTGTCTCTTTTACTTTTTATATATTGTTTGAAAACAAGTCTCCTCATAAATTATACCAATAATTCATCGATGCATAATTCTTCACTTATATAATTATATGTCGCATATAATTATATGAGTTAAACATGATATCATCATTAAGACTACTTAATTTGTACTATTTATTTGATTTATCAGCACTTTCATTGTCAACAAAGTGGATCATATCATTTTAAAAGATTCAAAATCATTTGAAACGATTTCGGCTCATTATTATTCAAAACGTAGTATTAAAAATACTTAAATACCTGATGTGCTCCAATATAACTCATATGAAGGGAGTGAGACCAATCCTGACCAAATTAACAGACTAAAAAAATCTTCGATCTCATATGGGTCAGTGACATACCATTTTTTAATACGTGCATGTAGTGATACAATATCACTTTTTGAAAACATCTCTTGAGCTGCAAATGAATTAGTTTCCACAACAATCTTCTGTATTACATCATCATTTATCACTAACAATACAGTTATAAAAATCCATCGGTGTTTCTTCTAGGAGCACGTCAATGAGATCTGGGTGTAATCCTACACATTTATTCTAATTATCAAAAAACAAATTGTTAATAATTATAACATTGTCATCAGGTCTCCATGGACGAGAAGCTTGTGGCTCAACAGTTGTATTATAGTTCAGGGACAACGTTGACAAGGAATAGGTGATAATAAGTTGTCAGATGCATTTATATGAAAAGTATCTAAAATATTACCTATAGTTGTATAAGACTAAAATATACTATTATAACATAGCCATAGGTGATAAAAAGAAGTTCTATTAACCAGATTGTATGTCATTATTTCAATCACTAAGATCATTTATTACAGACAATAAATCAATATCTATAATAATAAAAGTATAAATAAAAGTAATTAATATATTTTATAATTTTATGTACCTAAGTATTTTGTATTAAGAAAAGTATTAGTAATTACCAATATTTGTTGATGGTTTATTACATTATTATTATCAAAATGAATAATATTTAAATCAAAATAGGTACAAGTACAATCTAAAATTATAATTAAGAATCATAAATTATTAACGTTTGTTCTTTGGTTGTACTATTATAATACTAACCAAAAGTATGATTTCCACGGTTATTCCAGGTTGGATCCTTGTCACAATCATCTACATCTTTAAAATTAGACTCCAACATTAATTGCTTTATCTCACTTGAACCCACAACGATAATGTGTTAAAATAAAGTAAAATTAAATAATTGTTTTAATATACTGCGAAAATGCGAATTACGATTTACGACCACAATATTTTCGGATTTTCTATGCGCTCCCCATGAGAACCATAGAGTAATATTACTCTATGATGAGAACCCATAGATAATAAATTTTAATCTATGTGAGAACCATGATTTAAGATATACTTGGATAATACAAGATTTAAGTATAGATATCTTAAATCGTGATGAGCATGACAAAATAGATTATATAGATATTAATAGATATTTTGTCATGGTGATGAGAATTGAACCACAGCAAATACTGTACATGTACAGTATTTGACCACAGTTTGGTGGTTCGGTCGAAAAATAGGTAATCGAAAAAAAAGCCCCAGAAAAAAAATACGGTAAAAAAAAGCCCCGTACTTACTAAATACATATTAACACTTATTAATTATACCTAGTGTACATTTTATAATTTTAAATTTTTATATACTTTTATATCATAATTCATAATAATATTTAATAAAATAATACACCAAATATTTTAGACTATATAGGTATAAATATAATACATTTGAAATATAAAAGATTAATATATATAGCAGTAAAAGTAATTGTCATTTGACTTTATCTTAAAAATGATGACCCTATCTGGAAACTATTATGGGTATCTATAAGTATCTACAACATTTTATGTGGTTTTTTTGGTTCATATATCTAGTTATTGTTGTGATTATTTTTAGTTAAAGGTGTGTAAGTATTCTCTATCTGTTAAGTATGATATTCTCTTCAGTACGAATTTTTCGTTCATCTGGTTATATTCGTATAAAATTTTGGTTATTTTGAATAAATAGTGCGGATATACGATATAATGGAAGTGATTCGAAATAATAATAAAAAAACCTCAGATTGCATACGGTGGATATTAGAACAACATTCAAAAAGAATGCAATACTATGATTCGTTGGAGATGTACTAAATCAAGTTCAATGAAGTGTCCCTGTATTTTATAAACAGATTTAAATATAGATAGTCCAACTTTACTCTCCATTGAACATGATCACGTATACGAGGCGAATGAAAACATGGTTTCTATACAGTAAAAATTCAAAAAATTATGAAGGCTAATGCCAAAATATCTAACAACGCACCTAGTCAAATTTTTTCAAGTACCATACTTTATGTTCCGGAGAGTGTAGGTATTAGCCGAATCGCTAAAAGAAAATTACTTAAAAAGAACTATTCGAAATCATAGAGGGTATAAAAATCTACTAAAACCGAGATGTCTGTCAGAAATAATTGTTGAAGGTAAATTAAAATTTTTAAAACTATTTTTTAAATATTCGCTTAATTCTTAAGCAAGATATTTGAGTAAAAATAAAATAGTAAATAGAAAATAAAAAAAATATTGTTGAAAATTGTATTTAGATTCCCTAATATCCAAATACTTATTTATCCAACGTATTTGAATTTTGAGTATTACTCAAATACTTTTCAAATACTTATAAAAAAAAATAATAATCCGATGATAAAATGCTAAGTCGTAAACATAATATTTTAGTTCTCAAAATTCATAATCACTTCATTTAAACTTTAATCTATGAAATAAATTATACAGTTTAAATGTCTGGTTTTATAGTATAAATATTTTTTCGTGTATAATTTGCGAGATGTGACATTTTGATTTTTAATAAAATAATATATTTAGAAGTATAAAAATATTTCAAATAAATTAGTATTCAATACCGTAAAAAAGTATTTGAATACCAATATTTAAATACTTTACACCTCTGCGGCCAACAATTACATTATTAAAATAGAAATTGATTATTAAAACATATAGGTACTTATTTAATTCAAAATTTAATAGGTGAATATAAAGAATAGGATCAAGAAAAATTTTTACTTTACGATAACGGCTCAAATATCTGCAGTGAAAGAATTATTATGTTTGCCACCAATATAGGATTGTGTTTACTAGCTGAGTTGGATACATGGTATAGCGATGGAAACTTTGGCCTGGCTCCTGAATTTTTTAAACAATTATATGTGATACGTGTACAAAAAAAATCAGTGTTTGGTACAACTGTTTATTGTATTCTTGAGCGAAAAACTCAAGTTATACACGAGGAAATGTTAAATATTATAATAAATGAATGTAAAACTCGCGATATGTCATATGTATCCAGCTCTATAAGATACTTATACTTGGATTTTGAATTAGGTGTAATAAATGTCGCTAAAAATATTTTAGGAAATCACATTACAATAAATGGGTATTTTTATCATTTGTGTCAGTCCACTCATAGGAAATCACAAAAACTTGGTTTGGAAACCATTTAGGTACAAAGAAGATAGTGAATTTAGAAAATATTGTGGTATGATTGATAGCTTAGCTTTTCTGCCCCTGGGTAAAGTGCTAGATGGAATGACGTGCTTAAAAGAAAATATACCACCTCATGCAGAAGACCTTTTGTTTTATTTTGATTACTATTACGTAAATGGTACATAAAGGCGAGTAGGAACTGCGTCGTCCTCGCGTTTGCGTAAAATACCCCCCATAGGTCAAATGCTTGCATGTCTAGGAATATTTCAAAACAGTATTTCTTCTTTTTGAGGGAGGTAGCAGTATTAAGATCGACGACTCTATACAGTTGGTGGAATGTAGCGTTTTAAGGGCAATAACCAAATTAGAATTCAGGGAATCGCGGAAAAAATGACCACGGAAAAAAAACCCACGGAAAAAAAACCCCCCAAAAAAAACCTACGGAAAAAAAACCCAAACTAAAAAACACACGCCGGAAAAAAAGCCCAAAAAAATATGTTATACATAATATATTTACATTTATTTATAAATACATATTTTAAATAATATTTACAGTAGTAAAATATAATACTTTATTAAATTATACATACATACATACATACTTTTTAGCAATTCAATTAAATTTTATAATGTTTTAACTTAGCTTTTTATTAATTATCATTATTATACAGTTAAGTTAATTTTAATTTTTTTATGTATAGGTATAGCCTACAAGTTATTATTATAATTAACCTTATAATTCAACAATTTAATATTGTATAAAAGTAGTATTAGTAGTACTAATAGTATTAACTATTGATTGTTATCGTTTTGACACTATTTTATTATTGTCTCAAATGATAAACAAATGTAATCAATGATTATTAATTAACCCTTAATCAATGTTGATTTTGCTTAAATGAGTTTAACTTTTTTTTTATAGACTACTATCGAAAATTATTTTTTTAAATTATTATATTATTTAATTATTATGACTATGCGATCTCTCGTATTATAATTATTAGTTATTATTATGTTACCACAAACGAAAATATTTTGTATTTTTAATATTTTGTTCCTATGTTCTATTAAATAATTATATGATAAAATTATTTTAAAAATATTATTATTTATTATTAAAAATATATTATATGATTGTAAATCCATTGTATAATTAACAATCAACTACAGTTTATAAAATATTTCATAATATAAGATTACAATGATAGCACTTTTTTTCCATGGGCTTTTTTTCCGGTGTGTGTTTTTTAATTTGGGTTTTTTTTCCGTGGGTTTTATTTTTTGGGCTTTTTTTCCGTGGGTTTTTTTTCCGTGGTCATTTTTTCCGCCTCCCGAATTCAGGTATACCTATATTTTTTCGTTAGAAATTGAATGTAGTCTTTTGAGGAATATTTTTTCCATAATTTTTGCAAGTATACTGGTAAAAGACTATTTGGTCTATAAAAGTCTGTTTTATCAGGAAATTAATTATATTTAGGTATTGAAATAATAATTGCATTTTTTTTTTTTATATTATATAATTATACATTTTCTTCTTATTTTTTTTAAATATATAATATTATGATGTAAGTATAAAATAAGTAGGTATATCTATTTATTTTTCTGTAAAATGTATTTAATTAGTTTTAAATTTTTTTTTTTTCAAATAAATTGAACATTTGTTGGACGCACTTTTTATTAACGTAGAAAAAAAAATTAATTAAATTGATTAATAAATTTAATAAAAAGTAAAACGTTCTATACGATTGGTGTAAATGATATACCTAATGTTAATATTAGATACTATACATAAACTAAGTCATAATATTCTAAGTAGTAAGTATAGTGAGTATAAATAAACAGAATCTGTGGGACACTTCCCTACACTTATAAGTGCTGGAGAATAACATCACCGATCAGTTATAAGTAGGTAGATACCTATTAAATTTATGCTATTACCTTACTCTTGATCGTTGAAGGGCTCTCGAGGTCGTGTATTTAAGAATTTGATCAAGTACATCATCTATAGAATATATGTATACATATTACATTTTAATCACTATTATATAAAATATATCATGCACCTTACCTGACTCGAAGTAGTAGTTTATATCTATGATATAATAAGGTGAGTCATAGGCGTGCGCAGGGGGTATGTAGGGCATGCAGCTGCACCAAAGACCATTTTTCAATATCCCATCCCCCATTGCCCCTCCCCTGTATCCGCATAGTGGCAGCCTTCTACATACCTGGAAAAGAGACCTGCGCACGCCTATGAGGTGAGTGGTGACACAAACACAAATAAAAAACTCTCTGACCACGTGGAATGTGGATTCAAATAAACCAAAGGATGGCCAAGTGGGTAACGCTCTGCTGTACAATAGTAGCCTTAATATTTATTGCAGTAAAAAAAAAAATGTGGAAGGAGTGTGAAATATAATACAAGTTATATGATGTTAATATAAAGAGGCCTACCGGCCACATTTTTCAAAAAAGAAGCCTCAATATAGACTTCGACGCCACTGCTCCTACCTATATGTAAGATCCAATATAGAGGAAGACAAGTACGTCAGTAACGTTAAATTCCTACACGGTAAAAGAAAATTATTTTTAGTTTTATTAGATTAAAATGTAAGATGTATAGGTATCATATGATGTAGCATTGTAACCGATATTAGATTGATAACTTATAAATTAATAAATTATATTATTATAAAGAATGTAATAAGTATATTGTATATTTGTATTGAATTATTTTAATATAATAATATACGCAGTTAAGAAATTTACATACGACATAGTACCTAGGTACTACCTTATTCTATTGTGTAGAAACTAATAAATGCATTTTTTTTTACCTACTAAGTGATAGGTAGTACCATAGTAGGAGACCTAGAGATCTCGTATTCTCATGTAGAAACTTATATTTGCCAAAATAAAATCTTCTATAGAAGATGCCGCCAATTTAAATAACTGCCAACAGGTGTATGTTTCAAGTTTTTACGACTAGTAATTTTTACTTTACAAAAATCTCTAAATTATTTGATACCTAGTAAGTAGTAAATCGTTATTTTACGCGTGAATTTTGGATTTCGTAAAAATGTATAGCGGTACTTAAGATAATATTTTTTTAATTTATCAACTCTCAACTTCTTTTATACTTATTGTAAACCAAATTTATACAAAATCTTGTATTGAATTTTACTCAGTTACACATACATTTTTTTAAAAATTTTTAACTACAAAAAAATTAGCAAATATTAATGATTTTGACGAATTTTGTCAATATTTGAACTTCAAACGCAAAAAATGAAAAAAATTGTGCCTAAGTATGTATAATTTTTGAATCACTATAGGTATAGTAGTATGTAAGACTAACTGAGGAACTTAAAATTAAATTTTCAAGTATTTTGACTAAACACGTAAATAACCACACACGCCCACTATTATCTACATTAGGTCACCAAATCCCTAAGTCGATTCAATATACATAGATATCCGGATCTCTTAAAGCAATTAAAACTATTTTCTTTTAAATAAATCAGAAAAACTCCAAAAAGTTTGAAGGTTACAAACTAATATTAGTAGGTAATATTCCTTTCCTTTATAATATATGTATACTTAATTGTTATTTATGTATTATAGTATATCTGTATATCAAATTTACTCATTGAGTATTATCATTGATTATATTATAAAAATAATAATATAATATAATAAATATTTTTATACAAGAATTAGATTGCATATTAATTACATTTATTTTGGACGAAATGTTTGTATCATATAAAAGATAGGATTTAAATATTTTAAAAGTACTTATTACTTATACAATTATACATTTTAATAGTTAATAAAAACCATTCAATGCTTTCCTAAATTAAGTTATTGTATACAATAATACAAATTCATTACCGCATGTAAATTACAAAATCAATGACTGATAGGTTGAAAGGAGAGAGTTTTATGTTGGTGCTTTTCACTCAATTATTATATTTTGTTAAATTAAACTATTTATCAACTTATTGATTTTTTAAAATTATACTCTCAAATTGTGTGGTTTTCAACACAATAGGTAAAAATAATATAAATATAACTTAATCATACTTACTTTTAAATAATTTCTAAGTTTTGGTGAAAACAAAATAGGTTTGTCGTACTCAGTTTTTAAGTTAGAGACATTAAAATACATTAAAATTATGGGTTCACTAAGCCATAGAACTATATCAAAACTAATAAATTACGAGAGGTCATCATGATGTAATAACTTATTAATTTTTACATACATATATTTTAAGTAATAACAAAACAAAATTTTTTTATCATTTACTTTTTTTAATGTTTAAATGGACACATAAATTTTTAATTCTTTTTTCCAAATCAGAATTCTTTCTTGAAATAATTCAAAGTTAACAAATAAGTCAAAAAGAATTTCTGAAAAGTAGTTAAAACTACTGGAGTGTAATAACTAATAACACAGGGGTACCTCAAAAAATGTTTTCCCACTACTCAACTCAAGAAAACTTTAAATATCTACTGAAATCTTATTAATATATTAAAATACTCAGAATATATTTCTTTCTTTTAATAATACATGATGCTGTTCCAAACGACGGTGGTAAAAAAATAAAAACTTATACTTTATAACCAACTTAACCTAACAGATATTTTAAAAATGACATTTACAAAAACATAGGTAAATTTTGAAATATTGAGTGTTTTATATAAGATGTATCCCTTGGTAAATAGTATTAACTATTAACATAGTAAAATTATATTGATTATAGTAACTCAGGAATCAAGGGTCACACACGAAACTGCGATAAAAAAATTATTTTTCTCTGGATAATATTCATACAAATTATGATACAATAATAATGAAAAAATTTTGACATTGAGGGTGTCGAATGAGTTTTAACTAATAAGTAAATTATAATTAATTCACTACATTATACATACTTACTTTTTGTTTTATGCATAATATATTATATATGTATATATAAATAAAACAAAGTCGGGTTAGTTACATCATTTATAAATTTTAATTCAAGAATGGACCGATTTTGATGATTTCTGATTTTTTGATTTTATCTCTGCCCCGAATAGCAGAATAACTATTAAAGTATCGGAAAAATTCAACAAAAATGTCATATATAATAGTATGCTTCACTGAATAGAATCAACCCAAGTGCAATTCATGCAGCGAAATAGTTTAAAATAGCTGTATCAAAGGAAATGTCTTGCCGCCTCATCCTTGAGAAACTATTTGATTTTTGTAGTTTTATTAAATCTTTATTTTCTTTAAGTATATTATCCTAATGAACTGTTGAATTAAACATTTTGTATTCATTTTATTACGTTAGTTAAAATAAATAATGTTTAGCTAAAAGATCTCAATACATTGATTTAATGTTTATAAACACTGAATTTAAAAAATAATATAGTTGATTGTTAAGAATATTATTCATTACAAGTACATAACATTTTATAAGAATAACGGCCAAGTTACACCAAGAACAATATGGATTATAAAAAGCGGGTAAGTGGGTACCACTCTGCTGTACATTAGGTGCCGTGTAGATCACTATTATAATATATTATAAGTGTTAAATTTGAATCCAATGATAGTTATGATTGTATACAAAAAACGATTCTGAACGAAGATGGTTTGTCAGCCTAGGATATAATTTCCAGTGGATGATGAAAAAGGTGGTTTATGTTTTAATGGCCTGAATAGACCAAAATTTAAGTTCTTTTATAATTATTGTAAGCTTAACTTATAATAAATTTTTAACTCTTAGCTACTTACCCAAATTTTTTATGAATTATACCTACAAAGAAATTTGCAAATATTCATGATTTTGACGAATTTTTGTCAATATTTGAACTTCAAATGCTAATAAAAAAAAATTGTGCCGATGTATTCTTATAATTTTTAATTCACTATAAGAGTAACTTATGAGAAACATTGTATTAAATTTTCAAGTATTTTTATTGGACCAAAGAAATTTATCGAAACTTTAAAAAAATTTTTTCAGAAAAATTGAAAAATTCAGTTGTCTATAAATAGCTCAAAAAAAAAAAAAAAAATCAAAATATTTTGAAAATTAAATCATGTAAAGAAAATGCCAATCTAAATAATTGGTGAAATTTTCAAGTATCTACAACTTATATTTTTTGAATAATAACAAATATTTAAAATCGTTTGAGGATAAATCGTTATTGTTAGGTACAATATTTCGTAAAAAAATTTAAATTCAAACGCACTTAAAATTTTCCCTTTAATGATGCTTCGAGTTTTTTTTATAGATACTTGAAGGAAAACATAGTGTTGTATTTTTAATCCTTAGTTATTAATACAAATTTTTTATGATTTTTCAACTTCAAAATTACTTGCAAATTTTCGCGTTTTCGACAGATTTCGTAAAAATTTGAACTATAAACGGTTATAAAAAAAAAAATTGTGACTTACGATTTTTAATTTTTTTTAGCTTAAGAACAACTTGTAAGAAACCTTGTATTAAATTTTCAAGTTTTTTTGGTAATTCAAAATCTTTTTATCGACACTTTAAAAAAAAAATTCTCATAAAAATTGAAAATTTCTGTGGTAAATAAATAACTCAAAAAAAGTCAAAATATTTTGAAAATTTAGCCATGTATTAATAACAGTAACATAAATATGTGATGAAAATGTTAAGTATTTACAGTGATTAGTTTTTAAGTTATAACCATACAAAAAAATCGATTTGGTCAAAAACTGGTTTTGCGTAAAAATGCCGTTTTTCCGTCACTTTCTTTTTTGTTTTCCTCGATTTTTAGGAAAACTGTTGAAAAATGTTTACTTTTTACCTTTATAATATACCAAGGATATTCACTTTTCCATCGGAAACCACCCCCAAAGTTTGAAATTAAAGCATTATTTCGACTAGTTATGCTGTACACAGACACAAAAAAAAAAATACACATCATTGTAAAATCACTTCGTTCAGAATCTAAAATTGACATAATATAGTTCATGTTAGAATTGTCTATACTAGTAGGTAATTCACCATATTAAATAATATTGTGTGAGTAAAAAATTTTCTCTTGTCTTTAATAATCACATTGTAAAGTAATTGACCACTGTTTAACCATTTAGTATATTATGGAAAAATTTTGTAAGGATATATTGGCCTTTGGGTGTATTAGTACATTTTCTCTTAAACTCATTTTATATTAATGTTTTGGTTTTGAAATATGCATAAACCCAACATAATAATATTGTATTGTGATTAAAAAAATGTAAAATAATATGGTTTATTTAATATAAAATGAGTGATGATAATTAATTCTTAATGTAATATAAGCGATTTATTTTAGAATTGGTAAATTGGTATCACATAGTTAACCCTACCACTCATTTTCAATTGTATGTTTGACATATATCAATAATAACAATAGTAAATTATTGTTAAATAAATAACAATCTAAATATAATTATATTATTAAAAAAGTATGTACAATAGGAAAAGTTTGATAAATTAATGCACATAGTACATAATGAATGAAATGTACAAAAGGAAAAAATACATTTAATACACAGAACTTAGGTAAGTATACATAATTATTATCATTCTGATTATGATTTATAGTTAGAACTCGGAACATAATTTATTTATAGAATTACTCTTTGGATTCTTATGGTTCACAAATTGTGTATGAAACAAGCAGAGCTTGTGCGCATGAAAAGTAGTGTATAGATAGATAAACATAAATTAAGTTTAAACTGTTGATTTTAATTTAAAAAAATATGCGAGAAATGGGAAAATATTTAAATAATATGTTATTAATTACTATAATTCTTATAAAACAATTAAAAAAACTCGTTTAAAGTAAGATCTTTTTAACATTATCAAACTTAATAATAAGTAGTTTATATCTATACACCCTTTTTTTTTGTTATATTATCTTTTCTAAATTAATTAAAATAAATAATGCGACAAAATATTGGACCTGACAGACGTTCATTATTTATCTTATATAATTTCAATGACGGTTAATATTAATGGTGCCAAAGTAACATAATTAGTTAGAAACCAATCTTCAATGTAATATCAGCAAAATTTTTATTTCATTGTTGGTAAACGTCTGAACAAAAATGTACCTTGCCCCTAAATTACTTGATGTTCAAGTAATACATTTAAAATTAAAATAACTCAAATAATGTGTTTTGATATAATACATTGTGTCTGAGTTGAATATTTTTACAGTTTTGATAAAACTATAATTAAAATACATAACAGAATTTTTTTTAATCAAACATACAAATTAATTATATAAATGCAATTACTTCATTATAAGAAGTTGACAGTATACTGCCTACAACTTGTTTTTAACTAATTAAGTCAGACTTTATAGTTATAAATAAAATACCTTTTCTCTTATTACTATTAAATAGATTTGGTATAAATATCAGTATCTACTATACTAAAATTGTAGACTTATTAATCATTAAATTTTAGGTATTTTATATATAAAGAAGAAGTATCTTAACATTGCAAAAATATACAAATAACTCTGATGAACGTCCAAAGGCCAAAATAAAAATGTAATACTTAATAAAAATACTTTAAATCTATAATGGGTCTTAATAGTAGTTTTACATAAAATAAGTATAATTATTTTCTTATTACTGTATACAGAGAACAATGTTTAATTATTTCCAAAGTTGAATTTTGTGACTTAATTGATCTATAATAATAAATATTTTTCTAATAATTTTTAGTTAAAGAATTGGTGGCAACAATTTTATATTAATTTTCATTGTCAATATCTATCAGTCTTAAGTTCTAGATTAATTATTACAAAATTGCTTATCTTCCTTTTTTTTTTTTTTACATAGAATTAATAAATAATAACGCTGAGATCTGATAGAAAACTGCATTAGTAGTTGGGTCCTAAAATCTAAAATAGGGAGTGGTTAGTAACAAATTTTATATTGAAAAAAAAATATATAAAATATAATTATAATGCATTTTTTTATACCACAAATAATTTAAGCAAATTTTCACAGATGGAATATAATTGACCAAGAAAAAAATGGTTTTTGTTGTTTGTCAAAATTAAACCCGTTAATTAAAATTACCAAAAATAAATAAATTAATAATAAATACAACTTTTAACTAAAATAACTTGCATATTGTTAAACCTTAAATAAGTATGTTTCTAAGCAACGCAGACTTTAATTCATCAATTAAATATATAATACTTTGCCTGAAGAAAAATAAATTTATGTATAGAAAATTATGGCATAATTACTAACTATATTACAAAAATATGATATAAGAAACTTTTATGCAATACCTTACAAAAAACTAACTATGTTGTTTCATGTTTGGATATTTATCTTAGTGAAACAAATAATTTAAATACTTTGTTTGACTATTAAATAAAAAAAACAATACAATGTAATAGTTGATTTGAAAATATTGAGGTAGATATATATAATATATTATAGAATACAAGCCTGAAATATGAAGAATCAAATATCATTTCTAATATAATTGTCCCAGGTTAAAACTGTATTACAAATATTAAATAGAACACAAACTTAATGTGTTGTAAAAAAATATAATTCTATTTTGAACATGTTTATGTAATATTTCATAAAAATAGTTAAAACATTAAAAAAACAGAAATTGTACTAAATATGTTTTATGTGGCCTAATCTTCTCTGGGACATTACTAGGAAATTTAATTGTTTAAAATTACACTAAAAATCATTAATTTTGTAAATTAAAAAGTATTGTAAGTAATTCAATTGTTAATTTATCAAAACAAATACTATTATTTTTAATTTCTTTTCTTTATAAAAAAATATTAGAATATCAATAAATTAAAAAGTCATAAGTATAGTAATAGGATTATGACAAAAATGGTGCTAAATTATTCAAAAATCTTTTTTAAATTATGCCTTATATGAGTTATCATTAGATACATGATATATTACTAATATTCAGTTATATAGGTGAATAAATATTTTATTGATACTAAGATTTTCATTATATATTTATTTTAAGATAGTATTAAGGGTGTTACATTTTATGTAAGAAAAAAATTAGACTATATTAGTACTTAGTAAGTACCTGTATTTAAATTAATACAAAAAGTCTGACAGCTATGATTAAAAAAAAAAAACTTCAGAATGATAAATAAAGAATACCATATACCTAACAATTGGAACATAGTTTTGGCCTTTAAGACCCAGAAACAAAATTATAAAAAGTTTGTAAAAAATCAACATAACAAAAAAGAACATGTTTGTGGTCACTTTTGGTAAAGATGACAACTATTTAAATAACAAAAACACTTGCCATAATATATTTAAGTCGTCCTTCCTTCATCTCCTTCACCCATAAATGAATTTTCAGATTTTAATTTTTCTAAAGTTTTAATTTGTTGCTGTAAAAATAACACCCTGAAAACCAAATTGAATAATAGATATAAAGAACCAACTTAAATACAGGTTTTTAATAAAATTTTAAAATTTACTTGTGTTCTAATAAAGATGCTTGCACTTCAGTCAAACGAACAATAGACCTTGCATATTTGAGTTCTGCAGATACCCGTGAACAGTGTACACTACCTAATATATGGGCTTCTTCATTTAATTTTTGTGCCTAAAATGAAATATCCAGCTATTAAAACATGGAATTTGATTTGACATTGAATGAATGCATTTAATAATATTACCTGTTTTGCTAAAATATCAGCTGGCCAGGTTTTAACGTGTGATGTTAAATCGTCCCGTACCAAGTTTGACACAACTGGAGATGTTGTCGTTCCAAGCTGTCTGTAACTCATTACATTGTTGACTTGGGCAACTTGTTCTGCATGGCTTGTTACAGGACTCCCTATTATTATTAATTTAATTTAAATTCAAGTCAAATAAATAATTGTTAAGTTTTGTTTAATTAATATTTTATGTACATTTTTATAGATAAAATTGTTATAAATGTCCACTATCTATACTTATTAGTCTGAGAAGAGCAAAGAACCTATTATCTAAATGATTAAATAAAATATATATACATAATATTGATTATCAAAAAGTCAATAAATATGTAAGTTGAAATAAATTGAAAATATAATATTAATATGGTAATAAAGGACGATCTTACAATGTCCGGTTAAGACTAGCCGGTAGAATTCTATCGGTTAACATGCAATAAATTCTTCTGGTTAGCGTTATCAGGCGCTAACTGAACATTGTAAGAACGGCCTTAAAGGTAATTTATAATATTGGTGTCTAATATTATGCATCTCTATTACTTTGCTACCTCTATGGTAGTGATTTTAAGCCTACTAACTTACATTTGGTTGGACAGATTAGTAGGTATACCATTGTTTAAACCCATTCGAAATTCACAAATCAAGCCTTCTTTTTTATTATTTTCTACTTATTTTATCAGGTTCTCCCTCATCTATTTATTGTTGTCCTGGGGGTAATTTCTTCTCAAATGGTTGTTTGCTGTCTTTTTCTGATAATTTTAATCTTGCAGATTAGATGTTTAATTTCCTCAATTTCTGATGCATACTTAATAATAATTTGAAAAAATTAGAATTCTTTTTTGTAACATATTCCATTTACTCTTTTATTTTTTCAGTAGCAGACAATTTTCTATGCAGTGCATCTTTATAAAATGTATAAATCCTTTATCTTCAGATATAGCAATGATCATAAATACTAAATATATACTATATAGCAGGGGTGGATAACTTGTGGCTCTTAGCATAGTCAGATATGACTGGCGTCTTATTTATAAAATCAAAATTTACTTACTATTGATATGGATTTTAATATTTTTACAGTAAGCATTTATAAACATTTAGGTTTGTATTTGTCCATGTGGCTGGCGAACACATTTATGTTTGACCACTCTAGGTATATAATATTTATAATCAATGGTCAATGGTTATAGATATTTACTTAATAAAATTCAGAAACTAGAGTCTGTGTTAAATGTACTGGCAGTTGGTGACTTCGCCCCCTAATATCACTGTACAATCATAAAATTAAATTTTAAGTAACGTTCACACTCAAATAAGTACGCGATTTCTAAAACATTTTATTTTTTTAGTCGTCAATGCTGATAGTATTTAACGTGTTAAGTGAAACTTATAGAAAACTCGGCAAATTCATTATGTTTACTCAGATATTTTTTAATATTGCGTCAAATAAATGTGTGGTACCAGGTGTTGTACGCCTCACAGTTGGGTGGAGTCACCAACCGCTAGTATGTTTGACACAGACTCTTACTGTATTATATCCTGTTATCAAATTAATTATTTTCTAAATTAAGAATTTTTAGTTGATTTATAACTAATTCTATGTTACATAATGTTATTTAAATTAAAGTATAATTAAATGCTACTCATATCACTGTTATAATATTATTGTACATAGTATTATAATTAGGTAGTTATAAATAAATTTAGAAGGGCTACTGTGTTGTCAGCACCACAGATGTGATCAATATCTTTTTGTCGTCACTTCCAGTCACTTATTTTTTAATACCAATGAACTGAACTGACTTAACAACATTCGATTTCATGTTAATATTATTAAGGTTAGAACAATATATTAAATAAACAAATTAATAGAATTCTACTAAATTTTTAAAGTCAGCACAAAATTAATATCTTTAATTAGAAGCTGAGTATAAAGACTTATTTATTGATTGAATTTAGATAGAAAAAATGTTATGACAAAACTTTGAAAAAGTTGAAAATATATTAAACATATGAAAAAAATAAAGACTAGTCTAAAATTATTTTCTCTCATGTAAAAACTTGCTTAATAAAATTGAGATAAAATAATGTTTACAAATTAATAATTATATCATAACAATTACCAATATTCAAGTATTGAGAAAAATAATATTCAACAGTAATTAAATATTAAATTCTATTAATTGCCAGTCCTAAACCACGTTTAAGTATAAGAGTTTTTTTTTTATTGTAGTATATTAAAAATATTGTTTAAAATTATTATTACAGCGAATTTAAGTATTGTAAAACCAGTTCATAGGTATAAAATAAAAGATAATACAGTTGTTTCCAGATAAATTGAGACGGCGGTGGCGGCGCAATAACATTAAACCAAGGGTTCTCTATATTTCAATGTTACTACCGAAAATATATTAATATATATAAATTTATTTTTATCCATAGATAGATTATAATAATTTATACATAGATTTTACACACCGCAACTAGTTTGGAATACACCTACTGAAAAGCGCTGCCGCCTCAATTTATCTGGCAACGACTGTACAAAGTACCACCAAAAAGTTATTGAAGGTTTCTGTGCCGGAATCAGTACAATGAACTTTTTATTCTGAATTTGTTTTCACTAAATTAGGTCATTTAGTACATGATTTTCCTTATCTGGAACATACTTATTCCTGTATATGATTTTGGACAATAATACCATCTATGTGATTTAAGACCACTTATTTAATATGATGAAACGACGAGACAATATTTTGAATACAGGATGATTAATTCTGTACTTTTGTTACTATGTGCACACATAGTTATTATTATATTCTGATTGACAGAATCAAATCTGAATTATATCCACTTTTCTAATTTGCATTATTAAAAAAATGCAAACTTGGAGTTTCACATGAAAGATGGTTGGTTTTTAACTGTTCAATGATTTACTTGATCTCCATCATCATTTATATATTGATATCCCAATTTAGTACGATAGCTCTTGACATTGGTGATAATAATTTTTGCTAATGAATTTATGATTCAAGTTATCAGTTGCGCAGAAAGTAAATTGATACAACCAAAAGTTCAATTTACTTATTTCATTCCTCCAGTAATAGCTAAACTAATGACTTAAAATCCAGGGTTAGTCAAAATAGAACTTCCATATTTATTATGGGATATTTCAATGATCAATGTCATTGAATTTCGGGCCATTTTAATTGTTTCTTATGTTCTTTCTGGATACATTTATTATCATATGGTGTTTCTTTCACATATGTTTGATATAAATATTTCCGTGTCATCAACCAAACATTAAATATTAATTGATATTAGGGCTTATATATAACAAAAATAATAATAAATATGGTCCAAGAAATTTTAAAGAATACAAATAATGTATTTTTGAAAATATATTTTAAGCAGAATATCTTTATTTTACATTAAGCTTCAAAAAAAATTAATAACTTTAATTTTCATAACTGTAATTTCTAATTATTTCCGTTACTATTAAAAATGAAAAAAGGAATGAATGAATTATTTAATTAAATAATTACCTTTAACTTCTTGGATATTATTAGTTTCTGTGCTTGCAGGAGTGGGTGGACTTCTTTCAGTAACATTATTAGAGGTTGATGAATCAACTAAATTCTGAGTTATATTTGATAATGGCGGTGTGGTTGATCCAACATCAACATTTGTTCTTTCACATGGTTCACTATTAACTTCAGTTCCTTTTACCTAAATGTAGACAAATTTGGTTCATATAAACATATATTAAATTATTTATTTAAAAAATAAATGTATGCAGAAAACATACTTGTGATTGAGGAGTAGAAGAACTGTGCCTTTCTGCAGGTATATTTGATAGCTGAAAAGACTTTTCTGAAGTAGGAGTGCTGTCGCCACTACATAATTCCATATCTTGTGTTTGAGATGAATCACCTAATATCATAATAAATGTATTCTGTTAATATCACAATCATTTTGTCAAAAATATTTTGATGGTAACGCATAGGTTCATGAATTATATTCATTTTCAACTTACACGAATTTATTATTGTTGGTCCATCCTGTTCCAGCCTATCTACATTACACTCAGACACATGATGAGATTGCGAGACATTAATTGGAAGATTATTACTTCGCATTTGATTCCAATAAGCATCTTTTTGATGGTGAGTTGGTCTACTTGTACAATTAACTTGTTGTTGAGAGGATTGCTGTGAAACTTTGCTCACATGATTGCTCATTGATGATGATCTCATCATAGAATTATTGGAATGTTTGTCTGTACAAAAATATGTTAAAATTAAATATAACACTAATGTTGATAGTTGTAAGTTAGAAATATTATTACAAACCATGGTGGTATTGTGTTCGAGAAGGTTGAGATGCTGGATAAGCTTCTAACCATTCTCTTGGCTGATCCCATTGAGATACTTCAGTTTTACAATTATAATAGTATTTTTTGCCTGAAGAACTTGTATGTTCAGACCAATCGCCAACTTTAGTGACAGTTGAACTTCCGCCAGACCTGGATTCGCGGTTATTACTACTACTGCTGCTACTCTATACATACATAAATATAAAACTAAAACAAAACTATATATATAAGTTAATTAATCTAAGAATCAGTAACATATTATATTAGACCTGGGCAGTAAATTTTGGAGAGCATTTTGATATATGGTACCTAGGTCATTTGGGTGATAAAAATAAATACCTTGCCTAGGGCACGAAATTCCTAAATACATGTCTGCTGAGAATGCGAAAAGTTAAATTGAATTAAAATATTACCCCAAACATTTTTTGATTTAAAGAATTATGTCATAATCAAATCATCATTATAAAATAAAGAATATGCATACACACAGGAATATATATAAATATGAATATATCATGTATAATTGTTATACTATGATGTATATGTATGAATATAAATTATAAAGACAATGACATTGGTTGTCAATTAAATACAAGTAAACGAAACAAAATAATGATTGATAAATTATAATCATTTTAAAATAAATAATAATAAATAGTAAAACCTCGTAGTAGATACAATTAATTTTCTGCAATTTTTAAGCAACCTAACATAATTCTAGGAAATTAGTAGTTGAGTTTCATAAAAGAACTATTGCAAACTTTTTTCATACAATGTAAATATACCGTGTGTCCCAAGAAACAGGGTACACTTTATCACTCATTACCCTTTTAATATTTTTCAATTCTGTTTGCGGGACATTGAATTAGACTTATAGATCATACATTTCTATGATTTAAAAGTTTTTTAACTTAAGTATTTTACGCATGCGCATCAAACCTTTATTTTTTTTCAATGGCAACCCCTATTTTAAATCTCATTTTTGGATTGTTCTATTTTTTTTAAGTAATTTTGATGTATCAACTTGTATTGTTTTTAATAATTCATAAATAGTAAATAATTTATTACTTTAATAATAATTATGATTACCTACATTACGGTGTTAAGAAGAAAATAATATTTACAATTAAAAAAAAAAAAAAAAAATCAAATTTAATAAGATTTTTTTTAAATTATATTTTTAGCTCTAATTTAGCCAATTTTGAGTTTACAATACAAGTTGATACATCAAAATTACTTAAAAAAAATAGAACAATCCAAAAATGATATTTAAAATAGAGGTTGCCATTGAAAAAAAATAAAGTTTTGATGCGCATGCGTAAAATACTTAAGTTAAAAAATTTTTAAATCAAAGAAATGTATGATCTATAAGTCTAATTTAATGTCCCGCAAACAGAATTGAAAAATATTAAAAGGGTAATGAGTGATAAAGTGTACCCTGTTTCTTGGGACACACGGTATATTGGTAAATTTTTTTTTTTTGGTTAATATATAATAAATGAGGATAAAATAATATTTACCTGACAAGAGCTATGAACAACTTTTCGTTGACCAGATTCCCTAGAATCTCTAGAATCCCTAGAATTTGACCACTTCACAGAATGAACAACCATTTTCTAAAAGATAAAATAGTGTTAAAAAAAATTAAATATATAACATATACTAAAAACAATGATTTACTTCCGGACTAATCCGATCGTGGTTCGTTCTATATTCATCTCTACTTCTTCTATCTTTTGGTGACCTACTATAATCTGAAAAATAAATAGATTTTATTAATTGAATACCGTCTATTGAGTTATATCCCCAATAAAGTAGATATTATATAAAATATAAAAATTGTATAATATAAATAATATAATAATCAAAATAGTTTAAAGCAATATATTGAAATATAATTATTGTTTACTACCATCAAGTTGCAATATTAATACTATTTAAGACTCTAAATTTTTACTCAATATGTAAATTTAAATTTAACAATTGAGAATATATTAATTGTTACTTTTTACAATAAAAATAGATATTTGATAAATAATGTTTTCGTTACTTTTAAAGAAGAATACATAATTTAACCTATTACCTAGTATTTAATAAATAGAATGAGTACTATTACATATATTCTAAAAGTCTCAGTTCTGAAATTAGCAAAATTAAGTTCAGTAGACCACTTAAGAAGATATCATACCCACATATACTCTTACACATGTACGACATAGACGAAACGTGTTTACACAGTCTGAGTAGAACTCACTTAATTTTGGTTAGGTTAGGTTAGATTAGATTTAGGATTAGGTAGTATAGTGACAATAATTCTGAGGACAAGACGCTGCAGTTTTTTTTAAATTTAAATTTTGAAAAGTTAAAGGTCGTTTAAAAATGTTGACATTTTCTTTATTTCTAAATAATATATTAGAAATAATGAAAAAAAAAACGTTTACAACGTTCTGTCTATGTGGTATGTGTATAAGATGGAGACAACACATGCAGGTATGACGTCTTCTTAAATATAGAAAAATTGAAAGATTTGAATATTTATAGAATCCTATAAATTATTTTATACACTAGTATCTTCATAAAATTAAAAAAGGTTAGGATTTTACAATAAAAAAGACATGTGAACCATTTCTTTTCACATGTATATTAAAGTAACCAACAGATATGATTAGGTTAGGCACATAATACATAGGTATTAGTAAATATAAAAAGAAAGCTGACTGATCGATTTATATACACACAGCTCAAACCACTGGACGGATAGAGCTGAAATTTAGAGTAAAAATATTTATCATGCCATAAATATCATTATTAACACATTTTAAGAAATTCAGCTTCTAAGGGTGTTAAAAAAGGTAAATAAATGTAAAAATGATAAACATTACTACTTTGATCAAATTTTTAAAAAATGGGATGTTCAAAAATTTATTCCGATTATAAAAATACCAATGTATACCATATTATGTACCTATTAGCACCATAATATTATACTTTAGTATGCTGTGTTATGGTTTTTAATAAATTCAATCAATTGTTTATAATAGAAAAACACAAGTGAAATAAGTTGGAATTATGTTGGTCATGAAATTGGTAGAGCACAAATACGATATGATAGAATTATGTTGGTTATCACATAATACATAATATATTATAGTCAGTAGGTATATGGACAATAATTCTAGTTGATATGAAAAATAAAATTGACTATATACATGATAGCAGATCATATTTTACATTTAATACATGCCAACAGTGTGTAATTCAACTAGTTTGATATAAATTTTAAACTAGAAATTCCATATACTTAAAATGAATTTAAATTTTTAACAAAGTCTATCCAACAAACAAATTTTTAATTCTATTGTTAGAATCTGTATTAATTTATGTTAATTTCAATAAGAAAAAAAAAAATGAGAATTTATTAAAATATATTATTCATAAATTACTGATATATCTACTTTTATAAATTACAAATAAGAAAAACAAGAAAGTAGTTTGTTTGTAACCATTCTGAAGTATTATCATTACATTTAATGATGTTTGGCTAGAGCGTATCAATGTGTCAAACAGTAGAACAGCAGAGAAGTTTCACTTTTAGTGTATACATCAATCATGTCTAGACATGATTAGAATAAAAAAAATCAGAAATACAGAGTAGAAGGTGTAGAAAAACTAAATCTGAAGTTTTAATAATGTTAATAATAAAGATGACCAGTACTGGAATTATTAACTGGATTATAATAATAACAGGAGTTCTAAATCATCCACTAAAAATATATGTTTTATTATTTAGAATAAATATGTATTTAATGATAACACTTACCAGAATATTTATCACTATTCCTAGATTTATAGTCTCGAGAATCTCTCTCCTTATCTCTGTGACTTTTTTGAGAATGATATGAACTTTTGCTAGAGTAAGATCGATCTCGCGATGGACTTCCTCGGCCAGGACTTGGATACGAGGTACCATTTCCCCTAACACTGCCATACTTTTGATCACTACTAGAATTTTTTGAAACTAAATATTTGGAATTCTGAAAAATAAATTTATATTATATGAAGAGAATGTTATGTATAATTTTTAACTAATTCTAATAATAATTAACAGAGGAGTATAAGTTAAAGCCAACTTTATACAAGACAAGTATTTGGTAGTGAAACTTATTTGCTCTATAGTTTAACATGCATTCTATTTATTGAACTGTTGCTAGTCCGTCTCCCCCAACAAAAATAAAATAAATAAATAAAATGTACAGTTATAATTTATTACTTGCTACTCAGTGGCTTAAATATGCTAAAAAGAATACATCATAGAAATTGGAATAGCAACTTATCCCATTGAATAGACAATTATTAGCAAGTAAAATTAATATATTTTTAGTTTAGGTTGGTCGACCACTTGGCCAAAATCTAGTATTATTTAAACTTGGGTTTAATGATTGTTGGACAAAACATGTTATACAAACCTATGAACCCCATCAATTTAAATACAAAATTATCTTATTAAGTTCTAAAAACTTTCAAGCTTTGAATAGCTTTTTAAGGAGACTGTCAGTAATCGCCTGAAATGGATTTAATACAAGATAGGAATTTCATTAGATAAAGAGATTTCCACACCAATAGATTCTAATAATTTATCATTTTAAATAAAAATAAAAAAATTGATTTTGTCATTTTTAAAATACCTACTGTGTAAGTTGAACTTAAAGACTAAATTAAATTTATATCTTACATTTCAAAAAAGATAATTAATTATATGATTAGAATAAAATAATGCTTTTATATGCAGACATTGTTTAAAAATCGTCAAAAGGTTAGGTTAAAAGATAAACTTAAATATTTTTAAAAATTGACAAATGAACAAAATTTGGGAGTTAATTTTAGACGCTGAAAAGAAAGTATTACTAAGTAAAAATATGATTTTAATCATTACATTAAAATATAGGTAGTTTTTTAAAAAAAATATATAAGGTAACAATACGATCAACTTATTGTAAAATTTGTATGTTATTGATTATTAAATTAATAAATAAATAAGATATTACTTGTTTATAATAAAGCATATATTATGTCTTACAAATAAAACCGTTAACATTACAATTTTATGCTTTTAATTTAGTCATTCTTGGGAAAATTTACTTTGGAGGTTGTACGTTGGATTAAGCACAAAGTAAGTGTTAAGTTTTAATTTACCAATTATTTTATATTTAAAACTAATATTTAATGTAATTACGTTATTCTAACTCAAATATTAGTAATCAAAAGGCTAAAATATGTATAAATATTGTTAAATTGCTGATCTTATTTATTTTAGATGTTTAGATTCAATAAATTAGATATAAATAGTAATTATTTTACATTACACTCAAAATGATGGCAGATTACTGATTAATTAGAATGATGAGATTATTGAGAACAGATTTAAGGTACATCACGAAGGAACCAATATTTTGAAGGACATAATATTGTGTACCTATCAATAAAATAATCACAAAACCCAATAATGTTTACCTGATACTGATGGGACGGGTTTTTGTCATAATACCTGAAAATAAAATAGCTTAACATTAATAATATTATCGATATTTAAATAACTTGAAATTACGTTATTCGCGTAATTTAGTAAGTAGGCCTTACCCATCACTAATCCTTTGAAGTTTCCTCGCATGCATTACCATCAATGCCGATTATCTGTGGAAATTCACCAGCCGGCAATGGAATTATAATGTTAACGACAAGTTTAGGTAGACGTGTACGTGGTTCTAGAGCTCAAACAAACGTAAAAAATATTTAAACGTAACCGGACGCCATCAAATGAGACCAACAGTAAAATGTAATAAAATGGAGTGAAAAGGAAAAAAAACATTTAGACGGGGTGAAGATGCTGTCAGGAGTGTGGAAGGGGCTTGTCATCCATCGGAAAGATACGCACTGCCATTGGTCATTTCAAATATCAGCTGGCATTTATAAACAGTGCAAACATTGAAAAGTGAAATAATTAGAAAATTTAATTATAATTAAATTAATTTAAATTTTTGACTAAATAAAGGAATTATTTAAATAATACAGAAATTATTTTTTTGAACCATTTCCGAAAGTAAAATTAAAATTCTACCAAAACTGTTTTATGTTTATTTTTGTTCAGTTTGCAGCCGTGGTATATTCGTATAATAATTTTGTTTATGCAAAATTCGTCCTTGAAATTACAGTCATCACTAATTTGATTAAAAAAGTAAATAAATATTACCTAAATCTCCTTTCAATGAATTTAGAAAGTTATCTATGGTATTAAGTATTAACTATTAATTGTTTTAGCTATTTTGTGTATTGGCACCATAGAATATTACTTTATGATTAGCACTAAATTAACTATCTACTGTATTTTTTATAGATACACAAATACGAATGTACTATTATTATTTAAACAATGGTAGATGTACCCGTTCAAGAAATGATCAAAAATACATTTACATGGAACAACAAGAATGGCTACAAATCTGGCAAAACGTAAATTTTTCTATTATATTATAATACAATAAAATCTGAGTACTTGAATAATATATATTAATTTAACTCTTGTTTTTATTTTATTAGCTATAATTTATTTAACTATTTTACAAGCGTTGAAGATTCACACTCAAAGTATCTTCATTATCAAATTACCAAACCTTTGTCTGTTCAAGTAAGACCCATACTCAGCTCATTTATTACCACTTACTTTAAATTAGATTATATTATATTAATAAAAAAAAATTTTAATGTTACATAACATGACTAATTAAATTCCATATTTTTAAAACCAATTCAAAATTATTTTTAATAAAAAAAAATTTATCTTTTTAAATAATTATGACATTACTGTAACCACTTGATTTTTTATCTCCAACATTCCTATTTCATATAACTTTGATGAACTTCATTTAATACTTCAAGATAAACATCTTAGCATCAATCTTCTGTAACTTAAAACCTCAGTTGCCTAATTTTATGATTTACCCTTGTTGCTTTAATTTCCGATAATAAAGTTAACTGTAATAACATTATTTTATTTTTAATATTTGATTATTCTTGTGTGTTTTTAATTATTTTAGACTCAACATGATTCTCCATCTAAAAGTGAATCTTCTCAACCATTTTATCATATTCATCAGGTAATTAACTTATTTTTCAAATTTCCAAAAATTACAGCGTTCAATAAAGTAAAGTGCTTCTTTTATTAGTAATTGACAAATTGGCTTATGTTATATTCTGTAGGATTTTATTGAATACAAATATTTTATTATTATATTAGAATTGGATTATTTTTAATTATTACATTGTGAGTCAAAATAATTGACTAAAAACTAATTATTACCTAAAAAAAAAGTGTATCGAATTTATAATAAACTAATAATAATTTATTATAGGATTCAATTATTACACAGAAGCCAAGTCCAACACCAGTTAGATTTAGCCCACGTATGGGTTCTAATGCTATTAATTATGCACGTTCCAGTGCTACAAATCGGATATCAATCACACCCAATATGTCACCAATCAGCTTCACTAATGTTGATCAGTCAATATCAAAAATTAGTGCAATGTTTCCTACTGCATCTGAATCCCACATTAAATCATTATTAAATAAGTAATATACCTAATATTTTTATTATATACTTTTTTTTTTTAATATTTATAAAAATTGTTTTAGATATCATAACAGAGAAGCAGTTGTTATTAGTGCTTTGCAAGTAGAAAAGCATCCAATTGCTACACCTGGACCATATACACCACCATCAAATAGTCGTCATTATATGTTACAAGCTAATCCTTCACCCATGGCTAGTCCATTACCTAAACCAGCTCATTATTCTCCAAAAATGAAATTAAGGTATTTTTTTTACATAATATATTTAATTTTAAGGAGTTATGTAAATTAATAGACCCTTTTTTTTTAATAAAAAAAAAACATTGCAAGTATTCAAACAATAATAAATAATGATTATCATTATATAAGTCTAAATGTTTTAATACTGATTACTTTAATATTTAACTTAATTTAAATTCTTGAGACATTTTAATTCAGTGGCGGCTTGAACCTGTATAAGACTTAGGCAAAGCCCCAGTCAAAATTTAGTTTGGGTGATCATCATTAATAATATTGAATTTGTTTGAAATAACTATACCTAACTTATTATTTATCCTGTTATACTTTAATTTCTTTTAATCTGTATTATGAGTTTATAATAAATATTAATGCATTACAATATTAAAGTATAAATACTGATTTTTTATTTAGTAAAATATTAAATTTGTGCAGCATTCGCTGGGTAGGTGATATATTTTAGGCTTGCCCTGGTCAAATAAAATTGTCAAACCGCCATTGTTTTAATTAATATTAAATTTAACTACCTATTTACCTCTATTGATAAATGTTTAATATTGTTTGATTTAAAAATATATTATTTGATAAAACATATCTAAATATTTATATATTATATATTTATTATTATGTAATTGTTTTGTTATTTGACTGTAGATATTGGAAAATTGTAGAAATTGAAAATTATCTTAAAAGATTATCCATTTAAATTATCTTTTGTTTTTAAAGTATAAAATCATTTTTCAACAGATAAATATAATAGTTGATGACCATAGATACAAATTTTCTGTGTATATATATATATATATGTCTGTGAATGTTTGTGTGAGGCTTAAATTTAAATGTTTTGCCATTATTTTTTTTTTCATTTATTTTATTTTTTTTTTTAGCATGAACTTTATTTTTTGATGTTTCAGTATATGTAGTTAAATTGAATTGATAATTGAATTGTCTAATAGACAATAGAAAATATTTTTTGTGGGCAAAATTTTACATTGATGGATTTATTTTATAGCATGATTTGGTAAGTATTTGTTTATTTATTATTTTTTTTTTTTTTTTTTTGGAAAATTGATTAAACAAAACATACATATATATATATATATTTATTTTTAATTCAAATGTGTTTGTAATTTATATAGATATTTGAAAAGTGTATTTCCAGTTGTAGAAGAAACGGTACTTTTGGATACATTATGTAGCTCTGATAATAATGTTAATCAAGCAACAAAAACATTATTAACTATGGGATTTAATAAAAGACATACCATTAAAAACAATGTGTCTAAACTGCCTAGAGTTACATTAACTAACAGTGAAAATGATTATGAAGAAGATGATATGTTTTGGTTACGAAGAAAAACCTGTGATAATTATGATAAAACTAAATCTACTTGTTCATCTTGGCCAATTTCTTCTGTTGTGTCAACTCCAATCAAAAAAATAAATACTGATGAACAGATAAAAAGTAAAAAAAAAATAAATAACTATCATATTCGGTTAGGTTAAATACAGAAATTATATTAATAATAATCTTCATTTTTACAGTAAAACAAAGATTGCAAGATAAATTTGATGATCAAGAAGAAAAAATTATAATTTTTGCTTTAGAAAGTACAGATTATAATGAATTATTAGCAGATCAAATTCTTAAAAATCATTTAGATAATGAATTTAAAGCGAAGGATGAAAACAATGGGTAATATAACTAAAAGAAAATAATTTAATAAGACAAATTGTACAAGTTAAAATCATTTTATTACATTGTTCTATTTACTTATAAATCATAATAAAAATTTAATATTATTTTAACTTATTAATATAGTAAACTCAAAAGGGAAAATTCTAATAACAAAGCAACTGGTAACTGTACCATAACAACCATAAGTAACTCAAAAACTGAATCAAGAAATTCATTCTGGTAAGAAAACATTTGTTATTTAATTAAAAAAGGTTTACATATTTATTGAGTTATAGTTCGCGACACCAAAACGTGTGGATGACCGCACCATGTCGTGTGTTGATTTTTCTAAAATCTAGTGGGCCTCAGGTTTAATATTTGATCTCTATTACAAGTGTGTGCCTCTGGCGCGACAGGTACTATTTATTTTTGAACAGTTTAGACACCAACGAGAAATGGCCACTAGGCGCACGGTAGTCATCCGCATGGTTTTGTGTCGCTTACTATAGATACTATGTATATTGTAGACACTTGTTGACTGAAGTCATATGGTTTTTGAACTATATAAGAAATTAGAAATATATTAGTCTTCTATTATTAAATTATTTTAAATTCCTAGAAAATAATAGTTTTACACTTAATTGCAGTTATTTTTTTTTATTGTTAACCTTGTATTAATGTTATTAGTTCTTAGAGATTGATTCTCATTTATGGTAGTATACATATTTTTATTTGTTAATTCTGTATTATGTGTCATACTTGTTGATTATTATTTTAACTAAATAAAAATAATTGAGGAAATAAGTTAAATATTTCTAAAAAACAAAAGTTATAAACAAATATATAGAAGTCACAATTAAAATATTAAATACAAAAAATACTTATTATTTCCTTTTTTTTTTTTTTGTATTCTTTAACATGTAATTAAATTTATATTTTATTTTATTTTTTTAATGTTAAAAATGTTTTTATCGGTTTAGCGAAATAAATTCTGAGAACCAGAAAGCTATAGAAAATGGTACACAAATAAGTTTGGCAAAAGGTCCCAATAAAGATTTGTTGAGGTAAATTTATTACTAAATCATTAATATTCATTTCTTAGTAATACATTTTTCTTACAGCAAAAAAGTCTCATCTAAGTGTGAGACATATGAAAAAAATAGAGTGAAACCCAAAGGTCCAAACAAATCATTGTTGAGTAAAATTCATTCTCTAGCAAAAGGACCAAATATTGAGTTGAAAAAAGGACCATCTAAAGGATTAGCAAAGGGTAGTATTTTCCATCGGCTATTCAAAAAATAATTTTGTTACATTTTATTTTTAATAAAGTAAATTATTTCTATACTTAAGATTCTTTGAGTGTATAGTTGTAAAAAATTAAAATTATGACTTATTTTGACTACTGTAATCTAAATGTTGTTACTTATAGTATAAAATTAGTAGATTGTTTTTATTATATTAATTTTTGTATTCTCTTAATTAGAAATTTTTATTCAGTCAGAAATCTTTTTCATAATTTGTATAATACTTTGGGTTTTTTTTTTAGTAAATTATATCAATAGTTCTATACTAAATAATTAATGTTAAAAATAGAAATAACATTTAATCTAGAAATATGGTGTTAAATTTATTTTATAAAATTAAACTACCTATTTAGGTATGCAACGTTTCTATGTATAATATATTTTAGACAACATTCTCATCTTAAAATGGAATAATTCATTCATATATACCAGTTTATAACCAATCTTCACTAATATAAATTAAAAAAATATATATTTAATAAAATGTCGCATAAGTAAGGTTATTATTTTTTTTTTACAAGTCATAAATTATAACAGTATAGTATAATATAGTACTTTTATAAAAGTTAGAAGATACAAGTTTATTTCACACTTTTCTGACTTTTATTTTTGTAACCAAAAGCAGTAATATTATGAGAGGAGACAGTATAGTTTAATTGAGTTAAAATACAATTTATTATAAGAGCATAAAATAGGGAAATAATAAGGAAAAGTTTCAAATTCTAAAGGAATGCATCACAGAATGACTTTAGAGCATGAATCTATATCATTCAAAAATATGGATTTAACTTCAGTAGATATATTATATAATTATATATATATTTATTAATTATTTTTATTCATCAATCACTACTAACAAATCATAATCTTGAACTGTGAGTCTAGGAAATTCTCTTTCGCCGTGTTTATGAATTTTTTTTCTTATTTTATCCACAATATGTTCTCTTAAGTAATTCAACGTATCTATAAATAAAATTAAAAAACAATTTATAAAGTCAGTGATTTTAAAACTCAAAAATAATTATGTTCAATTAATTACTAATTTACCTTTAATATTTTTTTTTAAGTTTGATGGAACATTTTTGTCAATCCAACAATGAAAAATATCACAAATAAGTTTACTATTTGCACCTGGATATAATTGATTGGTTATTTCTATCCAATCTACATCCGAAAAATGCTTAAAATTTTGTTGTTCTAATCTAAAAATTAATATATTATTTAACTACCTATTAGTTTATATTTACAGATCAAAATAACTTACAACTCCAATATCTTTAATCTTAATGATAACATTTTAATAGGCTTTTCACAAAACAACATGGTATATAAATAATTCCATTGCTTTCTAACTTTTTCAAAAGTTACATCTTCACCGAGGTTTTCCGCAACTTTGATTAAAGTATTTTTATTTAGTGTCAAATTTTTTAAATCTTTCCAATTATCTGTATTTGTTTCTAAAAGAATATTTGTAAATAGTTCTTGGCGCTTTTGATCATCCCAACAAACTTCTAATGAAAAGGAAAAAAAAAGTTATGAATTTAAATTTCATTGAGGTATGCTTTCTAATATTAATATGAATTAGCTTACTTTTACATTTTTCAAATTGATTTTTTAAAACTCCATTTCTTCTATAAAGTTGCATTCTAGATCTATTTAGAATTAAACTTAATACTGACAATTTTGTCTTAATTACATCACATTTTTCTACTTTCATAATTAATTGGTCTTCTTCTTCACTAAAACTATAGAGGCAGAAATGCAGTAAAATGATAAATATATATATCATAATAAATTAATAAATAATTTATAAATAACATTTTAGTGTAACCATAATTTACATATTTTGTTATACCTTATTTTATAATGTGTTTAAATACAGAAATCGATAATTTAAAATATGGCATTTATATAAATTAATATTACTGAACATTTTATAGGTACTGAATCAATTATAATTTTGACCAAATACAATAAACTTAGACTGATTGCTGAGAAACAAGAAATGTCTAACAGACAAAAACTTGTCGTTTCTCACCACTACAACACTTGACAGCTATGATTTTCTTACTTTTTTTTTTTTTTTTTTTTTTTTTTTTTTTTATTGAATTAAGCCTCGGCAACTATGGCCATTAACAACAAAAATAAATTATTTACATGTTAATAAGTTATACATTAAATACTATTAATAAGGTTGGACTTGGTGATAAATTGTATGATGTTTCTTATGTTGTCTGGGTGGAGGGCTTCTGACAGGATGTTTGAAATGCCTGCTTCGCGTCTATCCGTTTTGTATGAAAGGCATTCGGTTATGATGTGTTTAATTGATTTTCTTACTTATCATCTGTTTCTTAAGAGTAAATTCAAGTGTTGTCTCGTTTTATTGTAGTGAGATGATTGCGATCCATATGTCGCGTATAATAATTTTTTTAAATGGTTAATAAACAAAAATCTTTTGTACTATAATAGATTATTATTAAATTATTATCAATTAAATGATACACAGCATGTGTTTATTTGAACTTATAAAACTAATTTTTAGTTGTGGAGAGAGGATTTTTGATAAACTGCCCATATTTCCGTCATTAATATGTGTAAAGTAATACTGGTCTCTCGACAAACAGACGATATTTATAAAAATTTTAGGAAATGTAATTTTATTTTTCATCTTTTAATGCATTTAAATATTATTGCATAAGTGTAAAATGTAAATACAGTAACAACAAATTTTTTTTTTAAATCTAAAATACATTGTTCCTATTTGTCTCATTGAATACTCTGTTAAGTACATACCGTGTTTTATCTTGATGTCCACTGAACAGAACATTGAATCTAATAAAAACTGAAGATAATAATCGATTAGGAAGTCCTGCCGATATATAACGAACAAATTGTAACCTTTGTGTATTATCTAAAGCCATTTCCAAACCATTAGATAAGAATGGTAGAATATTTGAAACGTTATATTCCTGAAAACATAATCATTGTTATATATATATATATAATTTGTTATATTAAATAATACAAATATTTCAATCATTGAACAAAACTTTTAAAGTTAACATTTATTGATGGTAACGACCAATGACTTGTCATTGGTTTACAAATAGTAATAATTAATAAAAAAAATACCTTTTGAAATTTAGACCAATATTCACGAATTAAATTGTCTTCTTCTATATTAAAAACTCTAAGTTTGACCTGAGGATTGAGTTTCTTTATAATATTCATTTTTTCTTTACTTGGAGGTCTACCTAAATTAGTCTCAATAAAATGAATTTTATTTTCCTCACATTCGGCTGGTAATGTAATTTTTATACCATTTATATCCTAAGTGAAATAAATACAAATTATATGAAATATAATGTTAGAAATATAATTATAAGCTACAATATTATACCTGAGCAGCATTCATTTTTTCAACAATTTTTTCCAAAATTATGTTTCCAATTGTTTTCAGCAATACAATGTCAGAATTTGTGATTTGACAATTTTTATTTACAATGCCCATAATTTTCTTAGACAACATTTCCTTTATTTGTTTAAATTTAGGATGATTTTGTAATGAAGCTTCTTTATTTTTTAAATATTTTATTAAATTAAATTTTGTTTCAATTTCAGTTGTTGTGCCTTCAAAATCATTAGATTCCATGGAATTTAACAAAGTTTTTAGTTTAAAATGGTTTTGAGAAATTTCTGAATCGTTAATGGTATTGAACTCAAATGAGTTTAAACTATTATCATTATTTTTCTTCTTTTTAAGTTTTTTTGTTGGAACATTATCAATATCTTCTAATGTATTTATTTTATATTTTCGTTTTTGGCTAATATTGTTCCAAGAATCGATAATATTTGGTTCCTCATCTTCTTTATAAGTTTTTTCAAATGATTCGATTTCTAAATTATTTTTGGTATTTAATTGTATTGAATTTAAATTTGTATTGTGATTTTTCTTTTTTTTAAGTTTTTTAGTTACAATATTATCATTATCAATGCTAGAATTATTTTCTGATGAAGTATCTGATGAAAGATTTATATTTTCTCTGAAATTAGAGTCATTAATATTGGGTTCATCTTCTTCATAAGTTTTTTTAACTAATTTGATTTCTATATCATTATTGGTATTTAATTGTATTGAATTTAAACTTTTATTGTGCTTTTCAATTTTTTTAATTTTTTTAGTTACCACACTTTTGTTATTTATGGCAGAATTATTTTCCAATGAAATATCTGATAAGTCATCATCAGTTATATGCATATTTAAATGGTTCGTATTTCGTCTTTTGGATATTTTGTGGGTAAGTGTTGAATACATTTCATCATCAGAACTACTTATGTCATCTTCATTTTCTTTCCTAAAATAATTTTTATGTCCTAAAACTTTTAAAGGAAATTCAATATCCAGAACATTTTCATCGTCTATGTTACAATTAATGGTCTCGGAATCATTAATATTTTGTTTACCAACTTCTTCAAATGTTATGTCTTCTGTGTCATGATTGGTGTTTAAACTATTATCAAGATTTTTCTTCTGTTTACGTTTTTTTGTTGGAACATTATCAATATCTGCTAATGCATGTATTTTATATTTTTGTTTTTGGCTAATATTGTTCCAAGAATTGATATTTGGTTCTTCATCTTCTCTATAATTTTTTTCAAATAAATTGATTTCTTTATCATTATTGGTATTTAGTTCTATTGAATTTAAACTTTTATTGTGCTTTTTCTTTTTTTTAAGTTTTTTAGTTACCACACTATCGTTATTTATGCTAGAATTATTTTCCAATGAAATATCTGATGAAAGATTTATTTTTTCGCTTATATTTCCTCTGAAACTAGAATCATTAATTTTTTGTTCATCTTCTTTATAGGGTTTTTCAAATAAATTGATTTCTTTATCATTATTGGTATTTAGTTCTATTAAATTTAAACTTTTATTGTGCTTTTTCTTTTTAAGTTTTTTAGTTACCACACTATCGTTATTTATGCTAGAATTATTTTCCAATGAAATATTTGATGAAAGATTTATTTTTTCTCTCATATTTCCTCTGAAACTAGAATCATTATTTTTTTGTTCATCTTCTTTATAGGGGTTTTCAAATAAATTGATTTCTTTATCATTATTGGGATTTAGTTCTATTGAATTTAAACTTTTATTGTGCTTTTTCTTTTTAGGTCCTTTAGTTTTAACATTTTCATTGTCTATGTTAAAATTAATGGTTTCAGAATCATTAATATTTTGTTTACCAACTTCTTCAAATATTATGTCTTCTGTGTCATGATTGGTGTTTAAACTATTATCAAGATTTTTCTTCTGTTTACGTTTTTTTGTTGGAACATTATCAATATCTGCTAATGCATGTATTTTATATTTTTGTTTTTGGCTAATATTGTTCCAAGAATTGACATTTGGTTCTTCATCTTCTCTATAATTTTTTTCAAATAAATTGATTTCTTTATCATTATTGGTATTTAGTTCTATTGAATTTAAACTTTTATTGTGCTTTTTCTTTTTTTTAAGTTTTTTAGTTACCACACTATCGTTATTTATACTAGAATTATTTTCCAATGAAATATTTGATGAAAGATTTATTTTTTCTCTCATATTTCCTCTGAAACTAGAATCATTAATTTTTTGTTCATCTTCTTTATAGGGGTTTTCAAATAAATTGATTTCTTTATCATTATTGGGATTTAGTTCTATTGAATTTAAACTTTTATTGTGCCTTTTCTTTTTAGGTCCTTTAGTTTTAACATTTTCATGGTCTATGTTAAAATTAATGGTTTCAGAATCATTAATATTTTGTTTACCAACTTCTTCAAATGTTATGTCTTCTGTGTCATGATTGGTGTTTAAACTATTATCAAGATTTTTCTTCTGTTTACGTTTTTTTGTTGGAACATTATCAATATCTGCTAATGCATGTGTTTTATATTTTTGTTTTTGGCTAATATTGTTCCAAGAATTGATAATATTTGGTTCTTCATCTTCTTTATAATTTTTTTCAAATAAATTGATTTCTATATCATTATTGGTATTTAGTTCTATTGAATTTAAACTTTTATTGTGCTTTTTCTTTTTTTTAAGTTTTTTAGTAACCACACTATCATTATTTTTGCTAGAATTATTTTCCAATGAATTATCTGATAAAGTATTCAATTCAGACTTGAGAGTTTGGTTTAAATTTTTCCAAAAACCAGAATCATTAATATTCTGTTCACTAACTTCTTCGGATGTTTTATAATGTGCTAAAGCATTTACTGTAGACTTTATTTTTGGATTTATATTGTTCTTTGTATAAAAATCAATAATATTTTGTTCACCAACTTCTTCATCAGATTTTTCAAACATTTTGGTTCTGGTATAATTATTTGTACAACACTCTATTAAATTTAAGCTCTTAATATATTTACTCTTCTTTCTTGATTTTTTAATTGCATCAAATTCATTATTTTTCAACAATATATTTTCTGAAGCATTAATAGACTTCTTTTTAGTCTTCATAGTTTCACTAAAATCATAAATATTTTGTTCAACATCTTTTTCACAAGCTTTTACTTCTTTATTAGTGTTCAACACTATTGAAATTTGACCAAATTTTTTCTTTTTAGGAATTTTTTTTTTCAAACTTTCATTATGTACACCATTACTGTTGTTCATTTTAATTAATTTTACAAATTTACCTAACTTATTTGTTTCATTTTTTTTTTTAGCTGAAAATTATAAAAATAAATATGTATTAATAAAAAATAAAATATTAAAATATTAATTTGTTTTAGGTAATTTCGATTCTAGATAAACGAATCTATTTTAGCTTTTTTATTGCATTTTTCTCAATTTTACCAGCTGTGGATTTTTTATTTGTTTATTATGCTATTGTAATAAAAATTTTAATAAATAAGAAATAAAACTCAAAATATGGACTAAATGGTTATATTGGTTTATTTTTGTTTCCGTTATTACCTTGATTATTAATTGTATTAAACCTATAGATTATTGATCTACATATAGCCTACAGTACCTATACAGTCAGTATAACTGTAACATCGATATCAATCATTTCAAAATTTAAGATTTAGTGTTGTAATTTGAGATCTCTTGTATGAAGTACACAAAGATTACTTTAGTGGATGTAGAGTTTATTTTCTATGTATAAAAATATTCTGTTGGATAATATAATTAGTTTCACTATTGCAAATCTAGGGAAATACATGGTAGTTTATTATTTTCAAAATTTTTATTCATTTTTACAGCTAGTCCATATTAATTTATGGTAATGCTTTCTTTTTCTAAATAGACTTCTTTTTTGCTTTTTTAAAACAATTGCTTGCTTTTATAGTTGCATATAATGCTTTAAAATCCTAGCCCTTCCTACTAATTACGTTTTTTTACAAAACTGAATTATAAACCACATCATTTTACTTATTTTAAGTTTTAATTTTTTTAATGAAAACACACATTTTTAATTTCATAATTCCATATTACAATGCAAAATATTAATCAGAGTATTTCAACTAATAAAAATCAAATTTTGACAGAAGAGTAATAAAAATGAGGTTCAATATTAAATTCTCATAAAAATCCTTGTGAATGATAAATAGGTACAACATTTTTATTCATAGTAAAAATTTTTATTACTTTTAAAAAATTATTTAGGTACAATGAGAATTTTCAATAATTTCTAGTATTATATGATAAAAAATCGCATGGTATATAATAATGTACATGCAAGCAACTCAGTTTAAAAAAATGAAATATAAATATTTATGATTTATCACTCACCTATAAAAAAAAAATAAATGATGTACTTAGATAATTTTAATACTCAATCACTGAAGGAGTTGAAGGAATAGCATACATCTTGTTTACTTGTATTAACTATTAAGTGACAACTAACAACCACTTGAAATTTAAATTTTGTGAACGCGTACTGTCTTAGTGTCTTATGCATTGGACGTAATAAGATCTCTTCGCAATATTTAAGCATCAGACGCTTGGAACTTAAAACTTGGAAGTTCCCGCGCTGGTAAAGTAATTAACACTACCTAGGTACCTAAGTACTATAGTACTATCTTTAATCGTGAGCATTTATTGCAGTTGCACCTAATGTCCTAATCTAGGCTGCAACCTGCTGTATTGCTGACGTAGTAACTAGTAGTTTACTCAGTTTACTGGTAAATTTTTTTTTTTTTAAGGTTATGTGTACAGCCCCACTGCTGGCACTGCTATAATAGATAGAGATACGATTTCGGATTTAACTGATTTAACATTTAAGTATATCTCAAATCGTGCTGACTGCTGAGTGCTCCCACCTATTCTGCGTAGACTGAACGAAATTCAGTTTGTTGAACTATTCTTTACGCGAATTAATATTAACCTTAATTAATAAAAGATATATCTTTATCTTAATTCGTAATTCTTTACTCTAATATAGGTACTTCTATACTTATTACTTGTCCATGACTATGGTTTGTACTTTGTTGTGACTTGTATTAGTATCATTGTATACCCTGTTAATTTGTCATGGTTCAAAACTTCAGAACTTCAGGCACATACTTAGATAATAGATATCTTAGACAATAGACAATGCTTAGTCCGTGGGTTCAGGTTAAGTGTGCCCTGTCGTTCAGACTATGACAAAATAAATTTATTTTAAACAAAAACTAGTTCTGTTCGCGAATGTACCGCATATATCATACAATGCTGACTAATCACGAGGCATCTGTTCTCGACGGTGGCCCAAGGGAATCCGACCTCCGACAGTTGTCGGCGGCTCGTTATCCAGTATTCAGTATGCATACGCGAGTTAGGGCACTCTTAACCAGAACAGAACATAGTAATAAATAGTATATATCGGTAACTAAAACCAAATATAGATATTTGCTATATTATTTATTTACGGAAAAAAAATGTGTGCATACTGCTACTGCATAGCAATGTCTGCTATGAAGTTAGCTCCCGGACATTTGATACTTATTAATTCTGATAAGGTAGGTAACCGTATTCCTGCATACTCTATTGCCTATTCATATCTTACAAGGGGTTTTAATAAAAATATTTATTTTTCAGATGTAATTCAAGATGGATGAATAATAATAATTATTATTATTATTTAGAATAATTACACTATAATGTTATTAAATATTAATAAATTATATTAATTCAATTAAAACAAATAGAATTTATAAAGCACGTTTAGTTAGAACTTAATTTAAAAAATAGAAATAATCATCAGAAAATAAAACATAATAAAACATTTTAAAGTATTTTACTATTCTGAAAACCAATATTGGATTTCATAAACAGTGATTGTTTTTACTATTTTGAGTAAATAAATCTAATTTGAGTATAGGTAAATACATACAATTATAGCATTGTATTCATGAAAACTAAAAAAATCAACTGCAAGAGACAAACGCCTTACCTATAATGTTAATTTAAGCATAAATGGAATGCAAGAACAACGAAATGATTAAAATATTGAAAAATATTGTACCAAAATAAAAATACAAATCACTATACAATATCATTATTAAAAATAGTGTTTAGATCTTCTACAGGTACATTACAGTCAATTCAAATCAGCTATAAGGATAAAGTTTAAATTATCCGGCAATAACACAACAACGATCTAAAATATTCAACAAAATTAGGTACCTAATTTAACATTTTGGTAAAATAAAGTCAAAAATGGGGAATGAGCTTACACATATCTGAATGTCCCCCAAAAATATTTAATCATACTATAATTAATAACAATGAACTTAATTCTGTTTATTTATGTATTAAAGTCTTAAAGACCTCTCATTATGAACCTAAATTATTAATCTTTTACAAGAATCTTATAGAATATTACATTTAGTATTCTTGGAATCACTAAATAACAAACATTTTGAATACAATTAGTGTATTTCCAATGCTGACATTACACGTGAAATAGTAGATACGCCTATTAATTGTTCACTATCCTATTATTGGACATTACAAATAACAATCCTTTTTAGTTATTATAAGTTTAAAATATCCAATATAACACCCTACATACATAAGTAGACACGAGGACGATTCTACTGCAAAGCACATTTAAAACAGCCGTTTCGGAATGAACAGCAAAATTTATATTCATCGAACTATTTTGAATGGAAAAATGCCTTTGACCATAGCGATTAAAAATATGTATATTTCGAAATGAACACAAAAAATAATATTTTCCAAACTATTTTTAATGGAAAGTACGTTCAATAAAGATTCGAAATATGTACTTTTCAAGTGTGGCACGCGGGGGACTTGGGTTCTAGAAAAATAATAGTACTTAATATTACATTTTTGGAAAAATCTAAGTACTACTTATATATTAATACATTATGTTAACAGGTTTGATATTAATATTATTTTTGAAATAGGTACAACATTTTATAATAATTACTATAGTATACATTTATTATATAATAATTAAAACATTAGATTTATATTATAAAGATTTTTTTTGATCATACTAATATACAGTGAAACTTTTACTTAACGAAGTCTCGTTGAGAACAAAAGTAATTCGTACTGTTCATATATTATATTTGTTAAATAGAATTAATGCATGATTAACAATGAACATCCATGGTTCTTAATAATTATAATTTGTTAAATACCTAGAGAATTTCGTTAAATAGAAGTTCGTTTTATGAAAGTTTCACTGTAATTACACAATGTTTGTATGTAGGTACCAAAAATTATTTTAATGTATTTTTACATAGTGAATAATTTGATGAGGAGTCTTATTATAGTGTATCAATTGTAATTTATGGTATTATTATTTAAATATTTAATTCTAAAACATACATTCATTTTTTTCTATTTGAATGATTGTTTTTAAATTATTATTATACAATTTAAACAAAAATTAACATCAGCATTTCATATTATAGGTATATATTAAATATAGTAAAAAGAATAATTGTAGTAATAATAATAAAAATCATGTAGTATTAATATAAAAAAATGATAATAATAATAATTGTAGAAGTAAATATAATACACAAAATAAAAAATGTATAATTATAATTAGATAGTTGGGTTGTAATAATATTTAAACAATAATTAAAATAATTTATGTGTATATGTAATAATTATTGAATATTCTTGGATTTCCTAAAAAAAAAATTGAATTTATAATGTTAAGATTTAGGATTTTCTTCTTTAATATATTTTTAAATAATTGTGTTTAATATTTTTTGTTTAGTTCTTTTTTATTTTAAACTATCTAATAGTCTGACAAATTTCAAGATTTTCAAAATTGAACATTTATTTTTTCGGTATTTAAGTCAATAGATTGAATTTAATCTATCTTGTAGTTAATTTTTCTCTACGTTGCGTTACGACACAATAGTTACTACATATTATGACATATAAAGTTTGGAAATAATGTTGCTGTACTATAATAATTATTGTGTTGATGTCTGCCGTCTGGTGATACACGACTTAAATTATAAAAATAGAACTAAAACATTATTTTAAAATATAACATTAGTAGTTATAATTAAATGTTTTTTTTTTATACAAATTGTTGATTGATATTATACTCGTATTTTGTTATAACCCTTATATTATACTTATAGTACCTACCTATTCAAATTCGTTATTTTCTTGTTAATTTGAAACTACACAATGTAAAATAAATAATAATTTTAAATTATTCGTCTAGGTACTTACAATTGTTAGGGCAGTACTTTCTTGTAAGGCCAAATGCCCTGTAATTGTGGCACATAACTGGTGGCCGTCCACGTCCCCGTCCATGACCCCGAAAAACATATTGAGCCCCATTATCGAACGTGTCTGTAGTTTGCGGTTGGGCAGCCTGAGCCATTTGGACTAAATTTAAATAATTATAGAATATTAGAGACTATTTTTTAACTAATATTAATAGTATATAAATTAATTAATTCAAATATTTTATTATTGTAACTAACCAACTGAGACGATCCTAGAAACAATAGATTTGAACGCCTCTGTGTTAATGGTCGTGGACGGTGTGGATGTGTGCCCTCCACGTCCATCACGTCCATAAATCTCACTGCGACCAGTGCGACCACGACCACGTACAAGCCCGACTTGGCCACTGCCAGGCGTGTTCTGTAACATGGGCATAAAAAATTAAATATAAAACGATTAAATTACCTTTGTGATAGCTTAAAATGTTCTAAACACTTTTGGAAAGTAGAATTTTCGCTGGCATTGCTCATTTCTATTGGCAGAATTAATATAGAGTTCCTGGAGCACCACACTCCAAAAACTCTATTTTTAATTCTGAAAATGACGCGATTTGATGAAGGGGCATCTGAAACTGTAAATTTCATATTTTATGCTTTGAGTAAATTATTAACTTTTCCATGAATTACATATTTCACATACATTAATTGTTAGCATGATAAATAATATATAGTATATAAATGGTTATAAAAATTAAATCTTACGTTTTCGGGGTCGCAAACAATCACCTTTTCCTAACACTTTACCTAACCTTTTCTTAACAAGTAGTGGCAACTGGGTTTAACATGGATAAATTACAATATTATTTGTTTATATAGTATATGAGTCATGTCGTAAGTCGTTACATATATTATTATGTTGTACTCAATGGTATTTACTATTTCTCAACACGCATGATATATTATTATATAATATCATGGTATTTCGTATAAAGGTTCCCACACACTGCAGCGGTGGCGGTAAAATTGTGTCCAGACTCATTTTAACGCTACCGCCACCGCCACCGCCACCGCTACCGCTGCAGTGTGTGGGCACCTTAATATAAAGTAGAAACTATACCATGTAGATTGCCGGGAAATCCTCTCGGTATCTTGTCTAATTTTATATTTTTATAATATCACAGAATAACAAATGTTATTCTGTGATAATATTATGTCTATGACAAGAACTGGTTTAAGATATACAACTGTCGAGTGTCGAGTACCGACATTCGATAGTATATCCCTATATCGGAATATCGGATTAGGATATAATTTTAAAATATGTACCTACTTATTTAGTATTAAGTATTAGTATTTGAATTGATTATAAATACTAAAAATTAAAATGGTATTTGTAATTTGTTACCATATTGATGATGCAAGTAGGAAATTGTATTCTTTGTTTTTATTTAAATTATTTACGTAATTTTGTTGTGATAAAATAGCAATACGGCGAAGGTACCTATACTACCGCACAAATATTAAATAATTTTATCTATAATTATCTTGTGGCAAAACCTCCAGTATCCAGTTTTTATATTTAATTTATTATTGGCTTTGATCTTATACAATTTGGAACATTGTGTATGATCTTAAGAATACCTGACATTTCCTTCAGCTATATAATTAAAATATAAATTTAATAATAAACAATAAAAGTTACTAATTAGTAATTTGTTATAATTTTAGAAGCAATTTTACTGTATTTAAAAATGTTTGAAAATAACATAGCTTATCTAAACTATAGTTTAAATATTATTGAAAAAATAGCTATGCTTTGTGAATCTGCTAAATATTATTTTAATAAATTATCATAAAGAGAATTAAAAATACTATTACTTTATACTGTTATGCTTATGATGGGAAAGTTGAAATAATGTGACACTGCTATGTCTTAAACATTTTAAGGTTTACCTATTTATACAGTGATAAATAAATCTGTATTAATAACTACTAGCATTTGGAAGCATTATCAAAACAATGGCATTGTATTCAACAATTCGGTGTATGCATTATTTAATATTTAATATTTTATATATTGAATCTTCTATTTGAGTATGTATTATTTGTGAAATTTTTGGTACCTATGTTCACTTATTTTTGGGTAGTTTAAAGGGTAAATGGTCAAAATATTGTAGCAATTTAACATTGTGTAATGTGTTTATTAAATGTTAAACAATAAATATTTTAAACCCATTGAACATTGAATCACAATGTTACTCATGAAGAATTAATAAAGAAGAATAAATTATATTAAAACATGCTTTTGTTTTTTAAATAAACTAATTAATGTAAATATTTGTACATTTTATTTTATTTACAATCATATTTTTATTATAAATGTATTTGTGTAACATAAGTGGTATAAAGATGATTTTAAAATTCTTTTGATTAGGTACGTATGTAATTTTTACAATAAATATAATACATCAATAAAATTATAAAACAACATACAACTAAACTTAAAATTTGTATTATTATATTCTTATTACAAATAAGTGATTGAGAAACTTTTGAAATCCCCAACCTTGTCTTTTTTTTTCACTTAACATAATAGGTATATTATAAAGATATCACAAAAATAAGTTTTGAAAACAAGACGCTTATGATATTTAATATTATATTATGTTAATTAAATGTTAAATGATACACATTTAAAACATATTGAATGCTAAATTACCATGATACTAAAACTAAACAGAATTATAATATCATAATATGCTATGGTTTTCTAAGTAGGTACACCAATTACTGTAAATATTTGTACTTTTTATTTTATTTAAATTTATAATTTTATATTAAATTATAAAAATGATTTAAAGGTTCTCTCGATTAGATATGTAATTTTAACATTTGAAAAATTATACAAGAAATTTATATAATACTATAAAAGTATAAAATAACACATAAATAAATTATTATCTTGACCACATTATGTATCACTTGAATAATCAGGAACTTTTTCTTGTGATTTTTCATCTTCAAGCAATTTGTTTGTAAGTATACATAAAATTATATATATATTTTTTCTAGACATTTTGTTGTTATTTCTTGATAATAAAAATTAATCATAGATTAATACATTTTGAAAATAGCCCTCAAAGACTAGATTTAAATAAATATAATAAATGGATTGTCTTTGAAAACTACCTATGGTTTGTAGAGGAGACAAAATATTGATTTTTTTTTTGTTAAGTACCTATCCTAGTTTACATGGTACAATTTAAATATTAGTAGGTATTTAAGTACACAGTTAATACTTTTCAAATAATCAAAAAACATCATACAGTCTTGATAAAATTAACATAAATAAATAATAATGAAACAAAAAATAAAAATAACATTGACTACAAATTTTACGTCATAGGTTTATAATACGGACACTATAATATAATTTGTAGATTATCAATATTTATGTAATTTTATAATTAGTTTATAATTAGGTAGCATATATTTTTTTGATATAAATTCATAATTTTGGAAATCATTTAATTTGATTCTTGGTACCTACATTAGTCATTAGGTATAATGTACAGAGTTTAAAAATTCATTATTATACATACCTATGGAGTTTCAAGTCTAGTTATTAAATTGCCCCTAATAAATATACTAAATGCAACTTAATATAATTGGTATCAACCAATCTCTTATCAGTGGTATAGGAACTACTAGGACGGAGCTATCTTCACAGACATTGCATAGCAGTGGTTCTTAACCGGTGTTTCGTGGACTTGGTCTAAGTGTTCCGAAAAAATTTTAAAATCAGCGAAAAAACATTGTTAATTCATTTTGACTCATGAAAACACAAACACAAACATATAAGACGTGTATAACAATAACTCATAACTGTATACACTATACACTATTTAATCAGTAGTCACTAGTGTATACTGTATCTATAGAATCATTTTAGGTTTTGTTAGTTAATTTTACTAAAATGTATGCAAACTGTTGTATGCGACTATACATGTATTGCTTAATATATAGAAAAAATAAAAAATGTAAATAATTACTGTTAGATTTTGTACGAAGTGATGAATGTATTGATTTTACAATGATGTGTTTTATTTCGTGTGTACAACATAACTTGTCGAAAAAACGCTTCAATTTAAAACTTCGGGCTGGGATAGTTTCCGATGGCAAATGAATATCCTTGGTGCATTACTGAGATCAAAAGTAAGAGTTTTCCAACAGTTTTCAAAAAAATCGAGAAAATTAAATATAAAAGTGACGGAAAAGAGGGAATTTTTACGCTAAACCTGTTTTTGACAAAATCGATTTTTTTATATTGTTGTAACTCACAAACTAATCACTGTAAATACTTGAAATTTTTATATTATCGTTATCCTAATACAGTTAAAATATTTTGGCTTCTTTTAAGTTTTTATAGCTTCTATAAACAACTGAAGTTTTCGATTTTCTAAGTTTTTAAGTGTCGATAATAAAAATGTTGGTGCCAAAAAAAACTTGAAAATGTAATACAACATTTCTTATAAGTTGTTCTTATTGTAGTTAAAAAAAAAACCAAAAATTATTTGTCATAATTTTTTTTATAAGCGTTTAAAGATCAAATTTGTACGATGTTTGTCAAAATCGCCAAAATTCACAAGTAATTTTGTAATTGAAAACTCATAAAATTGTTAGTATTTGTATCTGAGATTAAAAAAAAAGAGTGGTCAAGTGATTAACGCTCTGCTGTATAGTAAGTCAATATATTTTAGGCTATAATGGATGTATAATGTACTAAATTTGAATCCAATGATAGGTATCATTCTATACGAAAAACGATTCTAGACGGAGATGATTTATCAGCCTTAAGCCTAGGATATTATTTCCAGTAGTTGGTGAAAAATGTAGTTTATGTTTTAATGCCCTGAGTACCTACACCAAAATTTAAATTCTCTTATAATTATTGTAAGCCAAACTTATGGAAAATCTTATATTACATTTTCAACTCAATTTTTGTGAATTATACCTACAAAATAATTTGCAAATATTTATGATTTTGACGAATTTTTGTCAATATTTGAACTTCAAATGCGAATAAAAAAAATTAATACTAATTTATGAGGAACTTTGCATTCAATTTTCAAGTACTTTGAATTAGCAAAAAACAACTAATTAATAGCCCACTTCCCTCATACTTATCTTCATAATTTTGGAAAACAAAATAGGCAACAAGCACCATATTAAACTTAATACATTAATCATTAGGGTAACACCTATTTTAATGTTATTGGAATAGTTACTATGTTTTTCATTTAAATAGTGTTCACTTCAATATTAATCTATATGTGTGATAACTGATAAATGTAAAAATCTTTAAATCCTATTTATCACAAAACAATGTTTGGTTAAAGGAAATATTAAAGAATAAAATGATTGATAAATATTATTATATTTTGAATATATCTTGTACATAATTTCAAAACATTCTTAACATAAAAAATGAATTAGCATGAAACAAATATTATTTATTATTTACTACTAAATTAATTAATATACTATTTAGTTAATAAGCTTTTTAGGTTCATAGATATCTCAATTAGATGTTATATTATTTTAGAAATTATTAATAATCAAATGAATTAGACATATTAAATAGTTAGTATTATAATTTTTCATATTTAATTTGAAATAATTGATCACTTTTTTTCTTGTTGAGCTTGAAACTGTTGTTGTAATTTAGTAAGAGATTCCCTATATTTGTCTTGTGTACCTTCTAATGTGTGTATACGGTCATCAATTCTTTGTAGTTCATTTTTTATATAACTCATACGTTTGTCAATATTTTCTTTAGCTTCTGTGTGATCTTGACGTAGTAATATGGGGCCGACCATTTTATATACTTCACCTGAAGGTTTTAATAGAGCTAATTCTTCTTTAACAATTGAGTTTTCATTTAGTTGACCATCTAATTGTTGACGCATTCCAGCCAATTGATTAATTTCTTTTTGACATTGTTTAAAAGCGTCTAGTTCGTGTTGGAACTGTTTCTGTAATTCTTCAGCTGCCATTTTGTTAATCTGAAAATTGAACACCCTTTAAAACACTTTTATTAATGTAGATTATAGTTATTAAGAATTATGATTAAAATATTAAATAATTTTATATTCCAATAATTTTAGTGTTAATTACTTTTTTTATTCTATCTAGTAAAATCGTAAAAAATACTGAATTGCACGTTTTTAAATTATTATTTATTATTATTGTGATTTATCAATTATTAAATGTATAACCAGTAACCACAGAATAATTCTGATATAACATTATTACACATAATTATTTTGATAAACTTTTAGTTTTACCAATATGTCTCTAGATGTCAGGACCACAGATATATATACTAAACTAGATAGCCGACTACTTTCAATAAATGAAGTCAGCCGCCATATTGTGCATACACCTAACCGTGTTTATAATAATTCTTTATTATCAATCTGACTATATTTCGATGTTGATAATGGTTAGGTAAACAATAAACAGTAGATTTTAAGAAATAAATCCCATATAACTACGAGAGCTTTCTTCAACGTTTTCACTTTTCATACTTCCTAGTTCCTATAGTAAAAGTAAATAAAACTTCCAAGTTCCAATAGTTTAATCAATTTAATCTACAAGTGACTAGTTTTCCATATTTCTATAAAAATATTACTGTAATATTATTTTTATAGTTCGTATTATAAAATAATAGCGGCTGTTGGAATATAACAAGTTTATTATTAATGATATTACTCATTGTTGATTATAAAATTTACTATTTTTATTTATAATATTTAAATACTTGTATTTTTTGTTATAATCAAATAGATACCTACTTTCCTGAAGTTTTGGCTGATAAAATTGATTCTGAAAAGTACAAGATATCTTCTAATTTATTGATTTTTAATTTTAAATATTGATAGTTCATTAAAACATCTAAATAATTCTTTAACGTTCATAAAATGAGTAATATTTACATACAAGAACCTCCTACTTCTGGAAAAGTAAGTATTTGTTTGATCTTATTTACTTTTTATTAAATGTTAGATATGTCTTCTATGAGTTCTAAAGTTCTAATGTTTAAGTACTTTTTTAAATTTATTTTATTATAATATGAATAATTATAAGAATTGTATTCAGAAATAAGTAACAAAATAATGACAGTACTATAATTATTATTATAACCAGACTTTTTAATACATAATATTCATACTGTATTAATGGATTTTAAATAGATAATAATTTATAAGTATTAAAATTGATGAAATATTATTGATATGAAATAATTTAAATATTAAATTTATTACTTAAAGGTTGTACTCAAAACTTCATTTGGTGATATTGAAATTGAATTATGGTCAAGGGAAGCTCCAAAAGCTTGTAGAAATTTTGTTCAATTGTGTATTGAAGGATATTATGATGGAGTCTTGTTTCATCGTATTGTCAAGAGTTTTATAGCTCAGGGTGGTGATCCAACTGGAACTGGAGCAGGAGGTGAATCAATTTATGGTCATCCCTTTAAAGTAATAATTTTATTTTTTTGGTATTTGTGTGTTATCGCGACTACCTCAATGTCGAATGCATGGCATGCAATGTACGTCATTTTAATATGTTTATAATAATAAAAAACTACCCAAAGCTAATGCCAATGTATGTATTGATAATTTTGTTAGTAAAATTATGGGCATTGTTTTTTAACCCTGTGACCTGTCCGAGGAATCACAGCAAGCGTCAACACTGGACCTTAATTATCCCAATAGAATTAGAAATAGAATTCGCTTGCAAAATGCAAGATTAGAGTAGGACATGGTGTCACTATAACCCATAATATGTGGTAGTCGCAATAATGCTCAAGTGCCATTTTTTTAAATAATGTGTATTCTCTATTTTACAAAAATTAAGAAAAAGTGTTTTTAGGATGAAATACATTCACGTCTTCGGTTTAATCGACGTGGTTTGGTGGCTATGGCAAATGCCGGTAAAGATGATAACGGATCTCAATTCTTTTTCACATTAGGATCAACTCCAGAACTTCAATCCAAACATACAATATTTGGAAAAGTTGCTGGTGACACTATCTTTAATTTAACCAAATTGAATGAAACTCTTGTGGATACGGTATTAAAACTATTATTTATTACATTGTTATAACATTTATTGAACTTATATTTTTAATGTACAGGAAGATAAACCAGTTTATGATCAAAAAATACTAAAAACTATAGTATTAAATAATCCTTTCCCTGATATTGTTCCTAGAGTTGAAAAAAAGAGTGAAAAAGTCGAAAAACTTTCAAAAAAAAAAGAGGTTGTTGGTGTCAAGTAAGTTAATATGATCTTTGAAACATTTTCTATATTCTATTTAATTTGAGAAACATACACGGCAGCTGGCAGTTTTCATCAAATAGCAGTCAAGCAACACCTATTTGTCACCTCTACCTAGTCTACTATGTGTAAACCTGCCATGTCACTGTATAGTGAGTAACAAGTCAGCTACCAAATATGTTTTTTTAGTTGAATAGAGTTTAGGTGTTTTAATATACCATTTAATATATGACATATATATTCATTTTCCAAGATAAAATTTACTTTCTTAATTTTAGAAATTTTAAACTTTTATCATTTGGCGAAGAAGCTGAAGAGGATGAAGAAGAACTTATTGATGTTGTTAAAGAATATAGTGGTAGACCAAAGTCCACTCATGATGTTCTTAAGGATCCTCAGTTAAGTTCAGAACCAGCTGTTATAGATAATGAACTTACTGATGATATAGCAATACCTTCTAATGACCAGACATCAAAGTAAAAAATATTTAATATTCATTTGTATACCTATATTTATATTTAAAAAACATAACTTTTTTTTGTTAAGAATAAGTGTTGATGATGTTCGATCAAAATTGTCATCCAATAGTAAAAATAAAAAATGTGTACCTAAATCAGTTGAACAATCAAATGAAGAAGATTCTGATGATTATGAACTTGGAAAAGATCTAAGAGAAGAAAAAAAAAGAAAAGCGTAACTATAAATTTAATATTTAGATATTTTATTTTATAATCAATGGTAATAGTATGAACTTTAATTTTCTGTTAAATTCATTTTAAATTTGTATGCTTATTAACAAAGGCAAGTGAGTATCATTCTGCGAAATAATGGATGATAATATGTAGGTTACTATGATGGATGTGTATTGTGTTATACTTGAATTCAATGATATATCATGAAAAACAATTCTAAATGGATATGGTCTATTAACCTACACATAGTTTATTTTAAGTTATGTTTTTTGATATTGCAATTAGGGTAATATAATTTACTATTGAAATTCAGTATGAATTAATTTTAAAAAGTTGTATTTTCACATGAATAGTATATTTGAACTATAAACTGAATAATAAATATTATTTATAGTTTACATTTATAATTTCATACAAGTTAGAAATTTAAATATTTATAAAAAAAAAATATATATATACATTTTTTAAATTTTGGCTTTAGTATAATTATATTTTTCAGCCTTGGTCATAAAAAGTTTAACATTTTATTAATTTTGACTGTAGAAAATTTTCACAATTGTATTAAAATTTGAATTTTAAAATGTACTAAAATTAATTGTACCTATTTATTATAAAGCTATAAAAAAACTTTTATTAAATTTTAAACTTTTAGAGCCAAAAAAACATTTATATTTATTCTTCCCACTTTCTGGAAAATACTGGAAATGTAATATTTTAACCTTTATTAAGTATAAACTAGATCCAATTTATTATCTGAACCCACCCTCAAAAGTATAAATTGATTTTTTTTTTACTATTTTGTGTTAACAAATAATACAAAATATATGATCTTAAAATCCATACATTCATTGCTCTGTTCAGAATCTTAATTTATACCATTTATTATTATGCTAATTTTGAAAATTGAAATATTTTATCTCATACATTTTAAATTTCCTTTTTTTGTTACTAGAGAAGAAATTCGAAAAGAAATAAATCAAATCAAATCTCAGCTATCAAAAAAAAAAAAAGATAAAAAAAAAGACCTAGATACAGATAATACACCAAGTATACCACTTTTGCCTATTGATCCACTGAAGCATCAATATCTAGAAAATATAAAAATGTATTCTTCCAAAAAAAGTGAAATTCCAAAAAAAGGTGTCACATGATATTATGAATTATAATTGTTATTAATTTTAAAAATTCCCTATAATATGATTATTGTTTTAGGTTCAAATAGAGAAGAATTTGCTCTTAGTCTTTTAGAGCAATTTAAAAATAAACTACATAATGCTATTCAATCAAGCCAAGATAAATCTGAAAAACTATCTGAATCAGAAGATGATGATGATTGGTATGTTTTTAAAATTTAATACATTTTAAATGAAAATTACTTATTGCTAGTTTTTTTTTTTTATGCAATTATTTGCAATATAATACTATTTTAATATTTATTATTAATTTACAACATATTATTTTCACTATAGGAAAAGCCATCCACTTCAATTTCAGAAAGAAGATGCTGTACTAGCAAAAGATGCAAATAAAAAAGATGACGATTGGTTTGAAATATATGATCCTAGAAGTGCTATCAATAAAAGGAAACGTGAATCGAATAAATTAAATTCAAAAACTGATAAAGATAAAAAAACAAAACTTTAAAATATAAAAATGTTATCCAATGTATCTTAATTTTCTTAGAATTTGAATACCATTGAAATGTCATTGTCATCAATTTAAAAAATTTTAAAATAAAATCAATAGTCAATATCTACATAAAAATTTACTAATGTCAATACTAATTACTAATTAGACACACTCAGTATTTTAAAGTTATTAACCAAAGAATTGAGTTATATATTTTGATATCCAATTTTACTGTAGGTACTTAGTAATTTATACAATATAGTCTCAATATAATAATGTATTTTATTCATTTAATTTCAAATGTATTTAATTAAAAAAACTGTTGAGAATCTATACTGAATAAAAACAAATTTTATTCAATACATTATAAATACAAATATTCTATACTACTATACTGCACTTGCAGTATTAACTTTTTCAATAGGTATTCACTTATATTGGTACCTACACCATAAATTAGAATGTTGAGCTTTTATTATTTTTTGTAATTTGTTTTTCTTCATGTTAGTTGTTTTTAAGATGGTCATTGCTTTGAATTTTATAATTTATCATTTTATTATTATCTTCGTTAAAATGAAATGTTTACATTCTTTAAATTGAGAGATATAATTGAGTAAATGAATTAGAGGACAAATGGATTTTAAACGAGGTTTATTGCAACGTCCAGCCATAGTTTATAACAATTGTTTGACATTACAATTTTAAAAATTTACTTAAATTTAAATTAAAAAAATATATATATAATTATCAATGGCACAAAATCATCTGTTAATAGAATGACAGAAAAATTATGGACAAATTCAGATTGCAGAGCAAACCGTACAAACAAAATTGGAGGAAATAGTATAATTTGCCAACTATATTAAAGAATTTAATTGTGATATAAAAATTAGTGCACTGAAATATTGGTAAAGCAGGGATTCTGAGAATATTATGTATAAATAATCCCATCCCATAAGCAGTTGATGTTCTAGGATGTTACTAATGAATCGACACTCGAGAGGTATCCCCCTCATTGAGAACTGATTATATTTTTGGAATGCTTAGATATTTGGTTAATATTCTAAGATGCAATCAATGATTTTTCGAAATTTTATGTACGCGGATTGTCGTCTAATTCGATATGATGGCGTCAGTGAATTTTAGCTTTGCTTACATAGTGTCAATAGGTCCAGGTCCCTGAACTGGGTCGTGAAGCTGGTGATGATAAGGGAAGATGTATGGTCCGCTAGCAATATTTGATAAAAAAATTCAAGAGTTCCCAAAATCTATTGCTAATAGTCAATTTGTTGCCTATCTTAATCCTGAAAATCTACTGCTGTCTGCTAACGTTAAATTGTGTGTTTATGGCAACCCGATTAGGTATCAAATATTCAAATATTATATTATATTGCTAGGTATTAGATTCATACATTTAGTACTTATTTGACTTTAAGAATGTATTGCCGTTGTTCAATTTCTATATTTATCAGCTTATTACTATATATCCAATTATCGAAGAAATATATTTCTGTAGTACATACTACCTAGTGTTTAATATACTATCTTTGTACATTTAGAGCAAAATTACTTTCACAAAAAATATTTCTATTGTTCAAAATGATATATTATGCAATATGCATAAAGCATAGGCTAGATTACTATAATAATGAAGACTTAGGAATTCTGGAATAATTAATACTTAAACAATAAATTTGATAATAAGTTAATTCACTCCAATTTAAAATAAAGAGTTAAATGGATCATTCAGAACGTACAATTTGCTATGGTATCCGTTTGTAAGACACTAAGGTCTAAGACAGAGACAAATAACAATGCATACTGCCATACTGGTGTAGCTAGTAGCTACCTATGACAAAAAATATTTTTAAGTGTCCTCTTAATGTTTTTTGAACTCCTTGCTGGCGGGCGCCGGGCTTAACACATTCGTCTGAAGATTTTGAATAAAAAATATTTATATAATATTCAATGGTTACACTGTTCAATAGTTGTGTAATCATAGATTTATGTATAGACCATGAACTAATATTAATATTAATTTATTAATCTTAGTTCATAGTATAGACCACGGCTTTAGATAGGTCTATAGATAGTCTATCTAAAGCCGTGGTGATACGTAACTACGTAAGGGAAGTCTAAAGTAGTGGTTTTTCGAAAAAAATCTTTCGAGTATAGAATAATATTCTATAATGTTTGTAGCCACGTGCCCGCGTATTATACTATTCTGAACTTAGATCATAATGATCATATTGTACATGATCTAAGGAAATAACTGACACTGAAGAGTTTACTGTTTAGTCTAATCTAGGGCCTAGGCTCTATCTAGGGCTATCCACTCTTTATTATCTATACAGTATACGACACGACACAAATCCTTATCATACAATAATCTTTAAAACGCAACGTTACAAACACGCAGGCTTATTGCTGAAGGCTGAGAACCGCGCGGGTAAAGTCTTGGTGCACACGACTTTTTTCGAAATAACTCGCGATATTTTACAGCGCGACATCGGGTGTTGTCCTCTATTCATTCCAATGTATTTTAACAAAACGTGCCGTAAAATTACAGTGCGGTATAAATGTCGCGTTACAATCTTACAAACACGATTTAAGATGAAATTGCGTAGTAGTATGGTCTGTCCGGCGAGAGAAGTAGAGAACACGTTCGCACAATTCTGCGCAATGCGCATCCTCCTGCATCTCCTTGCTATCGAAACCGGTTCCCTAAGGCTGGGTGACGTATGGAGATGAGAAAAATCGATTTTGGTCGGTCCGCGGCGTTTTCTCTCGCAGGACCACAGATATATAAAAATTTTTATATATCATCTGTGCGCAGGACGGAGTATATAAACTTAGATAATAGATAAATGATAACAGATAACGCGTCTGATTGCTGGAGGCTGGAACTCCGAAAGTCGGACGTACTAAACTATAAACTAAACAGTCTATAGTCTATACCCGTGCGCTTAATTTATGACTTATGAGTAAAAAGTTAAACTTTTAAGGTTTATGTCCCATGGCTGAAGGCGGCCTTCACTAATCAAATACCACGAACTATAGATCTAACTGATCTAAGTTAGTGTTACGAGTACTTATCGTACTTATTGTGCTTTTAATTTTCAATTTTTTTGTACAGTGCTCTGCTCATCGATCCATAAGCTTTTATTAAATTTTAAAGAAGAACTTAAAAGTTTTAAATGTACATACTGTTCAGTGTAAGTTAATATTTTTGTTACTGTTAAACAATATTTTATTTGTATTTATTGAAATACTCCGTAAATTTAAAATCATAACCTAATATATATGTGTTAAAATGTTAAATGTTAATAATTTTAGTTTAAATGGACTGATAATGGGATTTGATAAAATAAGTTCGAATAAAGTATAAACATATTCCAGCTAATGTCAGACATTGCATCGGTCTAGCTGTCAATGTTGATGTATATAATATAATCGGACTTACAATTGGATCTATAATAGATGGTTAATTTTAAACTATATCCAATAGACTGCTCTTCAATATAATTTCGACAAAATATCTGATATTCAATTTTGTTGATGTTTTGAATATTTAGGTTGTTATATTGTTATTGACTAGGTATCGTCATTTGTTGCTATCACTAGTGTCTTAACAGAATATTAAAATTATTACTTAGATGCTAAATGCATATACAATTATATTATAGTAGTATTTTTTTACTTAATTAACATTTATTTTGTTTTTTATTTTCTACTATCATACAGTAAGACTTTCAAATAGCAAACTTCCATTTTACGAAATTTTCCGTTTAACAAATTATTTTTGAAAACCATGAGACTAGAAGTTTTACTGTATCATATTAATTTTATTTTATTTATCCTTCAAGATAATTTGTAGAATTATAAATAGGTAGGGTGAAATATGTATCCATATTTTAATAAACGAAACATGTAAAATTCAATAAGTTTTAGCTTACAACAGAGGAGTAGAGGACCAAACTATTATCTTTGCACTCTCATTAAATGTCAAAGTGCAAATGCCCCACCTTCAATTACTAAAATAAATGATCCTCTTGTATTTATTTATTTTTATTTAAATTGCAGGAGGGATGAATACTTTGAACATCATCACACTATTGGTAAATACATCAAAAGTCCATTATATAGTTTTACTACTATTTTTAATTCTGAACATTTGATAGTAAAAAAAAATAATATTGAAAAACTAAAATAATTGGATTCTATTAAAATATCTAATTAATTTACAAGGATATAAAAATATATAAATAACAATAAAAAACCTCTTAAATTATTTGCTGCTACAGTCAACAATAATGATAATGCCAGAGGGATTAGTAAATTAAATCAAGATAGTAGCCTGCAAAATAATTCAAATGTAACTGATTAATATTTATTTATACAAAAATAAAAAAAGTCAAAAACAACTAAAAATCATCAACATTTAAGTACAATTCTAAGCACACTTAATTCAAATAACATTATATACTAATACAAACAAACATTTTGTTGTTTTTAAATGTATTAATAACAACAAAGTTGAAGAAAACACAACATATACTCGATTAAAACATAATTCAGGTGAAGATTTACTTAATACTAACTCAAATATTTTAACATTAAATATGAGTAAGAAAAAAACTAAGAATATTGAAAAAGATTATACAAATGATTATGAAAACAAATTTAAAAATAGTTCAAATGCTAGATTATCAATGATGTCAGATTCAGAAAGTAGTAGCAGTGAAGATATTGAATTTCCTTTAAAAGTTTTAGGACATAAAAATTATTTTAGGAAAGAAAATGAAGATGACATAAGTAGTTCTGATGATGAAATGTATTCAACACTTACCCACAAAATATCCAAAAGACGAAATACGAACCTTTTAAATATGCATATAACTGATGATGACTTATCAGATATTTCATTGGAAAATAATTCTGCCATAAATAACAAAAGTGTGGTAACTAAAAAAGTTAAAAAAATTGAAAAGCACAATAAAAGTTTAAATTCAATACAATTAAATACCAATAATGATATAGAAATCAAATTAGTTAAAAAAACTTATGAAGAAGATGAACCCAATATTAATGACTCTAATTTCAGAGAAAATATAAATCTTTCATCAGATACTTCATCAGAAAATAATTCTAGCATTGATAATGATAATATTGTAACTAAAAAACTTAAAAAAAAGAAAAATCACAGAACAAATTTAAATTCAATACAATTAAATACCAAAAATAATTTAGAAATCGAATCATTTGAAAAAACTTATAAAGAAGATGAGGAACCAAATATTATCGATTCTTGGAACAATATTAGCCAAAAACGAAAATATAAAATAAATACATTAGAAGATATTGATAATGTTCCAACAAAAAAACTTAAAAAGAAGAAAAATAATGATAATAGTTTAAACTCATTTGAGTTCAATACCATTAACGATTCAGAAATTTCTCAAAACCATTTTAAACTAAAAACTTTGTTAAATTCCATGGAATCTAATGATTTTGAAGGCACAACAACTGAAATTGAAACAAAATTTAATTTAATAAAATATTTAAAAAATAAAGAAGCTTCATTACAAAATCATCCTAAATTTAAACAAATAAAGGAAATGTTGTCTAAGAAAATTATGGGCATTGTAAATAAAAATTGTCAAATCACAAATTCTGACATTGTATTGCTGAAAACAATTGGAAACATAATTTTGGAAAAAATTGTTGAAAAAATGAATGCTGCTCAGGTATAATATTGTAGCTTATAATTATATTTCTAACATTATATTTCATATAATTTGTATTTATTTCACTTAGGATATAAATGGTATAAAAATTAAATTACCAGCCGAATGTGAGGAAAATAAAATTCATTTTATTGAGACTAATTTAGGTAGACCTCCAAGTAAAGAAAAAATGAATATTATAAAGAAACTCAATCCTCAGGTCAAACTTAGAGTTTTTAATATAGAAGAAGACAATTTAATTCGTGAATATTGGTCTAAATTTCAAAAGGTATTTTTTTTATTAATTATTACTATTTGTAAACCAATGACAAGTCATTGGTCGTTACCATCAATAAATGTTAACTTTAAAAGTTTTGTTCAATGATTGAAATATTTGTATTATTTAATATAACAAATTATATATATATATATATAACAATGATTATGTTTTCAGGAATATAAGGTTTCAAATATTCTACCATTCTTATCTAATGGTTTGGAAATGGCTTTAGATAATACACAAAGGTTACAATTTGTTCGTTATATATCGGCAGGACTTCCTAATCGATTATTATCTTCAGTTTTTATTAGATTCAATGTTCTGTTCAGTGGACATCAAGATAAAACACGGTATGTACTTAACAGAGTATTCAATGAGACAAATAGGAACAATGTATTTTAGATTTAAAAAAAAAAATTGTTAGGTTACTGTATTTACATTTTACACTTATGCAATAATATTTAAATGCATTAAAAGATGAAAAATAAAATTACATTTCCTAAAATTTTTATAAATATCGTCTGTTTGTCGAGAGACCAGTATTACTTTACACATATTAATGACGAAAATATGGGCAGTTTATCAAAAATCCTCTCTCCACAACTAAAAATTAGTTTTATAAGTTCAAATAAACACATGCTGTGTATAATTTAATAATAATCTATTATAGTACAAAACATTTTTGTTTATTAACCATTTAAAAAAATTATTATATGCGACATATGGATCGCAATCATCTCACTACAATAAAACGAGACAACACTTGAATTTACTCTTAAGAAACAGATGATAAGTAAGAAAATCATAGCTGTCAAGTGTTGTAGTGGTGAGAAACGACAAGTTTTTGTCTGTTAGACATTTCTTGTTTCTCAGCAATCAGTCTAAGTTTATTGTATTTGGTCAAAATTATAATTGATTCAGTACCTATAAAATGTTCAGTAATATTAATTTATATAAATGCCATATTTTAAATTATCGATTTCTGTATTTAAACACATTATAAAATAAGGTATAACAAAATATGTAAATTATGGTTACACTAAAATGTTATTTATAAATTATTTATTAATTTATTATGATATATATATTTATCATTTTACTGCATTTCTGCCTCTATAGTTTTAGTGAAGAAGAAGACCAATTAATTATGAAAGTAGAAAAATGTGATGTAATTAAGACAAAATTGTCAGTATTAAGTTTAATTCTAAATAGATCTAGAATGCAACTTTATAGAAGAAATGGAGTTTTAAAAAATCAATTTGAAAAATGTAAAAGTAAGCTAATTCATATTAATATTAGAAAGCATACCTCAATGAAATTTAAATTCATAACTTTTTTTTTCCTTTTCATTAGAAGTTTGTTGGGATGATCAAAAGCGCCAAGAACTATTTACAAATATTCTTTTAGAAACAAATACAGATAATTGGAAAGATTTAAAAAATTTGACACTAAATAAAAATACTTTAATCAAAGTTGCGGAAAACCTCGGCGAAGATGTAACTTTTGAAAAAGTTAGAAAGCAATGGAATTATTTATATACCATGTTGTTTTGTGAAAAGCCTATTAAAATGTTATCATTAAGATTAAAGATATTGGAGTTGTAAGTTATTTTGATCTGTAAATATAAACTAATAGGTAGTTAAATAATATATTAATTTTTAGATTAGAACAACAAAATTTTAAGCATTTTTCGGATGTAGATTGGATAGAAATAACCAATCAATTATATCCAGGTGCAAATAGTAAACTTATTTGTGATATTTTTCATTGTTGGATTGACAAAAATGTTCCATCAAACTTAAAAAAAAATATTAAAGGTAAATTAGTAATTAATTGAACATAATTATTTTTGAGTTTTAAAATCACTGACTTTATAAATTGTTTTTTAATTTTATTTATAGATACGTTGAATTACTTAAGAGAACATATTGTGGATAAAATAAGAAAAAAAATTCATAAACACGGCGAAAGAGAATTTCCTAGACTCACAGTTCAAGATTATGATTTGTTAGTAGTGATTGATGAATAAAAATAATTAATAAATATATATATAATTATATAATATATCTACTGAAGTTAAATCCAGATTTTTAAATGATATAGATTCATGCTCTAAAGTCATTCTGTGATGCATTCCTTTAGAATTTGAAACTTTTCCTTATTATTTCCCTATTTTATGCTCTTATAATAAATTGTATTTTAACTCAATTAAACTATACTGCCTCCTCTCATAATATTACTGCTTTTGGTTACAAAAATATTGCACCAATTATGTTGAAACTCCTTCCATGCAATGCCTTGATTTAGTCTTCAAAAGTTTAATCTATGCATATCTTAACATTTAATGATATTTTTAGCAAGATAGTGCTAGGAAGTTATAATACTAAAAAGTAAAAATGTACATTTTCATTGCTTTTATTAATATACAAGCAAAATAAAATTGTAAAATTTTTAATAGAATTTAGAAGTTATTATTTGGTTTGCTCTCAGAAAACATAATTATGACAAATCCAAATAATCCAATAATAGCATGAAAATCTAACAACATTTAAAAAAAAATTACTTTATTAAGTAGTAGCAGTGAAGATATTGAATTCCCTTTAATTGTTTTAGGGCATGACAATCATTTTAGCAAAGAAAATGAAGATGACATAAGTAGTTCTGATGATGAAATGTATTTTACACTTAGACACATATTATCCAAAAGACAAAATACAAACCATTTAAAAATATATTATAGAACTGATGAAAGTGATTTATCATCTAAATTATCTTCAAATGTAGTAAATGTAGATTCTGTTTATACATCAAAAACTGTTAGCTGTAACAAAAGCTTTGACAATAATTTGTTGTCAGATCAAACAACATTAAAAAAAAAATACAATAAAAGAAAATAAGAAATCTACATTTATTAATTGCCAAATAATATTATTAATTAAACTGATATTGATAAAATTTCAGAAAAAGATTCTAGTAATGATGATGAAATTATTGCTCTCATTAACAAAATAAGTAGGTAATGAGAAACAGGCAAATGAAAAAGTTTAAAAAACAAACCAAATTTAAAATGTTTCTAAATCAGATTCTACAAATATAACAAGCTCAAGTTCTGATGATAAATTATTTATCAAAAATTTAATGAAGTTAAAAAACGAAATTCTTCTTTTTAAGCAAAATAATATAAAACATAATAATATAAAGACAAAAAAGATAAATTATTAAATCAAGTATTGACTCTTATAAAATATAAAAATAAAATACAAAAACTAAAGTTAGGTACATGTTTTACAAAGGACCTCATATGTATCAGAAAATCAAAAAAAACTTTTTAAAAGTAACAAAATAACAAAAGTTGAACCTATTATTAGAATTAAAAATAAAAAAACCAGTTTTACTCTTAAAAATTCCTATTGAAAATCAAAATTTAATACGCTTAATGATTCCCAAAAACTTAATTTTTCACTGTTGAATATAAAACTTTTTGATTAGGTACTGTAGGTATTTTTGATGAAAAATATATTATAAAAAAATTATGAAAAAACCAAAATTTTAGTAAAACTATGAAAAATGATATTCCAACAAACTTAATCAAACCAAAAAAATTGCATAATAAGTCAAAAAATCAAAAGGAATCATTGTTGAATGAATTAGAGAAATAAATATAAATAATAAATACAATTTTTTTTATAAAAATAAAAAAAAAAAATATCAAAAGAGGTATAAGGATTTTCTAATAAATTCTATAATAATATGTGCTAATGCTTTAGATGATTCTTCAAATGATCATGGCTCTACTAAGAAAAAATACCCCATAAATTAACTATTGAATCACATATTTCAAAAATTAATGTATGAAGAACAAGAAAAAATCCAAACATAACTAACAAATATGATTTTTAGTAATAAGTATCGTTAAAGAATAATTAACTATCTATTTTATATAATATACATATTCAATTAAATATAAGAATTAGAATTGATATTAATGTTATATTAAGAATGTATTTTTCAAACATTGAATAATTATATAATTAAGAAGATAGAAAATCTACAATAGCATTTACTTGTATGTATTATTTACCTACCTACCTTCTATATAAATTAATTTAATGGTTGATGTTTATGAATTTATAACACGGAATAATCCGAATAAATATATTTTTTGTATAATTCAGGACTGATTTTTTACGCAATTTTATTACCTAAAAAAATTTAATATTTTTCATTATCATATTAATATTTATTAGTGTCCATTAGTTGTCTTGATTGTAAGTTAATAATAGCATTATTTACCAACTGTTGTTTATTATGACCTATATCATCCGACATCCAACAGTTGAACAGTGACATAGTGTTATAATTCTATATCACAGGTTGCAATACCAAAGATGGGGCTGTTTAAGTATTTTCTTAGCATAGATATCAATGTACAACAAAACCATGGCTAGTCTCAGTCAACTTGGCTATTTATCCACCATTTGTGTGGTACAATAGTATTAGTTTTATAGAATTATTTACTCCACCAATTACCGGGCACCTTTGCTTTTAAACATATATTTTTTTATATGTTAAAATCTATGATGAAATCGGATTTTGGAGGTCAAAATTAGTTTTCATGTTACGACAGTGCAGGTATGTGAGGTATGGTAGGGACGTGAGTAAATTAATACCTATATTTTTAATTCCATCAGGAATCAATTGTTAAAATATATTTTAATGACACTATCATGTATATTACCCATAGGCCATAACATATTTATATTTTAAGCAGAGCGTTATATCAGAGTGATCAGACCTTTAATGATTTTACAATGTATTTAAATACTTGGTATAATGAATACTAGAAAATATATAGACAAGTTTCTGTGTGTTGTCTTTTAGAATGATAAAATCTTAGGGTTTTTTTTTTTATTTTTTTTGCAACCAAATAAAAAATAAACAAATAGGTATTGTTAAAATTAAAAATGTTCAATAATTAAAAAAAAAATTATGAACTTTTAGGTACATTATTATAATAATTAAATAATATAAAACCAATGTAGGTATACCTACATTTAATAAAATTAAAAATATAATGGTAGCCAATAAAATAATCTGTACATTATTAAATTCACCAAACCTAAATATCTAATACAATTATTAAATTTGGATTTTAGAGGCTCATCATCAGAAAAAAATTTATTGATATTCGTCGGGTCTTAAAATATCATCAAACTGGATTGGTTTGTTCATACATTTTCATCAGATTTTATGAAATTTATTTTTTTCAAATGATCTGTATTACATTGCTATGATCTATAAGATCTGTTTACTTTTTACCAAATAAACTAATATTCAAGTTAACTTCTATACCTAATATGCCAATGTTTATTTTCCAGTGAAATTTGATGAAAGTAAATCAGTAGGAAAATCTAAATTGTTCTCATGCTAGGTAAGAAGGTTTTACAGGTAATACCTTATATACCTGTCCTGAACACATAAAAAATAATTATAAGACTCTTGTTGTTCTGTACTACGCATTAAATAATTTAAACTTATACCAAATATTTGTATACTTATTACACCAATAGTAGTTTAGCAGTAGGTACCAACAGCGTAAAAATTAAAAGGTAATACTATGATTTACGAATATCACTATTAATAGGTATACGCCAGTTGTGCGTTCGTATTGCTATTATTTGTAGTTTGAACCTTGTATACATGTTTAATTTTTAATTACATTTTTACATATATTTATATATATATACATATTAGGCACGCTTAAAATTTAATCCAATAAATACACAGATATGGTTTTAATATCTACACTTATCTCGTTGTGTAAACAAGCAGACAACAGCTTTAAAATACATTAAGATTAACAAGTAGGTACCTAGTGTATGATGAACGCCAAGGTGGCTATTTACGACTTAGTTCAATTTAAGAATCGTTAACAATGGCTCGTTGGTCGGATAGTCAATTTACGGTTTGTTCCGAAGATTCTTTCATTAGTGAGTACCTACCTAAATAACAATTTATTTTGAAACTAATAAAATATAGTTGCGGTAAGCACTATAATATGTATATAATATAGCCACTGCTATATAGTTCCCCATAAATACTTTAAGTAGGTAGACAAAGCTGGTTAAATATTTTACTCGATTGATTTTAGTTGAAAAATGTCATCATTTATTACAAATTGGTACCTATCGTACTTATGACAAATAAAGAACCCAAGTATAATGATAACTTTTTATTACCTAAAATGCCTACCTATATTATAATCTATATGTAAAAACTTATAGGTAGGCACCTAACTAAAGAATGACGGAGTTTTTTTTAGATTTTGCCTTGCATTATACATTATAACCCAAATTAAAAGTTTAAATAAGTCACAAATAATATAGGTACAAATGCATTGATTAGGAAAAATAATAAAAGCACGTATAACTGCTTAATAAAATATGTATAATGAGTTTAAGTATTATACTATACATATTTGCATATACCTATATATTATAAGAGATAATATTTTTTGTAGATCTTGAAAAAGAATAATAGGTTAGTTTTCAATGGATGTTGGACGAATGGTTTACTATTATTGATGTAGACATAGGTACTAGGTAGTTTAAGACTTAAGATATTTATAACGTTACCTATTTAATACCTAAATGTTTTATTTTAATTATTTAGTATATTTAATATAAGTTAGTCAATAGTTGCGAGTCGCTAACGTTCAGTTAAAAGTTTCTTAAAGATTCTTAAAACTTTCATTATCTATCCATATAACTTATAATAATGAATTTTAAACCAACAATATTATTTATGGAATTTGTATTAAATAAATGATCGGTAGGTTCGATTTAAAGTTTCATTGTTTAAAAATAAAATCTTATATAGATATATAAGTCTATCTTGACTTTTAGTACCAGTGCCTATAGGTATACGTATATGTATTATATATAACCCGCCCAGTTCTTGGCACTGAGCAATTATTACGACTAAAAAAAAAACAGTGGTATAAAAACTATATTATTTTATCGAAAAAAATTTTTATATCACTTTTTAAGTTGTGGTAAGATTATAATAATATAATTTTTAGACCACTGTTTTTTTTTTAAATCATAACGGTTACAGTGTGCCAAAATGAATATTGGATGAGCCTTATATAGTTATATGTTTACTGTATAGGTACAACTTTATTTAAAAAATCTATTTTTGAAGTGCCAAAAAAAATCTAAAAAAAGTAGGTAATTAAAAAAAATTAAACTTTATTTTAGTATATTGTTAAAAAATCAAAATTATTAATAATATCCAATCATTAAATTTTTTAAATGAAATATACAAAAAATACGAATAAAAATATCATTATACAAATCATAAATTAAATTCAGTTAGTTGAAATAATTGTATTTAATGACAAAGGTTCAGTATGACAAAAATTAAATGTAGGTACTTACTGCAGTTTTAAAAACTAATTACTAATTAATAATTATAAATAGGTATTATTAAAGAATATGAATGTAATTATATTTTTCATTAACAACAAGGAAAATTTTCTATTTTGATTAAATTAATTAATCAGTTTTACACATTTACTTATTGTAATTATGACTACATGTTGTTATAAAATCGTAAATCGTTAGTATAACTATTACCTATAGGCTATTATAGCAGTGACTCTCAAACTTTTTATCTTTACCGCTTACTTGAAAAAAAAATGATAGATGCCCCCTCCCTTAAATAAAAATGTATTAGTACATATTAAGTAGGTATGCAAAAAAAATTAGGTAATTAAGCTTGTAACTTTCATCGCCATCCTAGATAGCCCTATCGCCCACTTTGGTAAACGCTGGGCTATAGGATCTTTTATAGACAATGGACTTTGGATAATAATCACTAGTATAATGATTATATGGTAGTTTAGTGTATATTATAGTCTATAAATATATGATATATTTATTACCTATCATGTATATTCAAGTTGATAATAGAGGACGGTTAAATTATTTATAATACTATATTTCTTACTTTCTTGAAAACGACCTATATTTGTATTTTATTAAAATTTAGATTTGCCCATTATAATATTTCAAAATATAAGACGTAAAATAAAATTTATATATAGGTAACTGAATAATAAGGTTAGTAAACGGGTTAGGGTAGAATAAACGTATTATTTTGTTGATGACAAAATATTTGCAGATTTTTCGTTTTTCTGCGCCACTGACTATTAACAGCTAGAATATATCACATTGTTAAAACTATTTAATACAAAATATTAATTAATGAATAAAGTTAAAAATAATAATATATATTTTTAAGAAGGATCTTTCATATTATAAATATAATTTAAATTACATTACTATTAATCTGTTATTAGAACAGTTACCTTGATGGCTTAATATAAATGTAGTTGATAGTATTTTATCATAAATTATAATAATACACTATATACACAATACAAATATTACAGTTTATTAACTCATTTGTTTTTGAAATAAAAATAAAAATAAAATTTAAATAAATTTATATAATATATACCTGATGGATTTTTATCTATAAATTATGTCCAACTATCCGAGTATGCAAAAATAAAAAATTGAACACAATTATTTTCTTTTAAACAGAGGAAATATAAAATAATTATCGATTGCAAGGTTAATTTAGCTTATTATAATTGACCTTAAATAAATTAATCTCAACTTTTATTAAAACTATAAGGAACTATAAAACATATAACTATTTTAAGAGGAACGATTTTTAATAATTTTAGAATATGTTACACATCATACTCATATGTCTACACTGTAAATTTAGTTGCAAGCTATTTAAATTCGAAATAACAGATTTTAGATTTTTAATAAGGCAAAAATATACTATACAACAACAAAACCTTTAGATCGAAAATAAAACGAGGATATTGGAGGATTCATTTCGCTTTGCTATTACTTATCTTATAGATACAATCGCTCTCTACATAAAATAAAATATTAAAGTAATAGCTAAATGGTTACAAAAATAATTTTATAATAAAAATTTTGTTGAGTATAGTATTATTATAGTAATATATGTATATGAGGTATGAGTTATGTACCATGTATATTCAAATTTTAGTTTAAATCATAGGTTGTTACAGTCTAGACCACTTTTCCCAAGTATAAGGATGGTCGATCAAATAACTCATAAAATCATAAGGCCTTGTATCATTTGCGCATCGCTCTTTTACCCTAGGTTAAATTTTTATAGGTACATTATTTGTGCATAAATTAACAGTATAACTAGAAAAAAATAGGAATAACCAAAAACACAAGTTGTTTTCTAATTCTAAAAATCTAACTTTAAATTTGATAATAAATCAATTTACTTTATTATTAAAATAGTGAATATATCCTCAACAATTGTTAAGTGGATCACTGCATAGTTTGTGATCTGTTAAATTTGAATTCAATGATGTATAATAATATCATTGGATACGAAAAATAACCCTGAGATGGTTTACAGTCCTACAGCCTATATAACTATAAATTAGCATATTTTATGGCATTATAGGTACAATATTAAAATAATTTATTTTACTACCTATTTACTTATTATTATTGGGGTAAGTTGATTTAATTTTTGCTAAGAAAATTGCATTTATTATATCACTTTTTAATATTTAATTATTATAAAACTTTTATTATTTACTTTTTAGTCAATATCAATTACCATAATATCGTAAAATAGTATAAATAAATGGTGTAAATAGATATAATAGCCTATAGTCTTGCATCAAAATTCTTATTTTTTTTCTTAATCATATTTTTTTTCCTAGTTATTTTGAAAACCACAATCAATTTTTTATTCTTTACCTCCCTAAGTACCTACTAATAACTAGATCAAAATTTATACCAGAAATCGTCCCTAAAGTTTAAAATTTAAGCATTTTTACTGCCTCGAATAACGATCACAAATAGAAGAAAAGCACATAATTGTAAAATCAATCAGCTCACAATCTAATTAAGTCAAATGAGTTAGGTACTCAAAATGTAAAATTTAAATAAGTACATAACTAATTGATTTTTTATAATTTTAATTAAAAGGATATCGAACCCGTATTTGTTTATTGTCTCCGTCTTACATACGTACGACATAGCAAATTTAAATTTACCAATTTCAAAAGTATGCTGTTAGTTTTGATATTAGAGTGAATTAACTTATTATATAATTTAAAGGTAAGATTATTATCTAGGGCTCCACAGTAAGTTATGACCTTTGTGAAACTCTACATTTTAAAATAATCATAAATTATTTAAAAATAATAATATCAATAAAAGGCTACGTGGGGCCCTATAAAATCATCTAACTTTTAAATTATATAATAGGTCAATTCACTCTAATATCAAAACTAACAGCATACTTTTGAAACTGGCAAATGAAAATTTGCTATGTCATACGTGTGTAAGACGGAGACAACACATGCGGTTACAGCGTCCTCTTATAGGTATCTTCTAAAAATTGTGCGTTTGCACTTTGTAATGTATAAAGCAAACTGATAAAATACCTTAGTAGGTAAAGATCTATGATTAATATTTTCTATTTTGATACTGAAACTATTTTGAGCGGCGAAAAAACTCATAGTATTCAGCTTCAGCCGTCCACGGATGTTAGGTATATTCTCACTTTCCTATTATACTCTTCATCACACAAATTGAATTATGATGCAATGAACTGCTGCTATAAATTGTTTAATCATATTAAATAATAATTATATTATAACTATCGTTATTATTGTTAATATTATTATGTTTATGCAAACGAAATATTTTGGATATTTGTTAGGCATTAATAATTAAGTGATTCAAGAAAGTAGACTATAGGTGATTCTAGTCCTAGTTTAAATATGTCTTCAATCTTCATATACATAAAAGATTTAAATTCAATAAGAAAAAAAAATAGCTAAAATTAAACAGAATTCAAGTTTTAAATGTTGATAAAAAGTAATTTAAGTATAGAGTTTCGGTATTTTATTTGGGTAGATACCATTATAATTAAATAATAATTTAACACAAATAACTATATAAAATTAATACAATACTTACAAATATTTTATGTTAAAATAAAATAAATATATTTTATAAGTATAAGTATATTATATATGTATATATTTTTTTTCAACAGCTTAATGGTCCATTAAGGACCTGCGCTGCCACTATAGTAAGCCTTTCCATTTTTCTCTGTCCAAAGTCCAGTCTAACGTTGCATGCTCATCTATTAGTCTCATTTCCTTTTCTAAGGTGTCTTTCCATCTTGTTCTTGGTCTTCCAAGTGGTCGTTTATTATTTATTTTTTTCATCAGAACATTTTTTAATATATCTCCATCAGATCTCCATATATGCCCAGCTACTCTAGACGTTTACACCTTATATATGTGAGTATATTTGGTTTTTAATACAGGTAATACAGCTCTTCATTGCGTCTTTTTCCAAAAATTCCTAGGTTGTCGTTGTACACTGGTCCATATACACACATTTCTTAATATTTTCCTTTCCCATAAAACAAGTTTTCTATTGTCATCTTTTGTCGTGGACCAAGTCTCACATCCGTAGGTTACTATTGGCCTAATATAGCTTGTGTACAGTGTAGTTTTTGATTTCCTAGATAGATTTTTGATCTCAAAAGTTTGTTTATGCTAAAGTAACATCTATTTCCATTCGATATTTTTTCTTTTATTTCTCTCTGTATGTTGTTACTGCTGTTTATATTAACACCTAAGTATTTGAAATTATTCACCTTTTCAAAGTTTATATTTCCTACTTTCAGGTTTGACTGGTCTAAGTTTCTTCTAGATAGTATCATAAGTTTAATCTTTTCTTCATTGATACATAAACCCATGATTTTGCTGGCTTTTATTAGTTTAGAAACTGAGCGGGAAACTTATTCTCGCGTATTCCCTTAAAGAACTATGTCATCAGCATATGCTAAAACAGTTTCTTCACCAATAACTTCCATTATTCGTCCTTCATAGGATTCTCTGATAACTTTTTCTAGTCCCAGGTTTAATACATTTGGGGATAAAGCATCCCCCTGTTTCAATCCTGAATTATAACCTCAAAGAATGGCGATATATGTATGTATAAAAAAAAATTATTGTAATTCAAACTGATACAACTAACTTCATAAAACACTTATATATTTATCTGAAAATGTCTATTTAGTAAAGACATAAATCTAATATTGTCAAATGGTTTATTAATTCTAGCTAATAAATGATTAATAAAATGTAATGTTTCTATAGAGGATTGGAGAGGAATGAATAATTCTTATCTTTTCATAGATTAATTACCTTTACCCTTCATTACTCCTCTTATCATGACTTCAATAGGTTTTTTTTAATATACCGTCACCAATATCATAAAATAATTGATTTATTCGTGTATTAAAAAGGCTAGATAAGTATTCTACTTGAACTTAAAATTGTAGATTGTCAATTAAAATAATAATTATAAGTTAATAATTATGTACCCTCGCATTCATTCAAATACTACTTCAAATATGTACCTAACTAATAAAAATATAAAATATTACGAATTTAAAAGGTTTTTATAAAAAGTAGTAAAAAAACAATTTATAAAAAACTGAAAAAAGTCGCTGTGCTGTACAGTATAATGTGCATTAAATGCATCTTATTATTGAGCAGATCGCGCTATAGTTAATATGTTAAATTTAAATCATTGCTTACTTACTAAAAATGGTTCTGACTGCACAAAAACAACGTGCCACATTCTATTTCTAAAGATATTTTATAATTCAATGCTATTAATATCAATTATTAGTAATTTATTTTTCTCTTAGTAAATAGTAATAAAGTTAATAAACTATTTTTTTGCGAAAATATTACATGTTAAGTATTACCTAAGTACCTATCATAAAATAACATAATATATTTTTATTTTTACTCTTATTTAGTAAACTGGTGTTAACTGTGATGATTTATGGTAAAAATAGCTTAAAATGAATCTATATATTTTAAAAATTTTATTGTGTACATAGTAAATAATTATATACATAATACATATAACATGTATAAGTAATGACAGAAAGTTTCAAGTGCCCATGAATAATATTTTTAAATTACAACAAAACAACTAAAATGGTTATTCTTTTACTATCGTTTAAAAATTCAATTTCGTAAGATAAATTGTACTTAAAATGTCAATAAAAAAGAAATGCATTTGTATTTTTGAGATTTTTAATTTACTGTGAGAACAACTAATGAGGAACTTTTTATTAAATCCTCATAACCATTAAATTTAATTATTTTACATTTTAAACTAAAAAATAATTTGTAAATTTTCATAATTTTGACAACATATTTTCCTTTGTAGTTTTGATAGATTTTAGTATCCATCTTTTAAGATTTTAGAAGTTCTATTTTACATTTAATGCATTTTAAAAACTAAAATTAGGAGATGATTGAACTTTACACACATAAATATAAGTAAATACTCATATAAGTAAGTACTTCGCGATATATAGTAGATAATTGTTAATTACTTATTGGATAATTTATGCATATTTTTTTATGTTATCAGATATTTTTGTTAAAGCTTAAGAATTAAAAAAAAAGAAAGCGAGACCCTGCAAATGTTCAGAATATTTGTAGGTATAAATACGGAAGACCTAATAATAATTTATAGACACCTTAGTACCACACAGAATAAGATATTTTATTATTAATCATTAACTCTCAACATGGATGTGGGATTTATATTTTACGTATCCTAGTCTACTAGGATTATGTTTATTTTACAATTATTTAAAAATTCTTAATACTAAATCTATAGACTATAATGAGTAGGTACTCAATAATATAATTTATAATAACTACAGATATCATTGTATTATCAAATGTACTTCTGTATTAACATTACACATATTTATAGTATTTTTATAGTCAAACGAGTTACGATACATGAATGAATAAATTAACAACGTTCACCAATAGAGTGCGTATCTATTTTATTATAAAACGCAATAGATTTATTAAAATTCGGAAGTGTGAGTGTTGAATAACAGTACGTCTACATTAGTATTCCCGCTGTTTTCAGAACGTAAAGATTACGATTTTGATGTTACAACATTTTTAAGTTTAAAAGTATTAAAAGTTTTTAAAGTGTGTACTTTATAAAATAATTAGTGCTATAAATTACTTTAAGTGGTATTATAAATAATAGATATCAATAGTGTTGTTCTGAGAAAAATATTTCTTACACGGGAGTGATTTTCATAATGATTTTATGTAAAAAAAGAAAAGGTAAACGAATTAATACATAATAATTTGATATTTTAGTTATAACTATAGGTAGTTACTATATTTCTGTATATAGTATATTGTATTGTTTATTATTATGCATATTTTTTTAATAGTTACAACATGTTTTTTTTAAGATTCACGTATTCTTATGTATATACTATGTATGCATGTCAACCATTTGCAATAAATATAGAATGTCAAAAAAAGAACAGATGTCGTTTTGAAACATTTATTTTTTACATTAAAAATTAAATTTATTATTCCCTACTACATAGTATACAAGTTAAAATTTGCAGAATAAAAAGGATGCCCAATAGAATGGTAAAACTATATAAAAAAATACCGATATTGATAGATGCCATTTATTTAGCAACATTTAATCCTATGTGAACCATTGTATGGGCTGCTATAACAACATAATAATCATATAGCTCAAAAAAAAAAACAATTATCATAGTAATTTATAATTAAATTTTCAAATAAATATACAAGTCATTAGAGTATTAGACGATACATCTTATAATTTATATATAATGTTATTTAGTTACATCATAATATAAGTAATATACGAATATACATTATACATATGAATAGACACATTTTAAAAGTACCTATCTTATAATATATAGGTAGTTTTGTTATTTATTTAACATTTATTATTTAAGTATTAAATAGTTAACAAAGTTACACCATTTTTAATTATTATTTTTAATATTATAGGCTTTTTAATGTTTTTTTATAAGTAATTATTTTTAAATCAATGTTTATTATTAACACATTTTAATTTAACAAGTCTTATGAGATTTTTAAAGTATGTTTATCATAAATTATTATATTTTCTTAGTTACTATACGTAATTAACAAATAAAAAATTGTAAATTATTTGTATAACTAAAATACATAAATAACAATAAGTTATAACAGTTATTACGCTATATAAATAAGTCCTAAGTAATATTCAGTTGCTTGTAATTATACGGTTGCAAATTAATAGATTATAAAGTTATATGAAGGTATCTATAGGTAGGTATTATAACACAATTTTTAGAACATTTTCTATTATACTCATACATTTTTTAAGTTTAAACGTTGCGATATCTCATTATAGTTATTAGTTATTAGTCATTTTTAGTTTATTAACTCTTTTTTTTTATTTAATACAGACATATGTTTTTATAATAATATATTATTTATACATATACATAACACAATTATATTAGCATACAATTAAAATAATATATGTTGTTTTGTTTTACTTCATTGAATTGGTAATTTTTTTATTTGATGTGGTAAGTGGCGTACATATTTTGTATTTGGACTATAGCCAATATCAATATAATGCAGCTCTTAATTTCTAGGATACAAAATATAATTATACATACAATATATACATTCGTATTATATTATTATATTCTTAAATGATTATGAATGTTATTATAGAACAATCATATAATATCAAATAATATGTACCATAAAAAAATACAAAAGAAGCATACAGAATATACTATATTGTACACAGTAATTAGTGAATTATATAATATTATAATTAAAATGTATTAGGTACCTATTTATTATTTGTATTATTATTTTAAAATTATTCATAAATATCTAAAATCTTAATAATAAGTATTTAATAGAGTATCTATATTCTACCTATAAATAAAAATCGGTGTTAGGAAAATTAATTAATAACATTAATGAAGTTAATTAAAAATTTTGCCATAATTCATTATCTTTAGGTTATAATTTATGAATTAATTGTACAAGTAAAATAAAAAAAACTAAATATTTTAATCTATATTAATAATCAAATTTAATTATATATTGCTTATTATTATTATGTACGTAGGTAAATATATTGTATTATGTAATTTTATTGAAGTAATATAATTCAAATTATTACTATAGGTAATTATGAATATTTTATAATAATTAGTGTAGAAGATATAAATATTAATAAGTATTTGTATTAGAAATATTGTAATCATTTTTAGGAATAGTTATAAATGACTATAATTTATAGTTGACTTTATATGAGTATAATGACTTTACATTGTAATTATTATGAATTTACATACTATCATTTCGTTTTTGCAATTGTCAGAAAAATAAATAGAAGTAATTACGTTAATTAAGACTACTCATCAGATAAACTGATAACTAAAAAGTAGTAAACAAATCATACGCGCTGAAATGCATATAATAATATGTTTTTACATATAAATGTGATCTGGCTTTACTCGACCTCGAAAGACAGTACAAGGCACACATAATTTCTTTATCAGAATGAAGCAGTATATATTATTATGCGAACAGAAACAAAAACATTCTGTAGGTATTATTGTTAAAATATTTGATGTTTGATTATATTACTGCTAGGTAAACTAATATAAATTATGACTGTGGTTTTTAATATCTCAATGACAGTTATTTTAATTTTTCGTTAGTATTATAATTTATAATTATTAAAAAACTAAACATTTAAAGTATTTATTTATCACATAAAATGGACTAATAAGTATTAGTCATTTGTAATTTGTATGATATGGACTAACATGGAATGAAATGTGTTGACATAAAAATATGATACATAAAGGTACATATCTGTAATTTCTCTGTCCTTAAGACGCAGAATATTATATAAAAAGTTTATGAAGTATAATTACTAAAAATATAATTTTCAATAGCATTTAGAAACCTTTATACTAAAAAAAAAATATATAACGATATTTTAGTTTAAATAGTAAAAGTCTCTATTTTACGATAATATTTATTGCTAAGAACAAATTATAAGTTATATAAATATTAATAAAAGAAGTTTATTTTTCTGTTCGAAATACTGTCGATTGAAATAATTTTAAGTAAAAAAAACACAAAAATTATATTATACCTATTATAATGTTATTAACTATTAACTTATATATATATATAAGTTTTTCTGAATTATTTTACTTTTGTTACCTAGGTACTCAAAAATACCAAATAGATTAAATTGGGTATCAAAAATAACTCTTCAAGTCTAAAACGAGATGACAAACGGGAAAAAACATATATCATTGACTTCATAGTGAAATCAATATACGTATTTATCAACCATCTTTTCGTCCAGAACATAAAATTATTTGTAATATACTAATATACAATTAATTAGATTTAGATAGGTAGTAGGTATTCTCGCTCTGGTTAAGGTAATAAACATGCTATTTTGTTTGTTTGAATTTGTGTTTAAAATGTTGACATTCTTTTTTTAAAAGATTAGAAATTTATCTAATATACCTGCTACTATTGTTTGCAAACTTGACACATGTATGTTTATTTTCCGGAAAATAAATTTAAATTTCTTATGATTCTGTATAGCTAATATGATACTATTATATATTACAATTTTCATAGAATTTTTAGCCATTTATCATATATTATTATTTTTATAATTTTATCTTACTTATTCTTTGTTGAGCTGTCTATTTTCATTAATTCTTAGATATAGTCGATATAGAAATAGATAATATTATGTATTATTTGTTCGTGTTTTTTACAAAATACTTTTGTTTAATTTTGACTTTAAACATAAAATAGCAATTTAAAAAATAATAATTATATAGTTGATTACCTATATCTCAACCATAAAATAAAAATTTTGAAATATAATACTTAAATAAACTTAACAAGAATAATATTAATATTATCATAATTATAGGTAGGTAATATAAGTATTATAAATATTATATATTGAGCTCAAATAATTAAGATAATCTGATAGTCAAGGAAAAAAAATATAATTTTATCATTGGAAATTATTTTTACCATTGTAATATATAAGGGTAGATAATTATACCAAAATTTAATTTATTTACCATGTAAACAATATCAAGGCAACGTTTCAGTACGATCAGTGAATTCCATAAGTAGGTATCTATCCATAGTTGTAAAAATTAAGACGTAAAAACATGGTATTAATGTATCATGTTATAGTTGCTTAAAATTTTCCATTTATTAAATCACATAATTCTCATAGGACAAATCTGTAAATGAATGTAAATTGTAATCTGAGATTTGAGTTTATTTTATACGATTAATAAATGTTTTCATTTACCTACAAGCTACAGACTTACAATGCAATTTAAAGTATTTGATAAAATAATTAGTACTTTGTCACCATAATATTATATTCATAATAATTTCATATTAAATATTAATATAGGTACCATATATTTATCGACTATACATTCAGGGTTATTAATATTGAATATTCATATTATAAAATGTACTAAATTTATTTTCATCTATAAACCTGACACATTCAATATAATATTAGACAGTTTTAAAGACATTTGCACTGCATGTATATACGTTTGTGTTATCAGTACCAATTTACATTTTTATTTGTTCAACTTAACTTTTTTTATTATAACCGATCACATAAAGTCAAGAGATCATCATACTCATATCAAAAACATTTAAGAATATGTGCAAACAAAATAAATAACAGCCATAATTTAAACTTTGTAATCAGTATACAATATATACAATATGAAACGCCAATTACAAGGAAACAAAACTCTATAACGTTTCGTCTTTGTACATAACATACGGGACAGGGTCTTATACTATTAGGTAATCACTATGATAAACATAATTATTTTCATCGGTGATGTCGAAATACAAATGCGAATTCAAACATTTCAAACCACTCTCCGTCATAACTGCATAGGATTAACAGATTTATCAATTATTCATTTCATACCTTCGTTATTTGAATAGGTCTGGCCTGTTATTATTTTTTTTTTATCATTTTTTCTTCGTCATCTCCCCAGTCATCTATACTCAGCGGTGCACAATGTCGTACTAGTTGAGAAGTCCCATAATCATACCACTCGGCATTCAGACAAACGAATCGTTAGAATTACGATAACAGCATATTATGAGTTATGACATACTCAAAACCTACTACTGCGGGGCCATTGCCTTTTTTTATCGAATTGATAAAATTGATGGCAATTTCTAAGTTAAGTAATTTTTATCCGACGTCAAACATAGTTAGTTTGTTACTCGTTAATAAATTATTTCGTAGAAACATTAGAAACAGTAGAAACCAATGATCATGGTTTACACAAGTAAGAGTCCGACCACAGAAATTGAACTAATCATATTATGTAAGCTTATTTATTGTGGCCATGTAGTGGTGTTAACTGTGTATATACTATATAGTATGTATGGTTATTAAAAGTATTATTAAAATTATTAAACATAAAAATATTATTAATGGTAGTCATACATTTGTTTAAACTAGGTCAATAAAACTGATTCCATGATCATACATATCAGAAAAACATTCAAATAATTATAATACAAAATATTTAGTGATACATACGTACTGTACCAGCTGGTAGCTGCTATTTATATAATATTCTAAAATCTGTTAAATCACTGATGTAATAATTAATGTACTGCTATAGTATTAAAAATACAATATTTTTAAAATTCAGAAATAATACACGATAATAATATGTTATACTTACTATTATTATTTTATGGTTATTGTATTAAGACGCTATAAAAAATTTTTTAGGCTCAAAGTGCAGTAATTAATAAGATCGCATTGACATTTTTTTTTCAAGTCTAGTATTTTTTATTATTTATAATTTGTAATATTTCCGCCCGTCATATTAATTAATAAAATAAAATAATAATAATAATAATATATTAATATATAGTATATGTATGTATATTGTAAACTATAATAAAGAAGTTGATGTTGTTTATAAATGTTGACTAAATACATTTAAAAAAAGTATTAAAACTTTGATAACGCACATTACCTTAAAAAGTTTGATAATATATTTATCAATATATCATGTATATATTATATTATCATAGTGTAACATATTTATATTTATAATTGTAAATATTAAATATAGATATTGAATTCATTATAATGTAAAAACTGGTTGTTAAAATGTTAATAACTGGATGTTCCATAAAAAAAATTGAATGTTTTATCATTTTTATTTAAGCTAGTTAATTTATAATAATAGACAGTAAATAAAATGGACACATCGATTTGTCCTTACATGAAATATAATGAATAGAGTGATTATATTATCATTATGATACATTTTTGTTAAATAGTAGATAAATAAATAAGCAATATGAATGTTTTGAAATAAAATATAAATAAATTTATGTTAAGGAAAAAAAGAGAGAACAAATTATTTACAGTTAGGTACAAAGTATTGCAAATATGATAGTATATATAAACACTCTGTATATAATCTCATATCTGTAAAAAAAAAGACAACATAACATTATAATACATAACTAAGATATTTTTATTTTTATGATGATGAGTTTAAACTTACAAAACATCTTGGGTTATAGTGCATACATGAAAATAAGTTCTAAATTCAAGATTAGATAAACATTTTCACTTTATACAATAGTAGAGTATAAGCCGGGATCTCAAATATTAAATACCCTGCTATAAAATAACTACCTAGTAAAAATAGTTACTGACAATTGACAAGGAAAACGGGAAATGACAAACCACAAGTACTGTATCCCAACCATGAATTTTATGTTTTTATAATTGATGATAATTGTTTTTCATAGCTAACGAGTATAATATTAATATATAGGGTGATTCTTAAATCGAAGAACACTCATTATTTTAAAAACTGATAACTACGTTTATAAATATTTTTTTTTACTCTTTTTCAGCAATTTTAAGTCGTAATAAAGCAAAAATGTTTGCTATTTTTTTTAGTTCTTACATTTTTGAATGACGGGATGATGAATCTTAAATTTCATATTCTAAAACAGATTATAATTCAGTGTTTTAATATTTAAAAAATCATATCTTGGATGACTATTAGATATACTATAGGTAGATAATTAATTAATTATAATATGTTGTGATAATCAGAATGAAGTGATACACGTATACCTCGCAAAACTACGCTCATCTCCGTTTTAATATATATTTTAAATACTCTTTCAAAATTTGAATTTTATGTATCAAAATATTTCGAAGAATATTATTCTGTTTGGGAATAAGAAATTATAAATTTATTTTATCATTCAAAAAAGTAATAAAGTTTATTAAAAATTATAAATAATAGTAAAATTATTGTTTTGTAACGAATTAAAAGTATATGAAAGAAATATTTTCAAAAACGTTAATTTATTTTTCGAAATAAAAAGTACCTAATATTCTTCTTTGATATCATCCAGTATATACATACAGATAAATTGTGTTTAAAGTTTTAATATTTATTTTAAGTTCATCGACCTTTTGATTCGTAAGTTTATATTTAACTAAACTGCAACAGTGCCGCATCTTTAATAGCAGTGTACGATGTAAATTATATTTTATTACATTATTATTATTTAATTCTGCATTATAAATGATAGTCAAAATAAATTACGAATTGATACGCGTTTAGTTATATATTATAACCTACCTTTATATTATCATTAACTACTCACCAATAATATAGTACCTATCAGTGAATAAATTAGGGTAGACCTAAAACATCTATTATTTCATGTATAATATTAAATATCTATAAATATATATATAGGTATATAATGATATAAATATATGCTCTATATATATATATATATATATATATTTATATATATTATGTATACTTGTATAGTATAATTAATTATTAATTGTTGTGTATCGTTATTAATATTTATTAGTGGTTTTTATTGCAATATTAAAAATAATTTTCATATTTGTTTATTGAAATATAAAAAAAATAAAAATTATCAAAGTTAATTGATTGTAAATGTGTAACTATATATAGTTTTAAATTAAGTAATCCAATCATGACGTGCCTATAAAGCATTAGGATTAACGAAAACTGTGTATAGTCTATTGAATTCATTGCTGTGTCCTTTCAAAGGTTAAACCGAATTATATTGAAAATGACCTTGATGACAATTATTTATTATTATTTCTATGCTATGAATTCAACTTCATTAAATAACCCAAACGCGTAGATCATAAAATAAATAGAAGATGTATATTTTAAATTATACTTTTGGTCATTTATAGTAAAGCATAATATTATTCATTATTAATCAAAATGTAAATTACTTTATTTTAAATATAGGTACACTTTAATAGTTTAATAGTATCATTATTTACAAGTGATTTGCATTATTTTATTTGTTTTATTTTTATATAATAAAACAATTTTAATGAAATAAAATAAAAAATGTAAATTTTTTTTTAGGTGGTGTATATTATAAAAAGGACAATCCTAATAGCCTTAAAGGACCACTAAAAGCGGCCAGACTTTGTATTTTAAGTTTACTTGTGCCTGGCATTTTGGTCATTGCACCATTGTATATTCGTTATCATGTTTATTCTGATCATAAATATCCTTTAGCTATAACTGATATGAGAATATTAGATCAAAAATTGTCAACATTTTGGTGCCAAGTAAATAACGAATTTACTTTGCGAAGAATACTTTTTTAAACTATTATTATTATTTCTAGCGCCATATAGTGAATACTAATGCTACTTTTAATGCATATTCAATGCCAGAAAAACCATCTATGTTACCAAAAATGGAATTTGTTGAAATGGAAAGGCATATTACGTTAGAAGACGATATTAAAGAATATTGGGGATTCTATCTACTTAAAGATTCAATCGTAAAAGTGTCTACATGCTCAAGGTGAAATTTATTTTACCGTATTTTTATTAACCAAACATATCAATAATAATCGTTAAAAAATTTATTTTTCATACAATTTTAGTTATTAACATTATCGTTATTATATTTCAACAGGTGGCCTGGAGCTAGTATAATAGTAATTAAAGGACACAAACATTTAAAAGAATGCGCTTATATAGGTGATAATTCTAGTGAAGAACTTGATGAACTCGAATCTTCTGAAGAAGGCAACGATACACATATTCCAAATTTTATGAGGAAACTTACTTCTGGTATGACTGTCCCCGATATGGCACCTGACGTGGTCTATCTTACAAATCATCCAAATGATAGCAATGTAAATCGCACGTATTTTAAGAGATCCAGTAAGACTGCTAATCATCATTTAGATTATGCTGAAGATTTATACCAAAAAGAAATGAAAGAAAAAATTGAAAACGAGGACTATGTAGTCCAAACTGTAAAATCTAAACCCGTATTCACAAACGTTAACGAAATCAATAACATACCTCAATCAAAAGAATTGATCGAAGAATCATTGCGAAAATTGGGAAATCAAGGAAAAGACGGTGCGACACTTTTACGCAAATTAAAAGAAGTTCTTAAAAATGATCTAAATGAGCCAATGAATGACACAAATAGACTTTATCAAATCATTGAAAATGCAATGTCTGACGATGATACATCATGGCGTGCCCCTAGGTTGAGGCATTATCGGAATAGATTTAAACGGTCCGCTGTAAATGATAAAGAAGTTCAAGACAACTTGAGTAAAGAATTATTTAAGCACGACCAACAAAACGATGCAGCCAATGAAGAGGTATAGTTATTATTTAAATACCATACATATAACTATATAAATAAATATAAATTATAATTTATAACAATAGTCTACATCCTATATTAGCTATAACACAGTTTAAAACAAAACACGTAGTTAGTATAATGGCGTGCTTCCAAGTTCCAATACACATCAGTACATTAGCATGCTACTAATGATATCCACTTAACAAATTATTCACGATACACTACACGAGGAAGTATATTAGGATAACAATAAAGTATGTTATTTTTGGAAATATTTTTTTAGGCATTAAAAAAGTTTAAAAAATTCATGCAGCATTTTTACATTTTTTATTTAAAATAAGTCAATTTTGAAATTACCAACTTTTTCAAAAAACATCACAGATAATAGATATATAGTGAACATTTCTAAATTATTGATTATTTTTGAAAATCAGCTCTACTGAGATTTATTTTTCATATACCTATATAATATTATTATTGTTTTAAATTTGTTTTAAACAAGACATATCAATTTTTGTTTGGATTTTTATAATTTTTTTTTTTTTACATTATATTCTAATTTCTAAACAATATTAATTATTTATCAAGTTGAATTGTTTTATTTAATAATTTTCAAATAGTTATGATAGTAAATTGAAAACTAAATTTCGGCTTCAACAATTCACAACTAGGTCATTAGCCATACATTTTTAAAAAATTATTAGAGTTATTTATATGCTGGCCTTACAATCTATACTTAAAAATTTTAAAATAAAAATATAGATATATATTTACGATATTATAAATATCTTTTTATTCGATATGATATAATTTTTGGTAATAGGTTATAGACATAATATATTAATAAAAATTTTATTTATATTTAATTACATATTTAATCAAATATTATGATTTACTTGAAAATTTGATGCTGTTATTTTCATTTTCTGGATTTGGTCCCAAACTTTCTAAAATGAGATGGCTTGAGATAAAGTTCCTCTCTGAGTTCATTATATTGTCTGTATTCCTAGAAAATATGTTGTTTTATTGTTAGCTTAGTCACGCGATTGTAATTATAACTTATATTTATCGCATGTTTTTATAAAGTAATATGAATCAAGATAATACCTAGAAATAAAATAATACACACTTCAGTATAATAAAGAATAAGATAACATTATTAAAATTGTAACTATTTTAGGCTGATCCGCTTTCACCAGATGGAATTGCTCAAGTTCGTGGAAAAGTAACTGAAAACAATACGCACACGACAAAGGACCGCAGTCATAGCGAGTTTTGGTCTTCATTTTCTAGTAGTGAAGAAATGCTTCTTGAATGTGAAGGTCTTTTATTAAGCTTACCATTAGCTCCACACCATAAATGTTTACCTCCAAACAAAAATCCTGATTATGAAGCAGCCAGCCATCAGAACACTGTTACTTATAAGTATGTTTTATCAACTTATTGAATTATTATAATTCCTACGCTTACAGTATATATATAAACATAGTACCTATGACTATTTTGAAAACTGCATAAATTCAACTCTGTACTTAAAAATACTTCAAAATACATGGTTACAATTTTTCAAGCGATTAATTCAGCGTTAGATCTGCGTGGCTGAACGCTGTAGAGAAAACTTACAACGTTCTTTTAAAATTATAAGTTTTTTATTTTATAATTGCTTAAATTAAACACTTGTTGAACAAATATTTAACTTGGATTTATAAAAAAATATAATACTAATATTGTATAACTATATTAGTTATAAATTTTATAACTATTGCAATGTTTAATTTTTAAATTTAGGGTTCCTGGTGATGGATATTATTTTTTCGTATTCAATAGCGAGAACGAGATTCAAGATAATTTTATACGTATACATTTTGCCATCAATAAAACCGTATACGATGTCTCAAAACCAATTTCATCTTGTTTAAATGTTACTGGTGAATGTCAACTACCTTTAAATTTTTGGTCACAACAAACAACAGTTTTAGAAATGTTAAATCCTGGGCCGAATAGTGATTCTGGAGATGAATTTATAGCCATTTCTACTTGCCAGCCCAGATCTGCAGTATATGCCATTTGTTTGATTACAGCACCTGTTCTGTTTGTTTTATTTTCTTTTCATTAATATTTATATCTAAATTATATCTTTTTGCGTGGATTTTATATAACTAACTATATTAATAAGCATTTAAATCATAAAAAAGATCAAATTAAAACGGTTGGTGATTTAAATGTCGAGCCTAATAATTAGTTATAATAAATATTAATACAAAAATTATAATGAAGATCCCGTTTGAAGTATTATAATATCTCATAAATTGTATATAAAGATAAGTTAATATAATTAATATACAATACAGCTCAATTTACTAACGTCACTACGTCAGTAGTACATGTATTAATGTATTATGTATATTGGTATTCAGTAAATATTCGGCGAATTGTATTGATTATGTAACATATATATAATATACTATAATATATGTTCCACTTTAATACCACCAATAACTACAAAAAGATTAGAAATAAATTGATACAGCTATAACCTCAAATTATAGGTGTTAAGAATATTGACTAAAATAATTTATGTAATTTAATTTATTATATTAAATTATAAATATTGATAATTTCTATTGGATACCAATATGTAAACAAAATTCTTATACATGTACAATGGCTAAGTTAGTTTTTAAAAACATTCCAAGCATTTTCAATTGCCGTGAAAAATGTCTACATAAAATCATTAAATAAAATAGCCTAATATATTGAAATAAATGAGCTAAATAATATCACAACTAATTAAAAACTTATAATTACTGGATTCACTTATAAGTAAATTCGTTTATAAATAGGTATTAACAAAACACAAAATTTTATTGTATTTAAATATTATTTTCAAAAAAAATAATGAGACTGAAAACGAGTTTTAAGCTTACTTGTTATTTATCTGTGATCAAAAAAAAAAAAAATTAGATGATTTGCATCAGTAGGATGTTTTGTAAAACTTCTTTTTGTACGTGTTTATTGAAGTTACTAAATTGTTTTGTAAATTAGTTATAGATTTATAATTTATAATTATAAATTATATTTCTATTAAAATCGTGTAAACATGTTTTATTTGCTTTCAACAAAAAATTTACAATTTAATTTTTATAAAAAAAAAAATGTTAAATTTAATCATAGAAACGAAATATTATAAGCTTATATATACATTTGATAAACAGTTATACACGTATACAATGAAACCAATAAAATTATTTAAAATCGTCTTTGTTCAATATAATGTCATACATTAAAAAAATATTCAAAAACTTAGCCAATAGAAACTATTTTATTTACATTATTTGATTTGTTAAAAGTAACTTTATAATCACCACTGCAGAAAATTTAATTTTTTTGCATTTTATTATTTTAAAAGAAGTTTCTATACCTAGTAATTTATTTAGGTGGAATTATTAAAGTTCTTGAATAAATGTTATGTATTTATAATTTTATTTAACTTATAATATTTTATACAAATACAATCAAATTACTCAAGTTAACTTAAAAAATTCAACATTCTATAATTATTATTCATTATTATATTAATAATGTGTAGCTTATATAAAACCTATAACATTTTCTAATCGGTTTGTGCATATTCCCACACGGATGTATATTATATTATTATATATTTGACTATTGTACCTATACTGAACCTCTTTTATAATTAAGATAAGATAATTATTGTTATAATTTTAATAATTGTTATGTAAATGCATGTACTTTTATTTTGTTATTGTTAGCGTAAGCGTATACGTTGTACGAATAACAATTATGTTAATTTTTATAATACACAATATTTCACAAGTTATATTTGAATAAAAAATGTTGATGAAATTTATTCTAAAATTGTATTCAAATTACTCGCAGATCAGTTCAACAAGGTACGAATACTGGAAGATGAATTAATTTCGTTATTTAAAGCAGTATTAATTCTTTTAAACTTTATTCATTTTTGAGGTAAAAAGTTTTAAAATAACATCATTTATTAGCATAAAATATTTTTCATTTTATTTCAAACTTAATAGTCTTACAAATAATGATAATAATTAAAAAGTAAACTATTGTTTTAAAATTGGTAGATGGTAGTGACATAAATCTGTAAGCATAGCCGGATTAAGGGGATGCTAAGCGGGTTTTAGCTTAGCTTTTTTCAGCCTCCTCCCCCCTTCCCGAAAAAAAATATAGACTTGCAGCTTTTCTACAATTATATGTATTATAGAATTAAAAAAAAACGATTTTAGTAATATTTATTTAAAGATACATTTATACTATTCATTTTAAATAATTTTCAAAGTTGACTTTAATTAAAAAACGACTAAGATCTATACAGATTGAATATAGGTTGAACACATTAGTAATTATATCTACAATAGAAAATTTGAAAATTACATATAAAAAGCTCTCATTTGATGACGTTGTAGATACTTTTGCATCAAGTAAGTCTAGAAAAAATATTTTAAATAATCATTTGTTTGTATTTTCAAATTATTACTATTTATATATTTTATATTTTAACACTAAATTAAATTGTATTTTTTAATAAATTAACAATGTAATGTAAATTTTCTCTCTGAGAAAAAATTATTTTCTTATTTTACTAATAAATATCAGTTGACATATTATTATAAAAGTACTTTTTTTGTAAAATTAGGGCCCCCAAAAATAAATTAGCCCAAGGCCATTAATTTCATTAATCCGGCTATGTCTATAAGAATCATAAAAATATATAAAATATGTTTGATACATTAAAATTAGCAAACTTAATATATCTTATACACTTTTGTATAATAATTATAAATATGAATAAATATGAATATATTATGATCATTATATTCTGATTTAATAAATATTTAAAAATTAATCTATTTGATTCGTGTTATTGTATTTTTTGTCAAAATACGAATTGAGCTGCAGTTATTTTTTTAAATGTATTTAATTAATAACTCTAATATAACAAATATTTAACTTAAGTTAATAAAATAATACTGACGTAAAACTGATGGTTGGATGAAATTATTTTTTATGAATTTATATTTAATGAAATTACAGTTGATAAAAATACGTTATCTTTTTATTTATTTTTTTTATTAATTTTTAAAATAACGTCATCAATTTTATTATGGTTTATTGAGGAACCTATTTATTGCATTAACCAATCGCTGGATTTAAGACATTGGTTAAAATTTAAGATATCTACTACATTATATTAATGGAACATTGAAAATAATATAGAAATATAAGTTTAACGTTTTTTAGGTAAAAATTTTTATTTTCCTTATATATTATATAGGTAACCTACCTATATAGATTGTTTTATTTGCTACAAATTTTAAGTAATTCGATTAGTCATTAGTTATGCCAAGAGACAATCTAGAACTAAAGCCTAATAATAGTCACGTGTTAATTGGCTTAGAAATTTGCAATATGAGCAAATTCTATTATCAGATAAAACTAAGACTTTATTTGCTGACGTATTAGCAAGCCACAAATCGTGGCTATATTGGTGATGATGACGCGAAGCACTTATAAACACGTGTCGTAAATTATACACGTGTCGTTAATACGATTATTTGAACAGTGAGATTCAAAAATAAATAAATCACAGACCACAGTTCTAAAATGCACACATATAATATGCGTATATAATACATAAAATGTTTACCGGGGAAACAGTATTTAGCATACTAAAAATTAAAATTTTAAATAATGACGTGTAGTTAAAATATCAGGTAGATAATAGGTATACAATATTATTATACATATTATTAATTTGTGTTTATTTTTAGCACAAAATGAGTGCTTAATATAATTAATATTATAAATGTTTCAGTCGGTATTTATTTTATGAAAAATTTATTTATTTAATGGTTCGCTAAATTTTAGCGAACCAAAGTGCAACTAAATCAGGTTTGTAAAACTACCATTATTGTCGCTCACTATTAATCGTTAAACTTTTCTAGCCTTTTTTTTTCTAGCAAACTTTTAGCATTTCTACAACCAGATAATAATAATATGTATCACTATTTAATAAATGTACAATATTATTTATCATATTGGGCATTATAATAGTATAATATTATCTGAAATTGTGAGAGTGAGTCCAAATTCCGAAAATAACCATTGATTAATGATGAATTCACTTCATTTTAGTTTTTTCTGTGTAAAATGTAACAAATAAAGTAAACTATAAATCGTGATTTCGAGAAACAATCTAATAAACCTAACAATTATTAACAGTACTAGACAACAATACTGCAATACTACATTATTTGCAGTAGACTGATGGCACTGACCAATATTATAGTATATTTTAATTATGTGAAAAACATTTAGGTATTGTAAATTGTAATTATTTAAATTTATATTAACTATTTAATGAATTTATACTTCAAATTGTGAACTCATGGCCCCCCACATGAACTTGGTTTATGATCTTCTTGAAGAATAAATAAAAATAAAATAAAATAGTGTAGTTGTATTATATTTATATACCATTACAAAATCTATGTGTTTCTTTAGAGTATGTTTAAAGAAATGAACTTTTTTTTAGGAATATAAAATAGGTAGGTATATTGTATACTTAGGTAATAAATATTTTATATACCTATATCTATATGTAATCTTTATCATAAGTCATATAAGTTTTTACAAATTTTAATTTATATGTATTTTATAAAAAATCTTATTTTAAAACTATTTCAACTATAAGTACCAAAAATCAAAATCCCTAAACCTCCGTCTTCACAAGCTAAGACAACTACTCAGTTCGAAAATCTCACTAGAAAACAAAATGCTAATTTACAAGCAATTGATATGTCCTTCAATGTCGTATGTGTGTATAGCGTTCGACTATGGGGGTTCCACAAAAAACTCTAACCTAAAAATTGTTCAATCATTCCAATCAATAAACCTTCATCTCCTCATGAATGCCCCGTGGTATGTCAGTAATAGATCCCTGCATCATGATCTCAATGTTCCAAGAATACTATTTACTGGCATTGTATAATTATAATAAATTCTACAAAAGCGTCCTAAACCACTCTAATTCTTTCAATGCCAACCTAGCATCAGCTACTACAGTACTACACTGCCTGACAACCCTACCCGTCGCCTCAAATGAAAATGTCCACGTGATTTTATCTTTAATATTAACTAAACTGAGTTCATATTGGAAGTAGTAACAGTAGTGTCAATGGACACTCTCTTTCCTCAAGCCGCCTAGCCTATAGTTAAAATTTCAACACAATTACTTATTGTATTATTTTTTATACAGATTGAACATTTTTATCTATTTTCATAAAAAAAGTTTACCTCAGATATTCTTGAATATTCAATATATATACTTAATAAGGGTTTTAAAAAATAAGACAAACTATAGCTGCATAAATCAAATAAACTATAGTTACATTCGTAGGAATTATGTATATTTTAATTTGGGCGTGAGGTAGGTACTAGGTGATTAAGTTTAGTTCAATGTATAAATATATCATATAACTATTATAGAAGTAATAACTAATGAACTCTCATCAACAAAGACTTATAAACAAATCATTTTTAAAATATTATATATACACATTATGTTTATAATTTATATTAAACGCCCACAATTACACAATTTTTACGATGAACTTAATCGAGTTGTTAGTAGACATAAATTAGTAATAGTAATCACTAATATATTATACAAACAATTAATCTTAATGACATGAATATGAAATGAGCCGTCAAAATGCTGATCGGCGTCTATACTCTTACTCTATACCTATCGACTCTTATAGACAATAGTAAACATAATAATTATATTATATATTATTATTAATTAGAACCTACAATGTTGGTATAAAACTATTATATTTATTCTTTTTTCTCTTAGTAATTACGGTAACAATTATTGCTATTAAGCTCTTTTAATTTGTTCATTATATTTTCATTTCTGACTAAAAAAATTTTGTTATGCTTTTAATTACGAGTGATGGGGAAAGAGGTCAGGTGGTAAATTGAAATAATATTTTTAATAATGACATTTCGTAAATACTTAGTACTTACTATCTTTATTTAACTTACCATATTACAAGTATTACGAATTGCGTAATGCGCGGTATTAACAACCGAATAGAAAAAATATATACCAGAAATACTAAAGTACGTATTGAACGAATACCCAAGTTTGAAGTCATGATATAAAAATGTACTATTATGCTGATTGTTGATAAAAAGTCTTAAACTTTAATAAGAAATATCAAAAAAACAAAAACGTTTTTGGTATAGTCCCCTAAAGATACGTATATATTATATATAAAGATAAAACAATAACAAATTATCTTTAATGCCCAGTGTAGTCGGAGTAATCGAGGCTCACATCCCCTGCAACGCGGTAAACGTTATTTGAATAGAAAACATATTATTATTGTATCGCACCCGCACGCATTTAGCGTATTTCGAATAAAATAAGATCACATAACAAGAAATTGATTTTGGCACGCGTCGTCACCGACTGCACGATAGCTAAATAATACTCGTAAACGCGCGATAGCTCGCACGCACACAATAAAATGATTTAACAATTATTACGACCAGTGGCGCGCGTAATGGCGTCGAGTTTTTTTTTTTTTTTTTTTGTCGCTTTGGTGGCTATTATAATACCTAATAATATTATAATATAATATACAATATTGGCTCAGGATTTGTGGATTATCGGCATAGAGCAGGACCCACGGCCGACGCCTGCTCGTGCACTCGATTCGAATATTATTATTGTTATATAGGATTTTTTATCCTCGAGAACGCGTCACCGAAATAAGTAGGTGGTATATATGTGAAGGGCGGTTGCGCGCGCGCGGGGAACAAACTATACGCGACGACGTTATCGCACAGAAGTCGGAGCGTGGCAGTCGCACGCTTCTCGATCACCATCGCCGTCCGCCCGGTTCGCGCACGTGCGATAGAACCACACTCCCTCCGTCATTTTAACCCCAGCCCTTATATATATATATAACATGTATATATATATATATAGTTTTATACCGTGTGCCTTATATCGAGTAGTGTATTTACAGTACCTATATGTGCTTTACAAAACTGCAAAGGCAATTCACAGTCGTTTCAGCCATTATTGATGGATATATAGGTTGAGTACAGACAGTACAGTGAAGTAAAACTCTGTTTGATAATTGTTATCATGACTGTATCAGATAGGTTAGACTTTAAACGTCTACATACTAGCTACTCTTATATACTTGCATTAGTATTATACTAATTAAGCATAAAATTATAATCGTGCGCCATTTATACATAACTATGTATTAGCTTTAGTTCAAATGATATAATAGGTACATAGTTATACAACTTACTCGGACCTCGGAGCTGTTAGCATTAGTACTTTGTAATCTGCAGTGTTAGAACTATATCTATTTTATTTTGTGTTTAGTACCTAATTCACCGAGCTATCAAAAGTTTATTTAGAGTTCATTTAAATTTAAATTCATAACTAGTTATACCTAATACTTTAACAAAATGAAATACTATTATTTTTGTATAAAATCATACGATAGCTTATAGTTCTGTACAAAATATCTGCAGCCATTCTGATTTTATTCAAAATATATAATAATATAACAATAAGTACTTATAACATAATATTTAAATGTTTTATTAACATAAGTTGCATTAATATTATACTATATGCACTATAATACAAGATACTAGAAAATGAATATCAGAATATTAGATAGTTATGCATCAAAAACAAAATACATCTGTTTTATACATTATGTATAATTTCTAATTATTATATACACCTTAAAACTTAAAATAATAATAAAAGTCCAATCCATTTTTTATATTCCCCTAGCGGCCTAACTCTCTTAGTTATACGCTGGATTAATATTAATAAGGTACGTTTTCAATTTATATTCTTCCCGCCGAATCTTATAAAATTCCTATGCTAGCTTCTGTAGTTTACTATGTCTTGCTTTATGCTTACTTACATTATTTTATGTATGATCAATGATCATATTATGGTTTTATATTAGGTACCTTATATTCCTTGCTGCTGCTGAAGTCGGTAAGCTGCATTTTTTAAATACTATAAACTATATACATGTATGGCCGTATATTATTTTATTTCGATCATTTTACCCATTGAGATATTAACACATAGGTAGGTAGTATAAATGTATAATGTATGTGCAATATGAATCAATAAGTATATCGTATATAAACTATACATAGGTATATAACTATACTTAGTTAATAGTTATTATAGTTATTAGTTACATATATGTATACACATATAGACATATAGTCCATATACAATATAAATCTTATTGTGTTTTTTGTACACATACAGTAATAAAATCTCAAGTAAATATATATAATAATCTATAAAGTATGAACTCTGCATCACATTTAGTGTCTATAGAGTGCATCATAATATCAAATATTTAGCTTATAAGTATATATTATGCATTATACATACCTATAATACCTATATAATATACATATATACTTTTATAAGTACAGGTTATCGGGGTCATATACGTAAACTGAATATAAGTAGTAAATCTTATTGGAATTATATTACCTATGTAAAAATGCATAAAATAAATGTTAAGTATTGGGTACTTGATATTATGTAAATCTTAACTTTTCAAGTGGAATACCAACAACAGCATACGTCTTTCTATGCCAGCTGTTACGTATTTATTATACCATATATTTACCGATCTACTTAAACAATAATATTGCTTCTATACATAAGGTATCACCTGTTATGTAACACTTATCTTTATAAATATATAAAGTGTATATAGGTAACCTAAAATAGTAAAATCTAATAAGTATGTAATATTATTGAATTTTAATCAGAATTGATTTTTTTTTTTTTTAGTATTTTCAAATGAGAATATTATAATTTAAATTATGTATAAATATTAGGCTATACTTAACAATTATTTATGTTATATAATACATAAGTATGTTGAAAAGTTATTAGCTTAGTATGATTATTGTAGTAGTAGAAAAGAGATTTAATAATATAATAATTTATCTATATATTGGTATTAATAAAAAGTAATGCTTTTATGTGTGTGATCTACAGCTAAATCTATAAAACTTATGATTTTGAAATTTGGTACATATATATTTAGTAGCGCAACTAGAGTTCAAATCTTGATTCTTAGAGGGGCTTAAATATAGGTAAATTGCTTAAAAAGTCGTGGAGGGGGCTTTGCCCTCCACGCTCCCAACTTCACATAATCTTAGTATTTACTATTTAGATTGTACTATTAATTATTAAAATATTAATTTATTATAAAAAATAAAACTACATTGTTAAAACTATAGATATGAATTTACAAGGACGTAAAACTTAGAGATACTTCAGCTTCACTGCATATATTATGATGGTAATACGCAATACTATATTAATATTAATCCTAGTAAACAGGTATACTACTATAGCATGTGAACCCCTACAAAGCTATTTTTTTTAGTTTTGCATTATAAAGAGAAATTACATCATAAGAATATATTGACTTACGAAAAAACGAATTTTTTTGTTTGTAATGTTCTGTAGTATACATTTGGCGGATTGCCAATAGTTACAGAAACCAAACCAAAATAAACAGTTATTATAATTTATAATATATAGGGTGTAATTTTAGATTTATGTATTTTATACTTGGTCAAAACAACCCAAATAAATGTGTTAAAATTATATGTAGTTTACAATTAACGGATTTTAAAATAGAGTTATACTTTTGATATTAAATTGTTCACGTGCGACATTGTGCAGGATTTTAGCTAACTTAAAATTTTGAGGAAAAAATAGTATTGAAATTAGTTAAATTTTAAATCAATGAAAGCAATTCATTTAATAGTTTATAAAAATTTCAAACATTTTTTGTTTTATCACTTTTTATAGATATGGTTATAAATCTTATAACATACACTAATAGTTGATATTTTTTTAAATATTCACTCTATAGTCTATATACTGCTATGCACAAATATATAGGATTTTTATAATTAAATTAACGTACGATGGTTAGAAATATCTCTCACGGTTTACAATTAATTCCCGTAAGTTATAAATTATAACTTTATAAGTATACCTATCTACATGTAGACATGTAATATTATAGTTGTAAATAATATAATATGCATTAACAATAAATTTTGTTATATATAACTAATCAAATAATACTTTTTTACTAATGCATTTTTCATAGAAATAATTATTTAACCAATAACTTAACTCGATCAATACACGCCTGCAGGGTTCTATTTTTCTTGTAATACGTATATGGTATTCAAATAAAACAATTTTACATAAACAATCTTGAATTGCAGACAAAATAATCTTAAGTTGTGATTCCGTAATTATATTAAATAAGATAAAATATGAATACTTTTTGATTATCGCACTTCAATAGTGCAAATCTCTATCGTATTATTTAGTATTTATTTAAAAAAAAACATTAATTTAAACCACAGATATAATTTTATAGATTCAATTAAAAGAGAACGCTCTCGAAGTATGAAATGTCTGTATGAAGTGTTCGTTTATAGCGTTGGGTAGGTTAATATGGGTAGGCGCAAGCGGAATAAAAAAATACTCGCAATTAAACGATTAAGGTATAGATTCCTAAATATGTGAATTTTTTTAGCATTAAATAAAAAGTTATAACTGTGTATTTACTTAAATAATAAATGATATTATTAAATACACAACTCCTTTATAAATACATAAAGTTATTTCCATTATATATATATTTTTTTAATTTTACAAAATAAAGAAATAGGTATTTAATTATTTTATGATAACTGATTGTTTATTGTAACCAACAACTATATTCATCGATTGTAATATATTTGTTAAGAAAAAATGTAAACGATAACCTAACCTATCTACAATACTTACTCAAAGGTGGATATATATATCCACCTTGATAATAGTATATTCAGTAATCATTAATCAGTATTGTGTATTTGGTTATTAAATTTGCATTAACTATCTATTAAAATGTAAAAAATCATAAAATGTTTTACAATTCTGCAATGTATTTTTAAACTATACCTACCTATATAAATTTTCTCATTCATTCATTCATTTATTTAAAATTCAACCAACTTCAGAATTATTTTCATTTTTTGATATTTTTTCGTTAGTAAATCATGGTAAAAAGGAGACTATTGTATATTATAAGTTTTCATATATTAGTATATTGCATTCAAAAAATTTTTCTAGTTAGTGTTATCTAATTGTCTATATTAATAAAGATATTTAAAATCTTTTTTACAGTAACCTTAGTACTCAATAACAAGGTATACCTATCTACTTATTCTATCGGTAATAAAAAAAAAAGCTAATACATTGAGTCACATGTTAGTAAACCTACATCGCTATACAGAATAAATTGTATAAAATCTTAGGAGTTACCTTTAGTATAATCACTAATAAATAAGTATATTATTATTCATTGACTATAGTCATTAATTATAAATACTAGTGTACAATATTAATAAATTATCACAAGACACTCCTTAAATGGTAAAATATTTAAACATTTTAAACATCGTATAAGTATAATTACATACTAATTTAATTTAATCTTAGGTATATACTTCCTAATTCCTATAATATATAACTGAAAACATTTCTTATTTACTAGGATTAACGATTTTATATTTAAACATGTCTAGCCTTATATTCTCCATAGCCCATACCATATGATATAAGTTTACATATATTATAGGTATATAGGTATACAAATATTATAAAAGTATACAATATTCCGGATGGTTTGTTATAAGTATTTAAATATCCACCATTATCAACAAAAAAACAGTTCAATAAATTATTATCAACTGTTAGAGTAACATGGCCGTGTAACATTCACCTTATCGGATGAACAAAATGGGTGGTATTTATTTTAAGGGTGGGGGGTTGGTATTAGCCACTGGTTGGCTATTGAAATATTAAAGGGCGTTTACAGCTTATATCCCCTAGCTATTTTTTCCAAGAGACATATTACCCTTTGAAGAAATACTTTGCACTTATTTTGTTTTCTAAAGCGTGTTGTAGGAAGAAGTGTGTTGTATAACAAGTATTGTTATATTTTTATTTAATATTATTATGTTTTTATTTGGGTAAGTTAAATCATACATTATTATAAACAATTTCAATTAATTCACATTACACCTAAATCAAAATAAAACATTTATCTTATAAATGTATTGCTATGGACTTAATAGATGAATGGTACTGTGGTAGTTAATTGTTTTGGTATACCTATAGTACCTGAATCTTTGAAATGTATATGAAAATATATATGTATACAAAATGTCAACTTTGAATTTAATATATTTAAGTTGTTAATATTGTTATCAAGTAAATTTTAAACAATAGGTACGTCTGTTATGGAATGAATAGAAGTATCTAATATATTTTAATAATTATTTATAAATACCTAGGTATTTACTACTTAATTTGATGAGCTACAGGAATATAATACCTAACTATAGCAATTAACTATTTAATAATTTAAAATAGAAAATTAATATTATGTCATATTAAACATTGTTAAAGCCTATTAGTTTTAATCTATATGCTTTATATACTTATTATAATATATAGATGGATTTTTATATAAACCTATTTACACAAACGTTCTCCCAAAAATATTAACTTTTTAAAATAAGGTTAACTGCATAGTGTGTCAGCGCATCCGAGTTGGGACCCGAATCTAGGGGCTAATCGCAGGTACTACACTAGTTGGGTCCTGAATTATTTTAGGTATTACACTAGTTCCTGAATATTTTTTAGTAAGTACTACACTATACCAAAATCTTCCTTCTCATTTTAACAGGCTTAGTAATATCTATGATCTATTTAGACCAAAAGACAATTTTTTTTTAAATTGAATAATGTACATAATAGTATTGGAAAGTTAGTATAGTGTAATGAAAATATTGTACACTAATATTAATATAATTTTGTTAAATGGAAAAGTAAATGAGATTTAATAAAAATAAAATAATATAAAAAAAAAAGGAATTTTGTGTTGGTAAAAATGTATAAGACATTAATTTTACAAAATCTAATCGATTTATTATTTCTGCAATTTTATTAGTCATATTGTTAGTTATAAATTTTTCTTTTAGTAAAATCCACAAAAATATTATATAAATAATATAATACAATTTTTAAAAAATGTGAACCTGTGGTCTAAATAGATTATAGACAGTTCTAAGTCGTTAAAATGGGAAGGAAAATGTTAGTATAGTATAGTACTTACCAAAAAATATTTAAGAACTTGTGTTATACCTAAAATAATTCAGGACCCAATACTAGTGTAGTACCTAAAATAATTCTGGACCCAACTAGTGTAGTAATTTTAAATTCGGGACCCAACTTTATAAAATAAAATAATAGTTACCTATATTAAAGTACCAATATAAAATGGAATAACTACCTACTTAAAAGGAATTTAAAAAACTCATGAAATAACCAGGTACATACTTTTTTCTAAGCAAACTCTTTTGTTTGATTTTTTAATATTAAATACATTTTTAATTTTTTTTTATTTATATCTAAGTATGTTTACAATTTACATTTTTAAATTTAAATATTAAAAACCATTAATATAAGCATTTTATAGGTAATTATTTTATACTGATTTACGCCTTTAAATGTATAATACGTTTATAATTTTAAATTAGATATATAGTATGTAATCAAATTTTTTAAAATTTATAAATAGTGCTTCTAGCAATTTATAAAATACTTAGATAGTTAGATATAAATATGTTACATATTAATTAATTTACATAGGCAAATACGTTCCACGCAACTCACAGAATTCGAAAAGAATCTTTCTTCATAGCTTCTGTCAAAATAAATCACTATAAACATTAAAATGCTAAATTTTACATTGGTATTGCTATAAATATAATAAACTATATTTTATTATAAAACTATATATCATACCGATCATGATATTCTATCATAATTTTGTGCTTTAATATGTTTAGATGTATTTAAGTTTTTTAATTATGCCGAAAAATCAACAAACCCAACAAATATTGAATGATACAAGAGATGATTCGTCTTCATCTCGAGTTGTTATGCTGTTTGGATCAGATGAGGAATGTGACTTAACATCGGATGATTTAACGTCTGGTGATGAAGATGCGTCGTCAGGAAATCAATTAACAGGGATTCGACGGTTCCCAGTACCGGATTCCCGAAAACCTTGTACTGTAACCAATTCACGGGAACGCTGGCGTCAACATAATGTAACCGGTGCCTTTGCAGAACTTCGAAAATTGGTACCCACTCACCCACACGATAAGAAATTATCGAAAAATGAAATTTTAAGAATGGCTATCAAGTACGTGGTATAATATAATATTTGTAGAGTATTCGAATAAATATTTAAAATGTTTTTTTTTATTCGATTAGTATTAATTTATATAATTTTCGAAAAAATATTAGAACACATATTCTAAATATTTTTTTTCTTTATTATAAACAATACTTTTTTGAACACCAACAGTTCATCAATAAAAAAAAAAAAAATATATTAAAAATTGGACAAAATATAAATGATGATCAATATCATTAGTTTTTCTATTAGAACGAAATTTAATTGGTCAAAGAAAACAATATGAATATTTTTAAACATTAATGTAGCGTAGGTATCTCATTATCTTATTATTATTATTGCTTGTAGGCTTTATCACATAATATGGTATTTGCTATGTATAGATTTATTATAATTTATTAATTTATTTTTTAATTGAGTATAGTTAGAAAAATGTAGTATCTTAATATATTATTAACTTCTATGTATAGCTGATAATATTGACTGAGGAAAAAATATATCTAAAAGTATTCGAGTTGTATAAATAAATATATGTATTGGGTGTGTTTAATAATATTAATAATTTAACTATAGTAATGGCATTGTATTAATATATACATTGTAATATTATGTATTATATACTTACTACCGATAGTCTATAGGTACAAGTATTGAAAAATACTTTATCTCTATAATTTGTACCTAGCTATGTACAGAAATATAAACTTTCGATTAGGTTTTATATTAAATATTATAATTTATAATAAAACGTGCATTAAGAGTAAATTTAATTTAATTAAAATACATTTTTGAATGCAATTTATTAAGGACAACTGGTAAAGTTGATTACCTATTATAGTAATTTATATTTAATACTTAACTATCACTATGCATGTAACCGTATAAATAAAATATCTACTGTATTATATTATGTTTGTACCTATCTTTTTAATTTAGGTTATTCAATATAAACAAACTTTATAATTTCATAATTTGTTTGTACGCATTATTCGTTAACGTTATCAGTATCAGTCTAACACTTGTTATATTTTTGCATAAAATTCTAAAAAATGTAAAAATGTACAATATTCAGTATTCCAGTATAGGTGTTTCAGCATTTTTTTATAAGATGTATAATAGCGTAATATTAATGTATAAAATACGCATATTTGATATTATTGTATGTAACTTCAACAATATAAATTATGTATGTAGTCTAGCACAAAATACAAATAATACAAATTAATTTTTACTATTGTAAATAAGCAGTGAAAATCAAATGCAAACCTAAAGTCAACTACAATAAATGAAGTAAATAGGTACTAGATAAACGATAATAGGGCTATAAAGTAAATGATTTTACTTTTAAATAAATACATAATATAAGGCTAAATCATTTATATTAAATAAGTATATATTTTTATGACGTAAAAATATTGATTGACAGTTGTTAAAACGCAGATTATATAAGTGTATTTCACTTAATCATATTATAATATTTATTTATTAATAACACTTTAAATGATTATACAGGTATATTCGTCTTTTAAGTGGTGTCCTCGAATGGCAAGAAAATCAACAAGATTTCAGCAATAATAATGAAGATTGTATGGACAATAATGTGTATTTATAATTTATATAGTGGGTATCACAAAATAAAATATTATATTATTATATAATATACTTTACGATACTATAATATAACAGTAAATACTAAAAACCATTTTTAGTTAACTTACGTTACTAGAAATATGTATTTTTCATTAGTAGTAAGTAGCTATACGCTTATAAATTAAAAGGTATTCACCTACTTAGATACATAAGTACAAATGTTAGAAATACGTATAGCCGGTATAGGTATCGATGTAAGTACCGTTGGAATTTTTGTTAATTGATATTAAATATTATGTACATATATTATATAAGTATACTAGTTAAAAGTATAGAGTGTATATAAATAGACTACCCAGTTGGCAGTTATAATCATAATTATTATAAACGTTATATTACCTAACCAATTATATAAAATTTGTAAGAATCAAAAGATTCCATATATAGATCATTGATATAACTAGTTATGACTTATAAGTGATTTTAATATATCTATAAAATTCTATAAAATTTTATTATAAACTTACTTGTAGCCTGTAGGTATGGCTGTTTAAGCAAATAGTAATACGTATATTTATTAATACATTATAAGTTATAACATTATATAAGATACGCTATCGAATATATATTATGCACATTGCACATACGAATGATGATGTACCTATTAAGCTAAATAAATATTAAATACTAAGTACCTATATTGTATTATAATATACCTATATTTTAAATAAATCGACGTCCACAACGGAGATGATACAGAACTAAATAACTCTATTTTTTTGGTTAATACCTAATGAATGATGACAAAAGTGGAAAATTATTTTTTTCTCTATAGAACAGTTTTCATTTAAAACTAAAAAATAGTAGGTAAGTAAATACATAAAAAAAATTTAAACTATATATTATATAATTTAAAATTTAGAACTTTAAATTCATGTCGTACCTATACTTATAATTTATTGTAAAAATTTAGTTACTATTTTTTATATACATATGTAATATATATACTCGCTTCTTTAGGAACATCGATTTGAATTTATTAAACAGGCCTATTTTTAGTTTTAAAGTCTTAACCATTATCATACCTAGTCAAATTTTAAATATAGTCTTATAGGTATGGAATAATTATATAGGTATATGTATCATAGCTAAGTTATACAACAATACATAAAACAATACTTATGTGCTTATTACCTATATGGCTATATTAAATTCTTTTAATTATCTATAATTAATTATATTATTTAATTATAATCGCTGGGCTCTTTGATCATTATTCATTATAATATACAATATGTATACCGAATATTATATAAATATGTATAATTCATATTACATTAAAATGACTGAGATGGGTATAAATACTTACTAAAAAAGTTTTCTAAGTTTGTGGTAAGTACCTATTTAAAAACTAATAACAAGTACATTTTTTTTTACTATAGTTATTACTTATTCATTTTGGTATTATTTTCTTTTATTTCCATTTTTGAGAATAATTTTTTACGTTAATAAATAATATTTGAATATTAGTATGTGGTGGTGTATTACTTAATTACATATTATAATATTTATTATACTATAGATATCTCATCATATATCATAATGACATAATCTATATTATTTACCTAACAACAAATACTCTAAAATATAGTGGGTATCTATGGTATTAATATTTGATTCTGAGTAAAATTATTTATGATCAACGGCATTGGTGATGGTGAATAATGTAGGTAGTGATTTTTATCATTTTATGTCTGTGAACCAGTTTTTAACCTTAAAGCCTTATAATTGAAAAAGAAAGTAGAAACCCTATTATTTAAAAAAAAACTATGTATGCATACCTACCCCTTCTAATTATATCCTAATTCCTAATTAATAACTCATTTAATTTTTTTGGTACTCACCTTTTTTTATACCTTTACATCCCTCATCAAATGTTTTCCCAATTCAAGCACTGCTGTAGATTGTGAAATAGTAAAGAAAATTGGATTTACGTCGGTTTTCGATGAATCTGTATCTTGAATTTTTTTTTGTTAAGGTACATTAAAAATATAACCCGGATTAAAAAATGAAAAAACCTTAAAATTATTCAGTGTTTAATTCAATTATATTGTTTGTATTAATTTAGTCGAAAAATAATTATAATCTAACTAAATTAAAACAATAGAAATAGATTAGGTAATTTTAATGAAGTCAAATAATAGTAGTTGGTAAGCTTGTCAATTTTAAAATATCCATTTTTAAATTTACGTCATTAATACAAATCTTAAATATTAATCAACTTAATATACCTAAATAATTGTTAGCATTTCCGTTTTCTATAATCTATTGATACATTTTTATTTTTCCTTTTTTATATGCCGTGGTAATTTGATGTTTTTCCCCCATGCCTTTTCCTCAGCGTATTAGTAAGAAATAAAATTCCTCGCGTGAGACTAGGCAGATTTAGTGCAGTCAAAAGTACCAACTAGATACTATTTACTACTACCATTAATATTATAGAATAAATAATCACTCTATCTATAAATTTAATCAATGCTACTAAATTACTAATTACCTAATATAGATAATATGTTGTTTTGTAATGGTTTTACCACAGATAATTAAATCCGTTTTAGCAGTACCTATAATACGTATGAATCTTAATAAACTAAACTTAACCTTTCAATGAATTGTATTTTATTAACTTTTTACAACTATTTAAAAAAAATGTTGAAATGTTGACTATTTTAAGAAAAATAAAGTTTAAATGATTTATATTGATGACTTGTTGAGTGTACTACTTGAATGTTCTACACTTAGATTAAAAAAAAAACAACAACATATAAAAATGAAAGCTACACTTGATAGACAAAATCTTAATTTGTCAATTTGTCTTAAAATTATTCAAAATTGTCAAATAAAAATAAAAAAATCAATAGCTTTCCATCCTTGATTCATATTTATTAAACTATATTCAAACTTTATTTATATCCAATGGCTAAACTATGCTTTAATAGATAATCCATTCTATATGGGCATATGGTAATATGATAACAAGACTTTACAAGGAGTCTCAACTTGTAAGATACGTATTAAGTGTTAATGTATACATTTATATTGTTTAAATAAATACAAGTATGTTTTATTAGTCACACATATAAAGTACATTGAAGTGGAGACATCACACAGAATTATAAAAATGTGTAATATTTCAACTTTACCCATTTATAAAAATATTACACGTAATATTAACTGTCAATTAAAGATACTTAATATTACCATTTCTCTTGTATAAGATTTCATAAATAGTTAAGTGAAATAATTAAAATGACTAGTAATATTAACACAAAGTTATTACATTGCATTGTATATAAGTCATAGTTAAAATAAGGATTAGTAGACATTTGAAGAGAAATTAGTTGAAAATGTTGTAACTAATCAGGTATTATTGAAGTGAGTGTATTATATTTTATTAAAATGTTAATCATTTATTAAATTGGTATTATTTTTCATTCAGATTTTTTATGTTTAACTCTCACAAAAAAAGAAGAGAGTTGATGAGTTAATTTGTCAAGGGGTCACCAAGTCTATTTATAAATAAAATTATGGACATTAATATATATTAATATGATATTGTTAGATATCATGTTAGATGAAGCTAAAGCCATAACATAGACTGAGAAAATACTGAACTAAATGACACTATACTTTGTACATATATTCCTGAAAACTTGGAAATGTTTATAGTTTCATTTTTCAACTCCTATCTAGTCTACTATAGAATGACTCACTCATACATTTTTGATCATGAAAAACAAATATTTTTTGGTTTATTCATATTAGTTACTCAAAAACTATTTGACTGATTTTTATGAAAATTTCAGAAGTATCAAGAAAGTAAAGGATATAGCTTAAACCAAGACGTTAAAAAATATAGTTGAGCTGAATCAAGAACTAAGCCAACTGAAGAACACAAAAACTGAAATATGCTAATATACTGTCATGTTCTATTACAATTTTTCAAGTAGGTTATATAAACATACAGCTAGAATTATATATATTTAATGTAAGTACCAATATTGTTAGGTAAATTAATTCATTTCATTAAATTATAAATATATATTATATATACATACAAAGTATTACAGACAATATTATAATAAGAGGCTTATGTTAATTAAATAATTATTAACTAAATAGGTTATTAGCATTAACTTGTGTACTATGTATTCTATTAAATATATAATGCATGAATTGTAATTAAACTTTTTTGTTTATTTCTATAATTTCTATAAGCTTTTTAAAAAATCTTATTTTTATTGCAACCACAAAAAAAAAAAATAAATTAAAAATATCGTCCAGTCAGATTTTTTTTATGTAAAAATAAATATATTGTTAACTAGGTATAAATTAAGAATTAATTTTTATTTAACATTCAAAATAATTTAAATCTTATTAAAGACAATATATTTAAGTTATAATTGAGTTATAAAATAGTCTAATAAAGAAATAATTAGATTATTTTATTTATATTTATATTGTATACATTAGAAAAAAATTCAATGTTATAAGTATTAACCAATAAATTTAAATACAAATAATAATTACAAAAACAATAAAAGTATTATTAATTATTAAAAAAAAAAATCTTACAAAAATAACATTATCTTACTCAATTAATACAAGTGAATTAATATCTGCGTAGATATTCACTATAACGGGGAGGTGTATTCCAAACAGCACTTGATGTACGTTGTTTATCACGGATATTCCAACCTTTGAACATTTCTTTAAGACTCATACTTTTAGGACAGTCAAAGAATAAGTCTCTTTCTTTAGTATTAATATGATACTGAAGTTCAAGTACAGCTTTTCTATTTTCTCCTAAAGATAATTTATTAATTTTTAAATTAAAATAAATAGCTTACTCTGCTGAATTTTTTAATAATACATAGGAGATGATAGGTATACATACGTTTTGCCCAATTTGGAACAGGTTTTTTGGGTCCAGATTCATCTTCAGAAGAATCACGTGCAGACACATCATTTAACCCATAATCATTTTTGTTATCAACCTTTAATAAATAGTTAAATTAGTTACAAGACTAAACTTATGTAAGTTTTAAATGTATTGATTAATTAGCATTACTCAATAAATCTTATATATCAACTTAATAAATCCTTTAAGTTGAAATAAAAAAATATTTAGAATGCGGTCAAACAAGACAATAACACTTAACATACTAAATTAATTGATAAATTTAAATATAATGAGTTTTATCCAACAACGAAAGAAAAATTTATTTATTTTTTAAATTAATCAAAGAAGTCAAAGAATATATAAATTTGATCTATTCACAAGTTTAAATAGAAAAAACCAGCTTACTTTAGATTTTGGTAGTGTTGCTAATTTTGGTGCTGATGAAGTAGGTATATTTGAAGATAATGCTTTAGGACGAATTACTGATTTACTTTTTTCTGGTCTGTTAATCATACAAAAATTTAGTATTTCAATATAAATTAAATATAATTTTTTATCAACATTAAAAAAATACAATTTTTATTTACTTTGTTTCAATTTTCTTTTTTAATTCATTTTCTTTCATCATGCGATTCATCTCAAGTTTTTGCTAAAATACCAATACAAATTTAGAATATTTTCTTAGTAAAATTATAATTAATACAAAGTATATTATATCATAACATTTTACCATTTTCAAATGTTTAGCTTCTTCAGCTAGTTTACGCTTAGCATTAATTTCAGCTAATCTAAGCTCTGCTAGTTTTTGTTTTTTTAATGCTTCCTCTTTCATCATTATTTCTTTTTCCTTTTGTTTTTCTTCTTTTTTCCTTTTTTCTTCAGCAGCTTTTTTAACCTTTTCTTCGACACGTCTCATTTGTTCTTCTCTATGTTTAGCAGCACGTAAATGTTGATCATCAAATTTCCTATGGATAACATTACTTGACTTACTTTAATGATTAATAACTCAATATGTATTAACATTTAATAGTATACATTTGGAAAAAAATGCAGATATTTCATATTAATAGATCAATGCATGAAAGGAACACATTCAAAGGAACTTGTTTCAATACTTTTATTCAAATTTCAGAAATTTATTGAAATACTGTTCATTTATTCTTAAATATAGAGAATTTAAATCAGTTTTAAAAAGAAAAAAGAAGATTATATTAATTTTTTTTTTTAGAAATTGAGTTAATATACCGTGTTATAATCTTAAACCTATAAACAATATATAATAATAATAATTTTTTATAAGATATCAAGTTAGACACTCAGACGTAGCTAAATACGATATTGAAATTATTGAAGAACTTAAAATAAAAATATTCCTTATCAATAGACAATAAGAACATAATTGTGAATTAATTACTTATAAAATATTTTTCCAAATACCAAAAAATATGAAAGAAATTTCAACAATTTTTCCTTATTTTTTACATACAAAATAATCAAAAAGACTATAAGAAAGTTAAAATGACTAAAATATAATAGAAACTACGTATTTTTTTTATATTTATAGACTATATAAAAATAAGTTATTTAAACTTTTTAAGCCCATTTTGTTTAAAAATTATTTTATTCCTGGATATATTTAAAAGTACAATAGATAAGTTTTTAATTTTTGCCATTTTAAATACTAAATGAATCTAATTTGTTACCAGAGACTACTCTTGAGATAGAATTAGTTTTACAGCTCTAAGATAATCAAAAAAAAAAAAAAAAAATACTAAAAGAAATTAATAACACTGAAATACCTTTGATCTGCTTTGGTTTTAAGATATAATTCTTTCCTTTTTTCAGCTTCATTTTCTCGGATTTGATGAGGAGTTTGAGATAAATGATCTTCTACTGGTTTTACTGGAGTTGATATTTGTTTTTCTAATGGCACATATAGTACATTAGTTTTTTTTGCATCAATATTATTTTCTTCTTGGAGTTTTCTTTTCATTGTTCTTGTCATATGTGCTGATGATTTTTCCTCAATATTGACATCAATATCTTCTAATTTTTCACGACGTTTGTTCTTTACTTGAGATTCAAGACTACAAATTATAAACACAAGAAATTAAAATAATTATCATTTTACATGTAATATCTTGTATATCAAAAAATATTATACCTTTTTTTCTTTGAGTTGCATTTATTTAAAGTCTTATTTTGTGTAGAGTTAGAATTTTCAACATTGATGGGAGATTCTTCTGGTATTAAATCAATAATTTTTCCCAATTTTTTTGTTTGATTAATTGCTAATGATTTTTTAGGCATATCATAAGTTGTATTGGCATTAGCTTTTTTCGTATGAGTCCCATTATCTGGAGAAAACATTCCAGGAGAAATACATTCTTCAACATTTTGCATACATTTTTTGTCTACCACGAAAGTTGAATTTGCTGTTGGACAAGCAATAGGAGCTATATCCATCAATGTAGATAAAGCTCTTGCTCGACTAGCTCCTAAAATACAATCAAGATAGTTATTGAATAAAATTAGATATTTTTTAATAATTAACTTTTTAATAATAATAATTATTATAAATACACATTTATAGATATATTATATAATTATATTACAATCAAAAACAAAAGATGCCTAACCTTGAGTAAGAATTAAATTAATTAAAAAATGAAATATATATATATATTATATTTAAAAAATTGTAAAATCATTTATCAGTTATTACTTGTAGATGCTCCAGAGCCGCTGATAGTTGAAGATTCTCTAACACCTTTTATTTTATCTGATGCAATCTATAAATGTTCAAAATTATTAAGTTTTATTATAACTTCATTGAAAACAATAATACTTATATGTAAAATAATCATAAATTCTTCAAAATAATACAAACTTAAAACCTATAAACATATATATAATAGAATAAAAACACAAGTTGATTTTAATAAAAATGTATACTATTTTAATTTATACAGTAACTAAAGATAAATAGACAAAAAAAATGTACTCTATAATAAAAACATTATTAATACCATTGTTTTACAAAAACATGTGTTTAAAATACTTATAGTATAAGTAATTTTACTACAATAATACTATTTATTATCATAAGTTATAAGTGGTTTGTCAGTTACTTATTTTCTCATACTTACAATAGAAGCCTGTCGTGTAGTTCTACGAATAGGCGGAACAGCTGGTTGTTGAAAACTTGGTTCATTAGCAAAGAGATCTCCAACCATACCATTTTTTGTTTCTAAATAATTTAAATAATTAATTATTTATTTTATAAAATTATTTTAAACATTTTTAAATAAATCACTGTGAAAAAAAAATAAATATAAATATAAATTCAACAAAATATAGTGTAGGAGAAAAATCTTTTAATTGTATTGAATTAAGTGCTACGGCTTACTAGATTGTCTTTTAGATGTATTCTTTTCAGACACATTCTGTGCAGATTGTAATAACTCGTTGTAAACAGCATCTAGTCTTGATGTTTGAACCTATAATAAACAATAAACACAAAAATAATATCTTAAGTGATAAAAATAACACTGACCTACTGATTTAGATCTTAGATTTTCATACAAATTTTCTACATATGAATCAACAATAAATTTAAGTAAAAAATAATAATTCTAGTAACTAACCTGAAAACCATTGTCCATTTCTGCAATACCATTTTCTATCAACGATGAACACATCTTATAAATTTCAAAAATATCTGTTGATTGACAATCCATTTTGTATTATGAAATACTGAAACAATTAGGATAAACTTCTTAACTTATTCACAAAATTAATTCAAAAAAATAAGTTCAACCGAAGTTGTATTGTAAAATTTCATCACAGGAACAAGTATATGAAGCCTGAACAAAGTTATTGAGTGTTTCCAATTATCGTGATCACACTGTATACAATAACACACCACAAACTAAAAATGTATTTAAATTAAAACAAAACTATAATTTGTTTAACGAAACTAAATAGCAGAATCCAGCAGTCAACTGTAATATTGATGTATCAAAATTTTAAACTTACTGTTACTACGTACTCTGATCAAAAAAAATAAATAAATAAATAACAAGTTAGATTAAACAAAATCATAAAAAATTAACCTCACGTTTACAATTATTGTTTACAGGGTATACAAAAAAAAAGGAAAAGGAATAAACTAATAAACAACGAAACGATTCTACGTTACTTAAATTGAAGTCACTTGAGACATTTTATTATTATCACTGCCAACTAACGAGTAAAATAGTTATATATTTAATACAATAATACGTACCACCAATGGACGAGTAGCAACGACAACAGTGAACGGATTGTGGAATAGTACAGTTTATAAATTCCCTAAGGCCCAAAGGGAATTCTAAGAGAATAAGACATAACACAAAACTATAAAATTTTATTATAATAACAGATTTCCGTTAAAAATTAAACACTCACGCACACGACCATGCGCAATGCACCAATGCAAACCGCTAACGGTTGTGTCTTAAATGGTGGGGACGTGGGGTGGACTGATGGTCGCCGCCCGCCGGTCGGGTCGGATCTGGATGGTGTTTTGTTCTATGGTGTAGTTGTTGTTACCATTCTACCAGCAACCACATTTCATACACTTGTGTGATAACCAACATTAAAAGTCGATGATAACAGTCACATTACCGCGTGAATTTAAAATATTTAAATATGATAGGTAATTGTTTTTCTTTCTCTTCGACCGTATTGAAAAATGCAGTTCATGTAACTTTAAAATCTACATTTTATAGCACCAATAGATACTTAAATAGATAAAAACATGAATTAAAATACTTTTCCTATTTTTCATAAGTTTTCTAAATAATTGTGAAAATCTGAAAAGACATTATCAATAAATATGTTAAGGAATTCTAATGCCGTGTAATTTGGATTCTGTAATATTAAGTGTTTTTTATTTTTTATTATGAAACTAACAGTTTTGGGCATACTGTTATAGGTAGAATGTATATTGTGTCACAAACAAGGATTTATAAATCTTCCAGTTTTAAAATAATATTATAAACGATGCATGTGTGATATTATTTGAATAATTTCAACGAAATTATTAAAAATTTGAATTTTTATTCAAAAAAAATATATTCTGAGATTTCATAAAATCAAAAATATTTTAAATCTAAATGGATACTTAAAATGTGTATGGTAACAGGCATTACTGGCAGCGAGTAAGGTAACTTATCGGTCTACAGCTTGACTTTTCGTTGCAGATATCGATATCAGTGATATACTGATATCACTACTACTACTAGTATTTTGGGAATAACATAACGCATAAACATTTTTAATTATATCATTGTTTTATATTTATAATTATTCAATTTTTTTTAATATTATATCAATATATCGTTAATAAATAAATATTTTTAATTATACCACTGTTTTATATTTATTATTATTCAATTTTTTTAATTTTAATACATATATAAGTATATATATTTATTATTTATACGATGTGTTTATTGTTATATGAATGGCGGGGTGATAACAACCCTGAGTGGCGGGGCCATAAAGTTTTCACTCGCCGCGGCGGGGCTATAACAAACCAGTACCCATAGTACATATCTGGGTAAATATCATATATAAATTAAAGGTCACATCCTATATTTCCATGTTATTTCTACTATCTTGTAAAATTGACGGACACACCGGATATCCCTTTATATATATATACAAAACAATAGAAATTATATTGCAATATACTTATGTTTAGGCTTACGTAGTTACATATGATACGGGCCAGTATGTGATACATACCTATTATATATATTTTTTAATAATCACATATATTTTTCATAAAATAATATTTAACAATAAATAAAAGCATAAAAAAAGTGCACATGATACCCATCCAATAAGCGTAGCTTGTGTTTGAAGATAGAGTTAGACATATACATAACAATATAACATAATATAATATACATTATTAGCTATAAATTTCAACACTTATATAAATATAACTTACTATAACTATATACCTAAGAAGGTACCTATTATATATAGAAAATAGAAATATAGAACTTCACAACTTCATAGATTAAAACTTGAAATTTAAAGTGTATTACCTAGTAACACATAACACGACTATTTTTGCGCTACTTGGAAATACAATTTTAAATTATATTATGTATAAGTACCTAACAAAAAAAAAACAACAAATGATTCCAACGTAGGTGGGTACTAATAATTAATTAATTAAAACTCTAATCGTTTCAACTAATTCAACTGATAAAATCACAAGAACATCTACAAATAAATATACAATAAATTTGATATAAGTGTTGGTGGGTGATGTTGAGGAGGTGGTTATAGGAGCGGAAAAATATTTTATCCCGTGAAAAGATTGACCCTTAAAATTGTTTGGTTCTGATGATCAATCAAAAAAAGTTTTCAATGGGTAAAATGAAAATACAAAAAAAACTTGGTTTTTGATTTAATTTTAATTTCAATGCATTCGTTACAGAATATTTTTTTTTACATCATAGTCTATAGGTACCAAAAACTAATTAAATAAAGATATTTAAATTAGTTTAACAAAAATGAATATATCTTATACCTATTAAAAACTTTAAATAGGTACTATATTATGTTAAAACTAATTTATTAAGTTAAAATATTATTGATTTATTATTATTTCTGTATAATAAATTATAAATATTTTATAAAATATTGTATAAATATTATTTATTATTTCAAGTGTTTTGTTTTGTATTATAAACGGTAAAAAAATTAGATGATTATGATTTATGTTATACCAAACATGATACAGATGACATTGGGTCTTCAATTTTATAAAATATAATGTTACAATGTAGATCCTACATATTAATAAATGTTATTAAAAACTAATTTTAATTGTTATACATGTAATAATATAATAGTATAATACCTATTTGGCTATTTAATATTTGTATTTACATACTTAATATTTTAAATTTACAGTTATGCTGAACGAAGATATAATAAGCAAATTGAATAATGTAAAGCAACTAACAAGTCATTAAATTTCGATACATCAGAAAATTATTAAAATTTAATTATGATTATTATTAATATTTGTTTAATACGCTACAATGTTTAAAATATAATAGCTACTAAGCTATTTTATACTTTTTATATACTATGTAATACATTTAATTATCCATGAAAGGGGTGCTTGAGCACCGTTTTAGATAGGTTTATGATAGTCGCCACTGAAATCAAAAAAATCAAATACCATGTATATACAATTTAAATGAATTATTGAATTAAAACAAAATAATAAAATTAATTTCCTCGAAAAATGGTAAAATAAATATTTTAGTGTTTTCGTAATAAGCTTTTAGTTTAAACTTGATTATTTTGAAAAGAAAAAAAATTGTATTTATTTCTAACAACACGTTATTTATAAAATTTTCATGATATATTATATTTATTGTATTATTTATACGCAATAAAAAATAAATCTAGATTTATGCTAACCTTTTTTTAATCCCAGACCCCAGTATTAATAATTTCTATCAGGAAATCTTGTTTTTAATTTTCAGATGATACATATTTGTAGAAAAACTAAAATTTTAAATTTGTTTAAAGTATAAATAGATTAATGAGTTAATGAGTTAAATTTCGAACATCATTAAACCGAATATTAAATAACAAATTAAACAAAGTTTGAATCATATTATAGAGTTGGCATTTTTAACGAGCAACGAAGTGCATGGGGTCAGCATAATCGTATATAATTTTAAAACAAAGTTAATTTAATGACATTATTTAATTTGTCACGGGCAACGCCGTGTGGGATCAGTAGTAATTGAAGGGCTTGGTACAACAACTTGCAGGTAAATGCACTTTTTTTGAAAATGCACTTTTTTGTTAATTATTGTGTAGGAAAAAATTACATACATTTGGGTGCAATAACCAGATAAATCCAATAATTATAAACTTAGTTTATTTACTAATTTTACCAAATAAAAATTTTGCTTTGTTGTTGTGAATGTACTAAATTGTATACCACTTGTTTTGTTATAACTAAATTTAAAACTTAAGGTACTGTTTTATTATATTTCAAAGTAATAAAAATAAAATTTTTAATTTTTGGCAATTTTTTTTTAAAATTGCTGTGAGTATACTCTAAAAAAACAATATTTTTGGCGTGACGACCAGGTAAATCCATAGGTTTCATAACTTTGGACAGCTTTAATCTAAAGAAAAAAAAGTTAACTAAATAAGTATACAGTATATATTAAAATAGAAAAAATTAACTGTAATAGTTTTAGTATCGATTAATCGTGGAATGAAACGGTTTTTATCAGCCCTGAATAATTTTAAAAAGTGGATTTTTCTGGTTGTTGTTCCAAGCCCTTCAATTAATATAACAATAAGTAAGATGATTCCTAAAAATTTTAGATTCTGAACGGAGTGATGAATGTATTGATTTTACAATGATGTATGTTTTTTTTTGTGTCTGTGTACAGCATAACTAGAATTGAAATAATGCTTCAATTTCCGATAGGTTAGGTTTCCGATGGAAAAGTGAATATCCTTGGTGCATTATATAGAGGTAAAAAGTAAACATTTTCCAACAGTTTTCAAAAAATTCGAGAAAAACAAAAAAAAAATTACGGAAAAACGGGAATTTTTACGCAAAACCAGTTTTCGGCCGAAATGATTTTTTTATATGGTTGTAATTTAAAAACTGTAATCACTATAAATACTTGAAATTTTCACCAAATGTTTATTTTAGTGTTATCTATGTGCAGCTAAATTTTCTAAATATTTTGATTTTTTTTTTAGCTATTTATTAACCACTAGAATTTTCGATTTTTCTAAGAATTTTTATAAGCGTTAATAGTTCAAAGTGACAAGTGTTACGGAATATGTCAAAATCGCAAAAATTTGCAAGTAATTTTGTTGTTGAAAAATAATAAAAATGTTTATGTTTATATCTCAAGTTGAAAAATTCAACATTAAGTTTTCAATAAGTTTTCCTTCAAGAAGCTATAGAGCAAACTCGAAGCATCATTAAAGAATAAATTTTAAATGCGTTTGAATTTTAAATTTTAATGATATATAGCGTAACAAAACGATTTATTCTCAAACGATTTTTAAATATTAAATATTTGTTATTATTCAAAAAGTATAAGTCGTAGATAATTGAAATTTTCTCCAGTTTTTAGATTGGCATTTTATTTACATGATTTAATTTTCAAAATATTTCGATTTTTTTTTTTTGCTATTTATAGACAATTGAAATTTTCGATTTTTCAGAGAATTTTTTTTTGAAGTGTCAATTAAATTTTTTTGGCCCTGTCAAAATACTTGAAATTTTAATACAAACTTCCTCATAAGTTATTCTTATAGTGATTAAAAAATTATAAGAATACATCGGCACAATTTTTTTTATTAGCATTTGAATTTTCAATATTTACAACATTTCGTCAAAATCATGAATATTTTCAAACTATTTGATAGATAAAATTCATAAAAATGTTTGTATAAGTAGCTAAGTTGAAAATTTAATATAAGATTTTCCATAAGTTAAGCTTATAATATTTATAAAATAATTTAAATTTTGGTGTTAATTGAGGCCATTAAAACATAAATCATCTTTTTCACCAACCACTGGAAATTATATCCTAGGTTGACAAATCATCTTCGTTCAGAATTGTTTTTCGTATATAATGATACCTATAATTTGGATTCAAATTTAACATTCCTATAATATATAATAGTGATCCACACGGCACCTCACGTACAGCAGAGCGGTACCCACTTACTAGCTTTTTTTTGTTTTATCGATATAACTCATTTATTTATCCTTATAATTATATTTAATTTTACTTAAATATTATGTGTACCGTAGACCGTAGTCATTTTCTCCGATTTACTGTAATTTTTATTTTATTTTCAATAGTTTTGTATTGTATAGTTTATACTATAAAATATTATATTATGCTGGCTGAAAAGAATTATATATTATATTGCCATGACATTTGTGTTGAAACTAAAATAGTTAAAAACAACTAAAATGCAATACCTTATTACTTATATTTATATATTTGGTGAGATTACAAAATTCTAACTAAATCATGGATCACCAGAATATTAAAATGGAGAACATTTTACATGAGTAAGAATACATTAGATAATCTTCGCCCAATTTTAATAGAAACTTATTTATTTTTTTTAATTTTTACTTAAAATTAGAGTAATTTCAACTGATTTGTGTAAATATGAATTTAAGTCTATAAAATATTGATCTTATTTTTTATGATTATGGGTACATATTTGTACTATACAAAAATATAATATTGTACCCATTGTGTCTTTTACTACCCGAAATCATAAACATAATGTTATTTTGTATTTAAGCGTAATATAGGTATATAGATAATTCAAATTTTGGTTATAATATCTCAGTGTTTATTTTATAGATTTACATGTAAAAATAATAATGTAAATTTTTTCAGTCGATAATAACATTTTTTAATTTTTACTAATATCTTTTTCATAAATTTAAATACCATGAATTAAAATTTAATTTCGGCATAATCAATTTTAATTATCAATAATTGTATTGACATTTTAATAAAACTAACATTACCTACATTTTTTTTTTTTTTTAATTTAATTCATATTATTTTTACAAATAACGTATAATAAATTGTTAGATATGCACATTTTTTGTTAAATATGATTACAGTATACCGAATTAAAATAATTAAATACTAAGAAATAATTTGAATTTATAAATAATAAATAATTAATAGTAGGTACATTTTATATAGTAAAACGAAATTAACTTTAAAAATAACTTCAACTAAAGAATCTTCGATTGTCTTAGTAATGGTAATAGTTGCAACCACCTTGAGGATGGAGAAATTTTGGATGAAGAATATGATACAGAAGTGGGTGAATTAACTGTACGAAATACAGAACTTAAAGCATCTAAAGAAAATTGTCTTGAAGAAGTTGCAATACAAAAAATTGTTGAAGCTGTTAATGAGGAAGAAATTTTATGTGTTGAAAGAGGAACCAATAATCCTGACTTGTCCAATTTCCACGACAGCGAAAATAAGGTCGACGAAGACCTTGAAGATGGAGAAATTTTGGATGAAGAATATGATACTGATCTTAGCCAACTGGCTGAATCATCTAAACGAAATATAGAACTTAAAAAACCTAAAAAAAATTGTCTAGGAGAAGGTGCAAAACAAAAAAAATTTGAACATTCGTGGGACATGGTAAGCAATAAATTAAACTATAATTTAATGTATTATAATAATATAATTTCTTTTTTGTTTACGCTATACTAGGATCAGAGACATCAACAGTCGTCTCATCGACAAATAATACATGCTCCTTTACATAATAATTTTTCAGGATTTAACAACAACAGATCCAGAAATAGAATTTCTCTAAATAAAAGGGTTATAACAAAGAGAGATCTTAGCTATCAAAGAGATGATGATAGAGGACGTAAGAGACTTAAAGTTGATCAGAACGATGACTATAACAAAAAAACAAACGAGGAGGAAAGGTGTACATTCATGCATAGAGAATTAACTTGTAAATATCATACTGGTATGAAATGCCATTCAGGTATAGATTGTCGGTTTAGCCATAGCAAATTTAATGAAGAACAAAAAAGAAAAATATTGAAGGTAATATAATATAGTAAACAATAACTAATTTAGTATACTATATGCATAACCTTATGAATTACACAATAAAAAATTATTTATTTACATGTTAATATATATATCTTTTAGCCTTTTGGAAAATTACGTTTTGGTACACCAAAGTACGAAAATGAAAATTTTATGGAATTTTTGTTTTCTTACATTTTTTATAGACTTATATTATATTTAATTTTTAATAATTGTTCATGTTTTATTCTATGTAAACAAGTATACAAATGATATTCTATTTCAGAACAATTTAGAAAAGAAACCACTCTTGTCCATGGAGACCTATGATCAACCTTTTTTTGATGATGTAAGCGATGATGATGAATTTCATGGCAAGTTAAAATTTAATACAACTTATCATTACTTAATAAATTTCGAGATGCTCAAAATTATTATTGTTAATAGGACAGTCAACAAATTTGTATAAAAACTATGGGACACACAAAAAAAAAAAAAAATTATTATTCATATTTCTTTTATAACAAACATAATGTATACCTAAATATAATGCATAACTTACCACATTACAGATTAATATTAATAATGAAATAATAATCATGTTAATATTATAATTATGATGATTTTTAATGTTTTTTAGAAGCCAATTTTTTCAGTTCAGTCAAATAACTTATTGGTGTTTAATCTAATGCTTAATTTTTATAACAAATTATCAATATGATTTCTTAATTTTAAATTGTATTAAATTAATTTCAAAAATAATATTATTATGACTTTTTTCTAATTCATCAAACTTATAAATATTTTAAAATTATTGAAATATATGTACTAAGTGTTTTCTTGGGATGGAGGGGATACAAAAGACTGAGGGCTGTGGGATCACGCTGTTATACATAGTATTTAATATTTATTTGTTAATTAAAAATGTACTTTTATAATTTTAAATAGCAGCATCGATAATATAGTTTGGTTTTATAATTAAATTACATTTTTAAATTTATTTTAGGTCTTGTTATTGATGAAGATAATTTTCAAAATGATGTAAAAGATCAGTTGTTACCAGAAAATCAAAAAGAACCTTTAAACAAGTAAATTTAAAATTATATATAATGTTTAAGTATTATTTTTATAAATTATATAAAATGTTATACGCATTTTTTAATTCTCAATATAACAATATGATTACAGAATTGAAATAATGAAATACTAAGATATAATTTGAATTTATAATTAATAAATAATTAATAGTACTTTTTATCTAGTAAAACAACATTAACTTTAAAAATATTAGCTCAAAGCTAAAGCTATTAATTAATGTTTTTTTATTTACCTATCTATACATTATAATTATTATTACCTATATTCAAATAGCCTCAATTAAGATTATTAATTATTAATATTACCTAGTAAGTATTTTGGTGGCAGATTATTAACTCTTAGAAAATATTGAAATGTCAAATGCAATTCTAAAGGAAATAATTAACTTATTATTAACTTATAATTAATCTTAAACCTATTTAAAAGTATAATTCTATAGAACAGTGGCGTAGCTAAGATTTTCTGAAGGCCGAAGGGGGTGTTAATTATAAAAATTAAATATTATATATAATACGTATAAACTAAAACTTTTATTTTAATTAATTAATATGTATACATATTATTTTATATTTCATATTGTATATTTTTTGTAATATAATATATGTAATAATAATGTAATATATATGATACGGCTCAAGGAGGGTGTCATATCCATGGGCGCCCATTGGGAGGGGCAAGGGGAGCACTTGCCCCCACCATGGACAAAAAATATTAAAAACTTGTAACTCAATAAATATTACCCTAATATAATTATTATCTTTACATTTGAGAATTTTTTATTTTGACCCCTCCTAAAATTTTACTTATGGGCGCCCATGGTCATATCCACCAAACACCCCACTTGTATACGCCACTGTTATAGAAACATATTTATAAAATAATAATTAATTAATTAACATTAATTAAATAAAAGCTAGAATTTTTTCCTATGTTTAGATAGATTAATATTGTTTATTTATAGTTGTGTATTTAGGTACCTAATATAATATGTTTTGGCTCAATATGTTCCTAATCCTGTTTTTTTTTTTAATTGTTAGATTACATTTAAAATTATTTATATAAATGTTTTAAATAGAAAACTAATAAATAATACTGTCTACTAGTAATAATTTTATAGTTAAGATAGATATTTTCAATTGTTTTAGTAATGGCAATAGTTGCAAAAGTAAAGTAGATGATGACCTTAAAAATGGAGAGGTGTTTGATGAAAAAGATAATACTAATAAGACTAAATCGTCTGAACATAATACAAAAACTAAAGAATCTAAAGAACATTGTCTTACAAAAGAAAAAAAATATTTTATGTTACCGTGCGAAGTGTCTGTACGCGACTACTCTGACATTCCTCTTACGGTAAACAAAATTAACATTATTTCAAATTTATGTGAAATAAAAAACATATTGTAAAAAAAAATTATTAAATTATTTTTTCATGCGTATTTTATGTAGATGGGAGTTGATGATCCACGTCTTAGAAATAATATATTAGCGGCAAAAGATCCTAGGCCTATTCAAAATGCCACTATTCAAGGTCCACTTCTGCAAACACCTAACCCACCTCAACCGTCCCCTGTGGATATTGATATGAGACAAATGCTCCCACCTACTATGACGTATTCACAAACGATGGCGATATTAAATGATTCACGTAGGAAACCTCATGTTCCTAGAGATCCTAGGTTGCAAAGACGACGTTTCGACGTGGACCAAAGATTAAATAATTTACAATTATTTTTAAATTGATAGGTACTTATTTAATCATCAACCAAACTTTATTTTTCTTAAATTACTTAAATTATACTTGAACTAATTGTTAAAAAAAAAATTAATTTGATGTATTTATGTTGTATAATGCTTTTAATTTTGTTATCTATTTTTGAAATATTTGCTTCATTATACCTACACAATACGATACTTTGTTATACGCAATAATTTAAAATATTAATACATTATAATATTATTTATGATTGTATACAAATACATTTTTATTTATTTATTACTGCTGTAATATGTGAATTTATTAGGTATTTGATATTGTTATGTTTAATAAAAAAAAACACAATATTTAGCAGTGGCACGACAAAGTCAAAGTGGGTAATTAAATGGGTGCCACCTCAAGCTTTTTAAAGGGTGGCGACTAACAATGAATGAGTGATAATTTAGCATTAACTAGTACTTTAATATTTTCTACAAAAAATAGTTTAAAATGTGAAAGTAAATTATTGTTTGGTTCTGGATGGGAGGTGAAGCATCAGACAAGAATCTGAACATTTTCAAATTCTCCATGCTACTGATATGAGTATACTTATATGTTCTACCATATGAATATGAATGTTTAAAATTAAATAAATTAGTGTTAAATAGACATTTGTGAAGTTTCCTCCCTCTTCCACTATGAATTTAACTAATCGACTAGACTTGCTCAAATGTACTATTATGTATACCTAATAATTTTTAAATAATTACTTTATATAGAACAGGTATTCAATTAGTTTCTAAGAAAACCTTTTTTTTAATTTCAGAAGTTTAACTTTTTTAAAACAAGGGGTTGATGAAAGTTTAAATAAAAACATAGAGAATAAAACATCATCTAGGTATAAATATAGCTGTATTATAGAAATTTTTGGAATGTTAATAATTTAAGCTAAGTATATACTTAGTACTATTGAATTTTTTTCTAGTTAAAATTATTTGGTACATGATACATTTATAAAAAATTTAAAAATTATTCATACGAAAAAAATTTTTTCAATACTTTTTATTTTACAAAAAGATGAAGGTATCCGAAAATTCTTTAAAAAGATTTTTGCGATTTTGACATACCTATTACGCGTAAGAATTTGAACTATACAAACGCTTATAAAAACTAAGACTAACGATTTTTAATTTATTTTTAACTACAATAAGAACGACTTATAAGGAACCTTTTATTAAATGTTCAAGTTTTTTGGGCACTCAACATTTTTTTATCGACTCTTCAAAAAAAAAAAAAAAAATACTTAGAAAAATCGAAAATTTCAGTTGTCTATAAATAGCTCAAAAAAAGTCAAATTATTTGAAAATTTAACCGTGTATAGATAACGCTAATATAAACATTTGGAGAACATTTCAAGTATTTACAGTGATAAAGTTTTGAGTCAACCCGAGTTTTGTCGATAATGGTTTTTGCGTAGAGATTTCCGTATTTCCGTTTTTAAAAATGAATTATCTATTCCCTGTTATTTATTGATAAGTTAATTTATTTTATAAGTATTTAAAAATACTAAAATACTAATACACTATATTTAATACTTTAAAATTTTATAAGTTTTAGTTTTTTGTACAATAAACACGATTATTTTATTATTAAATATTAGTAATATATAACTTTCATAGTTGGTTTTTAATGTTTTTTTATAAAATATTCTTATGGAACATATTTTTTCATTATGGCTTGACTTTATGTCTATAACTTAACAGCTATACGATTTTATTAAAATTATTAAATAAAAACACACAGATTAACTTGTTTTTGCTTTTTTCATTTTTTTTTTTTTTTTACTTGTAGTAATACTATTTAATGATAATTTGTATTTTATGAATTATTGTAATATGTTAGCTAAAATATCTTCAAATTGTAATGAAATAAATAAAAAGAAGGAAAACTTAAAGTATATTATTAATTATTCAATATAATGTTATTGATACTAGTAAATATAATAGACTATTAATAAATATTATGGAGAATTTTTAATTTTTAATGCTCAGGATTACAAATTATACCTAATAATATAACTACCTAGTGGCTAGTTAACCATGGTATTAGTATTTTGTACATTAGGTATATACAGTATATATATTATATATATATAAATATATAATTATGTATAAAACTCTTTAGTTTACAGAAATATAATACATTTGAGTTCTTTTTATACAGATAATAGAAATACATTTATTTATTATTTTTATGGTAACATTTTACAATTAATAAAATAATCAAAGATATGTATATAACAAGTTTTCTACAACTCCACTATTATATTTGTACTTTTTTCTTATAGTTAATGAAATGTATTATATCCTTCTAAATTATCAATTGTCATTTGAAGATTTTTTTAAAACAACTTATATACCATTTGTATTATATTATTCAACAAGTTTTTAAGAGTTTTAAAATTATTTCATAAAAAAATAGATTTCTTGTAACATTTTTTAAAAAAAATGTATAATGATTAGATACATAACTTATAAAAATAGGTCTTACATAGCATGATCATAATATACAGTACTTTGTTAATTCAACATTTAAAAAAATCATTTATTTTATAAAAACATATTAATTCAATTATCTATAAACCTTGATGTATTTAGTCATGATTTATTTATTTTATTCAGTGTATTCATGGCGTTGATAATTATAGATACGTAGGTTTCATGGGAGAAGTCATCGGTTTCACTGTCGCCACCTGTATGTGCGAGATGAGTGTGACCAACCATAACTGAATGCGGAATCGGCCAATTAGAAACCGCCAAGTACAATACGGTAACACGAAACACGTAGTACATTCGGTATACAAATACTGGAATACGTGATTTACGAACAAGTGCTTACGACCGCTGAATAAATACCGGCGGCTTAGTTGTTAGTTGCTCAAGTTTCGATCCGTTTAAATCCGGTGCCAATTATTTGGTTTCCGACATCGTTTCGTGAACGGTTTCCAGCCGATCGTCATCCTAGTGTTGAAATTTTTTCCTACTTAATTTTATTCCCGTTTCACCTCATCAAGCGATCATGAAGTTGATACCCGGATTGATCGTGTTCTCCGGATTCTTATTGAACTCCATATTTGCCGACTCCGTTGTCGATCTATCGGATTCTGACTTCGATTCGTCGGTAGCTGAATATGATACGTCTTTGGTCATGTTCTACGCCCCATGGTATGTGTATATGCACCAATATTATTATATTACTGATGAAGCGTAGGTATAATTGATTTCGATTATTTGGTTGAACTAGGTGCGGACACTGTAAGAAATTGAAACCTGAATTTGAAAAGGCAGCCAAGAGTCTGCTAAAAGAAGATCCACCCGTAACATTAGCAAAGGTAATTTGTCAGTGTTGTACTACTTGATGTGCAATTGATGTTTTGGATAGCCTATCTGTGCTTTAGATTCTAGAACTTATTTGATACACTTTCAGCTATTTATATAAAATTATATCGAAATTGTTTCAATAGTCCATGTTCTAAAGATGTTAAAAAACAACAACTTACATATAACTTTTTAGCAATTTAAAATGAAATGATTACATGCACTTAAAATTATATAAATTGTATTATTAAACATAGTATACCAAATATTCATGCTATCTCATGATGTGTACATCAAAAATCATGAATATGTTTTAGACATTTGGCCTTAGTTGCTTATGCTTATCAATAGTAAATATAACATTTTTAAAATGATTATCTTATTTTGATTAATTGTTGTAGCTTTTTTAAAAATTTTAGTTAAAGAAATAATTTTAATCTAAATAAATAATATTTTTTCTTTGAATCAAAACGGTTTCTTTCTGTTTCTAACATGTTCTGATTTAAGTCAAAAACTAAATTATTATAAATTACTATAGTTTAAGTATTCTGACAGTATATTATATAGTTCAATTTGTATATTTTATCTGGATAAATATCATTATTTACAGTGATTTTTTATCTTGGATAGAATTTATGTAGGTTTATATGTTTGTTTAAACAAAGAGGTAATGAGTTATAAAAGAATTTATTTTAAAAATTCATTTTTTTTTTTTATTTAGCTTTAATTATTTTGTTTGTAAGTACCTACGTCTTGATAATTTATAGTGTCCACATTTAATTGAATAAACATAATATACAATTTTTTTTTTGTACTATTAGTAGAACTCGTAGATTGTATATTAATTATATTTTTATTAAATTGTTAAAAGGTGGATTGTACAGAAGCTGGTAAAGAAGTATGTAATAAATTTGGTGTTTCTGGTTATCCAACTCTAAAAATTTTCCGAAACGGTGAAGTTTCTAAAGAATATAATGGACCCCGTGATTCTGGTATGTAATAATTAAATTGGATATACTAAAAAATATATTTTTATTCATTGTGTGTATTATGGTTAGCTGGCATTGTCAAGTACATGAAATCACAAGTCGGGCCAAGTTCAAAAGACTTATCCTCAGAAGACATTATTAAGAACTTCTTATCTAAAGATGACGTGGTTGTTGTTGGATTCTTTGAAACAGAAACTGATCTCAAGGGCAAATTTATTCAACTTGCTAACAAATTACGTGAAAAAGTAAACTTTGGTCATACCACTTCACAATCAGTTATTGACAAATATAATTATAAGTAAGTGGTAACTGTTACTTAGAAAAAATTGAAGTATCTAGCATATTTCAATTTATAACATTATTAATTTTTTTTTTTTTTTTTTGAATTAATATACAATATTTATTTAATAAATTATGCAATATGCAAAGTTTATATTCTATTATAGCAGGTCAAAAGAGTGAAGATATGTCCCTTTAAATTAATATTTTCTTAAGAAAAAGGAGGTTTCTGTGTGGGTTAACATTATTTTTTTATAGATTGTAAATACAATTTAGGTGGTTACTATTGTAATTTTTATTAGACATGTTTTTAAAGTTATATAAATTTGAATTTTATTAATAGATTTGTTTTAAATTTTGTTCTGATTTTAATATATTTTTTTAGGAATAATGTTGTACTCTATAGACCTAAACATTTAAGCAACAAATTTGAACCAGATTTTGTTGTTTATGATGGTGAAGAAACAACTTCGGCTCTAGAAGCTTGGATTACATCAAATTAGTAAGAATTAAAATCTATTGTATTTATGATATTATCTAAACGATATATGTGTTCAAATTATAATTTATTATATTTTAATACTTTTAGTCATGGTTTGGTTGGATACCGTCAAAAAGAAAACATGGAAGCTTTCAAACCTCCTTATGTTGGAGTCTATTATGCAGTTGACTATGTTAAAAATCCAAAAGGAACAAACTACTGGCGTAATAGAGTATTGAAAGTAGCCAAGTCTGTGAAAGATGTCACATTAGCTATAAACAACAAAGATGATTTCCAACATGAAATTAATGAGTATGGACTAGAGTTTGTATCAGATGACAAGCCTATAGTTTTAGCACGTTCTCTAGACAACAAGAAATATATAATGAAGGATGAATTCTCGTAAGTATATCAATGCTTCTTATAACATTTAATATTTTATAACCTTTAAAGTTTTATTCTATGGTTATTATTTTATTTAAACTTGTAGAAAACCTGTTTATGTGGTGGAATTCTAGTTCTTTTAATCACAAATAGTAAAAAGTTGCTATTGAAAATTACATACATTTTTAAACAGCTCACATTTTTTTTTATATAATTTTTTTAAGTTAAATATAATTGGAAAAAAATTAATGGATTTTCTGATGAATTTTAATTTATGTATTAAGCAATATTTAATATCTTAACTTTGATTAAGTTAATTATAAGTAATATCACATTTTTAAATTTATTTGTAGAGTTGACAATTTAGAAAAGTTTGTTAAGAATTTCCAAAACGGTAACTTGGAACCATACATTAAATCAGAGGCAGTTCCTGAAGATAACACTACACCAGTAAAAGTAGCTGTTGCCAAAAACTTTGATGATTTAGTTATTAACAATGGAGTTGACACATTAGTAGAATTCTATGCCCCATGGTGTGGCCATTGTAAAAGTTTAGCTCCAGTTTATGAACAAGTAGCTGAAAAGGTATTTATGCTTTTGTAATAACAATAAAATATATGTACCTATTTTTTGTTACCTTTTCAATCAAATACCCAAATCAATGTATGCAGATACGTAGTAATTCAAGTAAAAGATAAATATCCTCTGCCTCTTTTATGAGTAATTTGGTTGACGTTTTTTCCATAGTTACTGATAGTGTAAAATAATGCACTCTTGGTTTCATTAAATTATTGTTCAAAGTGTATTCCAACAATCTTCTATACTCTGTCTAGTGATATTATATGCCGAATTGACATATACCAATTCCACATGGATATTGCTTGGGGATGTGTAGAAAAATTTATGTTTGACGCACCGTGCTATGTTCACTAAATAGAGTTTGGTTTCTATTTTATCAAGATTTAAATTTTTAAACTGACTAATTGTTGGACACAATAGTTGATGGCTGTAAGTCAATGTATCAAAGCATGTGGTCTAATTGAAATAGATGAAAATCGATTGTCGCCTTAAATTATTCATATATGAGAAAGAGTATAAGATAGTTTACTTATATTATTATTTAATGATATTTGACATTAAGTATAATACATTTATATTATCATAATATACATATCCTATTGTCATTTACTTGATAAGTTAATGCTATGTATATTTGTCATTGGTCTTGAATAGTCGATAATTGTCTAATATTTGTCTCTGTTAATTGTATTAACATTTTTAAAAAAAATTTTAGTTGAAAAATGAAGCTGTGTCTTTGGTTAAAATGGATGCAACTGCAAATGATGTTCCTTCTACTTTTGATGTTCGTGGATTCCCAACCTTATATTGGTTGCCCAAAGATAACAAAAATAAGCCTATTCGTTATGAGGTATTTAATAATTTATTAATTTTAACTATACAATATTTGATTAATATATATAATATATTTAATGATATTAGGGAGGCCGAGAAGTAAATGATTTTATCAAGTACATTGCATCTAAGGCCACAGATGAACTCAAAGGTTTTGATAGATCTGGAAATCCCAAGGATGGCAAAGATGAACTGTAAACGGCAAATTCGGTTCTAAATTAAACCACAAGGCTGATTTAATAATTTTATTTGAATTGGACTACTCTTTTTTAAATCGATTACAGAGTAGAGAGGAGAAATAATATTTGAATCAATCCAAATTCAATACTAAACCAACTACTTTAAATTATTCTTGAAATAGATTATGCATATATACATTTTATAGATAATTCATGCTCCATTTTCCTAATCATATCTGTTGAAGTAAAAAGTTATTGTAATTAAACATGATTATTCTGTAACTAAAATTATAATTTTAATAAATATGTTGTGATTTTTCTATTTTGTTTATATTTGTTGTTTTTTTTATTAATTTTGTAACAATCATTTAAAAAATAAAAATTTTAATTTTTCAAATCCACAGATTTAGATTGTCCTATTAAAGTGGTGGGTTTGAATCTGTCTTTAGTCACAACAATAAGGACAGGAATAGATTTTTTAGCTTTGTATAAAATACACATAATATTGCAGTTGGTTATCTTGAAGGAACATGACATATTATGTTAATTGCTGATTGATTTACAGTTAGAGACTGTAATATAATATAACTTTACATCAATCTATTTGAAAATTGTTGACACTTTCTTTTTGGTATTACAATATTTATTATTCAAACAAAGACCTTAAAATAAATTGCTATTATGAATCAACTTAACCCCTTTTATTAATGGTTTATAAATTGTACTTTAATCTTGTGAAATGTTTTGGTAAGATAAAACTAATTTTTAACTAAAAACCAGAACATGTAACTACATTTTAGTATTATTGCTTAAAATCAAAAAGAATACAGGAAGTACGGTACTATAAAATAAACAATTATTTGTTCTGTGACATTACCTAGGTTAATCAGTTTGGATGAAGGTGTTTTAGTTGAGGATTCAGTGATAGAATTCATTTTTTACAATTTATAGGAGAATTATATTTCTAAATGTACACAAATTTGATCAAATTATTTTATGCAAACAAGAGAAAAAGTAAAATTTAAAATACAACCTCAATCATTTTAAGTTTTCTATAGGAAGATAAACTTAGCATCATCCACTTGATGTCGAAATAGCATTATCAATAATACATTTTAAATCATGGTATTTTTATGATAAATATATTATAAATATTTTTAATTTTATCAACCATGTAATGTTTACTAACGGCAGCATACAAATGATATCCAATGAATTATCAGCAATATTTAAAAAGTTGAAAAATACTTAGTTTTATTTGAATCAATTCCATTTATTTGTCTATTAGTTTTTTTGATTTTTAAGACATTAATACCAGCAACTATTTTTTGTCATTCTCACACCTTTGATTGTAGCGTATTGCTAATTTAAATTGATGATAATAAACATGTATGAATATAATTAACTAACTATAGTAAATACCAAATGCATATTACTATATTAACATTGATTATAGAATAGATACTTTATAATCAATGATGTCAGCTTTCATTTTTTGTGACTATTATCCACACACATCACACGTAGCTGGCTTTTATATAGTATAATATACCACCATGTGCTTGGCCAAATATTAATTATTATTCATTTAGAGTTAAATCTAAATTTATATATTTATTCACTATGAATAAACTGAGGAGGTGAGTATGATTTAGAAAAATTGTATTTTCAATTAATTTAAACATAATTTTAATTACCTACATGTTACTTAACCTAACATTTAAATTTTTTTAAATTTAACTTGTTTAGAAGTATATAATAAAAATAAACATTAAAATATTTTATATATTGATTGTAGTTGAGGATTAGGAACATTAAAAAAAAAATTATATTAGATGTTTAAAAAACAATATTTTTGGTAAATCTTCCATTCAATTTTGTTAAGTGTTAATAAAATAAATGTGTATTAAAACAAAGAATATTATTTTATTTATCTAATTGAACATTTGTTTTTAAATGTATTATGATTTTTAATTTTATGAATTCCGAATTCCTATGGTAATGTTTAAACAGCGATTAGATAAATAAATAAAAAACACAATTATACATATAAAGTATAATTTTTGAATTTCATTAGATGATTTCGGTCAAATTAAAAAAACGATTTTCTAAGACAATTTGAGGAACTATAATTTAACATAAGAGCCAAATTATTATTTTTTCTCAATATGGATGAAATATTAAAATTTTATGTTTGATAATATATGATAAGTATAACTATAAATTTTAAAACCCGAATTTGAACATGAATAAATAAGGACATGTTTAAAATTTCAAGAACTAATTAGTAATTACAGTCATTAAATATAACTTTTAAATTACTCTTAACATGATTTAGGTAAATACTATACAAAATAATTTAAGACATTTCTAATATCAATTTTTTTACTTTTTCAATGTGCAGTCTTTTATCATCAATAGACAAAAAAACAACATTGTTGTAGTCTTTAATAATAAGTAATTAAAAAAAAATATACTAGTTAGGTATCTATATATTAAGTGTACAATAATAATAATATAAATTTATTCACCTAATAATCAAAAAATACTAAAATATATTTTCCAACTATAGTACAAAAAAACCCACATAAAATATTTACATTTAATATATGTAGTCATAATAAATAAAATTTCATCATTAATAAAGATTGCCTAGAAAAAGCCTAGCATATTCACAAAGTGATTTTTCTTCACATTATTTATTTACAATTGGGCAATTGTTGTATTATATATGATATATATACCTTTTTCAAATAATTAAAATTAATATAAAACTATTACAAATTAAATGAATACATATTTGACATTTGTACATATTTACAAAAAATTTACAAAAAAAAAAAAAAAAATTGTATGCTGTCTAAGAATGTGTACACCTAAAGACTTAAAAACCAAATCTTTCGCCTCGATTTGAAATCACAGCCTTTGAATTAAGTGAAACAAATTTATTGGAAAACTGCTGAAAAAAATCCAATTTCAAGGTAGAAGAAATTAATAAAATACAAATTAAATATACTAATCAAATAATATTAATTATTTTATTGCCTAAGGCTAATTAGACAAATAATGACCACTCCAAAACTATGCGAAGAACCCGTCAATTTTTTTTTTTTTTAAATTAATTAATTATAATATTACAAAAATAATAGTAATTAGTTATAAAAATAAAAATAATAATAATATTTATAGTAGTATAAAATAATAATAATAGTAATAAAATCAAATTATGATTAGCCAATAGAACTAAGGTAAACCTTTATTAGCTTTGATCAGACTCATTCACGCAAAACATAAATTAAATTACATAAATTGTGTAAAATGTAATGTATGTAATAACTACTAACAAATATTGCTGTAGTATTTTTTGTAACATATTTTAATTTATAATAAAAAATATTAAGTTTCGTGTTATGAATTTATAGAGGGACGCTACTGTTTAATGGCATTCCTGTATCTAAAGTTAACCTTAAATCTATAAGGAAGCACACATCATAATATGCTTAATTATTATATAAACAACAATTAACAATTGTCAGTTGTTATTAAATGCTTCTATCTAATGCAAAACATTTTTTTTTTTTTTAACTCTGGAACAGAAGATAGTTGGGCAAATAAAGCCATAGTCTTAATAAATTAGGCAAGTGATTTAAACAGTAGCTTTAAAATAGAAAGAAATCTTAAATATGATTATAACTTAAGATAGTTAAGCATTATCTTTCTAACAAAAATTAAAATAATATAATTGAGTCAATTTATGTCCCACAGTAAATTCCAATACAATAAAAAAAATATGTTTATTGATGAACAATAATGTTGGGACATCAATTACACACAATTATTATAAAGGCTTGCCAGTGTAAGGTGCTGGATATAATGGATATCCAAGACCTACATGTGTATGATGGTGTGTATGTACATGCCTTTGAGGAGGTGGTGAACGACAGTCTTTTGGATCACCAGTTGATCCAGATTTACCAGAAGATTGGGTAGATGAAGGAGGACCAGTAGACGTAGTTCGTTCGGTGGCAGACGGTACAATGCCAGTTGACGTTAAAGATGGAGATTGCCTTGTTCCTGGTGATGGAGCTGGTGTTAGGCCTGATTGTGCATTTGGTTTTGGTGTTGGAGACTTAATGGCACGTTCTTGTAGTTCGTGAATTTTATGTGAAGAGTAATATTGACTAGCATGATGTTGTAGGAGATCAAGAGCCGCCTTAGGCCCAGATGGTGGTTGGGAAGGAGTTGACGACTGTGTAGAAACAGCTGGTCGTGAGAGATCTTCAGGTGCATGATACCGTTGTATTTGAGCATGTAGCTGAGGATGTAAATAAGGAGGTGGTGGCGTATTGCCATAAGGTCCAGGCACTAACATAGGATTCATTGCACTCCTGTACATAGGATCGAATGCCAAAGCACCAGCAAAATGAGGTGATTGCATAAAACCTGGATGTATATAGGCATATGAAGAAGTGGGGGGTGGAGGAGGTCCTTGTGTTTCCATTGTAGGTTTAACTCCTTCTGATATATGAGAAGAACTTTTACATATTTTATCATCTTTTTTGTCTTCATGTTTTTCTTTATGTTTGTGTATTGAGTTTGTGCCCATAGAATGCTTAGTTGGTGTACTTTGTGTATTCGATTTTGTATGTGAATGATCACCAGAACTATGATCCTTGCGTCTCTGATCTGGATATACATAATAACGCCTTACGTCATCTTGCTGCTGTTGTTGCTGCTGCTGTTGTTGTTGCTGCTGTTGTTGCTGCTGCTGTTGTTGTTGTTGTTGTTGTTGTTGTTGCTGTTGTTGCTGTTGTCGTGAAAACATATAAGCTGAATTCATTTGTGACTTCATTTCAATGCTTTCTTTCATAATTTGATGATTTTCATTTTGATGAGGTTTTTCTTTGGGTACTATTTGATCAGTTTTTATTTTGTTAGGCTGAGGAACACTCAAAGCACCAGGCATTGAAGGTTGATGATTTTTATCATCAGGCTTCATTTCTTTATCTTGTACCATAGACATTGGATATCCTGCTCCGATATTATAAGGATAATTTTGAACATATGAATCATAGTTAAAATATTGTTGTAAAAGCTTTTGTTGTTGATATTCAGCCGCTTGATTTGATTGTATGTCTTTTTTATTATCTTTATCTCCAGTTGAAGATGACATTTTTAAATCTTGAGAATGTTGATTGATTTTTTCACCTTCTTTTATTTGTTTAGATGTGTCATTTGGTTGAACAGAGGAAATCAAATAAGGTGGTTGACCATAATATGACGGATACATATTATATGGTTGGATAGGATGAGGAGAATGTGCTGTATTTGGTTCTGACTTTTTATCAGTGGTGGACAATTTTTGTTTATTCATATCATTCATCTCAACTTCAAGAATTGGTGCAGTATCATCTGAGATATCAGAATATGCTGGACTTTGTACATCTTCACGGCTACAGTTTGAGCTATCAAACTGTGGTTGGTCAATGGAAAATGGCCTGGGACTACTAGCTGGTGATTTACGATTTTTCTTTTTATGAGATGATGCTGCAGCTTTATTTTTAATATCTTTATTGCCTTTCATATTATCTTCAGCGGGCATTAAAGCAGAAGCTGGTTTTACTTTGAATTGTGGTACTTTTTGAACTTGCGGCTGATTTAATGCTAAGGGTTGAATTTGCGGAGGTGTAGGTAACTGTTGTGATGCTGGACTTTGCACATGTAAAATTGGTGGTTGAGGTTGTGGCGATTGAGAAGTAGGAGCTATTGCTTGTAAAGGAGCTGCAGGCTGTAGAAGTGGTGGTGGAGTAGGAGCTGGCTGAACCACAGGAACTGATAAAACTGTTTTAGGTGCAGTCAATGTAGGGGTAACAACATTAGTCTCTTCATTTCCAGAAAGGCCAAACCGTAGAACGCTAGGTTTTGTAACTAAAAGAGGTGGAGACTGTATTGGAGCTGGAGGATCCACTTCAGTTACTGGAGGAGTAGTGGAAAGTTGTGGTTGTTCAATTGGTTGACTATTGACAATAGATTGTTCTTCTTTTAGGTTATCTTGAATACCAGAATTACTTACAGAAACAGGACTAGTATCATCTTCATTTTCAGAAGTACTTGCACCACCTGATTCTTTTGTGTCAGCATCTTCATCATCCAAAGCAGCTCCATGTGCATGAGATTGATGATATCTTAAACCATTTGCATTTTTATACTTTTTAGAACAATTTGGTTCAGGGCAATCTAACATAGTAGGTGACATAGGCGGTGGACTTGCTGGTTCTGCTTTTATTTTTTTTCCTGAAGCTTCATCCTCAGAACCGGGAGGCTTCTTTCTTTTATTAGAACTGCTAGAATCTGAACGTGGTGGAACAAATGAAGACGGGGTGGGTGAAGAAGTACCTCTTCTACTTGAATTATTACTGCTATTACATTTATTTGTACCATTACTTCGAAGTTTACTATGAACTGAAGATCTGGTTTCAGTAAAATTTACCAAATCACTACTGGGGCTTGCGGTCAAACTAGCACGACCCCTTTTTCCACGTCCTTTCTGAGGTAAGCGACATTCTGGTTCTCCAGCTGATGCTTCAGAAAATCTAAAATAAATTATAATCATGGTTTAGTGTTATTAATTTAATAAAATAAGATATATGATCAAAACAGGAGAATGTTTCGTTTTTATATTACCTAGGTGGAGCCCAATCATGTCTAGTACAGTCTAATAATGTACCTATATAAGTTTTTCCTCTCCATGTTACATTAACAACAAGAACACCTATAATAATTAATTGATAAAATATAAATATAAACATATTTTAGAATAGAATAGAGACTAAAAAAACCAAATATCTTAAATAATTTAATTAGTTAAATATTGTTAAGAAAACAATTAACTAAAATTAAATTTATTATTTTTATATTTACCTTCAATTTCGTTCCATACAATCCCCTCTAAATTAACATGTGTTCCAGGTTCACATGGCCCAAAACAATCTGGTTCTGTAACAGTTCCAACACTGATACTAGTGCCAACACAGGCATCAGCAGTTTCCTAAAAATGTATAATAATTAATATTACAAAACGTTTAGTCAATACTATAATTTTATTTAAATATGTTAATTTTAAATTTAGAAATTTGTCTATTTGAATATCAAACAATATTTTTTTTGCTAACTTAAACTAATATAGATCGTAGAATAAAATAATTATTTGTTAATGATTTTATTTATCAGGAGGATAAAATATGTTTAACTAACAACTAAAATTATTTTATTTTTCATACATTAATAACTAGGGATATAAAACTAATAAATATTTTTCCTATATGAATACTGAAGATAACAAAATTTATAATATATAAGTATATATATATATCATATATATTTATATACCTTTTGCTCTGTTAGGGAAGCAGAAGTTGAACTATTAGCAGTCTTTACTTTGTTGGTTGGGGGTGGTGAGGTAGATTGTAGAGGTTTTGATAAGGTAGACAATGGCGCAGAAGACTTTGTAGTAGTTTGGGTATTTTCCATTGGAACTACTGGGGGTGATACAATTTGTTCCGGACCATTGGCTACACTTGAAGAAGTTGAAGTTCCTGCTTCTCCAACAGTTGGTCCAGGACCAGGCACATTAGGTGACTGTGTATTGCTTGATAAAGCTGGGAAAGTGCTGGTTCTAGGAGCTGATTGACTAACAGGACCTCGACCATTAAGTTCAGAAGACAAACTAGAATTTACTTTATGACACTTATCACCACTTGTAGATGAGCTATGTTGTTTGTCTTTTGTTTTATCTCTTCGATGACTGCTAGATCCACGTTTTACAGAACTTACAGTTGAAGTAGTACTGGTTGAAGGAGTAGTACAATTGGTACTAGATGTACTGGAATGTTTACCTTAAGAAAAAATATAATTCCAAATTGTATTTATTTTTATTTACTAATTAAAAATAATAAAGTAAAAAAATAGATTTACCAGTTTGTTTCGACTCAGCGGAAGATCCGGATGAATCATTTGAAGAGGCACTGCCACTTGACTGAGATTGAGTGGAAGCTAATGATCCATTTTGTTCGCCAGGCTTGACGATTTCATGTTTAGCTTCAAAGCTCTTAGTCCCCGTTTTTGTTCGTTTGATTTTCATTTTTAAACCTTTATCAACAGTAGCTGAATGCTCAACAGTAGCTTTATTGCTGCCAGCTGTAGTGGCTGTGGGTGCAGTGGCAGCTGCTCCTGACATGGCTCCACTACCAGCCGTTAAACCGACTGTTGTAGCCGCACTATTGGTAACACCAAGGGCTTCACTTGTTGTAGTTGTAGATGTTGATCCTGTTTTTTCAATATCTGCGTCTAAGTCGATAATTAAATCGCCTATACCAATATCCCATTCATTGTCATCGTATTCAAAATTTGCATTACTGCTGGTATTATTGTTGTTGCCATTGCCACTTCCAACACTATCTGTGGACGCCGCCACCGCCCCACCCAGCTCCTCTCTCATTGGGGCCGCCATCCGTGCCCAGGACCGCGAGCCCCGACCACTAACACCATTTTATCCTTTCCTAAAATCAAAACAATAAATTAAGTAAACTGAATATACTTAATGTTTTTCTTAACATAATTCAATTACAGAATTTAAGCACCTATAAGAGTTCTCCCTCAAAATATAATACAAACAGTTTCTTCTTACATATGTAAGTGATGGATGATGGTTATTAAAAATTATATGAGTTCTAAGTAGAAATATTAAAAAGAATTAACAAGTATAATTTCTATAGGAATAAATTTTAGTTTAGAAATATAGTTTAATGTTTAAGAGTAAAAATTAAGATTGTTATATCTAGGCATTTGTAATAATTTAAATACAGATCTATAACTGTTATTTGACTAATCATATCAACATTTATAATATGTTAATAATTTTTAGTATGCAAATTCCTGTTGTAATGGAGTACACTGTATGTATTGATACCCACATTAAACAATGGCCAAAGTAATTTATAAGAATTTCACTAACTATTTAACTAAAAAAAATATTTAGATATCTATTTAAGATAATCTAACAAATTATAATTCATCATTAAATATATATACCTATATATTAATATATTTATAGATATATAACCTATATCAGGTGAAAAACACATAACTAACATCTAAAATTGAATTACTAAGTAGATAATTATCTACTTAATTTATATACACAATAATATACTATTTAATATTTATGATTAATGATTGCTATTTCCATTATAATTTTATAATAAACATTTAATAATATATAAATAATAAAATACAATTTATAATGTTATTTAATACAATTTATTAAAACATGGGTACTGTGGTGTTCACAAATTTAAAAAACACTCAATTTATCAATAAGATTTGAATCTATGCATATCAGTTTGTTTTAAAATATTTTTTGTTAGATAAGTAATAAGTAGGTACTTAATTTTCAGAAAGTACCTACTCTATAAAAATTTTTGTATCTTACCTAAATAGTAGATATTAAATGATTTATTAACATATTAGTATATTAACATTAAAAAAAATTAATTACCTAACTAAATATAATAATAATTATAATTTAAACTCATTCTTGATTTTAAATCAAAGCAATAATTACGTACTTAGTAAAAATATCAAAAAAAAAGTATATTCTAATATATAACAAATACATGCTTTATTAAGTATGAGTGTTAAAAATGTTTTTATAAATAATTAGAGAAAAAAGGGTCATATCACACTGCTTTGTTAGGTAATCCATTTGCTTCTTATAATTTTTTTTTTAATACAGATTTTAAATATTTTTTTTATGATTTTTTATATAAATAAAAAAATTTATACTCAATAGTCTAAATTCATGAATCAATTCAGCATGATATTGCCAATAAATCAAGTTTTCCCTTAATATGTGAATATAAATAACAAACCAATAAAAACACACACATAATTTATTTAAAAAACACAATTAGATAGGTATGATATTATTTTCCTAAGTTTTTTTTATTCTAAGAATATAATAGTATTTTTCATTTTAAGTGAGATAATGTGCATTTATATTTAATTTAGTTTTGGAAGTATAAGAATACTTAAATAAATATTTAATGAATTAAAAATTAAATAAGAACTGAAATAGGATATTATTGTACAGAGTGATATATTTAGAACAGGCCACCAGGGCCCCCAAGATATGTCCAAGTTAGAGGACACAGGACCTTTAAAACTTCACATTAAAAACACTCAAATCAATTACGTATTTTAAATTTAAATTATACATTTATGCTGAAAATAATTTGATTTAAAATAAGAAAAATGTACCATTATTTAATTATTTTATTTGCTTTTAATGGGGCCCACCTCGTAGGCCTTAGGGGATAGGTTCTTAACCGGGGGTCCGTATATGATTACTTGGGGGTCCACAGCGCTGTTTTTTTTTTTAAATAACCCCAAAATAAATTTGTTTAGATAGCGTTTTTAAGATAACAATAATAAAATAATGTCTTGGCAGCATGGGAGCTTATTGGGAGGGGCAAGCTGGGGCACTTGCCCCCCACTGGAAAAAAAATATTTAAAACTTGTAGCTCAATAAATATTACAATAATATTATTAATATCTTTATTACTTTACATTTGAGAATTTTTTATTTTGACCCCCCCCCCCAAAAAAAAAGGTTTTTTATGGGCGCCCATGCTTGGTAGCATTCTGCCACTTGGAAAATAACAATGTTTTTATATATATAATTGAATATAGATTTAGTTATAAGTAGTATTATGTATTAGATTTATCATTAAAAAATAATAAAAATAAAAATTTTATTACCTATTTATTTATTTATGTATACATTTTTTTTTTTTTGTGGGGATTCATGATTATATTTTATACTTCAAAGGGGTTCATGGACCAGAAAAGGTTAAGAATCTATGTATTAGGTTATATTTACAGGTGAATAATTAAGTTTAAATTATTAGTAAGAAGTATCCATTAATATAAAATCATAAAAAAAAAAAAAAAAATAAAAACAATTGTAACCACTGCATAATCTAGTCTTGGTTTAGGTATTTAAAATTTTTTTTTATACATAAAAGCACAAGATATTCTTAAAATGCACCTGGTACAAAAAGGTCACAATAAAAATACTAATTAAGGACTTGACTAAATAATATTTGAATCAATATTAAAAGTAACAAATATACTTTTAGTTATAGAAGCAAAAAATAAATATAATTAAATGGTATGAAGTATGAAGGTATGCTAGTCTTGTACTTTAACTTTAGCCTTTATTTTAATCACAACTAACCTAACTACCTACAAATAAAATTGTTGATTAAAGCTATGATTTTTGTACTCTGAACAAAATGCACATTCCACAATCAATGGCTGACAGAAAATGTTACTGTATCCAATCGGAACCAGACCATAACTAAACTCTAGGGATACTTTGCCTATAATCATGGGTAGTTAAGATATTTCACTTTTTTTTTAAATATCTGTGGTAACCGGTCCCACATCTTTAAATGTCAGCTGGGTAAGGGAACATATTATACTCTACACGGATCGTTTTTTAAATTTGAGTGTCTGGATAGGATTGGACGGCTGGCCGGCCGAATAACGCAGATAGATGAACCCAGACCCCCCTGGATTTTTCGACCCCGTGGCCGACGGCAAAGGCTGCGGGCACGCCGGAAGTCACAGGACGGTACTACACGACCGTCCTCGGATCGGTCACGGAGTACCCGAAAGGGCATCTCGGCCGTGTGCGCGCGCCGCGGCCGTCGGCCACACGAGTACACACGCGACACGCACGACCACAGTGTACTCACTAAAAGTTATGTAATCCCGACGTAGAGGATTGCGCTTCCGGTGTGGTACATCAAGATCGTGTCGGCGCCCGAGTATGGTTTGCGAGGAGTCGCCCTCGTTGAATACGGCTTCCGAGAGAGCTGTCGTCGATGCACGCAAACAAAATGGCTGATTCGTTCAGTCGGACGACGGCCGTAAAATCACCGAGCGGCCGGAGGACATTTTACGCGCACTGTCGCGATGTATCGGGCCACACGGTGGTGGTCGTTGTCGCCGTCGGTGCGGTGCGGAGGTTACGCGACACTCGCGGCTCGGACCGGAACAACGGACGGACAGCGAAACAAACGCAATCGGTTAATCGAACGTCGCCAACATACGCCCGGCCTGACGTGAAAAAATAAACGATAGCTGCTACTAAACGGTAAACAACACCCTTCGGTGATATGTTTTTTTTTTTTTTTTTTATTTCACATTTTCCAGTCCGTACACCTTGGACGTGCTTTGGACACGTTCTTTGTTTGTATTAACGCCCGGTTCGGAGTTACACCGGTAGAGGGCGCACCGTGCCGAACGAGTTCGTTCCCCGCGGGGCGCCGCGTGTTTCGATGGGTTAAACGCGACGGGCGGTGCGCGGGGGTATCGTGGCCTACGATGTGGTTGTCGGCGGGCGGTGGCGTTCGGGTCGCGGAATCGGTACGGCGAGCGGGGAGGGGAGGAGGGGGACACTCGTCATTCCGTGTCGTCGTCGCCCGTCGGCCACATTGGTCACGGTCCGCGACCACCCGCCGGCCATCGACGACTACGACGACGGTGTCGCGTATACGGTGTAATGCACATTACACATAACAACAACAACAGTAGTAGTAGAAGTAGTAGTAATAATAATAATATTACGCGGGATAATATTTCGGTATGCAATCAACAATTATTTTTCTCACGAGTATAACGTATTGACGTGTTATGTACAACGTCATAGTATTTACTATAGATAATATTATTATATAGTGTCAAATTGGATTACATAAACCTGAGAAACTTTTAATTGATATTATGAATACATTAAATCTGCTAAATATAATATTTTGTTTCTAAACGGAAAAAAAAAACAATCAATTTTTCATAAAAGCTTTACCCGAAGCGGTTGACGAACTTAAGTTAACCATATCCTTTATTATATTTTTTGTTAAACACGCGTACAATCGCATTACGATTTACAAACGTATTTTGTAAATTGTATTCACGTATCTATTAACATTGCGTCATTGTCTCATCTAAGGAACTGTTTGAAAAATCTCAAACGAGGGAAAATCGTTAAAGGTTTCAAAGTAATATCTGTCTTGATTAGTTGATTATACCGGAATTCCATTTTTGTTTTGTTTTATTTATTTTATTATTGTCTTAACAAACGACACCAACTTTTAATACTATTAAAATCTGACATCAAAATCTGTTCAATCAATGAAACAACAACGTATTTTATATTCCGAGCAATGAATGTATCTTACAAGTTACATTCTTATTTCTTACAAATACTTTTATACAAAATTCAATCGAATCCCAATCAGTTTATCAGACATCAGTCATCGAGTTACCAACACTGAATTCATGTTCGTCCTGTACTCCTGTTCACGGGAATCCACACGGAAGCTGAATTAAAACTGGTGCCGTCACCTACTCACCTGAATATTAAAATAATTTAAAATCACGATATCACAACATTCTCAATTGCGTGACACTTGACACTTCTATAATTATTCCTTTCGTGTGTGTTGTCACGTATTTTATTAGTTGCAAGTGATTATAATTCATCGTAAAATGTAAATAAATTACTTGTTTGTTATTACTTATAGTAAAATGTATATAATACAATATTATCTGTATATTATTGTAATTTTCGAAAATAGATATATATTATCAAATATGAAAAAGAATTTGTTTTTCAATGTTATCTAGACTTATTTAAACATTTCTATTTTTCCGATCGAATATCGTACAATATCCACAGAAAATACAAAGCATTTTACTATTTTATCGTGCAACAATTTATTTTTAAATTAAATCTAATAAATAGATAAAAAATAACAATATAGACTAATATAAATTATTTTTTGTTATTTATTACTTTAATACTAGAATTCTAAAAAATAATGCCAATACTGCCAATATACATAGGTAGATTAGAACAATTGTAATGGTTATTCCTATATAATATGATAATGAGAGGTTAATATTCTATATTGGTCTTCTAAAAAAATCATAATTTCATAACATAAATAAGTACTAAGTAGGTAGCTGTTGATATTAAACTATTTACTCATTATTATTATAACTCACTTCAGAGTACTATTGTATTTGTATTAAACGTGTTACACGTTGGTACGTTACTACGCACTACGCAGCGTCGCAGCGCGTTTTAGCCATCTTAGGCTGTGGACGTTTTGGACGTTTTGGTTGCTTTAGAGTTTAGACTTGTCGTCTTGACCACATGGGACTTGAAATAGTAGAAATTGAAAACACTTCTCCTTCCACAGTTTTATTGTATTATAAATATTTTTAAATTTCCTGCACCTTTTGTTATGACAATTTTAGAACATCTTTGACGTTTCATTTTGCCGCTTTTTTCATTAATGATAACAGTTAAAAGATAAGTTTATAATTTTACAATGTATTAACTATTAATATTATTATTATTACATAAAAATTTGATCAGTCATTAGTCAATAAGTTAACCGTATTACGATTAATTTTAATTTTTATTAATTATTTAATTTTTTTTAAATTAAAACATGTATTGTGATAAAGTTATTGAATTATTAAAGGAATTGGAACGTTCTCGCGAAGACACAATACCACCATACAATGTACTTACTGTTATTCTTTACTAGTTACTACATACTATTCTATTACATTTTATTTTAACTAAATAAACATACCACATTTAATGAATTGGTAGATGCAACATTACAATATTTATTTAAATAATTGTATTATTGATTTGTAGAATGATGGGATCAATCAAGTCCTTTCTGAGATGAAAACTTTGGATGCAGAGATTATAGATTTCTTGTAAGTTAATACTTAATACTTTTTTATTAATTATTTAGTTTCTAATTGTCTTAAATAATTTAAATAATTCAGGCGCAAGCAAAAAGATAATTTACCATTGGATGCTATTCGTTTAAGACGCGCAGCTATAGAAAGAAATAAAAGATGTTTGATGACATACATGTAATGTAAAATTTGTAATAAATTATTAAAATTCTGAACCATTTAGTTCAAAATAAATTTATGTTTTAGATGGACTAGATTGCAACGGCTAAAAGAAATGAGATGGGAGATAGGTGCTATTTTACCATCGGATGTTAGACAAAATCTTTCACAGTCAGAAGTATGTTTAAATTAAGTCATGTTAAACTTATATTAAACTTTTCAAGTTTTTTTTTTCAGATAGAATGGTTTAATAATTATTGTAAAACTTTAGTCTCGTATATGAAGACCATAGGATCAGATACTGGACTCAATTTAACTCAAGACACTAAACCTCCAAAGTCTCTTTACACTGAAGTAAATATATACATATTTAATGCCATAGGTTTTTGATCATACATCATCTTAATGAACATATTATAATATGTTTATAATACAACATTTTAATATTAATATGTGCATTAAATTTAATGAATCAAAATCACAACCAAGCTAATATAAATCTTAACTCAAATTGTTACCTAACAATTTTTCAATTTTTATCAATTTTAATTTTTTAGAGAAAATTTTTTTATTTTGTATATTATATATAAGTATTTATATTTTAGGTAAGAAGTTTAGTAGACGCTGGTAAATTAGAATTAGAAAGTGGAGAAGTTTTGATTTTACGAAAGAATAGTCAGTATATGTTATCAAGATCGCAAGCTGAGCCACTAATTCGTCAGGGCATTTTGGAACAAGTCAGACAATAATTTAATATACAAAAAATTGAATTATTTACATGTATATTGATTATAATGATAGTAAATAATAAATATTAATTAAATTCAAATTAATGATATTAAATTTCAACTTTATATTTTTTATGTAACTAAAATATACATTATATATATTTTTTTTTTATTATTTAAAGAATTTGTAAATTTGATACATTCTGTAAATACATTATACAATAAGAAAAAGTTATAATTGGTTTAATAGATAAATTATATCAAGAAAAAAAATATTCACCAACATTAATTCAAGTTTTAGAACTCAACATTTTATTTAAAAAGTTATAACTTTTTAAAATTATTATATTCTTCGATAATAAACCAATCATGTAATTAATGATTGGCAAGGGCTTTGGTATAAAAAAAAAAATAAATATGCTTACATATTATTAGATTACATTTTATTATTAACTATTATGAGTCTTAAACGTCTTAAAATCACTAACCAATATAATGTAGTATCTATTTAAAATTGTTCATAGAAAAATTAGTAAAATTATGCAATTATAAAAAAATAAAAAATAATCAACCTATATAGTTTCTAACTTTTAATCCTGCAATCCTTATATTACTTTGATACTCAAAAATGTCTTCATTTTATTATAATAATGTCTAGGAGTATTTTAGGATTTAGCATGAATTAAAATATTAGGTAATTAACTTACTTTAACAAGAAATTTACTACTTAGTTTCAACCACGGCCACCTATCTGGATTCAAACCAAAATAATAGAGTATACCAATGTTATAAATGTACCTACCAGACTAATAATAATAATCTAATACAAGTTAAATGTATAAATACTGAAACTTAAAACAATTAACATAAATTCTAATTTATACTATTAATCCAAATATGATATTCAGTGTAGACAGTAATGTTTATGTAGTAAGTAGTAATAAGTAAAAATTGTGTTGTTTTGTTAATTTGTTAGTTATTACAATTATTATTTTTACATTATTGTATATTCTGTGGTTGTTTAAGACTTAAGTTATATTTTATGATGAATTCAGAATTGACAAAAAAAATAATGAAATTTCTAAAGCTACTGCTTACTGGCTACTGCAGTGCTTACCACGAATTAAAATATACTTATATATATATTTTAATTCGTGGTGCTTACTATTTGATATCATAAACGAATGATAATATTAACTCCATCGCTATGTTCGTGATAACACAAGCGCCACGAAAGAACACTATATATAGTAATAGTAAGTATTGAAGTGTTTTTGTAGTTTAATGATATCGTAATTTTGTAAATATTGCAATTTGTAAACGACTATTGTCTACAAATCTGTTTTGTTTTGTCGTGGTCCGAATATCTGGTCAGTTTACATGTTTTAACTAGTTTAAACTGAAAATACCTAGTACCTATTTGATATTTATTATTTCGTAGGTACTGATTCAATTGTGTGGTTATTAAAAATGTAAAATGGTTTTGGAATCTTGTTCTGTCAAAAGATTACTACTGTTGATTATATTCATCGGAGGGTAAATATATTATAACATTTTTATTTGTTTATGTGCTATTTAATTTATTTCTGAACTGTACGCTTAATGTTTACTTAAATTTTATTTAGATCAAATAATCTTTTTGTCTTGTTTATAATCTCTATTTTAATAATAAATTATTGAAGTTTATTAAACAAACATTTACTATTTTTAGGATTACGCTACTAATATTTATAAAAATTACGTCTTCAAGTGCATTGTCTGTACTTAACGCCACTATTGTGACAGAGACGTCTGAAAGCGTAAAAGATCATAAAAACTCATCAAATAAATGTTGGTTGCGAGAAGAAAGTACAATTCTGAAAGAATGTCATTTATGTTCTGATAGACCTGAATGTATAAACGCGAGTTATATTGAGACAATTGAATGCAAAATTTCTGGTCTAGCATATAGAAAGTATGTTTATTTTAATATTTTAATAATCTACTTCAAACCATGTCTGATTGTTAACTTCGATAATCATAGCTCAATTTAATCTAAAAAAAAAAGAGTGTAAACATAAGTCAGTCTCTTTTTAGTATATTATCCTAAAGTGTACTAAGAAATTTAGAAATCATTTATCAAATGCTTTTCCAATAAATAATAATTATTAATTTATAATATTTTTTCTTCCAGTATTATTTTTAAAAATATATCATGATTATAAAATAATTTTTATTATAAATTAATACAAACAGTTGTTTTTTTACTGAAAGTACAATGGCCATCACTAATCATCAACATTTTATATTTTTTTTTATAAATTGTATGTATAATACATAATAATAATATAATAATATGTTTTAATTTATAGTTGCAGCAAACCAATTATACAAACATCAGAAAAAGAATTTTGGTTATTCCAAGTTTCACAATTTGTGATTGCTGTAATCAGCTTATCTGTTATACAATACAAAAAAAAACAATTTCATAAAAAATTAATGAAGAGAATACAAAAACAATTGGATTCCGTTGTATAGCTGTGTATACAATAAATTATACAACACATACTGTATAAATTTAAAATTTAATCAATTTATACATTGAATACAATGTCTTCCTTATTTGTTAATATTATCGATTTGGATAAAACCAATGGACATGTTATATGTTCATTGCAAACATCAATTGTATTATTTGTTTGTCAATATGTTAAAGCTCCAGTTATTCTTGTTATATCCAAAAATATTGAAGATAAAGATAAAGATAATAAATTTAAATTCTCAATCAATAATTTATGTTATTCAATTATATTAGAAAATGATTTACCTAGACCAGCATCTGACTGTTTATTGCCAGTATTTCAAAGTAACAATGGATATTACTGTACTGCCGGATTTTGTTCATCAATACGAATGGTATATATTTATCACATATTAGATAGTATAACTAGTAAGTTTATTTTAATAGTATTATGTGTTTATATTTTTTTTTAGCTTATTAAGAGTATTCAAAAAAACTGGATTTGGCTGCTTGGTTTTAGGCAAAGTTGTTTATCTGCTTGTGCTGAAGTATCATCATGGACAAAATATTGTGAAGTCTTATTGCAAACATCAACAAATTCGTTTTTTAATTATCAGATGTCTGATGAAAACGACACATATTCAATTCCTATACAACTGGCTCGTTTTGAATGTCATTTATCTCAGCCATTGCAAATACACAATATTAATAAACGTCTAAATGAAAAATCACTCCATCCCACTCAAAGATTTGCAGATGAAGACAATCCAACACTTTCAGATGTACTGATACTTCCAAATATATATATTGCTTATGAACTGCTAGGGGAAAATACAATGAATACATTTTTACCTTTAACTCTAAAATGGTATAAATCTGTTTTGGAACGTTTAAATATTTCTAGTTATTTGGAATCTATCATTTTTGATAGAGTTAAATTGCCTAAAAATTTTATTTTACCTGAAGTCCCATTTCATTCATTATATAAATGTGATGTACGCCGATATAATCCACGAGCCAAAATATATGTTAAACAAAATGTACAAGATATTATCCAGGCATTTGATACTATTAATATAAATATGAATTTGAGCTCTAATAATTTGTGTCCTATTGACTGGGATAAATTACCTTATGAAGTTCGCCCATCTGGTGGAGATATTCCTGATAAAAGATTAATCAGAAAAACGCAACAATTGGAAAATCTTATTCATTCTACATTAAATGTATGGAAATGGAAATTGTTAAAAGTGAAAATACTAATTGTTTATTTGTTATAGGTTGTTAAAAATGGCGACATAGTAGTAGATTTTTGTTGTGGAAGTGGACATTTAGGAATTGTAATTGCTTATCTTGTACCTAATATAACAGTAATATTGATTGACAATAAAGAAGAATCATTGCGAAGAGCTAGAGAGCGTGTTGAAAAGTTAGATTTAAAAAACATTATGATTGTACATTCTAATTTGGATTATTTTAAAGCAAATTTCCAGGTAGCACTTTATCATGTTATTTTAAACTTTTAAGTTAGCTATTTTACTTGTTTTTAACTTTTTTAATTATACAAATTTAATGTTTATTAGGTTGGTTTATGTTTGCATGGATGTGGTGTTGCTACAGATTTGGTGTTAGAAAAATGTCTACAGCAAAATGCAGCATTTGTAGTATGTCCTTGTTGTTATGGAGGTGTCCAAGTAAGTCAGCAGAACTTTAAAAATGTACATATTTATAAATGATACGATGATTTTTGTAGGATAATCATATTTTGGAGTATCCAAGAAGTCAAGCATTGAGAAAAGCCAATTTCTCATTTGAAGATTACTTAGTATTGTGTCATTGTGCTGATCAAACTCATTTTGATCCAAATTGCACAAAAACACAACAAGGTTATACATGCATGGCAGCAGTAGATAAAGATCGTGCAACCAGAGCAATAGAAGTTGGTTATAACGTGACACTTTCAAAGTTGGAACCACCTACATGTACACCAAAAAATAATATGTTAATTGGTATCCCAGCATAAAAATAAATGCAAAAATATAATAAAATTTTTCAACATATCAAAACAATATTATATAATTTAATAAATGATCTGGTACATTATATGTTAAAATATTATACTTCATATCTTTCCATTTAAAATCAATGTTTAATAGTTCTTTAATGAACAATGTAATAACATATTATTTCAATATTATAAACAAATAACAATACATTTTTTTAAGTACATTTATTATTTATAAATTCTCTTAATTAAAACAGTGTTGCACAGATTAAAATTACTAAAAACTAAATAATTTAATACAGTAATTAACAACAACAAATAAAACAAAAATTTGGTTGATTTGATCAGGGTAAATAGAGATCAAAGTTTGGTAGCATTAAACAATATTTCACAAATTAATTATGGTCAAAAAGATATTAATTAATGTGACACATTATATTTGCAAGTGATAAGCTATTATACTTAATTTTTTCAAATTTTACAATTAGGTAAATTTGCGGGCAATACATGTTTACACTTAGGTGTATAATTTTTAATTATAATTTTTTTTGGTAAATATTCTTCAGTATGATGTAATCTGTGCATCACATCAGAGTCAAAGTCTTGCATAGGTTTATCCAATTCATATTGTACTTCTAAATATTTTTCAGAATTATTGAATTTGCCATCTCCTAAAAAAAAACATTTAAATGCACGATATAAATACAATTATTTTCATTGATATTACAATTGACATAATATGTTTATTGTAATTATTGTTTAGACTTTAGTAGATACATAAAAAATCATAGTATTAGATTACATTTCAAGCATTACAAATTTTACAAAATTTTTTTTATTAGTAAACAAAATTAGTTTGTATATTTTGTCTAGAATTTCATTTTGAGGGGTTAGGAGGAATCCACAGTGTAATATAATTTTTATGCTTGAACTATTGATGAAATATAAGAAAAAAATCATAAATTAATAGAAATTCCAAATTAACAAAAACATGATAATTAACCAATTTCCATATATATATATTTAGTTGTTATATAATCTTAATGCTTTTTTCTAAACTAGACACTAGTTTATTTGATTATACATTGTTAAATAATTTATTTAAATAGTTTACCTGGGAGTAAAGTTAAATACCCATCTTTAGTCGCAATAACCATTGGTAATATTTGTTCACATCCTTCAATACTTCTTTTGCAAGCAAAATTTGTTAATTTTGTAAATGATGTAAACTGTCTTAATCTCAATAGTTCATAATATTGAGGAGTTACAAGTTTTTCATAACCAGAAACAAATCTTGATAATGTTTCATCTGGTGTATTCCACTAAATATAAAAATAAATCTGTGAAATTACCAGACATTTAAAACTGTCTATAAATACTAAATTCAATAGGTATTCTCACTGTTATTTGAGATGTTTCAACACCATCAGGACTTGCATTAACTGGAGTTTCAATAAAAGCAAGAAAAAATTTTGTATCAAATTTTGTCTTCAATAGTGAAGGGGTTAACCAGTTACTCCATAAATGCAAAGCACCAACATCTGGATAACAATTATTTTCATTACATAAATCGATAAAGTTGGATGCATTTTTTTGAACCAATTTTCTCCATCTATCAATGTTATCAATATCTAAATGATGGACAGTTGCACTAGTTTCAGGTTGGCTGCAGTTCATTTTTTTACATAACAATATACCACTTTCTTCAAATGTTTCTCTAATAGCAGTAACTCTTAGTGATAGATACTTTGGAATAGAACCTGGTTCATTGTCAGATACAAATTTAATAGCTGGGCTACCTAAGGAAAATAATACAAGACAATGATTTTAAAATGTGCTTAAGTATTATGTAGATGATAATTAATAAGCCATACCACTGTAGCCAATTATATTCAAATTTAAATTAGTGTTGGTATAATCTGGAATAATGTCTGTCCATTCTGGAGAAGAGTCTGATTTTTCTACAGTCCCCCCTGGAAAGACTGTATAATTAGGTAAGAAAGAATTGATTTCACTTCTTTTAATGCACAATATTTTGAACGGATCCCAATAGACATTTTTTAAATTAGAAGATTTCGTCAAAAGTATTACGCTAGAAGCTTCTCGCCAAAAACTCATATTTAAATTTAATAGATGAACACAATCAAAGTTAAAGTATCATAGTGACAAACATTTAAATTGCATGACTAAGTAGTTGTCCACTTCAAATTCAATTAAATATATAAAATATTAAAATAATTATAATAAATTTTTATTGATTTTTGATGTAAACATTTATTATTTATTATATACACATTTTTATAAACTAAATTACGACTTATAAAGCAGATTGACGGCCTCTCAAGACTTAAGTAATAAGTAGTGAAATGTAAATACTTAATGCTATTATCTTATTTAAATACTGATAACTAAAATAAAAACATTGGTAGGGAATGTACCTTGATAAGTTTTTTTTTATTCTCCGACCAATAAAAAACAGCCAAATAATTGATAGCATAATTTTGATAGTGAAAGGAATAGAAAATTGTATATTATAGGTATGTACTCAAAATATTCCTATTCAGGCGATATTATTTGTTAATAATTGCGTTGTTTCGAAAAAAATCATCGACTTTTGTGCTTTTTACCCCTTTAGTTAGAGTCGTACATCAGTAGTAAGTGTATTTATAATTAGTAGATATTATATAAATTTGAATTAATTAACTTTGTTCATTATTTAATACTTAATTTACTTTTGCAAGGTGTAGAAATATGGACATTGGTCTCACAGATCCTTGGATCACACTAACCATTAAAGCACCAAATCAACAAATCAATGACCACACAATAAAATGTAAATTGGATTGGTCAGTAGCTAAACTCAAAGGGTATATTCATGAAACTTATCCAAACAAACCAGTAAGTGTTTTATACTTCATTGCTGTTAATTAATATGAAACTGAAGTAAAACTATTGTATTTTACTAAATAAAATCTGTTTTACTTTTTTTCAGAAAACAGAGGACCAAAGATTAATATATTCTGGTCAACTCTTAACTGACAGTGTTATTCTGAAAGATATTTTGAGACCCTATGACGAAGACGGACAACTCAATCGTACTGTTCATTTAGTCTGTTCATCTTCGTCTTGTTGTATCCCATATAAAGGTAAACAATTACTAAAAATAAATATTTAATATTTAAATTAATTTAAGCTTATATTAAAAATATGTATAAATACATTTAAATTATATTTTCAAATTAGGTACACTGGTTTTAATATTTATTTTCTAATTTATTTATATACTTTGTATGACTTAAGACTTTATACATTAATAAATTTAGTTAACGGGATTAAACAAATACAATAACATAATATAAATTAATGTATACATTTCTCAATTTAAAATCACAATTAAAAAAATAAAAAAAAATTCAAGAATTTAGTCTAGATCTGTAAACTGGTTAATTGATTCTAGAGTAATTATGTGCAATTTTTTTAAATCCTTAGCAACATTTTATTTTTAGAAATCTAATTTAATGTAGTAGTCTATTTTGTCTATTACCACAGTCAGAGATTAAGAGATTAGGTTGTCTTAAAACCTTTATGTCTGTAAGTGAACCCAACATTGACTATAGTTTGTATGCAGTCAATTTATTGTAGGTTTTTTGAGGGTAGTTCATTCCTAGGACTCCATTATAAAGTTTAAGAACCAATTTTTCTAAATTTTTCTTGTAAAACTAACCCAGCCCTTAGCCCAAGGTGGGCTCCTGAATTTAAATTACAGCTTAAGTTTCATTTAACCCGAGTAAATAACTAATGTGATGTATCAATACCATAACAAGGTGTCTATATCTATCAACTTAAATCAATACAGCTGTCATATGCTCTTATCAGGGTTTCTTGACCATTTTATGTTTTATGAAATTCAAATATTAAAATCATGAATACTAGAATACATAGTATATGTACTATGTTCTACATTTAATATTTAAAATGGGTATGGGTATCAGTTAGTAATTGTCAGTAGGTTGTATGTCATTTATAGTTAATTAATTAAATTTTAGATATTTGTACTACCTAACTTTTGTGTTCAATTCTATTGTATCAACTTATAAAATCGTTTGTTATGTTAGCTGTTAGGTTTCTTTTATTGGTTAATTATTTTTAATGTTACATTATTTTCATTATTTATAGAAAAACTTAAAAGTGATGAAATTGATAAAGAAATCCGCGATAAATGCCCAAAATTAAATGAAGTTAACTATGGAGCAAGTACATCTGGAATTAATACCTCTGCTGACACTAACCCAGAAGCTCATCAAGAAGCTAGTACTTCTTCTAACAAGAAACAAAAAACAAAATCTACACAAAACCAAACCAAATGTAATGATAATATTAACCGTATTCCATTAACACCAGAACAAATAGCTCTTGAGCAAATATTGTGGGTGAATAAAATGTATGCTGTTCAAATGGCAGAATATTGGCAGTCGTAAGTATTTCAATTTTAATAATTATTAATGTTTTTAAATATTTAAATTTAATGTTATAGAGTTGCGTCAAGTTTAGGAGCTCCTATAAAATTGAATACTCCAATCGTTGAAAATGAATCTCCTCCAGATTTACCAAATAATAATAGTAATAAACATTTATAAAAATTATTTAAAATTGAAAAACTTTATGCATGTTAATTATTTTAAACTTACTTATCTTAATATTAGATAACAACAATCAACCAGCTGACCATAATAATGTACCTGCCAATAATGCAAATATAAATGCACAAGAACCTGGGCCTAATCAACAAGATTGGTTGGATTGGTTATATGTATCCAGTAGAATATTTATTTTTATTAGCGTTCTCTATTTCTATTCATCACCTGGACGTTTCATTGTTGTTGCTGGCTTTGCTCTTCTTTTATATTTGTAAGTTTAACATTTGTATTTAAATTTTAAATTAAGTTAGAATTCAGAATAACCTAAATGTATATGTAGAGTTTATTTAAATTATTAATTTTGACCTAAATAAAAATAATTTAAGTTCCATTATCGCTTATAGATTAATTAATTATTTTTAGATACCAAAGTGGAATTTTGAGACACATAAATGAGCATAATAGAAGAAGGTTTCAACCTGAACAACCAGAACAGAATGTTGATGACAACAGAAATTTGTCTCAAGAGCAAAATGGAAATACTGAAGAACCAGCTGTAAGACAAAATGAACGTTTAATTACTACGTTATGGACAGTAGTTAGTACATTTTTTACTTCTCTTATACCACAACAACCAGATATAATATAAACTTTAGATAAACATTATGTAAAAAATAATAATGTATTAAATAAATATGTATCTTAACTATTCTATTTATCATAATGATATAATCATATTCTGTATTCTGTTGTATTGTTCTAGTTCTATATTGTTAAGTTGTATTTTAATTTATAACTAATTAAGTTAAATTTATTATTGTATTTGGGGTATTTAAACAATAATACCATATTACTATGTAATATGTATATAATTATATAGTGACACATCATGTATTTGCTTAAATAAAAAATAAGAAGCACTTATATTTGTCAATAATTCATTCACATAATATAATAAATTATTTAAGGAATAAAAAATATTACACGTATGAATATATTTTTTAATTACTCAAAAATTATGTTGAGTACACTTTGTATTAATTATCTATTTAGCTTAGATTCCTTTTATGCTATTGAAATGTTAATTATACTTATTATTCATAAAATGAATAAATTATAATATTTATATTACCAGCAATATAAGTTAAAAGACTAAATATTATTATATTGTATTAATTATTTTTGAAATATATATAAAAATTATTACAACTTATAAACAACATTTCTACATTTATTATTCATAAGTTATTAGTTATTGTTAACACAAATGTGAATTGTTTTTTTTTCTTCACACTAATTTAATGATATGATGGGTTATTCTTTTATAGTTTATATATATATATATATATATATATATGTATTTGTATAATTTGAAATGTTGACTTGTGTTTGTTCACATGTGATTCTCAACCTTAAACTCATATTCTTATGTATTCAAGTTGAGTACTGTACTAGGTGGAATAACTGTTCAGGTAGTAGTCCCCCCATATGTCACATTCACCAAGTCAACTGACCTATACACTTCCCATGTAAAAATTCCAAGGTCTAGCACACAAGTTGATGGATAAGTATATTAAATAAAAAGAATATAGATGATGCTATTTACTAATCAAAATTATTATAGACAATCCAAAACAAACGGAATAACTTATATAATGTATAGTTAATATATTTTAATAAAAAATAGTAGTTACTACTTACTTTATATTATAATATAATATATGCCATGCACACATAAATACTTTATGTGAATTGTTATTTATATTAATTTTTCTTGAGTCAAGCAAATTCATCAAGGGATTCATTGATAATATTATTTCTAGTACTTAACGATTCAGTTAGTATTCTCCACAAATATTTCTAAGGTATAAGGTTTTAAGTAAAAAACGAGTCATCCTAGCCATGAATATGTAGGCTTATAGTATTTTTTTAATATACATAAATATAAGTAAAAGAGTGTGTTACATATTATAAGAGCTTCTAATGCAGTTTTTGGTTGTTCAGCTCCAACTAACTTTTTGTCCATATTGATACTTCTTCAGTTACCAGTATACTTGAACTAACTATATTCAAATTGATAAAGATAGTTGCAATGCATAATAGGTTATCATAATGCAATTTTATTACACAAAATTAAATAATAAAAAGTTCTGGCCTACATAAAAAACATTGAGTCGTGATGGTAAGAGGTAAAGATTAAACCTCTAAAAAATCTCCTGATTAACGGCTATGCCATTATTAGGTTACTGTCGATTAGATGAGTACCCCAATCAATATAAAGTAACATGTGGGATATTATCCAATGAGATACAATTTTATTAATAGAAAATCTATACAAAACGCTGTATATATTTTATAATAGATAAATATAAACTGATAAGCTAATTTTATATAAAATTAATATTCTACTATCATTTCATCATCTTTATGAAGAATTTCTTGTGATGGAAATGAAACAACAAATCTTTGGGATACAACCATCATTATGGTATATTGATTGAAATCATCTTCAAATAAAACTTCATATCCGTCATAACTTGTTTTAGGTGGAGCTTTCACTAGAGCTTTGAAGAAACAAGTAGTTTGTGGATACATAGCTAAAACTATATAACAATAATTATAGTATTTATACACGAATACATGATACAAATATTAAAATATATAATACGAGGTGAATTGATATAGTTTTTGAAAAATGTAATTTATGAATTAATAATTTGATTACACTCATCAACTAAGATACCTATTCTATCTAAAAATTAAAAAAATTAATAACTATTTTCTTTAGCAGTAAAAGTATACTAACCAAATTGATTGCAGGGAAAGAATGCATCTGGACATGTGACTGGATCAGCTCTCATAAGTGGTAATGGCTTCACATATATTTTTTCTAATGTAAAATTACGGTTAATTTCTTTCACATCAATATCTTCCACTTCGTATTTTCCATTTTTAAATGCAACTGCTTCTGCTACAATCCATCGCTCTTCTCCAGATTGTTTAACAAGTGCTGCCACTAAATCCCCACTCTATAACTTATATAAGTTAAACAAACAATAAAAAATAAACAAATATATTTTACATACTTTGGCAACATATGAAGGAAGTGGCTCAATAGCACCACACAATGGAGGTGGTTGTTCATCATGTTTTGGAAACCACACTGGTATCCTCATTGCTGTTACTTGTAACAATTTAAGAAATGTTGAACTTCTTTGAGACTGCAGAAGTGACTAAATGTACAAATAACTTTTTAAAACTGTTTTAATTTGTATATTATCTAATATTTACTTTAATTTTTTGATGTCTTATGTTTCGAACTTCATATATTATTTCTAACATTTTTCTAATTACTTCTTCTTCTCTAACAGTTTCTATATCAGCTGTTTCATAATAGCTGATTAAAGATTTCTATGCATATAAAAAAACAAACAATTTTTCAATAAAATATTTATAATAATTATTTTATGACTTACTTGCGATTCTGGATCAATCATGCCTTTTTTAATAACTTGTTCTTGTGTATTATTAATTATATTAATAACATCATTATTATTTGAAATAATTGGTGGTACATTAAATAGAGACTTGAATAATTTAACTATAAGGGTCTAAAAATAAATAAAATTTTAACCGTTATACAAATATTTACACTAATACAGTTTAAAAATCTATGTAAAGTAAATACAAAATTTATATGATAAAATATTCTTATTTGAAGTATTGAATTTTATTCCTATTTTTCAAGTTTTAAAAAAAGTATATCATTACACCAGTATGATTATTTACTATGTTTATTATAATATGCATGTTATACTGCTATAAAAATATTACCTGTTCATCTGAATTTTCTTTTCCAGCAACAGTTGTATCAGCTAATGTTTTTGTCACTGCCATAGTTTATTTCTGAAATTATTGTGATAATATATTTCAAACTACTGTAATAAATTCATAGAATATAAAATTTTTTAAAAGAATAGGAAATGTATCTCTTAATTTTTTTAGATAGTATAGGTACTTTGTAAAAGTAAAAAGAAAAAATAAGTGATTATAAACAAAATGTTAACAGATTAACCTGATTAATAAAGAATTTGAAAAAAAAATTAAAACAAAATTATGTTATACAATAAATTAATACTATGAAATTATGGGTATCTTATGTTAAATTAATAATCCTATGTTTTAAGAAAATATCAACATCAGAAGAGTATTATATTTTTTTCTCTGATAGGTACTATTTGTTTTTTTTTTTTATTTAAGCTACAGCTGGTTAATTTTCTCATTTGATAATTTTTTAAATTCAAAAGGTAATAGAATTTAATTCAATTAAAATTATTGAAATTGTTATAAAATAATAGTACTTTAGTAGTATACTACCACAGATCATATAATCTGTGATACTACCAAGTACCTACATAATTAATCGGCTTCGTCTTGTTGGTATGGGTAGTTTAGTCTACTCAACTTCATATTTTGTATACTTTACATGGTTATATAGCCATATATATTTAGTTAACTATAATGAATTTAATCCGAAAATTAAAATTCTTCAAATGGAAACAATACTTACCACACAATTATAAAAGAAATGGTTTATTTCACTGTTTTGAAATTATAATAGAATACTTGTTGGGTAGCTCAATGGTATAAACTAACAGAAATTATTTTAAAATCGTCATTTATTAGGGGGTGTAATACAAATATTAATAACACATACTTTATTCAAAATTCAAAATTTGACAGTACCTATTGAGTGATGTTATTTTGACAAATATTCCGCTAGCAATATTTGATAAGGAAGTGCAGGGTTCCCAAATACGTTAAAAATCCACTAAATACACTAAATTCAAGTTATACCGATAGATAGCGCAACACACGAGCAAAAACAATTAACCCGGTATATATTTGGTAATTTTTTTAAAATACTTAAAAGTCCGTTGCCATTTTCAGAAAGTGACTAGAAAGTAGAAAGTGAATTTCTTAGTGATACGAAAATTTCGGTATTGTCAAGGAGAATCTAAAGGTTAGGTTTAAAATATATTAAATATATAAATACTAATAACTAATATAATAATAAATTAGCTAGGTATTTGTTATTACTTAGTATAATATATTATATAATAAATTTATAATTTATAAAAAAAAATTATCTGCTTCATGATCGGTTAAATTTGGATTCACCTTTTCGGTGTATTTACAGTACGAATGTAAAACGCCCAAATGGACCTAATCCGGGCTTGTATGGCCGTGTTATAGCTTTTTATAGCGTGTTATAAGCAATTTCTTGAATTTTGTAACTTGTATAAGGTCGGGCTATGTACATTTTTCGTGGTACATGAAAAAAATAGAGCCGGAAAGAGACACCCTGCCGAACGTTTCATCGCCGGATTGATCCTATTCGGATGAATGCCATGACCACAAGATGTTGTTAGCGTTTGCACCACCTAAACATGTGAAATTCAAAGAAAAATCGGACGCTACGTTCAACGTCAGCGAAGCCGACGATACGATCATAGGTTTCAGTTTTGCCGAAAATGTGGAATCGTGACGTTAACGCTGAGCGGAACATTGCTCTGATAGTCAGGTAGCTCGAGGATAATATGTGGATTATAGGAAAAAATGTGAATGTATTGCGAAACATTGTGTCGAAGTATATGAAATAATTGTAAAAACGTCGTTATCGTAGCGACTTGTCTTCGTCGGACGAGAACTGTTTGTCCGACAGACGCGTTTATTCTTATTTATATTTTATATTTTTTACGTAATAAACGATATCTTAGCTTTTTGCGGCTCAGTGGGCTGTATAATATAATATCGCGGTTTGCAGCTGAGTTAAACTGCGGTCGTGGCTAAAAGCTAAATATAAGTATATTTTAACCATGGTTACTTGTATGACACAGGAAAACATACCACTAGGCATAGAGTAAAGAATATAGGAAACTAGGGAAGCCACTAGGAAGCGCTGCAATATTGATTGAAATGTGTAAATTAATACAACGTTAATGATAGTATCATTGTATCAATAATCAATCAAAAATATCGTGCAGATGGGATTAGCTGCAGGGTTAAGTTTAACTAGCAAGCAAATTGGTTATAGATTTTCATAATTCCCGTTTATGGTTTATTGTTCTAATATATTGTAATCTATAATATTACCGAATGGTGGTCTATTTGTGACTGCTTACACAAATAAATCATTTAACGGAAAATAAATTCTACTCAGTTGTATTATAGTTTACGAGTTTATGACGCATACATACAATATGTAGATAGGTAGTAGTGTAGTACCTAAGGTTACAACTTATATAGGCAAAACCTTATTTTTTCTTTTAAGAATTTGTTAAAACTACGATTTCAAGAATTTTTGAGTAAATACTTAAATATCATGTTTTTAAATTCTTGATTTTTTGTTGTACTATTTAATGAATACTGAATAAAATTCTGTATCAGTTAAACAAACTTATTTTTCAAATAAGATTAATCCATATTTTTATTGTAGTACAAAAAGTTTTAAAATATAATCTTTATGCAGGTATATTATTATTGTCATTATATTTTAAAATTCCCAAATTCAGGTATCTAACTGCATAACGTTTAAAAAAAAATTGGAGATGAGTATTGATTATAGATATTCGGTATATTATTCTACATAATACCTAAGTACATATAGTTAGGTTCTAATCCACCATTAAAAAATATTGTAAAAACATATTTGAATTCTCCATAAATGAATACATAATATTGTATATAAATTTACATTTTAGATTATTCTAATATTACATTATTTAATATTAGTGAAAATAAAAAAACATGGAGATACCGGGTTATTACACCGAAATGTTTTCTTTTTTAAACTTCGACAACAATAATTTAAGGTGAAAAGATAATCACAAATAATACAAAACCGAGTAACATTTTTAATATGTATTTAAAATAAGTTGTACAACAGAGTATAATAGAAAACAAAATAACTTCTTGATTTATAATAATAAATTAACTAAAAATTACTGAGATACCCGGTTATTACCCCGAAGCTCACTTTTATCTCCGGAGATACTCGATTACTGCTACACCCATAGATATTAAGAAATTAATATCTATGGCTACACCGAACACTGTAACCAAACATCTTTATTTATATGATATCAGCTTATCTAATGAACGGATATACCTGGTCATTGCACCTAAATATTGACAAAATTATTCCATATTAGAAAATGAAAAGACATGCATTTTGAAAAAAGGTGGTGATACCTGGTTCTTGCACCGGAGCACCGGACCCTTCAATTTTAAATTTACTACTACATAATAGAATTAGATAATATTAAAAAAGTATATTATTGAAATTCGTTTGAATTGTGCATGAATTAGAACAACTTATTAATTCAAAAATACAGCAAAAGGTAGTAAACATTTAAAATGTTTTAAATTTGATTGCACTGTTGCTTTTTAGTATAAATAGCTAATGCAAATTTAATTACATTTTTTATTATTCTTCTGTACTAATAGTATATGTATAGCGATTAGCGACGTTAACGTTGGTCGTTATATTATAGCCATATATCATATAATATGTATAGGTATTTCACATGTTTTTAGTTAAAGTTATAAACTATAGATTAATCAAGAAAGCTTGCGTTGCACAAAAAAATAGTTAGATAGTATACTATAATATTAACTTATTTTTTTTTTCCAGGAACAAAGAACAAAAAGAGTCCACTGGAATTTTGAATCAAGTCTGCAGGCAATTGGACTGGTCAATTTATTGATTTCTTCTGTTAATTAATTTTTTAAGGAAATATTGTTTAAACTAATCTTTAAAAGAATTCAAACATAATACGTCTACAGGGGCGCATATATAGTCTTGTAGTAAATGAAGCAATGGGTATGCAGGTAGGTAATTCTAATTTTATATTGTATGTATAGATAATTGTTGGTCTTGAAATATAAATTAAATTAAACATTTTTTTTTTAATATTGTACTTATTATTACATAATATGGAAGTGTGCTTTATATTACATTTACAATAACTTTGAGTTTTATTTACTATAAACAGTGGTTCAGTGACCCGTGTTATAACTTTAAATATGGATTAAAATTTGGATCCACCAGCAAAATTTTTAACGTCTCCGCGTTTCTCCCTCGTCTAAGCATTATAAAAAAGGTGTGAGGGCGTATTCGTCTTACTAAAATTATTTTATACAATTTTTTAAAAATATTGTTGTATGTTTTGTTAATTCAAAATTATATAATAATGTTTAATTATTAAAAAAATTTGATAGTTTAATAATTTATTATAAATTATTAAAAAATAAGAACATTAAATTACCTACTTATAGGACGCGAAAGGACTCGGGTGCGCCAACACGCTCTGATCTATCTTAGTTATACGCCACTACTTTAGGCTAATATAAATATTATCATAGGCGCAAATTGGTTTAATTTGTTGGGGAGGCTTAAGCCCTACTGACTATCATTACATTGAAAAAATTCGTGGATACTAATGTTAAACCACAATTATCATTAGTATCTTAATAAGCAAGCCCCCTTAGGGCCTCAGCCCCCCTGCGATTTGCGCTTATTAATATTATAATAAATGTGTAGAATACTAGAATGTCTGAATGTAAATAAATAGACACCTAAAATTATAAAATACAATTTTCCTAACTTAACCTTATAATATTTATATTTTATAATAAATTGTTTTAATTATAATTCACTAAAAAGTCAATTAATTTCAAAATTGTTTTTTTCTCAATATACTGCAAGATATTTCTTTTAAAAGTAAATACTCATTTTCTTAAATATAGTATTGTAGTTTTTGAAAACATATATTACACCTGACGTTTAAAAAACAGAGTTTTAATTATTTAATTATTATATTTTTTAAAAGTATTTTAATTTATTGAATGTAAATCAGTTTTATTTCATTTTCGAAGACTGAAGCAGAATATTTTTGTCAACATTTAGTATACATAGTACAAAATAAAATTCTGAAAGTGTCGTGGATTTTTAACGTTATAATATAACACATATAATTATTTAAAGCTTTGATGAGTGGATGGGAATAGTACAGTAGAAATACCACGCAAAATATTATAATATTATAATATAAAATAACACTTTGCTCATAAATCATTCACTCTGTATTGCCTATATCGTGTTAAAAATTAATAATCATACTTTTTGATTAGTCAGTGGTATCTTCTATTACCTATATAAGGTATGTTTATATAAGAGTGGTAAATTTATTATATAATAATTTATTCTAATGCGGTCACAGCCACTCGTTTGATTTATTTGTGTAATGGTGTTTTATGTTTATATAAAGTAAAGTTTTATACTTGCAAAGGTGTATAAATCATTACGAAGTGTTTATCCATACAAATTTCAAATATTCGCACGCTACATAATAGGTGCTGCGAGGGGTTTGGGTGAAAAATTATGTACTTAAATCCTTTTTGATTTAAAAAAAAATTGTGTAATAAAGAAAATAATTGATTTTACATAAGAGGTTTTGCTATATTCCCATATATATTTTAGTTAAAAAATATAGTTTCGACAAAATTTAAGTTAGTTGCATTGTCTAGTTTTAATCCTAGAAAAAAATATCAACCTAGAAAATCTAGTAGAAAAATGTTTGTAAATCGTAGGATAGGAAATACTTTGAAAAAATGCAGGTAATTATATTTTGATTTTTAACTGTATACTTTATAATTGAAAACGGGGAAATATGAATTTTATAAAACCATAATTGTAATTAAACTAAAAATTAAAAAGGAAAGTATTCCGACACTACATATATAGACATTTCTTTATGGAATAAAAATTAGATAACGTTAATTAACTTTACTTTGTTAAAACAATAATAGTAACTGTAAGTTTTTGTTAAATTCGTAAAGTATGAATTTTATACTATTATTGAGTAGCATTAGTCCGTTATTCACATTGAACCATTTAATCTATTTGTGGGTGGGGTGAACTGTAATTTCTTTTATTTATAGTAATAAACATAAATTTATAAAATGTACATATTACAGACAGGCACATACAGAGAAGGTTTGAGGTATAATAATATTGGTTTATGAAATAATTTTAAAATGAACTCTCTCAGAATTTTTTTTTACGTGTCTGATTGCAGTATAAACATTAATTTTTTTTATTAGAAATTTTAGTAGTAGGTTATTTATATATATGCATATACATATATATATGTATAATTTATAATTAATAAATAGGTACATAAGTTAAGAGATTAATTAAAATGTTATATTTAGAATTATAAGTTATAACAAATAGGTTACTTGTAAATATTACTCCGTAGACAAAGTATAGGGGTTATTATATTATTATTTTGGTATAAAACGTAGATATAAATTTTATGAAACAAAATATAAAAATAAAATTTATATAATATATTATAAAAATTTACATAGTACTTATACTATGTGTATTATGTAATTATGGCCAATGTTGTGGTATGTACGTTGGCTAAGTAGTGGAAAATAGAAAATAATAGGTACGGCGGTACACTCTAATATGGGCGTATTTAGAAATGTATTATGGGGGAGGGGGCACAAACAAAAAGTTCAAATTAGCGTACACGGGGCGTATAGTTATAAAATATCTCATATTTTTCAACTCGAAGTCATGTAGTTTGACTTTTCGGTCAATTTGTGTTATAAACCATATTAAGCTGTAGTATTTAAATGACAATATTTTTACGTATTTGCCCATATTTTAAATTTTATATATATATAATATATATACATACATTATATTATATTCTGTAGCAGAATTGTAGTTATTAAATAAAATTTTTAATAAGTAATTATAACTTTAGTATAACTATAGTATTTAGCAGGATATATCACAGTATTTTTATACATTTTTTTTTCATAACATTTTTTGTTCCTCCTCGTAGTGTTTGCATATTCAATACAATATGTTCACTGACTGAGAATTTTTTTACACTACAAGTTACAAAAAAATAAAATCAAAAGTATCTGTATAATACAGTGATAATTTTTCTCAAGTCGTATAAGGATAAATACAATTTTAAAATTCCATTTTGACGTTAATTAATAATAATAATAATAATGTTTTAAATAATTTCCAAATTAATTACATAACAAAAACGTTTATTTACGTCAAACACAATTATTAGAAAGCTATTTATAAGAATATTTTATGCTACGGCCATTACTAAGCGCAGTAAAATAAACAACTGAGAAACCGTTTTGAAGCTTCCACAGTGAACGGTTTCTATTTTTAACAGTTGATATCACGGACTCGGCCGAATGCACTTATTATGTTATTTGAAACATCAGCCGAAATTTGCATAAGAATGCACTCTATTTCTACTGCCGCAGGCATCACATTTATTGAATTATTCGGTAACGAATTATACTGTTTTGCTGGCAGACCAGTGACATCTGGGTTTGTCACATCCGATTTGGAATTGCCTTTGTCAGGTATATTAGAAACCTGCCGCCAGTGGCGTAGCAAGGGGCTGAAGGGCTGCATCCCCCCTCGAAGTTTTAAGAAAATTAGCTGCCAAATCTGCATTAAAGTACATCAAACATTCCTTAATATAACCATTATTAATATCCAAGAAAAATTAGTATAGGTATAGGAAATGAGAGTTCTAGAACCTCCTCACGAGGAGCTGTTCCTTGCCGATATCCCCGTACTCACCCCGTCATAGGCTGCCTGTAACATCTACACGTTAAATGCTTATATGTGGGCAAAACGTAACATACGGATGTGGTTCGTCAGTATATGAAGCGAAAAATGACGCTGCAAAAAAGTTTTAGACTTCTTGGACTCTACCTCAACCAATCCACCAGCTGGCTATTGATAAATGTGAAACATAATATTCACAATTTTTTTAAAAAAGTGATTATAGTTCAAATTTTTATGATAAATGTCAAAATTGTGAAAATGTACAAGTAATTTTGGAGTTGAAAATTTATAAAATTGTTTGTGTTTATATCTAAGGTTAAAATTTTAACACTAAGTTTTCAATAAGTTATCCTTCAAATAGCTATAGAGAAAACTCGAAATATCATTTTAGGAAAAATTGTATGTGCCATGTGCATTTGAGTTTTAAAGTTTTTTTAAATTTAAATAATTAAATAATAAATTAAATAAATTATTTTAATGGCTTATGAAAAACGCTACAAAAGTCTTAAATTGTATTTTACTGATTTTAAATTGTCATAGCTTTTTTTATTTGTTATATATTAATAATATTTCGGCATCAGCATGTTACACTTATGGAAGAACCCAAGTAAAAGAGTAAATTATTTGATCTAAGTGGTAAATATATTTATTATTTAGCATAAATAGCTGACAACCATATGAAATTGAATGCTTAAAAAATTATTCATATCACCATGTTATATTTGTTATTACTGAGCATTAGGGCATCTAAATTGCAACTCATAAAATGCAATATTATAAGTTGAAGTATTTGTTCATAACATATGACTTATGGATACCACAAAATAAGGGCTCCCATAAAAGTGATTTTTTTTTACACCAAATTATCCAAAAATAAAACGCAATTTTAATATAAATTAAATCTACAACTCCAAAAAAATTACTTATATTTTCATAAATTAATAAACACTAATGAAATTAATGTTTAAAAGCGAGAATACAAAAAAGAATTTATATTCAGTATAATAATATATTCAAATATATATATATATATATATAGAATAATTATATATATGGTTAAAAAAATTACAACAACGATATCTCGAAGAGTATTAATATTATAATCTAATAATAATTTAATAAAATGAACTATTTTTATTATATTTTATTATTAGTATTTTTGTGATAATTATTTTAATATAATTAATTTTTTTGAACCATGCTTATGATGAAAATATTTTTTTAGAGTAAATTTTGGTATATTATTATGACTTATTATTTAATTGAAAAATAATTGCCATTATAATAGGGTTTAAGGATGGGCCTAGCCGCATTCCCAGTATTCATAAACCCAACCTTGTCTATTAATTAAATATAATTATAACAAGCACAGCTATACAGTACTACATAATCATAATTACCAAATATCGAATCAGCTGATGAATTTACAACCGCGGTAGCTTGTTCAGGTGTGTTGAAATGGCGCTTGCAGATAGATTTTCCTCCATGAACTATGACCTTTTTTTACGTCCTACTTCTAGAACCACGTCTAAGAACTTCATTTTTGTACTAACTTTCAATAAAAATATGATTTCATAATATTGTGGAATCTGTTCTTTATAAGAATTGTAAGCACTCGACTCGTATTTTAATATCTAAAGTTTTAATATAGTGAAAAAAACATCAAGTCCACCTTTCCTCTTAATCACGCAGACTATCAACCATCCAAGTATCCAACGTAAGTGTAGACTCTACTGACTTGTAATAAATAATAATACTTTAATATTTTAATATTTTACTCTCAATTTCAATTAAATAATTGAATTTTGTAAATTGTTTATTATACTTTATAAAACTTTCAACTCAACCAATATAAATAAATTATTCATATATTAATTTATAATTATACATTCATAATTATACAACAAAGAATATTATGGTTTTTATATATCAAGTATTAACTAATAACTACATAATATACTTATTTACTTGTACGCATTATACAGTACTAAATATTATTTAATAGTTTAAATAGTTATACCAAATAGAGATACAGTTAAAATTCATCATTTTAATACGACAGTAGGTAATGCAGTATTGCAATGTAATATTAACATTCAATAAGAATAAAAACAAAACTATTTCGGCTAAAAATTAATTCTCTGGTATGTGTAAAGACTGAAAATGCATTAATAAGTAATAAGTTATTATTTTATTATATTATAATTTATAATATTTAAGTATTACATTATACATTTATATAGTAATAATGTTATACCAAATTCCAATGGCTTACATAAATTAGAAATTTTTATAGTAATTTTAAACAACTAATATAATTGTACAAAATGTGTTAATGTGGCATATTACTTATAATAAAACCCGTAAATCGGACTTTGATGTAGATTTTAGCATATTAATCAATAAAAGATGATCTAGCTATATTTATACATTTTTTAAAAATAACTATAGGAATTTGATAATCTAATGCTCTAAATTGATTAAATGAAAATAATAAAACTATTAAAATTACCATAAAAAACAAATAAATTACATTATTATTAAATATTATATTCATTTTAAAATGGTACGTGGTTTTTTTGCGTATGTCTATTATCTACAATCTACATGACTACTATAGACACTAGTCGAAAAACTGTACTAACAATCTACAGTTTTAAGGGTGGTTCTTGAGCAAATTGGACCTAGTTTGTACTTTAAGGACGTAAAAAAAATCCTAATATTTTTCAAAATAATCAATATAATTTTATAATTAAATCAATTTTTATAAAGAATGCAGCCATAATTATAAAGACTATAATAATTCAATTATTTCTATACATATTTAATACTATTATTAAATTAATTATATTATTATTGTGTATTTGTTAGTATCTATTAATCTCGAAAACTACTGAATTAATTAGCGCTAAATTTTTCTCACATATTCCTTGAGACTCGGTGAGTGTTTATAGTTTTATTACTATTGTTTCGAAATAGGTTGCTTTAAGATATAGGTTACACTTTAACAGAAACAAATAATACATTACGATTATTACTTAATATACTCAAAAATTACTCGAACAATTTTAAGAATATTTCAAAAATTGTTTTTAGAAATTTTAGTAATGCGTAGAAAGTAATTTTTACCACGTTAAAAAATAATATCAAGTTCTATACACAATCCACCACAAGCTGATGGACCTCTCAATTGAATTTGTTCACCAAGTCGTATTCACTGTACATAACGTTGATTTTTCCGTGAACCGAGATACACCTATGTGTATAGCATCGTATTTTATATTTGTTTTTATTTTTCCGGTCAAAGTCGGGCCTTATAATTAGTATAATATTGTATAAAATACAATATAAATATTATAACTTTCTCTAAGATCCCCTACGATGCCTCTATTTTGATTTAATCCCTCTACATATTAAATTCACCTACAAATTGTTGATGATGGAATGGGAAAACCTTCCAAAATCTTATACCTTTATATACAGGATAACATTCTGCAAAAACTTTCTTCACAGCTAGGTTGTGGTTTTAATCTTTCAAGATTAATCGTGGGGTAATTATCAAATACTTCAGATTACGCACCTTCAATAACCTACTACCAATTACCATACCACTCAACAATCTTATAAATTTAGACGTAATATAATATCAGTCCATATACATTATACATAATACATTGTCTACCTTTCTTAATTCTATTTTATTTTTATTTTTTTTTTTTTGGGGGGGGGCGGGATTACTTGTGACTTTTATAATTTATTTACTTTTTGTTCTTCTCTCTCACACCATTAAATACATCTAAAATACTTATTCTCTTCTCTTAATCTCAACTATACCTACTTCAATACTTTCTCCTTTAATAATGTCACCATAATAAAAGCCATCTTCAATATTATTCTCTAAATTGGCTTGAAAGTTTAACTAAGTTTAAGTAATATGCTCTAACCACTTTTTAGAACTTATTCATTTATTAATATTAACACTGTATCCTCGTACTATCGTAGAAAAATTGTATTGCTAATTCCTATAGTTTTTATGAATAATTAGTCAAATTTTTAATTTTATATATTATAGTCATATTATATAGATATTAACGTGCTATACGGCCTGTACTCAAAATTTATAATAGCAAGAATAATATACCTAAATAATTTTATAATTAATTTTAAAGCGCAGTTAAAATACATTATGCGATTTGCTGTGAACAAAAACTTATTTTTAGCTCTAGAAGATCGAAGGAAGGGTTTTTGTGAAGTTAAGTTATAATTTAAATTTCCAAATAGTTGAAAAGTGACATATTATTTACTTTAGGTAACTATCTTCTATCTAATCACTGCCTTTGAACTACCTATATAATATTATGTAAAACACGAACCGTTTACCATATAGTGTCACTTTTGTTATTATACCTATTTCACTTCGACCGTGTTCAGGCCACCACATATGAAACGATATAGGTACTCTTAACTCTTTAATTGGCCAATTCATGCTATCGACTAATTGATTATATAAGATACCTACCACTGGTTACCTTTGAGTTGAAATATTCTAACTCGATCGACGTGGGAGACCACGCGATTACAGCGTTTGTTAATACTCTGTATATAAAACTGTAACCACTATCAAACATAATAGTATTCCAAACCCAGGATTACTAAAAACATTGTACGCTCGAGGCATGACATAGTTATGACATGGGTGGTATAATATTTTATTCTAAATCGTCGGAGCGAATATGTGAAAGATCATGACGTAGTATTCCTTGTATACTCCTTATACCTAGTCATAACTCATAACTCATAAGTTACCACTATATAAACAATAATACTATATAATATATTATATAAATACAATTATGTTATACAGATTACAGCATATATGCAATATGCATATAAAAATTACTGCAAAATTTGTACAAAAAAAATACCATTTACATTACCCATAGGACATAGGGCCTAAAGGCTATATTATACTATTTTTAATTCAGTTCATAAAAAACATAAAAACTGTAGGGACAGCCGGACAGGTTCAATTTGCACAGATTATGGATTATTTCACAATAAAATTATAAAAAAACAGCACAGAAACGAAACGGTCACGGCAGAAATAATAGTTTTCCATTTGGACGTCACGTCATTGTTTAAATTCTATATAAAATCATATTATAATGACTTCGACAAGAAAAAAATTACTACCTTTAATACAACCACGATTACCAGGGCCGCCTTAAGCTTTGCAGGGGCCCATGGGCACCCGGAGCTTATAAGGGACCCTTTTAGTAGTCCTACACAAGTTGAATAAAAACATCAAAAGTTTATTTGATATCGATTACTTTATTAATTAAAAATTATTTTACAGAATTTAGAAGTATTTTCTATGGATGATCGTATTAAATATTAATACGTTACAACTTACAATTTAAAATTGTAATTTCGATTATTCCGGGTCCCCATTCGGCTAAAATACTTAAACATAAATTATAATTATAATTATTAAATATATAATACAAGGAACCTTAATATAGCTCAGGTACAGATCCAGAGCAAAGACTTAGTGGTGGGGGGAGGGGCAAAATTTTTTTTACAAACACAAATATAATAATATAATTTATTTAATTCGTAATTTTAAAATTTTGCAATAATAGTATAAGTATAGGTAATCAATGTAATAAATAAACTATTGATTAGAAATTCCATTCATAAAGCAACAATGTGAAATTTCGATTGAAATATAATAATAAAATTAAGATTTGTAAGATTATAAAAAAAAATTGGTCGATAAAAAAATTTCGGATGGCCAAAAAAACTTGAAAATTGAATACAAAATTCCTTATGAGTTGTCCTTATTGTAGTTAAAAAAAAAAATCAAAAATCGTTAGTCACAATTTTTTTTTATAAGCGTTTATATAGTTCAAATTTTTACGAAATATGTCAAAATCACGAAAATTATCATTTTATCAATTATCAAGTAATTTTGTAGTTGAAAAATTATAAAACTTTATATGTTTATAACTAAGGATTGAAAATACAACACTAAGTTTTCCATGATTTTCCTTCAAGTAGCTATAAAGAAAACTCGACGCATCATTACAGGAAAAATTTTAAGTGCGTTAGAATTTTAAATTTTTACTAAATAGTGTAACGACAACGATTTATCCACAAACGATTTTAAATATTTGTTATTATTCAAAAAGTATAAGTCGTATAGATGTTTGAAAATTTCACTAGTTATTTAGATTGGAATTTTCTTTACATGATTTTATTTTCAAAATATTTTGACTTTTTTTTATAGACAATTGAAATTTTCAATTTTCCTATGAATTTTTGTTTAAAGTGTCGATACAATTTTTTTGGCGTAGTCAAAATACTTGAAAAATTAATACAAAGTTCCTCATAAGTTATTCTTATGGTGATAAAAATAATAAGAATATAATATAGGCAAAATTTTTTTTATTAGCATTTGAAGTTCAAATATTGATAAAAATTCGTCAAAATCATGCAAATTATTTTGTAGGTATAATTCATAAAAGTTTTTGTAAAAGTAGCTAAGAGTTGAAAAATGAATACAAGATTTTCCATAAGTTTAGTTTACAATAATTATAAAGAACTTAAATTTTTATGTATTCAGGCGTCACGTCATTAAAACATAAGCCACCTTTTTCACCAACCACTGGAAATTATATCCTAGGCTGACAAATCATTTTTGTTCAGAATCATTTTTCATATACAATGATACCTATCATTGGATTCAAATTTAACACTCCTATAATATATACCATTGATTATAAATACTTATATATAATCAATGTATATACCTAATAGTGATCCATACGGCACCTAAAGTACAGCAGAGCGATACCCACTTACCCGTTTTTTTATTTTATTTTTCTCGATTTTCTTTTAAAACTATTAGAAAATGTTTATTTTTTACCTCTATAATGCACCAAGGATATTCACTTTTCCATCGGAAACCACTCTCGAAGTTTGAAATTTAAGCATTATTTCGACTAGTTATGCTGTACACAGACACAAAAAAAAAACACACATCATTGTAAAATCAATACCTTAATCACTTTGTTCAAAATCTAAAACATAGTTTTGTAATAAAATATTTAATTATTTAATTTTTCAGTTTTTAAGTTCAAAATTACTTTTAATCTTTGACTGAATAAATTTTCGACCTTCTGATGTCCGTAATAAATAATCTAATTATGAGTGATACCTATACATAGTACCTACATAATATACTTCAATAAATCACTTATTGTAAGCTTTTAACAAGTTATTCAAATATTATGTATAGTACCTGAATAACTTGTAATTCGCAAATAACAATATATAATTATTAATGTATTACGTTTTAGTTAAAAATTAACCGTAATTTTTTAATGAAATTTAGATTCTGAACGGAGTGATGAATGTATTGATTCTACAATGATGTGTGTTTTTTTTTATCTGTGTAATGTGTATAGTATAACTAGTCGAAATAATGCTTCAATTTCAAACTTTAGGGGTGGTTTTCGATGGCAAAGTGAAATAGAGATCAAAAGAAAAAATTTCCCTACAGGTTTTAAAAAAATCTAGAAAAACAAGAAAAAAGTGACGGAAAAACGGGAATTTTTACGCAAAACCAGTTTTCGACCAAATTGATTTTTTTATATGGTTGTAACTCAAAAATTAATCACTAAAAATACTTGAAATTTTCACCACATTTTTATATTATCGTTATTAATACATAGTTAAATTAGTCAAAATATTTTGACTATTTTTGAGCTATTTATAGACAACTGAAATTTTCGATTTTTCTAAAAAATATTTTGAAGTATCGATAAAACAATTTTGGATGATCAAAAATATTTGAAAATTATTTTCAATATTAAAAAAATCAAAAATCGTTAGTCACAATTTTTTTTTATAAGCGTTCATAGTTCAAATTTTTACGATATATGTCAAAATCTCGAAAATTTGCAAGTAATTTTATAGTTGAAAAATCATAAAATTGTTTGTTTATATCTAAGGTTAAAAAATTCAACACTAATTTTTCAATAAATTTTCTTTTAAGAAGCTATACAGAATATTCGAAGCATTATTATAGGAAAAATTTTAAGTGCGTAACGATAGCGATTTATCCTCAAACGGTTTTAAAGATTTGTTATAATTCAAAAAGTATAAGTCGTGGATACTTGAAAATTTCATCAGTTATTTAGATTGGCATTTTATTTACATGATTTAATTTTCGAAATATTTTGACTTTCTTTAAGCTATTTATAGATAACTTAAATTTTCGATTTTTCTGAGAATTTTTTTTTGAAGTGTCGATAAAAGTTTTTTGACCCAAAATACAAATTAATACAAAGTTTCTCTTAAGCTCTTTTTATAGTGATTAAAAAATTATTAGAATACATAGGCGCATTTTTTTTTATTAGCATTTGAAGTTCAAATATTGACAAAAATTTGTCAAAACCATGAATATTTGCAAATTATTTTGTAGGTATCATTCATAAAAATTTTTGTATAAGTAGCTAAGAGTTGAAAATTCAATACGAGATTTTCCATAAGTTTAGCTTATAATAATTATAAAAGAACTTAAATTTTGGTGTAGTCCGGCCATTAAAACATAAACATTTTTTTAACCAACCATTCGAAACTATATCCTTTGCTGACAAAGCATCATCTTCGTTCAGAATCGTTTTTTGTATACAATGATACCTATCATTGGTTTCAAATTTAACTCCTATAATATTATATAATGGTGATCCACACGGCACTTGATGTACAGCAGAGCGGTACCCACTTACCCGATTTTTTAATATTCGATGTACCTATATTAATTGATTATGAAATTTTATAAAATGAAGGAATTATATTATACTAAGAAATGTCAAGGATTAAGACTGTTTATTGTATATAGTACGATAAATTATTCTTCTAGGATAATTATAATGGGTACCTATATTGTATTGTAATATCGTAAATCATGTGTCACTTTTTACTATACTACGAAGATTATAAGGACTATATACATTGATATATTTTGTAACTTCTATACAACCACGTCAATTGGCCCGATGTAAAAAAAATAAATAGTACCATTTTGGTTGTTATACATTTTATACCCATTTACACTCAAAAGTCTAAGTATTTGACTGTAAATTAAAAAAGAAACAAAAAAATATTGCAGTATGTATAAGTAGATATAACATGTAGGTATTACTGTACATAACGTTGGATTGGATGACCGACGGTTAATAACAATCAGGCACTCGATGCAATTGATTAGATGGTTAAGGTACTCATTATGCACTAGGCGGTAATTACGAAACACAATATTATGTTTAATAGTAGTAATAATAAAATAAAAAACAAAACTATTTGGACCGTTACGCGAGTTCAGTCCGCTCGATGTCGCTGCGGTCCCGCCGTTTTTCCCCCCGTAGACCGCATTCCGCGAGCACACCGTACGTGCGCGCACCTCTCCGCCACCGACACCGCCACCGCGTGGCCAACCGTCTGCCCGACCACCACCACGCCGCCACCCGATCACCACCACCGCGCCGACACCACCGTCACCACCACCGCCGCCGCCGCCGACCGATCCGCGTACGCGCCGACGACGACTACCAAGTACCAGCACAGCAGTGCATTGTTCGCGTCCGTCGGCCGTGGTACCGCGTCACCCGGTGTGTCGCGCCCGCGATTCTGATCATGTCAAAATAATAATAAATTCAATAATTTATCGAAAAGTCTGTAATATTATTACGATAACGTCATAATATACTTTTAACACGCTTGCCGCACGAAAGGCTGTGGCCTATGGTTTAAGGTATATTTTTGTGTACCGTTCGTCGCACGCGCTAGTCCGTATCCGCGTGCACCACAGAGTTCGGCGCGCGCGCGCGCGCCCGCGTATATAATATTATGTACAGCGTACGGCAATAAGTCGCTGCGCGCCGCGCGGGTCGAGATTGCCGCCGGAGTCGTTTCCTCGGCGTTCGTTTGATATTTCGTTGGTTTTCGAGTGCGTCGCGCGAACAGGGCGCCGGCCACCCCGCCGCCGCCGGTGGCCAATCAATGCGTGCCGCTGGTGCCGCCGCCGCCGTCGTCGCCTCCTGTCGACGGCCGCAACACAAGGTACATAGTATATCATGTATAATTGTATTAATGGTATATGGTAAAATTACAGTGGCGATATCATTACGTTTGTCGGGACGTCGTCGTCGCCGCATCGATCTGCCTCGACGGGACGACGGGATCGCTTCGTGACGTTATAACTGTTATGTGTGTTTTATGCGCTGGGGGAGACTTTGGGATCGGATCTCGGGACCGGTGGTGGATGACGGTAGGTAGTCGTTTGTCGGTTGCCGCGAAACCGGACGTGTTCCGCAGCTGCCCGACGCCGCTCGGCCGGTAGCAACCACCGTCGCAGTCTCAGCCGCCGCCGCTGCCGCTGCCGTGGTGGTGTGTAACTCGAGCGTTCGCGGATGTCTCGCCTCCCGCTCGCGTGTATCGTCATAGCCCGTCATAGTCGTCATAGTCGTCGTAGTCGCCGCCGCCGCCGCCGTCGTCCGTCCCCTCCTTTTCCATTCAATAAACACGCGCGCCTCCGGGAATCGGGGTCAACTCCTCGTCGTCGCGCGTTCGGAATATAATGATAATATAATAATATAATATTATTGTAGCCGTGTGTAGTTGTTGTCGTAATGCTCGCGGTAGTAGGCCTACGAATAATAATAATAATAATAATAATAAAAAATAAAAAAATACGTAAAACCTACGTGCAAGTACGTCCGCCTCCGGCGATGACATAATAAAATAGTCGTCGCGACTGTGGGTCCGGTGTCGGCGGTATTAATTACGTTGTAACATTACGCCGAGCTGCGAGAGTTCTCCTACAGGTCGATGCTATGTGACTGCGGCTACTCGGGACTTACCCCCTTTACACGGTTGACGAGATTCGGGTACGACAGTCGTCGCGAACATCGGTTGTTTATGACGTGAGTAGTAGCGATGAGTAGAGTTGTACACCCATCCGGTTCAACAGCTGACCTTGGATTATATTATCGCTCGTGCCGTTACTCGACGTAATAATATATGATCATCGGACAGCACCTTTGCCTCGGCAGTACGCGCGGAAGACTTCAACGTTGTCATCGAATCGTGCGATTTTTGTTGTTTGATTTATTTTCCATCGTGCGCGCATCGAGTGCGTTTTCCCGCGGAAACAATGTCCATTTCGTGTGCGGATCTTAGTATTCGTATAAGATTTTTATTAATCTACCCATAGAAATTAGGTATAATCGCTAAATTATTTAATTCTTATTACGATAATATTATATAGGTAGTGATTTCAGTAGCTTATTGTTTTGCAGGTGACCAATTGTACCTAGGTTATATGATAGTGTATCTATACCCAAATTATTTATGGTTGTAAAATAATTTGTTTATTTACCTATAGATTATCAAATTAAATTTTGGGTAATGTATACCTATGATTGAATACCGAATGATTGCTTGTTTTTAAAATATGATGGATGCATACGATTTTTTAGAAAACCAAAAATGCATATTTACATAACAAATTGTACTATTAAATAATTTTCAACCTATCAGTGTTAAAACTCGGCTTAAAACTTCAAGTGTTTTATTTCCCAAGAGAAAGCACATTACACATAAAAGTCATGTCAAAATATTTGTTTATTTTTTTTTTTAAATATTCTTAATACCTACCTAATAAATATTTATTTGTAAATAATTTTACATTTTAATTTTTTTCAGATTTAAAAATTACAATGTAATCGTGTAATACGTTTGTATTGCAAGACATTCAGCATGTCGACAAGAAAAAGCACAGAAATAAATACTTGCGGCGAAAGTCAAAAATCAACTTCAACTTTATCTAAAACAAAACAAAAAAAGGCATCTAATGCAAGTGATTCTCCACCTGGACCAATTAACTTGACAAAAAAATCTGTTAAAAAAACCACTTTATCTCAAAAAACTCTAAAAACTGAACAAAAAAATGTTAAAACAGCCAAAGCCGTTAAAAAAAATGAAAAGGAAACAGAAGATTTGGACGAAAAAAAAGATTTGGTGAAAAAATCTGTCAAACCAAAGCTAAAAGAAAAATTGTCAACAAAAATCGTGAAAAAGCCTATAGTTAAAAAAGGAAAAAATTCTAGCTCTGGAAATAGTGAAAAAATTGATAAGTTATTAAAGATTAAAAAACCTGTAAAAAAGTCTGAAGATAAAGAAGAAAAGAAATCCAAAGATAAAGTTAAAAAAGATAAGAAGGTTAAAGAAGTGAAAAAGAAACCTATTCCAAAACCTTTAAAAAAGAGTATAGATGAAGTTGATTCTATAAAATCTCGCCCTGAGATTAAGTCAGACAAAAAAGATAAACCAAAAAAAACTAAAGCTATTGCTAAGAATAAGGTAAAAATAAATTCAGCTAAGAAGATAGACGACAAACCCTCTATAGAATGTATGGATGTAGTAAAAGACGAAAACCCGGACGATGTTGCTTTATTACAAGTTTTTCAATTAAAAAATGGTCCAGTTTGTGATTTTGATGGAAGTGTTTGTAATACTATAACAATCAGACAAGATAATACTTGTATAAAAATTAAAGAAATATCAGTTAGTCAATTGCCTTACTCGGTAAAAACAGAAGAAAATGAAAAGATAGACATTGCACCTGTAAAAAAAGAAGCTAAACATAACACTGAAAACCAAAATATCGAAAAGCAAAATTCTGATCAACATAAAACTGAAAAACAAAAAACTGAAAAACTAAAAAATGAAAAACAAAAATCAGAAAAAGAAAAAGAAAAAAAAGAAAAACAGAAAATCGAAAAATCTGTAACAAAACCGGTTAAAGTTGAAAAGAAAAAGAAATTATTAGCAGTAGAAAAAATCAAACCAAAAGGAAAAACTAAAGTTGCACCAAAGACCAAAGTAAAAGGTAGACCTGTGGCTAAGAGACCTAGAGTAGCATCTCTCAATGCTATAGCCAAAGTTCATTGTTTGTACGAGAATGAAAGTAAAAGTGCATTGATTGACGCAATGGCAGCATCTGCAGCTGCTACAATAAATGCGCCTCCTTCTAAAAAAGGTAAGAAAAAATCAGATGTGGAAATCCCGGCTAGAAAAGGAAAAAGAACGTCGAAAAGGACAACTCCAGGTTTAAAAAGTGTTGGAAGACATTGGGATATGCATGATACAAGTTCTACAAACAGCTCGTCATCAGGTAACATTAATTTAGTTAATATTAAGGGATTGAAAAGAATACAAATAAATTTACAATTCACATAAAAAAAAACCAAATAGATTTTTTAGTTAAAAACAATATACCAAGGTACCTAATAATATATTTTTCAATATATACAATCTATTTCAAATAATTTTGAAGTTATAGAGAATAAAAAAGTTTAAATGGTTAAAAAAATAGGTATATACTCGTTAGTTAGGTTGGTTTTATCTTATTAACTTAAATAATCCATTATAAATTAAGTGTACTTTCTTTCTATAATATGTATATTGATTTGATTGAATACATTAAAACACATTTTTTACGTGTATTAGTTATAGCTTTACAAGTATCGGAGTATATATATTATATTAATATATTATACAAAAAATATTGTATTAACCATGTTGTAGATGTATATATTATTTATTACTGTTGCATTAATCAATTTCATCTGGTTATTGTACAATATCTTTCATTTTTATACTCACTATTTTTATTTTATTTAAAAATATATCCTATTGTTATTTATATTAATTGATAAGTAGTTGTAAAAAATTTAAATTCGAAACAATATTAATTAATTTAGTTAATGAGATATTAGTAAGACTTTTTTTCATTCTTATTTACAAATATAATATTGACCGGGTTTCATTCTGTTGTTTTTGATTACTTACATTAATAAAACTGTAAATTGAATAATTAATAATTAGGTACCTTTTAATGAAGTGGTATACTGCTGTCAACTGTCAATTTACGCTCTTTATTTCACGAATTCTCATTTAAGATTTTGAGCGGGGCGAGAATATATTGGTTTTACAATCGTGTTATTTATTATTATTTTATTTTGTGTGGATACTTTTTAGTTTTTTCTATAGAAAAATACTTCGATTTAAGTTTTAAGGTATGTTTCTGGTTGAAAATGTTAGATTTTCTTTGAGGATTAAAAAGTAAACATTTCCCAATTCTTTTTTATGTGATTGGGAGTAATAGAGAAATTAAAAAAAAAGGAAAATTCAAGTATATAAAATGACGAAAAATATTTCATTTTTTTTTTTTATGTAATTCATAAGTGAATAATCGTAGACTGGTTTAAACGAGACATTTTCAAAATATGTTGGATCTTTTTAGACTTTAGCTTTTTATTACACATTTGAATATTTTAACTTTTGTATTATTAAATGTTAGTATGTAAGTATAAAATGTTGAACTTTCTATACAATAATCTCACTTGATTTTCTATTAGGTAGCTATTAAAAATCATAATTCATAATTCATAATCATAATTTCTACCACAATTTTTTTTATAATTCTATATTAATTCTTAATTATAATTTTTATAAAGTATTGTATTCAATTTTTAAATTTAATAAAAAAAAAAAATGTTATGACAGATTTAATAGTTTTCTTCATACAATTATAAAAACATTCTAAAGTTAAAAAAAAAATACTTTTTAAAAGTATTAATTTTTCTTTTAAGGATCTGGAGTAAACTTTAGGTAACGATAGTATCTATACATTCGATCGAAAAGTTATTCACAAATCAAAAGAAATTAATATTATTGTAAAATAATTAGTTACCATTCTCTTGTTAAAAATATAATTAGTTTAAAATTTTTAAATATTTTTATATATAAAGTATATTAATTTTAGTTTATTATGAGTTTTTATTGTTATTCAATGTATTTTTACAGGTATAGATGATGCAAAATATGAACCACCGAAATCTGCTAAACGTACGAAAAAACAGCCAAAAGTTTCAGAGCCTGAAAGTACAGACGAAGAAGAAGAAGAACCTGAAAGGTCCTCCAAAGAAGTCACTTCACCAACAAGTGGTTCCAAGCGAAAAAGACGTAATGCGGACACTGTTACTATGGATCTTAAAGATATGGTTGTAAAAAAACGCATGGCAAGTCTAAATGCATCTGCTATATTAGCAGCCAGTTATTCGACAGAGAAAAAATCACCTCCAAAAGTACACGATAGTTCAAAGAAATCTACCACTAGTTCTGAAATATCTTCTGAAAGATCCGAGCCAGAAGATGACGCGGAAGATGAAGATTCTGACGGCCATAGAGCATCCACGGTCCGTACAGCTCTTCAGCCAACACCTTTGCCACCCATTGTACCTCCACCAACGTCACAACTTGCTGTTATCGTTAACCAGGACACAGACGTTACAATCACTACTGGCGTGTACGTTAATAGTACTACTCGATCTACAAGACATGAGGAATTTTGTACCATATCTGGACTTCAATACCGAATATCTAGTACTAGCCACACTCAAACTGAAGCAACAGCTGTGGCCACGGAAACTTTACTCCATGCTGATCACGTAAGTATATAATATACATATTATTTTGAATGTTATATATGAACAATTACTTACAAATTTTATACTTAACAGATACCTATTATGAATTATTATTTTTTGAAACATGGATGTAATTAACTAAGTATTTAATTAGTTCATTAATTGATATTAATTACGAAGACGTAATATATTAATATAGGTATAGTTATTGAATATTTACAATGATTTGAGACGGGCTTTAATACACATATTTCAATAGAGTCCACTGGGATTTAGTTTATCGTTTGCGTTTATATATATATATATATAATATTTGTGTGATAAATTTCACTCATTTTCGTTTATGGCGTTTAAAAACAATGATAAAATACTTCAAGGGGACAAAGAAAATAATTCGTTTTTTTGCTTTATGTTTTTGTTTGTCTATTTCCTCGTCCGCCCACTTGTCTCGTTACACACATTCACTATTTGCCAAACGACAACATCCGGCTGTATAATATTGTCCTATTGTTGTCATTAGCTTTCCCTCAGAGCTTTTTATTTTTTCACTTTTTACAAAGTAATTTAAAAATAAAAATCAAATGTGTCTATTAATCGACAATTGGGTACAATCCTCTCAGAAGAATTTTATGATAGGGTATGTTTAATGTATTTTTATTTGAATAAGACTTAGTGCTTTCCATTTTAACTAGAATGATTAATTTCCTTTCTTATACTTATATTATTACAGCAATTATTTTCTTATTTAAACTTGTGTGTTATTTATATTAATTATTTAAACTATATAGGTATTGTATTATATTTTAAACTGTTGTACAGGGCGTAGACCATTAATAAATAAATAAATAAATAAAATACCTTGATGTTGGTTTAAAATTTAAATTAAATCTGAAGCACGCTTGAATTATTAAAATATTAAATTATTAAAATTATTTGTGAAATAATTGAAGTCGTAATTAATAATTCAAATGCTTTTAAAAAAAGGATTGCAATATTTTTATTTCTTAGTAACTTAACAAGCTTTTTGTTTTTAAATGTTGTCCATTGGTTTTCATTAATTGTTAAATTTTTGTTACGTATATTGCGTGTATCTAGACTTTTTTGTTATTTGCCTGTAAAAGTTAGGTTTATAGTGTTAAAAATAATATAGTATTATAATTATTATTGCTGAAGAAAGATGCTTAAAAATGTTTTAATGTTTTCTAAGCATACATTGATTTGTTGTTTAAGCATTCCGTTTGTTTGTTATTAATTAAAAACTCCTACTTCCAAGTTCATTATGTGTTCTAAAAGCTTACTCAACGTAATCACTGCCAGTAACTTTTCGAGGGTTGAAATTAATCGTTATTATACTGAAACAACTTGTAAATCATAATTATATTAAAATTTAATTTAAAATATTAGCACGTTTTCTAAACAATTTACGTTTCTCTAATTAAATTATAAATTTTTTGGTTGATTTTCATTATTAATTAGGTATATTGAACTGATAAAGGGAATAAGTTAAATATTTATTTTTATAACCATTTGTAATGTATTATGTACAAGCGTATTTATAGCGTAATTTATAAATGATACTGCCTACACTACTGTATTTGTTTATATTTTATATATATTTATTTAATTCATTGCGTTTGAAAACGGTTATTATTATTATTATTATTATTATTATTATAATATTGGATTTTAATAAAAGTAATTTTTTAACATTATTTAATTTTTCAACAAGTAACGATAAAACTGTCTATTTTAAATAACATTAAATAATGATAAACCTTAATATATAAATAATTGAAAATTAAAATAGTTGAACATGAAAAATATATTTCTATTTAGCTTTTAATAATATCTTAATAAAATGAATTGTGGTGTTTTATACGTTTTTTAATCTGTTCATAGTAAAACAGTTATCTATTTGGCCAAGAATTAAATTAAACTGAATTAGAGTAGAACTTTTTTTTTTATTATTATAAAAACAATTCTAATATTTTTATAAAAGTAGTTCATTTTATTTATTAGAATCTTATAATATATCTATGTGTATTCATTTCTTATTACGTCGAAATTAAACCTAATCTAACCTTACCTAACCTTTAATCATTTAAGTTTATTTTACATTTCGAATCTAATATCTAACCTACTGATTTTTGTGTATAATGTGTTTTCAGCTGTCATTATTATTAAGTTAATTTTTCTCGGTAATTAAATAGGTAATCATTATAGGCCATGGGCAATCATTAAAAAAAAAACGCTGAGTAAATAGATTTTTAAAAAAATAGGGATTTTTAAATCGTATTGATATATTATGTATATAAATATATTTATTTATTATATTTTAAAATATTTTAACATAATACTAAATGTTATTAAGTTTGGTAGTATATGTAGAATGTAGATGTTTTGAATATAATATGAATAACATATACCTTATTTGAGTTAAATATATTTTAATAACGTATAGTTTTTGTAATATTTTCTATATTTCGTGTACTAAATTTTGGTTGTGCCTCTTTTGATATTTCTAAATTGTTTGCAATATTGGCGTAAATATTATGATATAATAGTTCTCTTTTGAAGCCGTCTCATACACACGTCTTTATAGACGGTTTAAGGCGCCCTTTTGGTGCACCTTGGTTTTGTTTGTTAAAAACCACCTGCGGCAGGATAGTATAGTTGAAATCGGTTAGCATTGATTAAGCACTGTTATAAATTATCCCTTTTAGTAAAGAAGAGGAAAACATAAAAGGGTTAGATTATGTTTACAAACTAATTACTCATATAGTTTATCAAATATACGAAAGTTCATTAGACATCATTTTATTGAAAATACAGATGTTATTTTTTTTATTTATAAAATATACTAGAAATTATTTATAAGGAATCTATTTTTTCAATATATTTCCAATAATCAAAAGTGAAATAAATTAAGAAATTCGATTTTTGTTATTGTTATTATTAGTGTTAATAATATATTATGTATTAGTAATTATAACTATTATACTATAGTACTATACTGTATAATTTATGATATGAGTATTATATATTATATTTTCTTAAAACCAGAAATAAACAAGAAAAACTATTTACTGAATGGTAAAATTATCTTTGACTAACGTTTTACTAATTGAAATGTTCAAACTTTGTGAGTTGTGACTTTTGCGGGTATATTGTCTCGTGAGTTTATCTTTAAGTTTATAGTTTCTATAAGACATTATGGATGAAATGGATACTTGGTGAAGTTTGTTTGCATATAAAAAGAAAGTTCTAAGTAAAACTTCGTTCTTGGAATGTTAAAAAATTAAAAATATTTATAATATATTGTACGTAAGCATTCATACAAATATGTACGATATAATAGGACAGTTGATTTTTAATGTATATACCTTCTGAATTGCTTTGGAATTGACAAAAAATCCAAAAACGATTATAATATTTAAAAATAGAATAAATAAGTAATAATTATTATTATTACACATAATATTATACCTACACCTATTATTATTATTGAAAAAATAATAAACCTTTTAAAGTACTATAATATTTGTGCCAAAGTTTCAAGTTTGAAGTTGTTTGAACCACTTAGTGATACTCGGAGATTCTTTCTTTTTTATAGTAGACATTTTTCAGAATTTGGTTTAGTTAGGTACATATAAATATATAAACACATATAATAATAATGAATGGTATTTATATACTATTATGATATTTTAAATTTGTAATTGAGTGTAAATAATAATTTATTATTCTATCAAATTCATAAAAAAATAAAGCTGTTGTACTAATTCTGAAGTAAGATTAAAAGTTCGTCAATAATATAAAAAAATATCCATTTATTTTCAGTAACATTTTTATTAGTTTTTACATAAAAAAAAAATGTTACAGTTTTAAAAACAATATTTTAAAGCTTATTACTAATAAATAATTAATCAAATTAAAACTAAAATATAAGTTGTACATAGATGTATTTTATATTATAAACGTAGAACGATCTTTGTACACTTTTTGACCTTTTAATAGGCTTAATAATGCAATCTTTTGTTATTGCTGTTTTCAATAATTTATTAATAGTTTTCTATTTTAAGTTTATTTTGTTGTATAGGTAATTTATTCTAATTAACTTTTTGGAAAAATTATGATTTACCTCAATAGTACATTTTATATCTCCTAAAACCTACTTAATTTTTGCTTTTGGACGTATTGATATGATTTTAATATGATGTAATGATTATAGAAAAAAAAAAGGTACTAGTACAGTTTTAAAATATAAAATATATTAAAAACACCTATAAAAATACACTAAAATGTAATTATTTGGTAGTTTTATTTTTGAATTAGAAATAGAACGTTATTTAAATATTTTTTTTCGTATCAACATTTTCCTAATTTCATTTTATTTATATGCCATTTGGTTATTTTTACAATAATTATTGATGTTGAACAGTTGAATCAGTACCTACTGTTGGATTAATTGCATACAGCAGAGCATCACATAGAATATTATACTGATATTATCAGAAAATGAGGTATATGATTTTCTTGTTATGATTAGTCATAAACGTTGTGTTATCCCCAATATTAGCGATGTCGTAGGAACCCTTAGACCGTATTGTCGTATATTGGGCATTACCGCGTTTACGAGTATATACGTACTATAGTGACTCGGGTCGATGCGGTTGTCCGGGAAGGTCGATGACCTTTTTAAACATTACACCGCTGTTGTAGTCGTGTAGCTTACTGAGGCGTCGTGTGGTTGTGCATACAAAAAAATCGTTTTCGGATATCCGTTTTTTTCGTGTTATCAAAATCTAACCCTATACATTAAAGTGAGGTGTACACCTGATGAATTGTTTTCCAAATCTCTTCACGTAAAGTAAAGATGAATATTTCATAATTTTTTTTTTTTTTTTACTCGAATTAATAATGATTTAAACCAATGATTTTAATTTACACTGTGCGTCTGTGTGTACTAGATGTTTATTTTAAAGTTTTGATTAATAACAACATCGTCGAGTAATTGACGTTTAATTCGTTGGAACAGGGGCACCTGCTTCCCCTCCTCTATGTCAACTAATAGGAACTGATTATCATAAACTAATTAACATGTTTGATTGCATACGCGTGTAAGTGTGTGTGATCGTGTATAGATGAATGTGCCGCGACTGGTTTATGGTCTTCGGTTTGAATTAATACATACAAGGCAAAACGGGTCTTATTATAGCGATTTAAATAAAATATACCAACAGTACTGTTTAAAAACAATAAATAATTGAAATTGAAAAAGGATTTAATTTATATTTTAATTTAACATGATGTATAATGATTTTAACAAATTTATAAATTATATTTTGTTTTATTCAAAATTAATTTTTACTAATTGGTTAGTAGTATTAAATAGTGGATTGTGTTTTGATAGCATATTAATTCATTTAATTTATTCACTAATGCTTATTTCAATAAAAATTATCTGTTTAAAAATAAAAAAAAACCCTTTATAGGTATTTTTATAAACTTGAATTAATAAGACTAAAAATTAATTGCCAACATGCTTAGAGGATATTAAGAAAAATAATATTGTGTTTATAAAATGTTGAAAAAAAGTTAATTATTTTTATGTTAGAATATAAATTAAATTAATATGTCTCACATTGTCGAGGAAAATCATAGGTTACAGAAGTTAACAATACATGAAATTACTTGTATGATTATGAATTAATACATGACTATATTTTACGTGTGTTTTCTAGTTAAAAATAAATAAATAAAAGATAATATGTAATAATTAACATTTTTATTTTGAATTAATTTTATTTACAATAAATATGTAAGTGGATTTAAAACATCAATTAAATAATTAGATTGAAACTGTGTATTAGATAATAACATACTTAGGTACATATTATAGCCTATAGTTTGAAGATTTAACAGAATTAATGAACTGTTAATTTTTAATTTTTAATTGTATTTATTTTCTTTTTTTTTTAAACATAAAATGTGTATGTTGTTTTATTATATGTATTAGTATTGTGACAATTATTTACAATCGCTAAATAATTTTTTTTTATTTACGAGTATATTTTACGTATATAGTATAGGTATAGTATATATTATACTATAATTTCATAATGTATATTTGGAATAACTAGGTTTGCTTAATGTATTTATCTTTAGGGTTTGCTAAACACAAAGTTTATGCTGAGTTAAATTCAAAGTGGTTTGTAATTTATTTTAAAATTTCAGAATTTGAAATAGGTATACATAAAAAAGGTATCAGAAAATATTGACTCTTTTCTTAATTGTTTAGTGAACAAAACTAATATAGTATTTTTAATTTTACTTTTAGTTATAAGTACTTTAAGTATAATTTAATCACTTTTAATCTCTAAATTATTAATCACTTGATTACAATCGTAATGTTCATTTAAAAAGCTTCCTTGTTAATTATTTTATATTGTAGTATTGTTTATTTATTTTTTACAGTGAGCTTGACATCCAAAATTCTGATTTTTAAATTTAATTTATTGTAGATAAATCCATACAAAATTGATTGGAAATAAATGTATTCATCATATCTAATTGTAAACAAATACTTTTATTTTTTTTAAACTGTTGACTAAAATACTAATGATAATTTTGTATTTTATCAGCAATTATAAAACTCAAATATATAGGTACATTTGGAATTTCTATACTTACTTTTAATCATATTTAAAAAAAAGTATAATTATTGTATATCTACCATATAACATAATGTACAAAGAATATGAATAATACTGGATTATTTTTATACTTAATTGAAAATGTTCATAGCGTATGATTATTTTGACTTTACATGTCATTTTGAATGTCATTACTATAATTTTTTTCTTATATATAATAATATATAAAACCTTTGAATAGTTTTTTTATAGCTTTTTTTATAGAACTTAATAAGTATCAATAAATCAGTAAAATATAAGACCAATGTTTTCAAGGTTTAACGAGTGTTCATAAAACAAGCTTAGTCCTCATAAATTTGGTCACAATTTGAAGCAAAGCATATAGAATATTTTTTTTTTATTATTTTTTTACTACTGTTTAAAAAAGTGTATAGTATATATTCTAATACACTTATATAGGCATAAGAAGTATTATTTTATTAGGTATACATTTTACTAAATTTTTTTTAGTAGCAAATTTGTGCATTACTAGTTTTATTGTAAATTACGTAGTAACCTAAATTTTATTTTATTTTTACTTTTTATTTTTATTTAAAAATTTGAATGGTAAAGTTTTATCATACATTTAATAGTCTATCATTTTGCATATATGTTACGTCTAATTCTGCAAAAAATTAAAAATTTCATGTAGTCAGTAATATCATTACTGAATACTTGAATAATTCTGAAATACATAATACATATAGATATATTACCAATAGAATGAAATCGACAAGGTCCTAAATTAGGTCTTAATTTCTGTTAGGTGTATTTTGACATTTGATGTAAAAAAATGTGATCATTTAATGATCAGTTGATTATATTATATTGTGCCATCGTTAACCCTTATCAGTAGGTTCACCATTATTTCCCTGTTTGGCTGGTACAGTTCCGGATTTAAAGGCATGTCCCGATGTCTCGATAAGCTATCAGTTTTATTACTTTTTTTATTATGTTATAATGTCAATAACGTTTTTAGAAAACAGTGATGTACATCTTAAGGTCCTTACATACTAGGCGAATAGTTCTCACACGCGGACGCGATTTTAAATCGTCGCGAACGTTCGCTTAAAAATTAAACTGCTTATATTAAATTAGACCATTCACACTATGTAAAGCGAGCGGATAAAATCGTCCGCGACTGTTTGCGCATGCTTAATTTTAGGCTAACATTCGCCCAAAACGGCTAAAATTAAACACGTTATTTTGAATGGGTCTATTCACACTGGGCGAATGTTCGCGCGCGTTTCGCCCGAATAACATCATGGTTCGGCGCGATTTTTAACCGCGTAAAATTGTATAGTGTGTAAGCTTTGTGTTCTAGCGAATAAAATTTGAGGTGATTTAAAATCACGCCCACGCGTCGTACTATTCGCTTAGCGTGTAAGGACCTTTAGTATACATAGATTTTTTTTTTATAACTTAATTTTTATTTATTACTTATATAAGTTATAATTAAAAATAAGTTATTTATTCATGAATGCGGTATAATATTATTATGAATGTATCATGTATGAGTATAACATAATTAATTTGAGTTTGTAATATACCTAAGTTGTATATAAATGTATATAAAATAGGTACATTTTGAATTCATTAGTTTAAGACAATGATTTAAAAAATAGTGTTTCCTTATATTATCATAGTGTGCACAATTGGTCTTTAAAGTCCAAGTACGCTTGACTTTAGTAGGCTTACCTAAACTAAAAAAAAACTTATCAAATATTTTATTTAAATACATAGCAGCATAATATGTATAAAGTAATTTATTAATTTATTTTTGACTAATGACCTTTGCTGCCGAGTTTTTAATAATAAGATTAATAAAAAAAATACACTTAAGTATTTTTGAATATTATCCGAAGTAATTATCAATAGTATAATAACTGTACACAGTTATAAATAAATACTGATAATAAATATGAAAATAGATTATAAAATAATAATTAATGAGAAAAATATTGTTCTTAATTTTAAACTTTTTCTTTTTTTTTGAGTTGAGACTTGAGAGTATTTATAAATTATGAATTTACTTTAGTATATTTTGTTGAGTGAAGTGTTATGTAAGGTGAGAGTTTTGCTTTTTGTAGTGCTTTTTTGTATTTATCGTTTCAAAATTGTTAAGTTTTATGAGTTGATTGATAGGGCTAAGCTGCGTGAATAATTCAAAGCATAAGACGGATACAAACGTAGTCGATCTTTCTTTACAAATTATTTCGAGTCTTCAGAATATATATTATACTTTTTTTTAACTTTGTTTCATTTTTATAACACTGAGTAGAGAGGATTAGAATTTATACTCCTGTAATTTTGTACAGCTTAACTAAGTACTATAGTCTACAACACAGACATTATTTATAGTTGGTAGGTAATAAAAATACGACCATATTTAATATAATAATATAATTGGTGCCATTTTCATTCAAGGTGGATTGACCTGTTGCCTCGTTTTTGTCTCAAAAAATTGTAATTGTTTAAATATATAATTATTATTTACAATATAGACCTTCAATTCTTACTTTTTTTATGTACGAGATAATTTTTTTAACTGTGTGCGTTTGATTATAATTTTGTTATTATTTTTAAGACAACAAATATTAAATAAAGGGATCCAACTATATTATATTTAATACAGTCTTAGTAACTACCTTTTGTATTATTACTCGTATTATCAACACATTTGTTACTAGTGGTATCTTGGAGTAAAATAAATATATTTGATCTTAATCTAGTATTGTTGCTTAATAAATCGTAAATAATGACGTACTAATAATTAGCATTTTTAATAAATACTTTAACTCTCTGTTCTCAAGGGGTGCCCCAAAAATCTCATGTATATATTCAATGATTTTACTGCTATAGTTTTTATTTATAGTTAGCACTTACAATTAGTAAATACATCAAAAGCACTTCATTATCACTCCGAGTCTAATAATCACACAATTAAATTTCTGTTCCATTATACAAACTATTATGTTAAGGAGGTCAAGGTTGAATTAGTGTTTGCAAAATTTGATTTCTTAGTGTTCAATATAGTATGAATAATTATATTGTTGATTTTTCTTGATAATATTAAGTATAACATAAGAAAATATATGCTTTTAAAGTATTTATTGCTTTACCTTTAAATAAGTATGATATTATGTTGAAAAGAAGAACCATTTATATTATATTAAGATAATTTAGCTATTAAAATTAATTATATCCTATAATATTTATTTTATACACAATTTTTCAACAGGAAGTAAAGTTCACTAATATTGTTATTTTGTATTATCTGATATCTCTACTATATCAATTTTCATTTTTTGTTTGATGTGCAGTAATTCTCGCAGTAAAATGGGTTGTTATCGTATTGTTATTAATACAATACGTATTTAATACGTTTTAATTTAAAGTGAATATTTGTTATATTCAAAAGACCACATATTATGTTTATTAACTCTTATTGAATTTCAGATATTATACCATCTGCACCACTTTATTAAAATATATACCGCAATTGGTTAAACATTAGTCGATTGTGTGGTTGCTTTCGTTTTTAATTAAAAAAATCCAATTACGACGATTTATGGATACGATATTATTTTCTGTTAAAATAACATAATATATATTCTGAGTTCTCATTAATAATTATGGAACGATCATTAATATAATTTATAAAAATTCATTTTTAGGATATGAATTAAGGATGGTTTATTTATACATCTTATAACATTAAAATTGATTATAATGAATATAATGTATTTATAATATATGATTCTATTTATTCTATCTGTATATTTAGTTTTTTTTTAATTGTTATAGCCTATTTTATCTTATGCTATTCCAAAGGAAATGAGAAGTTAACATTTTCATAAGTCGAATGTTGGTAACGTTATTGTATAACGTCACCGTTTATTTTTTGTTTAGTCGGAAAACAAAATAATTTAACGGAATATTGTGTATATTTTATATTAAGTGGAGGAAACTAAATATAAATACCGTTTTTGTTTTTAAATACGTCTTATTATAGGCAGTTATATACTTGGCTTATTACATTAATTAGTTCATTGTAACTGTTTAAAATGTAGGCAAATAATATGTACTTAAATTGTTAAACATAATTATTAAAGTAATATTATGTAGGTAGGTATTAAGGTGTGTACCTACTGGTAGTACCTACCTATAGTATAGTTTAATATGAAATTTGTTTTTTTTTTATTATATAGAAAATAAGTTAAAGATAATTTTCATTAAGATATAATAGACAATATGTATAACTACATTATAAAAATAAAGTGAATCTACCTAACTATAAAAGAATACATTTACTGTCCCACTTATACATTTTGAAAGTCTGGATGTTTTATAACTCGTTAAATGGAGATACATAAAAACTTTTTTGGCTTCTGTGCGAGTTGTGCATTTTTTATTAACTACTTTATTAAATAAATATACAGTATACACTATGCATAAATATATAGTAATTTAAATTTAAAAACTATTCAAAGATTTAGAGGTATAGTTTAACATGATACAGGTATTATTTTTTTTTTATATAAGTTTATATAATGTTAAAAATTGAGCAAAAAATGTTATTTAAAAATTACTTTAAATAATAATAATTTTATTTATTAAATTATATTTTAAAGAGTTTGTTTCCCATTCGTTAATGAATAATCGATTTTGTTTATTTTCAAGTCACGATTTGGTACCTGATAATGTATGCACCTATTTATTTTATTGCAATTTTAAAAAAGGATAAGTAGTAAGTAACTTTTTTGCTGTACAGTTGAATGTACCTCATCATTGAGTAAATTACTAATGTAGTAATGTATGCGTTAAGTTTGAATTCAATGTTAAATCATTGTATACGATTCTGAGCGATGCGGGTTGTCAGTCTATATAATATTACTAAGTACCTAAATTATATTATATATTTATTTTGATAATTTTTTTTATTTTAAGTAATATGGTAGGTTAAATTATTTTTTACCGAAAGCATTACACTTAAAAGTGTCAATTCATTAATTCCAGTAATAACATTTTATGAGGAATCTTGTATTCAATTTTAAAATTTTAGATATGCATATTCAAAATTATATGAAAATAATTTAGAATGTATTGTTTTGTGATTTTTACAAATTATATATATATAAAATGGTATATTTGCTTCATATTAAATTATTGTTTTAAATATTTGACATTTTAAAAACCATAATTAAACTAAAGCTAATTGATCTTGTGAAACTCTATAGGATATTTTATCTTAAATAAACATTATGTTTCAACTACGTTTATATTTTCCGAATCAAAATTCAAATGATAAGTATTTGTGTACTTATGTTTTATACATTGAACATTCTCACTATTATAGATTACATTGTATTGCTTGTTAATTCCCCATGTTGAATTTGAATTATCACCATTGATATTTTTAAAACAGTTATTCTTCTATAAAATAAAATTTGGCGCACAACATTTGTTATTAGTTATTAGTTTATTACCATAATGTATAATATATATTATATTGAGAGGTTTAATATACTGCATTAAAATTGGTCAAAACCTTAATTACGCCCACATGAGTTTCGACGTGCAATTAAACAGAAGGGAACTTTTAGACACGCGAGCACATGCATACAGACAAAATGCAACAAATTAATTGGCTTGGAATTTTGAAAGGGTTTGGTTAGGTACACATTTTTGTGGTTTTACGTAAAAATGTACTGTACATAATATTATATAGGGTTGTATCTTTTTCCACCACACTGCAGCCGACGCAGTTGACTGGGATCGCTTGTTCTATAAGCGTTTATATATTACAACATGTATGTTTATACGAAATCAATAATATATGGGTATTTGGTAATATGTGTGCCATTTGATTTCTTACCCTCTATTTTTACGCGCGGATGTGTTTGTGTCTATGTAACATAGTGAACACATTTCATTATACGACCAACCACTGGTCAATCGACCTCATTGACGTTTATACCTATCCGCCGATAACTTTGGCTTAAAGACGACAGAAAATCGATTTGCGCGGCATAAGGCACTCGCCAAAAGCTTCGGACGAATGAGGGGGTTTAGGGCCGGGAATGAAAATAGGGTGAAACGACGTGTGCCGCTATTTTCCGAGAATATAGGTATAGTTAAACGTTTTAAGAAGCACGCCATTGTTTTCGTTTACTTTTGTCTTTCAATTTGTTTAGTGACGTTAAGACATCGATTTCGTTTTCCACTTTTAAATTAAATGTTTTAAAAAATTCAATAAACGTACTACCAATATCCGATAAGCTCTGTATCATGTTTATTTTATCAGTAATCTCTGGCCGGTAATCTTTTATAGTATAGTATATACGATTTAGTATACCTATACAACTGTTTAATGTATATTTTATTTAATCATACAAAATTCATATAAATTATTAAATTATTTTTATAATAATACATTTTATAATCACATAATTATTTTATACTAGGTCCACTATATTAATTGTATAATGTGCATTTAACATATTGAAATACATTATACATATGATATTATGTAAAGTTTGAAATGAATATACTCTGATGCTCTTACAGAATGGATTGTATTAAAATTAATGAATTTTTTATTAGCCTAGAGGCTGACATTAGGCAACGTTAAATAATTGCTGTATTATTAAACAACTTTTAAGAAGTCTTATAATCCTGTAGGTGTATCCCTCTACATTTTCATTGAAAGTAATAAATGGGCGACAAAACTTATTTGAATAATCTTGTCGTTTTTGTGTTGATGCTTATTCTTAATAATATACAACAAATGTGTGCTACGCTGTTATATTATGTGATAAATTACAATTATTATGATCTATCAATAATTATTGTTATTGATATCTATTTTTACAAAACATGATTAATGATTATCTATTTAATGATTGTTAATTTATCTAAATTATTTAGTTTGGGTTGAAAATAAATGATAGCGCTATATGAGTAAATATTTTATTTAGATAGTTAAATTTTAGCTGTATTTTAATATGTACCTAGGTACCAAGTTTTTATATTAAAATATTACTTGTACAATATTGTTTTATAATTTTATAATTTTTATAATAGTGAAATATGTGAATCCTGGAAAAAAAGTCCCGGAAAAAAGCTCCTTACCAACAAAAACACTAAACATTCAACGATTATACTTTAATTATTGATATTATTTATTTTAATATAGTGTATTGCAGAGAGAATGATAATAACTCGTTAATATTTACATAAGTACATAACCATTTTCAATATAGTTTTTAATGTTTGATTATACTTCTATTATTATTCAATACCTAATCCTTTTAAATAAAAATGTATGGAGGAATTAAGGAGTTCACAATAGCTTACAATATTAATTTTAATGTAGAAGTTAAAAATCATAAAAAAAATATTCTATACATTTTTAAGCCATACAATAAAATATGTATAATACTTATAATATATTAATAAAATAAGTTCAAGTAAAATTTAATTCAATAGTATTGTTTTATACTGCCATCAAATAATCTAAAATCTGTCCTATACTAATTTCTTTATTTTTAAAGGATTTTTATCGAGGCTTTTTCCGGGCTTGTTTTTCCAAATACCGAAATATGTAAATGTAAATGTTACAATATAATTCTTGAGGTTATTTTTGCGGATTTACAAAATTGTATGTTTCATTGGAAATTATGAGTTATACCAATAACATCGGTTATAATTACTATAGGTAGTATCTATATAATCAATGGTTATACTTATTATATTAGTATTTTAAATCCAAGTATTACAGCATGTCATATGATTATAGGAGTACTATATACTAAACAACTTCACAATTTTATTACCTTTTAAGATTTTATACTTTTATGATTGTGTTGAATGTCGAAAAGGTCACACCGTGCCAGTGATATTGTTGTTTATCGTTGTCAAATAAATATTGTGTTTTATATATTGTGCGTGTATATCATGTATGGTTAACGATCCGATTCACTCCGTGTCCCCGCCCATTAATATTTTTTGTTTAAATTACTTATCTTTATTGAATTTTAAGATTTATTTTAAATAGTTAAATTGTTTTAAATTATTAATAACTAAAATTAAATGTGAATTTATAAATGTTTATATTGACAATTCATATTTCTATAGTTTAAATTAAAAATATCGTAAATTATGTTTAATTATTGTCTATTAATGTAATTATATTGAGTTTGACTTCTTATTTTAAAATATTAGAAATTAAAAAAAAAACTCTAACCTACGTTGATTTTTTTTAAAAATATTTACCTATTTAAAAATACATATATTTATTATGATAAAGAAATTGGAATAACTCCAAAATGTGATTGTTTTAAAATATGAGTATAATAATTTATATCCTCGGAAAAAGATTTTAAGTGATACTGGTTAACACAAACAATTCTTTAAAAAATTATTAAAAACTCAAAAAATTATTTTCTTGAGAAAAATTTCAATCTATAGAAATGGTTATGTACATTGTAGTATACTTTATAAATTCTAGATAAAAAAAAAAATTTTAAAAAAATCATATTTTTTTATAAAATCGATTTAATCGTTTCCTTTGCACTTAGAAATTATTTAATTTAAATTAATTGATTTGAATGATTATGTAGTTATTTATTTTCTTAACAAAAATGAATTTTGTATAAAATCATAAAATGATGTAGGTACAAAAAATATTCTTTTGAATAAATGTCAGTATTATAATATATAATATGTCTTACGGTGCATATGCAAGTGTGATAGATCAAATTGTTTGCTTTGTGTATTGGTTTATTGATACTTAAATGCTAAAAAGTAACATCAGTTTTAAAAAAAAAGTGTCTGTAAAAATCAAAAAGTGCAGTTTAAACAAAGATATTTATCTAGTTTTCTTATCATTAAATAAAGTTATTTTATCGTGTTATTATAAAATACTGTACGTAAGTAAAGGGATAAAATGACGCAGATTAAGTAATTTTTTATCACTAGTTATAGACACGCATATACCTTTATTATCTTTACATTTATAACAATATCCAAGCTCAAATCCTTGGTTTTTATTTGCTTATTTATTATATTATATTCACATATCGGCAATACCTGTGTATATATTCATACAGATGTAATGGGTATGCCATCATAAAATATAAATTTGCTATTCTTTGTATGCATCGTCTGTAAAACGTTTATCAACTAACACCATTCAAACATATTTGAACCATTATATTGTGCCTTTATACTTTGACCTGTACTATAATACCTATTTAATATTATATTTTTCGTTTACGGATAGAGTTTTTAAAAGAGTTGGACGTCTTTCGATGGACGACTATATTTAATTGTAGTGAAAACTATTTATCGGTTTTTTTTAACTCTTTTTTTTTATATTGTCCGATTACAGACGGTTTCGCAACAGCCAACGTCGTCGGTAGCGGTGCCGTCGCAGCAACAACAGCAGCAACCAGCGGCTCCGCGTCCATCGTACGCGCCTCTGACCGCACTGTCCAGCATGCAACCACCCGGTTCGTCGGGAGCTGATCACCATCCACCTCCGCCGCCACTGCCACCGCCGTCACACCACCGACGCCATCACCACCATCATCACCACGGTGCCCCGTATAGCAGCGCGTTTTCTGCGCCACCTCCGTTGACTCAGGCTAACGGGGCCTCTTCCGACGCTTCCGACAACATCGGCGGCAAACACGAACAACCGGTGCCGCTTCCGCCACCACCGCCGCCGCCCTATGCTCACGGTGAGTACCTATCATAGACATAATCACAGTATACGAACTGAGCGTATTTTATATATATTATATACACTATATACAGCTATAATAGGTTTCCTAGAGCTATAACACTGTACTAATGATCAATACCTGTGCCCACGACAGGACCTAAAGTGCATCTTTTTCTGAAAATGTTTTCATCTTTGTTGTACTAATATAATTGGGTATAGATTCTCTTAAGTGATACATTATGCTATATTTCCCCAACGGTGTTAGTCTTCGGAACTAACTGTAATCAGTCCATTTTTTTATAGATCTAAACTACTTACGCCTCTTAAAAAATGTACCTTAACAACAAACCTCTGCCTAACTGGTGGTTATATACCTTACATTTGTGTATGATATTGGTTTGTAAAATAAGTATCGTTGAATAAAATGAAGATGAAAAAATTACACTTTGAGAAAAATCTGCCGTATCAAGAGTTATTTAAAACAGTATGTTGATTCTCCTGGGCGATCTTTGGATACGTCCCTAGATTATGTGCTTGCGATATACTCTATTGCAATGGCCTTATTTGATAGGGCATTTTTTCAGTTCCATTATGACTGTGGACATAGTAGTGTTTAAAAATTTGTAATATGTATTATAATGGGTGCAATTTAGAAAAAATATTATACTTAAGCAATGCTCGCTAAACAACGTCCTACCGCATAATACATATACTTAGCAATTACGGTATCTGATTAATAAATCTAATAATAAGTAATAACTCGTGAATATAAATATTATTTCAGTTTTCTTATAACTGAATTTACATTTCATGAAAATATTAATCACCAATTGAAAAGTTTGGTTTCGTGAATATGTAATTAAAGCATTGTAAATTGTAAATTGTACGTTATTTTATAACTAATGTAGGTATAATATGAATGAAAATAGTATATGTGTTTTAATTTTTTAACACTTTTTTTATACAATCATTATTAATAGTGTGCAAAACAGTTATTCAACGACAATTAATTATGATTGTACCAACTTTTAAGGGCTATATATTAATAGTAACACCTTATAAGTACATTTTTTTTTTGTTTTATAATTATACATGTGATGCAATGATGATGTGTAAAAGTGTAATGTGAAAAAACGGTCACAGGAAGGGACGAATGGGGTTACTGTTCTCCATCCTGAAACTTTTAGGTTGGGTTAAACCAACATATTTTATAGCCTGGAAAAATATGTTTACCAATCATAAAAAAGGTCTTTCTCCCTTTCGACAAATGTAAGCGGACGCCTGTGGGCTGTGGTTGTAATAATCCTAAAATTGAATCATCGTTAAAATGTTTTTGTTTTTGTTTCTATTATATGAGTAATTTAATTTATAGTATATGGCATACGCATATACAATAAACATGGTTTGAATAACTATTATACTGTAAATACAACAGTGACGCAGTATTTAAGTTTTGATTGAACTATACTTGACCAAAAAGAAAACTTGTTAAAAAATGTTGTGGTTGAATATTGTTTTGTATAATATAATAATATCAGAAATATAATGCATATGTACATTATTGATAATCTCAACATATCGAGTATTTTTTGGGTTGTATTATTTAATAATAGTTCTACTTGTACGTTTCTATGTTTGTACAATGTATAATTGGAGTGCACTTTATTTATATACTAATAATTTTTTATAATAAAACGAAGATTTTCGTAGCACTGTTGAGCATAAATAGTTTAAGTGTGTATAAAAATCTTAACTGGAACGCTAAATTTATTTTTTATTCAAATATATAAAAAACTTTTTTTAAATCAAAATAAAATAAAAAAAATGCAATTAAGGTTTTACAGTTTACGTTTGTGTTAAAAGTCATTATGGAAAATTGACATTTACGATGGGGAAGAAAATGTAAGGTGATCGGAAAACTTTTAAAATCTTCATTGCACTCCGTTATAGTTGCTTTGAAAAGGGTGCACAATGAATATTTATCACAGAAAAAAATGGTCTTTCCAAAGTTAATTTATTTTCTACCATTAAAAAAACATTGTTGATTAATAAAATTCAAAAAAATTATTGTCGAAAAAATAAATAAAAAACTGTTACAAGTTATAGCCTCCTATACATCTAAATTAGATTTTTTAAGTTTTAATGAAAGTTATAAATAAATATAAATAAGAAATTAACAAAACAATTAAATACAAAAGTGAACATTAAATGCTGCAAATCTGTAGGTAATAAAAATAAATTTTATACTTTTTTGGTTTTAATAATAACGTTAAGTAATGTTGTTGTTAAATGCTGACTATGTTATTAAAATAGAAGTAATTTTAAATATTAACTATTACACAATATTTCTTTAATTTTTTCCATTTTCTAATAGATACACTTGAATTATACGTATGCTTTATGGAAAAACTGGTGTTCAAATGAATATAATTCAAAACTTCTGCTTGTTATTTTGATATTTACGTAAAATAAGTAGTGTCTTTTTATAATATTTATAGGTAAATCAAAAATATCCCTCTTTTAATGTTAAATAGCTATTATTCTTGAAGTGTCAACATGACATATGACAGGTTCTAGTTTGTTTATAATAGAATAAAATATAGCAGGGAAATTCCTTAATCTAACCGATTGTTGTTTGACTTTTGACTTTTTCGTGTAAAATAAAAAACTTTACTATTAGGCATAATGTATCCATACGGATTTCTTAGTTTTGACAGTGGTCCAGTGATATTATATTGATCCAACGTATAATATTAATAATCCGTTAATAATAATTCAATCGACAGCTTGACTTTTAAATAAAGATGATTGGGTGGTTAGTGGTACAGTGGATTGGATTGTAACTTGTCATGGCGTGATCCACTACGATTGGGACCTTTCATATATGCATATTGTATATGTTATGAATGACAGCGTCACGGTGAGTGGTCGGTGCACTGGTGAGATTCGAACAATTAATATCACCGGCCGACTAACGGTCGTCACGTGTGCACGTCGTCATCACCATCATCACGGTGAAAGTAGCAGCGGCCGACATAACAGTTCTTTATATTTTTATAAACTTTTTTTTCCGTTTTTGGTAACCCCTGAACGCGCGCACATTCAGTTTGAAGCGCATTAATCAAAATGTCCGTCCACCACCCACTTTTAGCCGAATATAGTAGAGTACACCAGATTAACTTTGTAACCTCGTAAAAATCGTTGAGCCAAAAAAAAAAAAATGTCCCTCTTTTACCGTCGTGCCTCGAGCAAACAGACAAAAAATCGATAGAACTCCATCGATAAATAAGTAGGAAAAGTTAATAATCAAAATATTATTGTCGTTTATATATTACATACATATTTATCCACGTGCCATCGTATTATTTATGTATGCCACGGTTAGGTTGGATCGAAAATATGGTTATTGCATTGCGTTTAATATACCATGCTTTAATAATTTGATAATAATACAATGTACATTTATATAATGTATATTATGTTATATAGCAGTGAATTGTTATAACTATTATAATTTTTTAAAACTATTTGGAATACAATTTATATCGATCACCCACTACACTGCTATACTTACTTATTATGTCGTTAGTAGATTAATATCAACCTGGGAACTGGTGTATGATCGCCGTAGAAACTAATTTTAATACGCACAATGCACATAATAATATTATAACAGCTCGTCATCGTTTAATAAATTTAAAAAAAAAACAATGAAATACCTTTAAACATATTTTCACTGATTAGCTTACATTGTTGTTATCTTTCAAGCAACTTTTGTATACTTCCTGTTTACAGTAAAAATACTATTATGTAGGGCAACAAAATAATAATCATTTGAGGTAAAATATCTTCATTTGTTTTGAAATTAGAACGTTTTTATTTTTATAAAATATTTTCGTTTTTAAATAATTTATTTATAATTTCATTCACAATATATACAATTAAATAATTCATATTAAAATTGTTATGTATAACATAATTAAATTAAATTATGTGTAACCTTATTATATATTGCAGTACACCATTTATTTAATTTAAGGGTTCTTAGCTTCCAAAAACTTAATTTAAAATAATTATTTTATTTTATAATTTATCTCAACCAACAAGTCTTGTACATTTATATAGATAAATAATAATTCATTAACAATAATTATAATGATAAAATCACCATCAATAAAATCTATCGACAAAAAAATTTATTTTCTTAAAATAAATGTTTGTTAATGCTTACACATTTTTGATAAATTAAATTTCAAAAAATGTTGATTTTGGTTTATTGATAAATTTTAAAGTATGAAAATAAATTACTAATTAGTAACTATTGTAATAATAGTTTTAAATAAAATTATGTTTGTAATATTATTTTATAATTTGCGCTTGACTGTTAGTATTCTATAAAATAATTGAATAATTCAATATTTAATGTACAAAATAATAATATAATACCTATTTGATTTACTTCAACCAATAATATTCTTTATTAAGTATAAATGTTCATATCGCCTCTAGGAAAGACTTATTTTATGAATAAATTAGTTTAGTTTTGTGTGCTTAGAATTGTCAAATAGAACAGATATGGTATGCTAAATTTTAAACCTGTGTTTCTGAATTATAATTTTATTATTACGATAAAAAATTTAAGTATAGTTAGTATTTACTATGTTATAATTTATTTTATTTGTTCGTGATTTTATATTAAGAGTTATAACGAAATAAAATCATATTCACATATAATATATCACGTAAAAGTTGAATAATTAGGTATTCGATATGATATAATTGAAGTTTTCAAGTTTATCATCGCATTAATAATACTTACAAAATATTGAAATTAATATTTTTGATTACGTTTGATTAGTTTTTTTATACATGAAAATAGCATTGTATGTTGTTACTATTTTAAAAATCTGCAGTTTAACGTGTGTTGCTGAAAAACCGTTATTCAATTTCATTTGTATTCCGGCCTAAGTGGGGAATTGCGGTTGAATACACTCTTTTAACTGTGGTTTTGTGTTCATGGCGAGAAAATTCCGTTCTATATTTTTTTGAATAATATGAACATTTACAGATAAGAAATTTGTTTTTAATTAAGACGATTTCATATCTTACATATTCGTCATTTTATCAGGTATCATACAGTTTTAATTTATCATGTGAGACATCACTTTTTAGTATATATACATTATACTTTTTGAATGTTGATATTTTACAAGTGTATAAGATATAAAAAAATTGTATAAAACTAAATAGTATAATGCAAAATATCTATAATTTGTTGAATTACAAAGAATTATCATATCGTTTAGGTATACTATAATATATTATTAACAATATAATATAACCTATGTTAAATATAACTTATGTTACACTAGAATAAATATACTATTAATTACAAATATATTAATGTTTTATACCGTATACAATAAAAGCAAAACCATAGTTTTTATGAAAACGAGATAAGAAGGAAATTCATTTCTAGAACTTTTGGATTAAAATATTATGTTGTTTTTTATTTAATAGTACCTTTTATACATAGGAAATATTTACTTTTTTTTATCTATGATACCTAGATAATTAAAATTATAATTATTATAACATGGTTTTTTGAAGTTTATGATACAAATTACAACTTTGACATTAACAGTGGTATTACTTAAAATAATTTGTATTTAAATATGATATATTTCTTTATACTTATACATTTTTATATTGTAAAATTACGAAAAACTAAATAATGTCGATTGTTAAAATTAGTAAGTAGTTGACTATTAAAAATAAAATGGATGGTTTTATTATTTTTTACTTTTCGGTTCTTTTATGTATACTCATAGGTATTTATAGTTCTATTACCTTTTTATTGGTTTAATATTGCCCTAGTTGATAATTATGTTTGACATTAATTGTTTATTCAAATTAATCTAAACTACTAAAATGGCAAAACATTAAATATTTTTACTATGTATTTCATCTCTACTATTTAAAGAAAAAGTCATATATTACAGATTAATAATTATTCAATTGATTTAATTGGGTGACTTGTCTTTTGAATTATGCTATTTAAGCTAGTGTATTAATTTAATAAGTGTTTTAATAAAATGTAAGAAAATTATTGTTTTGAATTTGAGTCTTTTAAATTGCGTGTTTAGATTCCGAAACAATTTAACCTTATTTTTCTCGTAAGTTACTTGAGTTTGTTTATTTTTTTGATTAAATTTATTTTCTAAGTTTTTTTATAATTTAAATTTTAAAGCATCTAGTCACTAAACTTTTTAAGAAAAACATGGATGTTATTTTTTATTATTTTATAAAACTGTTATGTTTATCAAATATAATAGCATATTATATTTTGATATTATACCAACAGTTTAATTTTAATTAATAATAATATTATGTTAAAAACATCATTACATTAATCCCTGCAGTATACTTCATAGTTTTTGGTCGATTTTATTTTCCAATATAAGTCTTCACTTTTTCTTTTATTGATTATTTGTCATAAGTATTTAAGTAATTGCGATTATTGTTATGAAGAGATATTTTTAACGAATACTTATATATTTGAATGTTACCTATTTGTTAATAGTAAATTCGTTTAAAACCATATCTATTGATTGTACATGTTTCTTTAGGTATATTATGTTAGTAGTACTGAATATCTCACTGGGTGACATTCGTCTGTTTAGTCAATCACTAGAAAGGTTATTCGTTTAATGTCCTAGAATGTACGGAAATTAGAATGGTAATTTTTATAAGATTTGTAAAGATGTATTTACATAACGACACAGAAAGTTCTCTCGTTTTTAATTTGTTTTTAAATTTAGGACATACGTTACAGATCGCTGAGTATTTGTGAAACCCAAAAAATAATAATTGAGTTGCCGACACGATTTTGTTGTGTATTATATTTTATATTTGTTATTTTGTATTTAATATTATAGGAATACCTAATAAATTAATATGTATCTCAATTTTTATACCTTACTTATATGTTATAATTATATATAATATGCCCATAAAGATATAAAGATTTGTATATTATGGAGGAGTGGAAAAAGTTTTTAATTTATATTGGGCTATAATTTTTTCGAGGAATGAAATACTAAAAAAAAAACATTTAACTGTCATCAAACTTCCAAGTTCCAAGTTCATAAATACATAATAATATGTGTACTTAATTTTGTATACATAAGTGAGAACATATTTTGATTTAATAACGAGGCAACTAACATAATACAGTTAACTTAATTAGTGTGATTTATTTTTTATGATATTGCGTTTTACAAAATATTCTTAAAGTATTTAGAACAAATACTTTTTTTTATCTAGCTAATAGAAATAGTATTTCATTAAAATTAAGACATAATATTTTTCATATAGTTTTAATATTTAATAAAATAGTGTAAATTGCAATTTGCAACCATTACTTTTTATTTTAATTCTTAGATTTTTTTTGTGTAATTAATGATTTATATACTAATAAAGAAATAGCAATTATTTAAATATGGTTAATTTGTATCGATTACGAGTGGAAATAATATTGAAAAACTAAAAATTATTATTGAAAATATTATAGTTTTTTTTTTTATTATTACAAACATTGTCATGTTCAAAGAATATTTTAAGATAAATATCAAATATCCATCTAAAATTATAAATTCGATTTGAATAATATCTTCATTTTATTATGATAATTTAATGAATGATTTACGACACGAGTTATTGTAAAATGTTAATAACCCCCTCTGCTGTATTTCCCTTCTAGGTAATACAAATAGTGTTGTATACAGTGATGTTGTGTTCGAGGAACACTCTGTAGTAGTATATACTCTCTGAAGCCCTTGGGTTATTTGTTATTTATCGCATCTGCCGGTCTCCCTGAACCCCCATTCATCCCAATCTGTACGAATACCAGATGTTTATTGTGCTTGTTTTGTCGCGTGTCGAGCTCATTTTTAATACAGGCTATAGCTACTTATTTGGGCGGGAAAAAACACTCGCTCACACACACAATATTCGTTTATTTTTCAAAGTAGTTTTCTATTAAAAGAAATAACTTTTTTGTAAATATAATTAGAAAAAAACAAAATTGAATTTATTGTTCAGTTAACATTTTTTCACTCGACAATGTCACGATAAAATCGAGGAATAATAATTGTCTATTTAGGGTTTTTAGGCTCAAATCAGTATTACTCTTTTGTAAGTGTTTGAAATTATTTGTACCTACTTGTTTGATTTGTTTGATAATAAGTACTTTTTGTCTTTATTACCTTATGTAAGTATACATTATATTTTGTCGACTATGTTAGTCTGTTTGTCGCGACTCATGGCCGGGAGTAATAATCTATATATTATTTATATATTTTAAGAAAATTTGATATGTTTATAATTTATATATTATGTATACATAATATTTTTAAACCATGCATTCTTGAAGGATTACTTTTATAAATACTTTTAAAATTCTTGAGGTTTTTGTGCTACTATTAAGGAGGGACCTGTAAAGATATTGTACAGTTATTTATATAGTAATTTAACCGATAATGTTTTTAAAAATGTTAATGACTAACGTATTTAAATTAAATTTCAAACAAGTAGTTTTGGAATTATTTAACTTAGTGTATTCAAAGGATAATAGGTTTAAAAGATAAAGGTTATGGCAATTTGAACATTATAGTAATATTGATTTTAATTTATCAATATTTATAATTTGTTAAAATAGTCCAAAATAAATAAATAAATACTAGAACTAATATTACTTACATCTATTTTATATTTTTATAAAACCATTTTTACCGCCTAACATACTACTCGTTTAAATTGTGTATTAGATAGCCAGGTAGGTACATAATCAAAATTTTCAAAAATAAAATTTAAAAGTATAGTCTTTATGTTTATGGTAGGCATAATTAAACATCTTAAAAATCAGAATTTGAATAAATTTATTATTGCATTAACACATTTTGTGAGCATGATTGTTCTGTTTATTTAACGTATTTATTTCGTTTTTTATGATCTAGTTTAAATTACATTTTCGATTTTTGAATACAAGTATTGAATATGATTAAGTAATTTAAGACAAATAATTGATAACCTATTTTTAATTTTTAATTCATAAATTAGTTATTGTCTATTAAATTTGTATTTTGTGTATAATATATTAATATGTATAGGCTTACATAATTACCGTAATAATATGTGTACATAGTAACTATGAAATATAGTTTATTATGATGGCCGTATATTATACTTTCATTATTAATTGTTATGTTAGTTTGTTAGTTTACATGCTTTAAATTTTTTAAGCATTGATTTTGATAATATTTTATAGCTTTAGTTATACTTAATTAGGTACAAAGTAATTGTATGAATGCTAAATTTCATGTTTTATTTCATATATTCTGAAGCTGAATATTTTTTAGAAAGAGTATGTACAAATGTGAAATATTACAAACATCAATTGTAGCACCTATAGGTATAAATGTCATAAAATCAAATAAATAGGTAATCAATCTAGCACCACCCACCCACCTATTAATTGATAATTGTATTTATTAATTTTTAAACTAAATTATTTCTTTATAATTAATCTATCACAATAACTGAAAACAATGAACAATTAAATAGAAAAAAAGTTTAATTGATTTCAAAGTATCAGTATGGAGGCGACGTCTTAACCTTTTTCGACGAATGTTCTGATTTTTATCAATACACAAGAACATCCCACGTTTTAATAAAGAAGAAATTCTGTGATACATTTTACATTTTTATCTATATTTGTTTAAAATGTATTGTTAAGTAATTTTTATAATGTATATAATATTCATATAACGTGGATATAACATTATATACCACTCAGGGGGTAGTGAAATCATTATCGATGATCATCGGTCTCTTACTCTCATTTATAAACATTTATTGGCTTCACAACTCGCCTGACTTCGGTCTGGCGTGATTAAAACATCCATATAGGTTGACAGTCTTTCGAAAAGTTTCTCCTGACGTTCCATTAATGCTGCAAAAGTGTGGCTTTCAATTAAATGACTTGTGCAAAACTTTTCAGCTGCTGTTCTGTCGACCTACTCGTTATCCTGTGATAAGATTACTATCAAATCATTTCACCGTGTGTAATTCCGTAATGGCATAGATTGTATATAGCAAATACAGCATTTGAAAATGCTTCACACCAATTCTGTATGGGTATTGTAAACACCAATTAAACCTTGTAATATAACTTTCAGAACCTTGCTTATATAATTATATCCTTATTTAATTTAATATTTTGGTTACTGATTAGAATGTCACCATGGAACATGTATTTTCTAAAATAAATTCATTTGTATTGATATACTCGATTTGGTAGAACATGCAGTTTTTGTAAAAATATATTAAGGTTTTGGTAGAGTTATGACTTCTATTATTTTTATAGGGATAAGTTAATGTGTTCCATATTACTTACGTCCTACAATTTTTGTATATTTAATATTTATTTAGATAAAAAAGAGTCTGTTACTATTTTCCTAAAAGTTAATGTTTATTATATTATAGTTTAAGTGTTGAATCAGTTAGCTTATGAAATAATTAGGTAATGTATGTAATAACTAAGACGTATAGGTACCTAATGTATATAATTTATACTTTAACTAGTTTAACTAGTTATTTTATACATTCCCATTGCTCACTTCATTGATGTGTTTCTTAGTTATTTCATAAAATAACGGAAATAAATAGTATTAAGTTGTAACATAATCATAATATGTAACTAACACGACACAGTATAGTAAAAACCGGCATTATAGTTATTATTTTGGATTTGGGTTATTCATTTGATAAATAGTAATCAATTAATATATTAATATATTATTACAGTTCAGTTAAGTATTTTAAAGTACCTGTAAAATGTTATTACTCATAAGTTTCTATATCTATATAATTAATCCAATTTTTCATTGATGAATTAATAGTAATATTAAAAAAAATTTTAATTTGGATTGTGGTTAATGATATTATCATTTTTAATAAATAAATAAATAAATAAATAAATAAAAGTTTACACGTGTGGCACAAAAAGAAAAAAACAATTCTCTAATTACTGCGTGAATGAGATAAATTTTTGAAATTATTTAGTGTATACTGTGTATGTATTTAGTTCAGTGCGTATTGTGAAGTACGGTAAAAAATTAGCTCATTTTAAATAAAACTAACGGAAATGAGATTACAAATAAAGAATTCAACTACACCGCAGGTAATTTCATTATGTGGGTTATGAAAAAGGGTACTTACGGAGGAAGGATGTTAATGTGTGTACAACACTACATCTGTTTTTTTAAACATCATTTAAAATATATATTACTGCAATATCTGTAAACGTAAATAAAATGTATATCATTAGCAAAGCTTATCTCTAAAATTAAAAAAAAAGTATTATAATGTATCGCAAAATACTTTTGTCAAAACGTGAATTATTTTTACTTACTGCAGCTTTACTGATTTAATATCGATTATCTTTTGATTATATAAGCTTAAATTGTTATGGGCATTTTTATAATGAATGTCGTTTACGATAATGTAATAATGTATGACGTATATTTCTTTAAGTTATAAATTATATTATACTTTTTCTCTCTATTAATAGTATACATAAAATGTATAAATTATAGATCAGTAAAAACAAAAATATATATATATCGGTATCTCAATTTGTATATAGGTACTTAGTTTTGTTTTATAATTATTATAGAAATCATTTTATAAAGGAAATTATGTATGTAATACATTAAATAAATAAAGTATGCTTCTAATTTCATTTTAAAACTTTTTTCCATAATACTATTTTTAAGAAACATTTCGTCTAAGTAATATCCCTTGTGTAATCATTTATGTAAAACAGGGTTTCAGTTTTTATGATTATGTATTTGTCTTACTAAACTGTTTATACTATAGTATTAGCTATATAGTGTAATACATATAGGTATATATATTATATAAATGGGTGTTAGATACATAAAAATAGAGTATACAATACAGGGTGAAAATAAAGGACGGTCTCCAGTATGATGTTAGTACACACTACACAGTTAATCAATGAAAGTTCTACGGAGGTTAGTGATAGGTGCCCTTCGTCTCTTGGATCTGTGTAAATTGTTAAATACTTACAAACTTTGGTCATTAATTACAAATAATTTTTTTTCATAGTATATAGCATTATAGCTGTTGTAATACAATATGTATCACACAATATTTGCATACCTCTATGTACACGCCAAAATCAAGTTAAGACGCACATCATTCAATTCATTTAAATTATAATTCACAAATTCCTTAAACGACAATTATTTTTACTTTTCTATGATCATTGTTTAGAATTAATTTTTTCGTATAGTGCGTGTGTATTATGGACCTTTTGAAACCAAATTAAGTCATGATAAAATACGCCGTCCTGTGATTTGTATAGTACTTTAAAAAGCATATAAATCTTAATATAATCAGTTGTATTGATGTATTATTTTGCATTATTGCACCTTAGTATTATTCATGTAGTATATACAGTCAAATAAATCCTATTTTTACCACGTTTACGTAGATCTTTAGCGATTTTTTTATTGTGGTCGATAAGTGACAACAGTTTAATACTTCTGTTTGTGTGAATTTAGCAGAACAAAAAAGACAAAGGGCGCCGCGAATAACGAAGCATATTTATGTGCCTGACGTTAAATTGTCGATTTTATGTATAGACGCTGCACCGTTATAACTTGAGACAATGTAAAAACATACTATTACTGTATTATACACGTATGCTCCCTGCATATTCTAGTATATCTGCGTTCCTTTCGTCTTCCGTTGTAGCGATAAACATATTATTATAAAAATGGATCTCTATATTATATAATGAGCGAATCGAGTCAAGAGGTAGAACCCCCTTAGTGCATATAAAACAATTTTAATACATACGTAAATCTATAGTAATTTATAGCGTTTAAAGCAATAATTTTATTTAGTAATTATAGAACTTAATTGTAAAAATTATTTCTAACGTTTGTAATATTGTCCGGTTATCACATTGATTGAATATCCATTATTCTGTAATTGAAGACGAAATATTGTACCTATAAAAGTGAAAACAGATCACAATAATTGTTATGAATATAAATAAAACTTGGTTTTTATAATCGGTATTGGGTTGTAAATATTTATAATTTAACAATTAGGTATCATCTTGTATACAATTTCAATGGTTCTAGACCAATTTTAGATTCTGAACGAAGTGATGAATGTATTGATTTTACAATGGTGTGTGTTTTTTTTTTTTTTTTTTTTTTTTTGTTTTTGTGTCTGTGTACAGCATAACTAGTCGAAATAATGCTCCAATTTTAAACAATGGGGGTGGTTTCCGATGTAAAAGTGAATATCCTTGGTGCATTATAGAGGTAAAAAGTTAACATTTTCCAACAGTTTTCAAAAAAATCGAGAAAAACAAAAAAAAATGACGGAAAAACGGCAATTTTTACGCAAAACCAGTTTTCGACCAAATCGATTTTTTTTTATGGTTGTAATTCAAAAACTAATCGCTGAAAACACTTGAAATTTTCACCAAATGGTTATGTCAGTGGTATCTGTATATAGTTAAATTTTCAAAAAATTTTGACTTTTTTTGAGTTATTTATAGACCACTGAAATTTTCGATTTTTTTGAGAAATTTTTTTTTAAGTGTCGATAAAAATTTTTTGGATGACCAAAAAGTTTTGAAAATTTAATACAAGGTTCCTTATAAGTTGTTTTTAATGTAGCTAAAAAAAATTAAAAATCGTTAGTCACAATTTTTTTTTATAAGCGTTTTTAGTTCAAATTTTTACGAAATCTGTCGAAAACGTGAAAATTTGCAAGTAATTTTGAAGTTGAAAAACCATAAAATTTTTTTCTTTTATAACTAAGTTTTGAAAATTTGGTACAAGGTTCTCCATACATTTTTCTTCAAATATCTGTAAAAAAAACTCTACCGGATTCAGACAAAAAATTTTTATGAGTGTTTGAAATTTAAATTTTTACAAAAACCGCGTTAAATAACAGTTTAGCCTCAAACGATTTTGATATTTGTTATTATTCAAAAAGTATAAGTCGTAGATACTTGAAAATTTTACCAGTTATTAAGATTCGCGTTTTCTTTACGTGATTTAAATTTCAAAATATTTTGACTTTTTTTGAGCTATTTATAGACAACTGAAATTTTCAATTTTTCTGAAAAATTTTTTTTGAAGGGTCGATAAAAATTTTTTTGGCCCTATCAAAATACTTGAAAATGTTATACAAAGTTCCTCATATGTTATTCTTATAGTGATTAAAAAATTATAAGAATACATAGGCACAATTTTTTTTTATTAGCATTTGAAGTTCAAATATTGACAACAATTCGTTAAAACCATGAATATTTGCAAATTATTTGAAGTTGAAAAATCATAAAATTTTTTGTGTTTATAACTAAGGATTAAAAATACAACACTAAGTTTTCCATAAGTTTACCTTCAAGTATCTATAGAGAAAACTCGAAGCATCATTATAGGAAAAATTTTAAGTGCGTTTGAATTTTAAATTTTAACGAAATAGCGTAACGATAACGATTTATCCTCAAACGATTTTAAATATTTGTTATTATTCAAAAAGTATAAGTCGTAGATACTTGAAAATTTTACCAGTTATTAAGATTCGCGTTTTCTTTACGTGATTTAATTTTCAAAATATTTTTTAATATAAGCTGGTTTTTTTAAACCACCTTTTTCACCAACCACTAGAAATTATATCCTAGGCTGACAAATCATCTTCGTTCAGAATCGTTTTTCGTATACAATGATAACTATCATTGGATTCAAATTTAACACTCCTATAATATATAATAATGATCCATACGGCACCTAATGTACAGCAGAGCGGTACTCACTTGCCCACTTTTTAAGGGTTGACATTATAGGGTATAATGGTATTATTTAGGGTATTATATGCTTTATACATAATATTATATTATTAATTAATAATTATATTAAGATATAAAAAGAAGAATTAAAAGGATTTTATACCCGTATGTACAACATAGCGAAATTGCGTTCAGTCTTCAGTGGAATAAATATTATGCTGTTAGTTTTAATATTATTAGAGTCAATTTATCTTAACTTAAAGATAATAATATTATCTATCTACCTAGGACATCTCATAGGTTTTTATTTATATTTTAATTTTTAAGTGAGTTACGAGCATTTTAAAGTTTTAATATTTTACATATAACTATAACTCACTTAAAAACTAATATATCAATAAAAACCCTTGAGATTTCCTTGATAATATTATTACCTTAAAGTTAAATAATTGTTAAATTAATTCTAATATTAAAGTAACAGAATACAATTTAAAATTTTGTATTCTTTTTTTTTATATTTTCAAATTTAGTATTTCTAACTATTATTTAATATTTAAACCGTAGCAGTCATATTGCATAATAATTCTATAATATGTAAAATATAAATATAAATATATTATTATATATTTTACAATACTATTTTATATATTATATGTAATGATACACGTTTACAAATCCTACATTATTTCTATGTTATGTTGTACTACAATTTATTTCTTGGATTTTAATTAAATTTGAAAAATAATGGAAATTTGTTGATAACATTGAATGTGTTTCTCGCTCAAATTTTTTATATTTTAACTTGTTTTGCTATATTTTGTACTTTTTTTTGAAGAAATTTAATCACGGTATAATCATATAACTCCATTTAGTACGTAAGGAAATTATTATAGAAATAAGTTGCTCTACATAAGCATATTATCATCTCGGCATCACTGAGAGATTACTATGGCAAAGTGCAATTTGTCGTGTTAACTTAATATTTAATCATAGCAAACAAATAACAATCATGTTTTAATTTAGTTTTATCCATCAACATTTTAACACGAAACAATTGGTAATGTTTCTTAATTTGTTTGAAAGAATATTGTTTCTTCATTGTTTGAAATATTATTAACTCAATTATTTCTTCTACCATTTTCCGTTTATCAAATTTTCTTATGATGATTGTTGCTATTATTGTATATAAAGTTGTTTTCAAATTCATTCACGATTTATTTGATAGTAGTAATAACTTAATCGTTAATTTTGAAAATGGTTGTTGTAGGTATTGTTTTTAAGTTTATTTTTATAGCTTTTATTGACTTCTTTACCTAGTACTTACTGTCTATATAGAAATGACGAATTAGGTCATTATTATAGTTAACTTTCTTCATGATTCGATTTTGTTATTGATTATTTTATACCAAGCTTCATATTTTATTTTTTATTTTTGTAACCTCTATTTTTATTTGTGCTATATTTTTTGCGTTAATTAGTATCTAACAACCAAATTCCAAGATTCTTTATTTCAATTATGGAGCTTATAAATATAAATTCAATGTGTTAATATATTAAAAGATACTTAATAAGTACCACTATAATAAGTAGTAGGTATATTCATGAAGTATTTTAATTACAGAACATTTTAAATGTATGCTTATATAATATATGACGAAAAAATGATAATTTAATATTTATATTCATTTAATTTTTTTGTACATCAAGGTTTTTGAATCAAAATTAAAGTTATAATATATATTTATACCAATTCATAATCAAATAAACCATTTCGAATTAACTAAAAATAAAAATCCCATAATTATCGTATCTCACCATTTGAATCGGATGGTGTTTTTCTCCTATTACATTTGATTGCAAAAAAAACCTGTATGTATGGAGGAGGAAGTGGAAAAAATAGTCGTCCAATATTGTCTACACTGTTTCGTCGAAGAGTTTTAATCCATTCTCTTCTGTCTTTGTCTCTCTCACTCCTCGTCCGTGTGTGTGTGTGCGTTGTGTATAGGCGGTGCGCTGCCGGTGTTCTGCACCGTCCTACCGTAACCAGTCGAGTGTTGTAGCTCCGGTCGTGCGAATGTCTATTACTGTATTATCGTTTACAATTCTATGATAATAATTTAATATAATATTTTTATTTAATTTTCGTTCCGTTTTGATCGATTTTTAAGTGTTATATGATTGTGACAAAAATATCAAGTGATTATTAGTTTGAAAAGTGCTGTGATATTATGGAATAACTGGTCGTCGTTTTATTAAGGTATCTACAATAATAAAAAAATAAACACTATTATAATATGTTTGGTCGTTTGCGTGTCCGTTGTCTTACAAATCTGTCAAGCCGTTTTTTTATGCTTCAAAGGGAAACCAATTTGTTATTTGCTAAAATCTATAATGTATGGCAATAAACATTTCACTAGTTTTTGTATATCCTAACATGCATTCAATACTTATTAGTTTTTTTTTGAATTGGTAAAGAGATTGCTGCTCATTGTATATTTGTCTGCATAATGAAGTTTGTTGTTTTAATTTATACGTAATTACTCTTTATAATTTGGTAAAAGATACATTGTTTTCAGACATCTGTTCTTGAAATAAAGAATTCATTTTTCACAAAAGTTACATTTAAAGACATCAATAAAGTAATTATTTTTTTTATGCTCCCAAAATTAAGTATTCTCTGCATTCCGAGTAGTACATTGTAATTGTCAACTTTCATAACTTTATAATTATGGAGCTGTTAAATACGTAAAAATTTTTTTTTAAAAATAAACTTTGAAACTGTTTTCAGTATTTTAAAATTTTAATTTTAATCAATAATTTAGATACACATAGTTAATTTTTTAAAACTGTGATCATACTATTTTTGTTTAAACAGTCATACTTATAATGTTCAAATATTCTTTATGATATTAATATATTAATTTTAATACGAGTAATATTTTCAAGGGGAACCACAAAAATAATATACATTGTATATGGATCATTGAAATTATCCTTAATATATTCTAAAAACTCGATTATTTTAGTCAATTTTTTATGAAAATTTAAACATAAACTATTTTATATCGAATATTTTAGTAGGTATGTTTTAATAGGTAATATTTTATGGAATTTCAAGATAAATGTTTTTTAAGTTTATTTTAAAATGTTGTATTGATATTGCAAAAATACATTTAGATATAACTATTATTTATGAATACTACTTCTGTATTATAAAATTTTCAATTTATTAAATTAAAAAAAATATTTATTTTATTTATTTGCGAAAATCGCTTATAGTTTCTTTCAACAAATGTCTGTACTTAAATTGCTTATCATAACCTAATTAACCTAACCTGGAAGTTTTCTGCATATTTGTTTCTATTGTATGTTTAAATCTACATAGTGTTACCTGTGTTACCAGAAAAATATTTTATGTTTTGCTTTCTTATCTAATAAAACAGGAATAAATCACTATGTACAACATATTTTACCTTACCTTTATATCACCGAATGGTCAAAACTGATTTTATGACTTATCGGTTATCAATAAGTCAAGTACTACAGTGAGAATTTGTTATTTTTGTTTTGAATTTGCTCATCATTTACAATCCTACATAAGGAAGAAAATGTTTTGCCACAATCGGGTTTTCCGGTTTCCGCACTAATAAGTTTGGATTCTATTACACCCCCCGATCATCCTTCACAATTGTTAGCCGCTCGTTTAGGAACAGTTTATGCTCTTGACATTTTCTATTCACAGAAACATTAAACGACATTTAGATTTAGATATAATAAAGAAAAGAAAATTGTTATAATAAAAATTGAGATAAATGTGTATAGGTAAAAAACGAATTACCTTAATACAAAAAATGCGTTTTAATATATAAATAGAGGTGTTTTAAGGTGTACAACTGGAATTTGGCCAAATTACCAGTAAAAAAAGCATTTTTACTAAAATACGTCATTAATTGTTTGTATGATTTGTTAGTCATTGACACTAGAAAAGTAGAAAATGCTTTACATGTAAATATATATAGCATACATATTATTTTAAAAATTATTCCAGATTTAATGAATATTACCGAATTTATTATTATCAATAAAAAGTATAAATAGAAAATATTTCCGTTCTGTATTTCTTATATTACCTATTAATTTAGTAAAAATATATCATTATGGATATTTAATGTAGTCACAATGTCACACAATAAAGGTTTTTGAATATTTCTATGAAGTCTCGAGTCACTATGTTACGATGTATTTATACTTTTATGAAATAAAAATGCACCTACATTTTTACCAATTCAAGTTTTCAAACATATTACGCAAAAATATTAACTTTGTTTCTTTTTAAAATTTTTAACAATATACTATATAGTATATTATACAATGGTTTGACAATCATTTGAAAAAAGCATTTGTTTTTATTTCTTTCCGTAGTCCACAATATCATCGTATTACAACGAAAAATCTGATGAAGTACTTATTGCTATTTATTAAATAATATGGAGTGTAATCAAAGTTATTATTACGTACACTACCGTTATAAATGGTCTGCAGAAAATGAAATGTTGCACCTCACTTGTTGCTTTTGTACACGAGTAAATAATCCAGTCGGCGTTTATTTGAACAACTCGATACGATAACAGTATATATTTCATTTCCATAAGCATTTTAATAAGATTATTGTATGAATGTAAATTATTTGGAAGATGAGATTATTGTACATAACATAATAATATCGTAATATACTATAAATGGATCATGTCCAGGTGCCATGACTGAAAGTTGGAATTATTATGAGGTCAATAAAACAAACCCTCCCATTTAAATATTTATTTGGATTATAACCTAGAATCGTTTGAACTTCAGCCAATATTGTCTTCACTGTTTTTTGTCATTTAGGGGTTGTTTAATAAATTGTTAGGAATTAATATTTTTGGTAACCGTTCATTAAAAATTGCTCAAGTACTTTTAATTTAATTTTTATTTAATTATCTTTAACTTTTTATACTTGAAATTTAATATTACTTTAGCACGTAAATGCATATTTACCTAAACTTAAATGTATAATATACTCATAGATAATTCTTGTTTTGTAATAAATATAGCTTATTGGACATAGGTAGTAACAGAAAAAAATAAATAATATTTGCTACCCACTCGAATTATTTATTACTTTTCTCATAAATATTGTCTTAAAATTGTTTTACAAAATTTTTTTTATCTAAGTCCATATAGTTCATATAATCCATATAGTTGTTATAAAGGGTTGTTAAAATAATTTCCTCAATAAAGTGTTGCTATGGTCGGATAGATGTGGGAAAATATAACAGTCTGACAATAAAATATCAGTGTGTACTTATATAAAGAGTCTGTTTGTTTTACTTAATACTAAACACTTTTTTTAGCTCCAAAAAAATGAATATCACCTTCTCAAATATCCTTAGCTTTCCTAGGGATAGTACTTTTTTCATTATTACTTCATTGGATATTTTATGTTTAAATCATTTCTTTGACATTGTACTTGTATTTCAAATTCCAAATTTAATTATGAGCCCACTGCTGTGCTCACGATCCATTTGTGTTGAGATTCAATTGAGACCGTAAATAATAATTTATTGTTATTATAATTTTTTTTTTTTAATCAATAAAACTATTTGTTTTTATATTCATATTTTGATAAAAAAATCTTATGAAACAACGATACTATTATTATGTACACTACATTATATTACATAACATAATTTATTATAAATTATTATTACAGCTAGTGATAGGTACTATACTCGTATAAAAAATAAGTATTAGGTATACTTACAAACTTTAAATCTATTTGAAAAAACTTCTTGGTGTACTCATTGCCCATTGGTAATGATTGTGCGAAGAAGTTTAAAAACTATTTGAACAATATTATGCAATATACCAAGTAATGATTTTTATTTGAACACGTGCTGTTCTGTATAAAATTACGTAATAGTGTAATATAGTATTAAAAAAATATTCAAAGAATATATAAAATATAAAACTTTATCGTCCGACATCAAGTTTGTTGAAATATTCATTTCAAATATGTTTACTAAATTCACAAAAAATAATTTATACTCTATTATTTAAAAAAATAGTCATTTCGATTTCAGTTGTGTTGTCATCAACAGCTTTGAACAAACACGTATACTTTCGTTCTATGTTATTAATATATAAAGTCTGTGTTTGGCGCTCTTGTGGCCAAAAATAAATATCACGTTGATTTTTATTTAAATACAATATATATTATTTACAAGTTATTTATTTATTCAATAATTCCCTTGAATATTTTAATTAAGAATATAAGCTACTAATTATTTTTATTCTTTATTATATTTACTAAATAGTCTAAAAATAAAATTAAAATTATTCAACAACTTTTATTAGTATATTTTTTTTACCATATCTGTACATTCCCTAATTAATTTAGGCAGTTTCATTTGAATATTAATTAATTATTTATTTACATAGTAATTAATTTCTTATTAATGTTAGAAAAGAAAAATGAATAAGTATAAAATTTTAATGTTTTATGATCTATGCCAATTGTATATGACACATAAAATTATTTTATACTATCATGTCTACATTGTACGTTTTATACTTTTTACTGAGTAGTTAACTTAAGATTTAATATGTAATTTTAAAAGCTGAAAATCTGCTGTGGAATTTTGATATAAAAAATAAAACTTAGAAACATAACCTAATCAATGGCATATAATAAAAATAATACGATTTACTATGTTTGCACTTTTTATAGGTACCATACATTTTTACAATAACTTAAGGGACTATTGAAAATTGGCATTTTTATTTTTTATCTTTGTTTTTGTCGGTTTTCCCTTTGACTGTTGAAATTATGTTTTTATTTCATTATCTCGAATGGCTGACTTGTGTATATGCAATATATATTAATATGTATGCATGCATAATATGCGTGTGTATATTGTAGATAAAATTACCGATAATAGTGAATTATTACACTATTATTGTTTTAAATGCTATTTTTGCTATTATACTACTACGTTTCTAATGCAAATTGAATTTTCGAAAATGCCCTCTTAAATAACAAGTCCGCGTAAATATATACGACGTTATTGGCTATAGAAATACCTATACGTTGATAAATGTTTTTTATACGGTATAATATGAATTTTATATTATAATATACTATATAGTCTATGGGTAGTTATTGGAATTTGGATTATTAACTTGCTACAAGACAACACCATTTTTATTGAATATAACTTACGTACATGACATATCTTCAATTGATATTATTCGTAGTTTTCAAATTATTGAAAATGGATGGCTTATCGTGTTTAATTTAACTAAAAAATTAATTAATCATAGATATACCTGCAGCTAATTTTAATAATTTAATTACCAAGAATTAATTTGAACATAATTTCATCGGTTTTATTTTTTATCATAATCAGTATATCTAAACCTATTATCTTACATGTATTTACTTCTATAAAGTATATGGTGTTCCAAAATTATAAAATTACAGTATAGTACTATAGTATATTGTTCAAATTACGTTAAGTGGAATTTTCCATGTATAAATATGTATTGCTTACTTTTGCCCCAGTAAAATACGATTTCTATTTCTGATACTTATGGATAATTGTTAATTTATTCGATATATTTGAAAAAGAATAATTCGTTTAGTGTTCAAAATTAATTCACTAAGTGTCTTAGAAATAAAATTCGTGACAAAAAGTAATAGTCACGTATCAAATAATACATTATTAACAATGTTCGAAGTATAATTAATGTTTGTTAGGTACTAAAATCAAACTGTTTTTGAATACTCGGTGAAAATTTAAAAAATAACGCAGAACTATAAGAATTCAATTATTATCCAATCCAATTAAAAAAAAAAAAAATGATAATAAGTCAATGAGCAACATTATTTTAACAAGATTTTGAAATTATCCATCATTGAAAAAACATATAGGTAATGCATATTAAAAAATATAATATTTTATTTTTATAAATTACGTGTGTGCTTAAATTGACATTTGAGCAGGTGTTTACAATATACATACACACACACAGTGCCCTGCGCTGTTGTTTTTGGCCGACGAAATGCGCATAAACACATATTATATTATTAATATTATACCGAATGACCTCGGGTTTAGGAAACACGTGTCGCTCTTTTTGTTTTTACAGTATTCATTTCGTTTTGATCGTATTTTGATTAAAGTCTTTAAACACTTCTATTAGATGATTATGTACCAACTGAATTATGACAATAATATTCACGTAGGTACATTTTCGTCCATCGTGTGGATATTACACTTTTTTAAAGGAGAATCCCTATTTTATTACTGTAGCCGTTGAATAGGCGGATTTCTGGTGTATGGAAAATGTGAAAATCTCAATTCCGGACAGTAGATGTTCAGTATATGTTTGGGAAAAAAATATATAGGTATTATCCATTTGAGCGCTAATAAATCGTATTGATCCGAAACTTCTATGCAGCATGAAAATAATAATGTACGTCGGTTTTACGATAGATTAATAATAAGAGATAAAATCCTGAAACGGAAAAAAAATAAATACGTATAAAAAATTTAAAAAAAGAACATACTTTAAATTATAAATAATCTATTTTATAAAACTCGATACTGTTGCGATGTGAAAATATATTGTCGTTTTCCGTAGGGAAGGATCGTTTTATCATTATATAATTGCTTTTTATTTTATATTACTAGAAAAAATAGTACTTATTATTATATTGAATACAACTTTATGAATGCCATGAGCAAAAATAAATATACAATTTCAAAAAAATAACAAAAACATTAGCAGTAGTATAATATATTAAAAAAATAATATGTGCCAGCAAAAATACAAACTATTAAAATAATCTGTTTATAGAAAGTGTCAAACTGTGTAACTTTAACAAAAATATGTGTCGTTCCTTATGATTTTGAATGTTCATAAAAATAAATGATGCCGTTTTTTTTTGATGAAAATTTAAATTTATTGGAAACAACCCTTCTTTTTATTGCATAATGTGATTTTTTCAGTAATACCAGTAGTAGTATATGGACCATTCTGAGTCAGAACAATAAAAGTACTCATTGTGCATAATTGTATACTGTTAAAAACCACAAAAACATTTTTCTAACCTAACTATATAGTATATATAATATACATTTTTATTAAAATATAGTTTAGTTCCTATAAGTTTATCACGAGTTAGTTGTATACTAATCTATACAAAAAGGATCTATATTATTATGTAACATTAATTTTCGTGTAATATATATATTTAAGCTAACTACTTTTCACAATAAAATGATTTGCTGTGATCTGGTTCTGTGTCTATGTTGTAGAAGAGTTGTATGTCACGGAAACTTGATAATTGGCATAATTGCTATTCAAAATTCTTATTAGATATCATATCACTAATACACCAAACGTATCCTATTTTCACTTAAAATGTACCTATTATTAGCATAATATAATAATTTTCTTTATATTAAAGAAAATCATTACAAATGTTTTATAACATATTTGTTCTTAAATATCCAGAAAGTTATTTATTTTATAAATTTTATTGTTGGTTACTACCGATATTTTTAAATAATAGTTTTTAGTTAAAATCTATTATATGATGAAGTCATAAAATACGAGTAGATATATTTTATTTTAAGTGTAGAAAAACTAATTTTCGTTCACACGACTAGCAGTTTTAAGAGTTTTTTTTCATATAATGTTTAACTGTTTAAGACGTACAAATATGTCAAGTACAAGTGGTACCACGTATAAATAAACAAAATGGGGTTTGAGGAATACTTTAGATTCTTCTCCTCTTCCATAAGTATTTAAAAATAGGTTTACAAACGAGTAAACTCGAATTGAACAGGGTTTATATTAGATCTGTTTTTGGTTGGTATGAACTGCATCAATAACTTAAGAGTTTTTTTGTTCGTAAAATGTACACGTAGTATTTCATTGTTATGTCTTAAAACATTGAATTATAATATCCTTGAGTCATAGTTTTACAAATATTTTAAGCTGTTTTATTTTTTGGCATTGAGATTATTACAAGTACCTACCTAGCAATTAATATTATTTTTTTCACGCAAAAGTAGTGAGTTATAGAATTCGAATTGGTACATGGTAGTTGTTAATAATTTGTGTATATATTTAATGACATTAAATTCAAAATTGTTGGCTTTTAAATAAATTAAAAGTAAAGTAAAGAAAAGAATGATGGATATTTGAGATGTAAGAATAATAACTTTGTAAAACTAATATAGTTTAATTTTTTCCGAATAGTAAACACATTGAATAAAATAAAATATACATTATAAAGGCTGTAATAGCTGTTGTGATCATAATACATTTTTGATAGATATCCTGTAATACGGTTTGTCAGATATTATATTTCAATCAAACGGACACGCGTGTATGAATGTTTTAAGTCTTTTTTACAATTTAAAACCTTCAAACATGTAATATGTATGAATAATAAATATATAGTATTTCCAATGGCCGCATTGAACGATGCGATGATTCAAATCTGTCCTTATATTATGATGCGGTAAATTTTCCACTCATCGGAATGCCAATGGATTCGGAGACGGCTACGAAACGAAACATGAACTTCGTGGCCACCGCATTGGCAATGCGAGATTGGATACTTACGGCATACTTCAATTCAGGTATACACTCGATCTGTTTTCGATGTTTAAAACTCAAAATTAAACTTTACAATAGTTGATTACCAAATGGTGCTTAATTCTTGGCATGGGTTCTAAGGGTTTGATGGCTTATGTATTTTAACTACACCGAGTAACACTGAACTAACATTATTATTATATTGTACGTATTGTATTAGTAAGGCATATTTAGATGTATACATACATATTTCTTTATTTCATTATTCTTTTTAAAATATTTTATTTTTTAATTTATTAAGTGCGTTAACATTGAATTTTGTATACATTTATATATATAGTATATTATTATATACAAACACCTTTGAATTAAAATTACCATGGTGTTTGTGGTTAAAATTCAATTGAACCAAAACATATAATGTACAGTTGAAGTTAAACATCGATCAAGGTCGTAACTAGTATAATAATGGTTATAATATACCTATGTATATTCTTCGGTTGTATTACAAAAGGACATCCCCTCCCGTATTTCTTTTATCTGGCTACAGATAGCACCATAGTTTAGCGATCAATTCGGCGCCAAAAATCAAACTATGACAATGTTAACATTTTTGCAGTAATTTTTAATGATTATTCTTTACTTGTTTGTTTATTAATAATGAATAAAACTGACTGGTGAATGTACCTAGCTTTTTATATTTTTTTACTATATTTATATTTATATACTATGAAAACCAGCAATTTTTGGGTATGATGATTAGCTTATCACTGTATATAATATTACAATATATAAATATATAACTTTTATAATATGTTCCATACTGTATATATAAAATGTTTAATTAACTTCGTAAGTTACTATACACAATATTTAGATTATAATATTGTACTTAAGTTACAAATTAAAAATAATATATTAATATAATATTATAGTTAGATATTATTAAATCCTTGAGGATTGCCTAATTTATGTTTATATCAATGTTAAGTATTAATAGCATGACCATAGTAATTTCTTTGTTATATAAACGTAATTTTTTATTACAATTGTTTCAAATACCTACCTATCGTATTAAGAACATAAAATTAATTTACAAAATTATTGATTTAAATTAATACATATATTAATAATGTATTGGTTTAAAAAAAAAAAAAAATTGTTATTATTCAATACTTGTCTAAATGGAAAATATGATGTTTAGACGTTTAGTATTTGTTATATTTTTTTAAAGAATTATTGAATTATGTTATACTCGTATTTTCTTCACTAATAATGTGTATTAAAAATTACAACAATTCGCAAAAATCCGTTTTTAAGTACAAGTTTATAGATATTATAGGTACTTATTATATACTCCAACTCGAAATTATGAAGTACTAAATATCCTATGTGATGTGATCTGCATGTTTATTCACTGTTTGAAAATAGTAATTTGGCTTCTACGTAGTCATCATCAGTTGTAATTTGTAACCAACACCAAAATAATCAAAACTACGCGTTAGGCATATATTAAATGTTAAAATGTATTATGATTGTCCGCGATGTATTTAAATAGAAGCAATATATTATCCATTTTTTTTTGCTGAGAAGTTTGTGCTTATGTACTATAGACATATGTAGTGTGTAATAGTACCTATACCTACCTTGAAAACGACTAGAGGCGTATAATGTATAGTTAGTTATCGTAAAATATAATATTGTATAAGCTCATGTATTTTCTTCATTATCGTTTTTCCCATCTGTATTATGTTGCAAAAGCAATGCATTCACTTGCTGTTTGCTAATTTTTGCTAAGGGTTCTCGGTTGTTCCTTTATATAACTATACTCTGTACCTCCGCTCGCCGCCTTTACACACAGCTAATCGAATTGCTTTTGTTTCGCTCGCAAAGTTTTCAAACTATCCGTCGACCTACTATAAACAACACTAATTGTATTAATACCTACCTAGACATTGTTGCAATTAAAACAACCCGTCTTCATCTAAAAGAATGATTTTGCTGTTAAATGTTGTTCTTCCAGTTGTTAATTCTACTATTATATAAGTAGTATCTATGACTCCGTCGTCAATAAAATTTGATTCGCGTGTATAGAAATTTCTATACCTTATTACAATAGAATTCAATTTTATAGTTTTTAAATTTTTATTATTATTTATTAAATATTGATTCTTTATAATTTCAAAAGTAATTTGATGAAATTCAAAATATCGAGTAAAATATGACTTGTGGAATCATATTAGATACGTTTGTATTATTATATAGTTACACTGTGACGATAATTTTTGCACTTCCAATAGCGGAAAAGACAGCCAATTTTTGCTAAGGCCATTGTATGTCCGAGACCTTGACTTCGTGGGGTGACTGAGCTGGTCACCGTCTCGCATAGTGCGGTTTTTGTCTAGTTTTATTTGCCTATTATTTTTCCTTCTTTAACACAAAAATGTACCGTATCTCCTCAAGGATTTCCCTTGTCCAGACAGATCGTTTAAAAATCATATAATTCACACACACGTTCATACAATATATACATATATAATATATGTTCCTGCATAATATATCAATGTATATAATAATATGACGAGTTTGATTTTTCGTATATGAATAAAATATCATTAGAATAAGTGCACGCAGCACCGATTTGTATTTATTCTGTACCTATAGTCATAATTATCATGAACATTTTCGGCCATGTTTTCGACGATTTAAATCGAATACCCGAGAGAAGTTCAATAAACCTTCCTCGAGCGCCTTGTAGCGCGCACGCGCGTATGTATGTGTTTAAGTATATGATAGGTATATGTATGTGTGTGTGTGTGTGTGTGTGTGTGCGCGTAGATGCGAAAAAACAGTGCGAAACTGTTCCAGTCACGGTTCAATTCGCGCAAAGAGGTCGTTGATTCCGCAGCATATTTAGGAATTATAATAGGAATAAAGCAGAGACTCCACAAAAGCGTAGTTTTATGTTTGAAAATAATTTTTTATACAACTAGTATCGATAGTTGTACCGAAAATTACGTTTTTGTGAGAATCTGTTGCAACTTTTTGTACATAAACAGTTTTTTTTTTATTTCATCATATGTTTGCATAAATATTATCTATAATAATATGTATTATGTATAAGTACGGAGCACTGAGTATTGCTGTAGATTTTTAGACGTTGCAGTTAATTAACAACAGTCTTTTGTAGTTTTGTTAGTTGGCATTGATTTCTTTGACTAACTGAAATTGGGTACCTTTTGTTATATGTATTACATCAAATCCAAACCGAACGCATTGCTATAAATCCATTAAATCCTAAATAAACATGGGTGATTTTATTTCTTACTCAATAATTGATGGATTTGAGATTATTAATAAACTAGACTTAATTTCAAAATACTAAATAAATATAATTATTTTAATAACATATTGTTTGTTAATTTTATTAATACATCAGTTTTGTCAAAGTCAATACAGCACGTACCTTATTACTCGTTACGGCATGTCGGTTTAAGAGTAAACATTTCGTTGTTTGGTTTGCGTGATAATGTTAAGAAGTACACATATTATAAAATTATAATGTATAGTAAATAATATGATAAAACCAGTCTGACATTTAAAGCGTATAAATATGGTAACACGAAATCGATTAGTGGTTTGACTGTCGGCTGTGGTTAATATGCTTCGCGATAATATTATAATTACTTTGGGGTTTTATGAGTTTTATTATCTTTAACAGAATATTGTTATGCTTTTCTCATACTCGGAGATCCGCTGCTTTTAAATCAAAAAGTAAAGCGAATACCATTGTACACTGTACAGGGTAGGTCAAATATTTATGTAATAAATGTATAATCTGTAAGTATCAAAATAATGTTCCGTAGTAAATCATTAAAATATAATGTATTTCATATTGTAATTTTTAATGCACAACGTACATATTATTATGTTTTATATTAAATTGTCGCTTTGAAAAATATATGTTCTGGCATTATGGCATATTAATATATGAATTAAAGTTGCATTGTGTTATTATACGTAAATATTTATAAGCATGTAGGTATATATATAATATGTATTATGTACAGCCGTTTAGGTGTACTATAATAGTATAATGACTCGTTTGTTTGATCATCTCGTTGGAGACGAGGAAATAACTTTGATGAGTGAAAAAAAATGATAAACTTTGATTAGTTCCCAGAAAGCTTTTATAATTATGACTGTATAATATAAATAATTTATGAAAAGCGTATAATTTAATTGATATGTACAACGTACATGGGGTGGCTTACAGTTTTGCTTGTAGATGTTCAAATCACATTATTGCCGTTTGGTTTTCTTCTATAAAAATATGAAGGGTTCCTCAATCCCCAGAGAATCATTATAAAATGCACTGAATACTAAAAGTCACTTTAATTAACACATGCTGACAGCATCGGGTGATTCATTTAACGCAAGATACACATTATTTCAAAAACTAATTATGTTTTTGAAAATATTTTTTTTTTACAAAATTTTAAGTTTTATTCAAAAGAAAAAGGCGTGCGTAAAATCGAGTATAGTCATTGCCACGATACAATTATTTATGATGGTATAATAGACAAAAAGAAAATAAATAACTAATGAGTAATATCAACAAATCTTAATACGTCGTCGATAACATTTAAATATGTCACATTTTTATGTCTAAAATCGGTGGAATTGTTCAACCTATAAATATGTATTTTTTACAGTTTATTGCACGTTATATTATATTATTTATGGGCGAATGAATAAATCTGATTTAATACGTTTAAACTTCGAACGATAAAAAATGTAATAAATAATAGAGGACAAGATTGTATTTATCATCCTATTATTATTATAATATAATATAAATTAATAATCTTAAAAACCACCTAGGTATATGAGTATACCTATCATTTAATTTATGAACTCGTTGGTTTATATTTTATCTGCTTTGAGCAACATTGCTTGTGAGTTGTGGTGTTCACTGTTCCAAAATGTCCCTGCAACAGTCCGGGTATTTTGTGGCACACATATTTTAAATAATTTGGATTTCTTTCTGCGTTATATTACAGTCGTACCATGTTGGTTGTCTCGAATAACTTTATTTACAATCGATATAACATTATTATATAGTAAAAATAAAACGTTATTAAATAACACGTTCCGATACTGTAGGTATAGACTATAGAGAGAAAACGTATTGTAATTAGTTTTCGCGTACGTAATCTTTTCGAATACGTGACGACCGACGGGTTATTACAAATCGTCTACTACTACACTACCTATACTGTACGTATATAAATACCATGTTATCGGTCGTAATTTTTTTTTTCAATACATTCATACTGACGACGCACAGTTGGCGAGAGGGGCATTCATCTGTAGTCTGTAGAATATATTATATTTGTTTGTATATTATATCATGTTTTATATACCTGCAATACCCTACTCTGATCGATACGTTTTATTTATTTATATTTTTATGTGTGCGCAATTAAACAGCTAAAATATCACGCGGATTTACTCGATTTTCGTCTAAATCCATTGGATCATATTGTGTATATTATATTATTATGTATAACAAATATTATACTTTATTGAACGTATGCAATATACACTCAACACACGACACGACGACCGTGTTGTGGCTACCATAAGATTATAATATAGACCGTTACATTTTCCGTCGCTGTGTTAGTGCAAGCGCATACCTGTACGGCTGTACCTATACGTTTTACTCTCGTAGATCGATCGCATCGCCACAAACGAGTCGATCGTGATTATGAAAAATAAAATAATTTAGCACGTTGAAATGTGGAGAGAGAGAGAAATGATACGTTTCCATTTACTAATTTACACTCTCAATATAATAATAAAAATAATATTATAAAACGTATACGATGTTGAATGTTATTTTAGCATGTTATAGCAGGTATATGATTGCAAATTTTGAGATCGATTAAAACTTTAATTTGTTTCAATAATTCTCTAAGCAATTAACTAAGCTTCTGTCAGGTAGGTTAGAATATCATTCTTTATAATCGCCGTAAAATGCCTACTTTCTCTCTTTCTCTTTGTACTTGCATACATCAAAATTCCACTATATTAACATTACACTATACAAATCATCCAAATCCCTTAATACCTACTTAATCTTTTTTTATTACTCTCCTGGATAACCCCCATGATCTTTTCTTAGAACGAAATTGGCCACACGTAATTTCCCAACTAAAGGAAAAACCTATAAAAATATAAATATATTTAAATCTATAAATTTACACTTTAATTTATTAAAGACTTATTGATGTTGTTGGTTTGTGCCTCCTTTCTATTCACACCATTCTGCAGTTTTTTCTTGTTCAAATCTAAAATCTGAAAATTTACCTAATGTTTTTAATTGTACAGATTGTAAATTGTATATTTATTTATTTCATAATAAATAAAATAAAAAGGAATACCGGTCACGAGAATTTTAGAATTTGATGATATACCTAGGTGTATTAAGTCGACAACAACGCGATTCTAAAAGGACGGTCCGTTGTTTATTGTTGTAAATTTTTTCGTTTTACAATCGAGTAATATTTGATACAAACGTATGTCGTATTTATATTTTTTAATCATATATAATATTATGTGCATTTTTATATCTGTTTAAGAAGACCCCTACAACTGTTAAAACCTACAACTCTCGCGATGGCGATTTATGTTATCGACGAAAGCGTGTAGATGTGCATACGAGTGTATATTTTATGTATACCTACGGTACCTACCTATATTACATATTAATTTCATGAAGATGTTTATTAACTACTGTAAATGTATAATATATAGGTTAGGTATATAGGTATTGGATATTATATGTGCATCCATTCATAGTACGCATTATATGTTTAATGCTGTGCTAATTCGCTGTAAAAAAAAAATAAAAATAAATTTTCCCTGGCGCCGGTACATTTTTGGTCAGATCTCATTGCTGCCACTGCATAACGGATATATGTATATAATAATTTAATATAGGTATTAATATCTCAAGTATAATATTATGTTTAGTCATTTCGTGTGTAATAACTACTTGTTGCAGTGATAAATATCGTGATGCGTATATTAGGTATACATTTATATATAAATAACAAAACATATATTTTTTACAAATAAAAAATAATAAACATTTTTCGTTTTTAGTTACATAGAAATAGTATTATACCTTTACTAATAATAATCGATATTCGAATGTAATATAAACGCGCACGTACCGAACAGAATCGCTAAATAATCACGAACATGCAGTCGCGGACTTGTCGCGTAGTATGAAAATATTCGATTGCATGATTATTGGATTTCTAAAACCATATTATTTATATTAAATGATGATTCCAAACGGTTATTCTAGATGAAATACCAAAACCAGTTCGAAAAATGTAAACAATGAACAGATAATTCGTTGAAAAATGTTAACACCTCTTTGAATGTAAGGAATTTTTTCTCCGTTCAGTTATGCACAAATTACGCTTATAAAATAAGACGACAGTCAACAAGTTTGCGTGGACAAAATATTTTATTCCTATTACCCTTTACTCGACCGAATATTTTTCTTTATCGATTTCAGTATTTTTTAGAAATCTTCTTCCGATTGCACTCCATTGCGTAAATGTTGACCATCAGTTATTTGTTGTTCAGCTTTTAATATTTAGTACAAAATATATAATAACCTATAGGTACGTTAAAATCATTTAAATAATTATTTACATCAAGCTTCAAAGAATAATCAACCCTTAAATTATAAAAAATAAATAAATAAATAAATAAAAATGATATGTAGGTAGTAAATACTAATGAAATGTATGTGAATGTTATATGCATACTAATTTTTTTGCAGTCAAAACTATAAAATGTATTTTTAATAACAAACAAGTATTTGAGCATAGGGTGTTACGTAATAAGATACACGAGGATAACTGGGTTTAAAAAAAATAAAAAGTAGAAATTATACGTCTGTAGTATCGTCTCATATTACTACTGACCTCACGCCTTAAAATTATAATGTCATTACTTATTTCGTAAACTATATCACTTACAATTGTATATTTATTAATTCATTATACCTATTGCGTGTCGTTTATAGATATACGTATATGTTCTGTATATGGTTTCTATCACAATTCATACCCCCAATGAAATGAATTATTTCATAAATTTCTTTTTTCTTACTCGTGCAGTGTACTTACTTTATAATAACACTTGCGTTTATTTGAATGCTATTCAACTTTGGTTGCTATGTGATACCTACAAAGTTCATAAGACACATTTTGTGTAAAATCATCTCTATTAAAATATTATTATGTTAACGTATATACTATAAATACCTTTTAACAAGCTTTACAGTTAATATTACATATTATTATGTCGATTGAAATTCAAGAACATATTTTCATTTTTATATTCTTTATATTGTATTTTATGAACTATACAGAGAGGTTTTATTCACATACGAATATACAATATTTACAAAAATATTGCCAAAAAAAAATTCTTTTATCAATTTTTTGTTGAAAATAGTGCCCACAATGAGCTTTGTACGAGAGGCACTGTAATGTACATTTGTTAATAATATGATATACCTAAAGGATATGTGTAGAGTACGAGAAACCCTTTTAGTTGTTATATGGTAAATATACCTACTCTAACTAATTTGAGTAACTACTTTATAATTTATCATATTAAAATACGGTTAGACTACTGAAATTTATGCAGTCGGATGCTGGGATTTTCTAGGGAGTTTATTAAATGCTGGATATGTGGAATTTTGATGATTTCGTATTTAATTAGATTAATAATCTTCGGAATTTTAGTGTAGTTTGGCCATTTCGCATTTACTGTGAAAAGTGAAAGTTGATGTGGAGTGTTTCATTAGGTATAGGGGTGCTTATGACGGTGTGGAGAACATGTTTATACACATAATATATATATTTATTGAAAAACTCGTATTTTATTTGTATTTGTTTTTCTTCCCTGCTGTTCCCTAATAGTTTGATTTCATATGTCCATGTGTGTGGGTTTCACGAGGTGGTCGTGCAAAAAATACGAGTATATGTATATAAAGAGTGTCCAGTTTTGAGTTTTCCCTGTGTATATAAAAAGCAGTGGTTGGAGATAATACTCGTATAATTTAATATAATATATAATATATATATAAACATTCTGAGACTTTTGGTCGAGTATTACTCTTTATTTGGAGTGGATGTGTGTGATATATTTTACCCTTTTGGGTAATGGTGCGCCCTGCAAGTGATAGGTTCGGTTTACCGTAACGAGCCCGAGACAATATTATGATGTACAGTAGTTTTTGCAGTAAAACATTGTTCATCTAAAACCGAAAAGAAAAAAATCGTCCCGATGAAAACCCTCACCGTCTATCAAAATACAACGCTTTTAAGCTTAATTTCACCTCAACATTTATAACCATTAACTATAGGCAGCTATACCAACGTATCCGTCCGTTAATCAATGTATCAAAGTTGCTTATTTACTAGTTAAAAAGATAATTTTTAAAAACTTTTTAACTTGACTATAGTTAGTTATAATTTCCTAATAACTTATTATATTAACTAACCAATAAATCCATTTTTGCGAGTATAAAAATAAATAATATATTATAAAGTAAAATCATATGTGTATACATATTTACTATTTATAACTTGTTATTATAACTGAGTTAATCTTTTTAATTAATTAATAACTTTTTTGTTTTCTATACTGTCACATGCAATGATTTTAAACATAAATAAACAACAAAAAATAAAAATAAAAATATTTCATAGCTTACAAAATATCAAGTTATTTTCCTAAATATAAATTGAAAGTGGCACATTACTGTAATATGCGTGACCCATCGAGGAATTAGAAAATAAAATAATGAATTTCATTATAACTGATTTAGGTCAATATTTTTCACTATAATATTTACTTTAAACTTTTATAGTTAAATGATTTACTGTTTGTTAATTTTAACTTATAATTTAACGTTTTTAGCATTCACTTAACTCGATTAATTCGAATTAATATTTTTTTAATTAACTCGGCTGCCTTTGAAATATATTACATTCGCGTAGTACGACGTTGTATAATTTATGTACATCGCGTACACAGCAGCAGTGTATATATAGTTTAATATAATATGATAATATATAACAATATATAATACACGTCTTGACTTGTGTGTGTATAGAAAACGTTGAGTATAATTCATGCCCCGCGATTTCTTGTTGTGTCTGTTCTCCAATTCGATTTGGTACGAGACGTTATATATACGTTATTATTATTATATTATTACATTATTACTATTATTTGCCACCCCCTTTGAAACGTCTTCGCCACCCGATCACTACTATACATTATAATATTATACCGATGCTTTCGTGCGCCCACCATCGACGTCGACGACGACCCTTATTGTGTTACATTTATCCCGCGACCACGGGAAGGTGTATATGTGCGCGTATATATGCGTCATGGTCGTCCGCTGACGTCATCCTTACTCGTCGTTCCGGAGCAACGGCCCACGGGAAGAGTGTCAAATTGACCGGATGGCAATATTTCCTCCCCGTGATACCGACACGCGAGCAAGCGATCGAGCGCGCGTGTAAACGGGAGAAAAACCGATTCCGCCGCGCGGGGGTGTAGTTGCGTGGTATATAGGCACCGCGATGTAACTTGATAATAATATTAACATTATTATTAAAGTTCGATTCGCCATGTCTTTTAAGAGTATGTCGTACCCGTCGCGAGTATACAGTTTATTTATAATTAATATTGGAAAATATTTACTTATTATATCGAATTTGTAGAGGAGAAAAAAATAAACTGAACTTTAGCGAAAAGGAGTTTTTTTTATTTTAAAATGAGTTTTTAAGTGATACTTAAATAATTATTTAGAAAGACAGAGACAATATACATGAATGCGGTGACTTCTTCTTAGGAGCGGCGTGTATTTATCTTGTGACGTCGCAGAAGGTTTCGAACTATCGCAGTGTTTTTCTATAATACTATACTGCAAAATTTATGCTAAACGCCTGAGCCGTGTTTTAAAGATGGAAGAATTAATGGTACGTTTTATGAACTTTATAGAGATTTGCATTTCTTATATGGCTCATATATTTATAATTTAAACTATTTCTTATTTTTTGTGAGTGGTAGAGGTATAAATGGAGTTGTCCACCCCTAAAAGAAAGACTAAATACAATCCTATAAAACGCTCTGTAAATGTATTATATGCGTTGCAATTATTGTTTCGTCAAGTGTATATTGTATACACGTAGGTATATATATTTCCTATTCAGCTATAGGTATGTATAGTATATTATGGCATTACAGCGAATTGAGACGCTTAAACGGTTCGTATAATATAAATATTACATAAGTATACATTATGTATACTTATATACTTCTACTCTATAAACCGCGTTATTGTCGTGTTTCGTATAGTTACAATTTCGTCCGTTGACGCTGGTAAAATTTGTTAGTATTTCTTTTGTAGTTTTAAGCGCTATGTGATGTCTTTGTTTCTTTTTTTACGTTCTTAATTGGTTCTGTTTAAAGACGAGTTATCTATATATGTTGTTAATCTACATTTAAAAGCTTATAAAGGATCATTGTTTGATAAACATACAACTTACAGTCCATTTTTTTTTCGTCTTGTGTTGATAGTTGTATATATAGAGTATTATCAAAGCGTATTTGTTCAGACTTCTGCAGAGTTAAGTTAGTTTATAAAAACATTTTTTTACTCCACTTATAACTTTCAATATTATTAACTGATTTTAAATACATAGTATCTTATTTATATATACGTAAAATATAAAACAAATAATATGGTAAAAATAATAAATAAATTTGTATATACTTTTTAGCAAGAAAAACTTTTTTTTTTTGGAAAAAAGTCAATAAATTTACCAAGCTCTACTAAATTACATAATAAAAACAGAGGGAGAAATGATTGTAAAATATTATAATATTCCTGAATCAAGGCGAATCCCCTCTTAAAAAATTATCCCACCCATTTTAATAATTTACATTAAATTATTTTTATAAAGCACGGTTTAATTTCGTTTTTGCGTTTCATTATTTCCTTAATATTAAAACTTGACATTTTCGAGTTCAAATATTTGTCACTTGAACAATACAAAAATATACAATAATCATATTGTATAAATATTTATACTTTTTACGTCATTTTTTTTTATTAATTTGCTTTTTGTGTTAACTGTCGTTGGTTTCAAGTAATATTTTAATTCGTGTAGACATTTAAATACGCATATTATTTTTAGTATTTTTATTTTTTGGGGTGAAATTCACGTGAAAATGCCATAATATATATGTATATCAAACGGCGACTATACGTTGAATTTGTAAACCTTCTCTTTCTACATAGTATATATTGTATATTATGCGTGTATGAAACCACATACATTGTCGCAATTAAACTATAATAAGAGAGTTATAAAAATGAAAAACTGACTATAAGGATTCTTTTATGGATTTTATCGTTATAAATATATGTATCATCAATATGTCATTTTCTATTTATGCGGCGAGTGGTCGTAGTCGTAACATCGATGTGATGTGCTCTTCCGGTTCATTACAACCCTGCGCGCGTTGTCGTACATAACATTATGGTAATCATTCAACAATATCGTTGGGGTATAAAATTCTCCATAAAAATTAGAATACCCTTATTTCAAACGAAAGTGCTAATATATATGTTATTATTCGTTTATAATAGTTTATATACAGAGTATATATAATATGTAGTATTTTGCGCATTTAACGAGTTGTGTCTCGATGAAATTTCTGGTACACGCGAGTTGTATCCCAATGATAAAAGTGGGGTACATGAGTTGTATTCAAACTGTTTTTATTAAATTTTACACAAGTTTAATGTTCATAAATTATGCTTTATTTCCTCCTCGTATATGAGCAAAATCATCCAGTTCATGTAAGGCACAACTACAATAATAGTTGTGGAGAATTTCATTCGAAATTTAATTCTATGATCTATTTAAGCCATAATATTATATTTCTATTTACTGAAGTAATAAAGAATTTGCTATGTGATGTTAAAACTAAAATTTGGAGTACTGAATAATTATTAAAGACAAAACATGAAAAACGTTTATTTCTTAGTCAAAAATTAAATGCATAGAAGAATGTACAAATTTCATAACTTTAATTTATAAAAACTGTATTATTTATCTAATGTTTGCCTATTACGTAATATTATTAAAATTATTTTTACTTTTTCATTTTTTATTAATTTGACGAAACAACATTAATTATTATTAGGTTAAGGTAACATTTTTACTCTAATAATAATATGACAATTTTTTACGAACTTCTCATTTTTCGTGTAAAATATTATTTAAAACATATTTATATATTCTAGTATACAAATTTCTCAGTTTAATAAAAATCGTTTTATTTAAATTTTTACCTAATGTGTAATATAATTATTGAAATTATTTGTGGTTATTTTTACAAAGTTAAATAAAACTCGTGTAACTTGAAAAAACCAAAGAACATAATTGTATATTCTGAAATAAATCTAGGGACACAATTCTGTATTTGGGACAAAACTCGTTTACTGTCATATTCACCAGTACTGCCCGTTAGAAATTGTGTAATGAAATTTTTATAGTGAGTACTTATAGTTTTTATGATAGTTATGTTTGAGAAGTTATCTGATTTTGATGGTTGGTTGTATAAAACGTATACGATGTAGGTAGCTATATATATAATGACAATAATATGATATTTTCGTGTCCTCTTATCACCACAAAAACACTTAGGCATTTTAGGTGCCTGCCTATTTGACGGTGAAGTACAACTTTGGTATTATTGCCCGGGTGTCAACACATATTATGTACTTACAATATTAGTTGGTTTCATTTTTTGTTTGAAAATAATATCTCATAATTTATCTTTAAATAATTATTTGAATGTAGATTTAAAAAATAATAAAACTTAAAATGTAATTATGAACAAATTTATATTTTAATATTTCATAAGTCATACAACTATTAATGACGTGGTGTTTGATAAATACACCTGTGTTATACCGATGGTACGACATTTATTTTATACCCTTTATTTTTACTTAATAAAAATAATTATGTAGGTAATAAATTTTAATTTACATAATTGTATTTTTGTATAGGAATACGGTTTTAGTATGATTTAGAGTTTTTGATCTATAATTAAATTTTTATCAAATTATAATGCTTATAAATCGATTTTTTTCAATTTTAAATAATTTTTTTCTTAATGAAATTGTTTCTGCCGAAATTACTGTGATATACGATGGGTACAAAGCAACAAGAGTATCTGGAGAATGGATTTGTGTTCGACACGTCAAAGAGAAAGCTTAAAAAACTGCAAGATTTGTGACCCGTAAGGTCTGACAACTAGGTCAGTTGATATTTTTCATACTTGTGCTTTTTTATACTGCAGTTCATCTTCAAAAGTGTTGGACACATTTTTTTCATCATTCGATATTATAAATTCTACTTGACCAGGGTCGGTAAAATGATCGTTTTGTTTTTTTTAATATCTTACTTAGGTATATGTAAACAATCATATTATATAAAAACGATAAATAAATTTAATGTTATAAAAACTTACCTATATTATTTAATATGTTAATTATATATATTTGGATATTATTAATCTGTAAAAACTGGTGTCAGCAAAAAAAAAATCATTCATAATATCACTATTGGTATATTTGTATAGATTAGACATTGAACGTAAATAACCTTTCGAAAAACGTTATTATTTTTTTCATTTTCTAGTAGTTTTTGAGAATACCGTAACATGTATACATAGCACGAACGTGTTAAACAAGTATAAGATGTATGTGTACATTCGTCATACACTAGTTTTTTTTTAATAAGGTACCTATTAAAAATAAGGTATTGATCCATAAGGTTTAACTGCAGAACTAAGTTCACAATAGGTTTTTCTTTTAATGCGTTATTGATCTATTTCATTATTATTATATCATTTTTATAAGTAGGTAGGTATATAATATGTATATGCAGCGTATTGGTATTGCGATATTATAAAAGTGTGACTTTACCTAAAATTACTTTTTTTCAGTAGTTTATAAAAGTAGTCAAGTATTATTGTAGTTAAGTACATTCAAAATAATATATTTTTTATACGAAGCTTAAGAAAATGTGTGGCATCATGTGTCTAACTGCACAGTGGACTTAACCTTCTAAATGTATTTATACACACGTCCTTGTAACGTGACGGCTATACACCATTTGTATGTATGTAGGTACAATGAAAACTAAATGTACTATATATTAAGCGAATTTTATTAAAGGTCTGAAATAAAAAAAAGTTAATTATTTTATTTCCTTAAAATAAAAATGAAAATTACTCGCATTCTCAGTATTATTTGGGTAGCACTGGTTTTATTAATAAATCTTATAATGCCTTGTAAAAATCTTTTGTTCACATATTTATAATATAATATGTCATATTATACTTACGCTAATTGTAAAAATAAATATTTATAGATTTTTTTTTCTAAAAAATGTTTCAAAAAAAAGATAACTAAGAAAATCATTCTGATGTACAGACGTATAGTAAATTTAGAGTGTAGGCATACCTCGTCATTGTCTATGTAATGGACGAGTTAATTTTAAATCTGACGATGATTATTAGTTATTACATCCAAAAACTGATTCTTACCGGACCAAAGACAATTTACCAACCTTTACCTATTTTTAATGATATTTTATTATTTATTTTTATTACTATTGGCGATGTATGGAAAGTCAAATCAATTGTTTGCAGAACCTAGCATTTATTATATTACTACCTATTTTATTGTTATTAAGTTATAGGTATATAAGTTATTTGTTTTATTTATTTTTATCATATTTATTTATTGAAAAAGATAAAGGACCCTAAAAAAATATTTCTTACAAATTCCTCTTATAAATTTAATGCTCAAATTCGAATTATATATAATTTATTTTAGAACCTATTATATAGCTTGTGTGATGTAAAGGTGTGTAACGCTGAATATTTATCAAAAATAAAACATTGTTGACATATTATTTTGAAGTTTGTGTAGATAATTATGTCTATATCATATACATTAAATTTAAAAAAATATATGATATATGTTATAATATTCATATTTTTGGAAAAGTAAAAATTTAAAATATAATCAAAAATGTTTAGTTATGTCAAAAATTCATTTAAAATTAAAAAAAAACTAGGAAACACGCTTAGCTGTGCTGTATTGAAGGTTTTAAATGTACTTCGTCATTGAGTAGATTGATAAATCGGAAAATATAATATAAAGTATTAAACTAAATTGAATACAATGATACTCAGAAAACTAACTATATCAAAAACCAACCTCAAAGTTGAACATCGATATAAATTTTCTGCTCTAAAACTTGATGACTGCAGACAAATATGTCCGCATTTCTAATGCAGAAATCGATACAACAATAAACATCAAACGAATCAAACTGTCTATATGTTGACAGTGATTTTATACAGTAATAATAATTAAATTATTTCTACGGTATTAAATTCGAGTTGGTACGAATATAGAACCATGATTTAAATTATATTATGACTGTTTCTATTATAATTTTTATATATATATATATATTTTTTTTTGACGCAAAACGGTTTCAAATAATCAAACAAGGCGTTAAGCCACGTTTAAACAGAAATGTTTACTCTTTTTAAATCCCTGCGATTCCATCAACAGTATTGATGCGGCTTAAATACATTATTGTAATGTCATTCGTTTTATTTTTATAAAAGCATTGTGCACCTCACTATTCCCCGTCTCGACCACTCTCTTTTCAAGAAATCAATTGAATGTCTTATTTTTTTCGGCGTTCAATTAAATATTAAGATCTTATAAACTTAAATAAACGTTGGTAATACTTATATATATTATATGTTTCTTTGAGTTTAATGCTTATTGCACTTTTCCGTCGTTTAATGTTTAATATATTTCATTTATACGCCTTTCATAATATATATAATATTAATAATAATAACGTATAATCAAATAATACTATAGTATTCAAACAATATTGATCTCGTGGGGATGACTGGTGCAGTTTTTTTAAAACTCATATACTTCTGAAAATGTAGTACCTACCTAAAATACAAATTCGTTTTAGACCTATCGTCTCGGTGTAAAACAACTCGTTTTATTCGGGATTATAATATTATTATATCATAAAAATTATTCAAATGTTCCGAGTTTTCAAACGGTTTTTACTATTATTGCAGTTATTCAAGGAAAATAAATTTACATAGTTGTTTAGACATTTTATAATAAAGTATTAATTTATTACACAAATTATATCAAAATATGAAGTACATTAAACAAATTTATTAGCTCGTGGTGTTCTATACAAAAACTTTATCTTACTTTATTGCAATATTACGAGGTGCCTATATATTAAAATAAAATATTTCTATTGTCAACATCCCTTTTGTATTGAAATCGCTAAATAATTAATGAAAACTAAAATTATTACTATACTAATACTTGGTTTGTAAAATTGTTTATTTTAAAATCAATAGTTTTTTAGCACCATTCTCCGTGAAAAGTTCGGTAGAAGGAAAGTGAAATATGATTGTATTCTCGTAAACTTTTGACGGTTTTTAGATTTTAAATAAATCCCAAAAACTCGCCTTATTTGCATACTTAATACCCGAGTCCAAAAGGTTTATATAACCGGCTTTAAAAATCCCCATTTTATACAATTTTCCGTTGAAAACGGTGTACGAAGTCTCGTTTCTTTTTTATACTTGTATAACATAAACTGCGATTTTTCGGGCGTACGTAATGACTTTGATAGCAGCTCGACCGAGTGAAAGTCTCTGGTATAGTTGGTCCCGATGAAAGTAGAGTGCCGGTCCTTTCCCTCGTATAAATATAATACCTACTGTACGTGTTCTAATATGTACACTGCAGATACGATATACCACTATATATATATATTACTCGACGAACATATTATATATTATATTTCATATCTAAAACAAAATAAAATATTATAAATATTACTATTGTTTATTATTGTAAATATCATTCTTGTACCATATAGGGTTCGTCCCGTAGTTTAAATAAATAAAAATAACAAATAAAATAAAAATATATAATTTTATTTCGATTGCTATTTATTATAGTATGTATAAAAACAAAAACAAAAAAAAACGTTTAATATTATAGAGACTGGTATAGAGAGGATGATAGTTATTAGGTAAATCAAAATTACCAAACAAATATGTATATTTTCTAAAATTCTAAATAATTTACTGTAAAAAAGGGGAGTTCTCTTATGAAAAACAAATATTTTTTAATTCTACAAGACACTCCTTAAGTAGTACTAAATATCTCACGAGTACACTATAATACATACCTTCGTACGATAACTAATCTATTTATGTTCATTTATGTTCATTAAAATAATGTTAGGTATAATCTTCGATGTAATACTGGTTATATTTTTATCATATGTTAAAAAAGTACTACTATGTAATAATATTTAAATAAATCAAACATTTGTGTTTAAAATACATTTCAGTAAGTCCCTGGTGTCGGTAGAGATTTAATATTGCCCTCTTTAAAGACTCTTGGGAGTAATGAAAGTTAAACCTAACACGTGTATTGAAATTTACTCAGCATTTGTCAATATAATAATAAAATAACTGTTTACATGGCATTAAAAAAAAAGATAAATGTTCGTACCTGAGTGATACACCATTTTTATTACGCTTCTACACATTCTATACGTATGTATACACAGCATATGAACATATTATATGTTATGTATAAAATATACATGTAATTTGACAACACCACATACGCGTATACATGGTTTTGATTATAATCGAACTCTATCCTTATATACATAGATAGTACACAGTTATAGAGGACCAGTTATATAATTTCATTATGAAACTTTACATATTGTATGTTTATATGTATATTCGATTTACAGGGTGATTCATTCAACATGTCAACCCTCAATTTTTCTTTCGATTATGAATTTTTTCAAATTTTTATTTTTAATATTTTTAAGTCGGTATTCTTAAAGGACCATATTTTAAAATACCTACTTTGATTGTTTTATAGCATTTAAGGAATTTCCTGTACCTTGTGATAATATAAGACTAATCTGTTTTTCAAATACGAATCAATGTTGTTTACTGTATATTATATAATTAATCATTATTTAATAAATAAATATATTTGTTTCGAAAATTTTTAAATAATCATATAATCCCCATATCCTTCAGATAAAAAAATATCAAAATTACAATTATATATTATTTAAAATACGCAAATCTAAATTTCAAAAATTGCAAATTCATTTCAATGCGCTCCTGTACTCCATGAATCTGCAAGTCCAACCTCTATGTATTGACAAAATGGGCGATTCTTTAAAAAAAAGATAAGTCGATACCGCACCTATAAGATACTCCTTAAATGACATTATAGACTAATTATAAAAAACTATAAAAATCTTAACATTTTTTAACATACTCTTTAAGTAAGTAGGTATACTTATAAATTCGAAAAATCAAAATTTGAATAAATAAATAATTATTATTTATGGAAAAACGGTGGCGAGTGAGCATGTTTAGTAAATCACCCTGTATGCGTATGGTGTATATATATTATATAGTGTATGACGTTTTACATTTTTACTGCAATGAATACAGAGAAAAAATAATTTACATCGATTATGTTTATGTATATTATTGTATTATAATGAATTCCGCGGTATAATTGTATGTATGTGTGTGTGTGCGCGCTCCATAAACAGAATACATTAATTTAATGTCGCACAAAAATACGGTTATTGTCACAAAACGAGCGTAAAGGGACTTTTAACAGAATAATAATAATCGGTTTCACTGTGTATATATATTTATTTCGAATATCTAGTTCGAATATGTATATACGGTGTATAACCATGTGCAAATACATTAACGTTTTGATACTGCACTTTTAAATAATAATACGACACATGTTGTATTATAGCTTATAAAATATACAGGTACATGCGAGTTATTGTATGAAATAAGAATTTATATGAAAAGACTATTATAATAACGTGATAAAATACATCGGTGTACTGGCCCTAAAACCATAACGTTATACCAAAGCGATGGCAAATGATATAGACAGTAGTGTATAATTTAAATGATCTATATACGTCTATATACCTTACCTAGGTATCAAAGCCATATGATGACCAATGATGACCAATGAGATCACAGTATGTACTTAGGTACATATATTTTCATACGGCCAAACAAATGCGGTCATTGCTGTACCGTGTACCGTGCAAGTAATAGAAGTTGCATATTAAACATTGTAACAAAAACTTAATATGTAATAGCTGACCTAACTTTTTTTGTAAAGACTTCTAAATTATTCAATTTTTTGATACCAGATAAATCATTTTGGAACACTGTAAATTTAAATGCATTTAGGTACCAGAGGTACCTTCATAATTTTAATGCCCCAAAGCTTGTTAAATGTATATTTATTGATTTTATACTATAATAAACGTAGTAGGTATTATATACACGTATAACCCAATTTGTTATTACTTGCGGGTATAATAATAATCTATATTATTTTATTATAAATTTTCGATTCCAACGTTCTGCAGCGTCAGCTGAAATCTATGGTCTTGATATATTATAAAATACTATTTTCTTTTTTACCGCTTATTCGATATTTTGTTCTTGATCGCGGTTTTTATAAGATTTGTGTAATTTCTTTTTAATACCGTCAAATGAATGGGTTCCGTTGTATACTATCGGATTTCAAAATGCATGTATGTATAACAGCACAATGTCATCTACCTATATTGGTAAAACCTATTGCAAACCATTTATGATTTTGTACCACTGCTATGATGATTGATGATGTTATTGTTACTTGTTTGTTTAAAAACTAAAAACTAAATCAACGCCGCGATAGAAAGAAGTAAATGGTTTGTCACGTGTTTGAATTTAAAATTAATAATCTGATTTATATAGTTTCACTGTTTATTACCGCATTATTGTTTCCGTGTCCTTTAAATATATATGTATGCAGGTGGCACCAGGTGCGTACCATAGGAGGGGTTGTTGGAAGTACCCCACTTTATATCATTTTTAAAACATAAAAATAATTAAGTGTTGTCCATAAAATATTAATGATTACAATTTAATTATATACTACATGGGGAAAAATACTTAATAAATTAACATAAAGCAGATTTTACAATTTTATTTTAATTTACTGTAAGTATAGGTGGTATAGACAATTAAAATATGTAATGAGTTTTACTTTTTGAAAACGTATTTGAGTTATGATAGTAGGTGTATTCTTATTTATTAAATAATATATTATATTGTAACTATTAAGTTGAAATGATTTCGCCTTTCTTCCTTTAAAAGATTGTTGCCTGATGGAATGGGATATATATACATAATAATTTATATACTTATTCCCTGTATCGAACCAAGTATTATAGTTTTGGTTCATTTGCATGTATAATATTGTATCCATACATGCATGTATCTGCGTTAAGGCGAGGTAGACATTTGATATATTATAGTGTTGGATCTCAAATCTCAATTATATACTTACGTGCGTGTATATGTGTAGTGTGTACATAGTGCGAATGCCAAAATAGACAATGGTTGTATTAGCAGTGCCTATACAGTGCCTAATGCCTATATAGTTCGAACAATGGGTCAACTGAAACAAATTAGACGGTGTATATTATATTATAATAGCGTATATAGTGTAGAGGAAATGGACACACACACTTATCTATATTATATGTATATACTATATATAGTATATACGTACTTGCAAACATCTATCGAGCGACTATTATTACTACGGTCGGCGGATATCTCTCGAGTGGTGTGTATAATACGCAAAATGTATACTGGGCTGGCACCCGGCCACGGGAAAGGTTATAATATAGACGATACTATAATCGCTGTTGAAAAAACACGTCTGAAGTAAAAGTTATCTGGAATCGTATATAACACTATATAGGTAGTAATTCGTTGCGTTTATATAGGTATCACGGCCGAGACGTTCTTGCAGTCGTGAGCAATAAAATTATATGCGTGTCATTGTTACACAATAAAGGCCTTTAGGGTCGAATAATATTTTAAGTATCTGCAAATGATGGGTGCCGGTTGAACGATATTGTATTACTTATAGAGTCTTTTAAAACACTTTTTAGACAACAATCGATGATGTGTAGTTCTCGATTATAAGTTCAAGTAAAATGCAGTGGAATGTGTGATAGAGTTGACAACCTTTCAATGACCGAAACTTTCCGATATTTAGAGGTTTTGTAGGTACTGTATATATTATTATGATTTTTATTCAGTATGTTTGCGTTAGGTACGCTAAAATATCAAAAACGATTATTATTAGAGGTGGCCTTCGCACGTGTTTTTTATGATGACCACTATTACCACTTTCGGTTAGGTTATGGTTTCGGTATGGTAATTATATTAAATTATTTCGTTATTGACCCATAATTTATCCGTTTTTATCACTACATTTATCGCCATACAAAAGGTACTGTTTTAACACGCGGACGTCGCGCACCGCGCCGGTTCGCCCTCGTCCTGCACCATAATAATCAATCGCACTATACGACAGCAGTTTAACCAATAATAATTATAAATATGTCCTCATTATTATTTCAAGTCATTAGAATTAATTTTTAAATCGCAAAGCGTTATCGAATTGTTATTAGCATAAGGAATACAAGTTAAATAATGATATGTGTTCGGATAAAGTTGATGATAATATCATCATCTAGTCGTGTGAAATTATTTAGAACACGAAAATTAACATACAGCATACCAGTTAATGATATGTATGTATAATATGCGTCTCGAAATCACTCATAATCTATATAATATGATCTTTAATTTGGGCATATTTCAGTCTATAGTTAATTTTATATATACATCTAAAATAAATACCTATATCAAATATGTAATGCAAATGATGTGTTTCCTCGGACGTGCGTGTCCTTGCAAGTTATAATATGACCGCTGGCTCGCATACGACCTATAGAGGGTAACCATACTCTCATATACACGATAAATGTGTTTAAAACCTGCGCAAGTGCATCATCCTCTCTCTCTCCTCACTTTTGTAATACAGGTTTATCTATAAATTTTAAATACATACAGTCTCCGACACGCATGACTGTAATGTAATGTACTTTATTTGAAGTAATAATCAATTTTTATTTTCCTTTGAGTCTCTATGGACTCCTTGCAAATTTGAATTTGTAACTAATGTTACTAACTTATTATTTTCTATAGACTGAACAGCGATGATAGTATGTTTCGCTATTTCGACGATTAGTATCCTTTTATATTATTATTATTAATGAGCTTATTTTGTGTATCGGAGACATTCATTTACGGTATACCGCTCGTGTTTTGTAGGATTTTTCTCGACGACGTTTAGTGAGTTATTTAATCGCATTAAAAACAAAATATTTCGCTGCCGACACACGTTATGCATATGAAAGTTATACGAGTGCGGTGTGCAGACACATTCGTATGAAATGAATCTCATTTCGCATTCCTATTGAATAGAACTCATTCACAGTATTGCTGACGTACTCAAACGTTTTGTACGGTATATTCGATTTTAAATCGTTATTCTTTTAGTTTGACTATTTTATCGCTCGAACCCGTATGGGAATTGTTTACGATCACCTTAAATGAAAAAAGAGATAGATGATTTGCAATATCGGAAAATATAATTTTTTTATTTAACAATTTTTCTTTTCTTTTATTTGTATCAACTCGATCCCTCGACACGTAGTTTGATATATATATGTGTATACCTATATGTATAACTATACTTTCCAGTTTCCATATATTACGCATCCTGCGCTGTTACCTGCAGTCACTTATCTATGTTATACTGAACTTAATGTGCGAATATGTATGTAGTGTATGCATATATAGTAATAAATTAACATTAGTAGTTTTAACTACTTTATGGCTTGAGAGCATTTACGAGTGTCGAGTATTGTTGTTATCTTCATCGATGCTTCTGAACTTCTTAATTTGAAGCCTGCTGGTAGACTCTTCAATTTAATCTGCAAAATATATTAATACCGTGCATCGTGTACACGCAGTTTTCACTGAAACTTTAACACCTATAGCATAATTATACATTATAATTTCTCAAGTATCATAATGTTCTTTCCTATTTAATAAAGAGGTCAGTTCTCATTTGAAAAACAATAGTTTGTATCGCCCACCTGACTAAGATAGTAAAAAAATCTGGTATTTACGTTTACTTAAAAATGTCAAAAATTAGAATTTGAATTTATATACTTAATTAAAGTAAAGAAAGAGGGTAAGCATGATCAGTGGATTACACTGTATATCTCCTTCTTGAAATGGTTATTATGTGTATTTTGTTGGCCTCAGTTTTCCCAATGCGTTATAATGATGTTGTACATCACCCTTATTAATAATATATTTTTACTGCAAAACCCTTTGCCGTAAAATATAATAGTATAAATATATGTGACTGCAGTTTCACCGTACCATTATTTAATATTTAATATTGAAAAAACGCTGTTTAATTTAATATAATATGTATGATGTATAGTATATAGGACCTATACATTGATGATCAGCCGACATCCGCTGACGAATAGTTTTTGTTATTTAAAATCGCATATAATAAGCTTATCCTTGCAAAGAAAATGCGGCCAATGGCATTAATCATATATCACTATGTATATTATTGTTGTAACACTTAACATTTTGTCGTATATATGTATAGAGAATAGAACACTTATTATTATAATATGGTCTTTGGCTCGAATCGTTTGTATTTAACCGGATATTTGGTCCTTTTGTGCGGTTTAACACTATATACTATATCATAAGTACAATGTTGTTACGTACTAAATTCAAACACATTGCTGCGCAGCAACGCGCTCGTGCCTAGGGAGAATTACACGACAGTATAATATTATTATTATTTATATGGACACAAAAGTTACCACGCGCGTTTATACACATGCATATAATATTATATAGTAAACGTTTCGTAAATATAGAACCCTTCCTCGCGATCAGTATGTATATATACATATATGATATATGTCTCATGATGCATACCCATACACCGTCGTTAACCCCATCCGCACTACGAGTTCATAATATATTATACGCTGAGGTCTGTGTTTGATTATATACTTCATACTGCAACCAGCCAATATAGATTGGTATAGGATTATTTTACCGAAAACGCTCACATCATATTTTTCAGTCCAATAGTAAATTCATACACATTATAATTTTCGATAATTTTTAGTATACGTATAATGATTAGGTAATAACCTAGCTAAATTTATGTTGATTGTTGATGTATCCAAAATTAAATTCAAATAACTATTTTACGAGTTACTTAACGTTGTGTCTTAAAAATTAGGAAAATGCAGTATACTTTTATAGTTTAGACCAGTTTAAGTGACGGACATAATATTTCTTTTCAATTCTATATTATAATATTTCATAAAAACAAGAAATTGGTATCACTACAAGACTCTTTAAATGGCATAATAAATCTAATCATTTAAAAATATGATCCTTATAGAGGTATACTTTAAAATTCCATAAATTGGAGTTCGAAGAAATTTTATTATTAGAGTAAAAATTAGAGTGTGCGTATTTGGTGAATCATCGTGTTTATATAAAATTTAAGTGTAAGACGTCTCTGTATGTCGAAATACTAACAATCTCGTTGGTGGCGTACGTATTTCATATAATAATAACATACATTCATCACGTAGTCGTATCGGAAAACGATTTTCCTTCCATCCTGCGTGAGCGTGCGTATAGATATATATCGTATATACAGAAGGATTCACCAAGCGTGTTCATCCGTTTTTTCTTTTAATAATAAATTTGTTCGATTTCTAATTATTGGAATTATAAATATACCTACTTAAATAGTCTGTTAAGGTGATATAAATTTCTGTTTTCCTAGTGAGAACCCCTCCCCTATCTTTTTACCATAAATTATTTGATCGATATTTTTTAGACAAATATAAAACAAGTATAGGTATATTATAGATTTGCATCTATTATTATTATTACACTTGGATTAAACAAATTATTAATATATATAAATGGTTAATTACTAAAATTTTTAAATTCCCATACCTGCCCATATCTTCCAAACCTATATTATTCTTAGTTCAACAACTTTATTATGAAGAGAATAAGGGTGAGCGCGCTTGATGAATCACTCTGTATAAGATTCCACGGAATTCGATCGATCGACTTGCATTAAATGAATTCTCGCGTGTCTTAGTTCCATATACACCATTATACGTATATTATAGGCATGTGTGTGATGATGATATAATGCGCAACACTCGCACGTATATACGCCTAAATAAAAGAAGTTAGTATACTTGTTATATTATTATTATAAACGGGTATCATGCAATAACATTTCAAACTGTTGACAGTCGATTTTACCCGGAGTCTGTGTACTGATGAGTTAAAGAAATGCGGGTGTGTTTGTGTGCGTGTTGTGATGTCTGCGTGTATATATAGAAGGAAGACTTTCGGAATCTTTGTAGAACGTCACGTACAGTTTTCGCGGCGCGCACACGTCGTCGCTCCAAACGCCTCAATATATAAGTTTATACTTTACACCTTATTTGTATGCTCTGTATATTATTTCACCTTTACGCCTTTCAGCAAACGCGAATGTGTACATTTGCAATATGATTTTTTCCCTAACGAGTCGCGTCTTTACCGGCGTACACGTTTTATTTGTTTAGGTGTTATTTTGGTCCACGTTTTCTCGTACAACAATCGTCATCATACATTCCGTCGATTCGATTTTTTTCCTATTCATTTGCATCGTTAATAACACGACACTTTGCTCGCACTGGGAATATATTATTATGTAATAATATTCGATTATTGTCCTTTTATGTTGCATAGTATACGTTTATAATATCGCCGGGTTGCATAAAAATCTTTTCATTCAGTAATTCACTGAAATTTAATGAATCAGCCGTTTGGCTATTAAATCGTGTTTAATAGTGATCAAAAGTTTACCTGTATATTGTTATATCGATTCATCAAATGTTTAGCGATCGTTTATGCGATTCAATACTGTGTGTGTAGGCTTTCGGATGAGACGAATACGCATTAATAATTATATTTTTTAATCGCGGCTTTAGCTGAAGAGTTACTTAAAATTAATATCATAATTGTCAGTTTTATTTTTTGGCATGGACCTAAACCAACTTAGACTCTGTAGTCTGTACTCTCGTATAGGTTAGGTATATGTGAAGTAAATACCAATATTATACGCGTGTATAGTTACCTTTTATACTGTTATTAAAAACATCCGTTTGTGTGAAGAAAAACAAATTGAACATTTTATTTGGTCGTTGTTGGAAGCTGTATTGTTGAAAATAAAAAACGGAATATTAATGAATACCGCAATAGGATAATAATATTATTAATTTGTGTATACAGCAGCCAAATAGCCTGGATAGTATTTGCGTATTACACATATTATAATACGTGTGTAATCTCACGTGTAAGCCCTGCATGTGTCGCCTGCAACACGAAAGATAAAACGAGATGAGCAAACGACGGGCGGTGATTATTATGTCCATATATATATGTAATATTAGTGTCCGTGATTATTATGCGACCACTACGACGATGACGGTGATAATGATGATGATGACGTATGTCGACGACAACTATGACCATCCGTGAACAATAATAATAATAATATAATCGCAAACGAACGTCAATCACTGAGGAATGTCGCATAATGGTATAGCGCGCCGTGAAAAACCGTAATAATAATTTAATAAAATAACAGGCGATAACGTTGTGCACAGCGTATTACTCGTACTATACATTGGAATAATATGAAACGTATCTCGTTGCCCACACAAACTGCAGAAGATCATGACAATGTGGTTTTATACGCTTATATAACAGTCAGACTTGAATAAATGGAAGTTGAATTGTTGCCTATGGAAAAAGGTCAAGTTATCCAAAAATTCGAGTAATCCGAGAAAACCAAAAAAAATTGTTATTTGTAATGTATATTGTATATATATAGGACATAGGTAGTGTAATTATTGTTATTTTAAAAATAGTATTAATTTTTGTTTGCCGATTTTTTTTTTTATCCCAACATTGCAGTGAATCGTTCAATTTTGAAAAAATTCATTTTTCTTTCTTGGAAACTATCGAGCATCGAGCTATCCACTGTTTACTTTAAAATTATGTTTTAAGTATTAATTTTTTTGCGAATTATTCCACTTTTGCTCTTATTCAAAATCGATTCAGTGGAAATTTTTCAACGTGTAGCCGTGTAGGTATATTTAAACCACTTAAGAACGCACTCATCGATACTAGTATTCTTTTGGTTTTCTAACCTTTTTTACTTAATCTCTATTTACTGGACGTGCCAATTTAATAAAAACTTTATTTCTTATATTTAAGATAAGTTAACAAAGTGATGAGTGAAATAACAAATTTTTTAGCTATCGACGATTTTGTTTTTGATTTTTTCTCAGCTTCCCGAACTACTGGAACTTTTTCTTCGTAAGTTAGGTAGCGCTTTCGTACGAACAAAAAACATAAAAACAAAATTTAAATTACTCTCTCACACGTTGAAATATAACAGAGCTCTGAGACTTTGATGTATACGTATGCGATTGGATAATGAATTGTTGTCGTGTAGTAGACGAGTTAGATAAACCATTTATCAGTAAAAATGACATTAATGAATTTATTTTTGATAGTAGATAAATGAACATATGGAGGAATAACCATAATCTTATAATTTTATAAATATAAAATTATAACTTGAAGTTCATTCATTAAAGTACTTGACAATATTCTTTTGCATTGTTTAAATAGAGAATTCTAACGACTGTGGAAAAAATTCAACGTATTGTATTGACGATTTCGAGTTTACCGTGGTTGACTATTATAAAATATAATATTTTATATCAACGTGTTGATTAACATTCGACCGTCCGACGGATTGCTCATTTTTTGCTATGTACCTACTCGTCCTACTCGTATAATATGTAGATATAACATTTAATAATAATCTCGTTGTAGAGGAGTACAGTGGGTCTTAAAGTAACGAAAAATCGTAGAGGAGGAGGACTTTGACTTTTAAGAAATTTTAAACGTTTCATATAGTACTTAATTTTAATCTATGTAAAAATATGTTAAACAATAGAACCTCAAAGTTCTAATATTATACATCGATTTTTTCAGTGATCTAATTATTCAACATTGGATTTACATATGTAATTTATATCAATATGTCGAATTTATCAAAGCCCATTATCTCGAATATATGACTTTGAAGTTTTCGATGTCCATATAGGTGATTAAACATATAAACTGAACAACCAATAAGCTAATAGACTTTCAGCTAACAGATGGGTATATATTATTATGAAATATATAATACGATATTACGATAATCGTGTATATGTATTTTGAATCATCGAGGTATCTCGAAGTTTCATATGTCAACATTTTTTTGGTCCCTCGAGATACCGATAGGTTATACGTATTATTCACTATATATTAATTTATATGTATATTTTAAAATTTAAATCAATATATTGTATTTACTAGCTGTATTATCCAGCTTTTCCCAAGTCAGTCTATTTTTTGTTTCGTTCTTTGTACAATATTCATGTATAGAACTCATAATAAACATAGCTTGTGCTTAATATTCCTGTTACACACTGATATATATTATTTAGATATTGATATGTAAACATGATATTTTCTTTACAAAAAATGTTTTACCATATTTTTAAGAAACATAATTTGGTGTAGGTACCAAACTTAACCTGGTCAGGGGATCATAAGGTGAGAAATGGTGCGCCTTCACCACTGTCCAGTATGATGTGAGGTTTCAACGTTTCATTTATATATAGCACGTAAATTCTTATTTCCGTTTGGTTTTCGTCGGGTGTTTCGTGATTGTTTTTGTAATTTTAAACAATATTACACTTGAATTCGTAGTGTTAAAAATATAACAAACAAAAAAAAGTTTCAAGTCGTACAACAAAATGTATCGTAAATTCGTAACAGAAATCCGTCGTGCGAGTCGACCGCGTCGGCGGCACGTCTGCAATCGCGTCGCGTTTCTCGCGGGATTTCCTCGCACCACGCGTACGCGCTTTGCCGTCCGCCCCACCGCCCCCGTCCGTCGACACCCGCGGCCGCTCAACTTAACGGCGGCGTCTAACTCCCCTCTTCGCCCATCTACCGCGTCGGCATCATTCGATGTCGGGCCGATGTCATCGCGCATGCGCCACCGTCCGCCGGCCACGATGACGACGACGACGACGACTACGGCATTAAAAAAATCCCACCGAAACGCCGCGGCGCGCAAACACGCGCGCGCACACACATCGTCGGCGCTTCGGTTCATCGGCGGCGACGGTTGCGATGCTGTTACAGTGCGCGCGCGAGATCTCCCGCCGACGACGACGACTGCCACCGCCGTCGCTCTTCCGTCCCCCGCCACGACAAGATCGCGCGACCGACGCGCATTATCCGTCGTCGTGTTTTCCGACGGAACCCCAAAACGGACCTCCGCCGCCGGGTTTTCGGCGCTAACGACAGAAACACCGACATCGCTTTTATAGTAATATTATTATAGGAAGCCATAACTTTTGTTCGTAAGTAATAATAATATAATATTGTAATATAATAATAATAATAATAATAAACGTTTTGCCACAATGTAATATTACAATACACGAGGTTTTACGCGCATTCGTAATAATATGATAGTAAAATATATTATAAATGTTATGTGTATTCCACGTGACCACGTTCACCACGAGGGTTCGCGTACACGTCAGCTGTCTAGGCGCTCGCTCGCGCTCTCCGTCGACAACGGTGAATAACAAAATTATTATATTAACGACATTGATAACATCACCGCCACAACAACAACACACAGTAATATAATATTATAAATAAAAAAAAAAAAATGTACTTATCGGGCATGACGTGCGTACTGCGCGCGACGTGTCGTGATCGTCGTTCCGGTTGGCGAGCCGCAGTGCGTCTGTTCGAACGACCAAAAAAAAAAAAAAAAATATGCACCGGAGCGGGAACGGGGGAAAATCGAACGCCGGGCGTCGGCGCGGACTCCCTTCGTCGAGGAACGTCTGGTTCCGAGTTTCATTCATAAAAACAACGTTACCAGACGTCACTGCACACAACGCGGAACCTAAAACCAGAAATGCCTACACTGGTGTGGTATACAATACAATACGTCCGCCGCACATACTACGCCGTAGTATTATAATAATATTATAGTCGCCACCGCCGTAAACAAGAGCTGTTGAGTCATCCCCGAAGGGCGCGTTTCCCACGTGGTTGCCGCCGTCGCCGGTATTGCGGCGCTCAGCGGTGCCGCCGACGCGCAATAAAGTCTCGGCCAGTACGTATCCGAACGCAGTAAGCGACCGAAGCGCGCAGTGATTTTCCCGTCCGATCGACAGCAATAAATTATTGTTATCCTCTCGATTTTTTTTCATAACTTGACAACATAGTACGGGCGACTACGACAACGACGATTTCGCAATATTCGCAAACTTCACCTGTATAATACGAAAGACCAAAGTCGAACATTGTCGTCCTATCGTTCTTGTCTCTGCTGCAAGATACCGCAAACGAATTCGCTCATCTCATTTATCATGTTTTATAATATTAAATATTATTCAGTGAGTATATTATTCAACGTAAAATATTTCACCACGAATCATCCTCGTCGTCCGATCGACGTCTTATCCTTGCATACACATACCAACGAAGACAGTCATCTATGTAGAACAGTGTTCAGGGAACTCTCAGTGACACAATTGCTGATTTTAAAAAAGAAGGGGGAGTGGGGCAGACGTTTTGAACGGCCCATATAACAGAAAAAAACTTGGTGACAAACTTGTTTATACTTTGTGTTTATTTATAGAAATGATTAAAATTACGATTAAAATTTTAGTAACAAACCCATCATCTAATAATATATTGAATAATAAACAATGTGTTCACAGAACATTAATTATAATAATATAGCCTTTCGACCCTAGGGGTGTAAAGACTGTAAAGTGATAACTGAATCTCATACATATAGGTCTCGTGTGTTTATGTTTATTTTTAAATCAGTATCCACAGGATATAAGCCATAGTTAAATAATATACAAGTAAACTGCTATTCCTTTGACTGCCCGTATACAACTGTTAACCTTGAATTCATTTTAACAAATTAATTATTATTTGTATTGATTGAAATATAAACCGGAACTATGGTTATCTAGTCTTATCTAGTCTACGCCTTGATAGTGTTAAGTTACATATTATCAATATCAATCTATATCAATTTTTATATTATTTTATTTATATCTACGCGTGTGTGAGTTTATTTTACTATAAATTAGGACGGTTAGGTTAGGATAACCGATTAAATTAATATTTACATATTAACGCGAATCGCAATGACCCATAATTATCCCGAGGCAAGATCAGCTGTTCACTTTAGAGAAAATCAACACTTTATTAGGTATATAAATACTACCCACCCTGCCATCAGTGCCATCCCAAAATCCGAATCCTGGTAAACATTCATCCCAGCATATCAATCTATCAATCACGATACCGTAGACTTTATAAGTAGTTAGTACTGTTATATTTTTTCTATAAAAACAGAACTTTTGTTAAATTCCGTACTTTATAACCGAATAGGGATCTTATTAACACATGTTTGTCCTTTATATTCCTTGTTTTAATCATATTAGTTGTACCTATGTGGCTATGTATTAATAACTTGTCTTCGGTAAAGTAGAAAATCTATATCTAATTTTAAAAAACATGAAAATCAAGCTCATAACTCAGACCGTTTACAATAAGTTTAACATCTCTTTTTTTAAAATATACACTAAATAGGTTAGAGTTAAGTACATACTACCTAACATATTATTTTGACTTTTTAGAAATTAAAGTTTATTAGTAATAATAATGTTAATTGTTTATAACAGTTTTTGTAATATTTTATAATTTAATGTCGAATTCAAATAAAATGTAAAACAATAATGCGTATAATCATGACGAACTATAATATAATATAAAAATACTTGTTCTATTTTTTAAAACTTAATAGTTCTGTATAAAATATAAAAGTAGAGCATACCATTTTTTAGTTCGAAGTAATTTTTTTACGATTCGTTCCGTTGAAATTTTATTAGTACATCGGGCAAACAGATAGTTGTTATACCGTCTGTCGTCTGATGTTGAAGTGGATGGTATATTTATTATATAATACGTACAGTTCGCAGCTAAATGACCTTTTTACATATTTTGCATAAATCCTTATTTCTAGCCTTGAATTGGAGAACGTTAAATTGATTATACAACTACGGGTTGAAATTTTACAAATTGATTTTTAAATAATGACAATCTGCAAATCTACAATTATGACAACAACAAAATTATCTACATTAAATATTCACGAATTAAATTTAAATAAAAACTTAACTTAGAAAAAATCTTAAAGAATATTTTACATTATTGATACGATATTGGATTTGCGTTAGTTCGTTAGTCAACATCATATTCTTTTAATTTGTTCGCCATGTGATCAAAAGAAATACAAGTTGACTTATATTTATTGAAAAAAAAATAATGTTAACATAGTTTTAACAATGTGCTAGCTCGCTTAAAATTTCTCATCAATCGTTAAAATACTTTTATGTCAAGAATCAAATTCGCAATGTTAATCTTCAAGGTCGTCACAAAAATATATTTGTAGATGAAAAATTAAATTGTATATAACGTCACTAATTACTTTGGATACTCGTTTGTTAAATACATTCTTTATTGCGTATATTATATTATATTTCTTTATCGCACAATAGTAATAATACGCAAACTAATCATATCATAAGCCATATGCAAATAAAATAAATGTTAGACGTAATTTTTTCGTGTATCGTTTTCGTCTGGACGTTAATTAGTAATTTATTTAATTTACTCTCGACAATTTAAATGTGAAATACATATTATAGGTACCAAACCAATATAATATATTATATCATAATGTCACTATACCTACTATAGAAACATTTAGTCGAAAATCAAAGTTTTCATTTCAGTGAGTCACATTATTCGTGTTCAGTCTATTATTAAAACAGTAAAAATAAATGTTTATAATTTACTGTTGTTTTTATTGTTATTATTATTATTATTTATTTAATGCGAAGAAAAATATTACTTATATTAAAAACACGCCGTTCGCATGTGATTCAATAAACCGTATTAAAAATTATATTACAACATAACGGCTTTATGGCTAATATGAGTTAAGACTTGAAACGAAATACATTTTGTACATTTGTTTCAAACCTTATTGTGTTTTATTCTGCTCGGATTGTGACAAAAGAGCGTTTAATATATTACATTGACCACGACTGCTTTCCCATTAAAATGTCTTTTAAAATTTTAACGTATTTACTTACGCCTTTGACCGTCGCTAATGCTTGTACCATATAATTACATAATATTAGTATATTACAGTCGCAGTACAGAATATAATAAAATAATATTTTATGTAGTTTACTAGTAATTGGTGGTATACCTGTACAACGGACCATCAATAATTGTTGTCGATTGCCTACAGATCTTCGATTTTGGTCTATATGATTATTTGTATTATTATAGCAGAAAGGGCAGGTAACTTTTATAAATGTCGTTTGGCGTTACCGCTTACACATTCGAAATCTACGTGTGTCATAATTTATAGAAATTCAGACTATTGCAACATGTTCTAGTGATTTTTATTCACTATTATAAACGAGTAGTAATTATAGTAGGTAATGTTAAAATGAAGTAAGTACTTGCAACAAAAATCGGACAAGTCCATTTTTGAAACTTTTCAGGATGATCAAGGTACACTAAAAGCTTAATTTTTTTCGAAATTTATATTTATCTCACAATTTTGAATTCATCTATAAAAGTTTCTATATAGGGACTACATATTGTACATTAACAGTGAGTCTATACGTATGTTATATATATATTTCATAAAAATGTAATGACTTGATACCCTATCTAGTTTTTTCTTTGCAGTTACCTACTAATTTCTTGTTTTTCCCCAAAAAATGTATTAAAATAATTATAAATAAAGCAAAACAATATTTCAACAAGTTGTAGTATATGCTTATTCTTTAAAATTATAATAACTTAGGTATACTATGTTAAAATGTGACCATTATTTTCATTTTTCATCGAAAATTACTAAAACTTGGACTTTTTTGATTCTTATACCAAAAAAAAAACTGGATTGGAAAGCCTTTCAACTACTGTAATAATTATTATTGCGCGTGTGCATACAAAATAATAAGTAATAAAATAATTAATAAATAACTCGTGCAATAGTGTGTGTATGGAACTCGCTTTATAAAGGTTGCCGTCGTCAAAGGGTTTATTATATAGTTTTATATATAATTAATAATTATTATTAACGCAACAATAACGTGTCTTGTGTCTATGATATAGGTATATTGCGCAATTCCGACGGCGGCGCTCACTGCAAAGTCACAAACGCCGAAACCCCATAATATATTTTCTACAATATATATAATAATATTATCACTGTCGTCGTTCTATGTGTAAGACTTCCATCGATAACGATATAATAATATATAATAAATTATTAATCGATATTGGTGCGTTCTCGCGTATATTATTCCTTTGTGAATTTTCCAACCTTGTAGTTCGAATTGCGGTATAAAAATAAAACCCTATACACACAAAGACACGCATCTTCGTCTCATAATTTTTTTTTATTATTATTATTTTTTTTTTATCATACCTATATACTATACACCATTATAATAGTTTACGCTCTTATTTATTCACTTCGAATAAACTACGTCACGATACATATGTATAAGTACTACGGTACTGCCGCGATATTGATGTTATTGTCGTCATTTTAACTGTCATTAGGTATATATTATAATATTACAATATGTACTCGTACGTACGTTAGTAGGTGTACCTATCTATACATATATTATGCACACACGCGCGCACAATCTAATCTTTGCAGAACTTTATTATTAGTAGTATAATACTATTATATTTGTATGACTGATAGCAATATTTTGTTGTCGACCACCGGTGGTGAGGTACGTGCAATACACATAAATACAAAATAATATTATATACCTATATACCATATGCACGTAGGTGTGATCAAAGTATACTAAAAATTATATCAATATTTCTATCATGATTTACTTACACAAATTATTATATTAATTATTAAGCATACCACAAATTACAGTGCTCCTTCGCCATTCGGGATATGCGACGTAGTCATGAGACTAATATAGTATTATATAGTATATATGCGACGATATTGCGTCGCGCGTCTCATTTTGGCGCCAAATATATCTACGCGCTTCGTTTCTTCGTACATGTATTATATACATTTTTCCTTCGTCGAAGGGCGGCACCGACAGAACTGGTCTTCCTCCCTCCCATCAGCAGCCCTTTCCGGCCGTTACCAACACCTGCTTGGTAGAACACATAGTCTCCAGTTCAGGCACATCCGTTCAAAAAGCGTCGTTTTAAACCACTATTATAATGTTGGTACTTCATACAAATATTATTATGACCTTTATACGCAGAGCAATCCTTTCTCACTTCACATATTATCCCATTATACCACATCATGATTTACGAACTGCGACTATCAAATGTCTTTAAATCAATTCGATTAGTATTTAAAAAAAAACAAATGACAGAACCGTTTTTCGACATAGCGGATTGCATGTTCGATAACAACATTTTCAGTAGAATATTATATTATAATACCGCACTTAAGTATTTGTGTTTTCTCGTAGTATATTTTTTTATAACAATTTAAATTTTAGCAGTATGAGAGTTTTTAAATTGTAAAAATTCACATACGCATACGTTATTTAAAAATTAAAGTATTGTAAAATACTCCGAGAAAGCACAGATAATGTTATTATGATGAATTACTACCTACATATTTTTTTATGTGCGATTGGAAAATAACGTGAAAATTTTTAGTTGGCAACTATAGTGGTATGTAATTATTATGAGAATATTCGATCATCGGAGATGTATTTATTGACCTTTTTATTTGCGACAAAGATAGTATACAATTGATTTATTTTGAGTTGTAACTGTATTGAGTTTTTCTGAAAGTGTTAATCAAGTCTTTAAGCCACCGTTTCCGAGGCAGCGTGTTTAAAATATTCTTTAGATCTTCCACCGAATTTGATCCCATCACACCCTGAACACGTCTTGATCTTATGACCCTCCCACATGTATAAGAATTGGTTGTATAATTAATATGAGAACGGCGTATAAACTATAATACCACATGGATTTGATCGATTCCATCGTACTCGTCGAAATGTATAGTGTAAGGGTACTATTTAGTATATTATATCACGTCGAACAAATGAAATATATAATTCAACGTAGGTACCAATATAATATATTTTTATTGCGTTCTCGTAAAACAAGAGTTACGAGGCAGTAATGTTGGTCTTGCAGCATTTCCGGCAATCGATCTTTGCAGTATATACACTATACTATAATATAGTATATATAATAATAATAGCTGAGTGCGGTGTGGAACGCGTGCCATCGCGTTGGGCACATCGGAAACGCACGTCATGAACACCGCTGTTGTTATATTATTCAGTAGGGATAGCGTGTAATATTATAATATTATATATTATATACAGTGCGCTCGAGAGACTTATGATGAAAACAACAACAACGACGTCGACGGAAAAACAATGTGGCACGATAAACCTAATGCAATTATTTAGTATTCAACGAAAATAAATTAATCGCCGCTTAGATGCGATTTTAAAGATATCGACGTTACGTCCGAAAAGAAAAAAGAAAAGAAAAAAATTATCCGTAGACCTGTCGCGTCTTAACTATTCTAGTCTACACTCGATAGTAGTATTAATCTAACCTATACCTATCACGTTTACGTGACCCGACGAGGATTTACAAATTTACTCTCGACGCGTCTTTAAAACGGTGTAAATCTTCTGACCCCGCGGTACCTGTGGGGCTGTACCACGATACTCGTTAATAATTGTTATAAACTGTATGCTTTTCTCATTTATCTGCGATTTTTAAACGTATCGCGTATACCACTAACGATATCATATAATAATAATAATAGTATTATAGCGTCGTTAAAATTACCCAAACCGCCGTCGTCGCCTCACCCGCCACGCTGTATGTATAGCTGCTATCGTGACCGCAAATTCGTTTAGACAGACGGCGGCGATTACTGTTATATTCGGTGTCCGTGCAGCCTCCTCTAAGTGTGCCGCGCCGAAAGTACCGTCGATCGTGCATCTATGTTCATATAATATACTATATATATGTAGTATCATCGTGCACACGCGTTTTAACGAGGTGTACCGTTTTAAAGACTTATTTAATTTTAATATAGTATCGTACCGGTGCTCTTTCACCGTCTTTATTGTATGATTTTTTTCTATCGACCTTTGTGCGGATTATTATTATTATTATTCGGTAGCCGCTTAAACCTAAAAATTTTACCACGATTTAACAAAAACGGCAACAAACTGAACTATTAAAAAAATTAAACTGTGATAAAAATAAAAAAAAACTACAAATAATCAATTGAAAACTCATCGACGTAATCGCGTATGTGTGTTTAGTACATATGTATTTTTTTAAAACGTCGCCAAGTGATAATAATGTTCGGAAACATTTGTGTGGGCGCCTACGACGATTGCAGCGCAGTGTGCACCTCGTCACGCAGTAGTGACGATCGTCGAAATTATAATGCAACGTTTTAAAAAAAAATTCACATTTATATTTTACAATTATATACCTATGTATACAGACATGCAGTGTATCGAGGTATAAAAAAAAACTAATTCTACTAATGTTGATGTTGATGTAAAATAATACATATATTATTATACGATATATATATAATATTGCCCATTGATAATATAAACTTATCTCCTCGTGGACCATTTTAATGTTTTGAGATTGTAAGGGACTAAAATCATGACATTGAATTTTCAAGATTTAAATTAATAATAATTTTTTGTCGATATCAGTCATATTTTTTGAATGAATACTTTTTTCACGCAGTTTATTTTATTATTAATTCCGGTTTTATTATGCAAAAATATCATTTTATTTTGACGTTTATCATTCATTATTCGAGTAATTTTGTCTATCGTCACAAATTACATTTAATCTTCGTGTATTTAAATATTTTAAATCGATAATCTTATCTACTTTTTTTTTATTTTTTTTTTTATTTTTTGTCATTATTCAGTCACAAAAATATGTATATTATTATATTACACATTAGGTTACATTAATCGAAGGTATTATATATTTTCGCAATGTAAATAGGTACCTATTTACTTAATTGTTCATTTACCAACTGCGTCTATTTTTAATGTTTTTGTCACCATGTTAATATTTATTATACCTTCTCTTCCTCTGGGGGTAGTTTCCTCAGTCGATCGGTTTTTTACGCGCTCGTATTTTGTCATTTTGTATTGCTACATTATATTTATATATACATATATTCGTACGTTTCACAACATTACGGTAAAGAAGGTCAATTCAACATACAGTACGACGGCGGGCACGCACTTTATAGTTGTATTTAACTATTTAAATCGTACGAAAGAGATCGGGAGTGGCATATTTTTTGTGACGTTTTTACACGATGCACTCGTTCGCATATATGACATACCCGCCCCCTAGCGGTTCACCCAAACGGTTAATTTTTTTTCCTATGCTACAGCCTGCAGTCTGCTCTCGTATGGTGCACATTTATAGACATAACTACATAAGAATAACATAGTAAGTACCCACTTTATGGTATATGCTAGTGAATAATATCGAATTGGGGAAGATTATATATTTATATATTGTGCCTATATATGTAATTTGTAGTAATATAAATTAGTTCTAAATATTTGCTTTAAATAATTATTTTTTGATGGGATGGTGGTGACGGCTGGGGAAAGATTTCCATAGCACCCACACTATTTTTTGAATAGTTTTGAAAATAAATTCATACAAATATTGGCTTTTGTGGATACAAATTCATATAAATATTTAAAATTTCATTTAAAACGTTTCGAAAAAAAATCCATGGTGGGGGGGGGGGGCTCGGAAAAGTATACGTACATCGTGGCGCAGGCAGCAAGAAAACGGTTCTGTGAATGCGCAAAACAATACTGCGTTTTGGCCCCATTGCCAAACAACGCAACAACGGTTCTTGCCAACGGTGTATTCACGAAATAATAATATTATAATGACAAACAATTTCGCGTACAAGTCAACTAAGTTTCCGCGTAGCAGCGGAATTCTTCATTTTCGTTATTATCATCATCATCATCATTATTATTATTATTGCAGTTTTTGTCGTCGTATGGAACGCGGCGTGTATTCGTAATAAACTTACCTTTATAATAAGTAATACGTTATTTTAGACGCTCCTTTTTTTCCCGGTTATGTTATTATTATTATTATTTTTTTTTTTTAATATTTTACATCGTATAATATAATACGCGTACTATTATACTTTTACTTCCAACCCAAAATCTTGACTTTGTTTACAAAACGCATTATACACCTCAATCCTTGTAAACGTCATACGTAGACCGTTCGTTCCACCCTTATATAATATATTATAATACGATCGTCGATTCCGGCGCTATCGTCACACACGCGCGTTGATAAATCGATTTACGAGCTTTCACAATGTTTGTGTATTATGTCCATTTTATACAGTTTGCCGCGACGAAAGCTCAAAGTCGTCGCCGTGTCGTTTTTCACAGGGCCCCGTCTATATAGTTGTCGCGGTATATATATTGTCGTTTGTCCATTAATGGACCAGCGATTGTAATTATTTATATCGTCACCCGTCTGTTGTTTTAACGAAACAGACTAATCCAGTCCGCGGTGAACAAAATTTAATTGACCGCGAAATGAAGTGTAATGCGTCTAAATGCTGCGACACCGGTAAATCGGATGTGTACATTTTGACCGTAAAATCAAACGCGTGAATTTTAGGACCGTAATCTATCGGTGCATTATTAATTAACCGTGAACATAATTTTCTCATGAGTATATCGATTTCGCCGAGACGTCGTCTCGACAATGATAATAATAGGTGTGATTATTCGAGTGCGAAATTAACGGGGATTTCTCGTCTAATGGCCCCGGTGCCAGGGCGTAGTACGCAATCAAAACGGAGAATCGGTAGACATATAATATATTATTGTTGGTAGGTTACACGTTATATATTACTCCACCGTCGTCCTGCAGCAAAGAGGAGACTCCTTGCATGAATGTATATAATTACATACTAATGTACCTCTACGTACAAGGTATATTATTATTTAATATATATAGCTGGTGTGGTAGGCATTAGCATTGATCGTGGAATTGAGTCTATTTTCTACAATCAATGGGCACTATAGAGGCACCTCTATAATACCTGCAGTGTATTGATTTAGTTTCGAGAAAACGTTGTTTGCATCTGCGGCGAATAAACCACCGAGCAGTCCATTTATAAATTGTCGTGCGTATTTCGAATGACAAGACAAAACGGATGTGTCATCGATTGCGATTAAGCCGCATGCGTCAACCGGTGTCGTTTGTTTGTTCGCTTGTGTAGAAATAATGACATATTATTATTCAGTAATTCAGTATTGTATTATAACGACAACGGTCGCGATATACGTGTAATTCGACGCCGTTTTAAAGATCGATTGTCGTCGCGCAAATGTCCCACCAAAAGTTTTCTGCCGACACGAGTCATCGATAACGATAACTGTCTATTATTATACATTATTAATAATATTACGATGATTGACCACGAGATGACATAATGGTTTTTTGGTGTCCCCGCGTCAAGTGCTACTCGTCTTTATGTGGTTTTTAGTACGTAGCAAGTATGTACGATAAAAAATAATAAATATGTACATAGTAAGTAAGTTGTATAATATCATGTATAACAGTGCTCGAATTGGAAAAATAAATCAGGTAGACTCTTGAAAAAATCAGCCTCCCTTGAAATAATCTAACTCGGTCTAATTTGTGGGTTAAAGCCAGTCTCCGTATGCCCCAACTGTTAATCCTGATGGAAATAATAATTATTATTGCAATCATTACAATACCCAAGTATCGCTGTGGTTGATATTATAATACCTACTTTTGAGTGATTAAAATAATTACTTTTGAACGAGCCGTTAAATCGCATTACAAATAATTTTTAAATGTTTATTAAATTGTATTCCATAACTCTTTACAGTATAACAATAATAATAATTCATCAAATGGAATTTGAATACCGTGTGGTGGCTTGTTCAATACAATTTTATAACACAAAAATAAATAATGCCGTGTCCTCTTATTATTACGACAATAATTATTATCGTAGAGGTGCTCACCAAAATATATTTATAAATATTAAAATTGAGGTGTTTCCCCCATTACGAGCATTGCGTGAACGTTACAGACGTGTTTTAAATTTGATTCAGTTATTTAAAATATTTATCGTTTTCGAACGCGTGCAACAGAATACTATATAATATTATTACTCATGTATTTGGAAAAAGAGTAATAATAATATATACTTGTTGGTTATTGTAGCCAACGCACTATAACTTAATAATGATAATTGCAGTTGTCGTCCGCAGTCTCGGCGACCGTATAGATTTTATACTATTACCGCGCAACTTTCTTAAGTATAATAATGTTATTAATAATTATATTAGAAGAAAATGTGCGCTAGGTCGTTGTGAGTTCTCGAAAAAGCCACGTGAAGTCGTCATGCGAGCGCACATATAATATCGGTTCAGAATAGAGGCGTCTGTATGCGGTATTGGTGTATTCAACAATAATTCGTTTCTCGGAACTCGTTAAAATATATTTCGTGTCAACAATATTACGATATAATTTCTATATTGTTATACGTGTTACAACAACTTATTTACTATGTACCTTCTTATTTCTTGTATCGTCGGATACGTGAATAGTTTACGATGTCATGGTTTAAAGAACAGATTTTAAAATTTTCACTTATTATAATAAATATGGGTTTATGTACGGTTATGCAACGGTGAACGGGGGTATGTTGACGATTTGTTATTCATTATACAAAATTCGTAGAAAATATTTTATTAAATTTTTGTGGAGCTTGGATATTTACTCAATATAGGTAGAGTTGTATCAAGTAGTATCAAGTGATTATCGAAAAAATATTTTTAAATCCAATGATCTTATACTACGTATACCGTATAGGTTAGGTTAGGTACCTTTAATGTCTATGGCCTTACGTGTTAATTCAATTTTATGCCATTGTTCTCAATCACACTTACAAAAATTGTAAATCTCATCAATAGTGTGGCTATACTTTCTCCGTTCTTTCATATTTTTTATTATAATTTTTGTTTAGAAATCTACTACAATATATTATATTTACAGAGGACAAATGTATGCGATTAGTTGTATCTGATAATCATAATAAGGGTTACTAGAAAATAATACATTTCACAGAAAGTAATAAGGTTTTTTCCATTCGTTCATACGTACGTGAAAAATACATATTTTCGCAGATATTTGTAGCAATACTAATAATCACTAATAATAATGAGAATAATATTATTATTTATAATATCTAAGTACAACGTGGAATGCCGGAGATACGGCGCGGGAATTAACGGTCCGGCTGAGTTGTTTCGTATTTCGGCGGTCGACTTACCGTTACCATATAATAATGATATTATAATTTATAATAACGTATATATAGTATAGGTAGTACTACAGTATCTACAGTGTTGACGTGTATCACGAAGTCCGTTCAGCAAACTTCTGTGAATAATATTTTTATTTTTTCTTGACTTATTATTATGTGGAAAAATGTCGCGCGAGCAATAATATAATTAGTCATAATTCTATAGATCGGCCGTGACGTCGGCAGCGATGAAAAAATGTATATATTTACACCGATGACCGTGGTTTATTATTTTTATTTAACGTAAAACGCACGTTTTTATGTTGTATTGTTGTTACATTGAAAAAATGCTTGGACTCGATCGTAGCCATGGTTTCTAAAAGAAGGGAGAGCGTTAAAAAACTACAAAAATTTAATACACAAAAAATAAATAGAATACCTTATAAGTTGTAAAATTATATAATTTATTTATTATTATAATTGTTTATATAATATTATTATTTAAATTTACAATTTCTATTATGCCATTCGCCATAATCAATTACCTTTTCTAAATACCTATGATGCAATTAAAATGACCATCCACACCTTACACGATCTGGACACTAATAAATATGTAGCCACATGTTTAACAAATTAATTAATTAGTAATTACGTATTATATTATCTTTAGAACTGACAAACTCTAAAATGTCAATAAATAAATGTTTTGCTGATGTGGGACTTCACTGGCCAAACAGCTAAACGTGTGTCGCAAACAAATTTAATTTGCACTATCATCAGCGGTGCGTTAAGGACTCTAAAAGCTGCATTAAGTATCCTTAATATAACTCGTCTACAATATTATCACACTAATATGCGTGCGTATACAAACTATTATTATTTGCTTACACGCGTATATGTTATTGTCATATGCGTACACATACATAGGCTATAGCTACTCATAAATAGGTAGAAAGTTAGGGGTTGTATTTTCGATTACAAATAATTAACTCCCAGTTTTTTACGTTATTTGTTTCTAAATGAGATTGATTTTTTTTGTTGTCAATTCAAATAACTTATATTGGTATTAAGGTATAAATAATATTCTGTTATTGTAGTAATTTTTTGAGATTAATAAAACTCATAACACACTATCGACTAAACTATTCGTCTCGTGTACATTTTTAAACATAAATTATATTAGGAATCTGACGGTACTGTGACATACGACGTAATCGTGTATTGATAGTGAATGTAATTTAATAACAGAAAAATGTGTTGATACCAAATTTGTAATATTTTGTTATATATTATGTATTATTTAATATCAAGGTTTCGATTTACCGAGAAGAAAAGTTAATTTAAATTTAAGTTTATACTATTTTGTAGTAATATTTTTTATTTTGAGAAAAATTATAAAAGACATAGATATAGAGATAAGTGCAAGAGTGCAAATCATTTTTATAGCCGAAGGTTTGATTGAATTTTAGGGAGAGAAGCTAAAATTTTTCTACTCTAATTACTTAATAAACCAATTAATAACATGTATTACAAAATAAAATAAAGTTATAATTTTTTTTTTTGTGTATTGAAAAGGTGTGCTTAAACCCCCTATCACCCCTTCTCAATTTCCGCCTTCATTCAAATGTGAGTTTATAGCTTATTAATTAGTCTAATTTTTTTTATTTACCGTGTAACGATTTAATATATTTTTAACATCGAGACGAGGCTTAAATAATTTAACACCCCTGGATCTAAACTCGTATGTGTACAGCACACGGCTGTCGATCGAAACTCGTGTCCCGCGCATCCCGTAAAATATAATAACGACCTCGGTCTGGTTAAATCGTTTATTAATTGTGTGCACAGTCTATGGGGATGAATGTGTCGATTATTTGCATTTGTATTAAATACTACCATTTTAACGCGACGTATACATTATTATCGTATTATGAGGCATCGACGTCGTATTGGACGATACACCGATGCAGCAGGCTGCTAATTGTAATCATTGTAGTCGAATAGCGACGACGGCGAAAGGACGGAAATAAAACAATCATCGTGGTCGTTTCCGTCGTCGTCGTTTCGTTTGCCCTACTCTACTCTGCAAACAATATGTACATATAGTTTTGATATGATATGTATTATATATTTAAAACTATAATAAATAAAATATTAGACTAATGACTCGGTGTCTCGGTCCGATTAAAACCGGTCCTGGTCAACAGTTGTTGTTTGTCCACGACTTCGACACGTCGTCATCGAAATACCAACGCCCAATTTCAAAACGATAACGATATAATGTCATTATAATGTACAATATTATATTAGTATTATTTTATACTTTTACCGGAGTGTCCCGTCCCTGCGCACACAGACGAGTATACTGCCCTCGCAGACATCGTTATTCGTCGCGGTCAGATAACGATAACAATACGTATTAATATCGTATATTTTTCAAAATTCGTCGTTTCCGATGCACTCTATAATGTAAAAATATTTAAATACCATTCAAATCGCGCGCTTTTATTATTATTAAAATATCGTATAAACATACTACCGACAACCGTTGTCATCGCGAGTATTGATCAGTATTGTATAAGTTCGTGTACAATAAGTTTATAATAATATTTATTACGTGGGTACATCATCTACGCACGACCCAACAATATTATTTACTCTTGATAAATGATTATTATATTATAGGCGGAAAATCTTCCGTTTGTGCATTAATAATAAATAATAATAAATTAATCTGACCGAGTACGTACTACATAATTGAATAACAATTAAGTCCTATTCCATCCCATACGTCCTATTTCATACGAATTGTACGATATTATAATATTATGTGATAAGTGCATTGTGCAGTGTGTTAAATTATTCTCCGTGTGCGTCGTTGTCTATTGTATTTGAGAATTGTTAGTGCCTTTTTATCGATCTATCGGCTTCACACAATCACACCACCGCCGCGTCGTGATTTGTCCCGAATTTGTCGACGCTTTTTTAATCGTGGCTCTCGATATATTATCCAACTCCCGGTAACAAATACTTCTACAGTTCTGCCCGAATACTTTACAGTTTTTTTTAACCAGAAAAAGTTATGCTGCAGTCGTCTAAAGTCTAAACGCTCTATCCGTACTCCCTTTCTCTTCAATTCGGCCTAGTTTGTCAAGGCGACTTCGGGTGAAACCGTTATTTCCGAAAAACTTTCTAATAATTCTTTAAAATCAATTATTTCTTTTAGAGTTTAAAAAAGTTCCATAGAAAGCGGCCGTTAAAGGCTTTCATAAGTCCATAAACTTAATACAATATGTATTTTTATTTCCAAATTCGATTTGCAAGTACTAAAAGTATATCACCTCTCTAGTTAATTTGTTTCCCCCCAACCGTTGCTTTACTGTTTTTCAATTTGTTCAGTCAATTTTAAATTCAGTTACATAACTTAACAAGCATTATAGTCGCGTGTACAATTATACTTACAGTATATTACACGTCTAACACAGCCGTCGCATTCTATTAAAAATAGGAATTACTATAATAATTTTCTTCATATATATATATATATAACTCGGCGATCAATTAGAAACTTATAAATACCGAACACTCCCAGAAATTTTGTCTGCTAATTAGAAGTGGTATCCGATAGGGAATGTGTTACTGTATTATATGCAACAGTTAGTTATTACAGTTATGACTTATGACCAATGATTTTACTTGTGTACATAATATATAATAAATTAATTATAACGTTTATATAATCGTAATTTTGTTATTGATTTGCAGGGTACTATCAACCAGCCGGTCCGCTGATTTCACACCACCTGGTGCCGCACCACGTGCACTTGCACCATCCATCGCACGTGAAACAGTCGCTAGTCCCGCCGTTGGTGCCCACTCCACCGTCTTCGGCTGGCACCGCCGCACCACCGCCCGCCGAGTCGTCCGACACCGAAGTAGTGCCGGTCAGATCGACGTCAGTGCCGACACCGCCCGGTTACCGGTACCAGCCGCAAGGCCCTTACCATCCGCCGCCCCTGCCATCATACTACCCTTCGCCGCCCGCGTCGGCCAGTCTCCAGTACCCGCCGCCGCCACCACCACAGGTGCCAGCCCACCACTACTTACCAGAGCCACCAAATCCGTGTGCTTACCCCGGTGGCCCACACCATCAACCCGGTTACTTCCACCACAGCCGTAGCTCTCCGTACCATCACATACCGTTCCATCACAGACGGCCGCCGGCCGCACCGCCGTACGCGCAGGCCGGTGGACCGCCCACGTACTACCACGAGTACTACGGGCCTCATCCTCCCGGACAGCCGCCGGCGCCAACCGGTTCGCCCGCAGGGCAACAGCAAATGTTGGTGGCCATCACCAGGCCCGGCGGCGACCGGCCGGACCATCATCCGCCGCCTCCGCAGCAGCAGCATCAGCAGCCGCCCCAACAGCAGCCGCCGACACCGCAGCAACAACACCTTCAGCACCAACAACACCTACAACACCTGCAGCAACAGCACCACCAGCAGTCGTTGCCGCCGCCGCCGGACGCTTACCCAGCGCCGCAGCCGCTCTATTACTCACCGTACGGTGCACCACCCGGGCCGTCGTGCTACTCGCCCGCCCCGCCCCGCACCTACGTAGACCCGACATACCATTCTTGTCCGTGCCCAATGCAATCGTGTCCCAATCCAAAAAACGGACATACTGGCCCGCTTACTGGTGCAGTCAGTAAGGGGCCAAAACATCATTCGACAGTAGTTACACTCCCGCCTGTGGCATTGGCACTGCCACAGGAGCCTCCGCGGGCCCACGGCCCGCCGAGCCCGGCTAGGGGCAGCGCCGGTGTTCCCGGACCTCCGCGTTCCGCCAGCTCTGGTAGCCCATGCAAGCAAGTTCCTTGGTGCATGAGCCCGCTGAGCCCGGCTCGCGCATCCGTGCAACACCTAGCACCCCAATCGCCGGCTATGTTGGCCGCAAAGAACCCCACTTCAGAGTGGAACACCATCAGTGAAGAGAAATGCGATACCACCGGTTTATTAGCTATCGGCAAAGTCCTCAGCCAGTCCGTGTTGGGCTTGGACCACCAGCCGATCGATCAACAGCACGACGACGACGTCGTCGTACCGAAAGTCGAACCTATCGACGAAGACCAACAACCGCAATCGTATTACACACTGAAAGTGGACATGGCCAGCGAGGAGGAGGGCAATTCCGTATCGGCGAAAGACGACAGTGACGATGGTCTTCATCAGACCATCGACTTGTCGACTAAATCACGGGAACGCCTGGAAGTGACAACTACTGTTTACTGCACACCCAATACACCCGTCAACAACAACAACAATACTATAAATTATAATATAAATATTGACGGTGATAAAATAGTGATGAAGGGATCCGCGAAGAGGAAGAAACCTAATCCTATGCAGATTGTCTCTGCGAAAAAATTGAAAATTCAAGAAGAAAACGAAGACGTCAGTGGTAACGATGACGACAACGACGTAGTTGCCGTTGTCGTAGATGACGATGATGACGATGACTGTAAAGAAAACGTAGAAGAACCGACAATGAAGACTATGATGACAGCGATCGCGACTATACCACCGACTTCGGCTGAAAGCGAACCGATGCCGGTAACCACAGTAATACGGAAGAACAGCATTAAATCAACGGAAGAAAAGTCCGAACAAGAAAAATTGGACGAGTGCATGACTGAAGAAATATTACGGTCGGTGTTGACAGACGAGAGCGATGGTGATGACATGATTACCGAGGCGTTTGTCAAGAAAAAAGGCGTGACAAAAAAAACGAAAAAAGGCAGAAAAGACCGAAAGAATGGAGGGAACAAGAAAGAAATGACTGGTGAGTTATAATTATATTAATAATTGTATAATATACAAATCAAGGTTGTTAATTGGCCTAAGTCTGGACTTAGGGTGACGAATATTTCAAATTATTAATAATTTACATTAGTTTTCGGTTAGAACCTTAATGGGAGGGTGGGATGTTTGTAAAATCCTAAGGCAAAAACTTCCGCTAAATCCAATCCTGTGTACAACAGTGATGTGATAAAGGGAGCTGACTCCGAACTTTTTACATACTGGGGTGGACTAACTCAACGAGTAAAATGTTCTAGTATTAATTAGTATTTCAGAGTCACGTATAAAATACATGCGTTTATCCGGTTTTTGGTTGTTTTTTTTTTATATTTATCATTATATATGGTTATTATTGTTATTCATCAGATGCGATGAAGAGGGAGCTGGAACAACGGATGCGTGAAGAGTTCGCACAGCTGTCTCGACTCAAGAATCAAGACCTAGCGCCTAGGTGGTCCAACGGCTGGATATGGCAAGGAAAACCTTTCAAACGTCCCGTTTACCTAGAGGTACGTAACAAAATACACTTTATTTAGTGACTACGTTTATTATAATTTATTATATTGACCGTAGTACGTTTAATGTAGTAAAGGGGACAAGGAAATTATAATGAGGTTCCTAAAACCCAAACAATAAATAAAATATTTATTGTTATTTAGGTAAACATAAAATGAACGTAATATAATTAAAATTTTTAAGCAACTTACTAACTATAATATAATACAATATACGTGTCAGCCGAAATATGATTTAAAATAATATTAACAGGAATTAGCAAATTTAATTATTATACAAATTATGTATTTTTCATTCAATATAATTTTTGGGGCCAAAAATGAAATCATTGATCGGTAAAAACAGTTTATAAAGACTCAATCGCTATTATTTTTTTTAATAAGAATTGATTTTGTTTTCCCTATCCATATTTTCTTACATTTTATTTTACATATTATTATTGAAACGTATTACGCATTATAAAAAATAGTAAGTGTGATTATAAAAATTGTTCAGTTGTACCTTGTTACGTTTTGTATACATTTTAATATGGTTACTCGCCAATCAAAATGACTGAGGGTGGAAATAACGATATTTAATCGTAAAAATAACTTCAATAGTACCTAATATTAATATATTATTGTTGTTATCTGCACTTACAGAACGACGATACACCAGTGTTGAGGAAATGTTATCCATGCATGCGTCATATGCAAGGCGACACTATATACGCAAGGGACTGCGTGCTTCTCAAGTCGGGTTCTCGTAAAAACGACTTGCCGTTCATCGCCAAAATCGCCAACTTGTGGGAAGATCCCGTCAACGGTAAATTTTTATAGATTTATTATTATTATAAAGATATGACGTTTCTGTAGTATGATGTGTTAGCCACTCGAGTATACCTGACTCAAATCAATTATTTTAATATAACTTAATAATAAATAATATAATATTTTTATAACAATGAAAATTACTTATATTCGAATAGTTTTTTTCTTTTATTTATTTATATTATTATAATTTTTATTGTTTTGTATATATGATATACCTATTATATCGTATTATTTTATAGGTAGGTACCTACTAACCAAATTGCCTGGCCACATTTATTACCATTTTAATTATTTTACTTATTCATTGTAGGTATGATGAGAATTTCTTTATTGTTTTATAGATTTTAAATTACCAAAATACATTTATGTTCGTTATCACCACTTTAAAAATTCATATATTTTATTATTTATCTCGTCATTTACATTTATAATACACATTCAAAATTGAATTGTCGAGGATTAACATTTTATTATTATTTGTCGCAAATAAAGAATTTCTCTCAGTATAAGTATGTGTTAGTATACGGATCACGTTAAATGAATTCTGATAGTCTCATGTCGATTAAAATCTTCGTAAATTAACAATTGTTTTGAATTAAATAGGAATTAAGTAAGGTTTTTATTTTTAGTGTTCAAGACACTTTTTACTAGTAGCAAAATTCTCTGATCATCAACTTTGAGGGAGACGAGTATCTAATAACAAATCGAAACTATAAGTTTATGCTTTGGTGGTTCAAAAGTAAAAATTTCCCAGTTTTTTTTTTAAATAATAAGGACAAGAAAATAAAAAAAAAATACCACAAATTTTATTCCCATTTTAGTAATTATAATTATTAATTAGGTACCATATGGAATTTGATTTCTTTAACGGCGTCTCCGCTCAAAATCTTTTTCATGGTATTCAATGATTTGTCGTTGAACTCATATTTATCACCTCCATTACAGTGATCTACTCAATCAATGATAATATACACTCAATAAACAGTGAAACCGTTACCTGCTTGTTGGCTTCATTAGCATATTAAATTATTGATCAGACATCAGAGAGATACATAGATATACGTATATAGACTATAGACTATTATAATATAGTAGGCAGCAGTAAACGAATACAATAGGCAGTAGTTACTTGAATAATATCTCACCAAACGGAAAACAGCACATTAAATATAATTAAAATAATTTGTAAAGTTAAAAAAAATATCCTTTCCCTCAAAAAAGTACTCACACAAACCTGCTGCTATTATATGATATTGTGTGAGATCCAATTGCACTTATTTTAGGTAGTCGAAAATTGCACTCGTAGTAAAATTTCACTCGAGCTGTTGGTACTTTTTGTACGTAGTACGTGGATTTGTATTTGTCAATACCATTATTGTGTTAAATGAAACCTAAATCCAATTACAAAAGGAATATTTTATCGATACATAAATATATTGCATTGTGAATTGGTTATTCAATACAGACTACAAGTGCATCTAGGTATTAAAACCACATTTATTACATTTTTTCATGTTATTTTAAAATAGGTTTATGTATATATTTTAATTCTCTATTACTTCAAAACTAGGAAGTAATGAAAGAAGCAAGACTAAATTATAAAAATTTATGATTATTATTATGTACTATTTATTATTAATTATTCAATACGCGAATTATGAAGTTGTATGCAGAAAAATAAACATCTTGAACGTCCGTATGTAAACGATCGTGTAACTTGTGTACAATGTATAATTTTCGTATGAAAACCTTATTTCCCTCTATTTTAACAATTTGTATGCTCTATGTACAAATCTGTAGAAAGTGTGTTCTATATACGTGATACTTTTCAGTTTTCATTACATTTATCGTGTGTATCAACTACAATTATGTCTACGATGACGATCTACCTAATAATCATTAATCAATTCTAACCTGTTGGTACGCATTTATAAATTTAAATATTTAAAATAATTCTCTGAAAGTTTAGAAATGTTGGATTACACCTGTCTTCAGTCTTGTATGATGATTATTACGATTTGATCATAATGAGTAATGACATAATATCTGGGTATTTATTATGTTTTGACCTGAATTGCTTTCAAAAGGCATTACGTGATTATTTTTCTGTGAATTTGGGTACTCCGTGAAAGTTAACTTTGACAATAGTTATTGGAAATCAAAATATTTTAAAAATAGACTTAAAAGAAAACCAATTTCATTTTAATATTAATAATCAATATGTATGTATTATATTCCTAATGAAAATAATGATTGGATAATACTGGTTTTTAAATTATAATAGAAAATATTTTGTTTCACGAATTTCAACTAATATTCAATCGTTTTAACACTGTTCAATATAAATAATGAACCTGGGTCGTATGATTTGATGTTGCATTGCCCGTTTTTATAATAAAGAGCACTAAGACACTAATAACTAATAAGATACTAACCCAACTACCCAAGTGCAATAATTCGACAATTCATGTTTTGGGCTTATTATATGTATAAAACTAAGTGCAAATCGACCAGCCTTCCTCTATCCCTCCTCAACATTGGATTATTTTATAGTTTGCAAAGTGTTGCTTCAAAACAATGAGTTGCGTTTTTATAGGTATTGTAACACTCTCTCATACCTATTTATGTAAAATATTTAATATTCCTTATAATATTTATTTTTTATATGTTTTCTTATTATATGCTTCAAATATCTAAAAAAAAATTGTGGTCATATTTTATATTATTACTATTTAAAGATTGATGACTACAATGGACAGCAGTGTGTGAACTTTCTGCAAGTTATATTTAAATTTAAAACGCCCACCTTTCCACTGGCTACGCGCCCGGATAATAATATGTACCTATATACTTAACTTGTTTTAATCGTTAACGGTGACGCGTGTTTACAGGAGAGATGATGATGTCACTGCTGTGGTACTACAGGCCAGAGCACACGAAACAGGGACGGTTGAAAGAAGACATGCCCGACGAGCTGTTCGCGTCGAAGCACAGAGACGTCAACAGCGTGGCCTGCATCGACGATCGGTGTTACGTGTTGACGTTCAACGAGTACTGCAGGTTCGTGTCTTACCTATGTCGTATATTATTTACCGATAACATAATATTATTGTACTGTTATTTACTGAATTCGTTCTCTTATTATATCCCGGATCCTAAGACTCGAAACTTATCCCGTACATAGTAGGTAGCTAAGTAAACTTGACGTGTTTACGCATGATAAAGCAGTACCACAACTATCGGGAGTGCTAATAAGGTCATGAAATCTTACTGAAACAATCAGTTTGGTTTTAAATAAACTGTATACTATTATGAATTATGATCTAATTTAGAGCAATCGAATTTTCGAGAATATCGGTAAATTGGTTATTATTGTTACCTGCAATTTTTAAATCTATAATATTATTGTGTAAAAAAATGTATGTTGTATTGTATTTATTTTTTAGTAGTCCTTAAATGGATACTGAATTTGAATAATATAGTTTATACATACCAATTTAATAGGAAACTTTACAGACCCGAGGAACTTACCATTCGTTTTAAATTGAATATTTAGTTTTCTTAGAAATCACCGAAAGTACCGTATTACAGACTACTGTCTATAACACATATATTTGTACCGGATCCAACCGTGTATTTCATATCTAGCTACTACCTATCCAAACAAATCGATTATTTAAAAATTGTATTTTGACTGCGCTACATACAATATGCTTGCCCCGATCAATAGATACTTATAGTTTCGACACTGTACCTCAACCTGATGACTTTTTAAAAAATGTGACCAACTGAAAACAATAAAAACCAACCCTATATAATTATTATTATGATAATTATTTTTACTATTTCGACTAAAACGCGTGTTGCTGAGTATGGGGTTACCATTGTATCTTCGTGTTATAAGTCCAACTCGACAATTTTTATTATTTAAATTCCTCACCCTTACTATAATAATGTATTAACATATTTGGTCTCCCGAAATTTATAAATTTAGTATGTAACATGAAACAAAAAAAATCAAATTTTCCCATACAACAATATAATGCAGGTCGCAAATTTTGCATTTATAATATGCACGAACTTGTGGCGAGTATATTATTATTATAATGTTATAGTATTCGTCATTCGAATTCCGAAATAACACGCCACCGCCTTTGTAACTATGCTATATTATGATATATAATATATTATTTTGAATGTATTACCGCCGCCCTACGTGCAATATCGTTTCGATTTATTTAATAATATTATATGTATGGTAGAAATGTTTTATGATTGCATTATGGGTTGCTTTCTTGCCGCAATATTGACCTAATAATAATAGTATACCTAATATACAACGACGTCATACGTCAATTCTGATAATATCGATTTTCATTAACAACAACAATAGTAAACAGCAGTGGTATGTAATAAACTGATACATAATATTATGTTTTTTCTACTTAAATATTTTATTTTCATATAAACAGACGGTTAAAGTTTGAAAGTACCTATTAGGTACGATTATAATTTGTCAATATATTTAAAGATAACAATTTTTATTTTGTTTTATTTTTCAAATATATATTATACAATTTTTAACTAATTTTTTTTTACAATAAGTACGGGCGATGTAAAGTGGTAGTAATGGCTGAATAGTCTTGAAAGTAGAATCCATTACTTTTTTATAAAATTTAACTAGATACGAAAAACATTAGCTGATGAAATTTATCATACGACATATACCAAAAATTCAATCATAATTGTTCATGATTCACTTTACTTAGTTAGTTATATAATATACTTTAAATCGTTATAATATTATTGTATTATATTTATTATTAGCTACCTAATGATGAATGAATGAATTTATTTTTAATGAAAAAAATGCAGAAATTAAATTGAATTATACATTATAATATAAGCCATATAAACTTCATCATCGGTTTTACTGGTCAACACAGATTAAAATCCGTCCATCGCGTACGTGACATTTTATTAATAATTTCTATCGATGCATCTATTGCATTATTACATGCGATTTTTCTCGATTCTCGCTCACAGTTTGCCATCAGCAAATTCACTCAGAAATTACGACGTGCAAACGCATAAATATAATAATCCGTACGATGTTGGTATGAATATGGTTTGTCGTAAAAGTGTTATTGAAAATAAAATATAAAATCCACGCACGTCATCGACGACTATATATACTCAACCACGAATGGCTTTGTCCATCTGCTCACGAACTTCGAAGTATTGTGGTTTATCCACAATAACTATAATATTACTAGAAATGAACTACAAACTTCGAGAATTCAAACAGTTCGAAAATCGTAGAGAACGTATATATTAAAATATAATAATATTATTTTTAATACACTAAATAACTAATAATCAATGTGTACCAAGAACGTTAATATTAAAGGGTCCTATCACTGGATAGCTGCCCTACTTATTATTGTTTCCAAGTATTATATTGTAAAGTGCTATAGGGCATTATTTGCAATATTGAGAAAAAATTTTGTGTTGGAAAATATACATTTTTATGTTGTTGCTAATGTTATGGTGAAATGGCTCGAAAATGATATTTTTCAAATATCAAAAACCACCCATGTCATAATTTTGTGGGAATTATGTATTTTAGTGAAATGTTTTTCAAATTTTAAATATTACATGTTAAATTATTTTACCAATTATATACATTATTTAAAAGATTATTTTTCGGAAGTCGATTACCTTATCGATACTTGCTTACACCGAAAATGTATATAGTTCCCATGTACTTGTAAATTGTATGATTTAGTATAATGTATATTGTATAATACACTATTTAATATTTATATGCGTTATAAATATAACATTATAATAGGTAGCGGTCCTTGGTTTTTCTCGATTCAATTCCAGTAATTCCATCGATAATTATTTAACAAATCATTGGTTTTTTACTCATAGTACTGATATATTGTATTCATATTTGAAGTATGATATTAGTTTGAAAGTGTACCTAATATCTTGCGTAGTGTTTATATTATTTAAATATACAGGCACATTTTGGTAAGTACCTATGTCCTATATAGTATACTTATATGTGAAATGTATGAACAGTTTTTGTGAGATGGTCCAATTGGATTTTAATCATTTACCTATTTGACTTTTATATTTTTCATATTTCATAGTAAGCTGCAATAATAATACATTTTTTGGTCGAAATATATTCATATTTGCAACGTTTATCATAGTTATATACATTGCTATATTATTATATTTTATTATAGTTAAGAAATAAGAGTTGAATTATAAATGTGATCTGTGAGAAGGGGTAGACGGAATTTAATGCGTTGTTGACAAAAATCCTTAAAATAGACCTTGTATTATACCATTACTCTTTTAACCCATTTGCTGATTACTATTGTTATTTTTTTATGTTCAAATTGTAAACGTCACTTAGAAATAATAAAAAAAAATATCAGTATTATAAGTTTTAAGAGTTAGAATCTAAAACTAGATATAATTTTGTTTGAATTAATTTAAATGAAAATTTATATATACTAAATTTATACTTCAAACACTTTTAGTAGTAAAAATAGCTTCGATTTCAAATTCTAACCAAAACAGTTTGTGAAAATTAAGTTTGACCATCCCTAAATATTGTTACTTATCGTTTATCGTTGTGTTCCGGGGTTTGTAGTTTGTACTATGGTTATTGTTGTTGTCGTCGTAGATGTTTTCATAATTTTATTTTTTATTTATTATTATTATCATCAGAAATCCGCAGGGCAAGTCGCAGCTACCGTACAACATTTCCTAGAATTGTAAGTCGATTACACGCGCGCCGTCGCTGCTGCTTTTTTTTTTGTGCTCGCACCGCGCGCGCGCGGATGTGTATTGTGACCAAATGACGTACTCTTTTTTTGAAAATATTAAGGGCTAATACACGTTTACGATTTTTCATAATTTGGTTACTATAATGTAAAGCTTACTTTAAATTTCTGAATGTCTAAGTATTTTCATCAGAAAGACACACATAAAATGAGTTGACTATTTCAAATAATTAGTTCTTGTAGTTGATGATGATAATAATAATAATAAATAGAGTAAACAATTAACATAATTTATTATAATAATTGATTCAATCCATACCTACATATGAGATTAAAACTGAAAAATAGCACTTTCAATTATTCTAAATACCTATTCGAAATAACTTTAAAAACCTCGCAAATATTGACAAAGGTATGTATGAAACAAATCTGTATCTTACTAAAATAAAAATATATATATGCTAATATACTCTGGAGCCCTTCTTATGTGTGATTCTTATGTAATGTAATTTAGAAGACACTTACAGAAAACGATTTAACTTAGAAAAAACTTGATTTGGAGAAGCCGTTCGTACATGACAGCACATGTTTATATAATATAGGGTTTCAGATAAAAAGGATTACGCAGAAAATAGATGGTCATGGTAGTGGTTTATTTTCAACCTATTGGGAGGATTTAGGGATTGTCAAGATTTGGTTGAGATACATTTTTTGATTGGTCTAAAACTCTAAACATATATAATACTATTATAATAATATTACGGATGCAAGTTTTATGTATACGAGTACCTATATTTATCTATTTCTGAAATATTATTTTTCGTGTATCTTCTTATATATCCGCATCTAAAGAGGTCTGATTTGTGGTATAAAATAGATCATTTACAACAATTAGTCGGTAACGCGCGATTATTCACAGTTTAGGGTATCGGTTCTCAATTGGTTGTCCACGGACCCCCAGGGGAGATTTGGGAGTCCATGGTTATGTAGTACTGAAATAATATTTTTATTTTATTTTAGTCGAATTATTAAAAAATTAAATGTATTATATACTTATTATATATTATTCAAATTATGCTCCACGTAGAGTTACACTGGTTTTTTTTTTATAACTTAACAAAATTGAAAAGTAAGTAATCACAAATAACTAATATGGGGCCCCCCGCACAATTTAAGTTTTAACTGGGGGTCCGTGGCTCAATACTAATTGGGAACCACTGGCTTAGGGAATAGTTTGGGCTTAGGCATTTTTAGTGGATAATTTTAAGTGCATAATCGAATTGTATCTGTTATATATTTGAATTTCATAATTTCATCATCAAAAGTAGAAGAATACGCACTTTTATAAAAAAAATCAAACACAAATATCAAGTGTGTGTGTGTGTTTGTGTGCGTGTGTGTGTGCGCGCGTGCGCATTATATATATAGGAAATTGACCGTTGCCAAAAAAAATTCTCTAAAATTGACTTGTGAAGCAAAACAAGTATATGTAGCCAATTTAAATACATGGGCCAGTACATCGCGAAGACGCGCGTATCGAACGCGATAATAATATACCTACTCGTTTTTTAATACCTATACCTAAATAATATTATTTTCATGTTTATTATCATTTACGGGTGGGTAGTACGCACTAGCGCTTAATAACATTATAACCTCGCACGCGACGTTGACAACGACAAATAATAATAATAAAATCATTGCCCGTTACTGCAGTGGTGTTAGCCTCGAGGCGGACTGATCGAGCAGCAAATCGTTCTACGTCTAATCCAATTAATTGTTTTTTGATTTCGGTTTTTAACTCCCTTCGTAAACCAAAAACGGTCATCAACTGTACAAATGCGACTTTTGCAAGGGTGGACTTGGCTTACCTCTCCAAATATATTTTCGTATACGACCTACATGTATATATAATATTATGCCGCAGGGTGTTGAACGAGTTTAACTCATCTGAATTGACTGAATTCATATAGCAGCTCATATTATATAGAAAATTGAAAATGTCAGTTGAAATAAATTGTATTTATCAAGCCGCCGTTAACCCTATTAAATTCATTTATAACATAATCATAAATCTCAAGTACCTATAGATAATTTAAAATAGTCAGAATAAAAAATATTCCAAATCAACTAACTTGCAAGTGGTAAGCTTTCAAAATTCAACATTATAATTTAAAAAAATTACCTTATAGTCGTATATTTAATTAGTCAACAACGGCTCACGTTACTTTGGTTATCACAATAATGTACAATTTATTAAGGAAGGTAAAGACTCTCATTTTCTATTGTGCCTCTCGCCGACATGAATTCGTTAATAAAATTAAACGAGGCCGTTATTTCGGAATTTTGCGTGGTATGCAAAAAAACATTATTACGATCAACCACAATCAGAGCCGCTCGCAAAATAGTTACTTTCATATTTTAAATTATTATAAAACAGTACGTTAGTTTAATAATTGGTTATTTTTGCTTTTATACAAACTTAAACAAAAAGGAATATTATTTTAAAAATGATTAAGCAAAAGAAAATTCTGAAGATATTTTTATATCAAAGTGCGTATTGTTATATTAATAAATATATACGTAACTACAAAGAATTTAAATTCTCAAAATGATTACTTTTATCATTAAATATAATATCTATGATCGACAAAATGTCATTATTTATGTTAGAAAAGCGTTCATAGATTTCAAAAACAAAATCTATAAAATACAAAAAAATAATATAAGTTTTATGGATTATAAATTCACACACTTGCATCCCACAAATTACTTCTCTGAAAAAAAAAACAAGCATGATTATGTGTAAATATGATCAACTTAATTTCGCCCATGTCATATAATTTAATAAGTATGCAAAACGATAAAACGGTGTTCACGAACGGTGAGTCTCCGCCTAGTAATAATTTAATTATCAGACTTACTGGTAATTAATTTGTTCTTTATTTCTATTTAATTCACATATAAGTTATATTAATATGGGGAAGCTTATAGTATCGTACGTGATTAGATACCTCCGATCCGGTGGGTGTAGGATCTTCGCTAACAATCGGGGATGAACCACGTTCCGCTGTACCAAGCCCGATCGAATAAGTGGCATTTGAATACAGGGTCCGATCGGGTTGCGTGACCTAGGCAGGTGCGCTTGGGGGACTAAGATTTGATGGTCCTGATATAGAGGCCGTTTTATGGTCTCCCGTGGTCACTGTACGGGTGTTAGCCGTACAGAGGGATAATGTCCTGAAAAAAAAAAGAAGAGAATATCTGACGCAACGCGTGTGCTTGTTTCACAGCGACTGACACGTCGAAGGCGTTCGTCTGACGTCTGGTCAGGATCGTTACCGATTAACCCTAAAAGGTGCTCGCCGGGTGGTTGTCGTTAGTCGGTGGAATTAGCGTGGTAATAGCTGGTCGTCTGTTAGCTGGTCTGTCTGCGGCAACGTGTCGCTGGTCCGATCGTCGAAAAAATATAAAAAATAATATTACAATTTTTACAATACAAGTATCCGCTCGTATTGTGCAGTACCGTGTAGGACGTAGGTATTCGTAATGACATACATATACACAGAAAACTACAATTCCCACCTAAATTCAAGTGCAAAAAGGTCATCGTCGGGTTTTGTAGAGAATTTAAGGGCGCCTGTTTATACAAATAACGTCAACCCGGATCCGATCAATTGACACGATACACTTGTCTTGTACTAAACGCATGGTTTCAACAAGGTTGAAGTACCTATATTTATTGAAACACTTTGTATACGTTTTTATAAACTAGAATTCTAATTTTTTTTTTAAGTCTCGCTAATTTCAAACTACGCGCGACAATTTAGCTTTAACAGTATATAACCAATAATATTCTTATAATAATTTTTATTTATTAAACGACTTAAACGTGAAAATATTCAATTGCAAAGATCTTGGATCAAACATCACGACAATCCTCACATTCGTTCAAACTATAAAAATACCAAATTAAGAGCTACTATATAGAGTCGCTGTCCTTTTACTTCTGTTTCCGTCTGTGATTAAATATTATTGTGTTGATCGTGTATTTTGACAGTATAATAATATATTATTAATTGTTAAATGTAATAATAAACTAACAATATTGTTTTCTGTTTTTGATACGTCACAGGCACCGGAAGCACATTAAGTCGGTACAAGAGAACTTAGTGCTGTGCAAGGCGGTGGTGCCGCCGTTGCGCGAAGCCAACCCGAGGGCCAGACAGCTGCCCGCCGCCGGCGCGCCAACCGATCTGATATTCTTCTGCCGCCGCGTGTACGATTGCCGACAAAAACGGTTGCTGAAGAAGCCGACGCTCTGACCAAGACGTCTCCGCCGCCGTCGCCGCGTCTTCGTTCTCCTCGCCGTGGACCATCGCCGCTGCGGTTTTTCTATACTACCGTCGCGATTGTCGCGCTTATATTATTTATTATTATGATTATATTATTACTATTATTACGACTATATAATAACGTTCGTTTCAATTGTATTCGCTCTTTTCTTAAATTATTATTATAATAATTATTATTTTATTGTCGGAACGTTGCAAAACGATAATACGCGGTATCATAATATTATTAAGTCATACTTGTACGACATGTATGGAGAAATAACTAAATTTTCTTTGTTTTGTGTCTGCGGGGCCCGAATAAAACCCCTTCGGACGGGATCGTCGGCCTCGAGACTAAAAACCGATAGCTATTATATTATTATATTATACATTATTATTTGCGCGCACCCCTTTCCCCACCAACGCACTGTTGTGATGATTGGAGATGTATTTTGTACTTCGGGAAGACAAATCATTTTAAAATCAAAAACGTTTTCGATCAGCAAATTTTTACTCAGCCGATTTTACCCGTTATTGACGAAATGACAATGTACTTAATCATACGTTGACCGAAACGTAATGAAAATATCAAAGTTTTTTTTATATTTAAATTTTTATTTTATTTTTCGAAACCAAATTGTGAAAAATCATTTTTTATAACAATTCTTGCACACAGAGTCACACATACACTCGTTTGTCGTCTGCGCGCGCTATATAATAATATGTATAATAATAAGTATTATAGGTATAATATTATGATATTATGATTAATATAATATATTATTTGTGTTTAATTTTTAATCGCCGCGCTCTCCGTTCTACCACCTACCTCTTCTTTTATTCTCCTCGATTCTTATTATTATTTTTTACGGAAATTAGTTGATTTTATTTTTATTTTTATTATTTTTATTACTATTATAATTATTATTACTACTACTGCTACTACTAGTACACTACTACTACTCATAATAAGATTTTTCGTACGACGTGCATAATACATGATATAATATAATATACCGACAATGATGATGTTAATGATGGTGGGCATTTCGGTTACTTACGTGTGCGTTTATTCAGCGGTCCTCTCGCGTGGAAACGGAATCGATACACCATCCCGCCAAACGCTCGTCTGCGACTCGCACCCTTGCCGTCACACATTATCTCCGCATTATTTTTTCTGTAGTCGTGTCTACGACGCCACACCAATATCTGTTTCACTTTTCGATCGTTCCAATATATAAGATATTCCTCGATTCACACACGTGCACGTATAATATTATATATCTAGTCATCATTAATTGCTGAACATACGATATCAATAATAATATATATCCTCCGAGCCCACGTTATACCGTTATTGTTTTCATCCACTAATTATAATTACTACCTATATTATACTGTTCGCCGGTGGTACGATCGATATTATTCTATACGTAATGCGTACTATCAACTCATCGACTTCGATCCACGCTTTCCGATCATCATCACCATCACCGCACCTAACCCTCTCACCCTCCCTATAGGCATATATGCCCATCACACACACTCGCGATTAAGTATAACGACTCGACGAATATATATATCATTATATACACCAACTATATGTACCAATTGTGATTGGCCCGGTCGGTGGTATATTTATACATATTTTGTTTTTTACGCTTTTTTTTTTTTTTTTTAGTTTAGTCGCATAATTTCAATGTTTTTGCTTTATACAATTGTGTTGTTATAGATTAAAAAAAAAAACTAAAAAAAAATATTACATATAATATTATTATTATTATTTTTATTATTATTATTATTATTATACTATATTATTGATTCCTAATAACCAAGTATAATATAATAAATGTTAGAAAAACGACAAACGATTAAAGAATTTGATTAAGTGATTAAAATTTAATAAAATGGTATTAAAAAAATAATAAAAAAAAAATTTATATATATAAAAACACTATATATGGGTATAAAATATTTTATTTTTAGATATTTATGATGTGTAAATGGACCAATTTTTCGTGTATAAACTTTTTTTCATCGTTCACATAGTTCCGAATGGACGCATGTAGCTTAAATATTATGTTTATTAGATAAAAGGTCATTTAGTTCGCAATAAATTTATGTAGTTATGATTTTTTTTTTCTGAGTGTAATATTTTGTGTTATTATATAATTAATAGCAATTCAGTTACAAACTCACACACGTAGTACATAATATTATACAAATATGTACTTAGAATGTTATTAATTGACATCCCTATATAATATTGTTTGGATTAAGTCACATATTTATTGTATAATTTTGACATTCATTGAAACCATAATATAACACTGATATTATAAGAAATATATTGTGTCATTTGTGTATTCTTTTCATATCAACCGTGTATGTTCTATTTTTTAGTTTTTAAGAGAGCATGTTTTAACATCTCTAACCAATAATATTTAACTTATAACCATATAAGCATAAAGCTTAACATTTATATTCAAGTTTTAAGAGTCATAGTATTATCAAAAGTTTAAATCTATATAAAAACGTATCGTATATATAACCGTACTTGTTCCCTAGTCCCCATATTGCCTTTAGAGGAAGTTACCCACATGGCCACATAGCAAGATATGATAATAGGTGCTCACCTATTGTAAATATTATCATTTAAAAATATTCATATTTAGTTTAAAATTTAAATATAAGTAAATTTACTTTTGTAATGAATACAGCAGAATTAATTTTATTAGACGTAAATTTGCTATGTTAATGTTTTTAAGACAACAACTGATAGGTACAACACATGTAAAGGATAGCATCCTCTCAAGTCGTTTAATATAATATTATGTACCCAGTACCTAACGAGTAACCTCATCTTAATAGACATAATACACAACTGTGATGTTCTAGTTCATCAATATAAGATCCTATGTAAAGAGTGGTAGTTGGAAATTCGGTGGCAATCGCCTCGTTTTCTAAATCCTAAGTATTTAAATTTGACTGTTTTATATTGCACATAAAATTTGAAAATAAAAAAAATCGAAATCGAAATCACCCAATTAAAGCGCCTTTTATAATAGGTACTAAGTACTAGCCACGAATTAAGGTATAAATATATAATATACATCTTAATTCGTGGTACTAACCATACTCTAGTGATGGTTAAAAATATGGCGCCTATGTGTTTTCAGAGGACTTTTATATGAGGTATTTCAATTTTTTTTTTTTAACAAGGAATTTATGATTTCCTGAATCAGTGTATTTCAAAAATTAATATCAGTTGGTCAAACGATAAAAAAAAATGCCATATTAATCGAAAAATGTGTCTCTTTTTTTTATCATGTTACCAAAGACTACAAATGACCGAAAAAAATGTCTTGCCGTTTGAGAAAACCAAAATGGTAAATCCTTCAATGACGCCTTGCGCACCATCCTTTGGCTTTAATGACAGAAGTCTACAGTGCAATCTTTCATCCGTGTACGTATGTAGAGTGTAGACGTGTGAGTACACCACTAAACCGAGTCAGTGTGTCTTTATATGGACATGCGTATCGTATCCATTTTATAATATTATTACCTTTTTTAAATTTCACAACCACCTATAAGCTCACACTTTACTATAGCAGTAATGAAAGTGTACCCTATATGTAAATTTACTTTATATTTTTTATGCGATAAAACACATGACATCACGTGAGTGAATATAAATAAAGGTAATAATATAAGTCAATTAGATAACTACTAAAAATAGGGCAATACTGCAGTAGTGTCCGTCAGTATTCAAGTACCGGGTTTTGCGAACAGTGAATAGATTTATTGTAGGTACATGACGTTCCGGGTATTTATTTTTTATTTTTTTATACGTTCCTACGTTGTGTACTTATGTCCTGTGTGCAGACTATCATATATTATACCTACGAAGATTATAGTATACGCGTGTACACGCGGTATCGGGTATAATTTGGCATTTGTTCAATTTTTGAATATGTATGACCTTGAGAACTCCCCGAACACCTACAGAAAGGTAATATACAATATTTTTTTATTATCACATTATTCAGTACTTAGTAGCGTAGTGAATTATTCAGATAAAGTATAAGTGCCTATATGGCTATAATACTAAAAATTTTATCCATTTTTCAAATGTTTACAAACAAGTGTTTCCCGGCGCCTGCAATCTTTCTGAGGAGAGCCGTGGAGAGGCTTGCGGGCACTCATTTTCAGATTAAAGCGTTGGGACTTCTCTATTTTGGGGATACTTAAAGGAAAAAGTGTTTAAATATCGTTCTCACACCCTAGAAAAAGTTCTAGAAAGAATCGGGAAGAAAGTTACGGTTATTTATACCGATCCGAATGTGTCAACAAGTGGCTGAAAACTACCAGAATCGCCTGCAAGAGTGCAACGCTGCTGATGGCCACCATATGTTAGAAATGTAATCTTTGAAATATAATGTATACGAAATTCGATAAATTACTGAATCGAAAAATATAGGTAAACCTTATTTCTGTAAATTAAATGGTTTTTATTCTACAGTCCTTCAAAACTGATGCATGTCTTATGCCCGATACTCCACTCTGTACACTAGCAAAGTATAATATCTAAGTATAAGTGTTAATCTATAAATCGCGGTGAAAATCTCTATAATAATATCGGTTATTTTCCATCAACAAATATTTACGGAATGTTTATTTATTATTTTATTAATCACGTTGATAGGAGTTTTAGTCGTTCTAGATCATTGTTCTTCCAACCTACGTCCTGTGAACTTCAGACACGATGTGCAATCGACAATCAGGCAGTCAATTAATAGTTAATATCTATGTATACATTAATCCACATTTGATTTAAAATTTTAAATCGTTTAGAAAGAAAAACTATATAGTTGTATCAATAATAATAATCATTATTAAAATTCTTTATAAGCTAAATTGTAATTGTTATTTACTAACTTAAGGTATTTAAATAATTTTGAATTTTCGCGGGCACATACCACTATCAGCAACTCAGCATAACATTTTTTCAATTCTACTACCATGGTTTTTGATTTATATCAGTGGATTTAATCACTTCAACTTTGCCTTATCAATTTATCTCAATTCACGTGGTAGTGTGGTATCTAAACCTACATAATACATAATAATATTATATACGACTTATTCGAGACACGAGTTATGAGTTATGACTTATTGTCTATTGACTTATGAGTTTACTTTATGACTTTCTACTTGTTACTTTAGACTTCAGAGTTCAGCTACTTGCTATTGCTTTACTGCATAGGTAGTGCATAATGCGTAACTAAAAACAAATCAAAACCAAATATACCACTACAGACAATAGAATAATAATAAAAAGAGTATAAAAGAAAAATAAGTTTGAACTTCGGTAGGTAAATTATCAAATAATATTTGAATGTATTCATTTTAAACTTTTATCGACGAATTTTCAATTACTACAATTTCATCATGTCTGAAGTAGATGGTGAGTACAAAACTTAAATACTTTAATATTAGTACTTTTATAATATAATATGAGAATTCTAACTTTCTTACTATTAATAATATTTGTTAAAAGTGATGGTATTTTATTGGTTATTTGACTGATTCTAATTTTTTTTAAATAACCTATTAATTTATATCATATTAATTAAAAATATGTAAGTTGCTTAAGTTTGTTAAATTAAATTGTAAGAATTCAAAATATTTCAAATAAGTCTAAAAATTAAAATTGAAAATGTTATTTATTTTTATTAATATTTAATTTTATTCTAAAAATTGTAGAAAATATATCCAAGTTAAGTCATGAAGAACGAATGGTGTCTACAGTTGCTGAAATTATTCAGAAATTGTTGATTGCTCAAAAAGAAAATAGAGATGTAAACTTAAATAAATTAAAATCTCAAATATCATCTAAATATGGACTGAAATCATCTCCTCGACTTGTTGATATTATATCAGCTGTTCCCAATGATGCTAAAAAATTATTGTACCCAAAGTTGAAAGCAAAACCTGTTAGAACAGCTAGTGGAGTGAGTTTTAAAATATAACTATTAATTGCCTATGTTTAAATACATTTGTATTTATGTTTTATGCTTATATATGTTCATTTATTATCATGTAGGTAGCAATTGTTGCAGTTATGTGTAAACCACATCGTTGTCCTCATATAAATATGACTGGTAATATATGTGTATATTGTCCCGGTGGTCCAGATTCTGATTTTGAATACTCTACACAGTCATATACTGGTTATGAACCTACTTCTATGAGAGCTATTCGAGCACATTACAATCCATATGTTCAAACGCGCCATAGAGTTGAGCAGGTACCTATTTGCTATAATTTTAATTTAATTGTATAATTAAATGTACTTACATTTTGTAGTATTATCACAATCCATTCTATATATTATTTTTTTATGCTTTTTAAAAAATGTTATATTATAGATAAAGTATAAAACTACATTTGTTAATTTTTTTTACACTGCTAACAAGATTTGTTTTTAATTTCAAGCAGATTCATTTCCTAAAAATAATTGAAAAATATCTATAAAACTATTTATAATTGAACTAATACATATTTTTATAATTGAATAAGTATTTAGATAAGATCAATAAGTATAAATTTAAAAAAGAATTGAATATTTTCAATCCTTTTTTAAATAATGTATTGATCACTAGGTATAAATCGATTCAACTTTAATTGAATATTAAAAAAACTACTTATTTGTTCAATATTAAATATTTATGAATTCATATTTTTTGAAATGCATTGAACTGCAGTGAAATTAAATTTAATCGTTCAATTAAAAATATCAATTTTATCACTAATATTAATAATTGTTTTAAAAATGAAAATTTTTTAAATTTTTTTAAATTTAAAAAATCCTTATTTTTGACAAAAAAAATGTACTTTATAATGAGTTGAATTGAAATGATCAAATCTTTATGTGTTTTTTAAATTTATAAATTTATTGATTATAATGATAATTATTAGGTATTTATATTTTAAAATTGATCATAGAATTATAAACAGTTGTTTTTACCATTGAGTTTAAATTGTACATTTTTAAGATAAACTTAATTATTTATATTGTATGTTTATAGCTTAAACAATTAGGCCATAATGTTGATAAGGTTGAGTTCATAGTAATGGGAGGTACATTTATGAGTTTACCTGAAGACTACCGGGATTATTTCATCAGAAATCTGCATGATGCTTTATCAGGTCATACTAGCTCTAATGTTCGAGAAGCTGTCAAGTATGTGTTAAATTATAATATATTTTTATTTTTATTTTCAAAAAATGTTTTGTTGATTTATTGTTTCTATTTAGATACTCAGAAAGAAGTAATGTAAAATGCATTGGCATTACTATTGAAACTCGGCCAGATTATTGTTTGAATAGGCATTTAACTGATATGTTAAACTATGGTTGTACACGATTAGAGATTGGTGTTCAGTCTGTGTTTGAAGATGTTGCACGAGACACTAACAGAGGCCATACAGTTAAAGCAGTGTGTGAAACATTTAATCTTGCTAAAGATTGTGGTTTTAAAATTGTATCACATATGATGCCTGATTTACCTAATGTAGATCTAGAAAGAGATTTTCAACAGTTCAAGGTATGAAATAAAAATTAATTGTTTTATTTTATACATATTTATTATTTTTCAGGAATTTTTTGAAAATCCAGCTTTCCGTGTTGATGGTTTAAAAATTTACCCTACTCTTGTAATGAGAGGTACAGGTTTATATGAGCTGTGGCGTAGTGGACGATATCGTAGTTATTCACCATCTGAATTAGTAGATTTAATTGCTCACATACTAAGTCTTATTCCTCCATGGACACGGGTGTATAGAGTTCAAAGAGATATTCCAATGCCATTAGTTACGTAAGTATATAAAATATCTATCTAAAACTACTTTTTAATTTTTTTAACTTGTCTTGTATTTAATTAAAATATGTGTATTTAATTACCATATTTGTTAGTTCATGTTATCGATCAAAAATATTATCATTAACTATAAATAGGTAATCAATAATATTACAATTTATTTTCAAATTAAACCTTTTTTTATAATTTTCTTATTATATTTTCATTATCATTTTGTAAATATTAAATTATATTATTAAAAAAAAAGGATAATCAATCAAACCTTAACGTTTTAAAGTTAATATATACATATATATTGAACTACATGTTTGAAGCTAAATGATAAATTACAAATATTTAAGAAGAATTTGATTGTCTAATCTTTATATTTCCTTTATTTTATGTAATACATTTTTTTTTATTATCATAGATCTGGAGTTGAACACGGTAATTTACGAGAACTGGCCTTAGCGAGAATGAAAGATCTAAACTTACAATGTCGTGATGTACGAACTAGAGAAGTTGGAATTCAAGAAATACATAATAAAATTCGTCCATTTGAAGTATATAAAGTTTAATATGTACATTAGTTAAGATAATTGATTACGTTTTTATAAATTATGATTAAATTAAAAATATTGTATTTATTAATTAATTATTAATTTTTTTTATTCGTAAACTATTATACAGGGTGGAACAGTGAATCGGGCGATTTTAAAATTACTATAAAAACCAAACAAGTATATTTTTAACAAATATATATTTATATAACCTGAAAGTATATAAAATAGCATTAAAGAAGTGTTAATTTGTTATATAATTTTTATAAATTATATCTTTAAGATGGAGTTCATTTCGAAGCAAGCATTCGTTAAGGCGTTTTTGATAACTGGTTATGATGCTTCGCAGAATTTCCGGCAAGATTTGTGTCACCTTTTCTTGTATTTTTTTGTTTAAGATCATCAAGTATCCTTAGTGGTGTTTGGTATATTCTACTTTTGATATACCCCCACATAAAAAAATCACAGGACGTTAAATTAGACGAACATGGAGGCCATGGAATATTCCCATTTCGAGAAATTGTGTGGTTCAGAAACAAATCTTTAGAATGTTCATACTCACTTTAGCTATATGACTCGTAGCCCCATCTATAGTTGTAGTACGCACATATCAATTACAGGGTTTTCCGTATTTATTTTAAAATCCCCCGATTTACAAGTTTCTTGAAATTCTGCAAAACATCATGACCAGTTATCAAAGACGCTTTCACGAATGCTTGCTTCGAAATAGACACTATCTTGCAGATATCATTTATATAAATTAAATAACAAATTAACACTTCTTTAATGTTATTTTATATACGTTCAGTTTATATAAATATATATTTGTTAAAAATATACTTGTTTGGTTTTTAAAGTTATTTTAAAATTGCCCGAATCACTGCCCCACCCTGTACATAGTTAATACTTAATAGTTTGTACTTACTTTATTTTTGTAATTTATATTATTAATTATATTTTAGATTGAGTTGATACGTAGAGATTATGTTGCTAATAATGGTTGGGAAACATTTTTATCGTACGAAGACCCTGAGCAAGATATTTTAATTGGTCTTTTAAGATTACGCAAGTGTACAGATTCATTTAGGTATAAATATTATACAACTTAATTTCTATTTTTGAAACTTGAAAAAATTATATTTTATATTATATGTCATTTATAGACCAGAATTAAAAGGAAGAGTTTCAATTATAAGAGAATTACATGTGTATGGTAGTGTAGTTCCTGTTCGAGCTAGAGATCCAACCAAGTTTCAACATCAAGGATTTGGTATGTTATTAATGGAAGAAGCTGAAAGAATATCTTTAGAAGAACATAAATCTACCAAAATAGCTGTTATATCAGGTTTGTGTATACTTACATTTTTAATAATTTTATGAAAAGTGGTCAAAGTCTAATTATTGTTTGTCTGATGTGTTATGACTTATCAATCATAAATTAGCATACATAGTACATTGACAGATATCAGTTTGACATTTATTGTTGTTATAAAATTATAGTATAAAGAATTTTTATTTTTTTATTTTTAATCAGTCACCTTTTGTCCTATACCTCTATAGGGCACTCTCCAATCTCTTCTTTACTTGCATTAGATAATTTTTATGTCACTATATATTTTGTTTGTTCATCTCTTTTTCAATTTTCTTCTCCAATTTTTATTCTTTTACTTTAGTTTTTATAACCATTCTCACTACCTTTGAATTAGTAATTTCCTATCATAACATGACTAAACCTTCTCGATATATTTTTCTTTATTTTATCAACAATTGGTGCTATTCCTACATTACCTACTTATTGATTAATTTGTTATTCTATTCTCCCTAGTGCAGTGTTTCCCAACCGGTGGTCCGCGGTACCTTTCTTCGTTTTCTATTAAAAAATATTAATTATTTTTTAAACAGCGAAAAATATTTTATTTCACCATAATATACAGTTATCTTATCGTTGTTTCTGCCGACGACCGATAAGTATTTTCCACTTTTATAAGTGAGTAGATATCAGGGTAATAAGGGTACAGTAAAATAATAAAAATTAACATTTTTCGATAAATTTTGTGTATTCTTGTTAATGAGCAAAAAAAAAAAAGGTCTTCCTAGTTTGCGTAAAATTGAGGTGGTCTGCGACATATAAAATATTGTCAAAGTGGTCCATGGTGGTAAAAAGGTTGGGAAACACTGCCCTAGTGACTCCATACATTTTAAAATACTCTTGTCGCACAAAATACCTAACATTTCTCTCCACGTGTAATTATATCTTTGATATACTAAATAATTTTATTGTACCACTAATTCTAAGTACTTGTACCTATTCACATCACACACATCATCATTTCATATCTTCATTATTTGATTGAATATGCCTTGTTTTATAAATTTCTCAGTTCCTTTAAAATCACACACAATTGATTTTACTTATCCATGTAAATTATAAATTATGTTATAAATTTCTTAAAAATGTGCAAAAATTATTTTATATCTTTTTTTTTTGTTTTTTAGGTGTTGGTACTAGAAACTATTATAAAAAGCTTGGATACCATTTAGATGGACCTTATATGTCAAAACAATTATAATTATCACCTTAATATGTTTTAAGTAAGGTGAACAAAGTTTAAAAAAATGAAATATCTTGTAATTATTTTTATTCAATAAAAATAAACTATTAAGTTATTCAACAAACCATTAATTTTATTAGTTAATTACATATAATATTTTTTCATTACATACCTGTTATTTCATATACAATGAACTATACGTCAATACTACAGGTCATATTTATGGAGTAAACTGGGTAAGCAATTACTATATTGAATTTAGAGAGGATTAAATTGTTATGAATATTTTTGTGTTTAAATATAATAGTATACACTTTTTTTTAATTCGTAGGTGAAATTTTTGAAAATTAAGTATAATAGTTTTAACTGTTATTTTAAGTAGTATGAATGATACCATTATTATTATTAGAGCAGATAATTATTTGCTATTAATCTATTTTTATACATGCATGTAGATGCAACTATGCTAAAATATTGAAATAATCCTTAAACAAATCAAAATTAAAATATTTTGAAAACCATTTTTAACCTCAAAACTGTTGTACTAATACTATGAGTAATTTTTTAGCTTTTAAACCTTGTTTTTAAATATTTCATTGCAAAATGATACTTTAAAAAATATATATTTTTTGTACCTACATGAAACAAGTTCAAACATTTTTTGAAATTTTTGCTCAAATTTTTCTACTTGCCATAATTTAATTATTATAATGTTAACTTGTTTGCTTTAGATAACTACTAACTAGTATTTCAATAAACTAATTAAGAAAAAGGAAATGTCAAAACTAAAATGTATACTTTTATAATTTGCTATTAATTATAATACTACCTTATTTTAAATTATTATTTATTATTTCATATTATGTATTTTACTTTTTAATTTAAATGTGTTTTGTATTGTAGCCTGTAGGTACTATATAGAACTTAGAAAGACATTATGAAAGATCACACTGGGAGTGCTACAATTTTATGTTTTAGAACATATTTTAATAAAACTCGATTCTACGTAATATATTATCATAAAATATATAATTTCAAAAGAATTTGGTGACGATAAGTATCTATTTTTAATATATTAGCTTGTGTGGATCTATGTATGTATACTATAAAATGAAAACGAAATTCTCAAAATCTTTCCATACTTGGATTTAATTGTTAATTAGTTTAGTGTAACCAAAATATTTTATAGATTGAAACTAGCCTAATAATTATTATTTGATGTAATGACTGGAATTAGGAATATAAATTTATCTTTAAACATTTACATTTTTTGTGTGAAAATTATTGTTTCATACTTATGTTTTTTGGGTGGGAAGGATTTAAATCAATAGTTCTAGTGGAGAGTTATTTGTATCCTTATAGCTTTATACTGTATTTCTCTAATTTGGAACCTTTAAGAGCCAAGAGATTAAGATTGATTAAATTAATTCAAGTCTCAATTTTATTTATAATAATAAAGCCTAAAAACCATACAGTTAATCATGTTTATGGACAGTAAATTAACTTTAGGTACTTCAATATTTCTAATATATTAATATTTATCAAATTCAATAAACTATAATAAATATCCAAAAAGTATAGTATTAATTATCTATTGGTACTAATTAGTAATTACTATTCATTTTTATAATAAATTGAATGATACCTATCTATTTAAAATTCGTAATATAAGCTACTCATAGTATTTTACACATAAAACTGATGGATAAATAACGAATTGTTTTATTTTGTGTTAATAACCTATAATAAAAAAAATTTAAGTATATATATATACATTATTATATATATTATTTAAAGTAATTGCCATAAATCATTACAATGACATTACAAAAAAAAATTAAATTAAATTTTCAGAATAATGCCAACCAATAAAAAATTCATTGGATTTTCGGCGGGAATTCAGATTTTGGATGATAATTTTTGTCTTTTGGGGTGGCACACATGACAACTACGACCAAGGTCATAGTTATACATCAGATGGTTGAACAATCGGAACGCATGCGCACAAGACGCATGTCGATTGGAGGGGGTCAGCAACCGCAGACCTACGCGTCATCTCGTAGAGTTAGCTCAGTGCGTTCATTTTTTTCTCCAATTTTTCTTTTCAATACATGTGGTTGTGTCGTACGTGTCTACGAAACACAACCCATGAGGTATAGTGTAGTTTTTTAATTCAAATAAATTAAAAAACCCCAAAAAAATTATAAAATAAACTAAATTAACTAAAAAAAAAACGAAAAATTACTTAAAACATAAAAAAAATTATAATTATTTTGTACACGCGCAAAATCCGAAAGAAGAAGTATATCGCGTGTGTTTTGCCGTCGTTATTTATATTTTCACTTTGTCGACACTAATTTGACGCAACAACCGAATCACCGAAATGGCTTCTCTGTACGTTGGAGATTTGCATTCGGACGTGACCGAAGCTATGTTGTTTGAGAAATTCAGCACGGTCGGTGCTGTCCTGTCAATCCGCGTGTGTCGCGACATGATCACCAGAAGATCACTGGGATACGCCTACGTTAACTTTCAAAACATGGCGGACGGTGAGCTTTTTATTTTTGTGTATTATTATTATAATCGTACTTATCTGCGATTAGTACACAACCGATTTCTCCAATTCCCAAGAAATTTTGTTTTCTCTAAATTCCTCTCTCCCCTCCATTCCACCGAAATCACCCCATACCAATGCCACGTGTGATTTTCTTTCGTTAGAAATATCTTCATTATTTGAAACGGTTTTTACCTGATTTTCAACTACCAACATAGCTGGTGGGGCCAGAGAGGGGGTAGGTGCTCGTAAGTCTAGTCGTAATGCTTTCGTGTTGTACGTGGCTGTCGCGTGCCCATGCGTTGATCATGTTTTTTGCCCTCCCCCACCCATCTATCATCGTTTGTTCACCTGGTGACTGCCAACGGCAATGATGGCGGGGTGGTTTCCACCGGAACCGCCTGCACTGTCACGTGGTTATGTCTTGTGACTGAGAGTGTCGGATGATTAATTCTCTGACACAAAGTTTAACGTGGTCGTGTGGTTCATTTTTTTTTCAGGTGTTCCGAGATAATAAATTTAAAAAAAAATATATTTTTTTTTTATTATTTATGGTTTACTCATACCTACTGATAAATGTAAAATGATAACCTATTACATTTTATCTGAGCATTTTTCTATCAAAAAGATCATTATTTTAGGACTCAAGTGAGCGATTGCAATTGTATTGAAATCGCATGTCTCATCTTAATTTCTGTTGGTAGATTATTGCTTAGGTATATAAATTAGTGAATTAGTTTAATGGACAGTTTTTGGTGTGTTATATCCATACATTGAATATTATGCTCTTGATACAATAGTAATAGGTACTTTTTATTAATTTTTAATAAGTACCTAGGTGTTATTGTATAATAGTTATTTAAATAATAGAAATTAGATTAGGTAGGTACTTATGATTGTTTTTTTAAACATGATAAAAAAATAATAAATCTATTTAATATCCATTAATAAATTTAATACCTACATATCAATTATTAAGGTATTAAGTATGTATATAGATTTGTATCTAGATGACTGGAAATAATAAAAATTAATCTTACATGGGTACCTAGTATCTATATATTAAAGTAATCTGACAGTTTAAATCAGTGGTTCATAACCTTTTTCGAATGACTGAACACTTAAAATTTTATAAGATTTTCGAAGGACTCATCCTTAAAATAAAACAATAGTTATATTTATTTAGTTAATAGTTAATTTGATACTTATGCGTTATCGCGACTACCACTTATTATGGGTTATACCTAGCATGCCGTGTCCCACTCTAATCTTGCATTTTGCAAGTGAATTCTATTTCTAATTCTATTTGGGATAATGAGTGCTTAGGGACCAGCGTTTCCACTCGCTCGCTGTGCTTACGAGTGACATTCAAAACAAAAATATTCCTTGATTTGTTATGCAACACCGCCTAAGGTAGGTTACAAGTAACAACATTATCAATAAATACATTGACATTAGCTTTGGATAGTTTTGTATTATTATACATGTATTAAACAGACGTGCATAAGTGCATTGCACGCCATGTGTTCGACATTAAGGTAGTCACGATAACGCATAAGTACTTACCGTTAATTTAGTCAGGACACTTATACTAAGTCCATGGAACACCGGTTAAGAACCACTGGTCTATATATGAATTATTATTATAATTTTTTTAGGAAGGCAGTGGTAGGTGCTTATTAATAGTATTTTTATTTTGATATACAATTAAAGATTTATTTTTATTGTTTATTCCTATGGCATAGACAATGTAACAATACATATTATATATATATATATATATATTTATTATTTATGAATAGTAATAAGCAGGTAGCAAAATAGAAATAGTAGTTATATGATCAATAGTAAGTTGAAATCGAGGTTGAAATGTGTTTACGCCTTACGGCATACATTCAGATCTGATAAAATATAATAAGTATACTTTGTCCAGTAAGAGTATGCACAGTGGTTGAATATAAATTAGTTCTGTGTGTTCCCACTTAACACCCTGCCATTGAAGTCATTTCAACTATAGCGGGATGTTATGTGGTGATAAGCAAAATTGGCATATTCTTTCTGTACAGTATAGGTAGTTAATTATTTAGTTTGATTTAGTTCGAGGTATTTTACATATACCTATTTATTTTATTAATATTCATGATGATATTAACGAGACAAGCATATGTCTGAATAAATTTGCTGTGAACTTAAATCTGATATATTAATAATTAAATAGTTATGACTAAAACATTTCAAAATAATATTATATTCAAATATACAGGAAACTCAATTTTACTCATACACTAAAAATTTGAACTTTGATTTAAGTAGGTATATGGATTAATATTAATGATGATATTAACGAGACAAGCATATGTCTGAACAAATTTGCTGTGAACTCATTTCTGATATATTAATAATAAAATAGGTACCTATGACTAAAACATTTCAAAATTATATATTTAATAGCATAATATAATATTTACAGTTAGGTCTAGCTATAATCTATATCCTTATTTTATTATTTAGGAAACTAAATTTTACTTAGGTATTACACTAAGAATTTGAACTTTGATTTAAGTAGGTATATGGATTAATATTAATGATGATATTAACGAGACAAGCATATGTCTGAACAAATTTGCTGTTAACTCATTTCTGATATATTAATAATAAAATAGGTAGGTATGACTAAAACATTTCTAAATTATATATTTAATTATATAGAAAACTCAATTTTACTTATAGGTACACTGAGAATTTGAACTTTTAATTTAAGTAGGTACCTAAATGGATTAAATTTAATGATGATATTAACGAGACAAGCATATGTCTGAATAAATTTGCTGTGAACTCATATCTGATACATTAATAATAAAATAGGTGAGACTAAAAAATTTCAAAATTATTTAGGAAACTCAATTTTACTTATCTACTAAGAATTTGAATTTTGATTCAAGTAAATGGATTAATTTTGATGATTTTAAAGAGAGACAAGCATATATCTGAATGAATTTGCTGCGAACTTATATCTGATGTATTAATAATAAAATAGGTAAGACTAAAAAATTTCAAAATTATTTAGGAAACTCAATTTTACTTATCCACTAAGAATTTGAATTTTGATTCAAGTAAATGGATTAATTTTGATGATGATTTTAAAGAGAGACAAGCATATATCTGAATGAATTTGCTGCTAACTTATATCTGATGTATTAATAATAAAATAGGTAAGACTAAAAAATTTCAAAATTATTTAGGAAACTCAATTTTACTTATAGGTACACTGAGAATTTGAACTTTTAATTTAAGTAGGTACCTAAATGGATTAAATTTAATGATGATATTAACGAGACAAGCATATGTCTGAACAAATTTGCTGTGAACTTAAATCTGATATATTAATAATAAAATAGGTAAGACTAAAAAATTTCAAAATTATTTAGGAAACTCAATTTTACTTATCCACTAAGAATTTGAATTTTGATTCAAGTAAATGGATTAATTTTGATGATGATTTTAAAGAGAGACAAGCATATATCTGAATGAATTTGCTGCGAACTTATATCTGATGTATTAATAATAAAATAGGTGAGACTAAAAAATTTCAAAATTATTTAGGAAACTCAATTTTACTTATCTACTAAGAATTTGAATTTTGATTCAAGTAAATGGATTAATTTTGATGATTTTAAAGAGAGACAAGCATATATCTGAATGAATTTGCTGCGAACTTATATCTGATGTATTAATAATAAAATAGCCATGACTAAAACATTTTAAAATGGCATTATATTTAATAATAATAGGTATTAATTATAGTTAGATCTATCTATATTTATTTAATTGTTTAGGAAATCCAATTTTAAGATGATTTTAAAGAGACAAGCATATGTCTGAATATATTTGCTGTGAACTCATATGATATTTTGGAACATTTACTTAATATAATTATTTAAAAAGTTTACTGATCAGGTTCTAATACCAATTAATGTCTTTTAAGTTCAGTTACTTATGTGTTTACCATCATTTTGTAAGTTTGTTGGTCATTGATTAATATCATATTGATTATTATGAATAAATATGTTTTCATGCAGTGTTCAATTGGCTGTATTTCTATTTATTAGAACTTATTCAGTTTATAAGTTTTCGGAGTAGAAACTGCAAAAAGACCTATAGAAATTAGTGTTGCTATCATTAATGTATCCATTTACTTAATATATAAACCTTCTATACAGCTATCTAAATCCCCTAACTTGTCAATTCTTGTCATAAATGTATAGTAATCTCATTCTTTTGGTAGAGTTAAGCTAAGTCTTTTCTACTTTCCTCCTGCAAAAAGAAAATTGTATTTATATAATATATTTTTACTTATGTACAATGTTGTTATGGTTCTGATTAATTATTTAAGGACTAATTATTCAAATACTAATTTATGTTGTAACATTTTTTTCTTGTAGCTGAACGTGCTTTAGACACCATGAATTTTGATATTCTTAAAGGACGCCCAATGAGAATTATGTGGTCTCAAAGAGATCCTTCTCTTAGGAAATCTGGTGTAGGCAATGTGTTTATCAAAAATCTGGATAGAAGTATTGATAATAAAGCCATGTATGACACATTTTCTGCCTTCGGAAATATATTGAGTTGTAAGGTAAGTGATTGTTTTTATAATATGTATGAATTAATTAAAATTACTAGGCTAAGGTTTTTATTCTGAATCAATGTAAAAGTATTATTGATAAAATGACCTTGGATCAGTTAGATTAGTTAAGAGCTGGTATTTTATATTTTTAAATTCAATAAATTTAAATTATTATGAAATACCTAGTAATATAATATAAAGTTATTCATATGAAGTATTGATTTAATATTAATTTGTATGCTAATTAAATTAAAAAAATAAAAGCAATTAAATAATTTATTATTTTATTTGTTTTAAACTTATATAGGTTGCTCAAGATGAGACTGGTCAATCAAAAGGCTATGGTTTTGTTCATTTTGAAATGGAACAATCTGCCACTCAGTCTATTGAAAAAGTTAATGGCATGTTGCTCAATGGAAAAAAAGTATTTGTTGGCCGATTTGTTGGCAGAAAAGACCGTGAAAAGGAGTTGGGTCAAAAAGCTAAACTTTACACAAATGTTTACATTAAGAATATAGATGAAAATGTCAATGACAAAGAATTGTTTGAGATGTTTGAAAAATATGGATCAATTACTAGCTTCAAGGTTTTATTATACATAGCTTTTATTTTTTTTATTTTATAATATAGTTATTTATTAATTTATAATACATTTTTAGGTCATGTTCAGGGAAGATGGAAGTTCTAGAGGTTTTGGATTTGTGGCATTTGAAGATCCAGAAGAAGCTGAAAAAGCTGTAACTGAATTACATGGCAAAGAAAGCCCAGAAGGAAAGGTTAGTATATAATATTTCAGAAAATGAATATTGGTGTGTTATTAATACAACGCTATGTTAGACATATTATGTAGGCCGTGCTCAAAAGAAAGCTGAACGCCAACAAGAATTAAAACGCAAGTTTGAACAATATAAGATTGAACGTATGAATAGATACCAAGGAGTTAATCTTTATGTGAAAAATTTGGATGATACAATTGATGATGAACGTTTACGCAAAGAATTTAGTGTCTTTGGAACTATTACAAGTGCTAAGGTAAATATTTAAATAGTTAAAAATAAAATAATTTTCTAGTGTGACATATGGCTGTTTCTAAAGCAGGAATACCTGGAAATTATTAATTATATTAAATTATTATAAAATTATAATGTTTTAGGTGATGATGGATGATGGCCGTAGTAAAGGCTTTGGTTTTGTATGTTTTTCATCTCCAGAAGAAGCTACCAAAGCAGTAACTGATATGAATGGTCGTATTGTTGGTACTAAACCATTATATGTTGCATTAGCTCAACGCAAGGAAGATCGTAAAGCTCATTTGGACTCTCAATATTTACAGCGCAACACTAATATGAGAATGCAATCTATTGGTCCGGTAAGTTGAAGATGGTTCTTATTTTTAATTCTGAATACATAAGATAATAAAGTTTATTGTAATAATGTTGGCTAATAACCTTAGCTTGTTAAGTCATTAAGTACATAATATAAAATATAACATTTTTTAATTATAGATATACCAACCTGGTGCTTCAAGTGGTTACTTCGTACCTACTATTCCTCAGCCACAGCGTTTCTATGGACCTACTCAAATGACTCAAATTCGTCCACAACCAAGATGGGCTTCCCAACCACAAGTTAGGGCTGGAGCACCACAAGCTGCTGCTGCAGGTACTTTTTCATATAATTTATATAATTTTTTATTTAACTATATTCTTGATAGTCTGACCATTATTACCTGAATAAATATATATGTATACGTTTGTTTTTATAATTGATCAATTATTTTTTAGGTTATCCAAATATGGCCACACAGTACCGAAACATTGGAGCTCGTGCTCCTGTACCTGCAGGTCAACAAGCTGCATTGGCTAGAAACACTATGGTGGATAGAAATGCTAGACCTATTAGCACAGCCCAACAACAAATGCCTGGTGCCGTTGCTGCTGGAGGTGTACGCGTTCCTGGAGCACGTGGTACAGGTTCTGGATATAAATATACAGCTAATATGCGTAATCCTCCTGGTCAAGCTCAAGGTATGGGACAAGCACAACCAGGTCAACCCCCTGCACCAGTTCAAGCAGCTGTACATGTACATGGACAAGAACCACTTACTGCAACTATGTTGGCTACTGCTAAGCCAGAAGATCAAAAACAGATGTTGGGAGAGAGGCTTTTCCCTCTTATTCAAGTAAAATTTTAAATTATACTTGTCATGATATGTTAAATTACTTGTTTTTAACTATTCAATATTTTATTATAGCGAATGTACCCAGACCTAACTGGTAAGATCACTGGTATGTTGTTGGAAATCGACAATTCAGATTTGCTTCATATGTTGGAACATCACGAATCTTTGAAAAACAAAGTAGAAGAGGCTGTTGCTGTACTTCAAGCCCACCAAGCACAACAGACCCAAGTGAAGAAAGAATAGTTGCGCCCATGACATTTTCATCATTATCACATTTTATACAAATATTCGTTAAAAAATTTCTTTTTCATTAATAACTAATTTTTTTATACAGTGGAAAAATTAAAAACTGTATGAGTAAAAAATTGAGCGCATAAAAAAAATTTAATTGAAAAAAAATCAACAAAAAAATGGGAAAATTTAAATAATGTAAAAAAAAAAATATTACAAATAATGAATTGAACTCAACTGAAATATTGTGCGGTTTCAATGTTAGTAGTAATGTACAACATTTTTATGGAAATTTTGTTTTTGGTAAACTATCAAATTTAAAAATTGACAACTACTAAAATCATATCTTTGATGTGTGTCCTCTATATTATATTGGCCTTATTCAACTTATAAATTCTTATTTTATAAAAAAAAAATACTTATTGCAAGCCAATATTAATACTTAAAAAAAAATGGGACTTTTAAAGATCATCATAATAAATATGTTGTGCTTACTACTGCTAATTTTCTGTTCATTCATATTTCATAAAACATTGCATTTTATTGGTCAATAGAATTTTTGTTAAAAATAAGAAATCTTGTGTTTTACAATACATTATCTAAAGAAATACACATTTGGACTATTTGTTGCATATTTATTCTCTTAAGTTTAAATTTGTACTTCAAATACCATTGAATTATACATAACATTTTACAGATCTAATAATGGTATCTTTAATCATTATTTCTTTCCTTAACCTATCCTAAAATATCTAAACTACAATTAAAGGTATTTTGCTCCAAAACCATTGAGTAAGCCATATTATTGGAACAAAATTGACATGTTTTTGTATGGTTTTAATTTGTGCTGACATCCTCTTAAATCCGTTAAATTCAAAATGAAGCTACCTATATAGTGAGAATTTATAACTTGTGTGTTTGTTTTGTCAAATTGCTGCTATTAACTTTGTCAAAATTAGCATTTTTTTTCCTTTAGTTATAAATAGTGGTGCTTATTCTTGTCTAATCACACTTAGACTTGATAAATTAATGGATTTTATCTTAATATTTTATGTTTTTTTAGAAACGTCCGTTATATTGTATTGATAACTATCAATAATGTATATGAAACTCAATTTTATATACTTAAAAAGCAACGATCATACACAATACATGCATATTTAAACCATTAGTATAGCAGCTAAAGGGAAATTTAAATTTCGCCCACTATTTTTGACCTGGGTCAACCATTAATTGGAAGTGTACCTCAATATTGGTACCTATCCTACTTATACCAATAGTCTTTAAATGTATTATTTATTGCAAAGATATAACTGCAGAAGGCACATATTCAACTAATTATAAGGTCAATTCGTTCTAATGTTAAATTGTTGCTAACACTGCAACATAGGTTTTTACCATTGATTATACAATATAATAAGTAGGTTAGATGTTTAATTACATATTCAATGGGGTTACTAAGCAAAAACATGATACAAAGTTACGTTAAATATTTGTTAGAGGGAGGCAAAAATGTGGATTTGTGGAATAATAATTAAATACTGTACGTATTAAGTTTTTATTGTTATTTACATCGAGCAATGATAAGCGATAACGTCATTGTTATTGTTTTTTAAGATGAGATAATAATACCACAGCATAAATGAAAATATAATATACTATTATAGCAATTTAATTTATTCTGTGATAATACCAAATACTATAATAATAATTACTATTGTTATCTATGGCAATTATTGTGATTGGGATTTGTGAATGTGTCGAATATTGTGACAGATAATTATTATAATATTGTCAATTGATATTACAATTTTTTAATATTAACTACATCGATTCCGACCGTCGGTGCGGTGTTGCAGGCGCAGTGAGTGAACACTGATGAGCGGCGTACTCGACTACCTAAGTGGCGCTGTGAACGTGTGCAGCGTCGCTGTGCCGTTGAACCCAATGACAGTTGTATAGTCGTGGCGGACGGCGTAGATAATATAGTTACGATAAACAATAATATTATTGTCGTCATCTCCGGCACAACTACGTTGTAATCGCTGTCCGACCGATAAACGTTTTTGGGGCCGCATTCGCCAACATGGACGGATCGACGACCAGTAAGTGTCTCCGCGATGACGATCGTGATCAATACTATAATTATTGATAATCTCGTATATTGTCATTATTAAACGACGTCATCTCGTTGTAACAGTACTTGATTTGTGATTCGTGGGCTTTGACGTTTCGAACGAGCCTGAAATATCTCTATTATTAATAGAAAACTAAATCGTTCCATCTATCCCCAGACTCCTTGCATGTATATTTTATTTTAAATCCATCTCTGTTCTGTGTTTAATTCATTTTTATTTTTCTGTCCTCACTGGTCCTACGAGGAAAATGTCAAAAGCCGATCAGCTCCTGTCAAAGCTACCGCCTCCAACGCAATTGCCGAGTTTTGTCACCGATGCTCTGAATGGTAACTGTTCATAATCTTTAGTCTCAAATTCTCTCTCTCTCTTCATCATAGTTATTTTGGTCAATTCGAGGAATAATTACTTTGATTTTTTCAATAGAGCCAAGAGCAGGACAACCTAATCCAGTGTTGAATGCAACAGACATGACTAGTCAAAATTTTCACACTCCAATGTTTTCGTATGTCGATCTGGATAACCATGACATAATGACTTTCATAATAAGTTTATATTCATTTGTTCACAGGCCCGTGATAACTAGTAAAAATGAAGAAAATGTGGAATTGCCCACAAGTCCCTCTAATGAAGCAGCAGCCGATAAAGCAGTTAAAGGTGAACAGTCATCAGGCAAAGCTGATTTGTTTAACTGGATGAAGGGCAGTAGTTCTAGTATTTTTTCCATGGTCGCTGAAAAAGCAAAGAATTCTGTAGATGCTGTACTCACAACATTGGACCCACAAATGAAAGATACATTGAATCGTAAGCAAATAAACAGTCCATAATATACACTTGTTTATAGAATAATGTTATATAATTACTGTTTGTATCTTAGCCAATACTTTTGATAACACCGATGTAGTCGTTGCTTCCGAAAAAGAAATTGTTGTTAGTGCAGTAAGAGAGGGCTTTCAAAAAGTTTTTGGAAAAGGAGTTGTTAGGTAGCTAACTCTTTTACATGACCTTAATTATATATTTATTGCATACTTTACAAGAATAGCAAGATGTAATATTGTGTTTATTTTAGAGGACTTGAAGCACCAGATCAACCGTTTGCTGCTCAGCTGGTTGGATTTTCTGCCGCATCCAAAGCCACAAAATATTGCATCGATTCTGTTAGATTACATGTGGTTAAGGGTCCTGTCGTCGCCTTTGAAAGATTTATTGTAGAACCAATAGAATCCAAGTAAGTTAGATTTTGTTCATAAATATGTTTAACAAGAAATGTTTCAAAACTTTCTTCAAATGTCCAAACATTATATTTTTGATTTTAGTCAAATCAAATTATCAAGTTATTATTATTTTTATTAGATGGTATGAATTTGGTCTTTTGAAACTTAATGACATGGAACGAAACATAGATTTAGAAGTGTACACTCAAAGTGTCCCTGTACCTGCTACAATTGTTGGTTTGATTAGTGACGATACGCCCAAAGACTATGAATACATCTCAACTGGATTCAGTATACCGGTTGCACATTTCATGGCTAGCAACTTAAAAGTAAGACAACCCCAACTAAATAAGAACTACTGCAAAATCTGTGTTTTTACATTTTTTTAATATATATTTTTTAGGTACACCCGTCTGAGTGGCAAGAAGTAATGACAGGGGTAAGCCAAAGATCGTCTTTATTAGCTGCTTCTGTATCATTGGCCATGTCATACAAGATTGCATTGGAATGATGGCATTTTTAGTTCAGCTTCAAAATCTTTATCAATACAATTTTTTTTTTTTTTATCATTATCGATTATTATTTACTGTAATAAATGTTATCAATTTGTATTCCCCCCTCCCAATGGATTGTGATTTTTAATTATTATTATTATTTTTTTTTAATCATGCACACGCTGTTATTAGATATATATTTGTACAATATGTCTATACTTATTACTTAATTAAAAAATCTAATTGCCATTTGGTTGTTATTATAAATTCTTCACTTTATCATATTAATTATTTATCAAATAATTTGAATATTCTACTCACATGTTAGTTATTGTCTCATCAATATAAACTAAATACTGCTACTGCACTTATAATAACCTATTGAGGTTACATTTTATAGTTGTAGATATTTTTCAATTGAGTTATTAGTTTAGATTGTTACGACCTAACGTTACAATAAAAAGGTTTTCATCAAAGCCAACACATTAATGTTGCATAGAAGACGATGTTATAAGATTTTCGTGGCCCCTTTGTAGCTGTACACTGTTAGGTTTGTTTGTTTACCGTAGACTATCAACAATGATTCTAGGAAAAAATACATCTTTTGAATAATACTCGTAATTCTCTTAAGAGCAGCCCAATCAACCATACGACTACAGGTGATAATTATGGTGTATATTATACTCGTTCGTCTTCCATTACGATTCAGTCATTCATTATCTTTCTTATACGTTTAACCCATTGAACGGACTCACCGTATTGCCAAATTCGCTAAGTCGTTGGCTAATCAGTGACATAATATGTACGAAGATTATCGAATCTACAAACTTTCATTCCTACTGCAGGTATTCCTCGTACGTATATTGACCGGACTTACGACCTGATGATAGTTGTTCAAGCTGTGCTGACGTAGGATAACGTGTCCTTATCTGCATCCTTAACTTGTATTTAACTTGTATACAAGGCCGTACCTTGGGGGGATTTGGAGATTCTCCCCCCCCCCGACATTCTTTCGCATTATATTATGTGGTTATATATGCTATATTAAATTTCCTATACAATATTATAATAAAATTATGACATAAGTTTTTAGCTTAAAACCCCTCCCTAAATTAATTTCCAATTACGGCCTTGCTAGTAAACATGATATCCCGACTGAACTATACTTATAGTTATAGTATCAGGATGGGTGGTGCAGTTTATTCTCATCGGTTGCAGCAGTTACTTTGTAGTCGCGTTTACTTTTAGGTTTCATGTACGCTAACATAAACTTTTAGAACACTGGTGTAATTTTTGTCGTTGGCTGAAATCATAATTAATCTCATTAAAATTTTTTTTTGTAGTAATCCCCTCATGGATTAGGTATGCATTTATGCTCCACTTTCCTAGAATATATTTAATATGCGTTAGTACCATTTGTCCATTAATTGTACTACGGAGATATACCAATATTCAGGTATCTATTACTTGCACTTAATATTTGAACTTTGAACAAACAATACACACAGATAAATACTTAATACATTTAGTATATTTATAGAGCTGCTAAAATAATAGTTCGCAACTTTAAACACAGAACAATGCACTTATATATAAATACAAATCGTATATAATATAACTAGTGTAAATTTTTTATAACATAACTGGTCCAGTACAATATATTTTGATTACGATATTAAATAATTTAAAAATATAATATAATAATATTATTAGTATAAAAGTGAATTAAAACTATGTATGAGGAACAAAAGTTGTATAAATTAACCGACGCGTGATTGTAGGGTTTGCCGAAAGGACTATTTTAATTTTATACCATATTCACCCAACTGTTTAGCACTAATTTCGGAAAATCATTTATAAACAGTGTGCATGGTAAAATAGGTCTTGTGAAAAACACTGCAGTCAGTAAGGTTTGAAGAATACGTGCTGTTGCAGGGGATAACGTGTGTTTTATAATTATTATTATATCTAGTAGATTGTAGATAGCCATATTTTATATTCAACTTAAATACAACATTACAATATATTTTGTATGACCTATTTTCTTAGGCGACATAGTTTTTTTTGCAGAAGACTGCAAATTAAGCATCTGCAAAGCTTAACATTTAGATAAGAAGAACCGTGAATTTCTGCTGGTCAAGGCTATTAGGTATTTACTAGCAATTTTTAGAGTTTTTTGTTATATACCGATGAAAATAAAATATTTCTAATTGATTTCGTATCGAGGATTTATATTTAACTAGATTACTATAGAATACGATTATTAATACATTATAATATTAGGTACCTATATTATATATTATATTTATTCATTTCGGCAAACCCTTTCTATAATATTTTATTTTTATACCGTCACTCGAACTATATTATAATAATATATGTTTAATTATAATCATGATGATAATAATAATAATAATAATAATAATAACAATGCATATGACACGCGCACCCTGTATTTTAAATATTAATACAATATACCTATAATTCAACATCAAAAATTACCCCGATTATTTGAATTGAACACCGTGTGACACGCGTTTTAAATAATATAATGTGTACTTAATATATTATAATATTACATAATTACAGAATAATATAACATCATATTATCATAATGAAATATTAAATAATATATAAACTTCTATGTACATCAAAATTTCTTAGTGGATAAAATACGACTCTATTTACGTATAAATTTACGCGTGTGCGAGTATATATATATATATGACATAATATATACCATGAATAGTATACTTACATATTTCATTATTTATATAAATTTATTACAGTCAGTGGTGCTGTTATCGATATTATATACACAGTAGATAGATGACGAACTTACAATTATATAGGGCTGTCTTGTGCTGGTAATAATTGGTGCACATGGTGGTAACCGTAACCGTTGTCTAATACATATTATTATAATTTTAAAAACACGTACATTGTCAATATTGTGCTATATATTTTATACGGTATTATAATAACACACATGACCGTGGACCGCCTCACACGTTGAATGCATACCTGTATGGGGCAGAAGTATATACGTATATAACATTAGGAAAAGTTTACCTTGTTTTATTTTGTACCCTGTTTTAGGAATGACGAGAAAGAATGATTGTGTTAAAGGCGGAGTAACTGCAGCTACGTCTTCAGTCGTGTCCCGCGCTTTACAACGTGACTTAATAATCTTTCAATATAATAGCTTGAACCGTGATTATCACAAAAAAAAAAAAACAATTTGGTGCTGTTTTTGTCTATATTTTGCGATTAATAAGCGGCGTATCAAATGTTCCTATACAGTATATTACGTATTTTACATACCAGGTACGTTTAACTAGTAACCACTTAGCAATATTATTAGTCCGTCGAAATAAAAGTGTAAATCTCAGTATTTTGAATGCCTGAATGTTGTGATTATCCTTTTTATATATACTATGTTAGTTTGTTAGGACGTGTTACCGTTAAATTGAAAAATATTTAACTTTTCGACGTGCGGTTTACTGCAATGGTCAAATATTTATTGATAAAATTTAAAATACATTTAAAAGCTAAACAATTTGTGAAGTATTAGAAGTCAAACTGGCTAACCTCTGACTCGTTGTCTCCGAGTCACCGAGCGTGTCTATCGTATGCTGAAGTATACTGCGATCAAAATATCAAATAGTAACATATATAGCAGATTTTGGACGACTCGATAGAGTTTAAAATACGGCGACGGTACCTATTTCCGTATAATTTTTGTTCCGGAAATACTAAATAGAGGTACAGCGCAAAGTCAATCTTATCGTATATTCTCAATAATTCTTAACCTGCACAGTATAGCTGATAATACTAATCGTAGCTGCCGTAATCGTGATACCTATCACTCGATCACGATACGTCGGGAAATTTCTAAAGGGTCGGTCTTAACTGCAGGACTTTTGGACACGACAGACGACGTAACTTACGCTGTTTAGTGCGGTGTGCGTGTGGGAAACAGAAACACAGTGCGTGTGCGAGAGGCGGCAGCAATATTTCAACATTGTATTTATTTTATTGTACGGTAGTGGCGGCGGTTACCTAACACGCGCGGACGCGAATCACGACGGACAGCAGCCGACGTAACCGTTGACCGCCGCGGCTGAACGGCGCAACGGCGGCCTGCCGAGCTCGGCGCCCAGCACGACGACGGCGTTCAGGTCGTCGTCGCAGCTCTCGTACACCGAAGACGACGACGACGACGACGGGGGCGAGTTGGCGGCGGCCGTTTCGCCGGTGCCGTCGTCGCAGCTGTAGACGGGCGACTGTCGCCGTCGGCAGAACATTTCGTGTCGTTTGCGCCGACTGCTGCCGCTCGTACAGGTCGGATCGTCGTCGACCGGCGACGGCGTGGCCGTATTCGTGGCCGTGGACGGCGGCGACGGCGGGTCGCGCTTCCGTTCGATCAGCACGTCGCCGACGATTTCGCCCGTCTGAGAGTGCACTTGCAACACGTTGGCAGCCCTGCAGCAGCGAACGACCGGTGCGGCTGGCGCTTGTGTTGTCCGTACTTCGGCTACCGTTTTCGCCGTCACGGTCGCAGGTCGGCGGCGGCGGTCGAAGTCTCCGTCGTCGTCGTCGTCGTCGTCGTCGTCACTGCCGCCGTCGCAGACGTCCACTTTATCGGAAAACGCGACCGTCTTCTTGCCGGCCGACACGATCGAACAGCTGCGGTGATCGCTGCGCTGCGACGACAACGGCGGCACCGGCGCCGACGCCACCGGTTCCGATTCCGGGAGCAGCACGCCGGCCGCCGTCAGACCGGAAACCACGGCCGCGTGGTGTTCGGGCGTCGCGTCCACGCTGGTCTGCTGTATGGAGCTGTGCAACAGTCGCGTGCTGTGCGTCTTCAAGTCCAGCCTCAAGTAATAGGGGTTGTAGTAGTGCAGCGGGGCCGTGTCGGGCAGCGGGTGCGTTTCCGGCCGGTCGACTACGAACTGCTTGACCACCACGTACCGTCCCGGATACGGTATGGGCGCAGGGGCCGCGCCGTGACCGTCGCCGGACGCGGACGCGCCCCAGCCGTCGCCCCGGGACGCCGCCGCATCGTCGCCCGGTTGGTCGGGCGTCAGTGGTTGCGCCGCGCCCCTACCGAACTGACAGTACCACTGAGCTTCTACCTCGTAATCTCATTTCTTCTCCTTTTGGTCCTTGTTCAGATAGTGCAGCACGTAGTGCAATACCAGGTCGTAACAGTACTTGTACTCAGTCTAAAACACGACAACGGCAAACGATTAATCCATTTATACAAGTATTCATTAAAACGAGGAAAAAAATATTCATAATAGTATTATAATGAGGCGTGTAATATTTTCGGAAAAAAATTAACGGATCCTACTGTAATACTAAAAGTATAATAAATTAGTTTAATAACTATATCGAAAAACATATATCATGAAATATAATAATTAGTGATATACCTAGGCTAAAAAATTGTCTTGGCTCCACAAAAAACAAACATCGTTTGAGGATTATGATATATTATACAGGTAAATAATATATCTAATATCGTTAAAATTCAAGCGGCCAAAAAAAAATAATTTTACTTTTCAACAGTTTTTTTCAATGCAGCCTTATGTAATATTTTCAAATTTTAAATATAAATAGAAAATACATTTTAAACTACAAAATAATTTGTAAGTTTCCAAATTTTGACTTATGTTGTCAATTCAAATCTATTTTTAAATGATTTTAAAAAAATATCGGGAACATAAATTTAAATTTTTTTATATATTTTTTAATTTGGAAAATGAATAACTTATTAGAAATTTTGTATTGAATGATCAAGCATTTTTATCAAATCATACGTTTTTATCGTAACTTATAAAAGAATCTAAAGTTTCAATATTGTCTGTAAGCAATTCAAAAAGAGCTAAAATATTTTTAAATTTATGGCATGCATTAAAAATAATAATATAAAATCGAAAATTTCAAGTTTTTAAGGTTCTTTTTTTTTGAATAATTACAAAATAAAAAAATCAATTTTGGGCACAGCGTAAAAATTCTCATTTTCTTTTTTTTCCAATTATTAAGAAAAATACTTGAAATTTTTTACTTTTGACTCCCCTAAGTATCAATTAGATTTAATCTGATTCCAGAAGTCTAGCCTTAACTTGGGATTCAAAATATTTTTATTATTCCAATTATTCCAAAAGTGATGACGGATGGATAAAAAAATATTATTCTAAAACCAATATATTTTTCTGTTCAGAATATAAAAATATTCAAAAATTGTTCAAAGACATTTATTTAAATTGGTTTTTTTAAGTACAGTAGTAATGGATTGAACAAATAATTCGGCTATGAGAGAAAAATGAATACTGAAAATATTATTAAATGAGTATACGAATACTTATTCATATATCATATCATCATCTTTATGACAATAAATTTAGCATATAAATTATGTAGATATTATAGTATATACTGTATGATAAATTTTAATTTCATTGCTCATATTATAACTAACACAGATTTGTAAAATTTAAAACATTGTGAATTTATGAATTAAAATTGATAACGTTACATATATTCACTCTTACTTGTAGGAAACCTATTAGATGGAATAATTTCGGAAAACGTAATATTAATGTATAGCATTTCTACTTAATGTTATTATAGTATTACATATTATTGCGTACCTATATTTAAACAAATTATTGTTTAGTTAAATAAATTGTACTCTGGACTAAAGATTTGAGAAATTGGACGAAATTGATGGGTCACTTGATATTATTAATTATTATTAATACGTTTGAATAGGTAATAAAAAAGTTATTAAAAGAATATTATCATGACAAAGAAAAAAATGACTATTTCGTTGTAAAAAGTTCCTACAAAATATAGAATAACCAAAATGAGGATAATCATATAGTTCTTCGGATATTTGTAATTCGTTAGAAATGAACGGGTTGAAAACTAACCGGCAATACAAGTCGTAAAAACGAGAACATTGTTATTTATTACTGATTCTGAAATATGCAGGCGTACACGCACAATACATTTAAGCAGAAGTATAAAACTACGCATGATATATACTATAAATAACCATTTTTACAGACGAGACAGATTTTGAATTAACTTTAGTGGTTATACTGTGTACGCTTAAACTGCAGTGAAATTTTATTTTTAGAATTCTGAGTGGAGCGATGAATGACGTATTGGTTGTACATTGATGTGTGTTTTATTTTTGTTTTTGCGTCTTTCATCGTCTTTTGGAGCAGCAAAAATAATACGATTTTCAACTTTGAGGGTAGTTTTTGTCAGAAAATCGTATATAATTCGAGGCGTAAAATTTAAAAAAAGGTTTGCACTTATTTCATTAAATTTTCAAAATATGTTGGTTAGTGCATTTAAAGATATTAGAAATGTTCGATTATTTTCAAAAATACTCAATAACATGATTCATAACATTTTTTTTATAAACATTTTAAGTTTTATTATTGAAATAGGATGTTTAAATTTTTAGTTATAATTTAAAATACATTATTTGTAAGGACTTGAATCTATTCGGTCTACGTATATTATTAAGTACAACGTAATTTAAAAAAGTATTTAAAACTAATTTTTAGCTATCTATATGTGAACCTATATTCAAATCGTTTTTCGATATCCAAATTCTATATTACGAAAGTAATAACTAATAACTCAATGCTTATGATTTAGTTTTAGGTGAAATCAGTTCAACTTTGGTACTGAAAAAAAATTATTATAAGCAATATAAATATTTAACAAAGTATCTTTAGATAGAAGATAAGTTGTCAGATTGTCTTTACTAAGATTTTCGTTTTTCGTATAGGTACAATCAATTAAAATAAAATTTAAATCATTTAATTATTGAATTCAAATCTAATACCTATATCATGTTCAGTAACTTACTTAATTACGATGTATACACTTGAAAGTTTGACACCTTCTATGTTTACAACAGGGATACTTCCTTGATTTCATTATTAATATTTATTACTTGTTTAATATACATAATAACATATTATAGTTAATACTTGTCGGTAATCATTGTTATCGTGTTAAAATACTGAGTAATTCCAGTAGAAATCACCCTTAGAAAAACATGGTATGTTAAATTTAACTATCGTTGAACGTATTAAAATGGGTTGGCAAGGGGTGTATCTTTGGTCGCTCACCATATTCTCTATGAGTTGCGGTCGGTGACGTCTGACAGTCTTTACGGCTTGGAAGACGTCTACTTCACCATGTTGGATAACTTGTTCGATACACGCGTTCGCAGCGCAGTAAACACCGCACCTGCCCCTCCCGTCACTGAAATGATTTATACGAAGATTATAAAACTATTTATTCATTATTATATTATAGGGTAGGGTGTTTAGGCTGCCCTTACCACATTTTTGGCGTTTACTCATTAAAAATTTCAATTTCGTTGATAAATAAAATAAAGGATAATTAGTCGAAAGAATGAACAAATTCGATTAGTTTGTCATTTATTCTACATAATGATAAAATAATTTTGTTTCACAAACTTAAATCAGTTATCACTAATACACCCTGACATTTTATTTTAAATTCTTTAATTATAAAGGTATAATAGGTTGACGTGTTATAAAATATTAAAAAATAATATCAAGTATTCAACTTAAAGTGAATTATATTTTGTTTAAATAATAAAGAAAATGTATTTATATTATTTTTTGTGTTGGGAATTGCACATGGGAATTGGAGATTCTAGGTTTTACCTAAACCTTACTTAAAAATAAATATATTCACATCCGTACAAAATTTGAGTCTTACAGACCACCCTTGAGTACTGATAGGTGGTCAAAGGGTTGATGGGGATGATTCTTGTGATTTCGTTTTTCGTTTATTTTATTTTTTTGTATCACTGTAAATAAATTGTATTAAAATATTATAACACTCACTGTGATACGACCACGACTGGTCCGTAGTCGATCCTTTGTCGCCATCTCTCGACCATGTTCATCAGTTCAACCAGAGAGTTGGTAGAAGTGGGCACTCTGTGGCCTAACGGCCAGCAAGTAAGCTGAAATAGTTGGACCGTTCTCGGCGGCGCTTTCACGCCGGCCATGAGTTCAGTGAGCGATACGATCTGCAAACGTATGATACAATGAAATGCAATATTGTAATACACCAACGATAGTCAATATTGGGTAAAAGTAACGCGTGACGATGATGCTAACTCACCTTTTTGTTGATCCTAAACAGCCATGTCTTTATATTCGCGTAGTGATTATGAGATATATGATCGATGGTGAACACCGGACCGTATTTCTTGGAATGTCTACCTTCCGGCCAAAACGGAGGGTATTGTTGCTGTAAAAACACAAAACATGTTAATAAATAATATAATTTATATTATAATGTTATAGCGCTGGGGTGGCAAATTTTTTTAACGTGACATGCTAAAAATTGCGAAATTTTTAGTTTTTTTATTTCTTGCGTGCCATTGAAGCATTCAATAAACAGTTGAACCGTTTTCATGACTTCAAACATTTTTTCACGTGCCATGAATTTTCTATCCCTGCTATAAAGTGTATAATAATATGAAAACCAACGACTTACAGAGTCTCTGGGTGGCAGGCAGAGGACGACAACGGCCGAACACTCGTAATCGTATACGAGCGACCAAAAGTCACCTGGCGTGTGTTTGATGGGCCATTCTGTGACAATGTATTCTCTAGGTTTGGTGTAGCCCTGCGGCATGAAACGACAAAGTACAACATTTCTATTATACGAGTATACTAAAAAAAATCATTTGCGGTACATATATAATAAATAATACAGTGGTTACTAATAATTATCAGTGTCTGCAGACCCACAGACCTCAAGCTTAAACTTAAATTTGACGAGGTACCCCTTTTATAGCATATAATAAATTCTAAATGTCCCGCTTTCTGAGCATGTATACGTTTTAAATTTAAAACGTGTACTATTGTAAAAATTGTTCACTCATGTGTGTCGTCAGAGTCACGAACCATTGCCCTCGAGTTACATCGACTCGTGGACGACATATTGATAACCACATAATATCTGACTGCACTACGTACGAGCAGTGAATGTAATACATATACGCAGATTGTATATCAATGGATATTAATAGTGCTATAGGTACTTACGTCAACGAAAACTGCGTTTATGTAGTCAGTAAACGTGTTGCCTTGAAACGAAGTCAAATACGGTCGAAAGTTGTCAGCTAAAGGGGAAAAAACCGACGTAAGCGACAAAATACGTACGTTTTTATAAAAATTATTCTGTGTTATTTTCTAATATTATATGAATCAGTGTGCATAACTTTAAAGTTGTGGAGTATCATACAGAGGTACGATAACTTATATTATATTATACTAACGTGGAACGATCAACACGTCTCTGTTTTTTTCTCGGTTGTCGCCTCGATGACCGCCCGCGCAATCGCCAATCGTAAAACGTGGAGTCATCTTGCAGATTTGCTAAAAAAAATGTAAAAATTGCGATATTATTATTTTAATATATTTTCTTTTAGTTGAATTGGTTTGAAAATGTATGGATGTTAGAGGTTAGTGTAATCATATAGTACAAGACGTATTCTATGGATAAAACTTTGTAACGGTCACAGATATATAATATAAATTGTATTATATATCTATGGTGAGCACCGTCTCAACCTATAATTTGGACCTTTGATGAGTCTACAAGACCAGAAGAGTACCTATTATAAGTATTTTATAATGATAAAATACATTTTCTACAGGCGCGGCGTTTCTAATTATCCAGTGTTTGATTGATTCCGATTAAAAACAGAGTAACTGATCAATTTTAACCTTGAGTCATATTGTTTTATTGATTGCTAAAGATGAAACAAAATAATATTTTATTTCAAAATGTCTATTGGTTAAGAAGCTAATGCTTAATTTTATTAAATTAAACATTTTTCTCATGTACAAAATGATCCCGAGTTCACAAGGTAATGCAAGGGACACTACGTGACATTAACTCATTGTACACCTTCGAAAAGTATCAAGACTATACTTAATTTCTTAATTTTTGTATTGATTTTTCATTTCGGTCTGTATTTTGATCGCATCATCATAAGTAATAAAGGAAAACAAATAATCATATTTTATATACCTGGTATTCTCTTTGATATTCGTTGAGCTTAGTCTCGATGTCTTTCATGGACTTTTGTTTCAGTTTTTGCGAAAGTTCTTTGACGGGAAACCATGAAAATCCGCAAAGAACAAACTCCTCCAACGTGTCGTATATGAATTTGTATTGGTTCTGGTTTTCGGATACGCACAAGTATTAAAAAATAATAATAATATTTAAGTTTTATTTATACCAGATTAGTAATTATAAAAGTACAAGAAAGCAACGCGTCGTTTTGGGGCAGCTCTAATGAAAAATCACTAAGTTACAAACCACTTACCACGTCGAAAATAGTATTTTGAATGAAATTACAATATAGTATTGGGTATATTATTTTATAGAAGTTATGAAACTAAATTTTTAAGAAATTTCACTTATTACAATTTATAATAATATATAGCTATTAATTGAACAAATGCCCGTTAAGAAATGGTAAGGAGTCGTGAAATTTTATTAGGTACAAAAATGATAACAATATTTATGTATACGTATGTACTAAGATTACCAGTGTCTCGACCATTCCTTTTCTGGACTGTCTGAGTGTTTTTAAATAACCAAAAACGTCATAACAGTCTTCTTCTTCGGCGAGTTCCAGGTTTGCGTCGATCGACAGATAGACACCGGAACGACCGCCACCGTCGCTGTGAAAATAACAAGTTCCCCGAATAGTTATTAGTGAATATTATCAATAATATTATTGTTCTGTGATATTATATAGGTATAACAAAAAATAATTATAACAAATAATTCGCGGGTATACATATTTTTACGTAAATAGATGGCAATGGTATAAAGACCTGAAGTTAAAAAATGTTTTTATTGTTTCGCTCGAAAAAGATACCTTTCTTGAAAAATCTAAGCCTTTATTATACAAACCAAGTATAAGAATAATTTGTGCTCTATTTCGGATATTTCACAAAGTAGTTGCTTTTAGTTAAAATTAATCGCAACAATGGTATTTACAAGACCAATGTGAATTATCTGATGCTAAAAAAATGTATTTAGAACACATATTATTATTATACACGTAAGTTTATATGCATTCTTCTCGGGCTTATAACGGTTCATTTAGAACCATCGCTGCTTCTAAAATGCTTTTCCACCTCTCTCTATTTAATGTCGCTCCTATATCCAATAATGGATTGACTTTTAAAAAAATATGTTTCTATTGTATTGTACCATCTCTGCCCAGCCTCGTGGTCTTTTCCTCTTTAATTTATTTTCTGTGACTTTTTTAATGAGTAAGATTTTGGTACGCCAGACGTATAGGTACTGTTCATTTCAACCTCTTTCTGACTAAGAAATAGCGTAGATTATTATATTGTATATGTATTCTTCGATAAATAATTTATAAATGGGTAAAAATTAATAGCTTTATAGTAATTATTGAATGGATTTTAAGCTTTGGTTTAACCGTTGGTTCTCAGAATATAGTTTTATAATCACTAGTTATCTTCTAATTATATTTGTCATTTGAGGTAACTGAAAATTGAAAATAATTATCCATTTTTTTTTTTACATGACTGATAATGTTCACACGGCACTGTATTATATCCTTGTATCATCGTTAATTTAGTGAGTATTTACGCAAAATAAACTAGAGAAGTGAGTATACCCCACTAAAATACTTCCCTTTACACCACCACATACAATCTTACAGTCTATGATATTACATCGTGTATGCGAACCATTGTATGGGCGTTGAAAAATGAATACACTCACTTGCAGTGGACTACGATCGGATTGTCGTGTTGCAGCCGGGAACCAACGACAGCTCTCATTCTTCGCCTAAACTCCAATATCGCATTTGAAAACGGACAGGTGTGGCATGGCCATTCTGTGTAATGGAATTGAAGTAAAGTCCGAGTTTCTTCTTCATTCTGAATATATGAAAATATAAATTTGTTATTATTATAAAATGACATGTATAGATTAGATCTTTTGTTATTATATTCACCCGGGATTTATAAAAATAAAAATATGATTGATTATCGAATACGAGTAATTATACACATAAATATAGATTACCAATTGGATAACCCGACTTCACTCAGGAAAAAGTTTAAAAACAAACGGCGTTATAATATAGTTGTATCATGGTTTTAGTGTGCCTCAGTTAACTGGAAAATCATTATTTTAATTTTTTTTTTTTTTTTATAGATTTTTATAATCTGTTTTAAAATTAACTGAAACAACTAAAGTTAATACAATATTTAAAATTAATTAAGTTGTATTACCCGACTTTGCCAGTGAAACAAAATTATCATTCTTTTAAAATTTTTTAGTTTTGTTTTACAGGCACTTCTGTCGTATTTCTATTTTATTGTTTAGTATTTCGCGAACAAGAGTTAGGTCCATAAAACTTTACTTATTACATGCTTCGTAGTATGCTATTTAAATTGAAATAACGCCGTTCAAATCCGTTCTGTAGTTTTCAAGATTTTATCCCGGACATAAAAAGTATTCTCTTTTATATATCATATTACTATTGCTGTAATTACTTATGGTTAAACGGAAAAAATAACTAAAAAAATAAAATAATACGCTTCTGTAAACAATAGTTTATCAAACTGAACACTGTGTTCGGTAATAACTGTGTCTATTGTGGACACAATTCATTTTTTCAAGACTATAATATCATTAATTAGATTTAAATAAATGAAATTTGTTTTTATTTTTGCTATAATTCTAACATAATTTATCAGCAGATAATATAATAAAGTAATATCCCCAAAAATGTTAATGAAAATAAGTTTTTTCTTATTCATAACAAAGTATGTGACTCATTGCAGATTTTTATACTAATCGTTAACTTTGTAAGTATTCGCAGATTAATATGCACCTTTTGATGCTTATATGTGTATATATATGTATGAACATAATAATATATTATATAATAAAGATAAAGAAAATATGAGTCGAGAATGAAATAATCAGAAATATTTTCAAATTTCTTAGTGATAATATTACTATGAATGTCTCGTAGAGTAATACCTCTGAGTATTACTCTATGGAATGTCCACAATTGGTAGTGCCGATATTATTTAATCTAATCTAGGAATAACGGAAGATTTACAATTATAATACAGTATCTAAGACTATCTAGTACCTATGTATTATAGAGCACTGTACAATAAGTTGATAATTTTGATAAAATGTCTTATTACCTTTCCCAACTATTTGTTATTTAGAACTGAATAACCTCTATGTTCATCAAATTCATCAATTGGTAGGCAAGGGTATACGCTATATAATTGTATACCAAATTGCAGTAAAAAAAAAAGTGTAGCTGTAGAAGTATTATTATTTAACAATGTCATGACAGATTGTTATGTTGTAATAAGTAAAATAATTTTACTCTTTTTTTTAAAACAAATATAATATTTTTTTGTGTTGTAAAATAATCATAAATATATATATATATATATTTATATCATATTGTTTAATAATAATAATAACAATAATAATAATTCGTTGATTTAATTAAACATAATATGTTGTTTCTATTTTATAAATATAAGATATGTTCAACTATACTCTATAGTAGGTACTATAATACTTAAATAATATGTGTGATTAATGTATAATATAATAATATATATGTCACCATTAATCAAAACCATTTGTGTATGTTAACATTGACCAAAATCCTAATGTAAATGTCAACATCTACTAGTAAATATCTATATATTATTTTAATTTTTTAAAATTCACCAATTTATACGATGTGTTTGTAGAATTGTAGACATTTACCAGGTGACTATCAAAATTCGCAAACTGTGGAAATTCACAGTAACATAAACAAGGCTATGATGCTGACGTAGATTTTAGATAACATTTATGGAGATGAAATCAATAAAGCAGACAACCAATAATGAAGCTTGATGCACTGACAAATAACAACACAATAAAAACTATGAAGGTTTTTTTTTGAAAATGTATGCCTTATATAGTTATATATCTTAATATCTGTAAATATTATTGGTATAATGTATAGAACTTAGTCTCGAGTTGGGGTGAGAATTATTTTTTTGAAAACGAATCAAGTTTATTAATTGAAATTTTCCAAGTATTTAAACATTTACCGAGTACACAGAAATTACTGAGTTATATTATTAGTTAGGTATTTTATAATGTATTTGTTTAGGTATAATATACAAAATTGAATGTTGGGGAAATATTGGGTTTTAAGATATTTAAAGTTTTTTCATCAATTTTTTCAATAAAAGAGTCGAGTAAAATCGAGTAAAGTTGAGTACCTACTCGTGTTTACGAATATAAAAACAATATTAATAACTAGAGAATTCTTTCAAAGTCAAGTACTTATTCAACTTTAGAACTTACAAAAGTCAAACACTAACTATATATTAGAATATCGGTAATTCAATCACGAAATAACCAAAATAAATTCAATGAATAACGATGAAGTATATAGTTGAACAAAGCTTTATAACGACTAACCAAACACCAAAAGTCTTGTACTGAAACTCACCATTTATTACAACAGTATATTAATTAACAACTTAATGTTATATATTTTTCCCGTTACAGACAGATACAGTATAATGTTTAAATAATGGACGCGTAATTAAACGTAGGCAAATAACGACCAAAACAGCCACTGCTTAGTTTTATTAAATATGTAAATAAATATAATATATTATATATTTATACAAATATCATAACACTGAAGAGTTTTTATGTTACAACATGCTAATATTGGAAAATATTGGATCAATTTCAACAAACGTTATGTCAATAGATTTTTATAACTAGGATGGTGTTTTAGGTTTCTTTTAAATTTTAACTGAAACAGTCAGCAGGATGACTTACATATAAATTTAGTTTTGGCTCACAACAATCGAATAATTGTCTGCTTATATTTAGGATTATTAATGTAAACAAAAATTAGTATAGAAAGCTGAACCAAAATGCGGATTGTCATCTCAGCAGACTTTGTTTGCAAAAAAAGACACCAATGTCGATTTGTTCGTGAACTGAGTAGGTATACTAAACAGAATACGTCAATATAGCGCGACCATGGTTTATGTTTTTTTATTTTTTCCTGGTCGGAGTTGGATTGTAATATAATATAATAGTAGAAAAATAATATATATTAGATTTTGAGTGGAGCTATGAATGTATTGATTTTACAATGATGTGTGCTATTTTATTTTTATTTTTTTATATATTTTTTACTTTTGTGTCTCAATAAGATAAATTTTCTAGTAAATATGATGCTCTGATAATCAACTTCGAGGGAGAATTCTGGTAGAAAATTAGATCTAATTTATACTTTGGTGGGTCAAAAGTAAAATACATTTTTCAGCATTTTTTAATATAATCGAAGAAAAAATGTTTATTAAAACAATAATTAATATTTGTTAAAATATTAATATTATTGTTAAAATAATTATTTAGTAACCATAATTGTTACTATGTTACTTTCTTGTTTAGAGTTATTTTATATTTTATACAACGGTTTATCATTGAATTCATGTTTAACATGTACATTATAGTGACCTATTCAATGACAAATAGACTCGATAACTTACAATTGTACCTACAGTATGGTTACCTATCGATATCTTTTTTTATTTGACTTTCTTATCATTTCATCCTGTCGAGTAAATTTCATAACAGATAACATAAATTACCGAAACACGTCACATAAATACGCATATTAAGCGAGTTTTACAAAACACTCTAAGTCCAAATGTCTGTGTTATTTATTATTATTAAAATTAAGATACTTTAAACTAAAGACAGTAACGCGACACCGTCATATACTACACGCATAATTTCTGACTTATTCATAGAGCAGATTTCGAATTTTATAATAACGCCCAACAGGGTGATTCACCAAGCTTCTCACTCAAATGTTTTTGTGGCTGTATCCGAATTGGTTCCCGACATTCCAAGCAACACCTATCCTAATTGGTTCCCGGTATTCTAGATAGGCGGCACACATCAGAATTGGTTAACGATAAACACTTTCGAAATAGGCGAAATAAAATCTAATATTCAATTTAATGTCATTAAAACCGATTATGATGAATATGCCTTGATGAATTCTTTGATTACATTCTTGAAAATTATATTGAAAAAGATAGTTCATTTCCACCAACAATGTGGGCTGAATATACGAATAGTATAGACTATAGATTATGGAACGAACAACTAGGTACCTAATTGCTGTGAATCATTTCACAACAAGTTCAACAGTTGTTTTTATGCTGCACATTTGAACATTTTACAATTCATGGATGTATTTGAAGAAATCCCAATTGGATCTTTTATAAAATTACGGAGTACCTACAGAAAAAGCACAAAATCTTAAATCTAAAAATAAAGAAATATACATAAAAACAGAAGTGGACAAATATAAAAATAATACAATTAATCGATTCGAGTTTATAAAAAATGTTTGCTATACATTTTTATCCCAATAATACATTAATATCTATTAATAAAAAAAGAAATAGACAAATTAATATTTTGTTTATTAATATTTATTTTATATTTTTAATTTAAAAAAATATTATTATTAATACTTATTTTAATGTACCATAACAAAAAATTATAAAAGTGGCAAAAAATCATAATTTTTAACCATACCTGCATAATATTATGTAAACAGTCCTATGTCTGTATAAAATGGGAAAGAAAATTGAAAATTCTTTGATCAGGGAACCAATTCAGATACACCCTTTATAATAAACCATGAACCAATTCGGACGTTTCGGAACCAATTCGGTTACTCTAGTTTTTGTTTAATAATGAACTTGTAAAAATTCTGATTTATGGAAATTTTAAATATAGAAATTTTAAATACGAGCATCATATTTTCAAATTATTAAGATTTTTTCTCCTAACATGATACAAATTTCTGTTTTCAAAATAAATGGGAACCTTCTTTTTACTGTAAATTATTTGGTGGATATTTTTTAAAATATAAATATTGATTTAACTTAATTCAAAATACATTTAAAATGCTTAAACTAATATATATTGGATAATAACCTTTAAAAATAGTTTTAAAAAAATATAAAATATATGTAACACTGGATCCAATATTTATTATACTAGAACCATTTTTAAAAATTATAAATTTTTATGGATTAATATTAGTTATTATTACACATTTCAAATCATTATAACCCTTGTATCTTTCAAAGTCATTATTATAATGGAGCTATTATTATATTATAAGTACATAAAATAAAATAATTCAAAAACTATTTGTTTAAATTTGAATTTTGACTTAAAAATGTTTTCAAAAATATTGTCTGCTAAATATATTACAGCAAAAAGGGGAAGAGGTTATTACTTAAAAATTCAAATTTTGTATCTTTACAAATACTACACGACAAGTAGTACAAAAAATTTCAAAAAATTATAAATATAGTCTTTAAATGACGGAGAGGAAGCAATGCGAAAGCGGTCCCCTCCCGGTTGTCGGTTGCAAACAGAAAAAAAGTCTTTAAATATATTTTTGAATTCCTAAAATAAGATTCCAAATAACTGAGTTAATTGAAAAAAAAAGGAGGTGGGTATACTTGATGAATCCTGTATATTGTCAAACAAACGAACAGGACCGGAAATTAAATTAATATCACGTACGTGTTTAATATTTATATTTTAATAGTGTTATCGCCTACACAGATTATTTACACTTACTGTGCCTTGTTTTTTAACAACTTGTATGGTCCTGATGTGAAAATTGGCTAATTCTTCTTCGTGTAATACTGATATATTGAGGTCGCCATAGTTTTCGCTGTTCACCTTGGCCGACGGCCAGTACTGTATGCACATAACCTAGGGTGAGGAATAAACGAGTGAGACTTCCGCAGCGCAAATAACGGAAACCGTTGTCGGATCGACTGTATACACAAAATATGTTTCAAACCTTGATAAAGTCGAAAGTCTTGGTCAACATGACAATGCAACACGCATTTTCTTGCCATATCATGCGCCAAAAATCGTTGACCGTATTCTCGGTGGGTCCTTGTGTGACGATATAAGCGTTCGGTTTCAACAGGCTCTGAAATGGATACAATAAAAAATAATTTAATGTATTAAACAGCGTGTTAATTGATTGGTAATCAATAATTTTTGTCAGTGTAATATAATATTATGATTTATGGTTCATGACCTTTCAACAATGGTGAGTATTGTGTATGTTAAATCGGCGACACTCGAATTGCCTCCCAAATTTAGGTAGGTAACCTTTTTTCACTCGAATTGCCTCCCATAGCATACTTAGATTATCGATAGTTTTACATATATTATCGATTATATTGATTTCCTTAATGTCAAAAATATTAATATTTTCCACCGAAAATATGAGCTGAAATGACATCTAGTGCACTAAGGTCTACTAACGCTTGTGAATTATTTCACAGTAAATATAATTCTTATTTTTCATAAACTCAACCTCATATTTACACATTTTTGGATGGTATTAAAATCAATGCAGTTACGATAATATTAATTAATCGTCAAAAATGGAAACCAAAATTATAAGGACACCTACCAAAAATAAAACAAATTTTATTAATAATTTATTTGAAAAATCAATCACGAATGCAATTTCAAAATTGCAATACTTAAAAGTATTAGCAAATAAATTCAAGTCACGAAGGTTAAATACAATGAACTTCAATTTTTATTTTTATCATTTATTTTAAGTTGATTATTAATTATTATTATAGCTGTCAGTCTATTTAATAAAATATTATAATTATATATTATCATTTATTTTCTCAGTTAATTTAATATTATGTCTATTAGTCTATAATAATATGTAAGGTTATACCTAAATCGATTAATTATAGCTATCGGAGACGATTCCAGTAGAAGGGTCACTACTTTTTCGACTATTTTTTTTCGGGAGGCAATTCGAGTAACCTTTTTAAAAAAAATTCGGCAATTCGTGAGTGCCCGTTAAATCTATCAAAAAACTCCATTAGAACAATACACACGAGCCAAGCTTACTGGCTTATTCCAATTAGTTAACATAGATAGGTAAATACATACTGTTTGTATAGAGTCACCGCAGCGTTATATACAATCAGTAATATTTTTACTTTATTGTATTATTATTATTATTACTATATACATTATACGTATGTTTTTTTTATATTATATAACAAGTGGTACATAAATTTCGAAAACTAGCTATTAATTACAGGTACTTAAAAAAATCGGATTTTGTAGATTTATATACACTGTATAATACATTCATATTACGAGTATTTTAAAAGTTAAAACTCAAATTTTTTAATATTCATAATGATAGGTAATTAAAAATTACAATAATTATAGAATTTGACTGTTATTAGATTTTTTAGATAAAGAAGAGTCTATAATTTATACTATTGACGAAAAATTATTATTATCTTTTTTTTTTATTAAAATCCACACAGTATTGTAAAAGTACATATTTATTGTATAATTAAAAATTAAATTATCTTAAATACACATTTAACTTAACAAATAAGTATATAATAATATATTATTTAAATATAATAAGCTTAACATTATTAAACATGACTATAGTTAGAAATAAGGATGGATTCTAATTGGAAATTTATATCGTTCACCGTTGACTTGATAGACCGATTATTCGAGTAGTTTATACTTGGTAGTAGATCTAATGTTAACCACCATACAGAGAAAAAATTGATAAAATAAACGCGAAAATATGCAAATTTAAAGTTTATCCGAGATAGGAGCTCGAGAAATCTTCAAATCCATTAATCAACTTCTGAAAGAACTTAACATTCATGCCATAGTTCAGCTATTAGTCGATGATCATAAATTAAGCCTATTCAATATTACAATGGCGTGACAGGAATTTACATTGTGAGAAGAGGGAGTAGATATATTTAAAACGCAAAAAACTAGCTAATTTGCACAAAAAAAAATTATTTTATTTTTTCTATTATCGGTAGAATGTATAAATTAATACATATAAAGTAATATATAAAAAAAAGGTCATGTGGGGGATCCGTCCCCCATTTTACATCCGTGTCTATGCCCATGCAATATAAGAAGGTGGTAATCGTGTGGTGTAGCACCAGAGTACAATTTTAAAATGGAGGTAGCAAAATTTAAGCTAGCTGTATGTTGTAATAGTTCAATCGGATTTTTGCCACACACAAAGTACAACAATTTCATATAACCGTAAAACATAGATAAAATATAAATATATTTTTTAAAAATAATTATAGGTCCTATTTTTTAAGTACTACTCCTTTATATCTATAATATATTATCTATACACAAAAACACAAAAAAAGTATTTCGACTGTGAAAAAGAATATTAAAGAATTATAAATATTATCATCTTTGTACAAAAGTATTTCCAATTTTACTATGAAACTGATGGGTGAATAGGTTATTTAGTTTCATGGTTTTATAATTTATTGTATACTTCTATGCTGGGATTTGGAATTAAATGGACGGTTTGTCATATCCTGAAAATGATTATCTGTACGTTTGAAATTACGTTATGTTAAAATTAAACTAAGTTTCTAGCAAATTTGAATTATTTTATAAATTTTGTATTAATACGATTGAATTAACAAATATTATATAAAATAAAAATAGCATTTAAAAATTAGTACTTATTTTTTTGAATTTAAATATTTAGAGAAAGAATTTTAAATACTGTACTCAAGTACCTACTTTGTTTGTTAAAATTATTTAAAATACGTATTCGAGTACTTTTTAAATACTTTTACTAGTTTTAGTCAAAACTTGAATTTCTTACAACACTGAATACATAACATGTAATTTAATAAAGATACTATAGTGGAGGCAGTTTATAGTATTATGTATAGAAATTGATATGTACCTACTTCCTATACAATAATTATATACATAACACCATTATATTATTATCTTGCACTACAGTTTGTCGTTGCCACCGATAATGGATAATATTATACGCCTAATATAATACATACGCATTGCAACGGGGTCGGACATGGGCGATCGAAGCGTATGATATAGATATAGGTTTATTATGATATTATCGTTACCATAGATATAATATTGTAGTTTTATACCGCAGTCGAAGTGTCCTTAACAAGGTTAAAACAAAGTTAGGGACACACTTTAATATAATCATATATTGGCCCGTGATCAAGTATTGTTTTAAAGTAATATATATATATATATATATATATATGTATTATGTACATAATATGTACTTTTAATGCAAAAAATAGTAATAGTATGTTCAATGTTGACTAAACATATTACAAGGTCATTAATTAAGCATGTTCACCCCTTTTTCGTTTAACAGTGAATTAATTCAATTTCTAATTTTTGGAATTTTTTTTATACTTTAAGATCATATTTATTTAAAATTATTAAAATATTTTGTATTAATTATGGAGTGTTCTATAGAGATACAAATTAGCTCTGTTTTTCAAATGAAAATCTCCCTTTTTATCAAGAACGATTCATTTTTCAGTAATTTAAATTTTTAAAGGTACTGACGATAATAGTCCATAAAAGTGGTTTTAAAAAACATAAAATATATCGATTGATAATAATATCAATTACTAAAATTTTCAAATATATCATACGTATATCACAATATATTTTAAATCGATATTATTCTTAAAACACACAAATGTAAATAACTCAAAAACTGTTCGTTAATTTTATACCACAAAATTCCCTAAAAAATTATCCACCAAATAATTTCTGTAGAACATGATGGTACATCATAGGAAAGATGAAAGTTGGTATGTTCACAGGACACTTTTTAAGTAGTAAAAATAATTTCAAGTATTTGAAATGAAGGTCCTTTACGTTGATTTTAAAATTCTAAACATCAAACGTTGAGTACCTATGTGCATTGTCGGAGAAAAAAGGGAATCAGCAGCTTGGCAAATTACCCTGTGTAATATATAATATATATATATGTATTGTGTAGGCTTACAGATATTTATACCAAGCCGTAGTATTAGTATAATATTACAATACATTTGAAAATTCTGTGGCGATAACAGTATCATCAGCGTTGGACCATATGCAACCATTGTGTGCAACGACGAACGAGTGAACGACTGACGGATACGACCGAGAGACGGTTACCTATATACCTACACTGCAGTGTTTGTATAATAAGGACAGGTTTCCGCGCTATATAATACTACGCGTGCATACTATGTTGTATTACTTCACTGTTTATTCGGGTGGTAATGAATCAAAGTGTTGTTGACACGTACGGATTTCCAATATATATATTTGGAATACACAATCGAAATTTGTTGCAATATAACTAATAACTATATATATATTACGATGATGATAATAATATTATTATTATCGCTACATGACGTTCCGGCGACGTGTCGTGCAACATAATATTATATATATAATATTTACTCGATATCCGAACGATTTGTTTTGTTTTCACGGTAAAAACGGTTTATTAACTCCAAATGCGAATTTTTCCATGCGAGTCACGGACACGTCGTCTTCGAACCCGGCACGAATCGAACTGTATAATGTACGTACTATGTAGGTATATATTATTATCATCTACACACTTTCAAGTAAAAGTGTGTAAAAGTTGTCTAATCATCGATACCCATTATACTATTATTGTATTGCACGATGCGCGCGTGTAAATAGCGATTTTTCTAAATGGTTTTTCGCAAATGTGTTTCATAATAATGTATTGCCACTTATACATAACTATGTAGATTGCATATAGTATACACATTTAAAATTTCAGAAAAAAATATATACCTACAGTTACAGTGTCAATATTCGTGATTAGACATAAAGGTGATACAATCACGTGTAAAGACTTGTAACAACCATAACAGTTTTAGACGAGTTACATATTGATTAGAGAGTACCTAGGTTAATTTTTCTCAAAAAAAAAAAAAATAATAATAATAATAAAAATAACAAAGATCAAATAAATAAATAAATAAAGGTTGATATTTCTTATTTTATTCAACATATAGTTTTGGGCTAGAGTATTATGTCTATTTTTCTTAAAATCATGTATTATTTTTTTCGTTTAAAATCTGGAATTTGTTTGAGTAGAAGTAATTATTTGATTGAGCACGATATTTTATAGAATACGTCTGCATTATAAAATACCATTTGTTTATACGAACAAAGATTAGAATTCGATAAACCGTTAACTTTATCATTGTTGATTAACAAATAGAAATCTATAAACTTCTATCGTTCTATTGAAACTGATTTTTAATAGAAGTTTCGGAAATTCATTGGTACAAAGAATTCAACATATTATATGGATAAATAAAAATATATATTCTTGAAACGCCTCGGAGTAAAATGTGAACTTCAATCAATAAACAAATAATTTATATTTTTAAAACACAGATTGTTAAAAACCAAAAAAATGGTGATAATCTTTATTCCGTTGTACTAATCAAAAATATTAATCAATGGCTACTATGAATACTTAGTGTACAACAGTTTTTAGTTTTATAAACGAACACATATAATTATCAGTAATATTTTAAGAACGAAGTACATAAAGATAAAAACCGAAGTCCTGTTAACTGTTAAGAGAAAAAGCTGATAAAGAAATTCACACACAATCAAGTGAAATTACTAAACGAGAATTAAGTACTGTTAAAATCAGATTACAGTTAATCAAATCATGATGACGTTAATTTATTACGAAATAGTATTTATGCAACAAGGAAAAACTATTTCCTGAAACTTAACCTGTAAAATTAAAATATTTACAGATAGTTCTATAAGTGTGTAGTAGATACGGGAAGGAAAATGTGTGTAATATTCGCGCAAACGAGTGGTAAAATTGTGCGCAAACAAGTCATCATTTTGGTAAATGTGCGCAAACTAAGGCCGTCCGATTTGGGTTGCATAAATTATATCGTTATAGGTACCTGCGTATACATTATGCAGTTATATAATAGGACGACCGTTAAACGGGCACGAAAAGTTTAGCAAACGAACGGTACAGGGGTGGTTGTTCTAATCAGAACACAACTGGAATAATTCCAGTAATTCTACCCTGCAGATTAACCGCGCGTGGCCTCCGAGTTTACACGAATATTCTTATATATACCTTAGTGAGGTGTGGCCGCGTAGTTTGGATAAAGTTATATCGATGAATCTGAAAAAAAATAGTTCAGGAAAACAAACTCGTCGTCGAATACGCGCATGCGTAGGTTCGGTTGACAAAAAACAGCGGCTTACATTCGATATGAAAATTTTGATTTATATACGGGCGAACAGAAGTGTTATTATTATACATAGGTAAGTAGGTGATTTATTCAAAACACGCGGTTTTTTCAATTTGTCGAGAATTGCATTTTTTTGTATTCCTTTTAGAGGGGGCTATAAAACACCGACAACAAAGACTTGATATATTATATTACTGCAGCACAATACGGTATGATATTAAATTGTTAATTAACATAACGCGGTGCAAGATATTATACGTATAGCTGGTAGAGCTAGTGAATTTCGTAACTCGATTGAATCTCATGTATTTATGATTCTATGTAATAATATTATTAATTGGGTATTAAAAATAAAATATTACATAAGTCTAATTGTGGTTCCTGTATAATATATAATATATAATATTATATAACCCATTTGGTATTTATGATTAACAAAATGAGACCCAGCAAACTACTAAGACATATATATATATATATATATATATATATTATATTAGCTGATCCTGCACGACGTTGCCTGTGACAAATTAAATGTCCGTGGATTTACCCCTTTTTGAACTCCGTTCCCCGTTAAATGTAAGCTGTATAAATCTTTAACATCACAGTGTTATATTTGGGTTATTTTGACCAAATATAAAATACAGGTCTAAAATTGCATCTATTGTATAATTTTTACTCATTAAAATATCACAAAATTGTGGGGGCCCCGAATTTGTGGGGCCCCTGGACTGAATCCCACTCAGCCTCTCCCTGAATCCGACCCTGGTCTAGTCCATCATTGAATTTAGACGCTATTTAACAGTATAAAGGTTAAAAAAAAGACAGTGAATTATTTTATAAGCAAAGTACAAGTGTACAATATTTTATTTTGAAATTGAATTTCCAAAATGTGATAAACATTATGTTGTAATAGGTTTTTCATGGTATAGGTAAATATACATTTGTTGTTGTTTGTATTTACTCTGAGTTCATACTTAAGACTATTGTACATTGTACATCATTTATATATTAAATTTACTACAAAAGTATAATAAAATAACTATTTCTATTATTAAAACTTTGAAAATCCACAAAGTCTTTTTTGATTTTATGAAAAACTAACGGAAATGTATAATAAAAAAAATCTGTACTAGATAACTGTATATGTATGTTATAATAGAATGGTGCATATAATATAATATACGTGTGATGTGTTAACGAAACATACTTGGATCAATGATTGTTTAAAAGATTAATATAGGTTTAGAATTTTAGCTTAACTAAATTCATACACACGACCATTCGTTAAATTTAAATTTAATGAGTTATTTTGACCACGATGATAATATTATACAATTGCATGAGCAACCTAGGTATTTATTACTTTTTAAAAATCAGCACGGTAAATAGAGTTTCTCTTTAGAGTTTAGAGACCAAAGAGCTGTGTAATTTTTTTTAATATAAAATAAACGATGATGTAGGGCCGCGTGAAAGTATAATGCGAAAGCAATTTCCTCTCGGTCTCGTGGTTCAATAGAAAAAAAAGTAAAGGTTCATACTACATGATAATTTTATGTATATAAAATGTTTTATTATAATAACAATAGCATGTGTATAATACTATAATAGTATATACACTGAAGAACGAAATCACTAAACAACGGAAGTTTAGATTGCTGAAATGTTGTCCTGCTCTTTTCAAAAGGGATACAATTTGTAGTGGGAAATTATACGGTATAAAATATATTTTGTATTTTAGTTAATAACTTCATATCAAACTGCATGCAGAGCGTAAAATACTAAAGTGAGTAGTTTTATTATACGTGGACCCACCACTATATATACATATATAAATAATATAATATATATATATAATTATATCTAATGTAGTATAATTATATTATGACTTCGTCGTTCAACCGTATTTTAAAGACTAACGTGGTAGCGCAACGGACGTCATGATTTAGACTAATTGGTTACGTGTGGTCGACCCGACTACAGGGACCTATTCAGAGCATGCATCGGAAAAAGTCCGCTCGCAATTTAATTGTGAAGATGTGGAGAGCACCCATTTGTATATTATACTGATTTACGTGTCGTGTGGAATGTAATATATGAGTCGTTTCTGCAAAATTGTCATAATAATTTTACCATGCCATCGGACTAGAGTCGTCATCATAATATATTATACCGTGGTTGGAACTTTTGAGAATTTAATTTGAGAAGATAGTTTTAGGCTAGGGTATCACCGTCTGTATCACGGATCAGTAGTGTATTACTCTCGTCTCTCGTTTCTCTATGTCGTCTCGTGGTTATCTTTTTAATATAAGATAACCTAACCAATTTTCACCTTAAGTTGAAAAATATTCCTTCTTCATACCACCAGTGATATTTTAATACAACATAATATCATATACTATATAGTTTTATAATTTACTTGGTTACACGAAATGATGGAATCGTTTATAATGAAAAATAATACGGCCATACCTATAGTACCTACAGTAGGAAAATTAGGAACGCCATAACAGTTAATTATATAATGGATCAGTAATCATTCATTGATGTAAGAGTGAGGTACATCAGGGTTTTCTAATAATACTTAAGCGATTTTACAGAATAGTTTCGTTTTTATTCTTTTTACCGAAAAATGGAAAATACGTCGTAAATAAATCGCTACTGAAAGCAGCAGCAGGTTATAAAACACGATATAGAAGCCGGAAAATTATATCATTTTAAAGTACGATTAGTGCCGAACTTTTAATTCTACTTAGATGTGAGGGTAAAAAAAAAGTTTTCGTAGAAAAATATCATCCGATAACTTGTAAAAAAGTTTGATGCGTTGGCGATTTTTGATTTAAAATAAAAAGCGGTTAGAGAGAAAATTTAATATACGAGTGCTCTCCAACTTATGAAAAAAATTCCACCTCGTATTCATGATTTAATATAATGGTATGTTAAGTAAATAGATAATAATAATATTTATGTGTTGGCGTGACTTTCTATAACAATAGTATTTTGTTACGTACCACCGAAGTCGTTTTTTGTTTTGTTTATTTTCGTTAACGCGTACACAAACGAATAGTGAAAAATACAAATCAACATTTTAAGCATCAATGCACGCCCACCTAAAGCATTTTGACATTATAAAGCACTTTAGATTGTAGTCAAAACGATGGTACGGGAGAGAGGAAAGACAATATGAAGAGGAAATGACGATATCCGCGATCTGCAACAATTCACTTAAAAGGCAAGAGAGAATTAATTTGAAAGAAATAGGAAAATGATCGATAACGTTTTATTCTCTTTTTTACATTCGATATAGTTTATTTTTACTCCGAGATTCTTATTTATTAGTGTTTTTTTTTCATTCCACGCTGCATTCGAAACAAAAACAAACAATTATATTGATTTTGAGTTGGCGATAGAGTTTAATTTACAGTGAGTTATACATACACACAATGTTTATTTTAGAAGAGCCAATCTATTTAGAACCTGTTTATTTCAAATGCAGAAATTCTCGAAGATTTAAAATTTAAACATTAAATCATTATTAATTAATGGCATACAATCTTTAAAATATAATTTAAATTGTTTCTATTATTTATATTGCCATACAATATTGTGGTCATTATTATTAAAATATTAAAAGTTTAATCATTCAAAAACTTTTGAAATAATTTAAATTTTAACGAATTATAAATTATTTTATTCTAGATAGAAAAAATAGTTGAGATCGTCTTTTAAATGCTTACATTGTGTCGTAGTGGTATTGTTCAATTTATAATATTTGTTGCGAAATAATTTTTTTCCATTAATTTTACGTACAAATATACAATAGGTACAATTTATTTTTGCATTTAACTATTTTATTTTTGTTTTTTATACCAATAACATAATTTTATGAATTCAGTTTTATTTTTAATTTTTAACTAAGTTTATTAAAATAAGTTAAACTTTCCTAGTATGTGTTTTGTGTATGCAAATTGTTTGTGGTCTAACTCTTCGTAGAAATAAATAATAAAACGACTAAAACACGATGTGAACTATTCAAAAACTTTATCTAATATAACTTATAATATATATGTACGAGTTTCTATACAATTTAAAAAAAATCATTATATGTATTATTATTATCATTATTTTACAGTGTGCCCAGTAAATGTTTACCTAACTCGTTTCGGTACACTCTGTATAATATTATAGTTAATTACGAAAAGAATGTTTAAAATTCACCGAACTTGTATATATTATATATTTTCATCGATATAGTTATAGCTGTGATATATTATGCAACTATAAAAAAAGAACTTCTGGAACATTATTCAAACAAACTCTAATTAATTCTGGTTAACGTTGATTAAATAGACTAAAGAGTTAAAACTGTAGTATTATTTATTTCTATAGACTGTGGGAAAAAGAGTTGAAAATATGATGACGACCTTTTAATTTTTACTATACTAAGGAGTGCTTGTTCATTGATTAAACATTTTAGTTGTAAATATGGACTACTTCAGTGTAGATATTTTATCAAAATGATTACTATATTTTACTTGTTTAGATTAAAATTAAAACCCAGTATACGATTTAAAATCATTAAAAAATAAATTAATGAGACTAACGTTGATATTTTATGTAGTAGATACTTTTAAAATTAATGTTACAGGATTTTTCGGTTGTTAATTAAAAAAAAAAATATATATACCCAGTTTTAAAAACAAGTTATAGTATAGTTTTGATGAAAACAGAAAAAATTAAAAAAAAATTATTTGGTACTGACATTGTAAATTAAACATTAATTATAAATAAAAATATGATATATACAATATTTCAATCATTGCATTCTATTTGTACCTATTAATAATTATTATAATTTATAAAATATATTACGATAAAAGTATAAATAATATTAATAATCACAGCGGTTTATGTGTATTGATACTATAATGCATTGAAATATAATTTTTTTAATTATGTACGAAAACATTGTGTTTAATATTTCTGAATAATTGAATTTTGAAACTTGTTTTTCAAATGTTATGTACCTACAATACTTTTGTGTAGTATATAAATGAAAGATTGTAGAGTATTCAATACACATACATAAATGTATATAAACAATTACCTATTAGAAATACTTTTTTCTATGCGAAATACAAAATAACATTATTCACTGCAGCTACATCATAAAACAAGTTTCATTTTAACATAAAACCAAAGTCTTATTTTTCAACTTTTCAGATTATTAAAGATAATGTTTTTACAAGTTAAATATCTTAAATATAATAATAATAATAATAATAATAATATTTATTCTCCAACAAACAATATATACAAGTTAAATTACTAATAGACAAATTTTTTTGTTAGATCACCTCCTAAGCCAAAGGCTGTGCAGGAGGTGAGAGTTCATGTAATTACAATATTATAAATAAACATATCAGGAACAAAACATATAATTATTCAAAATAAAGTAATATAAACTGTAAGTAATTCAAATTAAACTAAGGTATTTAATCCTAAAGACATAAGTTTTCTTTTTAAATGTATAAAATTATTAAATTCATGAATGTAAATATTATATTTAATACAAAAATTAATAAACACAAAATATGGTCCAGACTGACAAAAAGTAGTTCTTAATTTAGGCAGTGATAAATTAATATCTTTAACAAATCGTGTATTATAATTATGTGTAGGAGTATTAATTGTGTTAGTATATTTAAAAACAACCGCAAAAACATGTATTATATGGAGAGACTTTATATTTAAGATTTTACATTCATTATATAATAAAGTTGTTGGAAAGAGTCTTGGCTTATTGAAGATATATTTTACAAGACAATTTAATGTTGTATTTAATTTATTAATATGAGTTTGATAAGCATTTCCCCAAAATGCTATACCATAAGACACTATTGATTGCACTAGAGATTTATAAACTATTGTTTTAACATTAACAGTTAGAATATTTTTCAAACATTTAAAAACATAAAAGAATTTCCGAACTGACTTTATTAAATTATCTATATGAACATTCCATTTTAAGAATTCATCAAAATGTATACCTAGATATTTTACAGAGGATGTTTTATTTATTATAGGACAGACGCAATTATTTCCTTCTCTATTACAAAAAACAGTGTGTAAAATTAATTTATCAAAGTTTAAGTTAATATTATTATTTCTTATTCTAAAATGTATGAAGTTGGATTTGGTAAAATTAAGTTGTAATGAATTATTATCCAGCCAATTCTTAATTAATTAATACCAATATCGGCTTCATGTTTTAAATTATTAAGACAAGAGTTACTAACAAGGAAAACAGTGTCATCAGCAAAACACAAAACCTTACCTCCTAAATTTAGGTTAAGCAGACCATTAATGTATATTATAAAAAGTAGTGGCCCAAGAACAGTTCCTTGAGGTACAGAATAATTAACTAATAAGTCATCACTATAAACATCATTAATTTTAACCTTTTGGTATCTATTACTAATAAATGATTCTAATAGTTTTAATGGAACTCCCCTTATACCACAGTATTCGAGTTTTTTTAACAATAAATTATGATCAACAGAATCAAATGCTTTTTTCAAGTCTAAAAATATACCAACAACATGCTTTTTTAAATCAAGATTGTCATATATAAATTTAGTAGCACAATATAATGCATCATTAGTAGATAGATTATTCCTGAAACCAAATTGATTATCATTAAAAAATTTATGTTCATTTAGGAAGTTAACAAGTCTGGTTTTAATACATTTTTCTAGTAGCTTAGCGATAGTCAAGTAAGAGTGATTGGTCTATAATTATTACAACTTCTTATATCTTCAGTTTTATAAAGCGGAATAACTATTGATTTTTTAAAGCTAGATGGAAATTCACCTGTTGAAAAGCATTTATTGAAGATAATAGATAAGGGTAAGGATATATTAATTGATGTTTTTTTCAAGATAGTATTAGATAACAAACCTTCATAATAAGATGAAAAATCTTTATATAAATACATAATTCTTATATATTATTGGTAAAAGTGATCAAACAGAATTGAAATTGATTCAAAAAGGCATTCTCAAACACAGAAAATCAAAAACGCAAAGTCATGATATTTGACTTAAAACTTCACAACATACCAGGAAGTATTAGAATACACTCTCCTCTCTCATGTTGCCACCACATTATAGAGACCGAATGGAGATTGAATAATTCAGCTACACGTCTTTTTTTCCGATCAGCAAACGCCCCTAACCTAACCTATGGGTAGACGGTGGGAAATTTGAATGTTTGCATGTTGAATACGCCTTTTTAAGGTGAGGTCGTTTTCCGAAAAAAAAGTCACAAATTCGACAAGCGGGTCCGCCCGTTTCCGACGAAACATCGATCGTCGGCTGATTGTTTTCCGCACGTGAGATCAAAAATAATAATACGGCGCATGACATAGGTAATACTTGTTATTTTCTTTTAAATACGTACCTACCTATACAAATTCATATCCTCGCACGGCATTCGGCCAATGCAGTGTTATTAAACATTTTGAAGCGGAAGTATGAACACTTTACTTTTGTATAGTGTATAATATATGTCTTACCTCATATATATAATATATATCGTACATGATATATACCACATCCTCGGTATAATATTACGTTGACGAGCGACAAGTTCACGCTTTAATACACGCACGTTACGACCTTTACTTTTACTATTATAGGTATACATATTAATATTATACAGGGTGATTTACCGAGCACGCTTAGTGTTAAACACAATTTTATCATTGACATTTAATTTTTGGAATTTGAATGCCAATGAGTACAGTCCGTGTTTTTAAAATTTTAAATACTACGGTTTTATTATATACTGATTAATAATCGAGTGAGTGCCTTGTAACCGCATATATTATGTAAAAGTATTTTTTTAATATCAAATCGTACATTAGGTATTATACAAGGTGTTATAAGCCGACAATTTTTTTAAAAATGTCAACGCATTTAAATATCTAATTCAAAATTCAAAACAATAGATTCCGAGCTATCAATAAATTATGTAATATATACAAGAGTGATGAAGGTATTAGTATGGTTGAGAATTGCTGGTTTCCACAAAAATATTGACAAACATTACATACATTTTCCTTTTCCATTTATTTATTGTAAACATTTATTATAAAATAGTATTCAAATATGATAATGATTTGGTTATACCTATTAGGGGATCGGACAAATTATTCATTAGATAAAAAAATGAAAATGATTTATTTAGATATGTCAATTTTTGATTTTTTTCAATTAATATATATATATTGTCGATTAATAAAATTAAGTGAGTTATAATATAAGCAATAAACATTGAGTTTGAGTACCTATAGCCATAATAATTTAATATCGTGGTATTGAGTATTAGCGCTTAAAAAATATTTGAAGTTTTTTAAAGTTTGGGTACAATCATGATAAAATAAATAATAATTATTGTAATTCGAAAAACTATGTAAGTCAAGATAAAAATGTACGTAATAAGTGATAAATCTTGAAATCAACTTCTTTACCAGCATAAGTATCAAGCCAATAAAAATTATTTGCAGAGAGTAGAAACAATTATTTGGTTAAAGCTATAATCACGTATAAGAAATAAAAGACTGAAGTTAAAGGGTGACAATGACGTAGTGATTGTGCAACGTCGCCACTTAAGAAACAGCTGATTCAACAGAGTGATTTTATACGTATCTTTAATCGTGTGTGTTTATTAGTATACTTAGGTACGCTGTACGTCGAAAGTATTCACGACAATACCTACTTGAAAATTGAAAAATAAATAAATACACTATTAAATGATGGGACAAGGGCAAGCATATTTAATGAATCACTCTATATATAATATATGACATTTTATGTGGTATATATAATATATAATATATAGGTGGTAATAGTAATACACACAACGCTGCTACTGAAGCGTATACGATTTTACGCGTTTTACTGCTGCTATAAAATCATTCGGGACGTCCCTTTAACGTTTTATAATTACGATTCGAGGCATATGTAGTTTGCTTTTGCTAATAGAACAAGGTTAATAATTAAGTTTTGATAAAAACAAAATATTGCGAGTTCGGCGAAAAAATTCGAAACGTTTCATTTGTAGATTACACACACGTAATATTATACCTTTAAAATATATGAATATACGTTTATTTAAACTTTGCCTTCGAAAAGTTACTGACTAAAGCGCTTCCTTTTTTATTTATTTGTTTTTTAATTAAAACAATCGAAATTCGAAAAAATTAAAATCCCAACCAGCGACGCAAATTAATTAAATTGGCCGAATAACAACACGCAGCGATATATAACATGCCGTTGGCCAATTTGTTCGTGTGCCGATGAATTTTACGGATTTAATTTTCAATACCGTCGTTATGAAACGGTAAGTATATAAGTATACCGATACAATCGTACTTTAATACATATATGTGTTGCACTGCGGTAGTGTTATAAATATAAACGCTTCAAAAATTACAAATATTACCTAAACAATTATTATAATATTTTGTTACACACTGAAATTTACTTATGTTATAGTAAATTGTACATAATAACAGTAATAAAATAGGTATTGTTCATTAACTCACGTCCACGTACGATGCGTTGATGTAATCTGAATCCGGTACGTTTGGTAATTGGTCCAAAACCACTCGATTGTAATCGTCTGCAAAGTGAAAATTTATTTTAATTAGCTAAAATATTTATGAAATAAATTCTCGGTCATATTATTTATATGACAATATACACAATACACTTTACAGTAGGTAAGTAAGCAATTGCAAATTTGTGTGCATAATTATTAATTAGATAGGTACATAAGTATATACCTAAGTTATTTGTATATACTATGTATTATTGTACGTTATAATACCATTACGGTTTGCCATTCATACCCAATATTGTTAAAGAGCCTGAAGATAATACTATAAGTAATTAAATCGAAAGTCAGATTTGTTATTTTTTTTTAATAAAGAGAACATCCTTAGGGTTAAAGGTGTTGCGAAAAATCCTTAAAATAAGACCTACAATACAATTTTATTTTTCAAAGTGAATACAATTTAATCAAACCTGATCGAAATCTAACTAATGATTTAAAAGTTATTATATTTCAAAACTACAACATAATGGTAGAATTAGATTGGATAATGTATAAATATTAGAATTTAAAACTCAACAAAAAGTCATCATCAATGATACGATTATAATTTTAAGTCCACAGAAAATGTTTATTAAAGATTATCAGCTATTATAATATATATTTGATTACTAATTTAATATTAATTAAGGTGTAAAACCTTTGTAGTATTTAATTTAATATTATAATTATTATTACCTTTATATTTATATTATATGATTAACCCGTTGATCGCCACTGACGTTTTCACAATGTTACTTAAATTTGGCATGAGATCAAATTTGGAATCTCAAAAGAAAAAAAATATATGCTATTATTGAATATTAAAACTCCATATTATACGTAAGATTTTACTAAAAATCGATAATTTCGATTAGGATTTCAACAATCGGTATTTTTCATTGGATTTGAAAAGTACAGTGTTGCCACTTTCAGTAGGTATAACAAGCTTGCAAATATCATTATTAGTTTTTTTTCTGTCAATATTAATTATTTAAATCGTCAAAACTGCATCTAAGTAAACCTATCGAAAAACGTTGTGGCGGCGATGACAAAGTTTCGTGAGATCTCATTTTGTATCTCAATATCTCATGACGGTCAACCTGTTAATATTTAACATTTAATCCCTTTAACACTATTAAAAAAAAATCAACAAATATAATATACAATAAGTATAATTACTATAATAGGTATACCTACATTATACAGTATACCTAGGTACATATTTTCTATTAGAAAATATAAATTTGAGGTGCACTATTAAAATTTAAAAAAAAAAAATTATAAAGACTGACTCATATATATTACAATTCATATTATAACAAAATATTTTATTTAGTGCATTGAAATAAATTAATATTTGCTTGGCTGTAATATAATACTCTATGTAAGTGTACACAGTACCAGTATTTATTTCAAAGTACCATGTAAATTACACTACATTAAACCCTATGGTGGAACATTTTATATATCTGTAACTTAACAGTCGGAATTGATGATTTCGTAAGTAATAATATGATATTATGAGTTTTATGTCAGTATAATATAAATTCATATCAATCATCAATAATTTGAAATATTGTTTGTAAGTATAGGAGGTAGGTACCTATTTAATGATTTTAAGAAGCACGCAGCAATTTTACAACCGAAAACTTTGATCTTAACGAAGGCTTCGATTATAGTTTTAACGTGACAGAACTGTAATGGAATTTAATTGTTAGTAATATAACAACTTGCCACTATAATATTGTATACACTCCATTTCCATTTAGAAGCGACCCAGGCGGCCGACATCTGCTCATGGACGTGATATTGTTTTGTGTTTATATTAATGGTGGTTGATTACGTATGGGAAACAATTATTTGTGTGACCTGTGAGCCACTGACAAAAGCTGGTCGCCATTCGGGTCGTTTCTAAACTGGAATCGAGTATAGGTATTTGGGTGAAAATTTTGTTTAATATTATAGTTTCGTGTTATGAAAATAAAATCGTATTTATCGAATGACTGATATTATCGGACGAATGACTGTCTTAATTGGCAATCAAAATGCCTTATACCTATACACATAGAACATTTTTATTAATATAAAACTATTAAAACTACATACGACTACGGCAGGAAGTGATTATAACTATATGACGAACAGTGGTGTAAATAGCCGTAAAGGGCTCTTAATTTTCAGAACTTATTAGAAAAAATGTTTCGTTTCATGAAAATAGTGCACTATAATACGACTTACTTTCTTTGATACTTTTAATAAATTTCACCAATTAAAACTTTTTACATTATGAAAAAATATATAATATTATACTGTATTTGATGGGGTATACCATTAAATAACTATACGGTACCGATTATCATGACTTATGGTGAGTCGTATTGCCGTTCAACATTCCTTATAAAATCGATTTGACATATTATTACAGGTATAGAAACGTGAAACGTAGTGTGTAATATTGTGTAATGCTATTGATAATATAAACTAGTATTTATGATCAATGGTAATACGCATTATAACTATGAGCAGATCGTAATAAAATGGTATATTATGATGTATATTGTATAGTATTATTATTTTCGGCATTATATGGACAATTATCCGACAGAGTTTTTTTCTAATGGGTTTTAAAAAATTCTTGATTTACCATTTACTGCAGCTGACAACTTTGTGACGTAACAATAATAATATGTAATCGATAATCGAATAAACGTGGTGGCGGCACAAATTTATTCTGTTAAAATGAGTACCCCTCCCCTCTGTTATTACAGCGAATTCTTAAGCAGCAAATAATTTTTTGTTCAGAATATCGATGTACGAACCGAAAATACGATACGAATGTATCGTACCTAATCTGTATATAAATCGAGATTCAAATGAGTGGTCTTTGTGTTATTACTCATTGTGCGAACTCTATATGGATAATAGGTTTAGGAGATATGGGGGATTTACATGTGCGGTGTACAATGTTTGATAGCATTTGAAAATATGGTCAAATAAATATAGGAGATATGTGCGTGTAAAAAATTCCCTCCAAAAAAATCTGAATTTTAATGAATGTACGATCAAACGTTGAAACGGTGGTAAGCACGCTCGAAAAATTTGTACTCTGTACGTTATTATCGTGCTATATAGGACAAATTATTATTATTGCGTCTTGTCTCGAGTTGCGATAGGGTATTGCAAACAACACTGGTGCTCGTTTCTGAGTAACTACAATAGTTATAATATACTGCACTTTCAAACACACAAACACATACACACATAATACATACACATATTCATATTATATATACAATTTATTAGAATATAATAACCGTATACTATTTCCTGGATGACGATAAAATAAATATACCCGAACGGATGGATTTTTATATACCTCGTTTCGCGTAGGCTATTGTCCAAAGGGACGACGAAAATCGCTGTGATAGTATATTTATTACTGCAGTTATATTGTCGTTTTTTTTTTTTTTTTTTACGGTGAATGCTTGTAATATAATATCATAATATTATCGTTGTTGACCATTGGCTGTTGTTGACGGAAGATCGTATCGCGTCACTGTATCGACTGAACATATATAATCATAACGTTATGGCCACTCACTGTACATATAACTCACTGTACATATATACATAAATGTATGCCTACACCGTGATCCGTTTAATTCGTAAGTCACTTATTTTATCATTATTTCTAAAATAATTGTTGTACATAGTTTTTAGTCATAAAAAATATAAAAAAATATCGCTTCAATAATTTTTTGATTTATTAAATTTTACGAATGACAACATACATTTTTAATTTCATATTTAAAAAGCCGGATATCGTTCGGATTATTTCAATCTATAACAATCAAGTATTGGACAAGTAGTTTGTTAGTTAGCTATAAGCATTTAAAGTTTACACAAGCGGATTAGTGTATCAACATTTTGTGGGGTAGTTGGATAGGTATATTCCTATACCACTCCATTCACTCATGAATACATTTAATAATATGTACAACTCATAAACTACTTGTCAAAAATACGATAAATCAAAGTAATACAACAAATATTTTATTTTAGAATATTATTAAAATGTACGAGTTTATATTTTTAAGAAAAAGGGTTTGATTTTTAACGAATTAAATGAAAAAATAATGTTACAGAAAACGCTAATAGTGTTTGAAATAATGAATGTCTTACGTTAAATGAATCACTCAGTGTATATTTTAATTAATATATGTAGGTATAAGTAGTTTACGGAAACTGACGGCTTAAGTGACGTGAAATGAATTTGTTTTTCTTGTGTAAAATTAAAACAAAAATAATTATAATATACACATTGTACCACAAATATTTTTGAACTGGAAACCCTGATAAAATGCAACACAATTCGTTTCATAATTATAATATTACACACCACCTGCAGAGTAACGCATAACAGACTTGTTAAAAACATGTGTACCTACTATACCTACGTTAAATCGTTCACGTTATATTGAAAGTCAATGTAAAATATATTGAATAAACACAAAATAACATTTTGTAATCGACATACAATTATAATAAGCGAGACCGTGTAAGTGTAGTATTGATTTAGAATATTAGATTATTAAACTTTTTTTTTGGTAGATTTCAATACTCAAAGTCCTCAAATATTTTAAAGTCACGCCTTTGAAAATAACCAATATAATATATTTTATATATTATACCACGATATTGTCTAATCGAAATTTATATTATTCCTATTTTGTAAATAATTATTTATAAAAAAAAGTAACTAAGTTACCTGTCAAAATTATCTAAAAGTGTGAATTTATAATTTATATTATAAATTTATACAATGTTAATCTATGTGTGTGTGTAATGTGTGTTGAAATAGATACATTAGTAGATACACGAAAATCAATGAAAATACACTTATTTTTTTTCACAGTAACCATATCATTTATTTTTTCAACAAAAATGATTGATGGTGACTTTTGGAAAAAAACGTTAAGCGGATTAACTCATTTATAGCGGAAGAACTGTTTTTTAAGTTTTAAAAAGTGGGTGTAATTCTACGCCCACTACTGTTGTACACTTGTACACAAGTCATTTTTACTCATTATCTTTTTACATTTATTTTTTAATTTCTTGTTTCTTTTAAAATACCTCGGATCAATACACATAATACAATATTAAAATGCTATACTAAAATCAAAAACATATTCTTATAACATTGCTTTTCTAGAAAAATAATGTTTTATTTCGTACGATTTATATTAAATAAATTAATCATTTAACTTATTACGAAATCAGGTTTTGCTTTCAAAAATAATGAAAAATTATGAATAAAAGTTACTGAGATACAACTGACTATTAAAAATAATATTAATATTATTAATAATAGTATGTAATTATTAATTAGAAATTAAAAAGTTACATTTGCTTTTTATGATGGCATTTGAAGCTATTTAGATAGTTGAAATAAAATCTATGACATGTAGGACATTATAGTTATAATTAATAATCATCGAAAAAATTGATGTTGCTTTATTCGATTTAAACAAGATGAATCAAGAATGTTTAGTATATAATGTATACATTAAAAATGGCTGTAGGGTAGGATGGTAAATATAAGGACTAATTTACAAACTTTTAGACGCGAGTCGTAATTATAATTGAGCGGAAGGGATGATGAAGTTTTAGTAGTTTTATTTTATAATCAGCTACAGCACAAGGTCATAGCAGTAAAATAATATCGGAAATTGTTTTGTATAATTGCAAAACGGGCCAAAAAATCATGTTATACTTACTATATAAAGGTTGGTTTAGTATTGTACATAATACGATCAAGTATGGTCTTGGTTCACTATTTTAAAAGGATTTAATTTAATAAAATAAAATATCATAAATAATCAAGGTAAACCACTGTAGTTAACAAATTTGCATGTTATAACATGGAATTTTAAAAGTTTTAATTATTTATCCAAAGTGTTGTCGCTAGATGTTATTTATTCAACTAATGGATATTTATTTTTATTATTTTATTAGCTCTCATGCTTGTCGTATATGTATATTGTATGATTGAGTATAAAAAGTAAACAAGTATCCACTGGCTACTTTGCTTTACATCAGGTTAGGATCACTATATGGGTGTGTTAAATTTGAACTAAATGATATATTATAGTAAAAAACAAAAAAATTGAGCTGAAACATTTTGATTTTTGTTCATAATAATATAATATACATAAATGTTTTGAGTTTCAATAAAAATTGTTTTTACAATTTTAAATCGAAACAAAATAATTAAAATCGTTATATCGTTTAATAAGTAATTTCTTCTAAATTTGAACTTAAAATGTCTATAAAAATAACTGACTTTATCTTTTTTCATATTTTATAGTTTCAATATTAACTACCTACCTATGAGAAACCTTAAATTACATTTTCGAAATTAAGATATATAACACAAAGCATTCTTAAAATTACAAAATAGTTTACAATTTTTTACGATTTTGATGAATTTCGTTAAAATCCTAACTATTCTAATGTCGTTAAAATTTCAAATAAACTTAAAATCGTCATAAAAAATTAGTTTGACTCTCCGATAAAATTTTTTAGATACAAAAGTTATAAAGAATATACATTTTCAATTCTTCAATATAAATACAAAAATGTCTACGAATTTCCAACCACAAAATAATTTGTAAATTTTAAAGAATGTCTAACTATTAACGCCTATAAAAATATTGTGATTACCTATACATTTCTAAGATTTTTTCATCGAGAAATGAAATTAGCATCTTATAAGCTTATAAAGAGCTTTGTAGTAAATTTGCAAGTATTTATTTACCTGGAAAATAATTTTTAATTGAAATTTATGGAAAAAAACCTAAAAAAAAAATGAAAAATGAAAATTTCTTTTTACTTAACTTATAAATAGCCAAAATTATTTTATTTATTTAAAATTTTATCGTAAATATAAAATGATGATATAAATTTTCTTGAAAATTTCAAGTATCTATGATTATTTGTTTTTGAGTTATACCAAATTTTATCAGTTATGGCAAAAAACAGCATTTTCTTATCCAAAAGCTGAAAGTTAATTCATTTTATCGACTACTTATATTGTGTAATGTATATAGAGACAAAAGTATATACATATTATTTTATCACTAATACGTTATTTGCTTTGTTCAGAGTCCATAATATATTTAAAAAAAATGTTTTTAAAAAATATTTTATTTTATAAACCAAATAGATAAATTTAATATTTTCTAGCTTAAATCAGAATATAATTTTTATCAAAATACATTTGATTTGTTGGTTTAATTTTTTTATACAAAAAAAAAAAAGATGCATAAATATACAATCTAAAATTTGAATTTCTATACCTCTTCACCACTTTCAAGTTCTTTATTTATGAAATAAAACCCATTTATCTTCTATCGTTTTGATAAACGCCAGTAAAATGTTGGCGCTTATACACATTCGGAGATTGAATTTCGTACCTTTTAATTTGTAGTTCAGTTTACAATAACGATATAGTCGGGCTCTGTAGTTAAATCAATATAAGTATATTTTATTATATTCGTTCGATATCCGTTATTTTTTTTTTTTTTAATGGGCTTTATAAGCGAATAGCAGTATTCTATATATTTGTACAATTCACATCTTAAATATCACCGAAAAAGTTGCATGGTTTTTCGTTTACCATTGAGTCACTAACGTATTAAAATGGTTTTAAAAGTTGACAATAAATAATAATTATATCGTCGTCGGTGAAGGCATACGCGTGTATAATATTCTACGTATCGAATTTTAAATCTTGCTTTAAGCCATTTAAATACCTATACATAAACGAAACTTTATTTTCATATTGCACGGAGCGGCGGAGGAATATATCTTAAGTAGTTTATGCATTTGCGTAAATTATAGATGATGCCCGGACACGTAATTCTTTTTGATTCACTTTAAAAAAGTTTTATCACAACACATCACTAGAGTTTTGATAATAATATATTAATACTTCACACACACACACACACACATTTATGTATTATATATAGCAATTTTACATATTTTTACACTGTATAATGATTATATTATAATACTATATTGTTGTATTTACGAACAATGTGTATAGACGATTGGGGGCTACCCGAATAGTATCAAAATATAATATATAGCATAATAACATTATCATATCTTGTATATTATACAAAAACGAATAGAAAAAAATATGTTCAAATGATGGAAGAGTGTTTCGTATTTTCAGTGAAATCCGAGTAGATATGCACCACTACAAGTAAAAAACGTATAAAGTACTGAAAAAATTGACTACATATTTTGTCCTTTTATTCTTTTTACCGTAGAAGTATATTCGTGAAGGATTATGGCCTATATAGTTGAACAAAACCTGCTTTTTGTACACAAAATTCCCAATAGAGTAAGTCAACGAATTTTCTTGGACAATATAGTAGCCAATTTCAAAGGAAGGTATATAGGTAAGACTTTTTTGCATTATAATTTAATGTATCTTTATTTTATGTAGACTCAAGATGATTTATACCCTAAATCTTTTATTCTTATACATAGGATAATTTGCCAAGCATATGTTCACCCTATTAATGTCAACCCATATTAAGAGTATAAAAAAATCAAAGTACCTATACAAGAAAAATATATGATATTTAAGAAATTTATTGAATTTTATTGATTTTACCATGAACGCCTTGAGTAGTAGCTCTCAATAGTTATATGAATTCAGATTGAGTATTATATAAATACAGGACAGTTATAAAACTTATTAAAATATATGTTTAAGACAGTTTTAAAACTCAGTATTTAATGAATGCATTATTTAAGGATAAAAGACTGGAGAACATGTTTGGTCAAATTCTTCTGCGTTTAATATACAAGTATTAATTATTTTATTTTATTTAGTTTACATTCTGACACAATAGGTAGATAACAAGTAAAAAACAAATTGGAAATTAATTGAATAATGTTGATTGCTATCGTTTAAAATAATCTCAAGTGTTTCAATACTTTTTTTTGTACCTTTTTTTTAATCGTTCAAAACTGTAGGTGAGAGGAAAATGAAAGAATTTCATTTTCAATACACAATACGAGTATTATTATTGTACTTCACGTACATTGTTACGATGCTTGGAATTTAATCAATTGAAAATGTTTATTTGTCGTAAAATTTAAATATATTATACATTTCTAAATGGAACGTAAATTTGGTAAATAAATATATTGTGTTTGTAGATGATTATATAATTATTAAAAATAAAACAATAAAAACATTTACCTACCTACTGATAAATAATAGAGATTATTCTGTAGACAATTAATTATCATTAATTTCTAAACTGTGACTGTAATTATTGTTTTATATATTATATATATATAAAAAAAAAAAATAAAATAAAATATTTTAAATCATTTTCAGGAAATTAATATAATGTTTTTATAAAAAAAAAAGAAGGAAACAAAGTTATTTTTTATGTTTTTTACCCATTATTTATTTGTTTATCACTTGATCTGTAAAAAAACGGGTTTTTAATGTATTGTTCTGCAATGTTCACATAAATTGAACAACATAACATTTTTTTTTAACATTTTTGATGAAAAAATGTATAAAATGACAACCAACCAGACGACCAATTATTAAATTAACAAAGTATACAGTCAATCGTTATTTACCTTTGTTCGGTTAGAATAAAAAATAAAAAATAACAACAACAGTCATCTGAATTTGCAAATGTTTGAATCGTTCACGAAGCGTTATTAATATTAATGACGAACAGTTTATCAGCCAATATTCACTCTGGTTGAAATATTTTCACTAGCTGTGCATTTGATATTTATGTATCCACCTCATAATTTTTTATAAATAATACATGTGTAATAATTTGTGCACATTCATGTAATTATGATGTGGTACGATTGCACTTAAACCATTGAGTTTTCAAAGGATTATTTCCTTTCAATTATTATTATTTTTTCGATAATTTTTTTTAATCCTTTAGAAAAATTTTAACTATAAATATATAATTTCTTATGTACATTGTACACTTAAACAAAACATAAAACAAAATTTAGTAAAACATTTTTTTTTTATATATAAATCTAATATGACAAAAATATGATTTAATTTTAAATTTATTTATGGAAAACTTTGTAGTTTGTACCTATACCATATATTCAAGATCAATAACAATCTCTTTATTAAGTTTGCAGGATAGTTATATTATTTAATTCTGAATTTATATTTAAATGGAATTGATATAAAATCATTAAAAAATTTATTTATAAAATATTTTGTATATAAAGTTTTCATAAGCAATAGCCATGATAATCATTTACGTATTAATATCAAATGGGTGCATGATAAATATTTGCTTTTGTATAAAACAACATATTAAATTGATAAGCCGATTATACTACTTTATATATTATGAAGTTGTATCACATAACACGGTAGTAAAATTTAATTTTAAAGTATAGAAATGGTACGAAGATAATACGATTTATGGATGTTCGTACAAGTTATTAATTATTATTTCTATTTTCATATTATAAGTTACGACATACTGTCGGGTGGCAGTGGTGGCACTACTGAGTGCTCTCCTAATCTGTTAGTTTCGATATGTATGTACTAACTTTTATCAAAATTACTTATTATACTTAATGTGTATAGATTGTAATTATATTTTAATAAATAAAAAAAATAGTGAAAAAGTTAGGACACAACATATAGCACAGCAACCAGAATCAATTTCGTTAGAAGTAAGTTTATTTAGTAAATTTTGATATTTTTTAAAAGTAGGTAATTAATCAGGAGCCTGTTTGTATACTTTGGAAAATATTACTGTAGAAATTAAAAAAATGACTGCTCCTAAGTATCAACTTGTTTAAATTTTCAATCAATAGATAGTGTTCCTAAAAACTTTGGAGCGTTCTCTAAATTAAAAAAACAAAAACAAAACAAGCAAATTGAAAAAAAACACACCACTATAAAACCAATACGATCATTCGCTTAAAATACAAAATGCGTAAAATGAATTAGTATATATTTTATAAACGTTCATATTCGAAACAATAATTAGTTTTTTTGTTTGTTGTATTAGAATAAGAATATTTAAAATACTGAAGGAAAATTTACATTTTGGCATGATGATTTCGACCCCATATAATATATTATATTGTATATTTCACGATCTTCTCGTTACTCACGTGTTGTTAATAAACATTTGTGATTGTTATTTACGTCTTTAATGACATACCACCATTGTGGTAGCTGTGTTTACGTTTATATTTATTAAGTTAAATGTATCATTTATAATTTATATAACATACTCCATTCGGTCACGGCTTTCATGACGTATTGAACGTTCGGCAGAATCGTTGGTAGTTTCTAGATCATTTATCTCAGCACAATTTTCGGTTAATCGTCGCGGCGGAGTTGTACTGCCTCAGAGCAATACCGCGAGTCATTTTTGAAATTAATAACGAAAATTTAGAGTCGTTTATCCGAAGTAATTTATTGTTCTGTCATTTTACGACGGAGCTGAGTTGCTGTTCGCTGGCCAGTTTGTAATGCGTATAACATTTTTGTTTTTTTCTTGCAATTCCACATATGTTCGAGATCCCTTCACCCCTTCTCTCTTTAAAGTACACATGTGCATTCGCCTTAGGTATCGCATAAACTTATTATAAACGTTGAATTCGCTGAAAGCGTAGATGAAGTAATAATATACAGGGTGATTCACTAAACATGTTCATCACGTTTTTTCTTCAATAATGCAATTTTTCAAAATTTGGTTTTTGGAATTTTTAAATATACTTAAATACTTGTTTGTATTGTATTGCTTAAACCTCCAGTTTTTATTATAAATTATTCAGCATAAAATCTCGAAATTCTAACTGTTATAATAATTGATATTAATTAATCAATATGCTCATAATATTATATTTATAGTTTTTAAAAATGGTCCAAGTATAATTAATACTAAATTCAATTATTGTAAACCCATTTTGAAAGACTAATATTCTTATTAGTATAGATATGTTGATAACTGGGAATGGGAAACTACTCGTTTGGATTTTGAATTAAATGCATACTGCATGTACATTATCCAAAAAAATATAATTTATAATTTAAAGAAAAAAAGGGGGCTTCTAATTTGAAAACCTAATTTTTTTAACAACATTCTGTAGAACGAAAAATTTTAAGAAATCATAAAAAATAAAAATACGATCTTTAACTATATTTAATAATTTTAAATAAATGCATTGTTAAATGAAAATTATGAGGTGAGCATGATTAGTGAATCATCCTGCATAATATATTACTCTGCATTTACCCTTAAGCACAGGCGAGGTAAAATTCGTAAGACGACAATAGACTGTACAGTGTAAACACATATACTAATACCACGAATATACTGAAACACGAATTACCGAACGATGTGCGTTACAAGAATCGTCGTCGAACGCTTCTCAATTTGATATAAAATACATGTTTGTTCAGGTGCTTAAATTCAAATCACAAGATATCATCTTATAAAAGTTATAATCGATGTGAGAGTATTATACGTATTAACTAAATACGTTTCATATACTGATACACCGGTAACTCTATTACTTTATACATACGAGTTAATATGTTTTTTGTAGATACATAATATTATGTACACATGACATATTAAATGTATTTACATATACATCGTAGAAGTAATCAAATAATCATATATAAGGTGCAATTATTGATTTTACATCTTAAAAAAATAACTTAGAAAATAGTTTAAAAATATATATTATAATTTATATTACATATAAATACGATTCACTATTGAATAACTTTTTTTTTTATCTCGAATACGTTGTATAAAATATATTCCACAAATATAATCTCGTAATTATTATCAAAATAGTAATTTAATTAATTTAATATAATAAGCACAAAAAATTAAAAAGTTTTGTTTGTTGTTTGTACTTATTAGTTATTACCACTACCTAGGTTCTTCAGTAATTTCTTTTATTGAAAACGTTAATATCTACTTTATAATATATATAGATTATAGATAATTTCTTACCTAATAAATAAATATTGCGAGTTCATTAATCATTATTTATAAGAGTAATTCGTCATATAGAACCAGTGGCGGCTCCGTGGGGGGGGGTAATAGGGTTGATCCCCCGCTTGAGCTTATTATATATACATTTATTACATTGTGACTTGTGAGAAATACTAGTTATATTCAGTGTTAAGTATCGTATTACCCTCCTCCCCCTTGATAAATTTCTGGATCCACCCCTATATAGAACTGTAGATATATAATAAAAATAATGTTTTTAAATCATATGCAATGTTATATAGTTTTATCGAGTATTTAACATATTAATATCTTGCACCTAAGCGACAAATCTATTGAACGGGACTTTATTTTATCGATTTTTAAATTTTCATTTTGTGACTATAGTCTATACTCTATATCACGTAAAAGAGTATTTATCATAATTGAGAAACATTTAAACATATAATATTCTGTGTTTGAAATTTATGGATAATACATTTTTAGTTTTTACGGAGAAAAATAGTTTTAATTATTGTTTTGGTATTAAAATAGTGGGTATTACCAAACTAAATTGAGTTTTGAAGACAATTATATTGATTATTATACGTACATAATAAATGATCGACAACGATAAAATAAATTCAAACCAACTATTATATTAGGAATTTAACTGGAATTGTGAAACTACAAACATACAGTCTATCGATTACTTTGAAGAGTGAGAGAACATTTTCGCTTTGAGTTTACTGCATTATTTTTATACACTACCTAAATGTATACTTGTATTGGTAAAATTGCATTAAAACAACACTGTGTCGGTGTTTTAATTTGATTAGCTTAACAAGTAGTTATATATATATATTTTTTATTTTAAATCATATTAATACGACATTAAAAACGAAATTTATTAATGGTTCGCGTTCAATCTGTATTTTACATTGCATTAACTAGCGAACGTGTGTGGATCTCCATCAGACGAATTAACGGAGAATCGAGATCAGAATTCAACAACGGTATGATAATTAATTATATACATTACAGCTTACTAAATATGTAGTCGCGAATATACGTGGATAGAACAGTATACAATATTAAACAGCTTAAATTGCATTTCGTTCTGTATGGGTAGGTTACTATAATGTTTTACCTTCGCATTGTATTATATTCGTGTCTAGTGAGTACATATTGTAAAATTATAACATATAATTATAATAATTTCATTTTTTTTCTCGGTAAAATGGTTTTTTCTCAGGCTAGTATGTTTGTATATTTTATTAGTTTGTTTGATTTATATTATGTTCTTCACTTGCCACCTGTTACAAGTAGATGTATTGAGGTATGATGATAACGAATCGACATTTTTTTTCGAAATAAAATCACGTTTTAAGAGTATAACAATTTATAAAGTTACTTAATAGTTATTTCCAAGGTGTAAGTTTAAAATATATGAATAGGCATACCTGCAAAGCATACACATATTTCACATCTGAAGAATAAAACGATAGTGAACAGGTCTACACCAACAAGATATACCATGGGCGTAGGCGGACTATAATTTCGATGCTTTCCTCGAGTGGTTTTGGGCTCTGGACCTCTTAAATTTAGAGCAATATTTTAGGCAGTGCATATGAGTATATACCTATACCATCGTTATTTGTATGCCCCGCTCTATTCTGCGTCCCTATGCCCTTATGTGAACACACGTGTATAATATATGTACTGTCGGATCGGTGTAATACATGTATATGGACGTTTATATTCATACAATTCACACACACACACACACACACACACAAACATCGAGCAACCGCTACATGTTGTCGTATAAAGATTCATCCGTCACACTCTTTTTAATTCATTTTTAGACAATTTGTCAAACGAAATGCCGAGCACAAGTCAGCTATAGCTGCGAGAGTGTATTTATTAATGATCACTGTCGCTACTGAGTTATGTATACGTATATTTTTTGGTACCGGATTCGTATATAATAAATAAAAAAACCACGAAATCACGATCGCAAGAAAAAGTCTGACGAAGCATTGTGTGAACTCACGGCATCTCATCGTATAGAAAATGACCATTTTTTTTTCTCAAAGTTGTCGCACACAAAGTAACATACAATTGCTACGAACTCAGAACGTATTATTTTTTATTTACAGTGCGATATATGATTATATGTAGTACTTACATAATGCACGTACATATATGTTTTGTTATCATTTTTTTTTCGGTTTTTAACAACCCATAGGTGGATTCACGTTCGTGTGCTATGCGTATTACGTTATACGTTATGTTGTAATTACGCCGTAAAGAAGTCCATACGACCTATTTTCTGGTTAGGTTAACCCAGTAGTAGCAAAACAGCGAAATAATTACACTTATACACAGAACAACAGTCGTAATTATAATATATTATTGTGGTGTTTTGCCCTTTTCCTCGCGGACGCGCCATGAATGATTACAAGGCCGTCGAGCATATGTTGTATCAAGTATGATGTATATATATGTATATGTATTATACAGAGCGTGCACTTCGACATATACTATCGTAAATACTTCGACGATTTAGTACTTGGCCTACTGAGATGTAATTCATAGCTACAAATCGAGTGCGGATAGTGGTTGTAATGCATATCTAAAAATCAGCAGCTGTAGCAGGTTTCATTTACACCATATCACATGTATGATTATTATGTACTAGTTGTAGGTATTACCAAACTTCAGCAGGGTTGAAATTGACCTATATTTTTATTATTTTTCATTTTAATTCAGTTGAAGTATATTATGAAGAAATACAATTAAAATAATTAATTTTATGATTTTATGATTTTCCACTTTTTAATTCTGGAGATATTTTTGATATGAATAAAAAAAAAAATCAGTGACAGTTTCAACGAATGCTTAAGAAGCCGCTGTAAATTCAACACCGTTAAGATTGTTATTACTTATTTATCTTTACGTGTTCACAAAAAATATGCTCGGAATTAGATAAAAAATTATGATTGCAAATCATAAAAGTAATCATTTTAATTGTGGTCATAACTATTTGATTTGAGATTTTTTTTTAAATATATATAATTGTAATGATTATACGATTTAATTTATTATGCTAACAATTGTTATAATAAAACTATAAACTATAATCAATGACAATCATTTAAAAAACTAAAAAATAATATTCAAACATAATAACAAACTAAATTCATACATGATTCACCTCATAGAAAAACCTATAGATAGGACTTATATAGGAGTTGAAAAAATAAACTATAAACACACTCAGTCTCAAAGAATTTGTTTATATAACTTTTATTGAAAATGGTCCAGTAGTTATTAAGTCTATATAGGACAAACAAACAAAAAACATTAATATATATATTATATATTATATATGTAGAATGTAGATATATTAATAATCAATGCACTATCAAAGATGATCTTGGTTATAATAATATGATATAATCAGAGCCTGATTTACAAGAAATGTGACCTAAGACAAAATAAAAATAAATTTTTATCTTAACAAAATAATATATTAGATTTAGATACATAGTTAGTGATAGTTACCGGTGGGCCCCTTGGCCACGTGAGCCTAGGAAAAATGTCTATTTTATCGGTGCATAAATATGGCCCTGGATATAATATATATGTTTTTAAGTGTTTAAATATTTAAGTTTCAAAATTAAAAAAGGCCAAGTATACCTTTAATAATAATTTATAATTATAATAATATACATTATGAAAAAAAAAACAAAAACAGAAATGCAATAGATAAATTAATAATTAATATAAATCGACGTTAATCATGGATAATGCACAAAAATTAAATTACACGTCTACTGTGATTGTGTATATTACGCCAATGTTTATAAACTACCTACACTAATACTGTATATTTGAGTATATTTTTCTCATACATAAAATTATGTTCGAATTGAGTGGAAGTTTTAATCCTTTACAAATATTCCTGAAATACGCATGAATTACCTTATATGTATATTGTATATTGTATATACATGTTAAACCATGTTTAATTATTCAGGCATGACTATTAATAATCATTTTCTAGGTCAAACGTTTATATTATGTATACAATTTTCGGTTTTATATAATATGTTATTCATAAACAATAATATTATTTTATTACACTTACGAGGCGTTACTCGAGTAATGTTAATAATATACCACTGCAATGTTTCTTGATAGTTGAAAAGACTGAAACTCACTTGTTGTTTTAATTTTTTTAGATATTTAAAATTTTAATACATTATATTTACTTTTTTACCGGTCGATTATGAGTTATATTTAAATATTGAAATTACGAAGAAATTTAAATAATTTGATTGGCAGCTTTCTGAGTTCGTATTTTTTTAACCGTGCAAATACTTATAGTAATAGGACGACTGTCTGTTTGACATTTGACGTCTATTTCTTTCAAAACTATTTTAATTCGTTAAATAAAATATTTATATTTAAGATATAATACATGCTTAGAGGTAAATTATTTAATCGAATAAATTCTATAAATAACTTTTTTTTAATAACAAAAAATAAAACAAGATTTTTTTGTTAAACTTTAAGCTAAATATGTGTATAAATTTATAATTATTTACATAAAAATTTTTATTCGATATTTATTTACTTAATATTTTATTTATATAAAATAAAGTTGGTGGTTTTCGAGATAAAATAAAAATATTTACTTAAGAACAACAAACAAATTAGACAGCTTCTTATACAAAAAAAAATGAAATTCAAATGTTATAAATTAATCATCTATAAGTAATAAAAACGAAAAAAGTTTAAACGATACTCAATTTAAAATATCGTACCTACTATTATAACATCATATATTATACCGGAAAAATGTAATATTTGAAATAGCTATAATACAAGTACTTTACTCAATATTCCACCCCGTGTCTCATCGCCAGAAATGTGTAGGTACCTCAAGTTATGTGCCACTGTGCCGACACAAAATTTATATCTTTACCGATAACGTATATTATATATAATAAATATGCTTTGATGTTGTTAGTTTATCTTTGGAATTACTGTCGTAGTGGAACGTTGTAATTTATTCAAACCATACAATTTTATGATGTAAGTAAAGGCATAGCATTATGTTATAATTTGTTTTTGGAAAAGTACATATTTATTGGGGCGTAATAACTCTCCAAATGAATAATTGAACGGGGCATTTATGAAGTATACATATTATAGGTACGTATAGTTTATCATAATAATAATATTATGTAGTATTACTTTTCGGTATCGAATCCAATACTTCCATTAACTAATGTGTAAACAAGGTATTTCACCAAACATACTCAACCTTTTTTTTTTTCAGCTTTCCTTTAGTTATTCAAAATTTAGTTTTAAAATATACTTATAGATCATATTTTTAAATTCTTGAAATTTTTTTACAAACTTTTATTTTTGAAATAATAAAAATCACTTTTCCTGGTGTACTCTTATTTATATAGTAGTTAATTTTTCTTAACAATTTGATACATCAAAAATAAAATTTATTAGAGTAGATTTTTAGGTATTTAACTTTGTGTACTAAGAATATGATAAAGTTTATGATAATGGGTTTGGATGATATAGGAATATGGTGATTTGAAATGTTTGTAATTATTATTACTCGACAAATTTTTAGGACCATTATCCTTAATATAAACATTTTAATAACTAAGAAATTACTCATTTGAAATTTGAATTAGATACGTCTTTATTATTTTTAAAATAGTTATTTAATAAATAATTTATTAATTAGAAAATGAGGGGGTATTATTTGAAAAACTGAAGTTTGTATCATCACAGGACATTCCTTAATTATTAAAAAAAATCTCAAGCATTTGAAATATGGTCTCAAAGTATATTTGAAAATTCCAATAATCGGAATTTGAATAAATTATTAAAAGAAAAAACGGGACTAAACATGTTTGGAAAATCACCGTGTATACAAGTTTATATAATTATTATGTTACCATGACATAATGTAAGTATGGATCAGATAAATTAATTTTTCATCTCATTTCACTCGAAATGTAATGTTTATATTAAATTTAACAGTTATCTACAGTCCCTACTGTATTGTAAGCAGTCATAATTATTTTAACACTTATTGTTGGCGATACGCATTAGCGAGGCTGTTTCTCGAGCTAGTGTAGTAGAATATTATCATCAGCCTATAGTGAAAGAGGAAAAGAGATATTTCGAGAAAATCTGTGATTTATTTTAAGAATTCGTATGATTTTGTTTCGTAAATTATAATTGATATCCTTCACACGATAATAATGTAGGTATTATTAGTTAATAACATATTTAGTTTCAGCAGAAGCAATGGGCACTTAAGGAACATTTATTTCTGAACGAATAATTAAACAAGATAAACGCCTTTAAAATATACGACTTGATGCACTAATAATATTACATAATTTCTAGTTTGTGCTCAAATAAAATTTGCTTAAAAATTGTTTTAACCATCATGTTAAGTAAAAAATTATCACACAATAATCTATTTATGTTATTTTAATTTATGTAATTTAGTGTTATTGTGATTAATACAAGTCGTAAATAAAACGATTTATCTGTATTGTGTATATGATAACTCGTATATAATATATTCGCCAGCACGTTGACAAAAATGTCATTTATTAAGTCGGTTTTGCAGTCGCCGTTATTTTTATGAGATATATTATGTAGATAAAAAAAATGTACCTAGGTAATTATAGTATAATATATGATGAAACAAAATAAACATCTATTTCATTTCATTTTATTTTTTATAGTGGAGTGGTATACAATGTACAATTTGTACACAAGTAAATTTTTAATCAATTTTATCTATTCTTATAAAAATATTTGAAAAAAAACCCTCAACGTTTAAAAAAATGCAAAATAATTTTTAAAAAAAAAAGTTTCATTTTAAGTTCTTTGATGTTTGAAACGAATTTTGTGCTTGAAAATCAATTATTTTGGGATATTCGGAGAAAAATTCAATTTAAATTTAAATCTGTACACTAATATGATTATAAAGTATTGAAATCGGTTTTGTGCCTCTGTTCACAAGCGTTGCTCGTACAGTCAAACCCGATCAAGAAGATTCCTTTCTCCGTTATTACATTTCCGTCCTACTGGTCCAATTATGCGTTAGTAGGCGTCTGTCTATACCCAAATGACGTATGTGGTATCGCTGGTATGTACCTACGTATACCTTTACCTAAACAACACGACATATTAGATATCACCTATATGTCGGAGGCTGTGCATAGTATATGTATCTTGCCAACGTCGACTCTTCTCTCTAACCCCACCCAATTTTGATTAATAATCCCACCAGTATGCATGTATGAACTGCAGAGTTGTTTATTTTCTAAGCTCTCACTAGGTATATACCAACCAGGTAGTGTTTTAACATAATATTACCATCATGCTGTTATTGTATTAATATATGTATTATATACATATACTGATAAGTTTATTCTACGTATCTCTCTTATACATTTGTCTAGCCCGTTACTTAAATAATAATACGTTGTTTCTGGTACATATTGTATAAATCGTTTTACGCAGACAGTTCTAGGCTCAAGCTTATATATTGTGCGTATAAATAAACAACAGCCTATCACAATATGATATACGCGTAGCCGATTAGTGGAAGAATCTCGAAACGTTAATGTGATATCAATAACATTAACTGTATAATAGTTATATATTATAATATACGCAGTAGATACCGTTTATAACGATACCATGGTTGTAATGACATACCAGGTTTAATGATTTAAAAATTGAAAGTCCCGATAAAGTGTATATCTACATTATGTACGTTAATTTTTACCGGTAGTTTTGATGTTTTTATAATGATGTTTATTTTTTGTAAATTTAGACAAATAACATATCCATAACAATTAAATATTATTCGTATTATTGACGGTTTATGACAATAATACATTTTAAGATGAAGAAAACAACCATAGCGACAAAATACATGGCATAATATGATTATAATTTTATCAATAATATCAGATTAAAACTAATTTGAAAAATGTAGGTATGAAAATTCTACACAATTTTAATTTAAAAAAAAAACACATTACAAACAAAAATAACAGGTTTTTTTCTTAGTTCGATAATGGATTTAATTTTTAAAATAACAGTTTTATAATACTCTTTTGTAATATATTTTTTAATCTTTGATTAAAATGAATTTATGATAAAGTTATTATATGATCTATTTTCTTGAACGGCGTTATAAATGGTTTCTATTGCATATTTTAAATTGTATCGATCAAATACGATCTATATTATGTATACGTTAGGACCATAGTTGGCTGAAGACTATTGTAATATGTCTATAAAGGATCGTTTTTATAGTGACATGATATTTCATCGTTTTGTGGTCCCGTGTAATATAGGTAATATTATAAGACCAATCATGTGTTGATAATTTTATTATTGCTCGTACCGTTAAACGTATTTAAATCTTATTATTTTTGATTTTTCACGAAAATACACGAACATAAATATTTGAGTCGTCGACCTATGCATAAATCACTATATGCTTAAAAATTTTGTTTATATATTGATTCATGAAAAATTATGCATACAAATATATTTTATTTGTAAACAAATGAAACATTTGAAGGATTCTCAATACATAGATGGACTAAAATTTATCTTATAGATAATATAATTTGATGAGTTAAATTACTGTCTACAGTGACTTTTAACATCTTCATACACATATACATCAACAATAATGTATATATTGTAATATTATGCATATTTAGTGATATAATAGAGGGAAAAATGTAATTAAAATGTATATTAATGATAATTAATTACTACAAATAGTACAATGTATTAATGTGTATATACTCACAAGCAATGCACTTGGGATTTTGATTTTTTTCTTTGTTGTTTAGCTTAGTAGCATGACGACAGGAATGCGTTTCCACTTTAACTGCAGCCTAGAAATAATAGTAAAATACAAGTTATTAGTTTATAATTTATTTTATTTAAATATGATACGCTCATTGATATTCCTTTTGATCAAGTGTATTCGACAAAAAAAAAATTATAGTTTCAAATTGTTATTTGAATTTTAAAAACATTGTTTTATTTATTTTATTCTTTATTTTTTACAATATTCATATAGGTTAAAATAACTTTGTTTATAAGATGACTTAAAAAATATGATGTAACTCAGTGCTTATACTCAAGAGGATATCAGCACAATATTTATTTTTCTATCTTAAATCTATCTATAACATATAATAAGTAATAACCCATTCATGTAAAATCGTTTTTAAGATTTTTTAGTAATTTTAAAATTAAGTGTTTAATAGGATAATTATTTTTGAGGGTTTTATATATTTATGTATTTATGTATTTAATTATAAGTTCTAAAATAGTTCATCAGTTGTAAGTATAAATTAAGAGTAAATAATTATTTATAAAACTAAACAAATTATATGTTTTATATTAATTGTCATAACAACTTAGAGTTGTTATGTTGAAATTATTATTTGTATCTATGGATACATGTTTGTTTTTTTTTTTTTTTAACTATTTTGCTATTATAAAATATAATATAATTATTATATGAATCAAATTCTAAATATTTACTTATTTTTAAAACCTACAGTAAATGAAAAAAATAATAAAAGTGGGAATAAGATTGAAAAAATAAAAACAAAATAATTTAATATACAGTAAGGTTTACGCGTAAAACATTAAATGTATTCACATCTAAAGAATGTACCTACACTACTTATTTATTTTTATCTTATTTTAATCTTCATCATTTCAAACTAAATTGTTCTTAAAACTGCAATTAAGTAAAATCGCATTTTTTACTTTTTAATAAAAGTAAATTCAAAGTAGATTATTATAATTGAAATTGTAATTAGAATTTTTAGATTGAACGATTTTTTCAATTTTTTTTCAACTTTATGTATAACTTACTCAAATTCTAACGGAATTAGCCTTGATTGTTTTATAACTATGTCAATATATATTCTTTGGTCTATTATGAAAAATATCTTAATCGTTAAATCTTAAGAAGTAGTTTATCTATATAAGAAAATTAACCTTATTTATGTTACAATTTATTTTTGATTCATAACAATAAAACAAAGTAAACAGTAATTAAGTTTAATATTTTTTTGTTGGATCAACAAATGTAGCTTATAATATTTGAGGTAAAAGTTAATACATTTATAACAGTATAATAGTATGAATGATAAGTGTTTGTGTATAATTATTTACTACTTACTATTATCAATTATCAATGTCAATAATTATTGCTTTTATTTATTCCATGATTATTTAATATAAATAATTGTATCCTATAATACTATTTTTATTTTATATATTTTTGGCATGGCTTTTATTAGTTTCCATGGTTATATATTTGTTAAATTGTCTAATTAAAGTTCAACAATTTAAAATGTTTGAAAGTTCGAAAAAAGTTTGAATGAAAAAAAAGGACTCGAAATCGAGTTTTATATCGAACAATTTTGGAAAACTGAAGTTTGACCCATCCCTAATAAATTTACATGAGTAGTGTCGGGATAAATTATTTTTACTCCGTTAAATTATCGAGTATTTACATACAGGTAGTGTTATAAATAATTGACTGAACCACAAATAGAAATTATTTATAGCCGGAATTCTATGCATGTAGTTATAGTTTCTATATAATGCGAATGTGATCTGGCTATAAATAAAAATTTTAAAATATAGTAAACATGTTTTGCATTTAACTCAGATCTATATAGAATGTACCAAAACGAACTGTGGAGGTAATAATGAACAACGATAGTTCAAAATAATAAAACAAACATTAATAATCTTTATTAAATCAAAGTTCATAAGTGATTGCATATTATTTACCTACACATTGTAATTTTCAATTGTAGTTTTTAGTTGTTCATATTATCTTATTAGGACAAAGCCAACTGGAGAATTAACTGGAGAATTATATTGAAATGAAAACAGTATGAGTTGGAGAGTATAGAAGATGATTTATGTGTCACGTTAAAAAAAATAAAAAAAATAAGGATAACTAAAAAGAAATATGTGGCCATGTTTATTAAGGCTTAATGAAGTACTTGTTGGCTTACAAAAAGTTTCATTAACTTTTATTTTGCATGTATTTATTTATTATGTTTCACTCTATTTTTATTTCTTGGGTTGCGTTTTATTTATTAAGTATAATATTCTATACGTTTATTTATTATTATTATTGTTTTTATTTGACATTCATATAAACTCTTTAGTGAACTCTAAAACATCATCAATTAATACGAATTATTTTCCATAAATAGTTTGTAAGCTATATAACTGCATCTAATTTCATTTAAAAATAATATTTATCATCATTATTTATTAAATTACGATGTGTGTTTTTCTGAAATTGTAATAAAATACTGCAATAGTAATTCATAGTAACTCATTTATTTACCTATTAATATTATATAGGTAAATCATCAAATTGATTTAGAGATATTATTTACTAGCGACAAATAAATAAAAAGTTGTATCAATAATAATATGATAAAATGTATTCGATTTCAGATGTAGTGTATAGTCAGTAGTCGTAAAATACATTAATATATTATGAATCATAATTTATGATCATTTTTTTGAAACAAAGAAAAATAATCAAAATACGTTTTATTTTATGAGTTTTCATTTTCATGTGATTTTTAAAAAGCAAAACACAATCCACAAGGAGTATAAACTTATTGGGTTTTTAATTTGGCTGATTTCCTATTAAACGTTTACATTTTATAATAGCCACTGGTAATATACGAATCCAAACGCGTCCTTGAAAAATCAATTTTAGAGAAAAATATAATATAATGGTGTACGAAGAAGAAAATCGCTTCGCTTTGTAGCCGCAATAAACGTTTTACCCTCAGGAAGAGTTGGGTTCATTAAACTATTCGATAGAGAAGCCGTCGAGTGGTGATTATCATTGAATTCTCTTATTTTCTTTTTCACTTTATATATCTATACATATAATTTTATTGCTGGAGAATTTTCTAATGTCCCCAAGCACCTGTAACTGGACTAAAGATTATTACATTTTGGAAAACTGTTCGGAACTATTCTGTTTCTAAAATAGGTACCTCGTATATAGGTTCCTATTAATATCTCTTCTTGGTGTTTTCAAAGTTAACATTGCCATAAAAATGGCCTTTTTTTCGTTGTACAAGTACTTTGACAAAGTAACAGTGATTTTTTTTCAAGTGCTTTTGGATACTAATGGTGCCATTATTTTAAGCGATATCGTTTTACGATAAAACTGCAAAGAAAAAAAAAAACTTTAATTTACTCAAAATCGCTAGAAACTTAATCACACACGACTTTCTTTTAGTCCTTTGATAATGCAAAATAAACTAAACCTTTAGCTTACTAAACTTAACTCCAATGTCTGTGATGGATTATTGGGATTTTGAAACTAAAAGAATAATAATGACTAGATTAAGTATTTAAATTATGCTTGGATCGTCTTAAGGCATTTTAAGTAGGATTTTTAAAAATTAATTTTTGTATAATATTATGACTTGTTTATATACTATTATAACTAAAAAAATATGATTAACAACATAAAAAATGCACGCTTATACCTACGTCTTATTAATTGTTGATAATTTATCCAGTAATTATTTATTGAAATAATACATCATCCGATTTAATTCTATACTTTAAATAATTGTAAGAATAATTATAATTAAATAAAAAATAAAAAATAAAATACCCGAATAATAAAATGTATTTATTTTCCCTATATTTTAGGAAACTAGGATAAATCAAAATAAATACTATTTAATAGAATCATGTATATTGTATATAATATATTTTCTAGAAACTTTTTACAAATTCTCAAAACATATATTTAGTATTTTTTTCTACACTTTCTTTTACTATTATAAGATAGTTATATACATTATATACATTTCATGATACTAAAGTTTCTTTTATTTTCAAAGTTCTTCAGTACTGGAAATGAACTTTTTTTAAAAGTTATTTTTTATACCAACAGTATATGATTAGTTTTAGATTCCTAGTGGAGCGATAAAGTTATTGTATTGGTGATGACGTGTAATTTCTTGTGTGAACATTCAAAAAAAAAAAAAAGGAACACCGAGATTTTTTATATTCATCTAACGCATTAGTAGTTAAAAAAAAAAATGCATTCACTTAGGTTGTTATTTTAAAAAATATAAGAAAAAAGTACTTTTAAAACATAATTTTATGTATAGTTTAATCTGTTTACGATAATATCAAAGAAAATATTTTCAATGATTATAATGTATATCAAATTATATATATAATTTTTAATCATGAAATAAATATTAGTTACCAAAAAAAAGTTTTTTATTTCATGATGAGATTAATTTAACTGATTGATTTTACCTTATAAGTCTGTGCTTATAAGTTATAACTACCTAACGGTTTTTAGACATCATAGCTGGGAAATTATATTTCGTATAGTTATTGATTGATTTAATATACTAAAGTAGAATGTATTGTAATATGTACATTGTATAATGTGTATATTGTCAGAGCTTAACAAACTGAATACACATTGTCCTATTAAGAAATATGAATTACATTACATAAACAACATTTTTAATATGTGTTAAGCTATTATAATATTATATCTATGTTTTTTTAATTTATAGCATAGACTTATCGTGACTAGGTTTCACTTTTTATCAAATAGTAAATATAAAAAACTTTTTAACATGTCATGTTAGTATTAAAAAACAAAAATGTATGACTCATTATGATAGTGTGACATCCTATAAGCTATTAAGATTTAAAACAGTACTAGTAATTATAGTAATAATTATAATATTCACAGAAGTAATTACTAATGAAGATTATTTTAATTTAATAGTATTTCTAAGTAAACTTTAATTTAGGGCTATTCTAAAGATATATACGTCATAGTTTTGATATTATTATAACATATAAAAACATATTTAAGAATCAAATCAAATTTTTTAGATTCTGAACGAAGTGATGAATTTATTGATTTTACAATGATGTGTGTGTTTTTTTTTTTTTTGTGTCTGTGTACAGCATAACTGGTCGAAATAATGCTCTAATTTCAAACTATGGTGGTTTCCGATGTAAAAGTGAATATCCTTGGTGCATTATAGAGGTAAAAAGTTAACATTTTCCAACAGTTTTCAAAAAAATCGAGAAAAACAAAAAAAAAAATGACAGAAAAACGGCAATTTATGTGTATTTGAATTTTAAATTTTTACGAAATAGCGTAACGACAACGATTTATCCCAAACGATTTTAAATATTTGTTATTATTCAAAAAGTATAAGTCGTAGATACTTGAAAATTTTACCAGTTATTTAGATTGGCGTTTTCTTTACATGATTTAATTTTCAAAATATTTTGAGTTTTTTTGAGCTATTTATAGACAACTGAAATTTTCAATTTTTCTGAAAATTTTTTTTTGATATCAAAATACTTGAAAATTTTATACAAAGTTCCTCATATGTTATTCTTATAGTGATTAAAAAATTATAAGAATACATTGGCACAGTTTTTTTTTATTAGCATTTGAAGTTCAAATTTTGACAAAAATTCGTCAAAATTATGAATATTTGCAAATTATTTTGTAGGTATAATTCATAAAAATGTTTGTATAGGTAGCTAAGAGTTGAAAATTAAATACAAGATTTTTTATAAGTTTAACTTACAATAATTATAAAAGAACTTAAATTTTGGTGTATTCAGGCCATTAAAACATAAACCACCTTTTTCACCAACTACTGGAAATTATATCCTAGGCTGACAAATCATCGTTCAGAATCGTTTTTCGTATACAATGATACCTATCATTGCATTAAAATTTAACCTACCCTAGTCCGCGGTCAACCCCACCCCCTAATGTACAGCAGAACGGTACCCACTTGCCCGCTTTTTATAATATTGAGTTGATGTTCTATTGTTTGTAAATACAAATTTGTAATAAAAAACGCATTTTTATTATAATACATTATATTATAGTCAAATAAATTGCATATCAAAATATAATTCACAACTTAAATTGATTGATTTGAGAATACATAAGTACAACTGTACAAGTGTAGGTATAACATTTTATAAGATAATTTATATATGTTTGAAAATTGTAATATATGACTATATTATTATAGCCGAATAAGTTTCATAATAAAATATAGTTCACAAAATTAATTAAATCAACTGATTTATGAATATTTAAGTACAATTGTATACAAGTAGGTATAAAACATTTTATAAGATAATTTATATGTGTTTGAAAATTGTAATATATGACTATATTATTATAGTCGAATAAGTTTCATAAAATTAAATCAATTGATTCAAGAATACATAAGTACGACTGTACAAGTAGGTATACAAAATTGTATAAGATAACTAATTATATGTTTAAACACTGAAGCTATATAGTATATTATTAATTTCTATACTATACTGCAGACCATGTCTCATGCAGCGCAACAAAAGACGCGACGTGCGAATTTCTTTGCCCGCTTCCACAACGAGGAACGTTTGATTTTAACCTGGGTTACTGCTGGTTCTGTCAAAGTCGTACTGCTACGAGTCGACAAGTCCCGCGAAACTCGCATCGGAGTAGTAAATTTGATTTCGGTGTCATAAGACACGCTATCCGCGTAATGGAGTGCAATGTTTGGCATTGAACTCCACAATGGTTTAGGACAACCGGCGAGATATCGGCTCTTTGCGTCCGTTTTGCCCGAGCTATCAGCGTTTGATTCTGCCGTAGAAACCTGCCGATCACATGAGATGGACGGCGATCTGATTTCGACTTCCGCGGTCGGAAGTTCGTCGATTTGTGGTTCGACGTTGTTTGCCAATTCGATTGGCGTCGGACAAAATGCCATCGGTTCAATGGAAACCGGCTGTACCGTAACGGCAGTCGGTGCCTGCAGAATTGCGGCCGTGTCATCACCACCAGTTGTTAAAGCCGCCGCCGTTAGATTAGGCATCGACCCATATGGTCGTTTTATAGTCATGATGTCGGATGCATTTTGACTGTCTGAGACTGTTTTGGATTGATCATTTTCCGGTTTCAGTGATGTAGGCTCGGTTATCGAGACCGCTGTAGACGACGAAGACAAAGTCTCGTTCTCGGATATGTTAATAATCGGAAGTTCGTCGATTTGTGGTTCGACGTTGTTTGCCAATTCGATCGGCGTCGGACAAAATACCATCGGCTCAATGAAAACCGGCTGTACCGTTACGGCAGTCGGTGCGGCCTGATAACCGAGCCTACACCAATGAAACCGGAAAATGGTCAATCCAAAACAATATCAGCCAGTCAAAATGCATCCGAAATGACTATTAAACGATCGTACGGGTCGATGCCTAATCTAACACGGTGGCGGCTTTAACACCTGGTGGCGACACGACCGCGATTCTTCAGGCCGCACCGACTGCCGTAACGGTACAGCCGGTTTCCATTGAGCCGATGGTATTTTGTCCGACGCCGATCGAATTGGCAAACAACGTCGAACCACAAATTGACGAACTTCCGATTATTAACATATCCGAGAACGAGACTTTGTCTTCGTCGTCTACAGCGGTCTCGATAACCGAGCCTACATCACTGAAACCGGAAAATGATCAATCTAAAACAGTCTCAAATCGCAGTCGTGTCGCCACCAGGTGTTAAAGCCGCCGCCGTTAGATTAGGCATCGACCCGTACGATCGTTTAATAGTAATTTCGGATGCATTTTGACTGGCTGATATTGTTTTGGATTGACCATTTTCCGGTTTCATTGGTGTAGGTTCAGTTATCGAGACCGCTGCAGACGACGAAGACAAAGTCTTGTTCTCGGATATATCAATATTCTGCATGTTTGTATAACTTTATACGTCGTAAAGCTTTAATGCTTTTAAAATTGCAGAATAATTATTAAATGTATGTTTTGTAAAAATTTAATAGGTACTACAGAAGAGTGAAGACTGAACTGAGACAGTAGAATTGATACCGACAGTATTATATTTATTTCAAAACTTTGCAGTTGACCATAGCAACGATACAAAGGTTTATAGTTTTTGTAATGGAAATATATTTTTACAAGCTATATGAACAATATGTATTATATACAATAACAATATATTTAAAAATTTAAAACATTAGAATTTGTATGCATTTATTATTAAAAAAAAATGGAGGTTAGCATGCTTGGCAAATCATCTCAATATAGGTTTTAAAATTCAAAAGTAATATTATTGTTTTAATGTTGAATTCATTTTAAGTTTAAAATATAAATTTACTAACTAAGTAAGCATTTAATGCTTGAATAGGTACATACTTTTGTTTTTTAGTTTGTTCTTAAACTTCATAGCAAGGGCTTAGCTTATCTTTAAAATTAAAAACATTACCTATAAATAATATACTAAAAGTACGCATTAAAAGTTATGAGGCATAAACAATTAGAGTTTTGAATTTAATATATACTCGTAATAGTGTTTTTGTTACCTTGTAATATAATGAATTAAGTTATACAAAAATATTTTTTTGAGTATTAGACATCTTGAGTATATTATCGTACACATTTCTTATAATTAATTAAGTCATTAATAACAGTCTTTCGACATTGATTGGATGTTATTTTTCAGCAAACGTTGATTTAATTTCGATAAAATTGTAAATTTATTTCGTAAAACCTAATTAAAACACAAATCATCTAGGTATCGGTATAACACGACATAGCTAAAATACAAAAACGTGAGTTATATCGATCGGTCACTGTACACTATAATATCGTATCTCGTTGTTATTATTGATGATTACATTTCTATACATGTTTAGTCGTCGAAAGTTGATTGTGCTATAGCAGCGACTAAAATTATGCAGTGACAGCGTTCAAGTATAATATATATATATATATACCTATATTATGTTTCCGGGCAAAATTCACGTCAAATCGGTTTAAATATATATTTATTATGCATCGTACGCGTGACTTAAATCAACTTGTTACGAGTCGTCCGCGGCCGAAATACTCGTCACTAATTTGAACGTTCAACTAGTTAGTGCGCGGTCTATAGTCCTGCACCACTCAGCAGCGAGAGCAACTACGTCCTATCCTCTTACGCCTCCTCCACCATCATGTCGTTTGATAAATTGAATTAAACCGTACGATCCGCCTAACCACCTACCTATAACCACCTGCCTACCTACATACATCCGACTGCGTCAGTCGTTATTCTATATAGTGGCGTGGGAGCGTACCCCGTGTAATGCGCCTACGCTGACGCCGAACCATCGTATTAGGTTAGTCATAATATTATATACCTACAACTCGAATTTGCGTGCTTTGAACCCGCATCGTGAGCCTGTCCCACAAACGGTCGTGAACGATGTTTACTTCGGCATATCCACACGCGTGCACTATACACGATACGACGTGTAACGCACGATGGGCGTACAGTAATGTGGTTTACCGGCACTATTTGCGCCACGTCCGTGTACATCGAACGCCAACTGAATCGGCCATCGCCTACGGCTTTCGTGAAAACTGTTGTTCAAACACTTAGCGAGTTGTTCGTGCGAATTTATACGTTAATTAAAAGAATATATATATTATGCCCGACGTCGCACGTGTAGCTTTCCGTTAATAAAATAAAAACAGTGAGAAAGCGTCCCCTAGCGTCGACGTATGATATATTATTGTATTAAATATTATATCCCTACTGTATTCCCGAAAATTAAATACTTACAACAATATAATATCATAGAAATGTATCGTACTTAACGTACACACACACACACACACACACACACAACACACACACACACACACACACACACACACACACACCAGATTCTCACATACACATAATTTTATATTATACATGGAACACTGACTGCACTTTTTTGACATGATTTTTTTGCGTTCCGCAGAGCTTGGTACTATCGTTGGGTCCATTTTTCCACATCGAAATACATATTAATATATTAAAGGCATTATTTTCAGACTTTTATGGAAATAATAAAAGTTTTAGTTTTATAATTGATACGTATTAAAGTAATAAAAATCTTCATATTATTAGATTAGAGTAATATTAGTTCAATTAGATTTAACTAGTACTTTGATAGAGATCAAAAGTAAAAAATGTCCAGTATTTTCAATAAAATATAGAAAAAATAATAATAATACATTCAAATGAAATATTTACTCTAATTTTTGAAAAGTATATTTTATATGCTGTAATTCGGATTACCGGTAATCAACATCTTCAACAAATATTTGTATAATCATTTCCAAAAATATTTAGAATACTTAGAAGCATATTATGAATTGTTGACTTTTTTTAGTTTTTCTCTTTGTTATTTTGTTGTAATTAAAAATGTAACATGTATATTTAATATTACTAGACATTTAAAACATTTTATTACTAAAATAACTTTTAATTACTTTTATAATTCTTTCTATGTACAATTTGTTTTCAAAATTTTAGTTTAATTTTATATCATTTATAGAAATATGAGATTTCTAAATGTTTTATTTTTTTGATACATGTTGATAATAAATTATTAAATAATCTTGAAAATGTATTATACAATTTTTCATAAGATATTCTTATAGCAATTTAAAAGTACTTAAAAAAAATACACACATATATGACGTATAATATATATATATATATAAATATAAAATTTTTTCTCTTAAATTTTAATATTTTGACTTAGTTCAAGCTATGTATACGATCAACTAATTCATAGACCATATTGGCTAATGGCTTATTAGCTTATAAGTCTATAGCATTAATAATATTATATGATATTCGAGTATACAGTATACGTGCTATTTTTTTAAGAATAAAATTAGTTTAACTTACTGTATTATTAATAGATATAAAAATGTTTTTAGAAATAGAAGCTAAATCTTCGTCTTTGGTCTGAATACGTTTTTTTTTTTTTTGTATATTTTTTTATGTTTTGAATCTACAGAAAGCTAAACATATCAAATTTCAATTGTTTTTTTTATAATATATAATATTAATAAATTATTACACGGCGTGTTGTATAGGCAATTTAGCTACATAACTGTTAAGGGGGCTAATTTATCCAATTTATTACATTTTGTGTTACTGTTTATTAATATATTATAATATTATTCTAACCTTCAATTGCGACATAATATTTAAAATTAAAAAATCTTATCGACATATTACTACTTTTTGTGAGTTTTTAATAAATATTATAAGGTATAGCCAACATAAATTTCTACTATCACCGTTCTGTAATACATCATATGTCCTGTCTGGCTGTTTACAAAATTATGAAAAACAATTTGTAAGCTTTTTGTTTAGCATGACTTCATATTATATTGCATTGTTAGAGCATACTGGGAAGTAATAATAATTATTAAATGTTAAAACTATTTTCCGATTATGTCGACATGTCTGTTAATTTAATTTTTAAAATTATTATTTCGTTACGTATTTTCAATTATAATATAAACAAAACATTAATCATCAATGAATTTGACTGCATCATCGCTATTATACACCATTTTTGAATACATCGTACATGTCTATTACTTATCTATTGTTCTGAATTAAAACTATGCTCAGTCAGAGTATGGAAAATATTTTAAAATGGTATTATATCTACTTTTTATAGCCAATTAATAATTAATGCTGATTGATTGCGCTGTTTTATGTAAACAATACGCTTAATTCGGCGCGAAAAGTATAAATATCCATCTCGATATTGATTGATTATAAAAATAAAAATTAATATTTATAAATATATATGCTGTATTAATAATAAATATTTGTTATTAGATAATCATAAAAATTATATAAAATTATATATATTTATTATAATCGGTACTATTATTTTATTGAGACTGATGAATTATATATTATATATTAGTATTTATATTTATTTATTATACATTTACATTTAAATAATAACAATCATTTGAAAGGTTCAAATTCAGATTTAAGTGAATATTCTATTGTTAATACATTCCTACAAATAATTAAGTTACGTGTTATTTATGATTCTTAAGGTGTTATTTATTTATTTATTTTTTTTTGATTTTTGTAATGACTTATAGAAAATTGCTTTGTGTAAATTCGTAATTCAAGCTCATAATATTTATGTACGTAAATTAATCTTGATGGACGCGTTTATAGGAGTATATATTCGCCACTGAGATAGTTTTATTATAAAATAAGTGATATTTTCTTCCTTATTGCATCTATTTTAATAATATACAAAATAACGGAAAACATTAGCATAAAATATTATAATCGAGGTAGAATAATAATTTTAATGTAGGTACAATTTAACCTATTATGCGAGTAAAAATTCTACTTTAAATGTATACATTGAGATAAGCTCTGGGATTCCTCAAAATTAATTCATTCCAGTCACACTTAGAAGTTATATTTTAATAAGTTCGCGCGCACGTGTGAAATACCTATGTAAAATATACCTATTCTGTATTTCGGATGGCACTAATAAGATTTAGATCTTATTCATTCCGGCTTATTAAGTTCGCTTAACTATTAATCATTTCGTATAATTAAATGCCATCTTCCAGTCGATTGTATATCATATAGTGTAACAAAATTTTTCCTGAATTCATATTTTATAATATATGTATATGATGATAATAAAACGGTGCTAAGATAATATGAATAATGTGTATACCAAGTAGCGAAAAAATAATAATAATACGTTTTCCTCAGTCGTCTGATTGGAATCGCAATCACTTAATTTTATATTTTAAATGTATGCGTGTTGATCGGAAAAAAAAATATATTTAGTTTATATTGTGTATTATATGATAAAATATAACTTATGAATATAATATTTGTAACAAATAATTTACAAAGAAAACATAATTAAAGTGTTAGGAACATAAACAGTTTTATAATAACTTTTTTCTCTTCTTTTAGTTTCATGGCTGGTTTTTAATTATTTCTTTATCATTTACTGTAGTGTTTTTTTTCAATACTTGAACCTAGCGGGCTTAATCTACTTGTTTTTAAGTCATAATTAAAGTCAAGTATGTAATTATATTACTATTTAATATGTGTTGCTTTGATGTCAATCGTTTATATGTCCTATTCTATTGAGTATAATACGACAATAGCTAAGATTCTAACTGCTGTCTAGTGTTATATTAAATAAACATGATATTATCATTGATAGACAATATTCATAACATATAACTACGGAGATAGAGAAACAGAGTTGATTTAAATTGTAGTTCTGAACTAAGACATGGGTGGTATCTTTTTTTTTTTTTTGGGGGGGGGGGCATACAATTGTCTAGAAAAAGATATTTAAAATTACGTTATTACGTTTTTAATAATAAGAGTAAAAATAATTCACTGATTATTCTCTGGAAAAAATATAACACATTTTAATACTATTTTTTTATTAACATTTTAAAGTTCTATCGATTGTTTGAATCATAATGCGAGTTCTTTAATCGCAGAAGCAGCATACCGAATCAAGCAGCCCATTTTATTTACAATCCGTTAAATACATTTAAAAAGCCAAAATTACTAATTTTATAGTACATAAGTATGCTGTGTTATTGTGATTACAGTTCGTAATTTTGACTAGATAACTATTTGTTGTAAGTTAAATACAGCTAGTTTAAAATATCAATTATCTATAATGGAAAAAAGCCGGGCCACCGCTGACTACAACTAAATGGCTATGCTATAACTTGCATCGGCCCAACCCACAGACCAATTAATCGGACTAAAATAATTTTGCAAATGCAGCATACCTAATATTATGCATATGGTTTGAAATGTTTGAATAGATAATTTAATTTTAATTTTGCTTCATTGTATAGTTTAATATAAAACTAAATTGACTTCCCCGGGAAACGAAAAAATGATATTAACCATTATTATAATACTATAACACTATATAAAACAAATCACGGAGTTTGTATTAGCTGTATATACATACTAAAAAGTGCGAAAATTGTAAATCTTTATAATTTGCTTTATTGAAAAAAAATAAATTAACATAATATTATATGTGCAATATAATATATTACTATATGACAGTTTTCTTAAAATAAAAATTTCCAAAAACGCATCTAATAAAGACTTCGACATTATTTACCACGGCCGTGTTATTATGCATACCGTGCTGTGCCTTTAATACGAAGTTTTTTTTTATGTTAATAAAGAAATTTTTATGGTAAAACTTCGTTTTAACGGCGTTGTGTCTCATTCGACGTGGATTACACGTATAGATACGTATATTATATAATAATTCGCGTCGCCTCGCGTTATTAATAGTTACTAAATATTATTAAAATACAATATTATGTATACTGAACAATTAATATTGTTTTACTTTTTATTAAAAAAAAAAAAATAATAATAATAACTAATTATTATTATTCGCGACGTTATTCGCTAAATTCTCGTTGTAGCATTCTGTGTCGGTACGGTCGGGCGCGGGGTCAGGGATCACCACCACGGGGTATAATGCGAGAGCGTTTTAACCATAATACCGCCGTCGACACGGGCAATAAGGTCGAGTAGGCGGCGTGTAGGCTGAACGCATACACATGCACACAGAGTACAGCATAATATGGGCGAAGGACGTTTTACGCGGTTTACCGTCAACGTTATGCTGGTCGGCCGACGTTGTTAAACGCGAAACGCGAATGATAAATGAACGCTGTCGACGCCGCTATCGTCGCTGAGAACTGACACGCATATTATTATACATTATTATTATACGCGAGCATAGCTCACTTGGACGAAATAATACGGGATAGGACGAGCGTGCAGTCGTCAAGAGATTATGACGAGGCACAAACGAAATTCGTTGAGAAAAAAAAAAATAATAATAATAAGTGCCGGGCGTGACCCGCGCGAATTTATCCAAAAAAGAATACGTGTTAGCAATCGGCACCGATGTAACGCCGAAATAGTGAACATCGGTGCACAGAGGAATATGAAAACGTTGTGTAATAAACGAGTACCTACCTCAAACTTCACAGTGTGATTCACCAAGCACGCTTACCATCTTATTTTCATTAAGTTATTCGAAATTCTATGTAAGAGATTTTTAAATATATAAATGGATATGTATACTTATAATATATTATATGATCGAATACTTGATATTATATTTTGTGCATTTTAAGAAATATTCTATAGCGATACAAACTTGTGGTTTCAAAATAAAAACCATTAATTTTCAGCTTTTATATCTTTATTATCAGTAGATTATTGTTTTTTTTTCAAATATCTAAATCAAAAGTTGAATGAGTAGCTTATAAGTTATCAAACATTATGTACCATGGATAGATAATGGATAGGTATTATAAGCTATAGTGACTGTGGTAAGTTAAACATTTTAGTAATTAATATTAACCTATCAACATTTATTTGAATTGTGCTGAGACTCTCAGCATAGATAAACTCAGCTATAACTACGGTTACATATTTTTAGAGTTGGGCTAATATTCTTAGTGTAAAGATTTTAATAATTCAGAAACTACTTGTTTGAATTTTTATTTAGATTTATTGACATTTTGAAAAAAAAAATTATATCTATTTAATAGTTTAAAATAAAAAAGAGGAGTTCTCATTTGAAAAAAAGAAGTTTGTTCCGCTACATGATACAAAGGCATTTTCGATTAGATAGAATTATAGGGAATGGACTTTGTTAAATTTGCGTATATACATTATATTATACCCTCTGTAGCAATTCAATTACAAGCTTAGGGTTTTCATTTATTTTATTGAAATTTTTTCCATCACTTAAAAATTATTTAAATTGTTTTACAAAAATAAAGTATAATCATTTTAGTAAATTAATTGGAGATATTGAATATAGTGTTGAAGGCCCTATAGTGTTGGGTATTTATTATAAAACTAATTAAGCATAATAATTTTATGTGCAAACTGAGTCCCTTTTTGAATATCATATGTTTGCATATTGATGTCTAATGTATTCAAATCGTTATTATTTTATTTGGCTTTCAAAGGATACTAAGTAAGTGTTAAAAATGTTGTTTTTTTACATTGTATACTTTTGTACAATTTATTTTTATTTTAAAAAAACAACAACAACAACAAACTTACCATGCGATCATAAAATAATTCAATTTTAAAATATAATATGCCTTATTCTGGACATTCATTAATTTTTATTCTGTAATTTTTATATTTAGCTTGTTTTACAACAGCATTTGACTTTGTACACGATACATTTTTGTTGCTTGTTGATTAAATCGGATCGTATTACTATACGTAATTGTATTGAAAAAAAAATACATCAGATTGAACCTTTTTAAATTTTACAACCAACCTTTTTATTGTTTGATATTTCGGGAGCTGAGTTTACAATAATATAAAGGTAGGATTTCAAAGTTCAAATTAAAAATAATTTTTATTAAAAAAAAAAAAAAGTCAACCATTGAATTTACTAGGTAATGGTTTGAGGTAGGTTTGCACTATGCTTTGTCATATTGAATTTAATATATATATATATTATATGCAAATTTTTGGCTACGTGTTACAAACATTTTATAACCTACATATTAAAAATACGGAACACGACACGGACACGGTTTAGTACTGTAGTGAGAATCTGGTAAAAACTTCGCACGTTAAAAATATTTAGAGAATAAATATCATCGTTGTATTATGTACTTGACTACATAATACAAATATTCTATACTATAACTTACTATAGAAGTATTATAGATTTCCTTCTAAATAACTTATATCTATGAATGGTATATTATTATCCCAAATTTTAATCATAAATTCAATGAAACAGTGATAATTTAAATGGAAAAATAATGTTCTTAATTTTTAAAATTCGGGAACTAAAAAGGTGTGGGTTCTATAAAAGCTTAACTAGGGAGTAATATAAGCTCCTAAGCGTCCCCTCACAAGTTGCACTAATGTTTATACTATTATAACTTGTAATACATTACAATAAAAATATAAAACGTCAAAACGTATTCTTAGTTTTTAATGTGTAAAATATGATATTTAATTAATTTTTCTAAAAGTTTGTTAATACAAGTCAGTTATAATAAAACACGATGTCTAATATATGATTAAATATGTAAAGTACCTAATAAAATATAATACAGATGTTTAAAGCAATTTAGTGCTTATATTTTTTAAGATAAAAATAATAAAAAACTATAAAATGCATTTTTTGTTTTAATACTTTTTGACACGACAGAAGAAATTATGTTGAAAAATACGTTATAGCATTTTCAAAACAATCTCGACTACGCGTTATCTGAATAATTTAAATATACATTTAATATTATAATACCTGGGTTATTAAAACGATATTGCTTTAAGTACTTCCAGAAAGTGATGGATGAAGGGTTTGAAACTGATTATAATTATCATATTACAAACCTTTGTTGTAGTAATTCGTTTAAAAGCGATAAAATCAAATAAGTCATACCTATAAGAAAATAATAGAATCTTCGGGACCCACATCCGAGGCGCATATTATTATTCTGCGTACAAAAATAAATGATTTAAATAATTATTATGTAACAACCGTTAGTAAATGGTTTAAGATCTTTTACAATGTGTATTACGCGTATATATGTATTATTGGTCGTATATAATACTATAATAGTAGCTGATATTTCCCTACAACTCGTATATTATATGCACGGGCAGGCGACTGATTGAATCCGTTCGCATATCTCATCGTCTTCAGAGCGGAAGGTGGTGTACACTGAGAAAATGGATTGCTTTCATACATTGGAGACGATACGACCCATACAACCACCCCTCGGCGTATATGTGCGGCTAGTGAAAGTACTTGCCGTCGAACAATTTATTACATCGTTTCAATCAACGTCTCATTCGGGTGGAAAGGGTTTCTCTTTTACTAGGTATTCTTTTTTTTTATTTATATAATATATATTTGTGTATATTATAATATATGCGTGTATGTATATATATATATATTTTTTTTTGAAAAACCATCAAAAGAATGTGTACACATTTATGAAAAATAATAATAATAATAATAATAATAATAATAATAATAATGGCAATAAAAAAAAAATTATTATCCTTTTCGATCCAATATGCGAGGTAAAAAGAAAACGCTGTGATTAACTGTAACTGTACCTATATAAAGTTTTCGTGTAATATTTTTCCAATGAATGCTAGTAGTTGTCAGTCATCATTATAGTATTCATATAAATATAGGCACAACACGTATTATAATATTAAAATTGTAAGTTGTCACTGGCGAATTTAGTATATTATAGTTCTTAGATTATGCGATTGACCCACCAAAACATTACTAAAACAAATGCTTAGGGGTCGGTGTATTTGAAAATGTACGATTTTGTAATTTTGTATTTTATTATTTTTATAAATTTTCTACGTATAGTATGTATACATTTTGTTTACTTGAAACCCTAAAAGAATAACAGCAGTATTAATTCTTTGGAAATTTTTATTACTTAAAATTTGCAAAAAATATTTAAAATTCGACGGAGTTATTGAAGAAAAAAATAATTACTTATATGTTAGTAAAATCTTAAATACGTCACTGCTATTGTATAGTGTTGTATTATATGTATGAATATTTTATAAGAGATGTTAGTACGTAAGAAATAAGTTAAGAAAAACTATAGATAATAAGTAAAACAGTAAAATTCAATAAGTTAAGCAATAGTTAATTATTCACAGAAATAGGTTAAAATGACAATGTGCAATTCGGTGCCAGTAAACTTTATATTACAGTTAGCATAGTAAGCAAGATATAATAATAAGGAATGTAAATAAATTTGTTTAATAATTTACTAATCGGGTTAAAAAACAATTACACAATAATCATAGTATCTATAATTGTAAATTTAACGTAGTAATAGAAAAATGTAGAACAATCGATAAGTAATTCGATTGTAAGTGTAATATATAAGTGAGATGGCTAAGACAGCAAGGGGGGTCAGTGGTGGTGATCGTGTGACTCGATCACCACCGGACGTCGTGTTCAAACTTCAAATAAAGTATTTTGCGTTATTTTGTGTTTAACTTTATTTTGGTATACGTCTGAGTAATCGGCGTATACGACAATAGTATACTCAATTTTTACGCTTAATAATGTTTTAAATATCTTGTTTGACGACGAATAATAATAATAATTTTATAATTTTAAAATTATCTCTTAACATTTTTGTATGTTTTTTTAATTACAGTATTTAAAGAAAAACAGAGTGATTCTTTATTATTCATAAATTCGACACGTAAATTATACATCAGTTAAAATGACGGTCGTTAACTGTTCTGGTATTAAACAGGCATTTTGGCATTACCGTAAAAACCGTTAATTTAGTTGTTTAAAAATAAGAATTGCTGAGACTTGAGCCAAATCTGAGTCATTTACGATTTTATATTAGTGCATTAAAAAAGTAGTACAGTGCATTAATTTAATTAATACTGGTTAAATTATAAATGATTTAGGATATTAATTTTTTCTTTCTTAAAGTATCTAATAGTTGGGCTATTAAAAATGAGTTAACATAAAAAAATTATGATAACATAAAGTTCAAGTTAATTTACTACATATTTTTTTACTAAAAAATATTTTAAATATTTCATGATAAATAATAGAATATTATATTCTAATAATATTATGACTTTATTTTGGAAGTATAAAATAAACAAAACGTACACTTTGTTAGGAGAATTCAATATTGGTCTGTATTTTAAAAATAATATTATATTTAAAATATAAAATATCGCTAATTATTTAATACAATCAGAAAAAAATCAAACATTAATTTTATTAAAAAGTTTTAACAAATAAACCTTTTTACTCCAACAAATCTCAGTTTATAATCAACTACAAAAAGCTAAATAACTTTGTACAATGAATTTGGTATAAATGTCTTTGATCTAAGCACAAACCTTTTACGTTGTACACCCAGAGTTTTTCAACTTGCTTGTCACGGTATTTTTTTAATTAGTAAATTTTTTCTAGTTAGGTAGTATTTTCTTGGCTTATCTGATCATAAAATAAGAAAATTCATTTCCACTTTGATAATATGTGATAGCTAGTTTGAGCATGGCTAACTTATACAATATGTTAAAAATCAAATGATTAAATTTGATAAAATAGTTGTTCAAGTCTTAATAAGTACCTACCCTATTCAAGTATTATTATAGTAGTCGGCAGGGAACCGAGAACGGTCGAATGTGTGTCGTGAGGAATAAAGATAAACACACTACACACTCTGTATACACTTATTTACGACCAAGATTTGTTTGATATTTTAAAACTTATTAAAAACCTACGAGGGTGGGCGAGGTAAAAGAAATGATTATATTATGTAGTGTATACGTTTATATAGACATTAGAGGCATATAATAGTTTAGAATAGCCAACGCGCGAATAATCCTAGAAATGTTTGCGTGCGTGTAACTCTTTATTATTTTTTTTTTAATTGAAACCAATTGAGTGTAAAGACGTGTGCGCAATTGGAATATTTCCAAATTGTTGCTGCCCAAAGTCGGATACTCGGTGAATAGTTATAATATGGTCTGCGCAGTGTTTTAGAGAAGAGGGTGTATATTATTATCTGTGCAACAAGCCAAACGGTCCATTCTACTTTAGGTTAGGGAAAAATAATTCAATTTTACGAATGCGATTAAACATAAGGGCCCACTGTAGCATTATAATTTAGAATAAACTATAGTAAAATCGTTATAAAAAGTCATATAAAAATATGGGGCAATACCTAATAAAAATAAGTATGAACCTACCTATATAACAGTAAATATGTAAGTATCCTCAAGTTCCACTATGCAAATATTAATAATAGTAATGATAATATGCAAATATAATATACGTACAAAGTAATGTGTTTTTAACGTAATTAGACTATTGAATATTAGGTTTTTGAATAGGAGACACAAATACTTTTAAATAAATATTCTGTTTCAAAACATTAAATTAAAACCCATGTAAAAATAATGAACACTTAATATATTGTTATATTATCAAATTATTTATATTATACACTATAACCTAAACAAACATGTTCAGTGAAACCCGTTTTTTTAAAAAGAATAAATAAATACAAAAATAATATAGGTAGTATTTATACTATCTACCTGATTCGTATAATATCGTATAATTTTTTCGAAAACACAAAAGTTATGAAATAATATGAGTAAAAATGTATGAAATAAAAAAAATCATCCAATAAAATTGAATATACGCAACATGGCTACATGAGCATACTGTCATGAGGTAAACACTGTAAAAAAAAACATTAAATATTTCTATTATATTATTTATTTTTTTCTACAAAAATCAATTTCTTTATAATGTTAATCAGTATCTTATAGCGTTATAAAAATTACATAAATATTCAAACGATTTATCAACGGCACTGTAATTCTAATGATTTTTTTTAAATGAGCTATAAACAATCGAGTCTTTATAAAAGAAAAACAATGATTAAACACTTTTTGTCAATGATACCTTTCAAGTATTGTTCAATAAGTTTATACGTACTCGTATTTACTAAAACGCTATTATTGTTACTGAATTTTACGTCTTTACCCTTATTGTTTGTTTTTTTTTAGTCAATGGTAGCTTTGTTCTTATTTCTAAAATACTACATAAAATATTTCTTCAAACTTAAGCTCAAAAAAAAAAAAATATATATATATATATTACAATGATCTATAAATATAACTACATTACGTATTTATTATCCATTGTGAACGAGACGTATTCGGGAATAAGAATTTCACAACGTAAACTATTCTAAATGAAATAGTACACATTTAATATTGGCAAGAATATAAATATTTTCCAACGGCTGTTGTAACAAGATTTATTAATTTATAAATTATTTTAATGCTACGGCGTGTAGTAGGTATACAAATGTTGATACTTTAAAAAAAAAAAAAAATGTTTTACTATGCGTCTACGAGCTGAGTTATTCATAAATTAATATAGAGCCAAAAATCTGTTTTCTGTTTTTCGTGGTATAATATTATAATGCATAATATGAACATTTAAATAAAATCTTCTTAAATTGATATAATTTAGGTAAACATATTCACAAGATAATAATGATTATTATTGCGATTAAAATATTAGATGTGATGTATATAATATATATTATATTATACACATATGATATAATATGATAATATTTGCAAATAATTAAATAATGCAATAACAATATGATTATTATAATATATTAATATGTGAGTTAATACAAAATATTACTTATAATTTCGTTTCATTTAATATTATTTAGGAGACTTTTATTTCTAACCTTGAATTGTTTTTAAATTAAATACATAATTAAACTAAATAGTAGTGTTAATAAATTGGCAAATATTTAAATATTTATTGAAAAAATAAGAAATTAAATTAAAAGAATTAATTGGCTACTAATAGTGTATGTATAGATAGGTAAAACTTTACAAGCTAATAAGTAAATGCAATTTTGTCAAAACTAGAGGCACTAGCAAAATTTTTAATTGCTAATTTTAATTAATGTTGAAGAAACTAGGTCAATTTTTATGTTAGTATTTTACTTTTTTATGTTGTGGGCAATGGGCATCTGATTTGGCTATCGATGGGAATAGAATAATAAATTATAGTATTTTACATTGGAAACAAATTAAAATAGTTTGCACTGTTCAATGATTATGAAAAACTATTATTTATATCATCAGCCAAGTTTATGTAATAATATTACTACACGACATACACGATTAATGGTCATAAAAATAATGTTTTAATTTTTAATCAAAAACCATACGGTTAAACATGCAAATTTAACCTAACTGGTACAATATATATAAAAGTTTGTGAACCACAACAAAAACCACATTTAAAAAATAGATTTGAGCCAATGATTTAGATAAGAAATTCTCAAATTTTGCATCGTATGCACCACGGTTAGTACTGCGAGTACTTTCTAAGAACATCGGGATCTTCCAACTACGGTTCATAATACATAATTTAAAATGTATAGAAATTCTTTTTGTTCCATCTTTCGTGGTATTCACAGAAGAGCGGCTGAATTTGGTCCAATAAGGGCACCGGAAAAAAGTTTGGGAACTTTTATTTAATTATTAACACTATTTTAATTAATTGTATTTACTGTATATAATAAACAATAATAAATTATAGAACATGTAAAATTAAAATAGTAAATATTCATATTATGTTTAATTAGATGTATAGAATTAAGTTTGAATCAATTTATTATATAATAGTATTATAACATATACAGTATACATATTAGAGTGGCCTTTAAGCTTACTCTTGTAAATTTTTTTTTTAACTGTACAGTTTACAATTATGTGTATTACACATATTTTTTAATGATAACTATTGAGTTATGATTGACTAGTTTTCAAAGAATATCAAAACAAATACATTACATAACATCAAATATATCTTACTATTTTTATATTTGCAGTAACTCATTTATTTAGATTAAAAAAAATCATACAGGACATTTTTGTGGTTTTTCAGTTTTTCAATGAATTATTGTCAGAAAACATTACTAAAAAATTAGATGTCTGAGCACAGTATTATAAAGTCACAGACGGACAACAAACTATATTTTAATATAATATAAAACCCATGTATAATATAATATGGGTCTGATATAATGTTATCTGAGCAGAGGGCACATATATTACATAAAATTGTGATTGCAATACTTTTTGGTTGTAAAAACCACATCATCTAGCTCTTGTACGGGTCAAAGGAAATTTATATGTAAAAAGAAAATGAAAATAACATAATATTATCGAGTTGACAGAGCGCGTGCGTATTCTCTCTTCTCTCTGTCCCACTTTTTCTCTCTCTTTTTTTCCTGTTTTTTATCTCTCTCTATCACTCTCACTCTTCTGTTCTCTCTTTCTCGCTCTGTCCGTCCCTCTTTCTCTCTCTCGTGGCCAGTTGTATCGGGCCTTATCCTGTTTTCAAGGAATTGCGATCATCATTATTATGCATGTCACTTCAAATTCGCTGTTATACGAAAAATAACTTTCCTTAAAACGTCATCGTTATTGTGGGTTGAAAAAACGTCCATTGCCTTTTTTTCTATATCATTCGAAGATGGACTGTAATATTATTTACAATTGAATCCGTAGACAAGTGTTTAAACGAACTTCTCTAATGGTTTCTTTATCCGGTTCATGTTGGGTCACGACATTTTGTCGTATGTTTTTATTTTGTGCAATGATAATAGTATACGTCTTTACACCCTAATCGTTGTGAAAATGACGATGGAGATACTTTATACTACTGCTGCGTGTACAGCTCAAATCGTAAACAACTGGGTCAATCGACTTATGTTTTTCTGACTGTTTTACGATAATTATTATTATTTTCAACAGAGCATTATCATGTTTCAATATAACATAAATATTATGAATACATTGTCTAAGTCTTTTGGATATCATGAGTTCATTAATCTTAATAATAAATTGCATTGTGAAGTGCATTTTAATATTATTATTATAAAAATTTGCCAACCTTCTTAAATATATATTATAATAAATATAAGTATACGAATACAATAATAATAATAATAATAATATATAGCTACTACCGATGTTATTTGTTGTGACTCCTGAGACTTGATTTAATCCAAATATCTTACTTGAAAAATCCTTCCGATGTCGTTTATCATTTACCATGGCATTGTAATAGAAGGTACAGATATTATAGTCAATGGCATTCAAAACATTTGAAGTAGAAAGTTTCCTCGGTATATAGTATTTAATATTATTAATCATCTTTTCATCAATATAATTGAAGTATATATATAATACGCTGTATATCTGTGCTCTAATAATAGCTTTATTATACAATTTTTGATTGCTGGTATATTTTTGGTTTTAAATTATTTAAATCGATAAGATGGAAGTTTAGGTTAAATTAAATTTTATAAAATATATAAATAATAAAGTTAACATCAAAATAAATCTTAAAATACAGTTTTTATTTTTGGTTAAGAGATTTAAAAATAAGAATTATTCAAGTACCATTACTTTAAGTTTAAATGGTATCAATAAAAATATGATGCAAGTAAATAACGATTTAAATAAACAAATTGTTATTGGTATTCTGAAAAAAAAAAACAGTTTAAATTTATAATCAACACTGTATTCGAATTTTAATGTCCTTCAAGTTTTATGGGTATTTTCGTAGTATAAACATTAAATAAGGGTTTTTAAGTACACACGCTGAATTTCATTATTGAAACGGAATAAACGACCCTTAAATAATAAAAATACTTTTTTCTCAGAGTAAGGTTTTTAATTCATATGGATATATATATATATTTATAGTTACCTATTTACTTTTTAATTTTTACTAAATAAATAAATAGTAATGTAATAAGAAAATCAAATGTTATACAATAGTAGTTGTAGCGATATTTGAAATACGCTGTAGACAATTTATATATTATACTACAAAATACATATTTAGTTTATTTTCACCATATTTTATCATATCAAACAATCTGTATTAAGTTCACAACACCTGTTAGTAAAGCACTATTATAATAAATATTGTTAGAGGCTTGTTGAAGATAATATAATATATTGATGGAACTTTTAGTAGTAGGAAGATATAATATTTTGTATTTAATGAATTACTCGAGGTATAGATTGGAATTAGACACATAGGCATTAAAAACGCAATTGGTTAGGTCTAAGGATTAAATAGTTATTTGGGGATGGTAGTAGATTATAGTCAAATGACTATAGAAAACTTCGATGAATTAGTGAATAAACATGAAATTATTTTAAACAAAAAGTGAAGCGATAAATGTATTGATTTTACAATGATAAATTGTTTTATATAGTGGATGAATAAAAGATAAGTTGTTTATAAAATGATTCGATTTTGAAAAATGTACGGATGGTTTTGATGAAAAAAAATGGGTGCCCAAAAAAAAATGAAAATCAAAAATCGTTAGTCACAATTTTTGTATTAGCGTTTTAAGTTCAAATTTTTATGAAATTGCGTAACAATAACGATTTATCCTCAAACGATTTTAAATATTTGTTATTATTCAAAAAGTATAAGTCTTAGATATTTGAAAATTTCACCAGTTATTTAGATTGACATTTTCTTTACATGTTTTTTTTTAAATATTTAGCTTATTTTAACTCTATTTATAGACATTTGAAATATTCGTTTATGTTTGTTTTTTTTTTTTGTATAAATAGGTATCGATAAAAATTTTTTGACGTCAAATTACTTGAAATTTTAACACAAAATTTCTCATAAGTTATTTTTATATAGACATTCAAAAATTATAATAATACATAAGCAAAATTTTTTTTATTTCCATTTGAAAATTAAATATTGAAAAAAATTCGTCAAAATCATGAATATTTGCAAATTATTTTGTAGTTAAAATTTATAAAAAATTTTGTATAAGTAACTAAGAGTTAAAAATGTAATATAAGATTTTCCATAAGTTTGGCTTACAATAATTATAAAAGAACTTAAATTTTGGGGTATTCAGGTCATTAAAACTTAAACCCCCTTTTTCATTATCCACTGGAATATATACCTATCTTAGGCTGGTAAATTATTTCCGTTCAGAATTGTTTTTTGTATACAATGATATCTATCATTGGATTCAAATTAAATACATCCATTTTATATAGTGACCTACTATACAGCAGAATGTTATTTATTTGACCACTTTAAAAAATATATATTTGTTCAAGGAAATATCAATATATAATTTATTTATGAGGGAGGAAATGAGTATTATAATCCAAATAAATTTCATAAAAAAACTTTTTAGCTTTCAGCCCTGTTTACACCTTTGTTTTGCCGTTTCACGATCGTTCATCACTTATTCGTTAATCTCGTCGGGAACTTCACTCGGCACTCAGTGTTTAATAAATTTCGTTTTTAAATTTTGTTGTTTTGTGAAGAATATCAATGTTACCTTTTTTAAAAGTATTCTTTTAATTTAACTAAATACATAGATAGTTGTTACACTATCAGCTTACGTACACTTACCATAATCAATATTCACTTAAAATTTATTCTAATACACACTCATTATTTCAAACAAAAATAATATGCTATAGAATGAAAAAACATTTTAAACGTAAAAAGTAAAAAGTATTAGGTATTTAAACTAAAGTATATTATAATAATTGAAGTACTGCAGTCATAATTATATGTGGGTAGTGGTAATATTTAAGACATTGAATATGTTAGCGGTACATAACGATCAAACAACTAACAAGATAAGGATTTGCCATACAGCTCAAGACCATTAATGCGGTTCGTATTAATATGTTTCAGCAGTGAATCGATGGCCATTAAACATTCTTAATGGCCATCGCGATAATGAAATATTTTCTATGATCTTGCTCATTATGTAACTACTGATGCTATTCAACTCGTGTAAATTGATTTATCGATTACATTTACAAGTTATAACGTGGTAACGACGTGAACGACTAGTCTTTACTGCTGCAATTTAGTTTGGTAGATATTTCATCAGAATCCGAGTACGCAAATACTTACCTATACAAAATCATTATGTGTATTGTATAAGGTACCTGTACAGTTTCAATTGAATGATATTACCTACCATAGTGCTATATTGGTATTTATGATCAATGGAAGTACGAGTATATATGTATTATACAATAAATTGTGCGTATTTAATATAATACATATACATAAAAAAAAAAATGCCATCGGTATTCGATGAGTATTGGCGATTTGACATAATATTGTATATAGTGTATTTGTACAAGTACTACTATTGTTTTGAAATGCGTAAAAATGTTATGTTGGGGTCTAATTAAGTATAATATTATATTTTGAGAAATTACTTTATTATTCTAATAATAGTAACTTATCAATAGCGTGAATGACTAAATATTATCATATGGTTAATGGTTATAAATAACAATAAAGTCGATGGAATTTAATCATGGATTTTACTTCAATTAATATTGATCAACAATAATCCGTAATTTGTAATTTATAAAATACAGGGGAAAAAAAGCCCCTTACTAGCCAAAACACTAACATTCAACGATTATGCTCTATAGTGTTTCATATTATTTATTATTTATTTTATCGTAATGTTTTTCCGTGAAATCATAACATCATATATATTTAGGTATTTATTTGAATTCGAATAAAAATTGCACATACATATTTGCATAACTTATTATTTAATAGTTCTTGAGGTTATAAATTACATTTAAATTATTGCTTTATACCTTATTATTTTTATTGAAACTTATGGTGTGATTAGTAAATTCACAATAAGTTTACATTATTAATTTTAATGTAGAAGTTAGTAATCATAAAAAAAATTGTTCTTAAAGTCACACAATAAAGTAAGTAAGTAATATTTAAATAAATAAATATTACTTCTTCTATATTTCTATACTAATTTATTAATAAAAAAATTGTAAGTGAAATTTAATTTAATAGCATTGTTTTCAAAGAATGTGGCTTATTGTCATCAAAAAAGACACTAATTTCATTATTTAAACGGTATTTTTACTGTAGCATTTTTCCCCGAATACTATGCATATAAAAGACTTGTAATTATTACATTTAATACTTATGTTTATACTACTTATTTAAGATTTATGTAGCTTTAATTATTTTCAACTTTTTTTTTAAATTCTAATCGTCTATAAAAGTAATAAAAAAATTGAAATATATTATCATCTACAATGAATTTAGCACATATTATTATGTTTATATTTTTAAGAAATATTCGTTAATTTGTAAAATAAAAATCAGACATTAATTTTATTACGACAGTTTAAAATTGAATTATATGAATTATATAATATGATTTTATTTCAAACCATTTTGTATTTTCTTATTTTATTCTAACAATTTGTTATCAAAATAAGTCAGTACCCAAATATTATGTTGTAGCATGTAGGTGACGTATACTTAACATAATGATTGTAAGTCTATCACATTTATACATACGAGTATATTGAATATTATAATGGAGAAATACTAAATAATAAATATTAATGCACTATAATAATTTATTTGAAGTTAATTGTAAGTAAGTATAGAAATAATTCATTATAATGAACTTACTTAAAACAAAACAAAATAAAACAAAAAAAATAGTAATAATAATACTATACAAATCATCAATAAGTTTTTGAAATGTAACATAATATACTTTAAGTATGATAGTAAATTACTCATAAACTTAAAACTTCTTTGTATTATGTACAAACTAATGCTATAATTTTACTACTCATTGATTCTATTTATACACGTATCATGCTTAAGTACTATTTAAATATCTAATGAATGCAAATAGTATACTTAAAATTAAAAAATTTACTAGAAAAAACCATATTATTTTACATAAAGGTATAATAGTATTTTATTAAATTTCATTTCAATATCCTAACTTTTCCGTAACTAATTTTTGTATAAAATGTTAAGATAAAAATAGTTAGACTTTGTTTAAATTGACTATAATAATAGATTCATAAAATTAGCTGTTTTTATTAAACAAATAGTTTATGTTTAATTTTTGAAAAATATTATGTTATGTCGTTGTGCGCATTACATATTACACTAATAATAAGTACTACATTAACACTTGCATATTTATTTATTTTTACGTTTAAATGTTATATCTGTATAAACTAAATATGCTGTATAGGTACTTAATTTGTTAAGTATTATAGATACATTTTACTAGATGCTATCGCTGGTATAATAACACAATGTTCACTGTACCTAATGAATATAATAATTACCTGGAACTCTAATTTGTACAGAACTGGATATTTCCGCCTTTGATCACAGTGTTTGACAAAACACTCTTTTGGGATTTTTTTGTCCCCAGATATCACTCCGTTAGGTCCCACAGCTGCAAACAGATAATTAAAATAATAATTATAAAAATCAAAATATAATTCTTGATAATTAATGGTTATCAAAATTTATTGTTAGAAGAATCAAGTGCAATTTTAAATCTATTTAAGTTTTGCTCTATGGAGATATTCTTTTAAATTTAATAAATAAGTAAGTACCATTGATTAAATATAGATATAGATAGATTTATAGATATAAATATAGAATATTTAATATTTAATCAATGCTTATAATACACTACAGTACATTACTTCCCCTATTGTGTATATAGATTTACTGTTAATATTATAGAGAGTAGTCATCACCGTTCAAAACAAATTGGCATTGTTTACTTAAAATCAAGAAAACCAAACAAGATTATCTGTGAACCATAACCCAATTGTACTATAGTCAGATTTTGTTTTTACATTAATTTGTTCCAAGCTGCTACCTTTATCGACTACGTAATCACAACAACGAAAAATAGTGTCGTCTGCGTTAAACTAACGATTTCACATTTCAGCGAATAGAGATAGTGAAAAAATGTTTCTCGTTTAAACGTCGAGAATTACGGATACCTCGGAGTACCCAACTATTGCCACTATTTTTTCATCACTAGGAGATCCATTAAACTTAATGCGTGTTTTCTATTTTTTGGACACACGGAGTAAAAAGTAGTAACATTGAAACCTCAATTTTTATTTGATTTAGAGTCTGTAATAAAATGTTGTAGTGAGCATATTTAAATAATATATCAGTAAATCCAAATAATAAGACGTATATTATACGTAAAATGTACACATATTCAAAAATATTTTTATTGAATTAATTATAAATATAATATTATATAGATAATTAGCAAATTTATATGATCAATTATCCTATTAAAAAAACTAATTGAGAACTATAATAAAATCGTATTATTAGATTAGTTTATTTTTTATTAAAACCATAAACAGAACATAAAAGCAATAAAATAGGACGACATTTTTAAACTTTCGTTACAAAAGTTTTTTTTTTTTTATCAATAGATATTATTATGCTTAACTTAAAAACTAAATTTTGAAATATGTTTATAAACGCTGAACAAAACATGGAGTATAATATCTTAGTAACTCTGCTATAAGTCCAAGTAATCCAGTAGCTGAGTCCCATTTTAAAGACTATACATCGCTCTGAGTATTTTCTCATCAATCATCCGTTATATTGCTAAAGTGGTCTATAACAGTTGAATTATTACTTGAACTATTGTCACATTTATTATGAAACACAGCAGATTTATTCTTTAAGAATAACCACTACTTGTATCATTTTATCATTTTTATTACAAATTTAATTTTAAAATATAAAATACATTTTAATTAACTAATTTATATTTGGAAACTGTTTATTTTACAATACGAATTAGATTAAAGATACATTTATATTAAAAGTTATTTATTTACCATTGTTTGAATCATCATAAATCAATTTAATTATGTTAAATGAATGAATCCTTTTTTTGTGATATTGGTTAAAATAATTAACAGGATAAAATAAAAAATAAAATCTAAAATGATATTAACGAAATAATTTACGGAATCCAATCTCAATAAAATCAAAGAAAATAATAAATTTAAAAAAATAAAATAAATTGCTTTATGTAAACATTTTATAAATGGTCAATTGTATTTATAATTAATTTAAACATAGATTAACCTAACTTTAGATTGGTTAACAACATTTAACAATAATATTAACAATCGAAATGTAATAATTTTGTTTGTAAATTTAAAATCCTAGAATTGCTCATGTAAAATGTGTAATATACTGAATTATTAACATAAAACTAATAAATTGTTTAACAATTTGACTAAATATTAAAATTAAATTCGATTTTCACCTCGATTAAAGTGTTTGTAAAGGGTAAAGAGGTTTACAATGTATGTAGTTATATAATTGATATATTATTAATTAACCATAAAATTATTGAAAATAACTTATGTTTAAATATATACATTTTTTATAATTTTTTTTTATACCTACAATTGTTGATAAAATAACCATAAGAGTATTATAATGTTATTATTACTATTTGAATATAAATGCATAATATGAGACATAATTGAACAATAAAACCATAATACAAACTTGTTATGTAGTAGATAGTCAATATTTTCCATAAGAGCAAACTTTTTCATAGTTATTTATCAACCTAAATTAAATATTTTACTAACGAGAATTGCCTTCCCCACTTCCACACATTGTTAGCTAACCCCCGAATCAATATTGTTTTGCTCGAAAATAGGCTAAAGTGGACTACTCCAGTTTCTGAAATGTTTACAATGATCCTCAAAATTACGTACCTATGGCACGTTAGTGTATTGGAGTGTAGTAAATAGACGTGTCTATCGACTCGTTCGGATTATGAACGTTTTACGGGTTCTCCATCTCTCCGGTGATAAACAATCATCACCAAAAAGTAGATTGGGTGAAATTTTAAGAGTCTATTATTTTCATTTTGTTTTGCCCTTTCATTCGCTTTTTTTTCTATCAAAATGAACGAAGTATATTATTGGTACAAAAAATAATTATAAAAGCTTCATAACAAAGCTATTTTTTTTAATTATCCAGTATTATTAATTATAATATAATTCAGATATACGTATATTAAAAAATGTTCGTCCTTTTGGTATCTACTATTTTTTACTTAAAAAATGTACGGGTTTTTGGGTAAATAAAAATTGTAATTATTATACTATATTACTAGGTATACAAGTATAATAAATAATGATGAATTAGATATTGAGTACAATGATATTGATATCCATAACAACACTTTACAAAACTCAACAAACTTCCTGAAAACGTTTTAAAATAATCAAATATTATATCAGAACATAAAATTCGCATTAAGAGAATATTAATGACTATTCAGCATAATACATTGTGCTATATAGGCATTTGTGTAATAATTAAAAACAATATAATTTTTCATACTTATTCAAGATTTTGCTGTGTATAATAAAATAATTATAAGATTCATATACTTATATACGATTTCTTTTTTTTTTTTTTAATTTTTTTCTATTAGTATTTTTCTAGTTTTATGGAAATTTAAATTTGTACTTACCATATTATAAGTTATTTCTATGTTAAGTTATACATTTATCTATATAACTAAATTATGAACTTTTATAAGCTTTCATGGCTTATTATATCTAATCGATTTTTATATTTTAAGAATTATTTGTATAATCAATAAGTTATGATTGCAATCTACATAAAAGGTTATTACTTATTATAGTTATTATAATGAGATTTATATTATTTTATCACACCAGATCGTACAAGAAAATAATATTATTATAAAAACATTGATTATTTTAATTGTTTTTCTAACACTTTAAAAATGTATATTAAAGTATAATTACATTATTATAAATTCATTACAAACTAAATAAGTTAAATAATATATTTAATTTATATAAAAATGCGAATTTATAACTTTTAGAAATATCTTCAATTTAATAATCATGGAAAATGTAATATTATAACGTTCTATAATCTAAATAAAATATGTGCCAAAACTGAATATTGAATTGTGACAACCGTAGTGTACCTATATACTTACCATTCATTTTCTTTTATAATTTATGACACAACTATGGACATAGACCTATATATAAACTAATGCATCATGTATTAATGGACTCATCTCCTTCATTTCTAAAACTCAAATGTTGGTGCCAATATGGCGTTAGTTCAATATTATAGATTTAATGGCAACATGGATGTAAATGTATACAAAAAACGTTTGTTTTGTAAAATAAAAATAGGCAATGGCCATAATATTATAATTTCGGATTTGAATAAATCAGTCACGATTAGGTAATATTTTGAACACAGACCGTTCTTGTGTTTAGTTTATTTGTAAACACGCGCTATTCGCATAACCATTGAAAATATTCTTTAAACTTTATTTAATTTCAGAAAACTTATTTAGTATACGCCACAAACGATTCAAAGTCATTGTGTATTCTGTATAATCTATTTGACTAGAATACTACATACGCAAAACTTTAAGACAATAATAGTTATTAAACTAAAAACTTTTCGCAACACCACATTGTTACAATATATATGTACTCTAAAACTTAAATAAATCCGCTGATGTAGCTTAATTCAAATGTACAGAATTATGAGACATTCCCCATTCCGTGGTGTTTACGGCTAAATAATTGAAATCATCACGTATAGAACTTGGCGTCGCCTAAAGAAACTGATCTTCTGACGTCTCACGTCGATCACGGTAACGTCTTAACTAAACCAGCTATCAATCAATTTTCAACCAAGTAAAAATCCGTCAGAGGCCGGCCACCTAATTATTGGAAACCCTGGTGTAAAATCGTATTTTAACTTTTGAGTTTTTCTTTTTTCTTTTTTTTTAACTTTATAAGTCGTCAGCGAATAATTAACGCTAAAATTCTGAAAACGTTAAGCCCTAGCGAAAATCATTGATGGAGATAAAAACAATAGTGATGACGATTGTATAATTCCGTGCCGCTATAGACGTCAGGCAACACAGCCGCCGCACAATCGGATGCAACCCTCCCCTTCAACCTAATCTAACATTTTCTGCTTACGACTTGACGAAATACGACAGTACAGTCCTTAATAATGCGCAGCGAGATTAGTAATGGTATAGGTCACCAATCACGAATCGTCTAGATTTCTCAATTGCATACCATCACTGACAGAACTACAATGACGTATTCCCAAGTTTTGCGTATTAACATAATTATATATTCCTTAATATTAAATTATTATAATCAACATTATACCTTTTGATTTTAACAAAAAAAAAAAAAAAGGATTCGTATAGTAATACATAGTGTTATATACTCGTAATATACGAGTTGGTACACTAATAAACGTCAGTCGTAGTAGCAGAACTCGACGATAAACAGCTCCGGTAGTTTGATTTATATAATTGGCAAATCACTTCGACCATTGGAATCTTCAAAATAACACAAGATGTTGTATAATTTTTGATAATAAGTGATCGATAATCAATGATATTATATTATACCGATGACGAACGAAGGCATGAATTTCCAGAACTATGTAGACTATACACTATTCAGCCAACTATCTAGATATTCCCACTGCTGTATCTATACTATATTATATAATAATTTATAAACTTGATAGTTTCGATAACTCATCATAAAATTTAGTCTTTACTAGCACTTGTGGTATATACAACGCATACCGCGAAGCAGCATACATAGAGTCGTCGTTCGAGAGGGGTATGTCGCACGTATACTACCTATGTAATAATATACTCTAACTGATCCTGCGCGACTTTGCTTGTGACACTCCAAATAATTCCAACGGATTTATCCTGTCCTAAACTTCGTTAAATATAAACTTCACATATTTTTAACACATATATTTTAGCGACTTAGACCAAAATATATGAAATACAAGTCTAAAATTGTATCCAATTATTATAATAACTTATTGTTTTTTGTTATGTTACAAACGCAACCCTATACGCAATAAAAAAATATTTGTTTTTCGTGAGCCGAAAATTCTTATGTGATTCTCTCTCAAAGGTTCAAAATTTAAAAAATTGACTTCTAAATACACATCCTTGGGTAGTTATTGCATGATTACTTTTCTACCAAATTTCAAAATGACACATGTGATAGTTTTTATCGTGGGTTGTTTACACGATCACAAATATTACACAGATAATATTATAATGCCTAGTATATCTATAATATAATATTATATATATATTAAATCGCTTATATTAGGTGCATAATATTATATTATACATCTATACGTCTACAATATATAATATTATGAATTTTGATATCATAAATCAATCAATAATAACCCTCTGCAGTCTACACAATAGCAGATGATGTGAAAAGAATAAACAAGTTGAGTTTTGTACATATTTATATTATGCTAGGCCAAATTATTAAAATCTTTAGGAACTCAAGGGCATTATGTATTGACATGATTGTAGGGCGCCATCAACGAAGAAAAAATATATAGTCCTATTGTTATCCCCTTTTGAAGTTTGAACATTATAATATATTAGGAGCATTATAGTAATAATTTCATTATTGATAAATCGTATATAATTATGTAAAATTAATGAATGATATTAGTTTCATTAAATTTAAAGTTTGACACTAAAATATTATCTTAATTTAAACAACATAATTTAATAGTTTGAGAACTTTTTATTATTTGAATAATCACGTAAATAATTCTTAAGTTTAATGATACAAACTAACACTAAAAAAAAAAAATGTATATTACGTGCTACTATTGCATCATATTATTATCAAGTTAAAATAAGCATACAATAAGTTGTGTTGTAAAAATGATATCGATATTACCTACTCTAGACGATTTTTTAATTTCTATTTTGCTTACTTTATATTTACAAAGAATAATAAGAAGAATAATTACATGTATAGGCTGCATGCAATGTACATATAACTGTTATTTTAAGAAGTAGTAAGTGTGTGTGTTACGCGTACTGCTAATACGCTGACCAGAATAATATGCATTAGCCATTAAGTAATAATTATAAAGAAAAAAAGCAGCATATGTTGACGTTTAAATATTATATTAAACAGAATTTAATGTCTAGTGGGATGAAAACACGAAGACACCTAAATTTTCATATCGCATTGGCTTTATAGTTCATGACATGTATGATGTCATATAATATTTATACATTTAGGTATATATTTTATATGATTTAAAATAATAATAATAAGTTGATGGACTACGGGCACTTACTTTTCGTGGAACGACCTATATTCGGGTATACTATTAACATTTTATAATCGTATTTACATGTATAATATAATATGTACAGGTCACTAGAGGACCACTACATCTATAAAATAAATACAGCTATATGGTAGAGTTTTAACTTAAAAGACGTGGGTAGGATGGCAACTTAAACGAAAATTTAATAACAAGCCGTTTTTCATAATTTTGTAAGACTTAATATCCGGTTAAATGTCAATTTAAACTTTGAAGTGTCATTCTAAGTATTTTTTAACTTTTCCCATTCATTTTGTTCAGAAATCGTGTATTCTTTTAGTTTCTCAATTTAAAAACAAAAACAATGTTAAATTTAAATATTTTATTTCAAGTTTTTGGTCCATTATTTTTTTCAAATTTGTATAATAGTATATACTCATTATATCAGTTAAGTAAAAATGTGTATATACTATATATATATATATATATTACAGTAAATAACGTTATATTGAGTAGTATAGCTTTATTTCCTAGTCATTTACGTTATTTAACTACAATTATGAGAATAATCACGAGTCTCGATAGATTGTGTTAATAATCGTATGACATAGAAAATGATGATTTGTTAATTATGATTATAATGTTTGTCTATAACTGAACAAGACAGATTCAGGTAAACTCATTAATTCAAATAGATTAAGAATAGACAACCAAAATGTTGTGACGTTCAGTTATAGACTGCGCATTAAATTAACATTGGACAATGGTAGCATTATTATAGTAGCTTTAAATCTGCATAATATATTATAACAGCTTGTTAGAATATGCATCAAATAAAACAATTATTTTAAATTTTAGTTGCAAAAGTATTCTGATTATAATTTATTATTATCATCATCAAGGTGTCTCATTGATCTTATTTAACAATTATTTAAGTACCAAGTTAAATTCATTTTTTAATAGTTATGATACGCAAAAAGATTCTTAGGATAATACTCTTGTTCGTTATATTATTTTATTTTGGAATTTTCAAAGTATTTTTTTTTTTTTTTTTTTACCAAAAATATTGAATTTAATATTTAGGATTTAAAAATATACTTACTTAAAAATAAATAAATATATTTATTATATATCTTAAAGGATTTGAAAACATCGACCCAAATAAAATTACTAGTAATTGTATCGGACGAAGAAACAAATTATTATAACTGATTAAATATGTATTTTATTTTTAAAATTTTTGATTAGGCTTTATTCAACTGAATTAGTACATTTATAGAACGAATAAATGAATAATACAGCTTTCGTTTCTGACTATGTCACCTCTTTGATATTCTTACTATATTTCGTGAACTATACGCAATATTATTGAAATCCAATTCATAATCAGTGGTGATATTTTTTTTAAATTCCAAGTAAACTATGAATAATTTCAGAACAAATTTAACATGTATACGTTTTTTAATGTATACAATATAAGTACGTAACGACTATAATAGGTATATATATTTAAATTTAATATCAATCTTTAAGACTGATTTTTATATTTATAACAAATTACGAGATGTCGAAACCAGCCAAGTAAGGCACACGGCAATTAATATTATATTTCTGACGTAGGTTTTATATAAATCATAAAGTAAAAGTATGGTTAAATGTTGTTAATTATACACACAATGTATCAAAATATTAATATGATATAAACGTAATAATATGTTCTTGTAATTTGTAAATTATACACCTTTATATCGTGTCATTATTTGTAACAACAAATGTGTGAGCAGTTTTCTCTCGTATTTTCACACAACGCTCGAATTATTCTTACTTGTTTGTTTACATTTCGTTTCTTTTTTCCCCTTTTTCTAATTTTATATTCTGACAGATTTTGTATACACACATATATATATATGCACGTATTTTTTTTTTTTTGCCACATTTATTCAATCTTATTCCGTCGTACTACTATTATTTACGATGTATCTTCTTATTCGTCGTTGCATGATAGACGCCATAGTACAATTGAGAATATCTTAAAAACATATACCATATAAAGTGCTTTACTAATACTCTATTTGTTTTTTTTTATATTTTTTTATTTTTTATGACAATTAAAATATTAGGTTCTGGTAACATATTTTCAATCATTAAATTAGAAAGTCAAACTGTGGTTTTGATAAAAATATTAATTGACGAAACCAGAACAGTAATTATTTAATTTGTCTATAAATAACTGTTTATATTTTATATAATAATTAAAATGGATTTTTACTTATTGAATGATATACTCTACAGAAATATTTTTATTCAGACATAAAATACTTTTCTTAATAAATCAATACCTAATAATAATAAAAAAAGTGCTGAGTGTTTCTATAGTCATTGAATATGTAATTGTCACAAATGTGTTTCATTTAAATTTAATAATAATTACAACAATTCTTATCAAAGACACTAAGCGTTCTGCCAATCTATATTTCTTTTACATTATTTTTTAGTATAGTCATATATTTATAAAGCTATTGGCAATTTATTTTTCAATTATTAATACAGAACGATGTGAACAAATTTGTGGTAGCTTAGAATTAATCTAAGGAAATGAACATTTCATCATATACCTATAATTAATAATTACATATACAGTAACAAAAAGTTTTATGCATCTACGAATAATATTATTTTATTAAGACAAAATAACTTAAATCATTATTTTTCATAAATATATTCAATTCCGTAAAAAAATTAACTTAAAACGTTTGTAATAAAAATTGTATACCTATATGTATTTGTGTAATAACTAGATTTCTAAATGACTGATTAACTTACAAAATTTGAATGTCAAATACTTATAACCAATTTTTCAGAACTTATGTGAAATATTTTAATTATTTTTTTTTTATATACAACTAGAAGAAAAAATGTTATCAACACTTATAGAAAAAAAACTAAAACAAATTAAAATGTCGAATACCTTTTGTTTATATAAATTATGATAGAATACTTTAAGTTTTCGCGATTGATCAAAAATGACCCACACACTATTATACTACAATTTATATAAATTCTTAATACTAATAGATGTACCTATAGGTAAAAGTAAATAATCAATTAACTGTGAAATAAAATAAAAAAATAAAATTGGGTCATTGTCTCTTAAGATCTGTGTTGCAAATAATACGTTTATAAAAAAAAATTATACATGTAATGAAAAATAGTTGACTCAAACGTTTTTCGATATTCAAAATATACAAGTTATAGTACAATAATTGTATTGAAATAGTAGCATTAATAATTTTACTACTATGTATTTTTATACCTATCGTTTATACAACATTAAATATATTGTTTTTTCAAAACTTATAACTATAATACCATCACATATTATGAGGAGATTCATTCATGTTATGATTTGACATAATATTTACATTAAAACTAAAATTAAAGTACTACAGTCTACATGTCAGTCACCGTCATAACTTGTTCGTTAATCTAGGCAAAATAACACGACGATCGTAGTTATTGCAGCGTACACGGTACACATTTATCTAAAATTCGAACACTAAATTCCGGTCTCGGGCGGACGTACGTGCTTTCAAAATTGTTTTGTGTGGCATGCAAAGGTGTAAATAGACTTAGCCCATCCTCTCTCCTCCCCCCAAACAGGCCCTTCAAACGTTCAAACATTAGTTATATTTCTCATACAATATGTAATATACCTCTTGATAGTCATAATGCGTATAAATATTGTATATATAATATGACGGGTATAATGAACGATTTTATTTTATGTACTTTCTATTTGATAACATGAATATATTATTTCAAAAATGTAAATCATTCTCTAATCCCGTACTCTATAAGTTGTCATAGCATCCACTAATGGCTTTAGTAATGTACTACAATAATATTGATGGGTATGTTAAATGTTAGATATTATGTCATATACTATTTTAACGATACAACCAATCACAGATGAATAAAGGAATAATCGTGCTATTGGAAGTGAGAAGTTTAAGAGATATATTCTTATATCTAACCAAGCACTCGATACGTTTTGCGTAAGCTTTATTATTTTTATGTACCTAGCAGAGTACTTCTCTTTTTAACGGTCGCAAACATTTTGTATAGTGTGAAAAAAAATGTTAACGTCATAAAATATAAAATCGAAAAACACTCTTTATAGATTATGCAAACAAAATTATATTATATTATATATTATAATATTCATAGTACACGATTATTTTTATTATTTTTTATTTTTGAACGATTGTGCAACATAACGTTACAACCGAAAAGTGATGGACTATACAGAGTGCGCACAAACTGCACTTTAATTACTGATTTGGCTGTACATATAAATATTATAATCGGTTAACGCCAAAAACATTACTTGCTTGATTTACAAGAAATATTGTTGTGGTGATCGCACCGTATCATCAAATATATCATAGTATTCTTTGTCATACGTAATAAAAATAATGTGTAGGTACCACCTTCCTATATTGTAGTGGAGCTTTCCTGGACGGGCGTGCTCTCAAACACGAATTGATTCGACGCTGCGTAAACGCTTTTATGTAAATATTTTATTTTACGTTTTTTACACAGTTTAGCGTAATTTTACTGACGGTCGACGACGAAAGGTTTTTTCCACCCGTAGGTTAGGTTAAGTTTTTCACTTGAATTTAATACCGCTGCATTACTACGAAACCCGCCGCGACTCGCTCCATTTTTTTATTTCATCTTATTTTTCACTTTTTTAAGTATAGTGTATACCCACCTACATAATCAACGTTCGTCTCGTTGTATCGTCGGCGGTAGGTAGCGGAAAATAATGTTTATTCTGAAAATTCGATTTTCCGCAAGTCAAAGCATATATAATATTATATTATGTAGCTATAGTAAATTAAAAAATAAAATACATTTTTTTTTTGCGCGTTGAGCACGGTAGGTACATATAATATTATGTTTATTGTACACACATATAATATTGTTTACGGCTTATATATGTTTAAATATGAATATAGAATTTTCGAAGTACTTATACTATCTAGTATGTAAAAACCTCGGCAAAAATCGATTTAAAATATATCAAAAATCAAAGTGTATATTTTACCACGAAACGTAATTTGCAAATTGTCAGTAGTTATACTGTATTATTACTCTTTTTATTATTCGTAATAAAATGCGCTTACGGGTAGCATTGTTATAATTATATGTGTTTTATAGAAACAAAAAAAAAAAATTCATATAATATACGAATATTCCGAATTATAAAAACATGAATTTATGTAGTATACGTCAATAATGTTTTCATCGAAACGATATTCTTTTAAACAGAAGTTTTCAACTACAGGATAAATAAAACAGAATGTTATAGATGTTTATTGCGTATTATGTATGTATATACGTATTTCATCATTATTATTTATTATATTATAATACAATATTATACATACGATACGTGTATGTCGATATTGGCGTCCCACCATCAGGGGCGAATTGTTCTGTAAACGAAACAATAAATACGTCCGCGTTTTGACGTAATACGACGTCAAAGTATAAACTATTGTTTTGTTCTCGAATTGAACGATTTTTATTTTGCTTAGATTTCTATTACATAGAACCCTCAGTGGTTTATACAATGTCCATAATATATATATATATTATATATAGGCATGTAATAAAAACGAAATACGGTTACAATACATGGTATGAAATATCGACCAGTCTTCTAAAAATAATAAAACTAACAACATATACATACGCTATAATATTTGTTATGAAGGTATGTGTCCATGCACATGAAAGGCGAAGGGTATATTTCCGGAATCGTGAAAAAAATCAAACATTTCCACTAAAAGATAAATAAGAAACTGTAATATAACATTATAGGTACCTACTTGCTTCACTCGGTACAATACGCATATAAGTGATATAATAACCTATCTATTGCAATATAATATAGTACCTATTTATATTATGAAACATACGCGTCCTGACAAACTTTAGAACGTTTAATTATTGTGAGATTGCTCGACGAACAACAGTTAAGAACACACGTTAATAAGTAAAATTAAATACTACATCGCACACTTTTTTTTTTTAGTTTAATTATACGTACTCAAAAATCTTAAAACAATATATAGCTGTAATAGGTGTATTACACTAAGGGTACTATCGATACTGTTATTATTTATAAAACAAGTCGTTTATGTTTATTTTTATTTTTTTATAGCTTATATAGTCTACAACCCGTCAACAATATAAGTAAATTACATAAATGTACTTAAACGGTAAAAACAGCTGTAATAATTTGTTTCGTGTTAACCGCAGATATTATACATTATTAATTTAAGATATATTAATGCGCCGTGATTTGTAAAAATATATTCACATATTATTATATAGGTATACAACAATTAATGTATAGATATTTTATATTAACTTAAACGAATACATACCATTTATTGTTTTAATGTTTTTGTTACGCAATTCATGATTTAAAAGAAATGATTAACTATGTACACGCGGAATACAAAATAATATCAACTTTACGAAAATGTTGAAATATTATTTTCTACAACTTTAAATTTAATTAAAAATACAAAACATAACTTTTACTAATAACACGAGTAATTATATGTTATCACAGTGAATATAATATATTATATATTCGACGTTGTAAGGATTATTTTGTTTATTGAGCTAAGTAGTTTAAAAGTTTCCACAGTTTCTTAACATGATAGTTATTCTAATGTTAAGCGTGTTCATTTAAGTCTATACGTGTAAGATTTTCCACTGAATTAGTTTGGTACATTATTATTCAACTGTTGTACGATAAATTCATTTTGGTGTTATACCTATAGGTATTTGGATGATATAAATATTAACGATTGATTTATAACTACAAATCAATAGTAATTTAAAAACTAAACAATTATAATTAGAGTATTTCAAAGGATTTGAAATATTAACTTATTTATTGTACTCAATCATAAATACAGTTAGGTAAAAAATACGTAATTACAACTAATTTCAAAACGAACCTGGATTCGTTGTAGTAGTTCTATATTATTGTGAGATTTAAATTTATTTCATTATTAATTCTTCCACGTAATAGTTGTATATATCATTTTTGTCATTTTATGCCATTGACTAAACTGGTTTTGACGAACAAATAGATAATTATTAATTCACAAACATTGTTAAAAAAATAAAATAATTTTATAAGTTTTATTTGTTTTTGAAGCACATAATATTATATGTTTTGAAAATCCAATTGAAATAATATATATCCTCTTCTCTAAATTATTATGAACATAAATTATTTTAGCTGTACACTACAGATAAAATCAAAACAATTTCTGTCGATTTCAGTTAAGGATAAAATTTACAATGTTTGACGTGATTTACTATTACTCGTTTGAAAAAATTATATATTCAAAGAAATTATTATTTTTATGAAATTATTATTCCGTAATATTTATTTAGTATTTACGGTCCTTAGCAGAGCGTTGAATGTATTAGTTTTACTTTGTATGATTCTATGTTTTGTCTGTCATTACGTTTTAAAGTAATAAAAATGTTTCAAATTTTAACTTAGCGGGAGGTTTCTGGTTGTAAATTGGATTTAGTTGGTATTTTGAGTTGTCAAAAGTAGCAAATTACTTATAAAAATATTCAGAAAAAAACTAAAAACGGAATATTTACGCAACGCTAGTTTTCGATGAAATCAATTTAGTTTTTATGTTGTAATTTATAAATAAATAACGTAGATACTTTTTTTTATTTATTTTCATCAAATATTTACATTAGATTTTACTAGTCATAATTTAAATTTTCAAATTATTTTTGCTTTTTTGAGTTGTTTATAGACAATTTAATTATTGAATTTTAAGTTATGTATCGCTTTATTAAGAATTATGTTTTGATGCAATGAATAATGATATTCCTTTTACATATAATGAATTCAACATATCAGGTCTTATCCCATATAATGACTCACCCAATTTTAAGGTACACTCAAAATCTATAACAAAGAAACTTACTCTGTTTTTATGTATTGTTAATCTTGTTATCAAATAGCATTATTAAGAAAACTTTTAAGTACAGTATAATGCAAAGACAAATTTTATTATTACAGTTAATATAGAAAAAACATACTCCTATCAGTGCTGTATATTGTATCGATATTAGTTTTTTTTTTGTAAGTACAGTTGTTATTTTAGAGTAAAATGACTTATATTTGTAGAGCTTTTGTTTTTCGCTCTCTTGAATTTGGACTATTATACCTAATTATCAATATAGACATCTAGGTTTTAGATAGGCAGTTTTAGACAGTTGAATAATAATTTGTGGAATATTTTAGTTATTTTGGAATAGACTATATAATTATTAGTCAATTTAAGATATTTATTTTTTAACAAAAAATAAAATGTTTTAAAATAAAAATTAATCAAGATTAAATATCATATTTATTTTATATTTTTGTAAAAGCATATTTTAAGACTATTACTATCCTTAGTATACGCATTTTCAGCAACTCTAAAAAGTAAAACTAATCATTCAAATTTGTATTTAGATGATACATCACCATTTTAAAAAATAATCTGATTAACAATATATATTCAAAAAGGTTGGTTTACAATTGATAAAAAAGGTCATATCGCCACAAGACACTCTTTAAATAGTATACAAATCAAAATATTTGAAAATACAACCCTTAAGTGAGTACATTTACCTAAAAGTTTAAATAAATATATTATTATTAAAACAGAAATTATGGTTAGCATGCTTGATGAATAAAAATATTTATTTGTATAAAATAATAATATATGTTACCTATACAAGTTCCATAAAAATTATTATTATTACTTTTATTAGTACTATAATTATGTAAATATATATTGTCCATTATCCACTGAAATAATTATTTTAGTATAGTTTATCGTTAGTGTTAATATTTATGTAGAAATACCTACGTTACTAATTAATATTCTGAAATATGCAGTGTGCAGAAAAAAAATAGATTTATCATTGTTTAAGTTTGGTTTCTTTTCATCACCGTATACAAACCTTTTTGGTCATGGTGTTGCTTTTTGTCATGTTTTCCCACACCTTTAGGAAGGGGCATAACAGAAATTCGATTAATCACAAACCCTACAAGATATACTTCCCTGACTATCACTATACCAAAACCAGGACATTGGTGTATAAAAAAATGAGCGCCAAATGTCGGCAGCAAAGAAAAAGAAGAAAGGGTTTTTTTTAGACCCTTTGACATCTAAATATAATAAGCTGCGTTCGTGTAGTAGTGCGTTGCCCTAGCAAAATGCAACTATGTCTCGTTGGCAACAAAAGGATAATGACGATAGTGAAGATAAATTTCATTAGCTGGACCGAGAGCCAATATTAAATTATAGAGTTTAAATAAACGTACTACGCAACCTTAGAGAGCGCTTAATGCACCTACAATTTCTCTATGATGCGAGTTATTACGGTCATAGATACAGGACTATATAATATGTATGATGTATAGACTATAAATAGTTTTAAAACGGTATAACGTACAAGCGTATTACATCGCTAGAAGTACTTAGGTGAACTACTTAATTACTGTTTATTACCTATAAAAATATTGCTCGATTTGAAAATAATATTATTTTCTTTAATTATAACCCTATAGTGCATGTAATACAAATACCTACATTTAATGTTTACGGATAATCGATAAGCATAATACATACAAATTTTATTAAAAATATTATTAACATCGAATTTGAAAAACATTAAGTCGTAAATATATAACATATCATAATATACAGATCAAATCAATACTAAAATAGTAGTAAGAAAGTTTTAGATAAATGGAATAATTAATAAAAAAAAAATAAATATTTTTTATAGGATATGGCCTAGATAAGAATAATACAAATTTACGTGATATGTAAATTTGTTATTTATTCTAATGAATAATTTATAATATTATTTTATTATGCAAGAATAAAAAAGTTTCTATTTGATTATTTAGAATTTATATTTATTAGATTTTTTTTTATTATATTATTAGATTATATTAGAGTAGGTGAAAACTGTAAATGCGGTGATTGTAATTTGCACAACCGTTAGTTTTGAAATGGAAAGTAATGCATTATTTATTTACCTATTCCTCCATATAAATTATATTGATATATTATTATAGAAGTATTAGTAGGTACCACATTAGGTATGCACAATTGTCATGCGTACTCTTTTTTGCCTATTTTCGTACTAAAGCCACAAAATTCCAACCAAACTAACTTACACCGACCTAACATTTAAAATGTCTAAACGAGAAAATAGCTGATAATTCTAGAGGAGAATACATAGCGATGACTGTTATCTTTGCGTAGACTTAACTTTTTTTTGGAAATAATAATAATAATAATAATAAAAGTGCGTGTCTCGCGTATGAAAAAAAGTCACTGTGCGTATTTGTCTCGCTCTCTCTCTCTCCTTACCTCATCGTTTCTGTAACGTTATAATAATGCGCAATAACGCGATATAATTTTATGATTGATCGAATTCGAGTTCACGTATATTATAATATAGGAGACGTCATTTTCAAAAAAAAAAAAAAAAATATCTCTCGAAATACCTACCGAACATAAATTGGGTCAATAACAATATCATGATATGAAATATCGTATTAAATATTATTATTCGGCTGACGCCAGGCCGTACACACACACATTACTATGTAATAATATTATTATATAATAAAACGTCGCCGCCGCTGCAATAATTATAATTATTAGCCTTGTCCCGCCGCCGTCGACGCGGGCGGCAACCATGTTATTAATAGTATAGTGATGCGTGCGTGTTATACCGTTGTCTGTACACACGAAATTGCCGTTGCCGGAGTGTGCACTGACGGGCAGCAGATTGATTCTCCGCGTCTCGATAAAATCGTTTAAAACCCGCTATAGTGTTTTCATTTCGTCGAACCGATATCATCGTCATATCGTGCGCGCGATATCGTAAGCATATATACGATAAAATATCCTTTAATTTTAGAATTAACGTTCGTTATAATCAATATAATATAATATAATATATAACAATCGATGAACAACGTTATTATTGTCGACGTTAAATATTTTGTTCGTACCTATACGCATATATTGTTCGTGTACATGATAATATACCGATAATATTATTATTCTCGAATATCGTTTTTTTTTTTTACGTTATTTTTCTCGTATATTGTCGTATAACAATATGTATACAAATAAACGATGTGATGTATAGGCGCTTTTTGAAAATATTGGCTGATAGCCCGTGATCTATATAATAATAATTTGGCCCCGTGTAGTTGACACTCTCACTGCTGCGAAGTCCGTGAAACGCTATCATAATATCGACGGCTTATTATTATAGCTCAAAATCTTTAAATATGCAAATACAATAACAAAGATATGCTTGAAAATCTGGGGCTAACTTTTTTTTTTGTTTTTACTTCAAAAAAAAAAAATCAAAATGTATACCAAAATTCTAAAATGTCAAAAATAATTTAAAATTAATAATAATTGATATATTTTTATAAATCAATAATTATTAATTACTTAACTATTAAGTATACGATTATTTATATTTAAAAAATAGCAAAATAAAACACGATACAATGAAGGCGTAAAATAAAAAAGGGGTTTAGATAAATATAGGTTGTTCGTTATTTCTAGTTACAATATTCCGAGTTTCTAATGGTGATCACCACGGTAGGTACACAGACGACGAACACGCACTGTTTTTGAATTCTTCTAGAGAGAAAATTTTTTAGTGAAGACAATTTATTTTTCTCAAAATGTAATCTAAAGACGATATTGATTGATAATAGTACGGTCATAACAATAATACTATTTAAAAAATAGTAACATTTTTTGGAAATATATAAATATAATATGTTCTTTTTATAAAATATGACGAAGTACGTACAAAAATATGTTAAGTGAAACTTTGTATATAATTTCATGATTCATCATAACGTATTTATATTTTAACTAGAATTAACTAGTGGTCATAGCCACTAAAAAAACAGGTAAATGTATGAAGTCCCAAACTCTACCTATTACTATAACTTTTTTTTGTTTTTGAACATGTAAACATATTTATTTATAATTAAATATATTTAAAGAAATTATATTTATTGGTGCGATTAAAAAAAAAAAAAATCTAGGTATCTAAGATATCAAAAACCACATGGCGGTACTTAACATGGTGTCCCTGAATAATTTAATACTTGTAACTTATTACGTGTGTATAATAATAAGCCATTTATATTCTATAGAGGATTAAATATATATTCTTACCATTTTGAAGTTTCGTATGCAGACATTATAATATTATACTTAATAAAACATAATATGTATTATGGTCGTTTAGCGATGGACATCAGGAAACGACACGATATTTTTGTATGTCACACTTCCTTGCCGTACATACATTTAAGATTTAACATAAACTATAGAAATATACTGCATGTGAGGTAGTTATAATATAATGTATTATAAATCAAAACTTGGTGAAAATTATAATTTAATTTAATCGATTTTCAAAGTTTGTTCACGAAACTCCGGAAAATTCCAAAAATCACTCGGAAATATAAACAAGTGTTCAATATCCGATTTCTCGAGAAAGTCACTAATATTTCATTAATAATTGTTGTAAGTGAGGATAATCGTATTATCAGACGTATTCGATACTAAATAATAACGACAACAATATTAAAATTATTATTTATTGTTATAACTTATTTTGTATATCTTGTTTATGTGATATATTTCAATCAGAAAATATTGTTTTAGTAAGACTTTGGTTTTTTTTTTTTTAGTGAAAAATCAAATGATTGTACGAATTCCTGATGTGCCCTGTAAACGTGAATTATTATTACTTCAATATGTAATTTATGTGTGCTCAATACCTATGTTACCAGCTAAAGTTTCGAAAATACTACAGTATATTGTATTTACTATTGCGTAAATGCAAATGCTAATATTACAAAATATAATACACACTACCTATATATCATACAATAATACCTTGCATTTATAAAGATATCCTTAAACAAAAATATAAAAGTATACATTTTTATGCGAGGCTATTAAAGCTAGGCGAGGTCTTGAATACTGAAAAATATTTTGTCGAATATATATTATTATAAATAACATATATTACTTGTACAAACAAAATTATGTAATTATGTTACACGTGGTAAATACTCATATTTATAAATAGCCATACAGGTAATACTAAAACTGATCTCCTGCTACAATATACATAAAAAATCAATTACACATTTATCAAATTTATCATTTCCTTTAAAATTGGGGATAATATGGATAACTAATTTTAAGTAAAGTAGATATAAAGTTTTATAATTTATCATTGAGTAAGTAATTGTAGTGTATGTGTTAATTAGTTTAAATTTAATGACAAATCATTACATACGAAAAACGGTTCTAAATAAAGATGGTTAATTAGCTTATTACTTTATTTAATTTATTTTACTATTATTAATATCTGATTAATTTTTGCTGTTAACATCATAATAATTATAAATTTCATTGTATTATACATGCAATGATATTTATAAAAGTAGCATGTCTATATTATGTCTACATAAATAATATTTTTTAAACACAGTTGAATAATTTGTTATGATTTGTATAAATATTCAATTTTGTTAAAATTGACCACTCAAATGTGTATAATAAAAATATCGTGTTTAAATATTTTTTATATCTTTTAGTTTATAAAATATTAAGGAAGTATCTGGTAATATTTTATAAGTTTCAACCTATAAAAAATTAATTAAAATTTTATAATTTATAAATACAAAATAATTTATAAATTTTAATTGTACTAAAGAATTTTGATAAAATTTGAACTTAAAATGCATATATATAAAAAAAAATCGTAACTATCTCTTTTTTATATTCTTAGAAAGCTTTAATAATAATATATTATTTTGAGCCTTGTAATAAATTTATAAGCCTTTTAACCGCGTGAAATTTATAGAATTTCTATAATTATTTTATACACTCATATAGCTTAAAAAGAGTCAAAATATTTTAAAAACTATATCGTGTATAAAAAAATTATTAACATAAACAATCAATGAACATTACAAGTATTTATGGTTATTCAAAGAAATATCTAGGAAATTTCTAAGAAATTTCTTAAAAATTGGATTCGTTTTCCTACCAGAAAATATATTCAAGCTTAATATAATACCAAAATTACATCTGCTCTAAAAGGTTAAAACAAATTAATAAAATATATTTATAAAACCAATAGGTACAGCAGTATCAGCGTGTAACATATTTTATTACGATAATTAGTGATTATTTTTCGTAGTATACTACATTAGGTATCTATTAATCATTCTAAGATCTGTGTTAAATAATATACCATTTAATTATTAATAATTTTGTGTAAAATACAGATAAATTAGGTTAATGTACTTAAAGTTATCTATTTATGAACATCGGAATTGGAGATATTTCGAATGGAATTATGTGCAAAAACATTAATTCAAATAGTAATAATATAAGTTTATACTAAAAAAAAAAAACAATTATGTATATTGTTGAACATTACATTTTTCGGTACTAAATTTAAAAGCTAGAACAATCGTTCTTTTGGATACGGTCCAATTTTTATTCAACTTGATTTTTATCGCTTGTCTAAACTCTCGGCTACTTTATTTTATAACCCAAGGTGAATGACACTATAATGTAATATAATATTACTACGTATGAATGATATGGTAACCGAATACTACCTAAACAGATTTACATTACTTACTTAACTATGTAGTGGGTACTATTGTTGATTCATTCATAAAATAAACAATTGTATATTGTTTTTAATAAACTGGGACATGAACTGTATTTATTAGAAATAAATATTTTACCTACAAAAATAATCAATTTTAATGTCATTTTAAATTAAATACAAACAATTTTGAAAGCAGTTAATAGATATTAGGATTTTAGTATTGTATTAGCATAATTCTCCAATTTCTATTGATCTACTAAAGAAAATATTTTTATAACTTTGGACGGTTGACGTTAAATGTTTGGTAAAATATTGTTTTTTTTTTTTTTTAAATTAATATTTATAATAAATATTATTTAAAGTTTAAACAATTATACTTTAAATTACTATAAGAGTTATAACAAAAAATTAAAAATAAACTTGATATTTTATCCTAAAAAATAATAGAATTTTTATCGTACTATTTTATTTTAATTTATAATAAAGAACAGGCAGGCATCGCACTAGGACCAGAAACTGAGGACAATATCAAGATGATAAACTTCTTAAAAACAACTAACTTATACAATTGAATTTTAATATTATGTACATTGTACAGTGAACACTTTTTATAGTTCTTAATTGTAAGAATACGATAACATAATGTACACCTATTGTAATTAACTTTTGTGCCACCATAGCTGTAACTAATGGTCATAGATGCCGGGTTGTATTTAAGATTAATAAAAAAAAAAAGAACAGGTAATAACGATAACAGGTCCGACGATGGACTTGTATGATGGTCAGATATTTTTATTTTCTATACAATAATTTTCCTTAATATTTTGATTTAAAATTGTTTTATTTTTCAAATAACTCTACTACTCTAAGTTAGTCTATTTTCTATTGCTCCATTTATGGTTAAATTTTAAGTGATAATTTTACTTTGTATAATATTTTAGATAACGTACATTATAAGTTGTGAATAGATTAATTATTAATATAAAAACAAAATATATACAATTATTATTAAGTTGTAAAATAATATTAGTTATATTTAGCATAAGTGAATATTACTTTATTTATTTTTGAAAATATATTATGCAATATACACAGTAATATAATTTTATTTTAATGCATATATTTGTTTTATATTATATTTAAGTGAAATAAAAATTAAAAAGAAAGTAGATGAGGAAAAATAGTAATATATTAAGTAATTCAGTTTTCCTTTTATTTATTTTCAATCAATATACTGTTAATTCCGTTCTATTCGGTGAAAATATTGCTAATTGTATATAAATTTAAATTATAAGACTGAGGTTCATGTAGTATAATTTTACGATGTATAATATGCTGAGTATTAATTTTGCATCATTCTATTTTGGAGTTTAACTTTAAAAGAAACTTAATACATTTCTTTTTTTTTGTAAAACAAGATAATTCATACTATAAATAAATCCTACATACAACAATACTAAATATTATTTGAAATTAGATCTATAAATAATAAATGTTTATTATCTAGTATTCGAATAAAAATTAATAAAAATAGTTATTATTTTTACTTAGAATAAGATGATTAGGAATTTAAACTCATAATAGGTATATGAAGAATTTTTGTGATTTCAGTTAGTCTGAAATTTTACTAAATATTCTTCAAATTTTTGTTTCAGAAATAATTTAAGGGTTATATAATCATATATATTAAACCGAATCGAAAATATTAGATTTATACAAATTATTAATAATGGTTAGAGTATATTTATATTACTCCTTCTTATAGCATAATATAATACCATTTGTCTATACTCTATAGTATATTTAAAAAAATTAAAAACATTTAAACTAAATCTATAAAATTTACTTAAAATGTTTGCTTATTCAATTTAATAATAAAAAGTAAATAAAAATACAAATGACGTGTAATTTTGTATTAGGTACACATTTTATTTTAGATTTTAAGAAGAGAGATGAATGAATTGATTTTACAACGATGTGTTTTTTTGTATCTGCTATTATCATTTTTGGTAGGAATAGAAGCTTCGTTTTTAAGGTCGTTTCTGTTAAAAATTTTCAGAATTTTTCCAAATAATATAAAAAAAAACATTTTAAGAAAAAACGTGAATTTTTGTACTAAACTAGTTTTCAGTAAATAAAAAACTTAAATAACCTTAAAAACTTTAAATATTCATCAAATGTTTATACTATTAATTTCTATGTAGCATAATTGTTATAATATTTCAATTTACTTTGGTCTTTGAGCATTTTTAGATTATTGAAAATTTATGTTTATTTATCTGTATAAATGTTTATAAAAAATATTTCGTTTGGTAAATAAGCTTAGAAATGTATTACAAGATCCCAAGTATATTTTTCTGTTAACAGTTTAAAATAATTAAAAATACATAAACACATTATTTTTATATGTTATCAAAGTTTGAATTTCGATAAAAATTGTTAAAAATGTAAACATTTGCAAACTGCTTTTTGTAGTTGGAAATTCATAAAACATATTGTTCTATCTAATATTTGATACAAAATCTCTTATAAATTGTTCATTTTGTAAAAAAAATCTACAAATCATAAATAATCACGATTATGCATCTAGAATGTCTAGATATTGTTCAAATGAGGAATTGTAAGTGAAGGAAATTACATATTATTTAAAAAATGCATAACCATGTTAATTGTATTATATTAGCGTATTTCAAAAATATTATTTATGGTCACTTTTTGTATATTTTTATTCATTTTACTTTATGCAATGATATTTTTATAATATGTACTATTTTAAGATATTGTCTATTTTATAGTCTGAACTTATTCACATCGTTTAAGGGTAAGGTAGTGTTTACTCAATAATAATGATTAACTGTTAATAACAATAATGAAATGATGTGATAGAAATATTTACGTGATATCTATAGTTCAATAAATAACTTAATAGCAATATCAACAAAAAAAAAAAATCACGAATTATACTTATTGATAGACTATAGTATAATTATTATATACTATATACTATATTATATTATATTACTATCTATACTATATAGACTTACCAGCTGATAGACGATCTCTATTCAGGATCTTTATCCTATAGATTTTAAAGTTAACACTTCCATTACATTGAGCCACTCGACAGCCACGTATACTCGTATATTAGAGTAGTATCAACTTGCCCACCTTTTTTATTTTCATATTTACTCAGAAAATATTTAATTAAATAAATTCTAGCTAAACATTTTTAGTTATTCGTAATATTTGAGTTATAACTTTGAACTTTGCGATCGTAATAATTTGATTTATATTAAATGACAATATATACGCTATAGTGTAATACATAACTATATGTGTAATTATAATAAAGAAGATATCATGTTCTATTAATAAAATATTAAAATACGTTACTATATATTTATATAGTTCGTCTAAACACTGCCATCGGGTTAATACACAGAAAAATTCATCATAAAGTCAACTAAAGTATTATTATAAGGCTAACGTCACACCTTTCAGTATTTAATATTAGCGGGCTTGCCAAACTGAACTTCTTCGAAAACGCGACATTTGTTTCATTGCGTGTCGTCAAACAATTCTTTAAATTTATTTGAAAAATTTAAATTATTGTAAAATATTAAATTATATAATTAAATTGTGTGAACATAGTAACGTGATGTATTCTAATACTTTTAGTATAAAAATTAAATATATACATAAACTTTAATATAATTATAGATACATACTTTTAATTATAGTATATATGATAAATTGGATGATATTATAGTCATTATAAAGCAAAAAGTGTGTTTCAATAATTTAAGAGAAATATATTATAATACAAAACACTTAGAAAGATAAGAATGATTTGATTGTAAAGTTTTAATTGAAATAAAAACAATTACGGCCAGGGTAAAATGCAAAGTATACGAACAAATAAATACATGTAACTTTGAGTTATAGTCATTAATTAATATAATTTAAAACCATTTTTTTTTTGTTCGCCAAACAAAACTTACCCTTTATCCATTAATTTATTTTTTATCAAAAAAAAATATGATAAATTAAACAACATTTCGATTTTTAAAAACGTAAAATATAATAATATTGATTTGATTGTAAAAATTTCCAGATATTATCACACCAAATATTAAATTAAACAAATTCGTTTATCTACAAGACGTACAAATGACCCAAGGAAGGTTAATACACGCGTGCCAAAAATTAGAAAGTCACATCCCAGATGTTGCTACCATCCAAACCGCCTACATTCGTATTAAACTCACGCCAAAACCCATTAAAAACACCGACTGCGATTTCCTTGTGAAGGATAAAAACAGCAGGTACGCAAATAGATGAGCATGCGCTAAATGAATTGAAAAATAACGCCGAGAAAGACTTACTTTCACTACCTAGTTTCGTTTGTTTATTTATTACTATATTATTATACTGTTTTTATTTCATTTTTTATTTTAATAAAGTCTTTTTGATTTGATGATAATACAATATTACTCATAAAAATATAATAATCTATAAAATGCTGATTTAAATAGTTTAGTATAGAATACAAATTGGTAAAATACTAAAATATATACATTATATAAATTAGAATAGATATTATATTTTAATACGGTTCGTATATCGTATTAAAGTTTATGTCGGCGTCTTATATATGCAATATAGCAGCATGAATGTACACTAATCACACCTGTAGCCTAACCATTGACAGTTGCAGTATTCATTTTGTATTACTTTATAAATTTATAACGCATAAAATTAAATATGTAAAAAAAAAAGGTAGGCAAGAGCAGTATGCTCTGTTGCACATTAGGTGACGAGTGGGTTACTGTTATAAGTGTGTTAAACTTTAATTCAATGAAATATTGTTGTATACATAAAACGATTCTGAGCAGAAACAGTTTATCAGTTTACATCAACAAGTATATTTCATGATAATATTATGTTTTTTTTACAGCTGTTAGTCATTTATTTTACTTTTATAATATTATATAATGACTTTTCCCAAAGATATTGTATTTATAATATTATAATATTATTAGTTTTAAGTTATTAAAATAATATATATTATTTTGTACAACTGTATCCAATTTTTTTATCTAAAACTACAGTCTAAGTTGAAAATTGAAGCATTTTATTGATTGTCTACTTAGCATGTAGACATACATACAAATTAAATCACACATCATTGTAGAATCAATTTATTCTCTCCAATAGCAATCTAAAATATATCGATAAAAATTTTCAAATTATTACTGAAATAGTTAAGCACTGTATTTTATTGTCCTCAATAACCATAAATCTGGTAAACTCGATTATACATTTCAAACACTTTTTAGTAGAATTCAAAAGTTTATAAACTCTATATTAGCGGAAAACAGAATTGGTTCGGTTATTGGATTTAAGTATTTCATAAAAAAAAAATGTTTTATAATTAAACATATTTTCAATTGTTATGAGTTGTAAAAAGAACTTTTAAAATTGTAATAATATATATATATATATTTTATATTTAAATCAGGATTATAAACAATACATTAGTATATAAGAAGCACAAAGATCTATATTGAAATAAAACTTTATTAAATTTCAAAAGAAGTAAAATTAATAATGTTTGTATATAATCTCGTTGATTCAAAGAATTTAAGTTTAGTTAATGCATTATCATTAAGCAAAAATGTTCCTTTTAGTACTTTATATTAAAACTAAAATTAAACATATTTTTGGTATTTTTTTTAAAAAAAAAAAACAGCAGTTTTAGATTCTGATCGTTTCAATGAATGAATAGGTTTTACAATATGAAGCGGAAAAGTGCGATGTACAAACATGCAGCTCCTTCCTACCCGTCGACAATCCTACCAGGCTACCAATCACTGCGGACCATGTTACATGATATGTCATTTTTTGTCAGTTTTCTTTTATAACTGACATCACCCTTTGAAGCAATAAAAATACTTCAATCTTTAACTTTTTTCGGATGTCAAGAGTAAACAATTCCCTGAACTTTTAAAAAAGATTACAAAAAAATAATATATTCACGAAATATCACTTATCAGTTATACGGCAAGTTATAAGCAATAATAATATGCTCTTTATCTGCTTTTTTAAAACTAAATATATTATTATGATTAACTTTTTTTAAATAAAAAAATTGATAATTTTCATAACACTTTTTAGTAGTATGGCAAGAATAACCATATATAAGCTATATTAATTAAGTAAGTTTACATGTATTTTGTGATGCTTTTGTAATTATTTTGATCAGACTGAAATGCGATTTGTTGCCGTTACATCGAAAGAACGTTTTGCAACATATTATGGTCATATATTTATAATACTCTATCACGATTGCGATAAATTCTAATAAGCGTGTTTTCATGTTTCAACAAATGTAACTTGAAAACTTTTGGTTTTAGTTAACTGACAATTTTTAACCATCAAAATTAAATGGTTATATAATTTAATTTTTTTCTTTTTTTTATTGAAATTTTGTAATTTACAATTAATCTCGACAATTATGTGTACATGCTATGGTAATTGTATAATTATTTAATTATATGATGATAATAATTATTATCTCTTATAATCATAAACACATCGTTGTTGCAAGTTTTAGATCAATTACCAAAATTATATAATAATAATAATAATCTTTTCATATAATTTAATTGTCACTCTAATTTATATTAAACTTATTATAGTATTACGTAATTTATATATTGTATTTTCGTACGATAACACAATAATAAAATAGTTAATAAGTATGTCTACAATAATAATTGACGGTCTTTGAACATTTATGTTTACGGTAATTGTTTGAAAAATAAAACGAAAACAGACGATATATGGCTGGTAAGTATGCCATGTGGTCAGACACTGAAAATAGAAGAAAAATATATTGTTAGAAAGTTTACAATAATAAATTTGGACTGTCGGAAAGACGCGGTTGTGGTTTAAGCTATAATGTACTTGGAGCCTGCATAAGATCGCTGTATATAATCCATGTTTAAAAGAGGATAACCTATATATTATATAATATATATATATATATATGTACATTGTACATGTTGTAGATGTACCTGCAGCAAAAGTAAGAACTTTGACGTACATAAAACGGTTGGTTAAATAAATAGTTTCTTTGCATCCCTCCAAGGATTTGAAAAAAAAAAACAATCACCGTGCTTCACAACTATATTTTAAAAGGTTAATAATTACGGACAAGTGTATTATATTTATACTACGAGTATATTATATACATATTACTCAGCAATTAATTTGCAATGGATCAATTTTAATGCAGATAATTGTTGAGTGGCCAATTAATTTAAATCTGCTTGTAAATATCGTGCAATTTAATATTTATTGACGATCAGATTTCACGTTAGTAATATGTTGGAATTTTTTGTAAAATATTTTATAGGAACATTATGATTGAAATATAAATGTGCAATGAAATGTCAAAACAATACATTTGAAATGTTAAAGCATAGAACACTTTTTACGTGGAAAAATATTCTACATGTCGTTTCAATGTGAAATAATAAGAATCGAAATGATAAAAAATTATGAAATATTGTAAATAAAATACTAAATGTATATGTTTTGGGGTAATTTTCATAGTTTTCCTGTATACCGTTACGGTCCATAACAAAAGTTATTGCCATATTTATGATTATATTTACATCTATTGTAAATACATTTTACCACTATCGAAGTACTATTCTTTAAATCCTACAATATACTTGACATTTTATAAGTGAAAATTATATTTTATAATTTTAAACAGATTGCGTACAGTTTTTTAAAAATGTACTATTAATTTTAGAAACCCATAACCACGGTGTGCAGTTGATGGTATTATGTTTGATTAAATCATAGAAATCAATGATATAAATGCCAGATTCCCATATTACAATTATTGTTATTTCTATATCTTATGAAAATTATTGCAATCCTCTTATTTGTTTTTACAATACTACAAAATTTATTTGAAGAAATTGCTCGATTTTATTTTCTAATATTACAGAGATTGTATTAAAATAAATACATTTTTTTTCAATTTGACAAGAATATTATAAGCTTAAAACAAAGTTGGCAAGCACTAAAATTACATACAAATATTTTCATAATATAAATATATGCTAAAAGTAATTTACATGTACTTATTTACGATAGAAATTACGTAATATAGTCTGTTAATATTTTTAATTATTTATAATATTAAAAAATAAAATCTACATGACGTTACCCTTAAAATAATATCCAATTCTAGAAAAAGTAATAAAGTCGTTAATGGTACCTTTAAATATATATGTATATATATTAACTTTATAATCAAATAATAATTTTACTATGCATCACATTATACTCATTCTTATTAACAAATAAGCAAGTAATAGCCGATGATATTTCTTAACTTTATTTATACCTTCACTCTTAAGAGTTTAAACATATTTTGATACACTTAAGTGCTATATTATACATTTTTGTTTCCCATTCCCTAATTGATTATTTCACCATTTAGTTAAATTTAAAACACAAATCTGTAAGAATATAATATACATTAAACTACATTATAAATTAACTATAAGATACTTAACCTTGGTATCATCTTAATCGATTATTTATAGAATAATATCGTCGAAATCTCAAGAGAGTTGTACCCACCAGTAAGACCTAAATTAAACGTACCTATAACACGAATAAGTACTTAAATATTTTAAAACTTTCATTTGGTTGAAGGTATTTCTCTCCAAAGCTGTTTTATATTCAAAATCCAATTGAAATGTAGGTACAATACATTTTACCTGACCAATAATGATAATATACGTATTGGAGTTTTTTTTAAAATTTTTTTGCACATATTTCTTCTAATCATATCTCTTCTGTTATCGACTGATGTTGACCCCTTACCGAATCGTATTATGAAATCTAAATGGAGAAAATAAAACAATACAAATCAGTATATTACGATAATTTTTATTATTATGTTATTTAAAATAAATAAAAAACAACATAAATGTAAACTGAAAAATAAAAATATTTTTTAACAATCCTGCAAGTTATTAAATACTGTTGGTATAGTTTATATTGTTACATATTTTTTTTCAACAAAATACTATTCAACTTTTTATTTAGTGCTAACGTGACAAAATATTTTATCTTTAATATTCTGTAATTTATAAATATTTTACTCGTATCTAAATAAATTAAAACAAACATGATCAAATAAATGCATTTAACATTTTATAATAGGTACATCAAAATGTATTATTATATTGCTATTATATTATTGGTACTCATATATAATACGTTTTATATCATCACAATCTAACGACAACAAATATAAATATAACTTGTCATAAAAAAACGATCATTAAAGGAATATACGAGTATTTCACAGAAATAGTGTACTTGAAGGTTAGTAGATCATTATTGTAATAACAATCGATCGGATAATAATATCATGAATACTATTGTAATCGACAACTGTATTAATTGCAAAATCATTGTTTGTCAATTTAAAATATTATTTGATATTTTAAATTTATTTTTCGTAGTTAATTATCAGTGTGTAATATTCTTATAATAAAAAGTGTGTATAAACTACCTTTTTTTATCGAAAATGTGAGTATAAATGATAAAAAAAAAAAAAATAAGAAAGGTGTTTTGTGTACTATAAAAAATATCATAGGTAGTCACTTTGAATAAAGGTCGTTTCAAAGGTTATTTCAATGGTTCTTTATATAAACTTACATTAAATACTAGAAAAAAACATCACGGATTTGTAAGAAGGTCATCGTTTATATTTAGTAATTATAACTGTTTTTATTTTATTGACATGAACCGTCTAACTGAGAATATAAGGGTACAATTTATTAGAGTTTTTTAATCGATATAAAAATGTATTATAATATTGAAATAATATATGACTAATAGAGCTATAGTTAAATTGAGATATTTATTAATTTGTTTTATCATATCAAGATAAACCACTAACTTTACTATGTATTTTGATTTTCAAGAATACAAAACGATGATCATTGATCATCAACCATCTTGTACTAGGTCTTATCTTTACAGATATGTTACGATCTGCACATTTTGCACTTGAACCATAGACCATTATCCATCTGTTTTCATTTTGATTTCTTGCCAGACAAAATTTTTCTTACCTTTAAATTCTGAGCAGATCAATTTATGTATTGGTTTTACAACGATGTAATAAAACACATTACACTACAATTATTATTATTTTGAGGATGGTTTCTGGTAAAAAGTTAGTTAGACCTAGTTAGTTTTAAAGGAGTTAAAAAGTATATAGTTTTCAGTACTTATCAATATAATCACAAACAAAAAAATAAATATGGAAAAATCGGTTTTAGATCAATTTATCTATTTTTTTTTTTTTAATTAATAAATTAATAGCTGTATAAAATTACATTTTTCAAAAAATGACTACCTAGCAATAATAACATGCTTTCTCTAGACTTGATAACATTTGAAAAATAATTTTCTTCTTTTGTGCTATTTAGTATTTACACAAAGTTCAAAATAATATTATCTGTTCTATTTTTAGCTTATTTCGAATTATGTATGATTATGTATGATAATTATCTATGAATTTTAATTTCAATTAAAAAAACTTGAAAATGTAATACAATTATCAACATTAGTTATTCCAATAATAAAAAATATTTATAAGAATAGTAAAATTACTTAAAGCTTTTGTTTTTACGTAAATTATTATTTATTATAGTATAATATAATAACATATCAAAATATTTAAATAAAGTTAGATAATTATTTTTATATCATAAACCAATTCACGCTGTCTAATGGTATATTGATATTAAGTATGATAAGTACAAGTTCATAATTAATAGTTATATGCTTATATTATAATATTTACTATAAATTATATTAATATATGTGTTGGAAAATATTAGTTCAATCTTCTTTATTACTAATAATAGAACAATACATTACTTATAACTCTATTATAGGCATGTTTACAGGCGTGGAGAACTACCACCAGCTTCTATGGTGGACTATGTTTTCAAAAAATTCATGCTCTTATAACAAATTATGGTAACTGATATTTGTTATTTTTATTGAATTTTTATCAATTGTTTTAATTTGTTGTTTTCCATTATTTATAACTACATAGCATAACACATAGGTTAGAATGATGGCACTTTTATGGAATTTTACCATTGACTAGTTTTTTATTGTTTTGACATACCTAGTAATAGTTATAGTTTTCAGTAATAAAAATTCTTCCTACTATAGTGAGTTTTTTAAAAAAAAATTAATGTTTATTCATGTCTAAAAAAAAATATGTCATACGATTTAAAATGTGGATGTTACATAGCAAAGTGTATTCACATTTTTTCTTTTACTTTACATACAAAATAATATATTATAATTATTTATAAAAATGTATGTCCCTTTTAAATTATTATATTTTATTATTTTTGTATCAAATTTATTTAAAATAATTTTCTCGAGAAGTTACTAAAATATACTTTATTTTAACAATAATATTTTATGATAATATTCAAAAGCATATAATGAATTAACAATATATTGTAAAATAAATAATATTTTATTTACATAAATTTAATACAAACTTATAAATTAGTTAGGTTAGTAATTTAAATTTTAATAAGATATAATATATATTCAGTTAAAATTAGCATTTGTTCAAATGGTAAATTAGTTACTTTACTACAATTAATTACATTTTATACTAGTCCACGAAACTATAAATTATTTTATGATTATTTTTTTTTATTTTTATATATTATATATAACAATTTATTATAGGTTCATCAGTATAATGCTTTTTAGTATTCATAATAAATTAAAATCAACAATTTAATTGAACACATTTTTATGATCATTAAACTTAATTATTTTATAATTTACAATTTCAGCTGAAAGTAATAAATATAAATGGTATAAATGCATAGGTATGCATTTCTAAAAATGGAAACAATTTTAAGTGCGTACAATATGTTATGGTAATAAACGACTTTAGAGTTTCCTACGTTATCTATATAATAGTAATAAATTGACTTGACGTGACACGAGAGCTAATTAATTTTGGCAGTGTATCTGCAAAAGAAATGTAATATTAAAAACCCGGAACTTTTCAAACTAAACGTTCTAAAATTATTTTTACAAATAATATTATCATTTTTTTGTCTTGAATAAAAAATACATGAAAAATAACTTTTTAAGGTTGTAAAAAAATTGTTAAATGTAATAAAAAGGGTAAGGTCAACGTCTATTCTTTTATCATAATAAATATTTTAATATTATTTTAATTATTTATTATGTATTATAATATTATGAACTTGTATAATATAGGTACCTATCTATTCAATTTTATATTTGATTCAAAATCATAATACTTATATATTATTTTATTCTATAAACCAATTATAAGTTATAATATTAAATATTCTTTGAATTGCATCGATATAGTTAATTTAGCATTCATTTACATCTTCGAGTATAGTATGCACTATCTATTATTTACACTTTAAAAAGAGGAATTAAATATATATATTATATTATATGAACTTATAGTATAAAATGCTATTCAATGCCAATAAAATGTAAGATATTCATCTTTACTTTTCTGTTATAAAGTGTGAGTAATGAGCATTTATTTTCTATAATTCGTATACACATCAGATAGGTATATTGGTAATTATTAAATTGTTTATTATATTAAGTATTGATGTTAGCGGTTTGAACTTAAAGGTATACGACTAATACAAACGCTAATACACATTTTAATCATTTTACAATAATTCAGTGTGTGTTCTATAGTTTGTATATATTTGTATATTTATTTTAATATGAAAAATAAACTAAATTAACCACAAGCTGAAAATTTAATTAGGTATATAAAAAAAATAATAATAATAACTTAATAAAAATTAACAAGGAGATAACATTTCAATATTATAAAACAATAAAATAGATATTATTTTCATAAATTATAATTTGTTTATGTGTTATGTTTTCAATTTTACATTGAACTCTTATTTTCTCATTCATGAAAATACAGATATGGATGATGTTCATGACTCTGGTATTCTCTATAATTTTATATGAATCAGAAATATGATCAGTGATCACTTAGAAAAGCAGAAGAAACAAGATTAAATTTATTTGAAATGTAATCCTGCTGAAACCCTATGGTCCATACACACACATACGAGTGAATGGTGGTAATGACATAACCATGAACTCGAAGAAGTTGTCCAAAGACCAAATAACCAAACCCAAACAAATAAGAAGGTTGTAGAGGACAGCGAGACATGTGTGACGGAGAAAAAGGTCTTCAATCAGAACAACATTGCGTGAAAACAGACGCGGGAAGGATACAACCAGAGAAACAGCCGAGGATAGCGGTAGAAGTCAGAAGATAGAGATAGATGGAGAGAAATGTGTTTAGCTGTATAGTCTAAAAACAGGAGAAAAAAATGTGTCTATATTATATTAGTTGATGTGTAAGTTTCATTTTCATACGGAATAAATGTGAAAGTCATAAAGAAATACTGGCCATACAAAATGTACAAAGTCAAAACGTTAAGTAATTTGGAAGAAAACCTCAAAACATTGTTAAGTTTCTATACATCGAATAAATTATTAGGTAAATGTAAATTGAAAATCGTTTAAACATGAATAATACTATTTTTATGAAAAGCGTTATATTCTTAATCAAACGATTATATAACCATTTAAATAGGTACCTAACTAATAAATGCAAGAGTTACTTATATGACTTTTACTGGATATTTAAATACCTAACTTTAATAGTTTAATGTGATTACTTATGCCATGTGATATATTATCAATATATGTTTATTGGATTCTTATTCTAAAGCCAAATTTAGACATTTAGGTCATTAAAATCAAATACAAATTCATTATTAATGAGTAATATACATGATCTGCATATATATATTCTAACTTGTAGATTATACTAAATTTAAAGGTCGTAGGCAAATACATAAAATATTTATCATCAATATAATAATATCTTTAATCAGTTTACTCATATATTGTTATATTTTTTATACAAATATTGATAATCTTTTACTCTTTTTTTTTACTCTTAATAATCCGTAGTATTATATTATTATGTTCAAAATTTAAAATTAAAAATTCTAATAAAACATTTAAATGACATCACAGGGCAAAAACTGACAATTAATACATATGTATTCTCATCAGTGTCCTTGACACGATCTTCAATTTGACGAAGGTACAGTTTAATTAATTGTACGTGACCACATTTGGTCCGTGGATTATGGTTAATACTGTTATCTAATTGGATCATTTACATACAAATGTATTTTATTTAGATTCTATTAAATTAATTATAAACTCAGAACCACTATATTTATTACTAGCACATGACATCTTATATGAGGCAAAGTGACATATAAAATAAATACAAAGTAATTCTTTTAAAATTAAGCACTCATGGTTGGCTAATAGATTTTTTGGAAACATTCTTTTGTAAATTTTAGTTGTATAGAAATCTAAAATTTAATATATTATACCTAATTTTTTATTTATATATATTCATTAGTACATTGTCGGTAACTATCCAACATTATTAATTTGCTAGGTAAACTAATATATCAACAAATTTTACAATGTACCTTTATAGAATAACACTATTTAAAATGTTGAGAATAAATTTGTTGTATTGAAAAATCCAAAGTTTTCTTCACTGATGACTTGATATAATAACTGAAGGTTTAGAATGGTGTTATACTTATTACCTGTGATCGAATTAATTTTTTCCATTTTTCATTTTCATTTCAAAAATTTTAAATAACAACAATTTATTACACAATTAAATTATCATTAAAAGTATCTAAATTATAAAATCTGAAAAAATCTCTACTTACAATTTTACAACAGAATAATCACAGCTAAATTCAATTAATATTCTGACATTTAATTTTAAAACGTTTAAAATACGTTATAATGCCATAATAATATGGTCTTACGGGGTTATACGTATCATTATGATTGAAGAGAGGCATTAGGATATTAATTAATTGATTAATAAATTAACTATGAAATAGAAAATTACATCTTTAGTTTTTAAAAATGATTATTGCTATTGTGTATATTAGCGTTTCTCAACCTGGGGGTTTCGATCACCTTGACTAGGGGTTGCGTAAGCCAAAAATAATAAAATTCCGATTTAAAAAATGAACCTTTTTATTTAAAAAAAAAAATAATATTTAAAATAATAACAATAATAAAATAAGAATAATGTTTATACTACATACAAAAAAGAAGAATAAACATTATAAAAGGAATCATCGTTTCTCAATCTTTTTAGTGTCTGACCTCGAAAATAGGTATAAAATATGGACTATGACTTCGCAACCACATATTTATATTAAGTATAATTACGAACAATAAAAATATCATATCATAAATCGTTTAAACAAACGAAATATACCATTGCAAATATCGATTTATAAATACCATGACATGTGTAGTAATTTAAATTTGTCACATGTAAATTAATTATTTTATAATGTTTATTAATAATTTTAAGTAAATCCTTATGTTATTGTTACTATTTTAAGTATTTTTTTTGTTCAATAAAAAATTTTAAAGAAAAAGGTTCATTTTTTAAATTAGCGTTTTATTATTTTTTACTTATGAGAGCCCTAGGCAAGGTGATCACGATTATCGCGATCCCCAGTTGAGAAATGCTGGTATGTTTCGTTTTTTTAATCGATTAATTATATGATATTTTTATTGTTTAAAATTTTACTTGGTATAAATAGGTGTGATTGCGAATTTATTGTTCATTATATATACTGTATATTATTATTTCAAGTTTCAAGTTTCAATATAATAGGTAAGTAATAGAACTTTTTTGTAGCAAGTCGATGAAAACTAAATTGTTGTAAAAAGTTGAAACACAGTAAGTTTGTTCACTATGTATATTTTATTGAACGGTATAATATGCCATCAATAACATAATAAAAATAGCTAAATCGTATTAAGTTATACATTTCAATATTAGTATATTTTTACTATAAATATTTTCAGATGAATGAAAAATAAATTTCATTATATTTTAATAATTAAATAATAATTTTCAGAAATCAATAATTAATTAAATTTCGTAAAGAAAATATTCATATAATAGAATAATAAATTCTTAATAGCTATTAAGATTTATTAAGATCTAGATCTGTATAAAACATATCATTCATTAGATTGTTTATTATTAATGTATTTTTTTTTTATAACTGATTTTTTCATATTGTTTGTTTATCGCTATCATAAAATATTCTACAATAACATTCGAAATGACTTCTCTTATGTCATTTAATATATTAAAATCTTAATATATGCATTTATAATAATAGTTAATGTGTGAAATATCTATAATAGTTTATTGATAAAATACTAAATTTAAATGTCATATATATATATACATGTATAATATACATTTTGCATCATCTACATTTAAAGTCGGTCAGATGGAATATGACTGAAATTTTATCGTTAATCGATGCAGAAATATACTCATTTCACCGGACGAATGAGTTTCACGTAAAATATTATTAAATAAAATTATGATGAAGTAATTTTATAAATTGGATAGTCTACTGAAAGTAGTGAAGATTAGTATCATTTAGTATGACTAAAGCATACGCCTATAATACTTGTTTTGAATTTTAGTTGAAGGAATACAATGATGTTATATATTTTTTACAAAACCCAATTATCCTATAATTTAATAATTTATGTTCAATTTATTAATATACATTAAACGTGTTACTTAAAAACCATTGGAGATATTTTAAAACAAATGCTGTAAACAATTAATATTATTAATTATTTACTTATAAAAAATTAATATCTTGTTTATCTTTACTCTAGAGTCTAGATCTAAATGTAGATAATTTTGTACATATCTATATAAAAAAAATACATCAAATGCAACCTATAACTTTCAGTATTTCTAAAACTTTGTTTAAAAACGTACAATTACTAAAAGCGTATGCATAGCCACGTAGATATATTATACATCCGTTACATAGCTATATAATACACTACATGATATTGTTTATAAAACCGACAATATAGATATTATTTATATACGGTTCATATAATATATGCGCAATAATTGTACATAAACCAAGTGTTTACGTATCATTGTCCGCCTAAAATACTGTATTTTTTTCATTTTATTGTTTACATAAACTACTAAATGTAATTTTTGTTATCATTATTTATTTGTTTATTATTATTATTATTATTTTTTGAAACACTAACAATTTCACGTTAATATTTTAACTTTTATAATTTTTAATAAGATAATTATACTACTTAATATAATATATACTAAAATATCTTAAAAGACTATACAAATTGACTTAGTAAAAAATGTCAATAAAGCGTCTATATTTTAATCATATTATTAATTAATTATCATATATATATATATATATATATATTATAAGACGGTTCGTAATTTTAATTATACGATTTCTGTGTCTTTTTATTATGTCTGATTATAATATGCATAATTAATTATTAATTAAATGAACATCACCTACAGTCCGAGGTTAATGCATATCTTACAAGCTAAAGTATCTACCATAATCTGTTACATAAAATTAGATATTATTTAATATTTATATATACTTATGTATATAAAAATGTTACAATATTTTGTTGACCTACACGCTTTAATAAAAATATTTTCATACTCATAAAATACAATTTTATATTTACTTTTATCAAACACGTATCATACGCATTCGTTTAATATACCTACCTACAATAACTTTATTACGTTTCATTTTATATCCCTTAGGATATATTTGAGTTATAATATTATCTTTATAATATTTCAACATACATTTTTATACATCTACTATTAATAATAAATAAGAATAAATATTATAATAATAACAGAAACGAAATACAAGCATGTAAATATCTTATAGTTTTTAAATCAGCCAGAAAAATGAAAATAAGAATGGATTTTTTGTGAAGTTGTTCTTGGAAAAAATAGCATTATTATAAGAAAACTTAAAATCATGAGAGCAAAAAAAATATAGTTTTAATAAAATCTATCACAATATGATATAGAGATGAAAATTAATGATTAAATGTTCAAGGTCACATGTGTCCTCTCTACTGCAGTTAGCTGGTAAGGTACAATATAACTAGTTATTGGTTTCTAAAAAAAAATTTTTTTACTATAATAAGAATAATACAATTTTCTCAGTTGATCTAGTTGATCTCTCAATTGTGATAGGACAGGAGAAATTAGAACGCCAGAAAGAGTTTGATTGAAGTCTAATTTGATTCACTGGACAGCCAAAGTTGAAGTTATCAAAATCGAAATATCGCTGTAATAACAGTGATGATCCATAATTATGTTATTTTTAAGATTATATTTAGAATGACATTTATATATGACATATGTATTATGTGTGTATTGAAAGTTATTTTCTGGTTTAATCGAAAAATAACAATTCCTACAACCAATGCGAATACACGGAGAATTTCAGACATAGGAACGTAATTAAATAACTATGTGTTTAATATTTATGTTTTATGACGTATTAATATTTTAATGGAAGATAATAAAACACAAGCATATGCTAATAAACAATACATTTACGTATAATTTATAAAATAATTAACAGTCAAGATATTTTCTAATTATCCGTATAAATATATATGATTTAATAACATTAAGCCAAATATTAGCTAATTTATAATTTTATTTTCATTTATCAATATTATAAGTACTATGTTAAGATATTATTAGGATTTTTGCATTTTTTTTAACAAATTTTTTTTGTCGATGACTATTTTGTAGTGAAGCCTTTTATTTTAGTAAAGACATATTATACAGTAATACCCTAACGACAAATTTAAAAATAGCGTTTTTAATAAAACAATAGACAATTGTGTACACAAATATAACATTAAACAAGATACAGAATATAAACGAGATCTGGAAATATTATATTTATTATTTAGTTAAGCGAGGTTTTTGTAAATCCAGTAATTGTTTACAATACACATAATTAAGTATTAAGTCGAATTCAGATGGTTCTTTTCAGAAAAATTAAGCATTTCAAAGGATCTATATAAGATCAGTTTGGCGAGATTGAGCTCTAAAACATAACTTAATAAAGTAGATTTTAAAATATTATTCTATGTTGTAAATCAAAAATTAATATTAAATGAAATTATTTATTATTACCCAACAGTGCTTTTATCACTATTTGAATGTCGTTTCCGATTATCTGCGACCACTTACAAAATATATAATTTTTGTATTTTGATCTAATTTAATTAAAATCTTCTAGTGATTTTAAAGTGTATTCTGTAGGTCCGCATAAACAACTTTTAAATTGCTTGCTATTTCTTTCCATCGTTTGTACAAACATTATTTTGACATGTAGAGCGATAGGTGGGGTAAATCTATACTACTTAAATTTAGGTACATTAAATTGTTTAAAAAATTTTAACATGAAATAAATGCTTCAATATTTTGAGACTTATTAATGTCACAGTTTTTATATATATACCTATATATATATATATATTTATTATTATTATTATTATTATTATTATTATTATTATTTTATTATATATTTCAATAATTATCATTAATCTTTTATATTCGTGCCCTCGTATATACATTTTTGATTTTGCATCGTTTCAGGTGGCCAAATGTGTATGGATGGTTATAAATTATAACTTATAACCATATATAAACATCTATAACTATAAAAACTATTTTATTGCACCCTGTTGTTGCCATATGGTGATAGTTTATAACAGTACTGCAAGAAAACGCAACAGCTACAATCGTTGCAGCCACAGGTCATATGTCGGGCATAAAATACAAAGATATATATTATAATATTATACAGCAGTTTGTGTGAATTGGAAATTTAAACTAACGCCAAATGCGCGAGTCTGTTGCGATTTTTTGTGTATAATAGAAGGTCTCATGAGTATATAATATAACACAGTGGCAAAATCAGATAAATCTCAAAACGAAATAATATAATAAAGATTAAAAATCATATTATATAGGACGATAATAAAATCAACTGTTTAATTTAAGACTACGATAAATAATAATTGCGGACGCGGTCTCATTTTAATTTTAATTTTTGCCAAAATTTGCTTTAAAATTTGACATTTCCTTAATTGGTAAAACGGATGTTTACTTATGAGTTTATTTGTACCTATAGATTACCTACTGTTGCAGCTTATATTTTAGATTCTGAGCAGAACGATGGATGTATTTTATAGTTGATTTCGTGGTTTTATAATAATATACCACTTGTGTTAAAAACAACACTCAATGTTTGGATGGATAATCCCAAATTTTTAAACCAAATACGCGAAGGCGCGATCTACAGTATCATTATATATGATATATAAAATTAGCTTTATTTGTTATATTTTATATCGTACAGTATAAACGATTTACATACAGAAACTATCGTACTACTCTCGTGGACTGATCGAGCAACGATGAAATAATGCGAGAGCGATTGCGGCGGCTCTACAATTCTATTATTATTATTATTATTATGTAGGCTTCGTCGACATTGACACAGATAATAATAATAAAAAAAAAAAAAAAAAAATCGGAATACCGCCGACGAGAAACACCAGTGACAAAATGCCGACGGCGATGTAGCTATAATATCCGGTCAGCTGGTAAATATCAAGTAGAACAATAATGTATATCGGGATCGGGCGGGATCTATGCCAATATCGGGGCGAACAGCAAGAGCGCTAGCTAGTGATTTTTTTTTTTTTACGAACCCCTGGCCAAAAGATAAATATAAAATATTCCTCCGCGCTCGGCATTTTGTAAGCACGCCACCGATAAAATGTTCACAGCATGTGTCACGGGTACGCTAAATTTAGAGACGACGATTTTTTTTTTCACCCCGCTCCCCGATCTCTTGTGGTGCGCGTCCGCTGCTTTATATATATTATATGTATGTTTATATATGTATGTGTGTGTATGACCGATACATATAATGACGTTTACCCGGCCGTGCCGCCTGTTTACAGCACGGCCGACAGCAGCCGGAAGAACACTTCCGACGCCGCTCGGTCATCGCAAAAATCCAGTGTCAATTAGGCATCACATCGTAATAACACATAGATTTCCGTAGAGTTCTGTACCTACTGAGTTTACGACGGTTATTGTGGGTTACGCGTTTTCCCGGATTACCTTTGGTAGGCAGGTGGAACTTTTTATACTATTTTTTGAGCGAAGCGAAAACACGCGTTTTTAGTTTAGAAAATATTAATACTCGTCGAAATTTTAAGATCGCGGTAACCGATTATTTACTATAGCATCTTTATAAAATCTGAAGTCAAAAAAATGACTTATAGTTATTTAGGGTCACTGTAAGTTGCAGTTAGCAGATAAAAAGTTATTTATCTCTTTTGAATTTATTATTTAATAGGTAGGCACCTTCTGCTACACGCAGACGTATTTACGAGGGTTTGCGGGATTTAAATTCCAAACTCCTGTCTTATTAGTTATTTTGGCAAAAACGAATTAATCATTTTTAAACTACGCCGTATTTTAATAGATAATTATGCATACTCGCATATGTATTTGTACTGGACGAGTAAAACTTTATAGGGGTTTGAAAACAGTGAACGACGTTTTATGTTCAAATGTTTGCACAATAGTAATCAGATTAACATGAAGTTGACTCGTTAAACTAAACATATTCAATCTTTACGTAATATTTAAAGGGGGGGGGCAAATTTAATGAGATTATGATTAATTTATTGTATATTTAGTTGCTGCCAACCGCTATGAAAATTGATCTATTCGTATATTAAATGTTTACCACATATATTGCAAATTATGCTTTCCAATATAATACGGCAAAATATTTGGTCACTTAAATATTTCATAATATAAATAACATGAATGTATTAAGCTGTAAGTTGTCCCAGAACATTTGATACAAATAGAATACTCGTACAATAAAATTATTATATACGAGTAAACATTTTGTTTGTGAAAAAGTTACTGAAATTAATTAACTTATTTAATTATACTTTTTAATAAAATGCAACTATACGAGTATATTATTAAAATACTTTTTAAATATTTATGCACGTGTACATTACATTCATTTTGTCAAATTTAATATTTCCTAAAATGTGTTGATATAAAGTAATTTTATTTTTATTTTCAGACTTAAAATCATCATACATATAAAAATAATATTATTTCGTATATATAAAATATAAAATTATGGGATTTTTACGAGCGAGTTTTATACGCGCGTTAAATCCTACAGCACCGGTCATCAGTTAAATCTTCGATTATTTTAAGTATATTACTCAACTCACAATAAAAAGAAATTTTCCACCTCATTACTCTTATAGAACATCAATAAATTAATCTCTAGGTTTTTATTATTTAAATCTAATCTTGCTACAATATTTAAATAATCATCGATTATAATATTTCAGATTTTCCGCACAACCTTTGTGGTAGGTAACTTAAATTATTATTTTTATGCAACCAGCAAACAATTACACATCAAAATCGTGTGAAAGTTTGCATCATCAGTTTATTCCATGTAATCCTAAAACCTACAAAGCGATGATACTTAAGTAGGTACCTATATAACATATTGTATACACTATACATATATTATATATATAAAAAGTATCAATATTTATACGTTGTTTAAGTATGATATTAATATTATATACCAGTAGAATAGCAGATATTATGACATATATCCTAAACTAAATCGTATAAATTATTCAAAAACACGCGGTAGTATTTTCCACGTATAGATATAATTTGACAACGCGATGATAATGGCGAACTGAGTTACTACGACCAGTTACATATATTTGGAAATACAATACAAGAACTTTTTAAAATATACTTGTTTTGTAATAATTGTAGAAAATATTATTTAAAATTATAATTAACAATTATGTATTCTTTATAATTAAAAAAACTCCTTGTACCTAACCTACGTATTATTTTAAGTATTACTTTTTGATATTATTATATTAAAGAATTATTCTATATATTATGAAGTGCTAACATTATTATTATTATTATTCATGGAGTGCAATCGAAATCGCATTCATAAAATCCGCTATTGGTCCATCATTTGCGATCGCATTTCACTTGATCCGAATAAAAATAATATCAGCCGGCCAAATGCGCCAAGTATCAGTTAAAACAGTTAAAACACGGCTGCTGAGGTGGGTCAGGGTTTTCGAAACTACGGTGAAATGAATTACCGATGATTTCATTTATTTATTTATTTATTTATTTTTTTTGGCAATCGTTTTCAAGGTAACGTTACACTAAACCGATGGATTCTGTACATTATTATTACTATCCGGGTGATTCCTCTACGAGCTTGTTAATTTTTTCAGTCTTACACGCCATATGTCACGGTCTGCGCAAACGACAGACCGTGAAACGGGATTTTTTACTCAAGTAACTCTGTATAGTATATATGCATATGCGATTCGTTAATTATATAATAATATATTTGTACGACCTCGAGTGCACTATAGAATGGTGGTCGGAAATACAGAAAAATTATACAATATATTAAATTTAGCTGTAAATGCTTTTCAGTTTTCCCAAAAAATGTTTTATAACTTATATTCTTATATGTTTGACTCGAGTACAGGAAAAAAAAACATATTTTTAAGGAGCAAGAGACCGTTGTATAATCAATAAAAAGTGCCATTTACTGTAAAATACTGTAAATAATGCTTTTGAACTTAACCACAAAAACTTAGAGACGAGCATCCAAACCATCCAAATCTAGAGTTCTCCGTGACTATATATATCTAAGTAACTAGCTAGGATTATATGTATGAGTCACCTACGCGTCTGGATAAATTATATTTATGTGATATGTGTGTACAACAATAACAAATTACAATAAACCTATATATAAATTATAAATATGTGTACCTATTTAATATTTATAAATGTATATAATGTCAGCTATAAATAAAATTTAAAATATTCCGAAATAACAATACATTTTCTGTATATTTTTATAACACTTGTTTGTATAAAAACATTAAATACTATATAATTATGGATATTATTGTATCAACATTGATTGATGTTAATTTTATTCTATAACCTACACTCAATTTGAAGGTACACAAAATAATATATTGGAAGACAGTACAACATATTATTCAAATAGGTACCAAATAATACTATAAAAACTTAAAAATAAGTATATTAGACTTTAATACTAGCAGTAAGTCCTATTTTGTATTACTCTATCATATTTGACGATTTTAATTCGTAATTAAACAATAATATACATATTATTATAATAAATTATTTATAAACAAGGTTGTTCATCTTAAACGTTGTAAAATTAGGTAAGGATTTCATTGGTTATTTTTTTTTTTAAGAAAGATTCAGCTAAATACTATTTATCTCAACGATTATGGTAGGTTAGAATATGGCGTATGTGCTACTAAAATTTCCAGATGGCCGCCTACTCAAGAACTATTTTACTAGGTATCTGGTATATAATAAACGTATGTCGTATATATATTAAGCCGTATACATTTACCGATTATTTTAGTTAATGTTGTCAATTTTTTTCAAATACCTAATATAAAATACGAACACTTGCCAATGCTAGTTGATACGCAAGATAATTATTTAGTGAATGTGGACATAGTAACCTAAGTAATAAATGTACCTAGTTTAACAAATTAATTTTTTTACGTTTTATTTATTACAACACTGTAAACTATCGTGACATTTAATGTTGCAAAGTATTGCCCCATTTTTACATACATATTTTTTTATATACACCTAATTGCATCGTATAAACCCTCATCGTGTAATACTTGCGACAGTAACATTTGAATGGATGTATAAAAACTAAATAATATATAATTTATGTATTATATATTATATTTATAATATAATATATTATTATTATATTTTATATAATATATATTATTATTATTTTATGTATAATATATTGTATACATATTTATAATTTATAAAATAGCTGTGTTGGTCTCATGTTTTATATCTATAAAATATATAATATAAGCTACATTATAATTATTTATGTTGCTTGTATAAAAACAAATCCATAGCAAATATTTTGTAGTAATGTAAGGTGACAACACTTGGCAACAACTGATCCACAGTTATAAAATCTTTAATATATTAAATAATATATAATATTAAATCTTTAATATGCACATCGCTATAAAGATTATTAATTACAATTAAACAATAGACAGTATTAATGTGTATACCTATAGTAGCTAGTAGTAAATATATAAATAGTTCAAAGTATTATTTCATAAAATACACTTAAAATTATCAGTAGTTTCAGTTAAAATACATAACATTTTATAATTGCACGTTGTTATGAAAAATGTAATTTTGTCAAATAGTAAGAACATACTTTGTTTAATATATTATATATATATATTCATATTGGACGAGTATGAAATTTTTTATTAATAATATATCATGTACGAAAATAATAATACACGGTATATGGACATTAAATCAACTACAAACTAAGTATATAAATCAATATCGTATAATATTGTTTATAGTTTATGTAAATATCGAAAACATATGTTTTTAGCATACGATTACTAATAATAGTTAACTACATACTTAAAATACCTTTTGTCTTCATTAAGAAATGCGCGTTTCAGTGTTTGTATATTATTAAAGTTCAGTATAGAATGTTTAGACCCGTTGAATCATAGTGGGTGCTTAATATTATACAGTTTTTCCATTTAACGAATGTTATGCATACAAATGACGATAATTTTGTAGAAAGTTCGACGAAGATTTAATGTTAGAGTACTTCGCTGTAATACAATAAATATACAACGAATCTTTGAAATTACAGGTACTTATGATTATTTATTGTTATGATTATAAACGTATTTTTTTTTCTTATTAAAGAATTGATTTATTTTTAGGGGCTATGGGTATTTATTTACGTTTTTATGAAAAAAAATATTCATTAATTTTAATCATTTACTTTTTTGCTGTGCAGAATTGCATTACCTTGTTATTTTAAATTCTGAAGAATACGATAAATGTATGGATATATTAATTATTAATGATGTACTTTTTTATTTTTATGCGTTTACACGGATTGTAGTTAAAAAATAACTTGATCTTTTACTTCGATAGTGCTTTCTGGTAGGTAGCAAATTTTATCTTGTCAAAATTTTTGAAAATTTAAAATATAAAATGCTGAATACTTTTTAAAATAATCAGAAGACAAAAAAATAAAAAAATAGAAAATACCGGATATTTTTATTCAAAATAAGTTACTACTGTATTAATCTGAAATTTTACGAAATATTCATATCAAAATTTACTTAACTTGATAAAAGTTTCAAAATATTTTGTGGTTATTATAAATATTTGAAATTAGTAGCTTATTTTTTTAAATTTAAGTATAATGCAGTTTATATTTTAACAAAAAAAACTTAAAATATAATACAAAGTTCATCTTAAGTTACTCCTTTGAATTAAAAAAAAATATATTGTTAATACATATTCACAACTTTTTAATATGTAAAAATCAAGTAAATTCCCAAACTATTTCGTAGTAAATTAAATTTTAAATTTAAACACTTAAAACTTGAACATTTTACACCAGTTTCCTCATAAATATATATGTTTATTAAAAATTTTAAAAAAAATGTAGTAAAAAGCCATAAAAACTTTTCTTATGATCGATTGAAATTCAAATCTTGGTGACATTGCATATTCAAACGTATCATAACAGTTTTCCTTTACTAATCTTTGTTGTTTACTTATAATTCAAAAAACATTAATCTTTGAAACTTGAAAATATTTACTGTTACTTAAATCATAATTTTCATACTTATGTTTTTACATAGTATAAAAGTTTTCACATTTAATACAAAAACTTATATTATAATTGTTTGTTTTAAAGCAAATAAAAATATATTGTCACAATTTTTTATTCGTAAACATATAATGTTCAAATTTTTATAAAATCAAAATCATAAAAATTTGAATATTATTTTGTAGTTTTTATTTAAAAATTATATGGCTAATGGTTGAAAATGTATATTAAAGTTTCTTCCACTAAAAATAAAAAACAACAATATTTTATAGTTAATGTTCATAGATTTTTATTTTTCTCAGTTAAGGTTTAAAAAAAAATAGATATTTAAATGATGAATAATGATTTTAGTTATTTTATTTTAATTCATTATTATTATTATTTATATATATTTAAAACTTTTAAATAAGTTCCTAAATTTTACTACACATGATGCATTTGTCAATTTAATATTAAGATAAAGGATTAAAGGATTACTTATTTATACAACGAATCTATAGTCACATCGTTTTATGTATATTGATATGACTTTATTAACTTTAAGTTAATTACAATTATAATCCAATATGATAAATAATACAGTTATATTTTACAACATAATTAATGTTATGTTTTCCTCGAAAATAAATACATCCCCGATAATACTAATAGTAAAATAAATTATTATAATATCAACAAAAATATATAGTAAAATATGTTTATTAATTTAGGCTGACAGACCATCTCCACTCAAAATCATTTTTCGTATACAATGATTTATTATTGAGTTTAAATTTAACACGTCCATTACAACAACTTACTCAATGACAAAGTACATCCTGACACCTATTGTACAGCAAAGAGATTACTATACTTGCTCGTATTTTTTAATTAACCTTAAAAGCGTAGTCATACACAATATAAAATTAAAATACTTGGAAAATCGTAGTTTTTACTTCAGTGTTGTACACTACAACAATATAATCAAATACACACCTATTATACAATTTAGTTCTTAAAAAAAAAGAATATTCACCAATAGCCAACATCAAATACAGTAAGTAACTAAACCGTATATGGTTTTAGGTTCTTTATGATTAGTAAGTTAAATAAATCATAAATCTATTAATTGATAGTAAAATTATATTTATATTTCAAAGCTTTAATTTAGACTACTTTTAAAATTACTAATCAGAGCTATGTAAATTGTAGCATATACCTAATAAGAAAATATTAATATTATAAAAATGTGTGAAAAATTATTACTTTTCATGAAGTCGTCAAGAACTAAGCAAAACAATAATGGCAAGCGATAAGCACAGTTTATGATTCGATTTTTATAAAATAATAATTTTACATCAATAAATTAAAATATACATAGTTAATAATAAAATATAAAATTATATTTTGCTTAGGTAGAAATTAAGTATTAACTAATAAGTAATAATAATATTATATCTAGTAAGACTCAGTCACACAGAGCATCGGATTTTTAAACCATGTAAGACAATAATTTAAATTTTGTAACTGCAGTGCCACCACCAATCACATCTTTACCATGGATTATTAGGCAGATTTAAAAAGTTTAATAATTTATTAAATATACTTATAAAATTAAGTACAGACCTTTGATCACTTACTTCCATTAAAGTTTAATTTAATATCATAATACATAACGTATTTATGTGCTTAATCACATTTAGTAAACGATAATATTTTAAACAGTTACTCTCAAGTTAAAATTTAAATAAAACTTATATAGAAATATATTGAATCTTGAGTTTACATTATTATTAATACCTCAGTATAAAATATAACTTTATGAAAATAAAAATTTGTATCATTCCTTAGCATATAATATAAAAAAATATTTAAAACTTAAATCACTGATAAAAAAAATTAATTATAATACATCAAACACTAAATTAGAGCATTAAGGTTTTTAGTAAAAAAAAAAAATAATGTATTTATAATATCGGTTAAAAACATGTATAATTAAAAACATCCATTAATAATTAATATTTCTTCGTTCGTTATTTATTCATCAAATATCGATTATCAATGTAAACTATAGAATAAGATTAACTTATTTTGACATCTTATACTAAGTCTATAATTTATGTATTTAAGTACTTTATATTTATATTTGGATACTAATGTTTATGATTAATCAGACTTATTATACGGTAAAATTTCAAATTATGTTAATGACTAGCAAATGCATATTATGAAACCAATTTTATGTTGCAAACTAAAGGTATTTAAATCATAAGATCTTTTATCTTTGGACCCTATTTTTATTTTTATTTTTCTTATTCATGACATTTGAGTAATTTATTTATTAATTTATTCATTGATTATGATAGGTAAAATAAAATTACCTTTAGTTGTTATGATTTTTTAAAAGTAGCTTACATCTATAATTATTGATACAGACTATTTTTATATAATTGTAAAAATGTTTACTATACGCCATAAATAATTTATATATTTATGACTTATGAATGAAATAATTTTGTGTGGGTATATAATATATATTATTATTTTATTTTGTAGATTTAAAATAGTGCAAGACCATAATAATGCAAATAATATGCAAATAGATTCATAATAGAATTATAGAAAAAAAATTAATTATATAATTATAATATTATTATACAATAGGTAATAGGTATATTATAACTAAAAAGTGAAGATTGAAGATTCACCATCAAAAATCTGTATATTAAACTTTTTTATGCATTTTTGATATAAATAAAAACAATAATTTGGTAATTTTAAGGCAGAGCAAATTCTAATACATTTTATGTTGAATCAAAATACATTTTGCTAATTTATCAATATTGTATTCTATAACTAATATAAAGTAATAATAAGTATTACATTGCACTTTTTTGCATATAATTTTCTGAGCTCAACAAGGTGTAAGTATATAATGAGACTTATCATTTTGATCGAATAAAATATGTCTACAGAAAGTATTCGAGGACAAATAAAATTTAAATACCTTGTTATTTTGTTTATGTAGGTATAGGCATTATATACGTGACATTTTTTATGTGCCATAAAAATTCTTATATCAACAAAATGATCATTAGTGTAAAAATCTTGGAATTTTAACAATTGTTATTTAAGAATAAATGATTTTTGTTTAATTTATTGAATTTCAAGATAAATTTAAAATTATAATTGAATTTGAAATAATAATAATAATTTGTAATAATAGATTAAATTATTAAAGTCTATTATTAAAGTTCAAGTATTAATTATATACTATTACACTAATCTAATATTTGATTCATTAATGATTAATAAAATAATTACTTTTTTAAGTCAATGCATATTTTTTTTTTAATACAAATCATATATAATTATTATTAGGTCGGTCATTGGTACTTTCAAATTATTATGAATTGAAGTTTAAGTAAAACACTAAATTGCTTAAATTTAGAACTGGCAATAATACCTATTACATTAATTAAAATTATATTGTAATAATATGTAATGAGTACATACTGCAAATTATGTTAATTTATGTTTTAATATATAATATACATGATACATTCAATTATTATAATAGAAAGTGAATGATCGTATAGGTACCCAAAGTATAGTTTTAAAAATTACAAAATAATGTTTTATTTTAACTCAAAGCAGATACATATTCAAAAAAAGTTATAAATATTTAAATTCAATTAATAAATTCTTTAACATAAATATTATGTTATTCATATGAAGCACGAAATACTGAAATAATTTTTTATCCTCGATTATTTTATTTATTTTGTGGGTTTATTAATCAATACACTAGTAGCAATAGTAAATACTTATTTTATCAATGTGTTAATGTAACATTGTATGATATTAATATATTATATATATATATATATTATATATACATCACATTATCTAAAAATCCAAAATATTGATACATACTATACATAATCACATATCATTATAATATTGTTGATTGTAACTGTTTTGAAAATTTAAAATGCTAAACGTGAATTTTTAAGTAACAAAACTTTTTCTATATAAGTAAATTTTATTGTGAAACGTCGCGTTGGCTCGTTAAAAAAATTCGATGTTTTTATTTGGTGATTTACATTACGATTTTTTTAAATCTTTTTTTTTTTACACAACTTTTTCATTGTGTACGTGAAAAGGGCGTATTTCAGTCATTCATAGTATCTAAACTTGTACATTAAGGCACGTATAGTAAATTTACACAATGGTAAATTGCATTTTGAAAACTTTGATATAGATTATTATTGTTAGTGTAAAGCAAAAGACATTTTATACTTCTACCAAAAAAAACCATTCACTGTCTTTTCAATGAGTAATTTTATATTTTTGGGTATTATGTCTAAATACTATGTATGGTCAATGTATAATGTATATAGTATTTTAATGTCCGACCTATTAAGCGAGTTTTGGCATCCTACATAATGGGTTATAAAAAAAAAATACCATGTGTTATGGAAATAAAAATATATACTGTTAAAGTGTTTTTTGTTTTTATTTTTTTTTTTAATTTGTTACAAATTATAAAATATTAAATAAAAAAAATTATATTAGTTACTCAATAATTATGAAAATCGTAAAAATATATTTTTTTATAGTTTTGAGTTTAACACGATGTTTTAAAAACAAACTGCTTTCGTAAGTACCTATGTATAATAGATTACACAGAGAAATAATGTTTGTTTTATTTCAGTGACCTAACAATTTTTATTTTATTAGTGTACATTTTTATTATGTGTCTATATAATTGTTAACTTCTCAATTATTAGCCTATAATATAATTACACGAATGTTTTACAAAGCTTTTAAAAAGATAAAACTATATATTTTTTACGCGTAAAATAATTTTAATTAATTATTAGTATAAATTAAAATCGATGTTATTACAAATATATTATAGATACAAAACTAACAAATTAATAGTTGTAGAATTTTTATGGAAGCTAATAAGTTTGTTATTGGAAATAAATATAAATGTTTAAGTAAACAATAAAACAATAATAGGAAATTAAAAAAGAAAAGTTATCACGAATCATATTAACATGTAAATATTAAAAAAAATATATTTAAAAGGAACATCTCAATTGTATTCACACATGTTACAATTAGGTACGTATAATTATAAAACATGATAATTGTTAAAATAAAATACTTTATGGTAAAATATATACACAAAGGTAATGATTTCAGATGATATAATATATTTAATTTCAATTAAATGTTTCAAGAAAAGTATGTTTAAGTCTGATTTTAACCGATTACGTTTGTTTTATGAATTAGTTAGTATAATTTGTTAGGTTTCCTATTTAAAAAAGCTGTATCACTTTCAAAATATAAAAAACAATACAAAAAGGATAGCGATTGCCGGTGCTAATGAATAATGTTCCGATCCAATTTTAAACCTCGATTGCTGTTCTGTGTAATGGTTGAATGGGGACTAGTAATAAAAATTGGAACAAGCCATTGATTTGGGTAAACCTCACTATAATGTGATACTAAAATCGTAGTATTATAAAATAATTAAATATGCAAATCATGTAACATCCGTAAGTTATGATCGTAAAAAATCAGATTTTTCAAAGGATATATTTTATTGAATTATTATTGTTTATCGTATAAAAATATTATAACTCGTTAAAATTAATGCTTAAGTTATATCACAATAAATTTTTTGGACACGAGTGTTAAAAGTAATTTTAGAGTATAATTATCAGCTTTCAATTTTAATAATATAAATGTACACCTAATATTTCTGTTTGGTTGGTTTATACATCTTATATAATATAATATATTCTATATATAAGCATTAACCAAATTATATTCCTTTATTATCATATTATAAGTCATATTATAGTTTATAGAAAGAAAAATGTACAAGATTATAAATGCCGTAAAATTAACGATCGATAATTACTTTCCAGTAAAAAGTGTTTAACCTCTTTAATAATATTTTACATTTTTTTATTATTATTTTAAATAAATTAGAATATGAAAAAATGTCATACAAAATGTGTTAAACTATTTTTTGAGTACTATATATTATTATAATATTGTTAAATAGTTCGATTGTTTTACATTAAAAAGACCATAAAGTCAATATTCATATTTTATGATTGTGGTTTACGTATTTATACGTGTTTGTTTTTTAGAATTTATTTTCTAAAATATGAATTATGAATGTATAGATTTTAATATATGTTTTTTTTTATCTGACTTCACATTTTGGAGCAAAAAATACGCTTCAATCTTTAACATTAAAGAGAGTAAGAAATTTGACCAACCTAAATAGTATACTACTATGAAAAGTTAAATATTATATTTTCTAAACATGATTTCATTTATACCTAACTATTTTTAAACTATTTATAAACATTTCTACATTTTTCCCAATTATTTTTATTTTGACAAACATTTTTTAAAAATATTTAATAAAATTTTTCTCACAAATTGTTTCTTTAATAGTTTAAAAATGTCGAAAATAGAATTTAATTTAATTTATAAGTGTGTGAAGTTGAAATGTTGAAAAAAATGTATAATATTCAAAATAAATCAAACCGGTAAAATTACATTTTTCTCAATAGTTATTAGTCATTTTGATGGAAAACAAAAAGCATAATCATACGTCTTAATATTTATCAATGGGTAAGTGCTTTTTATGATTTCGTGTTTTATTATTTTTTATAAATCACGATGTTTTTAAGATTCAAACTATATTTAAGTTATTTATACCACAAATCATATGCGTGTGTATTGAATTGTATTGAATTATTATAAGTTAAGCTATATTGTTGTCAAAATTTATATATACCTTTCAAATTAAGATATAATTATATTAATAATATCAGTACAATATAACACAATATAATTTTTGAAATAGATGATAATATTCATCCTTTATGTTTCACTCAAAATCGATATAATATACAATGATTTATTACTGCATTCAAATTTATTACATTCATCACAACAGTGACCTATATATTATATTCTATTACGAGATACACTATAGAAAGCTTCTATACAACAAAACTAATCCTCTAATTTTCTTTTTTTTTAAACAATGGTTTTTGTTATAGCTGGTAAGTAGCAAACCTAAACACTATGAAATGGACCTTAAAAATAAAGAAAAATCTCTATAGATATCACTATTCAGGTCGAAGTTATTACAGGTTAGTCGTTTATCCTGATTTAGCCTGAAAGTGTACATCTTTACTACAGATTTATCAGTAATCGATAGTTATTTGTTTTTATAAGAACAAAAGGTACGAAATGGGTGACGGGTAGTGTACATTTTTAGTATTTTGTATGGCACCACTTATAATACGGACAACTGCGCTTTTGACGCGTTATAGACCGGCCACAGTCGTCCAACCGGAGCGTTAAATATATTTCATATGAAATAAGGACTAGTTATTCAGAAGGTATACCCCATCGTTTAAATTATTCAAGGTGATGTGGTCTTAATAAGATATACACACTATCCATAACGAGCAACATAATATTATAATATTGTAATATAAAGTGTGATGTGCGCGGGATCGCACCTGTTCGATAATCTTATTAATCCGACCACTATAACAATATTATATTATTTATACCATTAATATCGACAGGTCGGGCGCCTGTACAATATAATATTATTTTTGTGAGCATTTATTTTATCGGTATTGCGTGTCAAAAAATAATTTTTTAGTTTATACGTTTCTGGCGTCGAACTGTAAATTATTATAGACAGACGAGAGACGGATATCAAACGACAATATTATAATAATATTGATCGGAATATACTAATAGAATACTCGCATAGTACGCATCGCACAACTTACATAACGGCAACAGACCGCTGTTGAGCATGGACAGCTTGATGGTGTTGGGTATGGACGCTAAGGACACGCTGTTGGAGGACGACGACGAGTCGGCGGCCGACGACTTTTTCTTCTTTTTCGGCTTGTCGTCCACGTACTTGCACGTGGCCGACTTGGACCGGCCCTTGTGCCGGTACGTTTTGTTGTTACCGCCACCGTGGTAATCGCTGTGCGGATAGCAGCCGCTTCCGGTGCTGCTCGCGCCGCCGCCGCCGGCCACCGACGAGTCGCTCCTGTATGACGACAGCTTGACGACCGAAAACCGGACGGTACGTTATATGTTATCAACGGAAAAACGGGACGGGTAATCGGGAAAGCGGCGTACGCGCGACGTGCGGTCAATAACAACAATAATATACACTGATCGACACACGTCGTCGTTGTCGGAGGACGATTTATTAACGAATTTTATTATATTAATTTGTCGACGTCGTCGAAAATCGCGATCGAGCCGGCAAGCGATCGCGCGCGCGCACTCTCGCACGTGTCAGAACGAAAAAAAAAACTGCGAACGAACTGCGACTGACCGACGGACGGAAAACTCGCCGACGGGGCCAAAACCGTTCTGCTGCGGACGTGCACGATGGACGACGGATTCAAACGGCTGTTTCGAAACACGCGCTCGGCGAGACGAACGTCGTCGTGGTGATGCGTCCGTGTCGGCGGTGTTGACGATTGTGGTCCGACGTCGGCGGTCCGCGGGAAACTACTAACGGTCGCGACGAGGTGGCGGTCATGTGTCATCGTCGTCGCTGCTGCCGCCAACGCCGCCGCCGCCGCCGACGACGACGACGACGGCGCCCGCGTATGTGAGTGCTCTACGACGCTAGTCCGGAGAGAATTTTATCATTTTTTATCGTCGTCGAATCCCGACTGCCAACAGGTACCTATTCCAATAGTGGCGAGGTGCGAATAAATCACCCGTAATGAAAAGTAAGTAAATAAGTAAATATACGTTATTTAAAAATTAGAACTACTGTAGATGTGACTATCTATGCGAGAGAAAAAGAAACAGTGTCTATATTGATATTCCGGTTGCAAATTCATCAAATCAGGTTAGATATTATTAGAATAGATATTATATTGTTCGTGGTTATACGAGTTTTTATGAAATTCGTCGTATTGGTAGTATGCAAAAATGTTGGCAATGTTAAAAATGTATTGTATGTTTTTTTTTTGTGTGTGTGTGTATATAGTTTTTGAAACGATTGATAGTGTATAATATAAGGGTATAGAAAGTAATAGCGTCGTTTAATAATAGATTTAGATAGGTGCTGTTAACTTATTTATCGTACCAAAAGAAGAATATTTTAATACTCACTCTTTCACCACACATATTAGGTGAAATTTGTGACTGCTAATTGATAACTGAATTTCCACGATAATTATTAAAATTATACATCGTGGTAAGCCACCAATAAATTGGTGTAGTTATCGTCATAGTTTCAATACTACTTATTCATACATCTAAACTTTTGAGGATACATTTTAACTATTTTATGTTTACCGTTTAAAAGAAAAATGAAGTATCAAGTATAAATGACAAAATTAATAAAAAATATACTGTATGCTATAAATAAATAAATCATATAATTGTAAAAAAATAAGTAGGTTGCCTATAAATTAAAAAGAGAAAAAAATATTGCTAACGTTTTTTTTTTTTATCCGGACATATCGTAAAACATATTTTCATGTCACATAGCCATGTCTTAAATCATTATTCAAAAATATGAAATTCCATATCCTATACCCTATAATAGTTTTAAGTTAACATTTTTTCACGTAGATATTTAACATCATTTTAAATGTTCCTGTTTTGTATTTTTTTGGCTCTATATAACTACCGAGCCTTAGTGTTACTAACCAAGTAACAGTAACATCGAACAGTAAGCCTTTAGTAAAGTTTTCTCGAATTTCATCAACATTCCATATGCCTATCAGATAATATTTACATTCTATATATATATTTAAACATATACTCACACACACACTCAAAGAGATTTTGGCATTTGACCCACGCGTTTTTGCCGAGACTAAATCCGACGTTAACGATCCCCTTTTCCTTTTCATTGTTATCGTCCTCCCGACCTACAGCCCTGCAGCGGCAAACAAGGCTTTTGATATTATATGCTGGTATTGTTGCTGTACATATAATATATACGGCCGTGATACAGGTAAAGTGAATATAATAATATATATCGTGTGGGTGAAAGTGCACTGTATACAATATTATATAATATATATGCAACGAGGTTTAATGGTTATATATATATAAAGTACGCCACCGACAACAGTGTATTGTCAAAAATCGAATACGCGATAGGCCACCCATACTTTTATGTTATATATATCGCGAGAACTGTAAGCTCTGTTCAAGTCAGTGCTGCGTTTATAAGTATATACTTTATATTATATTGTATGGTCGTATACGAGATAATAAAAACCTTATCATATACATATTACATATAGATATATAATATTATATTATATAGTCGTAAAATAAAACTCGTTTCCCATACATAGTAATCTTTATATTCGGCTTTGTCTCCTCTTCATTATTTGAAATTCTGCATGATAAATAGTTATTGAATATTCTCGGGAAACAAATGCTACAAACATGGGCAAGTGTTATCCGCCTTAAATCTTCCTGTAAATAAAATTAATGCTTGTTCTTTTTTCTGGCGCAACCCTAAAGTATAAGCAAAATTATATTGTTATTTTTCTAGACGAATATTTAAAACATTGTTCCCATTAATAATTACCGAGTATAGCTTAGAAATTTGCTTACAATTCATTTTACTTGAAAAATCGAAAAAAAAATATTACACGAAGAGAGCCAGAAATAGATCTCTCTAACTATGTCTAGTTAACGTCTCGTAATTTTTTTTTAGATTCTTATCAATATATTCACATAAAAATATAAACTTAGATTTTAAATTAGCACAACACCCATTCTTCCCCAAAATTAAATTTCATGGATGGTGACAGAAATGCATATTTTAGGTCCTTCCCTAGTAAAATATAACATATATTAATATAAATTATACAAATATAAATTTTTTTCTCGATGAATATTAAAAACATAAATTTTATCAATATTCAAACCTAGTTTAGAAGTTCACTTAACAATATTTCCCTAGTAAAATCAAAACAAAAAAGGTATATACTAATAATGACCAGCAACATAAGTTTTTTTAAATTCATTTTTTATAAATTATAAACAAAAACTTTTTGCTTATTCAAAAAACTTAAAAATTAAATACAGGAATCCTTATAAGTTTTTTATTAGCAATTATATTTAAAATTAATAGTCACAATATTTTTTTATAACCATTTTAACCATGTTAGACTTATAAGTAGTTATTGTTCAAATAAAAAAAAAAAGTTCAGAGTAAATCCACAAATACTTTTAATGCATGTTTGAAAATTATATTTTGACGTTAATTATAAATATCATTAAAATTTACAATAATTCCATAGTTAGAAATGTACAAGATGTTCAATTTCCATAGCTAAAAATTAAAAATGTATGAGCATTTTCATATTAAATACTAATACCGTTATCAAAGTGTAAAAAATATGCAAACACAATTTGTTTTTATAGTCGTTTTTGAACGAAATTATATATGTACCTAAACGAAAAAAAAGGGTTTTAATTATTTTTTTGTAATTTAAAAGTATTATTCATGGGTATACTTGAAACTTTTAGCGAATAAGTATTATATCTTATTCACACAATGAATTTTTTGCAATGTTTTCAAAAAAAATTAATTTAATCCATACCGTATTAAAAATTTACTAAAATAACTTATTTTAATAGTAATATGGATAGTGAATACATAATATATCATAAAATATATGTAGTTAAAATAACTGACAAACCGGCTTCGCTCAATTTTTTTGTGTCCAATAATTTATCATTGACCATCTAATTTAAATTAAACACGTATATTATAGAATATAATTCTACTTTTGTGATTTATATTGTTTAAGTATTTGATACAAAACCAAGTTTTTTTCTGTTTTCTATTGCATTATTATTTTAGTTTATAAAAATCAAATTAAATGTTCTAATTAGCTTGTCTTAGTATAGCATTGATAGTCGTACAGCTTATTTTTTTTAATCATTTGTCCTATTTGAAATTATATCACGTTAATCATCCTTATTTTTAATTTTTTCAAAAATTAAGGTCTTTGATATTAAAATGTTCGCGGATAAAAAGGGCTCTTTGAATAACAAAAATAAATACAACACAGTATACCTACTCGTGCAGATACTATTATTATATATTGCTTTTTCAAGACTTAGAGCTGAAAATTAAGGAAGTCCTTCTTTTTTCTAAGCGTCTGTCGGATGTCGTAAGATTAGTGCAATATCAAATATACCTATTTACTTGAACGATTTTCTCGATTAGTGCTTTAGAGTGCTATACTAATTAGCCATATTAATACTGCACCCTAGTGGCCTAGTAATTATAATATTATAGACTTTATTAGATATTTATTGAGTTTATTTCATCTTGAGTGTCTTATAATCTTATTTAATCAATAAACTATAAAGTATTTAAGCTTATTATGAGAATGAATATTATGTCCCACGCGAATAAACTTAAGCTTTACTTAAACTTTTAGTCTGGAAATACTTCTAATATTGCAACTGACATTACGATTTTGAAAGAAATGAAAAATGCATCAAAGTAATTGAAAATTTATTTTTAATTTGATTTGCATGAAAAGATATCACAATATTACATTCATTGTAATACTTAAATACCTATACGATAAAAAAGAACCTTGCCACCCTCTCCTATAAATTAATTGAAAACTATACTAATAATAGTATTATTCAACAAAATGGGACTAATAGCTATAAGTGAATTCACACAATTTTGATCTTTGTACGTATAAAATTAAATTTGTACCGTTTCCTTTCAGAGACGGAAATGAATAAATATCTATAAATACGATGCTTTATAGTTTTTTTTTTTATAAAAATGTTTGTTTAAAATTGTACAAACATCAGATCGTTTGACTTTAATCATAGATTAGCTACGCTTAATACGAAATCATTGTTTTCAGACTTCAGCAGTTCAACAAATACAACTGTATAGTATTATATATAGGTACATGCCAATCATTCAACTCAATTAATCTAAAAACATAATTATTTAATCAAAAAATTATTTTCCAATTTGCATAATAATAACATTACTTATATTTTTACATAATATAAATTACACATTTTACAGACAAACAAAAATAAATTAAACCGTATAAATAAGGGCACATAATTATAATACGTGTTGTATTAAAAAGTTTGACGTTCGGAACTATGTCATAAATAATTCAAGAGCCTATGTAAGATGACATAATTTGTTCTTTTACAAGATCTGTCAGAAATATGTGTTTAATTAGGATGTATAATGTCCTTCGGACCGGAAACCACTGGTAGCGAGTAAAATCATACTGCTGCAATATCGGAAGTACCTTTATAATATTCATTCTTTTGTTGCATTAATTATTCATGTTACGGAAGTTATTGTCCAAAATAATAATAGTCCATCCATTGCTTCATTTTGTATCGTTTTAATACAATAGTAAGTAAGTAATAATAATAATAATAACAAATTTCAACATTTTCCAGAGCCATAACGTAATATTTTACTACACTACAGTAGATACATAGGCCTACTCTTATTCTTTCATCGTTTTAATTCAATAAATATATTGTATATATATTTTTTTATTTTTTATTTTTTTTCGGATTAAAATATTCAACTATACACAATTTTTTTTTTTACTGTCATGAAATTAGTTTATGATGATTTTATGGATTATAAATTGAAGTCATTTACTGTAGAATATATTTTATTATTATATTTATCATTTATGAATTTTATACCTATTTGATCAACGTTCTTATATAGTCAATCAATATAATTAAATCTAAGATGTAAAATATATGTTAACCTAAATGTATATAAGATACTTGTCTTCAAATGTATATTGCCAAAAAACTTAAATTTTTAAAAATGTGTCCTGAAAACATGACCATAATGATCGTCATTGTATTCCGGCATCAACCAAATTGTGAATATTTCACAGTTTATTTTAGAAATCATAGGACCCCAACAAATGCGTCTGCAGCATAGTACAATAATGTATCAGTGAATAGCAGAAGCATAAACACGAAACTCATACTAAAATTATTCATTGATAGCATTTTACAAATTAAATATAAGATTCAAATTTAAAGCGCTTCTTTAATTATTGACGCATAATTATGAGTGAAATGTCAAAATTCATTATAAAATAAATCCTAATTATAAGGCTTAAAAATTATTGTCAAAAAATGCAAAAAAAAAGTTTATTATAATTCAAAAATGCATAAAACGTATAAAATATTATAATAGCGATGCGTAGCTAAATTTTAAGAACAAAGTGAAATAGCTATATTATAATTAAATATAAAAGCATAAGTTTTATTCATCTTCCACACAAATGGTTAAAAATTAATTTTTGTTTATATAGCACAATCTATTGACGAAATTGTATACTTCATCACTTCCATATTATACAATGCCATTAAAATAAATAACATTGAATATTACTAATATTAAATATATTAAACACAAATATATATTAATCCAAAGCATATTAAAATATCACACATTAAATATACTGATAAAACCAAAAGTATTATGATGTATATTTGTAAAATACATTCATTTGTAAGTATGAGACATCAAAAACAGCGAATACATAAAGTTGTTATTTCATACAAAAAATATACATAAAAAAAAAAAAATTTCAATAATAATAACATTAAAATTAAAATTAATATGTGTCGAAATAAATTAAAACAAAACTAAATGTAATGTGGTTGGTTGGATATGAAATATTTAATAATATGATAATAAAACCGTTTTAGGTTTTGAATTAATCACATTCTAACATAAATTTATTTTCGAGGTAAGGGATGTTCACTATTTTATCAAAGTACAAATTAAATGTAATTTTAATTAACGGCTTTATACATAAATTATAATTAAGTCTGATTGAAATCAATTTACACATAATCTCAATATTATTTATCATAAGTACCATAAGTATCAAAAATTTTATTATTTATATTCATACATAATAAATTGTATTTCACTCACGTTTTGCTTTCACGACATGGAAATATTTAAAAATATATTTATAAACAACTTTTAACTATAATTAATTATGAACAAAACTACAAAAATAAGGAACAAAAATGTGATAATTACATCAACTATCGTGGAACCAAAAAATATTGATACCACGTAAGATTTAAAGCTTGAGATTTTAAACGTGGTGCACCATTATGACGTAAAACGTATTTTGTCCAATAAACCTTTAAAAAAATGATTCTGCTGGCGACTTGGATTGATTTTTGAACCGTTCGGAAGCGATTTTAGCATTTTTCTGATAGCTGAAAAATAATGTTACTGAGTAATCTGATACTTCAAAGAAAATGACAGTTAAAGAACACATACACATTTCTAGGTAGGTATAGTCTCTAATTAGACATATTATTTTGTTATTTCTGCTTTTTAATTCGGTACGTAACATCGCAAATTTAATTTTATAGTTCAGAGGAATTATACGTGTGTATATATAATTTACTTTCTCGATATTTGTACATGGGATTGTAACGGCTAACATATTATTTTGTAACAAAGAATATTGATTTAAAAACATTTTGGTTTAAGTATCTAAATAACTAAACCACTTTGCTCTAAATACTAATCATTCATAAGCTACTTGTCGGAATTTCAATTATTATGTGTATCGAAAATACTCCAAAAAAAAAATACTGCTTTAGAATATGAAATTAAAAATTTATTTTTTCATTCAAAAAATTGATAAACTTTAAAAAAATATGTTACTTTATTTAGAATATAAACTAACTAAAAATAATATTTTCAAAAATGTTTAAAGATTTTAAAATAATGATTAATGAGTGTTGTTCGACAAAAGAATAATCTTGGATACTTTATTGACCCATATGATGGCGATGACACATTGTTTATATTTTTTCCATTACATGTAGGTACTTTATTATGCTTATTACCAAACGTAGAGTACGTAGTGTATTTTTTATGTATATGTTTTAATACGCGTGGTGTTGAAAGGTCTTATAAATGTAAATAATCGTCTATCTAAGCGAATAAGCCTGGTTATTGTTAAATGACAATTATAGTTATTATCAGTCTCATTTTATCGTTTATTGTTTATTTAATATAGTACCCCTCACCATCATAAATTATCAGTCGTCACTCCAATAAGAATAAAGATATTATCATTTATCAAATATGGTTTGACGTATGTACTATATATTATTACATATGCGATTATGTAACATGACTTATTAGCAAAATTATATACTACCGACATCAATTCAGTATTAATACAGAAAAATAACTTTAATACCATGGATAGGTTAAATGCAAAAATATAGTTATCGAATAAATATTAAAATATGTTACAGGCAAATTTCATTTAAGAAAACGTTACAATGCCACACCATATCTATAACATCCAGCTATATATTTTCATTTTTTTTTAAATTAAACAAATTAAACTTAAAAATAGTTGTATTTTAATTTTAAAAATATGTATATAAATTATTGTATAATATTGCACAATTGTAAGTCTTTTACAGTTTTACGTGAAATTTTCACCTGAAATGAGAATTACTCTCAATTAATAATTTTCCGTCAACATAAAAAATTACTATTAATAATACTCGATTAGGGATTTTTGTTATTATTTAGCACAGCAGTTCTTAACCCGTGGTCCGCGGTCTCCTGGGGGTCCGAAAATAATCGAAAATAATTTTTTTTTTATTCTAGGGTGAACCGTACTACTCTCAGGTTGGGAACCGCTGAGTTATATTGTAAATGATCAAATATAAAATAATGTATTTTTTCTTCCCCCATACGAATGATTTTAAATTGATTTTAATTTAAGTGGCACAATCTATTTACAAAACATTGTATACCATCACTTCCGTATTAAATAATGTTATGACAAGCAATATTATAAATATGTTTTATACAGAAATATTCAAATATATTTATCAAATGCGCATTATAATAATATATTATCTATGTATTTTCACGGAGCACTCGATAGCCGAAACACCAACATGTATGAATGTATCATATTGTTGTACCATAACTATAACTAAGTATGATATTAATGTTTTTAATCTCAACATAATTCATCACAAGTACAGTATTTATTATTTATGTTGGTAAATTATTTTATTTTACTCACTTTTTTCTTTCACAATATAGGAATAATATTTATAAATAGTTTTTAAGCAATAATAAATTATGAACAAAACGAAAAAAATAATGAACAAAAAAGTGCTAATAACATCAACTAAAAAATAGTGATACCACGTGAGATTTAGAGCTTGAGATTCTAAATGTGGTGCACCATTATAACGTAAAACGTACTCGTTATTCAGTTATAACCACGATTAAAGATATCTATAATTAATCTTTAATCATGGATACCATGTTCATGTGGTTGTCTGTTGATGACACTTTCATAATTTTTATATGGCTGTTAAAACCTAAAAATTAAACATATCTAATTATTTTAAACTTTTTTATAATATGTATATTTTCTGCATGATTAAACAATTCTATGCAGTATGTATTTGTATTAAAAGGTATCATTACAACATTGTTTTTAATGTCTTATACTTACAAATGAATGTGTTTTACAAATACATATCATAATACTTTTGTGTTTATCAGATTAATTTAAGGCGTGATATTTTAATGTCTATTTGAAGTATATAAATCCGTGCTTATCACATTTATAATATACAATGGTATATAATATTTTAATGACATTGTATAATACGGAATTGATGAAGTATATAATTTCGTTAATAGATAGTGCCACATAAACTAAAATTAATTTTAAGCCATTTGTGTGGAGGATGAAAAAAATATATGCTTTTACAAAGTATATGTCTTATAGCTGGGGGTTATTCTATTAATTTGTGCGACACCGAGAATGTTACCAGTCGAGACGGTGAATGTTTATAGCAACCGTGTGTTATGTAAGAATTTTAAAAAAAAATAAACAAAAAATATTATAACAAAAAAAAAATAAATTATATTTACAATTTAATCTTCTTCTCCTGGCATCTAATATCTAATCGACATCGACATTCTTACGTCAACTGTATTCAGTAGAAACAAGATACATATATATACCGATGCATCTGCATGTAGTGTAGATATATTAATATAGTTTTTATATTTGACTATTAAGGAGCCGCCACACCAACATATTTTGTTTTCTCTGTCTATCTCCCAACTAATGTAGGAACAAAGATAGTCAGTACTTCCACGAATACGACTCTCTGGCTGAGTAAGGCAAAGACACATAGTATATATTATATTTTATAAAGAAGAATATTTCCTGTGCATAGACCGGATGGGTTTTTAATATTTACATTACCTATTAAATAAAAATTGTTTAATACAATCGGCTATAAAAGTAAATTATTATTAAATTTGATTTTGAATCTTTTTGGCCATACTCTCAACATTATTCATCATAAGTACAATGTTTATTAATTATGTTCATACATAATTTTGTTTTATTCACGTTTTGCTTTCACAATTTGAAAATAATTAAAAATATATTTATAAATAATTTTTAAGCAATAATAAGTTATGAACAAAACAACAAAAATAAGGAACAAAAATGTGATAATTACATCAACTAAATAATATTGATACCACGTAAGATTTAAAGCTTGAGATTTTAAATGTGGAGCACCATTATGACGTAAAACGTACTCTGTCCAATAAACTACTGATTCTGCTGGTGACATGGGTCGATCTTTGAACCGTTCGGAAACGCTTTTAGCATTTTTCTGATACCTGTAAAAATTCAGAGGTAAGTATTTTCATTCTTAGTAAAACCACTCAAATGCGTTCTCTATAATTTAAAACTAATATATAAAATAAATTTTCTCATTCAAATTATTCGTAAATGTAAGTAGTAATTCTGAAAATTTTATAATTTAGCGACATTAAATATCAGATTTTAAAATATCAATAATATAAATATATTTCATTTTCGGTAGTTAATTGGCATACCTACTATCTTAACTGTAAATACAACTATTAGTCTAACGATAGTAATGTAACAACAACATGTGTATTCTGTATCTACTGATTATACTCTATAATTGTCATACCTTCTTACTAACCATTAACACGAGATGCCCGTTTCTGATTTCAAATAGAAAATAATTAAAAAAAGATTTCGCAACTAATTATTTATATATGACTAAGTTATATTGACTAATATACATGACTATATGACTAAGTTATAAACATAATTGGTCGAAAATACATTATTAATGTATAATATGGATATTTTTTTGTTAATCAATGATCTAAAACTATTCACCTATCGTTTTTGATTATCTCTAATACGGCGTTTAAAAATTTCTCTTTGGTAACAGATAACAAGTCCATACAGATCGCCATACCGGCATTGACCAAACTGTCAATATTTCTTGGTTGATCGTAAAAAACAGGAAATCCAAGTACAGGAACACCTGCGTCCACGGCTTCGTAGACTCCAGATATGCCTCCATGACTAATAAACAGTTTCACATTGGGATGTGCTAAACAATACGGTCAGATAACATACATTTTTAAAATTAATATTATAATTGTTCAATTTAAAAGTTATATCATGAATACGAACGTACAAAGAATGTCACGTTGCGGAAACCATTTCCTTGTCATCACATTTTTCGGTTTGTCTTTCATATCGCCTTCATATTTCCATAACACTTTTTGTGGAACCTGAGCAAGAGCCTCTCGGAATGCGCTTTGAACGTTTTCTGGTAACGTTGACATTGAAACCACCGAACCGAACGTGAAGTAAATCACTCCATGAGGTGCGTCTTCGATGAATTCTAAAATGTCCTATGAAAAGTGAATCAATAAATTATGTGAACATGCTTAACAAATCACTTTGTACGAGTGTAACAACATACATAAAAATTTTTTTCATATTTATCCATCATCATTTAATCGTAAACATTATTAAAATGTTGCAAATGCAGAACCTGCAATACCGTGTTGTTATGAGCTTTAGTATAAGAGTAAATCAATAATAACAAATTTACATTTTTAAAATAATAACACTATATCTGTGAGAATACGTTGGTATACGAGCATTTTCATATTATAAAAAAGTACTTTATCACTCAACTAATTTAAATATGAATAATGTTTATTTTTAAACTTCAGTGACTGCTTTATTTCCTAATCTAATTAATACGACTGCAAAAAGTTTTTACTACACATACCTACAATATGGTGGCGTCGACGTAATTACCTTCGGTATTGGTTTGGGAGGGGTCAGATGTATGCCACCGATTTGGACGACATCTGGAGTCAGAGGACGAGCTGGTTCGGTGATGAAATGCGTGTTAGTGAAAATAACCGATGGTTTTGCCAGTTCTACGGCGTCGTACAGTCGTGGGGCAGTCCACTGTAGCCGAAGCTCGTTGTACCACGTCACCGTCGAACAGTAGACGGTCAGCACAATGTTAGCCCATCGCTCTGCAAACGTTTTGGGAACCACTCGATCAGACATCACGTGCCCCGTAACAGCGGGGTTAGGGACGTGTCCAGTCATCAGACGTTCCAAGAACGTGGCGATCGGTGCCGGAACCACATAAACCATTGGCACGCGTAGCATGGTGGCCACATATGCCACACACTCGGACATACACGGTTCAGTCACTACCAAGTCGATTCGGCTCGTAACCGTCCCGTCCAGGATAGCCGTCATCTGCGGATGTTCGTAAATCGTGTCACAATCCGCCCGAGTCGCGTTCGACATGATCCCCAACATATGTCGCTTGCTGCTGGTCATTTCGATCAGTGATGTCGAGTCCACTTCGACGATGGGTTTCGTCAGGTTTGATACGTCCACCTCGGAGTAACCGTCCCGGTCACCGTCCACGAACGGCGTGAAGACGGTCACCGTGTGGCCGCTGTCCGTCAGAGCACGTAGCACCGATCGCATCACGTTCCAGTGACTTTTTCCCGGGACGGTTTCCACCGCCAATATGTTAGCGGCACTGCAGGTTGACATCCAATGCAACGATGTGATGGACGTACAAAACGTAATCAACAGCACAGCGAATTTCGACATGATGGTTTTCCTGTTACTGTTTTCTGCGATACAATATACAAGTACGTATTTAAAATAATAATGTTTCTGTGTTAATCTAAAATAATGAGTGTGTGGTAGACCAGAAAATCGAATTGTAATTTTCTAAAACATCATATTATCATATAATTATAAACACTCAGTTTTTAATCATTTTCACAAAGTCACAACGATCATAATGTTTTTTTTAACCCAACCTAACTTAAACACAATTGACTAAATTGTATTTTTGTTACACTACATTGACACAATAATATATATATATATATATCATACATTTTCTACTTAATATATTTCTCTAGGTACTCACCTATGAAAGTCGTTGTGTTGGAGATTTACTTGAGCCATTAAAGTAGATATAAATTGTTGGCATCGCTGCAGACATTAAACTAACATAATGTTGCCGATTTTATAAGAATCTCATAGAAATATTATATGATAGACACAAAACGTAGTGCTTTAATTTACCAATAACAAATCTTGGACCACTTATGAAAAGACAACTGTGGTTTTTAATCTTTCAGAATAGATAAAACTACAATCGATTTTAAAGTAAACACTACACTTATAATAAAAATATATATTATATAAAAAAAAAATGTATGACGTAACTTAATTCAATGTTTTTAACTCTAAATTGTTTTTAAAAACTTATTTATTAAATTTACTATTCTTCGATTATAAAAAAAAAAATAATTAAAGTTTAACATATACCTATAATATATAACGTGGAGCACTAGAAAACATTATAAAAATAAAATGCTTAAAAATGTTGAATAGGAAAAGAGTTATTGCATAAACCCGCAGCACTTGTGAGTAACAATTTAACTAAAATTGGTACAATAACTGATAAGTTTTAGATGTCAAACCTTATCATCTAGGCCGTAGATTATCTGATTATACCTTTATTATAAATAATCTATTTATAGTCAATGATCATACGTATTATTATCTAAAATTCTAAACTCATCAATTGAGAAATATAAATATATTGTATAGTAAATGACAAGTGTAGTATGTACTTTTAAACTAATTATTATTTTACCTATTGTGAAAGATTAAAAACTAAAATTTTATACCATATACTCATTATCAGATCCTCACAGAAAAATTATCTTTTTAAATTCGTACTTGTATTTTGTATCGCAGAAAACCGTAACAGGAAAACCAACATGTCAAATTCACTTTGCTGTTGATTACGTTTTACACGCGCATCGCATAGGTGCAGTAGATGCGAACCAGTGCAGCTAACATATTGGCGGTGGAAACCGTCCCGGGAAAAAGTCACTGGAACGTGATGCGATCAGTGCTACGTGCTCTGACGGACAGCGGCCACACGGTGACCGTCTTCACGCCGTTCGTGGACGGTGACCGGGACGGTTACACAGAGGTGGACATGTCCAACATGACGAAACCGGATGTGGACTCGAAATCACTAATCGAAAGAGCCAGCAGCACGCAAACAATATATATGTACAGGATATACTAACCTATCCTATGTGTCAATGAAGTCTTATTAAACTGAATAGTGTCAAGTCATATGTAATCTTAAAGTCATTTCAACTAGATAGGAACGAATGTAGAATCGACAAGCGCATACCATCGTATCTCACGAGTTAACAGTGCCATTTTAATTAATTTTAAAGTGTCATTAACTAGAGAGTACGAGGGTAAGGGGTAGTAAGTTTACCGCGTATCACTGCAATACGGGTATACCACACTACTATATTGTATGGTACTACTATCTTTATTATAGTTACGTGTCGGTACTGAATTTCACTTGTCCAATAAATATTTCGTTTATTTTTATTATTCTTTATCGTACTTACTATGTTCTTTACGAAAAATTATCGTTTTAGTTTAGTTTCGACGTGCGTGCGATGGTTTCAGGTTTGAGCAACATTATTCTTATAAAAGTATGGTCATAAAATTACATCAAAAATGTAATACTAAGTTTCTCATGAGTTAGTCTTACAAACAAAAATTCGTCAAAATCATGAATATTTGCAAATTATTTTGTAGTTAAAAATGTATATAAAAATAAATTATATGTAGCTAAAATGTAAATTTAATACAGGATTTTCTATAATTTAAGCTTACAATAGTTATAAAAAAAAGTTGAGCGTTGGCCAATTAAACAGTTTTATCTTAAAATTAAATGTTTATGAAATCAAAATTTCACATGTAAAATAACGATTTACTGTCAAATAATTTTAGATATTTATCATATTTAAAAATTACTAGTCGTATAAACTTGAAACATACACCTGCAGTTGTTTAAATTGGCATTTTCTATACATAATTTAATGTTGGGGCATACAATTTATAAAAACATAAACCACCTTTTTTACCACTCAGTAAAAAATATATCCTAGGCTGATATATCATCTCTGTTCAGAATCGCTTTTCGTGTACAATGAAACTTATCATTGCATTTAAATTTATCACATCAATTATAGTGCCCTACTCAATGCCGAAGTTCACTCGATACCTAATTACGATCGTTACCGTTATACATTTTATAATTATTTTAGATATAACAATTTAAGGATAATCGTTTTTTCAAAAAAAAAATATATAAATATCATGAAAATCCAATTTATAGACATAATTAATTTGGACAATAATATTTATAACAGATAAATTCACTCTACTATTATTTCCAACACTAAAATTTTAACTTGGCTGAATGCATTTGGGTCAGAAACAAAAACAAATAATTGTAGACGACTCTTTTGTTACCTCCATTTATGGTCCTGTATAAACTTCATAGTATACTATAATCTTTATTTTTAGTGGGGTCCATTATTTAAGTTTATATTCGTTTTATTTTTAACTAGAGCTATTTTCTAATCATTTATATTTAGTATATACAAAAAAACGTTTAGAACAAAATATGAATGTATATGTTTTATATTTTAATAATGAACCGATTACAATACATACAAAAAATTTTTAAAAAAAAACAAGCCTACTCATTTTCTAAAACATAGCTATACATTTTTTAGTTTTGCATGGTAATTTAATATTTGTCAATTGTTTTAATATTATATACATGACCATTGTTATTCTCATTATTATAATTCAGTATACATATGAAATTAGTCATTTTTTATACGAGTCTTTAATATAATGTAAATATAATACTTAGACGACAAAACTATGTAGAATATTCGTGGTATTTTTAATTACTTATTGATAATATAAGAAGAAATAATACCAAATCATATATTCATATTAGTGTATAACATAATCAATAAAATAATTATTTAGTAAGATTTATATGATAAATCAGATAAAGGTATTATAAAATTGTTATCTATTAGTTTAAGTAAATTATTAATTTTTATAATATTTAATTATTTATTCACGTTTTGCTTTGCCATTATGGGCATATTTCAAGTAGTTTTTATAAACCATTTTTAGCAAATAACAAATTATGAACAAAACGATAAACGCAATGGATAAAAATGTGATTATTACATCAACCAAAAAATATTGATACCACGTCAGATTTAGGGCATGAGATTTTAAATGTGGCGCACCATTATGACGTAAAACATACTCAGTCCAATAAACTACTGAATCTGCGGGTGACATTGGTCGGTCTTTGAACCGTTCAGAAGCAATCTTAGCTTTTTTTTGATACCTGTAGAGATTTAAAGGTAGCAATTATTTTTTTGTTTTAGAAAAACATAATGATTGTTACCAACTTTTCATCATTGACAATTTGTAAAATAGCGTTTAACAACTTGTCTTTAGTTATAGAATGTATGTCTATAGAAATTGCCATTCCGGCGTTTACAAGATTGTCGATATTTCTCGGTTGGTCATAAAAAATTGAAATTCCAAGAACAGGCACACCTGCGTCCACAGTTTCGTACACTCCAGATATTCCTCCATGACTGATAAACAGCTTCATATTGGGATGCACTATTTAATAATTTTGGATTAAAATCGATAGCATTAGAGGTAATCCTGTATAAAACTATAGAATATATTATGACATGGCTTTAATGTTTCGGAACATACAAAGTATATCGCGTTGTGGAAACCACTTCCGAGTCATCACATTCTTCGGTTTGTCTTTCATATCACCTTCGTATTTCCACAACACCTTCTGTGGAATTTGAGAGAAACATTCACGAAACACGCTCACAACATTTTCTGATAACGATGACATTAAAACGACCGAACCAAGTGTAAAGTAAATCACACCATGAGGAGCGTCGTCAATGAATTCTAAAATATCCTGTTAACATAAAAACATAAAAACAAATTTCATAGAAATTAATGTTTAATAATTCAACAAATGTTACGTATGTTCAGCGATGCGTAGAAGTATTGGTCTTGAAATCCACCCTTATATTTAATGAGTAAAATGTATTATATATTATATGCAAAATAACATTTTTATAACATTTAGATTGATTTTATGGTGTTCTGTATTATATAGGTATATAACTATCTATAATAGTTTATTATACCATATTACTAATAGTAAAATAAATTATTATAATAATTAATTACAATGTGTGTGTATATAATATATAAATTTATATAGAATTGCAATCACCATGGTGTGACTGATCTTCACTATTTTTAATAATTTTTCATAGGGACCTGATGATTTGTTATTGAATTTTCATATTTAAATTTAACACATTCGATTACAGTAAAATACTCAAAGAGTTAAATCTGTCATATAAAACAAGACATAGCTGGTACATTATATTTACGTATTTAAAACATATTGTTTATAGGTCGTTGAAAAAACTTTGGTGAAAAAAATAAGATGTAGGTACGCTATATCAATCTGACATAAATTTTTTTTCAAATTTTCAATCTACTCTTTGCATAGAGCGTGTGTCAAATTACAAATAAGTACAAATAATAATTTGGAAATTAATTAATTAATTTACCCTCGGTATTGGTTCTGGCGGAGCTAAATGTATTCCGCCAATTTGTACGGTGTCCGGCGACAACGGCCTAGGAGGTTCGGTGATAAAGTGCGTATTGAAGAATGTCAACGACGGTTTGACCAAGTCAACGGCGTCGGACGGTAGCGGTTTGTTTTGCCGGTGTCGCCGTCCTTCTCGCCACAGCCACCACGAACCGTAAACTGTATGCAACGTATTTGCAAGGCGGTCGGCGAATATTTTAGGAACGCTACGCCAGAACATCACGTTGGAAACGGCAGCGGGGTTGGGGAAGTGTCCGAAGTACGAACGCTCCCAATGTGTGACGATCGGTGACGGAATGACGTATATGATGGGAATCTGGAGAACGTTCGCCGCGTACGACACGCAATCTAACCAAAGCGCCTCGGCGACTACTACGTCGAATATCCGTGACTTGCTGTCGAAAATTTCTCGCATTCGCCGGTCTTTGAATATGGATCCGCAATTGGTCCTGGTCGAATTGACCATGTAAGCGACAAACATTGGAACGGTTTGCATACCCAAATAACGCGACACGTTCAATCCGACCCTAACCTTCAAGTCCCCAGAAACGTCCACCTCGGTATAACCGTCTCGGTTGCCGTCCAAAAACGGCGTAAACACGGTTACGGTGTGACCGCGGTCAGTCAGCGCCCGGAGCATCGCCCGCATCACGTTCCAGTGGCTCTTGGCCGCGAGTGTTTGAACCGCCAAAATGTTCGCAGCCCCGACCGGTGGCAACACAATCACCTGACATATTCCAAGACACATGCCAAAAGCGATCATAAGAACGCCGTAATGTGAAGTCATCGTGACCTTTATCCACCGGACCGAGTCTTGTGTTCTGTAATGTTGATAATACTTATATTGTTTCGAATAACCAAAACGTACTGTATCAATAACGTGATTATATTATCATTCACCTATTTATTTGTTGTTTTCTTGTTTGTTTCTACTATAATACATTAAATATCACTAAAAATTATAATTTATAGTATACTATATGTTATTAGACAGAAAGTGATATTACAGCACACCCTCTTAGGTTCTAAATTCGTGAGTGATATGGCAGTTTTTTAAATTAAATACCTATGTAATATATTTTATTTATGATACTCGTTACCGCCGAAGAACAATAAATATTATAGATATTACCGATCACGGAGGATAGCTGGTTGTAGAATTATAATTATATAACGTGTAGATAATCTCGTTGTCTCATGCCGCCGCGACGGCTGAATAATATTATTTAAGAAGAAAACCATGTTTTTTAATTATTACTGTGATTCTCGCTGGCGCTAATCGCCGCTTTTACTCTTTTTTATACATCACTTATATTCGCATAATACATTGCGTGGTGCTAATCGCCATATATTTTTGTTTTACCTAGTACCTACCTATTTTATATTTACGTGTGCGTGAATCGCCAAGTTCATATTTGATTGATAATATATTATATTCCGTGTCACAATTTGTCATCACCTTATTATTTATTTATTTTATTGTACTTGTATTTATCGTTTATGGATTTTATTGAGTGTGTAGGTAGCAGCTGGCTAGTAGTGCTCCGACAATCTGTGAGTTTTATTTATTTATTTTTCTATTTATTATTTTAGTTATTAATTATTATACTGAACCAAAAGGACCATTTCTTAATATTATATACAAGAGTTTGCAGCTCTAATAGCTGCTATTATACTATTATTATTGCGTTATTGAGCCAGAAGGGCCATAACTTTACTTATTTGTTTCATTTTATATTTATATTTTATACTGTTTAACCATAAGGATCGTGCAATAATTCTATTTATTATTTATATTCTTGGTTATAGTGTGATATCCTATATATTTGCACTTGTCACTTTTTACCATATTTTTATTATTTATATTGGTTGCGCCAAACCGGCAAGTTAATTAACTATATTTTTATTTGTTGGGCCAAAAAGGCCGTAGGTTATTATATATTATTATTTTATCATATTATATTTTTTAGCAATATTGCAATGGAGTTACCTATTTTTTCATTATTTTCATTAGTTTTGTTTTGTGATGTAGTAGACAACCGCCAAGTAAAGATTTTTCAAAATTTTGATTTTAAAGAGTTTAAATCGGTAAAAATAAGTTTTAAAAAAATAAACAAATAAAATAAGTCAGGTTGTTATACCAATTATGTAAAAACCACGAGACAGCACATTATTGTATCTTATACACAGTAGTAAAAAAAATTGATGTAACTTAACCTGGTATAACTAAACTGATAATATATTGCTCACATTATCATAAGAGAGTCTTACAAGCAACGCCAAGCTTAATGGCTATAAGATAAGCTGACTAATTCACTGACTTATTAACGTAAAGCCTGAACAATAATAGATCGAGGCTTGCAATTTACACAGTACGTTTGTACCACAAATTTAGTGTGCAATTAGAAAGCATTTTACAAAATTCGCATTTTAAAGTGGTGCTTGCACAAGTTTTTTGAGATTCAAAATGGTCAATGAAAATGTTCAAGTTTTGAACACCGTTCAACCCAATGTTACATAACAAATTAAACAGAATTCGAACCACGGTTTAAGGTACCTATTTCTTAAACCGTGATTTGAACCATATAATAGAATTGGCATTTTAAACGGGCAACGAAGTGCACAAGTACAGATAATATAAAATATAAATAATATATGCTATATAATAATATAATACATTAGTTACTTACTTAAAAACTAACGTTGAATAACTGTACTCGAACACTAAATCACAAATCGTTGAAAGCCCCTCCAATATACACACTCATATTATGTTATAAATGATAACATATCATAAATCGGTGTGCGTTGAATGCATTGCTGTATCAAAAAGAATATCTACAATATGTTTTTATCAGTTTATTAATTGTCTAAAAATTATAATTGGTAACTATTAATTCTCTATCTACCTACAGAAGTACATAACTAGTTCAGTATAAAAGATAAAAAAATAGTTTATTTAAAATTACACTCATAAATACTAGATACAAGTACTACATATGGCATATGATATTATATAACAACTGCTGTGCAACAATATTTACATATAATATAGCATCATAATTATTCATAACTAGTATTTTAACATATTATACAAGTTGAGGAAGAGATTAATTGTGACTTTTTTTTATAATCACGACTTCCCAAATATCTTATGCTTTTGATATTAAAGTATTTTTTTAATATTTTTTTGCACTTTATATTATGATCAATGACAAATGAAAAATATATTTTGCATATTTTAATCTTTGATATATAATTTTTTATTTAAAACATATCAGTTATAGATCATTGATAAAACTATGATGCTAATGAGTCATAGTTAATATACGCTATCAAACGTATTTATAATTATTTCAATTTTTTATTTTTAATCCACTCTCTGACCTCTGTTTAGAGCCAGTGTCCTGAAATTCAGACCTTAAAAGGTTAATATCAATACAAATTACAGTTTACAAATTAATTAACTAATTTACCTTCGGTATCAGTCCTAGCGCGGTCAAGTGTATTCCACCAATTTGTACGACATCCAGTGATAATGGCCTAGACAGTTCGGTGATAAAATGCGTAGTGGTGAAAGTCAAGGATGGTTTGTTAGGTATACAGCGTCGTACGGTAGCGGTTGGATTTGCCGGTGTCGCCGTTCTTCTCGCCATAACAATCACGAATCGTAAACTGTATGCAACGTATTTGCAAAACGGTCGGTGAATGTTTTTGGAACAGCGCGCCAGAACAGCAAGTTGGAAACAGCAGCGGGGTTAGGGACGTTACCGAAGAACGAATGCTCTGAATGTGTGACAGTATGACGTATATGATGTGAATTTGGAAAACGTTGGCCGCGTATGACATGTAATTTAAGTATTTAACCAATCTGTCTCGACGATAACTACGTCGTATACCCGTGACTGCAGGCTATCAAAAATTTCTCGCATTTGCGGGTTTTTGAATATGACTTCGCAGTCGGTCCTGGTTGAATTTACTATGTGTGCGATCAACGTTCGCGTAAACCTTTCAATTCACAATATTTTCGTTCCCGTCCTCGACTTCAAATCGTCGGAAGTGTTTACCACTGTATAACTTTCCCGGTCAACGTCCGCGAACCATGTGAACATGGTCACGTAATGGCCGCAGTCAGTCAACACTCGCAGCACGGCTCGTACTGGATTTCAGTGGATCCTGCTGATGACCGTTTGCATCGTCAGAATGTTCGCGACCTCGACCGGTGGTAACAACACCTAACATATGCCAAAGGTGATCATAAAAACGCCTAAACGAGAAGTCAACGTGATCTTTATCCACGTCAGTGCTGAGTTTTCTATTCTGTAATGTAAGTACATAATATATATTATAGGTACTGATATTACAACTTATTATCAAGCCCACGAGGAAGTATTAGTTTTCAACTTATCAATTTGATATAATTATATAATCCATAATACATCCGTGTTTTACATTTATTGTAGGTATATACAATGTATTAATATTTGAGTTAGTGTTCCAAATTTTCCGTTTTTTGTTTTTTTTTTTTTTTTGTGATGAAATTATTTAAACTGCTTAGTAACTTAAAAGTTGCTTTTAATAATTTAATAATCATTATTTGTTATAATAATAATTATGCATATTACGCACTTACCTTTATTTTTATTTATTATTTTTTTTTACAATAATTTATGCCTTCTTGATTAATTTATCATATTTTAATTGTATAAATAAAATATTAACCGAATAATTTAATATTATTTTACTTCACTCAATACAATTCGATAGAGTTATAACATACCAACAATAATAATTATAACATTACAGACATTTTAATTTTAATGAAATATTACGTATAGCATAATTAAATAATCTTATCAAAGTATACGTTATACATAGTAAATTTATGATACTATTTTGCTACTTATTGACTTATAAACTAATACAATTATAGAAGAATATTAAATAATTATTATACTTTTATTAGATCATTTGACACGATCACTCTTCTTTCCAACCATATAACGCGTGCATCAGCTCAAAAAGGACTTCATTTAAATTTATTTGTCTATTTGATTACTTTATTTGTCACTTGATTCTTAATTTTTATCCATTTCACTACACACACATTTCTATTTCAGTCCACAGTAAATGCAAATATAATAAACAAGATGATTTTAATATTTATGGACTAAAATGATTAAATAACTTTAAATTACATTACTATTAACTATACATTTATTTTTACAACAATGATCTAACCTAACCTATCTACAGGTCATAAATTTTAAGAAATAAAATTAAACATAGTATCTACTCATATAATTAAACTGCTTATAACAATCACTAACAATATTTTCATTTTTAAAACTAATGTAAGATGTTACCGAACTTAAATCAGTTTAATTCAAAACTAATAGATACTTCTTAGTTTATTATGAAAAAGAAAATCAATACAAAATCTTCTATCCTATATAATACAAAATGGTAGCTTTTTCAGATGGATAATAAACTGCACAGCATAACTAGTCAAAATAATGCTTCAATTTCCCACTTACGGGATTGTTTCCGATGGCAAAGTGAATATCCTTGGTGCATTATATAAAGGTCAAAAGTAAACATTTACCAATAGTTTTCAAGAAAAATAGAGAATAACAAAAAAAAAGTGACGGAAAAACGGGAATTTTTACGCAAAACCAATTTTCGACCAAATCGATTTTTTTATATGATTGTAAATTGTTTATATTAGTGTTATCTATGTGCAGTTACATTTTCAAAATATTTTGTCTTTTTTCGAGCTATTATTGTCTGGACAAAAAAACTTATAAATTTAATACAAGATTTTTTATAAGTTTTTGTTATTGTAGTTATCAAAATTCGTTACTCACAATTTTTTTTAAGCATTTATAGTTCAAATTTTTACAAAATATGTCAAAATCACGAAAATGTACAAATAATTTTGTAATTGAAAATCATAAAAATGTTTGTGTTTATATTTAAGATTAAATATTCAACACTAAGATTTTCATCAATTTTCCTTCAAATATAACTATAGAGAAAACTCAAAACATCATAATAGAAGAAATGTTATGTGCGTTTGGATTTTAAATGTTTACGAAATCGCGTAATGATAACGATTTATCTTCAAACAAAATTAAATATTTGTTATAGTTTAAAAAGTAAAAGTTGTAGATACTTCAAACTTTCACCAATTTTTAAGATTGGCATTTTCTTTACATGATTTAATTTTCAAAATATTTAAAAAATTCAAAATATGCTATTTATAGGCATTTGAAATATTCGTTTTTATTTATTTTTTTTTTATAAATATCGATAAAAAATTTTTGGCCTATTCAAAATACTTAAAAATTTAATACTAACTTTCTCATAAGTTATTCTTATGGTGATAAAAAAAATTATAAGAATACATAAGCACATTTTTTTTTATTATTATATGAAGTTCAAATATTGACGAAAATTCGTCAAAATCAAGAATACTTGCAAATTATTTTGTAGTTATAATTCATAAAAATGTTTATATAAGTAGCTAAGAGTTGAATATTTAAAACAAGATTTTCCATAAGTTTAGCTTACAAGAATTATAAAAAAACTTAAATTTTGCAGTATTCAGGACATTAAAACATAAACCACCTTTTTCACCAACCACTGAAAATTATATCCTTTAGGCTGACAAATCAATCGTTTTTCGTATACAATGATACCTATCATTTGATTCAAATTTAATACTCCTATAATTTATAATAGTGATCCACACGGCACCTAATATGTACAGCAAAGCAGTACCCACTTGGCACTTACCCGCTTTTTAATATAAAACAGACTTAATTTGAAGTTTTTATACATTTAAATAACATTTTCAACTACAAAAATATAATATTTCTAAATGTCTACTATTATAGAATAAAATATTTAAAAAATAGTGGTTGCCCTTTAAGAATCAAAATTTGACACCCCTGCACGTAAAATAATGTGGTGGTCCACGTATGAGCAACTGTTGACTAATGTTGAAGTAGGTTGGAATGAAAAAAATTAAAGTGTGTTTTTTATTCAAAATATTTCAAAGTGTTTTGTTAATGTAAATTATTCTCTCTTTGTAAATTAAGTCTCCAGGACTAAAATTTAACATAAAGTAACGTAAAGGTACTCATACTCACTCTGGTAAATTATGTATAGAAAAGTCCTACCTCGGACTGCTTTTTATAGGTCCTATTTTCCACTATCCTCATATGTGTTCAAACGGTTTACGTCATTTATGCGTTTTAAGACTCATGCGTACCTACATACGATGATCCATTTAGAATATTTAGATAATGCCACCCAGGTGACAACTACAACCGTTGAGCTACTATTCACTAAAAATTATATTCTATTGTGAATCGTTGATTATAGGCCTATATAGTATATGGCTCTTGTGATATTAGCATATCCGAATGCGAATGACGTCAGATCATTTCCCAAATCTGATATATAATTTCTCCATTTTAGTATTCTGTATTTATTGATCTAACTGGTTTCCAGCACGGATTTACTTATACCTACCTAAATCTCATTATAAGTATTTTAAGATTAAATTCTACATTGCAATACCTATTATCTATAAATGTATTGTATTATTATATAGGAAAATATTTTCAAATATATTGTCTACCTAATATGTTTTTTATTTATAATCAAAAGCCAGAATTCAAAACTATTCATTATGGACTATGGTAGTAAAAAACTATTTTCTTACTTTTTTAAAACACTATACAACAGCTTTGTTATAGTATAAGTTACTGAATAACTTGCTTAGAAAAGTAGTTTATGTTTTAATGTTCTAACCCGCTCAGATGTGAGTGAATTACGTTTATTCACATATCCGGTCATATTTATCTGAGACAATATACACTTGAAGATAACAATAAATTGTTGACAATATAGTATTAGACGTGATTTATATACCTAACATGCATAGGTTTTAAACGCGTATAACAAATTATTTATAAAACGACAGTTTTATAATGTTATGTGATTATTGATGATTAAAGTATTTAAATTTTATGGGTATAAATCGATAAGACCAATGGATTTATTTTATTTTTATATTACCTATATAAGTATATTTTTTTGGTGTACATACCTTGGGTGGCTGAATCGTCGATCCGCATTACTGATAATTATTATATTTTACATAAATATTTTGTTAGTTACCTAGTTAGTCTCTATTTATTCATAGCTTGTAAAACATATTATAAAAGTTAGTTAGGTACCTAGTTTGAAAAAAAACCAAATAATTCTCTAAATTTTGCATTATAATTTTTTTATCTCCTACGATATATTGAAACTATTCGATTTTTAAATAAATAGTTGAAGTTAACAATAAATTTTGACACACATTTTTTAGTTATCATCATGTCAAAACCCCAATTGCTTGTTGCCATGAGTTCTGTCCCAGATCTCGCTATTGATTTACTTCGTGAAAGGTTTGTATCTACTAAAAGTGTACCCTTTACAATTTTTGTTTACAATTAATTTTTAATTAATTCTCAGTGAAGTGGTAAATGTATTAGTTTTAATTACATTTCTAAAAAATGCAATTGTTTCCAATTTTGAGAATGATTTATAGAAAAAATGGATATTGGTATTTAATATTCTACATAGTTAAATGAAAAATGTTCTAGTACTAAAAACTTGGCTAAAACATAATGGTTAATTTCAGAAAAACCGAAATACTTACACAAAAACAGTTTTCAATCAAATCGATTTTGTTATTTTTTTGTTATTGAATAACAATGGTAACATTATGGTATAATTAACCATCGATATAATTCAATTTTTAAAATATTTTATACTTTTTGTAAACATTTAAAATTTAAAATTACTAAAATTATTTTTTTTGTTTTTGTTTTAGGTATTTTTTTCAATTTACGAATTATGACATTTTTGTTTGTCAGATCGCTTTCTTAAAACATAAATTATTTTTAAAGCAATTAAAAATTAACATACATTTTTACTGAGATTTAAATAACTTTTAAGTCATAAAAAGTTTTTATTCTATGTTGGCGAAATAGGTTATTCAAACATGTATAATAGTTTTAGTTATTTTATTTAAATTCAAAAAAATATTTAAGAATTTAAAACTTTTTGTCAATTATATACCTATATTATTATATTTTTTTTTATATAAAATGAAAGTTTAAAAAACATTAATATTAATATATATATTTATTTATATCTGTACAATTTTATCTTATCACAACATTATTCTGTAAATTATAGCATGTCATTTTGTGTGTGTTTCAAATAGATAGTTTAATTTCGTTTTCAGTATTGTTTAATAATTGTTATTAATAACAATAGTTTTATAATCAATAAGTACCTATTAATACTTAAAATATTTATATATTTCAAATGTGAATACTCGATTACATCATTCACCATAGGAATCCCAAAACCTAAATAAATATTTCTGGAGAAAACCCCGACTTATAATTTAACAAGTAAATAATAAACAGTACTTAGGTATATCATATGATATAAATTAAAAATATTATAATGATATATTATTACAATATAATTTACTTATGAGAAATATTTTTTAAAGAAATATATTCTACGTACGTAATGCATATTATGAAAACGCCGTATTTGCTACTAGTACAAAAATTAATTACTATAACAAGAAATAATTTAAACTAAAAAAAATCATTTGAAAGAGAGTCTGTAGTCAGATTTATATTTTGCATACAATTCTTTAACAATGAATAAAAATTAAACACATTCAAGTATTACAGTAACCTTTACTCAATGTCGTTTAACTATGACTCTAAGATATTCTGCAGAGTAGCTTAACTAAATTTATTTTTTTATGTGTTTTATAATTCAGATTTGAAGTGGAAGTATTTGATTTCAAACAAGCTAGTAAAGAAGAAATTTTAAATAAAGTACATGGAAAATTTGGAATATTTTGTTCTCCGTGGCACGAAATTGACGAAGAATTAATTAAAAATGCTGATTAAAAACGCAATACTAACAGATAAAATACTTTTTTTATTATTGCTGGTTTAAGTGTATATAATTATTACTAATTTTACAGGCTCGAGTCTAAAGGTTATTGGAACCATGTCTGTTGGATATGATCACGTTGATTTGATTGCAATGAAAAAATATGGTGTACGTTTAGGGCACACGTCAAATATTTCATCTGAAGTAATAGCAGAAACTACAATTGGGTTGTTGATAGCAACAGCGAGGCGGTTTTTCGAAGCAAACCATGCTCTGATAACGTAAATGAATTAACAATATTAAAGTTGGGCATAAGTTTACTGAATTATTTTCTTTTTAGAGGTGAATGGAAAGATTCAGACATTTTTTGGATGTGTGGAAGAAGTATAAGAAATTCTATTGTTGGTATTGTTGGATGTGGCAACATCGGGATATCAATTGCTAAAAAGCTAAACTCATTTAACATTTCCCAGTTGCTTTACACTAGTAGAGGAGAAAAACCTGAAGGTATCTAAAATTATATTTAGTCATGTATATATTGTATAATAAGCAAATTTTTAAATTCATAACCAATTAACCAAAAATCTTGGTGGAAAATTAGTCACAATCGATGAGCTTGTTGAACAAAGTGACTTCATAATTGTTTCTGTTGCACTAAATGAAGATACAAAGTATATCATAAACCGAAAACGCATTGCCAAAATGAAGTCTCACGCCGTGTTAGTGAACATTGGTCGTGGAGGTTTGACATATTAATTTAAACTTTTACATTATTACTCGAAATCAGTTTAATATCATTGTTTTGCCTTTTTAGAACTAATTGACCAAGATGCACTTATTGAAGCATTACGAGAAAATAGAATTGGAGGTGTGGGTCTAGATGTCATGACACCAGAACCGTTACCGCTTGATAACCCTTTAATAAAAATGACCAATGTTGGTATGTACAATAAAAATATAATTTAGCCATATTTGTTTATAAAACTCTATTAAATTCAACTAATATAATATAATATGCTAATATACAATATCGGACTTCTAGTGTTGTTGCCACACATTGGGAGTTCTTCCATTGAAACAAGAACAGAAATGGCAGTAGTCACTGCCAAAAATATAATTGCTGTTTTGGATAACTCCGCAATGACAAAAGAAGTACAGTTGTAGCTTATAGTTATAATATACTAAACAAAATGTAATTGAAAATTCAAAAACTTTATAAGGCTAAGTGTTTTAGTTATAATTAAATCGATTGAAAATTCTTAAATATAATATTTTCTTTAGTTTTTAGTATGACATTAATTGTGTAGGTAATTACTAATTAAAACCAATTTATACGTTTTTACTGTATGTATCATTATTAGGGTTCTTGAAAAATTATCGATTCCGGTTCTTATTCGGTTCCAAAATATTCCCCCTTGGTTTTCGATACCGGTTCTTTTTTAAGAAAAAATTTTAAAATTAAGATAATAAATATACCATATGATACTAAAATGTATAAAGAATTTAAACTACTATTAATTAAACCAGAATAATAATTAATATTTAAATGTAAAACAAAATTTTACTACAGTATTCAGCTTATTAAAAATTTAAAAACAATTATAAAATATAAGTTATCAGTCGGCTTATAAGTTAACATAACTTATCGCAGTATTATATAAACCGATACCGATAAAAATATGTACAAGAACCGATAGGTTAGGTTAATCCTATCGATTCCTTCGGCTCCTAAAAAATCAATGAAACCGAAGAACCGGCCCATTCCTAAATTATAGTTATTATTTTATTAATCAATAGTAAGTACTATAAAAGCATGAACTTTAAAATGAACTAATTATGTATAATAATATTTATAATTATGATGATAATAATAAATATAAGTTACGTAAAATAGTAAAACGATAAACTATATAGGTACGTACAGTAAAAAGTACAGTGCGATAAAGTGTGTGAAAAAAAATGTACACCAAATTAATTGAACAAGGAGATATGAAGGTAATACCAGCAAAGATAAGATAGGTACAGTATATTATAGTTGTAATTACATAGGTATATATAGTACGTTGGGAATCGTCGAATAACTAGTGTATATTATGCTTCGTTTATGTCAGCGAGCTTATAATGTTATTGTTTCAAATAACCGAGTTAATGTATCAATAACGTGATTGCATCAATTTTTAATTTATTTATTTATTTATTTTGTTTCTACTACAATTCACCAAAATATACGCCAAAAGCGGTCATAAGAAATCATCATGATCTTTATCCACCGGGCCGAGTTTTTTATTTTGTAATGTTGATAATGCTTATTGTTTTAAATAACCAAGGCGTGTTGTATCAATAATGTGATTATATTATCATTCACCTCTTTATTTGTTGTTTTTTTTGTTTATTTCTACTATAGTACATTAAATATTACTAAAAATTATAATTTATACTATAATATGTTGATAGATAGAAAATGAGATCAGCACAACCTCCTAATCAGTAATCGTTGACATTAGAGTTGCATTTATATAAATTTTAAAAACATCTTAGATTCTTGCAATTTTTAAAAAAAAAGTATGTAGTAAATTTTATTTATGATACTAATATACAATTAAATATAATATGAAAATTTATAAGTAGTTTGGTACAAAAAATTATTCGTTATCGATACTGAACTGATTTAATGTTACCAAGGTCTAGGTATAAGACTATAGGCACTGTACGCGCCCAACTGTAAAGGCTACCCGAAGGACCACTCGGTGACGTCCGAGAGCGAATTATAGAACAATAATAATATTTTTTGCGGAGCGTGGGTAGGCAACTCAATATCCGACGCCTTATAACTCATAATACTATATAGTTATAAATTTATTATGATGCTATATTATATGTACATATTTTTGCACAGCAGTTATATATGATACATCTATTTATATCTAGTACTTAAGATTGTACTTTTAAATAAACTATTGATTTATCTTTTGTACTGAATTAGTTGTGTATTTTTACAAGTGGATCGAGAAATAAGATATCTATATATAATTCATAGAAAATTAATATACTGACAAGAGATTAGGATGGTCACCGTTGTGCAGAGGCACGAATAATAATATAATATTATATAATCCGTGATGCAGAGCAACATTCCGAGAGAGATAAGCTTTCGGCGTGAATAGGCACTATTAAAAAAAAATATTTTAATACGCCAAGTTAAAAATAAATGTAAGTCGACTCTTGATGTTTGCGCCGAAGCCGCTCCTACGATTGGTGCGGTTAGCGGCATCAACTCGCGGGATGATGGGGATGGGAAGGGTACCCAAGATTTAAAAAAATTAGGTATGAGTACAATAATATAAATATAAGAGCAAACGAAATAAATATAATTAGTACAACGGATGCTGCACGCTGGACATCTAATATTAATACAAAACAAATATATATATATATATATAACAAATAGGTAATAATATAAATGCGGGCCCGTATGCGAAATAATAATAATAGGTAATAATAATAAAAGAATCACAGCATTCGATTCTTTTTGCACAATGAATATAATAAATTTACATATACACCCACCAATAATAATATAAACGACCTGTGCTGCTATATTGTGCCCTGACACGGTGAATCCAGCTGGAAAGGCGACAGCTCTTGAGTAGTAGATTACCGTATAATAATATAACGATTGCTCGCCCGAATTAAGCCGGAGTGTAGTGAACAAGTCAGGCCCCAACTGTCTCGGGACTTACGACAATTGTCACTACACTTCACGGTAAATAATATATGCAAAACGACCAACAAACGGGCCAGTTGACCACGAGGTCACCACAAAACTATATAATAACGGGCGAACACACAAGTAAAACACGCCAGATTTGGCGACAAACGGTCACACGTTTACGATTACGCGTGTTATATAAAGCCGTAAGGCGTAAAGGCGGCACTACGACTTAAACCAAAAAAAAACGCGTTGTCCGCACACGCGTTTCAATCACGACACCAGCGTGAGGTGGCGAACGGACGCGACGATGCGTCAGGCTCGACCGCCTGGAAAAGACAAAGTTTTAGAGCCGGCGGCAAATAGCCAAAGGCCAACTGTCCAGTGATGGACGGCAGAGGAGAGGGTAAGCAACTCTATCGCGGAGCTTCCCCGCCCGACACGGCGCTGGGATGAGATACGTCGCGTACTACCGTGCTCGAACACTAATTGATCTCTAGAAGTTCGCGTGATACAAAAAAACCAATTAAGTTGCTGTATGGCTTTAAAGCAAAATTTTAAAAAAATGTTCAAATATTGTAGTTTTTATGAGAGGTCTAAAACAAATATTGTACTATACTGTCTACAGTCTATAGTCTATATGCGGTCGTATCAGTAAATACCATGATCAAACTTTTAAATAAATAAAACCGTATGCTTCAAATTTCTATAGATAACTCTAAAAGAGCACAACTATTTTGAAAAGTCGGGAAAGTATTAAAAATGTATGTACTCGTATCTACGATTATTCTTTTTGAAAAGCATCCAAATCATATACGACAAAGAATCAAAAGTGATTTTGACAAAAACTGGTTTTGCGTAAATATATTACCTACCGATTTTCCATAACTTTTAGATTTTGATTAATGCAATTAATATAATATTTATTCTTAACGATATGAGATTTTTTTTGTGTGTGTGTGCTTCATTATGGCTATTCAGGACTATTATTGAACAGTGAACACTCGTTATCACATACATTTTACACTTCTACCTACTGTCAAAATTACTGTCTTTTCGCTCCAATCGCTCCAACTAGTGTTAACTGCAGTCAACTTGCTAAAATATTTTTACTTCTTTAATAACGACTCAACCAAGTTAAAATGTTTTATCTAATTTAAATTGAAAAAAAAATACAATATTAATTTACCATTATATTCATTTTTTATCAATATTAGTTTAGAAATATATTCTAAACTTTTTTTTTCTAGTATATTCTTTTTTATGTCGTAGGTATTTAATTTGTGCTCTGTACTGAGCGTCTGATCCTAATAAGATCATACTATAATATCTTATCAATAAAAAAACTAAAAGTATACACTATTTGATTATGTCAATTATTCATTATTATTATTTCCATGTTATTCTTATCATATTTTTTCCGCCTAACTTTTCTAAAAATACGTTCATACAACCAATAAAACGTAAAATATACTCTGTCAATTATTAAAACATTTAAAACACCAATTATCCAATTATGTCAAATTACGGAAATCGATCTATTCCAAAATAGTAAAATTAACAATAATATTCCACCAATTTATTTTAACAAATTCAAATAAATCACTAAAATCGTTAATTAAATATAATAAATCACAATGCAAAAATTCATTTTGAAGTATGTTTTTCTATATAATACTCAAAATTTGTTAAAGAATTAGTAACAACCACGCATGGCAAAAAGAAAATACAACGGTTATAGTGATTCATTTGTCTATATATGTAATTTTGAAAAATTAAAAAAAATATTTATAACCAATTAATTTCATTTTATTTATTCGTATTTATTTTTGACACTAAAGATAATTGTATAAAAGTGTTTAAAAATTATTTTTAGGCTATAGTAAATTATGAACGAGACGACAAAGGCAATGAACAAAAACGTACAAATTACATCAATCAAAAAATATTGATACCATTTCAGACTAAGAGCTTGAGATTTTAAATGCGGTGCTCCTTTATGACGTAAAACATACTCCGTCCAGTAAGCCACAGATTCTGTTGGTGACATGGGTCGGTCTTTAAACCGTCTGGAAGCGATTTTAGCATTTTTCTTGTACCTATGGCAAATATACCTTCAATAATGGGTACTATTCTTATATTTTATTTAAATTTGCTCACTTATCGTTGTTAACAATCTCTAAAATAGCGTTTAACAGCGCATCTTCAGTAACAGAGAGAATATCCATACTGATCGCCATCCCGGCATCGACCAAATTATCAATATTTCTTGGTTGGTCGTTGTAAAAAGGAAAACCAATTATAGGTACACCAGCATCCACGGATTCGTACACTCCGGATATACCTCCATGACTAATAAACAATTTAACATTGGGATGCGCTACACAATGTCCGATAACATACATTTTTAAAATTTATATTATAATTGTGCAATTTAAAAATTAAATCTTGAATACGAACGTACAAAGAATGTCACGTTGCGGAAACCATTTTCGAGTCATCACATTTTTCGGTATATCTTTCATGTCGCCTTCGTATTTCCACAACACCTTCTGCGGAACCCGTGCGAGAGCATTTCGAAAAGCGCGCTGAACGGTTTTCGGTAACGACGACATTAAAACCATAGAACCGAATGAGATGCAAATCACCCCGTGAGGTGCGTCATCAATGAATTCTAAAATTTCCTGTGAATAAATGAACCAGTTGTATAAAAAAATTTAAAAATCGTCTTAATTTAAATAATAAAAGAGCAGAAACAATCTGCTTAACAAATGCAGTGTTCACATGAATTACTTTAAATTAATAACATTATATTTATATTCTCATTTTTCTGATTTTTTAATTTTTAAGTGAGTTATGCGTATTTTTATATATTGATATTTCAGATACTGTCATACCTACTGATAACTTACTTCAGTAATAAAATATCAAAAGATACCACAAATAATATTCATACTTTTAAGTATTCTTTAAGTTAATTCAGTATAATATTAAAGTTAACAACACAAAATTATAACTGTTAAATGTTTATTTTGAAATAATACGTACATACGCATACGAAATTAAAGTACATAAATACGAGTACAACTAATTAGGCGTTTTTATATTTAATATAATGGTAATCAATGATTTGACTTATTATCAAGCATTTTTTTATTTTCGTTCAATTATTCTTTATACCTACTGTCGTATTAATGTATGAAAAATAAATTTGATAGCATTCACATTTATCTATTTATATTCTATGTATTATATATATATGATAAATAGGATCCGCATCAAAGCCACAGATGGTCATTGAACAAGCTAAACACACGACATTTATTCCTCAGGACATAAGCTTGGTGCCTAGAATTTTCTGGCATTTTACCTTTGGTATAGGTTCAATAGGAGCCAGATGAATGCCGCCGATCTGGACGACGTCCGGTGTTAGCGGCCGTGCCGATTCAGTGATGAAATAGGAGTTGGTGAAAATCAACGACGGTTTGATCAGGTCCACAGTGTCGAACGGTCGCGAGTTGGCCCACCGATACTGCCACTCAGCGAACCATATCAGTATGGAACAGTGCACCGTCAGCAGAACGTTGCCCAAACGTTCGCCGAACGCTTTTGGGTTTCCGCGGTGGAACATTACGTGGCCAACGGTCGCCGGATTCGAGATGTGCCCGGTCAACGGACGTTCCAAATACGTGACTATTGGAAATGGAACGACGTATATCGTGGGCACGCGGAGCACGGTGGCAGCGTACGCTACGCACTCGGACACCAGCGGTTCGGTGATTACCAAGTCGAAATCCCGAGTCCCTGATCCCTCCAAGATTTTCACCATCCGTTCATGTCCATAAATCATGTCGCAACTCCGCCGAGTAAAGTCCAACATTTTTGGAATTGACTTCCGTGCTTGGCCATAGTTTTTGATCAGATATTTCGCATCTAAGCCGAGCAACGGTGCCATTTGATCGGACAGGTCCACCTCCGTGTAGCCGTCCCTGTCACCTTCCACGAACGGCGTGAACACAGTCACGGTATGACCACGGTCAGTCAACACCCGTAGTACGGCCCGCATCACGTTCCAGTGGCTCTTGCACGGGATCGGCTGCACCGCCAGAATGTTCGCTGCACCTGCCGGCGACCACTGGAAGGTCGCTGAATACGCAAAAATCATAACCAACGCCGCTATACAACCTGACATGTTTTATTTTTCTGGTTTGATTTTCTTTGACACTGAGATAGGTACTATACATAGACAAAAGTGTAACGACAACATTATTATTATATCAATAAAGGTGGCTGATTACTACTAGAACGGACAATAATAAGGCTTACGCGCGGTCACATAACGATTTCGGTTGTGCACTTTTCCACACATACCGACCTACCCTTTAAAATTGTATGACGTGTAAATATCACACAACAGAAGTGGGCAGAGTCGCCGAGCAAGTCCCGTGAATGCTAGTGTGTGGGTTATTATGTGTATGTGTGCGTATGAACTTAAACTAATGGACAAATAGGTAACTCCGATAAAAAAAAATTGTAACTCAAATACAATAGTAAATAATATACCTATAATAAATAATAATAATATATATTATTATTATAATATATAATAATATATATAATATAGGACCGACTACAATACGGCGATTCGCGCGCGTATAATATATGTATGTTTATACCAACTCGTTATATAAAAATATATAGTGGCGATTATTAGCGCCTATGCCAATATATAAAAAACAGTAGCGATTTACGCCTTCACAGTATACAAAAATAGTGGCGAATAGCGCCTTTACCAAGTATAATATATTCATATTTAAGTGGCAATTAGTGCACACGAGAATATAAAAATTGCAACGCCGTCAGCGTACTCGATGTCTCAAAAACAGCACTAATTTTTAATAATTATTATCGTGGACGACCGGACGGTTCCACGACGGTGATATTGCAGTATTCTAACTGACTGTAAAACAAAAAACTTAGGAAATAGTAATAATATTGTACACGGCGGACGATATCATGTCGTTGGGTGATTGACATATTACGCACCTATAACTCACGATGATAAAAATAATAACAATAGGTTTGTTCCAACACGCGGTCAAACCGTGAGAGATTAATCTCAGTTCATGGGTCAAACTATCATCACTATCGCAGAACTGTCGAGAGCACGCGCAGTAGAATATTTCCGTTCCAACTCGCCTAAAATACAAACTCAAACACTGTTCCAACACGTTATTAGACCAATTTTGTGATAGGTTATTTATTGACAGTCAAAACGATCCGCGGATTTTGACCGATCTGGGAGTCCTAGACACTGTTACTATACATTTATTTATCGTCTATTTTGCAATTGTGGACAGAACGATTAAAGATTATCTTTAATCGTGGTGGACAGTCAGAAACGTGTTCCAACAGTGGTCAAAATCCATGATCAGTCCACATCAGCACTCGCTCTGTAAATCAATCGTGGATCAGTTGGCGATTAATCCCAAATTCCGTGTCGGAACAAACCTAATAATAATTAAACAAAATAAAATAAACAAATATAGAGCTATAACAATATATAATATAAAAATTGCAAAATAGATAATAGACAAAAGATAAATGTATGGTAACAGTGTCTCGGACTTCCAGATCGGTCAGAATCCGCTGATTATTTTGACTGTCAATAAATAACCAATCACAAAATTGGTCTAATAACGTGTTGGAACAATACTATCCGACAGTTTGAGTCTGCATTTCAGGCGAATTGGAACGGAAATATTCTACTGCGCGTGCTTCCGACGGTTCAAGATATAGTGATGATAGTTTGACCCATGAACTGAGATTAATCTCTCACGGTTTGACCACGTGTTAGAACAAACCTATTGTTATTATTTTTATCATCGTGAGTTATAGGTGCGTAATATGACAATCATCCAACGACATGATATCGTCCGTCGTGTACAATATTATTACTATTTCCTAAGTTTTTTGTTTTATAGTCAGTTAGAATACTGCAATGTCACCGTCGTGGAACCGTCCGGTCGTCCACGATAATAATTATTAAAAATTAGTGTTGAACAAACCTATTATATTATAATATTACGTGTAAGTGTGTGCAATAGGTCGGTACTGAAGTATGGGCCTCATACCTGGCTATTACAAACGTGGCGCGGGGCAATTCAAAATTAGGTCAATAACTGACGGACGTCGACAATATTGCGTTATGAAATTATATGTAGGTTACATATTTTATTGAAATTATATTTAGAATTTACAAAATACTGTTAATAATTAAATAAATATATCGAAAAAAATTGTTAAGATGATATTTTTTTAATAATATTTGTAGCTCAAACAGTGGCCAATTGATGAAAATAAGATTACCTATCTCAAGTTATGTTAAGTGAATACAGTATATGTATATTCTTACGTTAGAAGTTAAAATATGAAAAAAAAAACATTAATTTAATTTTTTAAATTAATATTTAGATCACATAAAGGATATTTTGTGTCTTTTTACATAATATTATATATTATTTTATCAGGAATAAACATAACTAAAATTATATTATTATTATTATTATTATTATGTTAAATTATTTTTTATTAAAAATCATGTTTATAGATATTATGATCTATAAAACCATTAATTAACTAATAATAAATTTTAAAACTATTTTTATATGAAATTAGTAGATTATTTTTTTATCTATTAAAAAGATATTCTATTTCAACAATCAATTTAATTAGTTAAAAATGTATAAAAAAAATTATATTTTTTAACCAGAAAAGTTACTTTTACTGTTATTATTATTACTACTATTCCAGATATAAGCTCCATCAAAATATATTTTACCTTAAAATCCAACACTTCAAGATACATGTTTATACAGATTACTCGTTTTACTTACCTATAAAATGTTCACGATCCACTCTCAATTATTTAATTAGAGGTTTAAAAAAATACTGAAATAGAAACTGTATATAAATTTATGATAACATTTTTATTGTTCATACGGTTATTATACTAACTACACTATTCTGTAATAATACTAATCTATTACATTAAAACACAGATTTCGATATAGAACTAGATAGCGAACACTCGCTATCAATTGAAGCCCGATTTTCGGTTGGCATTATATGGTATTTTATATAGTAAATATTAATTATGTTGTATTTTATTTTATGATTTTTAAATCTTTTGTTTAAAAATATATATACATTTTTTATAAAAATCATTTTACATTTATTAATTTTATTACTATATTTTATCATTAAAAACGATGTCATTCCCAATACATTTTGTATAATAAATGTAATGTTTTTCTAATCGACAAAATGTCGGAAACTAATACGCGAGCTTCACTGTTAATAATATAAAAGTCACACAAAACATAGCAGGTAAGCAGGTACATATGTAAGTTCCTTCACAAAAAAAAATACACCTGTACGTAATTTCCCATACGAAAAAAAATAATACCAAACACAAACTTTATTAAGACTTAGGAATGCCAACTTAAACGTAATTAGTGTGGTTAAAATTTATTTTTTTTTTTTTTGTATTGCATAAAAAAAACCAATTCAATTTTATGAAATTTTATTTGGTTTATTGCGAAAGCTCAACTTAACTTAATAAGTTATTTTTTAAAAATTAACTTCAAGTTAATTTTAGTCCAAAGAATAATGCAAATCTTTGAATGAAATTTTTAGAAAAGTAGGTTTGATAGCTAATAAAAACTTTGATGTATCATTTTAAATTTCCCCCAGTAATTTTCTTGTGCATAAAGAAAAACTATCCAATAAACATTATTATGTCTGGAATTTTTTATTTTGAAAATTAGAAAATTTTAACATTAAGTTAAGTTCTTTTTTTTCAAATGTTAACGTTTAACTTAACGAGTTAACGAAAAAAAAAATGAATAACTTTTAACTTAATTATTTTAAAATAACTTAACTTAACGAGTTAAAAAAATTCGTTAACTTGCCCAGCCTTGAATTTTTATATAAAGATGGACCGTGGGACTGTAACTCCCTCAGGGCTTGGTTTCACAGCAAAACTCTCCTTTTTCTTATGTGGTTAAAATACCATTATTTTAATTATGACTGTAACATAATCGATTCTTTCCAGCGCAATATAGTTTTCACTATATTTTACACTTGTATAAACGGAATTAATATAGGGTTTCAGCATTGTAACGTTCTCTTAACCCAATGGTATTAAATTTATCGTCAATATAGAACACCTTACTTTTTTATTACTTTTAACTATTTACATAGTATTTATTATAATAATTTAAAATATAAATAATATAATACACTAGTTACTTACTTAAGAAATAATGTTGTAAATTCACTCGAACACTAAAACACTAATCGTTGTAAGAACCTCCAATAGTCCAATATATACTCTTATATTAAGTGATATGATATGATAATATATTATAAATAGCTGTACGTTTTATGCCAAAAACAATATCTATTATATGTTTTTTATCAGTATATTAATAGTCTATGAATTATATAATATAGATATCTTGTTTCTCGATCCACTTATAAAAATACACAACTAAATCAGTTCAAAAGATAAAACAATAGTTTATTTAAAAGTAAAAACTTAAGTACTAGATACAAATAGATATATCATATTATATAACTGATGTGCAACAATATGTACTTATAATAAAGCATCATAATTCATAACTAGTATCATGCCATATTATACATGCTGAGAGAAAGATCTACTATAACTTTTTTTTATAATCCCGACTTCTCAAATAACTTATTTTTTTGAGTATCATTGGTGTATTATAATGATTATTTTTGTTTATAATGGCGCCTTTAGGCTTTTTTAAATTATTTTCTTAAACCAATCCACGTTGGATCGTTAAAGTATCGCTGGTTATAGTACATTCTATTATTAACCAAAAATAAATTCTATTTTTTTCTATGTTTACACAATATTAACAATGCTTTTGTGTTAGTTCATCAAACAAAAAAACATGTTGTAGTGGTTATATAGACTTAAAATAAAGTCATATTGATATTTATCATATAAGATAAGTTAATTAAAAACTTAAGAATTATTGTTTATACATCTTACCTTAATTATTGAAGAAAATTATAAAGCGATTATTTTCTCCTAACAATTTAATTAAAAAATTGATCCCTAATGATCCCAAATTAATGGCTGGATAGGCTAGTCGAGTGTATTTGTAAAACAAAACCAGAGTTGCAGCTAAACATGCCGTTAGTGACTCCACATATAATATGTGACTAATATAAATACCACAATATCTTAGTAATCAATAAACGCAAATAACGTGAAAATTGTTGCTTTTATTTTTTTGTTAAATTAATAAAAATTATAAGTATTTTAATAATAAAAAGTGTTATGTAAAGTAAAATTATTTGTTTTTAAATGATATGCCAATAACTGTTGCTCGTTAGTGCAAATCGTTTTGTGGTATGTGAACTGTGAAGTCACCAACTACATGTTTGTTTAGCTGCAATTATAGCCAAAACTGCTATAGTCTAAGGCTTAAATATATAAGGTTGGTTATAGTGTGATAGTGTGATAACTATGTATTTACAGTTGAGTAAAATAATTCAATACTTTAAAAATTGTTTGATACACCTTATATTATTTTAAATTTTTAATCTATAATTTGTATACAAATTGGTAAATATACTTGTTATATATAAGACAATAATGTTGATTTAATCTAATTTTAATGCTTACTAATAAACTATAATTTTTTTTTATTTTAAAGGAAGCACACGTGTTGAAACTTTCAAACAATCATATTTTGAATTGCATGTAAGATATACTATTAAATGATGATCCAAAATAAGTATCATTTGAAGAAGTCAGCAAGATATATGGTTTTAATGAAGACACCCTTGTATTGGAAACTTCAATATTTAATCGAATAAATAAAACTTCTAATAACGAAGATAAAATACAATTTAGAATTAATTACCTTTTATCAGGAGATAATGAAGTTGGTTTTCCAAGTTCAGCAAATTTATTTAAACTATTCCTGACAATACCAACTAATTCTGCATGTTGTGAAAGATCCTTTTCAACGCTTAAGAGATTAAAAAAATATTTAAGAACTACAATGGGACAGAAGCGGTTAAGTAACCTTTAATTAATTCAAATAGAACGTGACAGATCTTGTCAGATAAATCAAGAGGAAATAATCACAAAATTCAGTAGAGCTGCTGAAATTAGAGGTCGACGATTCAATCTTTGAATGTATTTAATATCTATTGTAGTTCATAAATAAAATAAAATACACAATTTTTTTTCAATATATTACATTTAATTAATTTAGGTAAATAGTCTGCAAATTGCTAAAAATAAATGTTGGTGGTTTTGCGGGAGGGAGAGGGCAAAGCCTCTCACGAATCTGAGATAATTTGAAAACTTTTGCAACCCCCAAAATTTGGCCCAACTTATGCCACTGAGTACATCTATTTCAAAGTGGTTTCAGTCGTAGTGCAAATTTGATCAATCCATATCATTTTTTGATTAAAGATTGCAAATATTATTTCTAGGGTTTCTTGCATAAATGCGAGACAGCTAAGCTTAAAATTTGTTGCGGTCAGTGGCGGTTTTTAGGGAGGGGGGCGATGGGGGCGATCTTTTATATTATATATTAATGTAACACGTATTTTAATACCTAAATAGTAATTTTTATTGAAGGGTGGGCAATTGACATTCTGACGACCGCCCCCCTCCCCCTTGAGGTTAGATCATACCCGCCACTGGTTGCGATGTTGTAAATTCAGTGTGGTTGAAGCAATTACTTGTTACCAATAATACGTCTTATTATTTTTATGTATTTATTTCTTTTTATTTATATATTTTTACAAGTAAAATACAATCTGTATAACTAATACAATTAGAATATATGCTAAAAGTAAAATTTACAGGAACATTATTGTGATGGGAGAATATTATTTTTATATAAATATAAAATTCCCAATATGACTCATATTGATACAATAAATTATGTAAAAGAAAAAACAATTTAAGCATTTAATTAATGATCATTAATCAACAAATTAATTCTATTTCTTTTTAAAATTTCAATGTATCCTAATTGGCAACTTGTAAACCCAACCATTAATTTGATGCCACATTTATTATATCATCTGATCAGTAGAATTTTATAAATTAACACAAATGTTGTGTTTATTTACAGTCTAAGTCAGTGATATTTTATCATAATTTGTAATGAATGGTGCCATAACTTTTTTGTAACTACATAGACTTTGGCAGATCAAACACTGTTCTCTTATAACAACAATATTAATTAATAAAATTTAAATATTATTCTTATTTATGCTAAACTGTTTTGATGTATTATCTGCTAAAGTATATGTGTCTTGCGAAAACTAAAAATACTTATTCGCCGCGTTTATAAAAATTGCTTGTGTTGTTTCATTGGCTTTATAGAATAAACAGATAAAACATGATAGAGAAAAATCAATTAATGAGAAAACTGATGTAAAACGGCTTGTCAAACGTAGTATGCCAATGCTCTTTAAATCAAGTTATTGTTATTTTAGTTAGTTAATTGTTTTAAATTATTAAATTTATTTTTATGACAGAAAATAAACAGAAGAAGCGACTGCTGAACGCTGGAATGTTTCATTTAGTATATCCTAAAAGCCCATTAATGGTATACAATACGTCAATACACATTTCGACTATTAGTTATAACCACGAATTAAGGTATTTATTAAAATATTTAAAATATTATTATTTGTGGTTATAACTCATCATATCATTCATATCAATTTTCTTTTTATACACATAAAAGTTTTTAATGTTTAAAATACGTAATATGTAGCTCAATTTTTAATTAAAATTAAGCATGATGCACAAGTGACTTATGTACTTAGTTACCTTGTCGGGCTTGTCATTAATTCTATTAATAGTTGTTGTTTCAAATAAGTCTAAACAAAAAAATGTTAGACAAATATTTGTAAAAAAAAAAAGTGAATGATTTACATTTTATACTAGAAAAATTATACATTCTCCATAGCTTCAAAACAATTGTGTATGAATATATAATAATTAATAAGTAGTACCACTCCAAAAAATACATAACCCACTATTAATTCTTAACTTTTAAAATTTACACTATTTCAAAATATGGTTATACTTTTACATTTCTTTAAAGTATCATGAAGTAAAAATTACAAATTTCATTTTTAAAAAGAAACACTTATAAAATAAAAAAAATGTATTTATTTTAATGGTAACATATCGTATAATTATAAAATAACTTAATTGATAATAAGATCATCTTTTGAGGGAAACCCCTATTTTAATACACAATACATACACTATATACAATTATTATCCAGTCTATGTTTCAATAAAAAAAAATATATACAAGTTATTTAACAATGGTATTCTTAAATAAACAATACAAACTTGAAATATTATAAATTAATACATATGGAGTTGATTTATAGATAATAACATTTAAAAATTATAATTTTATAATTTTTTACAACATGCTAGTATTAACATCCAATAACATACTCTAATAATAAATTTTAATAGTTATTATATTAATTTATGATTGTTTTAAAAGTAACATAATATAGATGTCGTTTAATTTTTGATAATTCTAATTTTATAAATTCAACTTTAAAATTGAAATCCTTTAAACATTTGTAATCATATTAATTATAGATATTTGATTTCAAAACCGAATCATTATGTCCAATTGTCCCTGAAACAACAAAAATGTTTTGTTTAACTTTTACAAAAAGTAATTTATTTACAATAAATAATAACTATTATTAGATACATGCATATAATACAAATATACACAATAATATAGTGACTATATCAATTCTAATTATTTTTTCTGTGGCTATTTATATTGATTAAAAAATTTATTATTATCACTTTTCCTATCTCTGATTTGACCACACTTTACTTCCCTATCATATGTATATACTTTAATTGAATGACTTCTCCCTCTGCACTCTTCACAACTACCCTATGGCTTGTGACAATGCCCAGCTTTTTGTTCCTTCTAAATTTTAAATCATCCAACATCCAATCTAATCTCAACTCAAAAAATTAATATTATACTTATACTTCATACAATCTTTATTTAATCAAATATGCTTTATAATTTAATATAGTTAATTAATCCAACTAATTATTATTATAATATATTATTATTACTTAATACTTATCCTAGCTAATTATCAAAACTATAGTATAACAATGTTTAAATCAAAAACAAATTGTTATCATTACCTTTTTACAGACTTCTGAGTCAGTGGTGCCAAGTACATTCTTAAGGTGGTGCATTTAAACCACCTAAAATTAAAAGTATAAAGCAGGTATTCTACTAGAGACTTTTGTCATTTGTGTGATTTGATGATTTAAATACATTCTAAGTTTATGAATAATGAATTTTAAGGGAGTGAGTGGGATTTTGTGAGAATTGAACCACATTTTTTTAACTGACTCGGCGCCATTGAACTGAGTTTTATTTTTTGGGTCACATTGTATAGTATACACTAGAGATGTACAAAACACTAACCTTTAAATAGTCAATTGTTGAGCCATAACGTCTAATTTTTTGATTTAGAACTTTTACTTTTTTTCTTAAATCATGTATAGTTTTTTTTTGTGTCATTGCAATGTTTTCCCAATTTTTCTGTGAGGGTTGAATAGTGATTTTAACATTATCAGGTATTTCACAGCCAGAATCTAAAAAAAAATAAAATACAAAAATATAAAACAAAGAAAAATAATTTTATGATGATAAAATATAAATACAAATTACTTTCAATATTTTTTAATGTTTGTATATTTGATTTGGATACATCTGACATATGCGATTCACCGGCATGTAAAGTATGAACTACATGTTTTGATGGAGTAATTGTCTTTTGAAAACCTTTATCTTCAGATACAATTGGTTCCTCAGGAAGTTTTAGCACATAAGTATGGTCTGATAAATTACTATGACGTTTCCTTGCAGGCAATCGAGAGGATTTTAATTCTGAATCCATAGTCACTCTTTTATGAGAAGTATTCTGTGTTTCGTTATCCTGATTATTGAAAATACTTGGAACAGCTGTATTAGTTAATTTAATAAGATCAGGCCTTTTTTGATAATCATTAGTAGTAAAATGTGCTTCACAAATCAAAGTATTATTTGTAGGAACAAAGTTTTCTCTGTGAAGTGCTTGTATCCATTGTAGTCTACGGTTTTCATCCTTTGGAAATCTATCAAAACAATCAGATATTATAAATTTGTAAAAGTGCCACAGGAATTCCAAAACATATTTTACCAGCCCGTTTTAATTTAAAAATGTATGCATCTACCTACCCGCCTTTACAACAATACTATCTCTTAAAAGTACAGTATTACAATAATGGCATATTAGGCACGAAGAATTTAGTTCATCATAACTCATAATAATTATAAAGTTAATTATTCCTAGATCAGAGATCTATACATTCCACCACCTATTCTTCATGATTTTAATTGATTTACTAATCAATATCGAGCTACTATTTAGCTATTAGAACCAGTTGAATAAAGTGTATTAACTTCAAAGTCACTTTAGCCACTATGAGTTAACAACTTTCAATAAATGAAATTCAATATTGAAGACCTAAATACTGATAATAGAGAATAAATATAAATGTAATATGATTAAATGATACGCGTCAAGCAAGCATAATAATACCTATTTCCTATTGGCAATTCAATATTACATACCTGAAATACTTAATTTTACCATTGCCCTTACTCTTGCAACCTCGTACACAACAAGAGGTTGGCATTGTTAAATGTAGGTATTGTTATTAACTGTTTACGAGTACTAATAATGTTTTATCAAAATTAAAGTTAAACAAAATCTGTTAATGTTAAGCGTAGTTTAAAAAATAAATATTAAAACTTTTAAACGAAACGAATTACCATGTGACGGACAAATCACTTTTATTGATAATATTCTACGACTCGACGCCTCAATATTCATGATAACAGTAGACTCGACGCTGCTTCACAATATATTTTTTTTTTTCAAAATTCGCTAGCACTGGATTGGAATTCGCCATTTGAAATTAAAAACTTGGCACTTCGGCACTTGGCTTAAAAACAAACCACCTACACATTATTAAAATACCAATGCGTATGCCGGAAACTAATATAGTAATATAAGTACAAGATTGAAGTTCCCATGAATAATTTTTAAATTATAACTAACGTATAATTAACACCAAAGGAGAGTTTTTTAAAAAACTGTTGGATGTCGATGTTCCCTTACTTCTTGCGTTGGTAAATTTCAAAGTCCTTCCTCGCACTACTACAAAACAAAATAGACAACATGTCCATTTCGTAGTTCCGGTGCACACCACAAATTATGGCAGTAATAACAGTAATAATTATTACAGAATAGTGTTTCGCACGTACATATCAATGTATTTTCGTAATTTTAAACGATTAAAATGAAATAATATAATGTAAACAACACGTCAACATCTTACTGCAATTTATATTATGTAATGCTGTATAATAACATAAAAACAAAATTTAAATTTAAGATGAATAAGGTAAATCGCTTAACATGGCTGTGGCAGTGTGGCATATTATACTAAGACAAAAGCCTAACTGCTTAAATATAAATACTTTGTTGGTTCTTCTTTTTCCCTTTTTTTTATCGTTTTACGAGTCGTGTTTAAATTTAATCACATCAATGTTTCAATTTACATACGAGTAAATGTTTGTTTGTTTTTCGATTCAACGATTGTTTTAAATATTCAAAATCGTGAAATGGGGCCCACTCGTCAGAGATCGGAATGGATGGACAGCTGAAAAAGAAAAAATTTATGAAAATTTAAATACTTACCTAAGATAGTATATAATAATTTACAAATATATTAGGTTTGTGGAGATAAATAAATTATAATTGTATAAATACTAATAGGTACTTATTCAATGTTTTCATATTCTATATGGTTATTGGTTAATAGTATTTTTTTTATATAACTTATATTGTTATAAATGAGACATATTTGAACAGCATAAGTAAAACTCATGCTGTATAATAAAGTCGTACCTCAATGTGACAATGGATCATTGTATAACATATTTATTACCTACCTCAAAATGACAAAATATATTAACATTTATTGTATTTATGGTAAAATGCATAATAATAATATAAAATATATAATTTAGGTATTATAAAAAAAAATTGTACCAATGTATTTTTAATATTTTTATACAGCTATAGAATAACTATAATAATTTAATATCTATAATAATTTTGGCACCTTATATTAAATATTCACGAATTTTAACCTGGTGGATAATTTTTATCGACATTTTTTATAAAATAAAAACTAAAAATAGTTATGAACATTTTATAATTTATAGTATACTAGACGTAGCCCGTCTAACTAGTAGTAAGTCAAGTAAGTGAGTAGGTACTCTAGATCGAAGACACGACCTTAAAGTCTAAAGAAAATACAGTAAGAACACTAAGAACTAAGAAGTTTCAAGTTATAGATAGTATTTTATGATCAACTGACTGAGAAGTCCGGTTTATACATTTATGTCAAAGGGACAAGGGTTAACCGTAATCGTGCGCGGAGAATTATAGACTATTGATTAATACCTAATAATTTGTATTTTGTGTCATTCGTAATAATAATTTTGTTAGTAATACTTATTACTCATTAGATTGTCACAGACTAAAATCACAGATATAAATTATTAGTATAGAAGTCTGTGACTAAAATATATTATATACATATACGTAGTATATTGTATATTTTAGTCCGTGGTTATTGTAACCGCGGGTCGCCTGCGGTCACTGAGTGATAGTCGAGATAAGAGCTTTGGCGGTTCACGCTGATACTTGATAATTATTGATAAACAGTTGGTCGTTCGACGTTAACTCGTAAAGTAGGTACTAAATTCGTAAATCGGAAATAAAATATTGCCGAACACAGTACAGATCGAAAATCCAAATAGTATTGCCGACTTTTTAGAATATTGATTGATCACGACGCATTTTCCGGTTCGGTAGTTGTGGGCAAATGGTGTAAACGGATTTATGCACACGCCGACGTCGATCGACCTAATATTTGATAACGACCACGACGTCGTAATGATGGGTCAACGCTTTTTCACGAGATAAAAAGTATACCCACCTTTGGATTTAATAATAATATCTGCTTACATTACGCGTCCGTGTTGCTGGTAACTGGTAAGACGCATATTGTAAAAAAATTCGCCTACAAATAAGTAGGTTGTCATTGTACTTATCTGTTGATGACCAGCTTTTAACGCCGATTCTGGTCTGTTGACAAAGTAAACGTTTTTCAGTGTAATTAGGTATTTAGGTGCCTACTTACGATTTCGTTATGTGCGGTATATTTTGTTCATTCATTAAAGGGTCAACCGTGTGCAGTGAGGTAATTCTATTGGCATCTATTACAGCAACTGCTTTTGTATAGTGATCATATCATTCAAATTGAATTTCTTAGGTCTGTTTTGTCCACAGATCAGCAAGTGTAGATCGTCATTGCAAAAGAGAGGCCCGGACATTGGTTCTACTCATGAAGTTAATGTCAATGGATACACTGCGTTGTTCTCGGGCAACATATTGTGGACTCAAGGAGAACGTCCGACCGGACAGCCATATGTGGATCGAAAAGGCAATGTACTGCTGTGGAATGGGGATGTGTACAGTTGGAATCTGACGGTAAGTCAACTAAATAAATAAATATACTTGATACAGAATCATTTTAAGTTCTTTTACCAGATGAACAATAGTATTAAAGACAGTGATACAAAAATAATATCAGATTTTCTATGCGATGGAGGTAGCATGGAATTGCTTATGACTTCTATCCATGGTCCATATTCTATTATTTATTACGACTGTGAACAACAAGTTTTGTGGGTCGGTAGAGATCCAATAGGACGCATCAGTTTGTTGTGGAACATCAGTACAAACAAATTGATTGTCACTTCCGTTGGACACAAAGACATTCCAGATCTAAAAGAAGTACCAGCCATTGGATTGTTCAGATTTGATTTGAATGCATGCAAACTTGGTACAAATTACAAATATGTTTAAATATTTCAATCATATTTGAGTCATCATTAACTGCTTTATTAACCTTTCAGTGCCTCAATTATATCAATGGTCACACACTCGTTTTGATTGTGATTATGACATTCCAAATGAATTACAATATTTTAAACAAACCTGTATTCATCATGTTACAAACCCTGAAGATTCTATATTACAACAAAATGATCAATTAAATATGTCTGAGCTATTATCACACCAAGAATTTTGTAAGAATGTTGATAGTCTGATTCACTATTTGTCACAGTCAGTTCAAAAAAGAACAACAATCAATCCAAAGGCTTGTAAAATGTGCGAGTTCAAATGTGATCATGCAAAAATTGCTATTTTATTTTCAGGAGGCATAGATTCAGCATTACTAGCTCTATTAGCATCTAAATATGTCGAATCTGATGAACCGATTGATTTGTTAAATGTTTCATTTGAAAAACCAGCAAATTCTAACAATTTTGAATGTCCAGATAGACAAACATGTTTAAATACATTAGAAGAGTTAAAAACATTATGTCCAACTAGACGATGGAATTTAATAAAAGTGAGTGACATTTTATTAAAACAATAAATTGAAAGAAAAAACATTTTATTTATTTTTTTTTTTTTTCATGAAATATTGTTTGTATATTTAGATAGATATTCCAAATGTTGAATTACAACAAAAACGTTTTGATACCATACGCCATCTCATTTATCCTTTAAAAACTGTCCTAGATGATAGCCTAGGTTGTTCATTGTGGTTTGCCTCTCGAGGACTTGGAAAATGTAATGGAAAATCTTATAAAACCCCTGCTCGAGTAAGTAATTTGAAATGTTTTCATTTTCATAATAATATTAGTTTAACATGTTGACCGCCACATGGCTGTTGGCGATCATTCAATAAGTACTAAATATTTGGAAAAAAAATTGTAGATTCCTGCTACGCCACTGTCCTTAGTTTAGCACCATAGAAAAGTTAATAATATAAAACCAAATTAAATTATGGTTGCCAGTGGTCTTATGGCATGGTAGTAATGATGAACTATGGGCACCGGTGGTCATATGACAGTCAATGTGTACTTAATTCCTATTGTAAAATAACTAACATTAAACTTTTATAAATATAGTATGTTTAAGATAGATTATTGGAAACACTCGGTAGTTCAGTATTAAGACTTTTAATTTAAATTTCCTCTTTTAGCTGTATTAAACTTTTGACTTATTAACATTAATTTTAAGGCGAGCAAAAGTCTGTATTTTATATACCTCAGTTAATTTATTAAATTAATACTTTATCTGTATAACGCAACAATGACATTTTTCATCTACACGTATAATATTGCAAAACTATCCTGTACTTCTCTCATGATCACAGGCGTGCGCAGACTTCTGAGTCAGGTGTGGCTAAATTTAATCTGACCCCCTCCCCCTCTGTCATGGTGACCCAAGAAAAAATTGTAGAAATTTCCAATACAAATTTCAAAGTGACCTTTTTGTCGGTGACTGGAAAATGTAAACAATCATTAAATCATTTTTCATTATTTCACACAATAAATTATACAATTTGTCAACATTGATTTAAAATTTTAACATCTCGATGGGCAACCAGTATATTTTTAATTATGTAAATATCTATGATTTAGATTTATTTTGTTATACTTTCTTAAGTACCAAGAACCCATTCACGTATAAAAAAAAGGCTCAGGTGGGGCTAAAGCCCAAACAGCCCTACCCGTGCGCACGCCTATGCTCATGATTATGTAGCAATTTGATTAATCGCATTTGTATAATTATTACAAATAAAATTATAATTATTTGTTGACTTTTATAGTGAAACTAAAATATTTTTTTTTAACTGTATATTGTTCAATGTACATAATATTATTTAAATTCTACAGGTGTTATTGTCTGGAATGGGTGCAGATGAGTTATTAGGTGGTTACACAAGGTACAGAAAAATTTTACAGCGACATGGTTGGCAATCACTAAATGAAGAATTAGATAAAGATTTTTCCAAAATACCTTCACGTAATCTAGGTCGAGATAACCGTGTGTGTTGTGACCACGGTCGTCAGTTGCGCACTCCATATTTAGATGAAAATTTTGTAGAATTTATTAGAGGACTAGCACCATGGCAACGGTTATATATATTTAATTATGTAAATAATAGTTGGTAATTTATTATTTTTATTAAAAAAAATATTTTAGGTGTTGGCCAAAAGAACCATATCCAATCAACCTGGGTGAAAAACTATTGTTACGATTAGCAGCTTTCAGATTAGGACTTGTAAATGCAGCATGTTTACCAAAACGAGCTTTACAATTTGGCTCAAGAATAGCCAATAAAAAAGAAAATGGAAATGATATAAGTGATCGATTATAAATACATGGATAATAAATATGGATTTATTTTTTAAGCACTTCATCATATTGTTATTTTTTTATACATATCAAATAAAATTATTAGTTTAAATAAATCAAATTCTTTTTCTATAGCATCAAAAAATGAAAATTACTTAACAATTGAAACTTCTTAAAAAAATATTACATCTTGCTTATTAAAATGTCATTAATTGTCCAATGGCTAACTAATGATATTCTGTCAAATGAATTTTTGTCTTCATGTAATTCTCGAATAGTAAATACTTGCAATTTATTTTTTCCTTTAGCATGACCAGTGCACCTATTAATGAATTTAGGTGCAACTTAAATGCCATGTGTAATATAATTATTTAGAAACCAATATGCGGTAATGAGCTTAGTTTTAAATTCTATTATTATCATGTTTATTTTAATAAATAATACTTACAAAACTAATGTTCCCTTAGATATATTAGGAATTTTTCTGTCTATTTCATAAAATACACATACTATTCCCGATTTTTTATGTTCACTACGTAAGCAAAATATCTTTTCGCATTTATTACTGCCAGTTATTACAGAATCCATAATTCCTAAAACTATAAAATGTTAAGAACCTATTCCGAAATATATTACAAAATATTTTTACAAACTGCAAATTTATGTTAATATCAAATAATAAATAAAAAAAAAATATATATAAAGATATATTATAGGTTTCATAACAATAAATAATTAAGTGTACCGAATACTTGGTAAATAATTTTAGTCGGTTCCAAAAACGATAACAATTGGCACCAACGTGCCACTTGTTTGACACTTCCAACCAAAAGCTTCTTGCCCTCATCGATTACTGCTTTGGATTCATCATTAAGCTTATTGCTATTGTTTTGAACACGGTTAGAAGTAGACGGTGACAATCTGTACATTTTAAAATAAGTAATAATTATCCCTAACTTATAAGCAGCTCTAAAAAAAATTAGTATCATAATCTAACTCTAAAAAGGGAATAAAATAATGAATTTTTATTCCCTAAAAACAAACACTAAAACTATCCACCAATTCATTATTATGAAATGCTGACTGCATGTTACTTACAGTAGAATCATAAAAGTTTCAAGTAATTATGAAATATTCAAAATATAGGTAAATAAAGTACAAAAAATGTTAATCAATATTTTTTGATTTCTGGAGATTACACGACAAAATTTTTGGTAGTTTAGATATCACCTAATACCTGTATTATAATATTTTATACAATTTATTAATTATTTGCATAATATATTAACTAAAAACCCGGGCATGTATTCCGGTAAAAGAAAGGTCATGATATCAACAGTAAAAAATAACTATCAAGTATGAGTAAAATATTCGTCAAAAAATATCATTACGCAGGCATGGCTTGCGGTCCCAAACTTCGGCCGTAGGGATGATGACGTTTACTGGAACTCGAACAACCACTCGTTGAAGGATTCATTATCGCGATTCGTTGGGAACTGTGTCTCGAATGAATTAGAATAGAGACAGCTGCAAATTGAGTTTCAGCGAGTAAATTATTAAATCATACGTTTTTTTCGGACGACACCGATTTAAAACTGCGGATGATGATATAAATTCCGATACGTTCCGGCGACAAAGAACTAGACTCGCGAAAGTATTCGAGGTTTTACCGCAAAATAGATAAAAAAAAAGAATAGTGAATACTAATTTTATACAATAAATTGTAATGCCTCGACTTCTATAAACATTATTGGTAACTTTTAACTGGTATAGGTTAGTACTAAAGTACCAACCACCAATATATTACTCGCAGTCAAGCCGGTGGATATAATATTATATCCACCTTGCTCGCAGTACTTTCACAATCATACATTTACACTACATAGTACATGGTACAAATTTAATGTAATATTATCTGTTTAAATAATATATATATGATTAGATATATAGAATAATATAATATATCAATACATATACATGGGTTAGTAAGTTTAAATAATTGTAATATTTATAATAAATGTGTATACATTTTGAAATTACTACAATTTAGCGCCATTTTTCTGATTGGCTATAAAGATCTTCGAAAACCGTAGTACAAACTGTTGATAACTGATAAAACGATCGCCGCGAATCCATAGATTATAGATAATAAAAAATGATTCCAACTTCTAAGGCAGGTTTTGTTTTAATCTTGTGTGTAAACAAATTTTGTTCAGTATTCGTTATAAATTTAATATTTTAACCGTTATTTTTATTTCAACGATTTCTAAATCAAAATAAAAATTATTGATATTCATTGTATAATATTTAAGAGCTGGTATTATATATACTGTTTTCGTTTCCAGTAAACAGTTATCTTACTTTTGCAGTTTTTCAATAAACAGTCGAGGATTAACAATGTTTTTCATCTCGTCGACAGAAAAATAATCCCATTTCTTATCTCAAATTATGTAGACGACAGAATTTGGCGGTTCGACGATCGTAATTAGTTGCAAACATATTTTTCCCGTCGACATTCGTCCGCCAGTTTGACGAAGTCTTTGAATGTTGATTGGACTGCAGTGGAGTAGACTGTTGATGCACCAAATAGAACTTCGGTAAGTGATCTGAGGGAATCAACGTGAGTTTGATTTAGAAGGATTCCATTTTGAATAACTGAGTTTTTCAATGCTCTTGGATGATGAGATTGTATTTCTAGTAACTATGTCATCTGGTACTTGATAATTATCTCCACCTATTAACTGAATCTGAGCTTACAGTTTTCCCATAAAATTAGTTAAATCTTATCCAACTCATATAATATTGTAGTTTGATGTTTTTTTTTAATTATTATTACTTATTATTAGTAGCTAAAGAAAAGGTGCCATATTTCTAAAATGGATCAAATGTTACCAAGCCCGGGGTTCAGTATTCCTAGTATTGGAACCCCAGTACACCAACCAGAAGAAGATCAACAGATTATGCAAATGCCACCGTTACAACCACAAGGTTTATCTATGAGTACTAGTAGTTTACCAACTCAACAGTCAATTAATAAAATATATCAAACGAACAACATGGGCTATGCTACTCCACACAGCATGATGCATTCACAAACGCCTGTAATAATTGATTTAAGCAATAGTATTATTTTCTTACCAAACATTTACACTAGAATTTCTATATAGGTACATCAAAGTATGCCATCATTAACATCCATCAGTTCATCATCATCAACTATACCAGCGCTACAAACTATTCAAAACCCAGCAACACCTGCCCCAATGACACCTATGACACCAGCTTCTGCTGATCCTGGTGTTGTACCTCAACTCCAGTAAGTTGTTTTTTTATTTATGTATATTATTCAGATAATTGTATATATATATTTTTTATTTTAAGGAATATAGTATCCACGGTCAATCTTGGATGTCGGCTTGACCTAAAAACCATAGCATTACATGCACGTAATGCTGAATTTAATCCAAAACGATTTGCTGCTGTTATAATGAGAATACGTGAACCACGTACTACAGCTTTAATCTTTAGTTCTGGTAAAATGGTATGTACTGGTGCAAAAAGTGAAGAAGATTCTAGACTGGCGGCAAGGAAATATGCTAGGATCATTCAAAAGCTCAGCTTTCCAGTGAGTCTTACTGATGTTTTGGATAAAATAATATGTTTATATGTGAGTAAATTTAACCATTTATTATTATTAGGCAAAGTTTTTAGACTTTAAAATTCAAAACATGGTTGGCAGCTGTGACGTGAAGTTTCCTATACGTCTTGAAGGATTAGTACTCACTCATGGCCAGTTTAGCAGGTAGTTTCTTTTGTTATGTTTTATAATTTTAGTATATATAGTAAAAATAAAATGTTTATATTTTAGTTATGAACCAGAACTGTTTCCTGGACTTATTTACAGAATGGTTAAACCACGTATTGTGTTACTCATTTTTGTGTCTGGAAAAGTTGTACTGACAGGTAACTTATTATTTAAACAATTTACTGTCTCAAAGACTAATTTTAGGTATACTACTTAAAAAAATAATTATTGGTATTAATGTTAACTAAATCATAATTAGACACTAAAAGTATTCATTACTTATGACAATTATGGTAATATCTGCAGAACTTGTAAGTTCATGCATTTGCATATCAATCTTGCACAGTCGTATTTAATGCTATTTTTGTATTTAGGTGATAGATATCTATTTTAAAATACCGTGGTTAAGTATCTGTAGTTTTATTTTGCTTATTTAGATATTTTTTTATCTATTTGGCATATTATGTATGTATTTTTCTATTTAATTCTGTATATTTAACATGTTTTTAACCAATATTTGATGAGAAATACGATAATTGATATTTTTGCACTGTATTAAAATATATAATATGAAAATTGTTGCAACGTAAAATTGTTATTAATAATGCAGTGATGGCTGTCATATAGTATGCGGTCTACCGATGAATTTACGAGTGTAGTATGCGGTCTACCGGCGATTTACTATTATAGTGTGCGGTCTACCGCAAATAAATAAATTAAAAATAATATAATATTATAGTATAATTATTGTAGTAGTAATATCTAGTAAAAACTTAATAATTAAAAATTTGTTTGTCAAAAAAATTGTTGTCAATAAATATAAATTAATATAATATAATAAGTTATACAAAAACTTCCGCCATATCTCTCAAAAATGCATTAATAAATTAATCTGATTTATTTATTCCTTGCCACCATGTTTCCATGAGATACCTGTAATAATATGTATAATATAATATTACGTTAAATTTATTATACATAACTTATTATAATTTTATCTTGGAAGAAGATCAGGACTTGTACCACACATATTTTTAACTACTTTTAAGTGTAATGGTCTCCATAAATTTTCGATCCGTTGAGTATGTGCTTGAGTCAGTGAATCAACAAAATTTTCACTGTGGTTAACTGTATTATGCGTATAACCATGTTGGGCAATCCCGTTACACACTGGCCACCCATTAGAGTGTATAATAGAACCTAATATAACCTCCCTTTTAATAATTTCATGCAAAGTTTGCTTGTCCTGTTTTTCGACAACAAAATATCGTGCCTCACTACCGTCGCATAATCCAAACACGCATATTCCAAATTGAATACGTTTTTCAAACATTTTTACTGGTATATCCCGACACAAATTCATCCAGTCACATACAATGTTGGACGATCTTCCAGTTAAAGACATAATTGATTTATTGGATAAACCTTGAGTCCTGTAGAACACTAGTTCTAATTGTTCTAATTCTGACACAATTTTCTAACACTAGTTCTAATTCTGTTGACTGAGGCTTAGTCCACTATTAGATGACCATTTTTGTCAATATAAGTCCATAAAGTATTATATTTCCTATATAATAATAAACACATTATACAATTATGATTAGGGCTCGGGTTTATATTATGTATTTATGTTACTAAAATATGTACATATAAATATATACTAAAAAACTCAAAATATATATTTTACTAATGTGATTTATTTATTAATACTTAATTATATAATATATCCATAGGAGTTCCTAATGAAACAAACTATATTTTAAACAGTAAAATTATTAAAAAAAAAAAAAGGTATTAAAAATTATAAAATATTATTAAAAAAAAAGCTAAAAAGAATTTATGATAACATGCATTTTTTAAATTTCGATTGTTATATCGACCGTAGATTAAGTTTAATAATTGATATTATTTTGTTATTACGAATATTTTGTACTTTTGGAAACATAGGAAATTGTATGTATTGAAAAATATAGTCGTACGTAGGTATATAGTTAATAATTATTAATAAATCGTAAATGAACAAATTGTCGAGATATGAAGGAAGGTTGTATATGTAAAATAAAATATTCATTTCATTGGAAATCCCTTGAAAAATAAAATAATTTTCTCACCTTAAGCTTTGTGTTGTTGAACATCCCTTTCTCTTACAATGTAAAACTCTCCTTTCCTTACCTTTCTCGTTACGTAGGTATACATTTATAGCACTTCCACACTTAATACATTCAGCATTTTCATTATTTGCCACACGATTTTTGCTAGTTAAAAAATTTGTGGTTGATTCGTCACTACTAATAATTTAATAAAAATCTTTTGCCAACATATTGGGTGTATAAAATATAAATTGTGGTGATGTGCAATAAATGACATACTGAGCTATTGACCCCATACTTTTACAAAATATCGGTTAAGATTATATGATCGAGCATTGACCTTATTTCACTATTGCTCAAAAAATATAGATAGTATTTACTATCTACACTCTACCGTAATTTATATTGATTATATTATTATTATATTGATTATAATATTTGTCATGGCAGTTATAGTTTTGAGATTTTACAATTATACCACCTACCTATAATAGATATGAAGCTAAAATTGCTTTAAATTGTCCTATATCCCTCCGCTACTAAATACAACTATAGGGTAGTGGCGTATATAGAAATTAATTATTAATACATTTTCAGACTTTTTGTCCATGGAATATTTGTCCCCAGACTTTTCGTCCGGTATTCCTATTAAAAGTAAACTTAGGCCTATATAAAAACTGTGGGTAGACCGCATACTATATGAGAGCCACAGTAATCATTATTTCATTTGGTTAATCGGTATATTGTTCTCGTATATGCAATTAGTGGAAAATATTTCATATCAACTATTTTAGTTGTTATTGTGACATGTATGTTGTTTAATTCATTAATATCAATTATATTATTTATGATTTCTTCTTTTTTTAACTGCAGTTTTAGATTTTTTGTACATAAATGCATATTTCTGAACTTTTAAAGCATATTTTGCCAGTTTTTAGTACTTATTTAGGCATTTTTAAGGCATAAAGTTATGAGCCTTGGTGGCTGGTAATAAGTACCTATTAAATTTATTTGTATTATTTAACTTTAAAAATATTTATTTTTTTTTTCAGGTGCCAAAGTACGTCAAGAAATTTATGATGCTTATGATAATATTTATCCAATACTGAAAAGCTTTAAAAAAAATTAAAATATTATGTAAACAAAGTTTTATTAAAATGTATGTATTATTATAAATGTTAAATAATTCCATTTCAATTATTTTAAAATTAAATTGTTTCATTGTATTTTTCTTGTAAATTATAATTTATAATAAATGATAATGAGTAGAAGCAAAATTGAGTGAAACCTCACAGTGCCACTAAATATATAAGTATTCATTTATATTCATCAAATTTACTATACATTCAACCTTTAACTTCTTCTTATAAAAAACTGTAACTTTTCTTTAAACATAATAATTGTACACAAATAAAATGTAATATCCATAGAAATTAAATTACAGTGTTTATTTAAGCTATAATCTATAGTTAATAATCAATACCTAAGCGTATCAATTCTAAATTAGTATATAATATTTATATTAAAATGTTCTTTATTTAACTATAGACATTTTTTTGTTGCATTTTTGTTAATCTCATTGAATTTCTGTTTAGGCATAAAAATGAACTATAAAAAGTTTCAAAGTCGATCAATTTAAGTTAAACTATACCGACTTAGATTTGAAATTTAAGCATATTAATTTATTTGTAATTTAATGATGTATTTTAAATTTTATGTATATCTCATGATAGGAAAATTTAAAGTTGTTACATAGTATGTTTAAAATAAAATATAATTTTCTATAAATTTTCTTTTATACTTTTTATTTATTATAATTTATAAGATATATTGACTTTTGTGTATGAATGTACAATTTTTTCAAAAATTATATCATGAATTTTTACCAACACATTACACAACATTACAAAAATAATCAGATTATTAAATTTGAACATAACAAAGATCATGCAGCTGAATATTATGTTAATTTCATTTTATTCACGGGTAAAAATGGTAGGTTGTTGTGCTTATCATGTAAATTTTGTGGGTATGTATATCATATATATTATTTCTCAAGTTTTATTTTTTTTTATTTGGTACCTACCTATCAGTTTTTCATTTTATTTTTCTTTATTAATGATTTTTCTCAAATTATTTTCATTATTTTGTTATGTCTCAAAAAATAAACTTACCACTATTTCTTTATTCAACTTTTATACACAACTATTTTTTTTAATGTTTATCCTTGATCAAAAGTCTTGAAAATATAGTACAGAATTAATTTTAAATTGTCTAAAGTAATTTGAAAGAATCAATAAAATATTCTCAATATCACGAAGAAAAATTAGAATACCTAAGAAAGTTTTTTTTTTATCCTAGATATTTCCTAACTTAGGTATTAGTTTTTTTTAGAAAATACATAAACACAGTCAATAGTCGTATAGAATAAGCTGAAGTATAACCACTATATAACAGATAAATAAAAAATGAATAATTTACTATCTTTTTTTCTAATTATCAGTGATTTTTAACATATTAATACTAGTTTTTAGAATATTTTAAAACATTTTTTATTTAAAATAATAATTTTCTACTGTTAATAACAAAATTCTTTATTAGGTGTTTTTGTTACAGAGTTGAATAATAAGTTTAATTGATAAAATAATAATTTTATTTATTTTACAAATAAATGAACTATATTTTTTAATATTATGTACATCAAAATACATTTACATTTATTATACAATATTATAGTGTATGTATTAAATGTTGTATTAATTTATATTAATTTTCAATATATATTAAAAATGTATCTATTATTATCAAAGATATGAAAAAATGTTTGTTATAAACTTATAAGTTATAACATCAAGAAGAATAAAACATGGGTGTTTATGGTGTTTATGAAATTACTTTATCTATATGGATGAGGTGCTCCTGCAGCCTTTACATTGGTCTTCATTCCAGGAGGTGGTTTGGGCATCATACCCATTGGTGGTGTATTTGGCCCCATACTAGGAGTAACTGGTCTGCCAGTCGGTGGTACCATCATACCACCAGGAGATACTTGTGGCACCATCGGTTTTAAATTTTTACCCATGCTTACAGCCGATACAAGTGTATGCAAGTCCGCAACTGATGAAGTTTGACCGATACCAACACGAGCTCCAGTTTCCACTTCCCATTCTTCTCTGGCTTTAGACACTAAATCCAGTACATGATTAACTACCTTGTTGAATGCTGCCAGCTGTTTTTGTGCTGTTTCAAATTGTAAGCCACCTGCTTTGTGCTCGACCTGCAGAATCAATCATACATACAATATTAGCAAATTTAATCACAGAAATTGGATATAATGAAAGGACAATATACGTATATTAATGTATATAATATAAATATATTTCAGTGACCTGCATGAGTTTGTGTTCAACTTCAGGTTCAGTTTTGGTTCGCAAGAAATCGGGTACAATATCGTGGGACAGGGCTGGCACTCGATTCTCGGTGATTCGTGCGAGATCCTCATCGCGCTCAGGGTTCAACATTAGAGGTAGTACACTGTAGTTACGCAACTGTGGAAGTTTCTCGTAGGAGAGATACTTCATGATGGCAGTGTATTGCGTTGAGAACACTGCAAATGTGTCAAGCACTGTCGTCCAATTGACATTGTCTCGTTCGTGCTCTAACTTGAATATAAGAGCGTATATCTGAGCTTTGAACTCGTTTAACTTACTCTGGAAATTTTCAAGCACGAGTTCCAGTTGCTTGTCTTCGCGTTGCATTTTCGAATTTTTTTTAGTTTTTGTAGGCAATCGTATAAATAATTTTTTTATGATGAACACGGTCCTACACTCCAACTGCGCTATTAATCCTATATTGAATTTTCTTATCTACTATCTCTCAATATTCTGATGCTATGATAATTGATAATAATGATAATCACTCCAATGAAGGTGTATTGATAAGGTGTCGTCACCTAACCTAACCTAACCTAACCAACCACAGATAGTGACCTGTATACCACGGACTAAGATATATATCTTAGTCCGTGCTGTATCATAGATAATAAAGATATGGATAGGCCACGCCAATGTTAAATATATTTGAGGCCGCGTGCCTGGAGGGGAAGGCAATTGAGGCGTTTTTATAATGATAATTGATACTCTATATAGGTATACTTGTTTGGCCTCAACTGGACCCCTTAAATACCGCTGATAATACCGAAATGTCCTATCCATATCTTTATTATCTATGGTGCTGTATACACTGAGATAGATAAGATATACTGGAGCGCGCTCTCGGGCGTAAAAACGAGCCGTCGTGTTTGACGTTACCCCCACCACCGAAGGGCAAAACATTTCATTTTTACATAGGAAAATACGATGAATTTGTAAATAACGATTTATTTTCGTTCTTAATCGCTGAGATATTTACTCAAATGCCTATACCCTATTTAATCTTGAGCCTTTTCGTTAGTTTGTAATTTGCTACAATTTTGTATATTATCATTATTATTTAGTATATTCAATATGGTTGTATCATGTTCATCGTTTGGATGTACAAATAGGCACGTTAAAGGTGGAAATATTCAGTTCCACAAGTAAATATTAACATTTTATACAGTTTTATTTGTGGCCAGGGGTCCGGAGGTTTCTTGAAGCCCCGATGATTTTATAATTTTATATAATTAAATATTTAATCAATGGGAAGCGGAAAAAATACCCACGAAAAAAAACCCAAACTACAATCACACCGGAAAAAAAGCCCAAGAAAATTAAAGTGCTATCATTGTAATCTTATATTTTGAAATATTTTATAAACTGTGGTTGATTGTTGATTATACAGTGGATTTACAATCATATAATACATTTTTAATAATAAATAATAATATTTTTTAAATAATTTTATCATATAATTATTTAATAGAACATAGGAACAAAATATTAAAAATACAAAATATTCTCGTTTGTGGTAACATAATAATAACTAATAATTATAGAACGAGAGATCATAGTCATAATAATTAAATAATATAATAATAGTAAATTGTTAATTTAAAAAATAATTTTCGATAAGTAGTCTATACAATCATGATAAAATTCAACAATAACCTGTAGGCTATATCTATACATAAAAAAATTAAAATTAACTTAACTGTATAATAATGATAATTAACTATAAAAGCTAAGTTAAAACAATACAAAATCTAACTGAATAAGTTATGTTATATTAATAAGTTTGATTGAACAAAAATAACTTTAAAGTTAAGTTATTATACCTACCTAAATATTAATATTTTATAATATATAGATTTCCACTTAATAATCCTGAATTACTTAAAAAATGATTGATTGAAGTTAAAAGGAAGAATTTTATACCTACAATGTATAGCACTTTATGTAGTGAACACTTTAAGTTAGATGATTATCAGATTCGGCCAGGAGCAACAGTAAAATTGTTAAAAACTGATGCATTTCCATCAATATTCAAAGCATTTTCAAGTCATTTAAAAAAGACAATACCAGTTAAACGTCGTAAACTAGACAGAATTATGGTTAGAATTAACTATACTTATTACCTATCTACATGGGCGCCCATTGGGAGGGGCAAGGGGGCACTTGCCCCCCCCCTGGACAAAAAATATTAAAAACTTGTAACTCAATAAATATTACCATAATATAATTATTATCTTTACATTTGAGAATTTTTTATTTTGACCCCCCCTAAAATTTTACTTATGGGCGCCCATGCCTATCTATCTTTACAAGTATCACAAATCACAATAAAATGATATATATTTATTTTAGACAAATGACGTTGATGTAAAAGTTGAACAACAATCTACAAGTAGTGAGCAGAGTACTAAACTATTAGTTGAGAATGAAACAGTCTCAGACGTTTCAGTTCCATCATCTTCAAAGTTATTGGTATTGATATAATATTATTATTACTATTATTACAATGGAACCTCAATAACTCGAAACTCTATAAGTCAAATTTCTACCATGTTATACATATTATCTAGAATCTTTTTTTCATTATATTTTTAGAATTGTGAAAATAAAAATACACAGTGTGAATTGCGATCACCCACCAAACAAATGCTACGTAAGAAAATAAAAATTTTACAGCAACGTTTAAAGCGACGAAACGTCAAAATCAAATCTTTAAAAAGTCTGATACACAATTTAAAAAAAAATGTTCCCTCATCTGATGAAGTCGCAGCTGAACTAGAAGAACGTTTTGGTGGGTATCCGTTACATTTGCTGTTGCACGAACATAAATGCAGTAAGCATTGACATCTCAACATTTAAATTTTAGGAATAGTATAATGAAAGTGAAATTGGCAGCACAATCATTGAGTAGTGGTGTAGCAGGCGCAATAGAATATCTACAAAAGAATGGTAATGTTGAATTTCTAAATAGTGAATCAACAGTATACTTTATTAGGCAAATTGATAGGCTATTTGACATATTGAATTCTAGAATTCCCTTTGCTAAAGGGTTTTAAAGTCCAATTAATACTAGTAATATTAAATCTATTGAATCTGTTTTTAATAGTACAACTGAATATTTAAAAAAAATAAAAATTGGAGACATGCCAATATATGTCAGTGGTAGAAAGATGTTTGTTGTAGGATTTATAGTCAGTATGAAGAGTGTATTAGAAATGTCCTATAAGTTACTATATAAAACTCAGAGTCCTTTAAATTTTGTTCTTACGTATAATATAATATATATAATAACAAGAGTATAACCATAACACCATAACAGACCTGCTGGATGAGTCCGGGCTGGTAAGGCGACAGCTCTTGATGTCCGAATCGACGAAAACTTTAAGTTCACGGAATGAAACCGGAGCGTAGCTAACACGTCAAGCCCCAACTATCTTGGGGCTTACGAAATGTTACTACACTTCACGGTATATATATAAAAAGTGAACGACCACGAGGTCACTGACACACTCGTTCGGCGTACACGAGCACCAAAAAAAACGGGTTCACAAAATTGGGCATGAGCCGGTACGGGACGAACGGTCCGACCGCTGGTAAAAGACAGCGACGGCCGGGGCGCGGACAACCGGTGGACAGCGACGCCGGTCGCCAAAAGTTCGAGCAAGCGCATCTCGGCGTCGGGAGCGGGCGAGGTGACAAGACAGTTGTCGTCACAGACGCGAGAACTGGCTCAGGCTCAAACAAATTCCATTATTATTATATTATTTTATAAATAATGTTACTATATTATTTCATAAATAATATAACTATAATAATTCATGAATAATATTATTTAATTATTTAATATAGTAAAAATATATAAGTAAATATATATATAGTATATATAGTATATATATAGTATATATATATATTATAGTTAATATATATTTAATAAGTTATCTATACTTATAAAATCCAAATACCACTCACTCACTGATCACTGTATCTTAAAAACTACTCAACATACAGACTTGAAATTTGGAATAGAGGTTCTTCTCATATTTTCACCGTGCAATGAGAACGGATTTTTCAAAATTCACATTTTAAAGGTTGCTCAAACAGGGATTTTGAGATTTACGATGGAAATAATTGTTTATAAATGGTTGCTAAGCTACGTAGACTATTTATTATTATTATTATTTTATTTTCGGTGACCATAGTAACATTTTTTATAATTATTATTTATTGTCCCCGTATTTGTAACATTTTTCACTGATTAATCGCTCCTAAAGAGAAGATACTTATGTAAATGTAATAATATGTAATGTAATGACGTCACTGTCCAGCAATAAATAAACTATATTAAGATCGCTAATCTTAATATAGCTCATCACGGAAAGGTTTATGGCATTTGATCGATTCTCTTACTTAATAAGCAAAGAGTTATGAATCATTATAAATAATGCTCTGTTGTTACATAGACTTTTATTATTATTATTTTATTTTCGGTAACTATTTATTTTCCCCGTTTTTGTAACATTTTCACTGATGATTCGCTCCTATTGGTCGCAGGAGAAGACGCTTATGTAAATGTAATGATATGTAGTGTAATGACGTCACTGTCCAGCAAGAAAATAAACTATATTAAGGTCGCTGTTGATTATGATTGAATATAATAGTTGTAGACCTGTTGTTATATTTTGTCAAAATCATAACAACAAAAATAAAAATTAGCGGAATAAGTCAATGTTCACAGTAAATCTCAAAATCACAGCAATAAACTAACATAACAATATAAAAACCACGAGATGGCACATTATTGTATTTTATTCACTGTAGTAAAAAAAAAATTGATATAATTTTGAAACTAATGGGTTAGATATAATAAACTTACGTAGGTATACATGTCGCAGGGTCTGCAATCCACCAGGGGTGGATTGCCTACATGATAATATACAGCTCGTATAATCATAAGAGTCTCACGGGCAACACCAAGCAATATGACTATAATATTATTACTTGAATAACTCACTGACTGATAAACGTAGAGTCTGAGCAATGATCGATGCTTTCAATTTACACGGTAAATTCGTAAAATCGTACCATACATTTAGTGTGCAATAAGAAAGCATTATACAAAATTCGCACTTTAAAGTGGTGCTTGAACAAGTTTTTTGAGACTAAAAATAGTCAATGAAAATGTCTTAGTGAATCATATTATAGCATTGGCCTTTTTAACGGGCAACGAAGTGCACTAGCATTAAGTATTAATACAATTAAGTATTAATATTAAAAATTATTTTTTGATATTTTTTAATAATATAATTTTATTTTAGTAAAATATTGTTTTTTTTTACTTTATATCAGCAACTACAATTACAACTGCAACAAACATAACTCTTGTATGAATGAAAAATTTGTTCTCGACATAATTATGTGCTATTCTTATACTATATTTTTCAGCGATGATCGTTACGATGTTGTCGATACGTATTTACTATATACACTATACGAATAACATATAACAATAATGACGTGGGAGCATATGTGGCGTAAATGTGTGTTTGAAACTATGTGGCTAGTGTTCGGCCCGTTAAGATTCACGACCATCGGCGCGGTCTCTTCGGTTTCTTAATGGTCATCTGTGCCGAGATATTCAAAATGTACGATCGCGTTTTCTATTCGTTCTACAAGTCTCCAATTAGTCGACCGTACAAGCTGTCGTCGTTTTCATAATAGTTGTTATATTTTGATTTCAGTTAATAGTAGAGACAGTACGAGTGACTACATTCGGTACGATCAGACCAGAGCACGCACGTCAAAGTCCTAGCAGCACTAACGAGATTCTCGCCAGTAGTTCGGAGAATGACAACTCTCGGTATCGGAACGGCGGTTGAAAAAACTAATATGAGCTTTATATTTTTTACATGGTTTTATAATTCCATGAATGCAAGAGTTCGATAAAATGTGTGTTGAACGCTGTCGAATAAAAGAAATTTAAAACACTTGGAGAACAGAGAGCAACGCGATTCGGTTAATCATTTGATAAGTGGTAGATTATTGGTCGGTTTGTGAAATAAAAGACGTAGTCAGTTGTTCCCATACAACGTTTTGCAACTCTCCAAAATACCATAACCGATGCGCATTATCTGAATCATTGCAGACGAAACGTAAACAACATTTTCGTGTAATTCATCTAAGGAAAGGTGTCCGTAATTTCTATACATCGCTCTGGTTCTCTCAACAACGCCGAGTCCGATGCTGATCAGATTTAAAGCTGGGATTACGATTTGCTCGCACATGTCTTGTATGATAGAAAGATTTGTTCTCGACATAATTATGTGCTATTCTTATACTATATTTTTCAGCGATGATCGTTACGATGTTGTCGATACGTATTTACTATATACACTATACGAATAACATATAACAATAATGACGTGGGAGCATATGTGGCGTAAATGTGTGTTTGAAACTATGTGGCTAGTGTTCGGCCCGTTAAGATTCACGACCATCGGCGCGGTCTCTTCGGTTTCTTAATGGTCATCTGTGCCGAGATATTCAAAATGTACGATCGCGTTTTCTATTCGTTCTACAAGTCTCCAATTAGTCGACCGTACAAGCTGTCGTCGTTTTCATAATAGTTGTTATATTTTGATTTCAGTTAATAGTAGAGACAGTACGAGTGACTACATTCGGTACGATCAGACCAGAGCACGCACGTCAAAGTCCTAGCAGCACTAACGAGATTCTCGCCAGTAGTTCGGAGAATGACAACTCTCGGTATCGGAACGGCGGTTGAAAAAACTAATATGAGCTTTATATTTTTTACATGGTTTTATAATTCCATGAATGCAAGAGTTCGATAAAATGTGTGTTGAACGCTGTCGAATAAAAGAAATTTAAAACACTTGGAGAACAGAGAGCAACGCGATTCGGTTAATCATTTGATAAGTGGTAGATTATTGGTCGGTTTGTGAAATAAAA